>NC_060208.1:70257500-72657500 GCF_021130785.1 Homalodisca vitripennis | reverse complement strand
TTATCTGGATAAAATTTACGATTCTTTCTTCTTTGATTATTTTATTGTAATATTGTAGGAAAAATCCCCTAAGCGGTGTCCGCCACAAGCTCTTTAAGTAGTTCGTCTCGTCATGTACAACTGTTTACATCTACGTAGTAACTGTTTTAATCTGTTGCTCTTAAATAAATAAGGTGCTCAGATTAACTAGAGTAACACAGGAACAGTTTACTTGTAATCCATGACAGCGTTTGAAAAACAAACGTTCACTGGCGCGTTTTCTCAGAACATGAGTTGTAGAGATTATACGCATTTTCATCTAAAGAAAAATACACTAAAAAACCACCTTTTAAGTTATAAAACATCTCGAAGTAACAAATCCCATGACTGACAATAGCACACGAGTACGAAATGACGCAACAAATAACGTGGTTGCGCGGAGTACATCCGAATGTGTCTTCGATGGATAATGACAACAAACAATGAATGGAATCGATAACTACGACGTGATACGAGATACATCGATGATGGTAATGACCTCGATTGAGATGACCGAATGAGCGGACGACATTGCATAAACCATGATGCAAGATGTAGCGGGTTTTGTGCAGAAACATTTAAGGTGTTTACATGCATTACACTGTGTTAGTTCAAGTAGCTAGATTATATTGAATTCTTCACATTTCTGGTATGATCGAGTCTACCTAATAACAGTCTGAACGGTTTCTCTTTTTTACAAGGAATTCTCGTATATTGTGGAGGAGGCACTGGCGGATATGTAGCAACTAAAACGGAAAAATATCAAAAAGCGTTAGGTACCGATTAGGTATATATTCGATCCCTGCTAGGGTAGAACTAACCACGGTCACTGTCCCAGCACGCGTCACTCACCAACTGAATCTCAATGACACACAGATCACACATCATCTATTCCCTCATCAGTGTTGAATGATTGTCTCAGTTCCACAGTTAAAACGCCGCGCCGTGTTGGTGTTTTTAATCATTTGCGTGACATGTGCAAGTTTGCCCTGTACTGGAACTCCCTATTACATATCTTCGTGGGTAATCTTGTTAATTATCCGTTAATTCCTCTTAAACAGAATTCCGACTAGTGAATCTAAATGGACAGGTGATATTACTGTACTTTACCAGATTTCACACTAAAAACCCTAGTTCACATGCATTTCTTGTATTACCTGTAATTTTTAAAAACATATTGATTGAGCTCTGATGTGTTAAAGGTCCTATTAGTTTATAAGCAGCTTAAATTAGAACTTACTGAAGGTTCTCAATCGAAAGTAATATTATTACCTTCCAGGAAATCGAGTGTTTTTTAAATCAGTTTTTCATGAACGATAGCAAAAGAAACCTACTCTCCGATAGCGGAAAGTTATCTAAGATCTCAAGTTGCCCTCGTCATCACTGTTGCAACTGCATCGATATTTCCGCAATGCTGCTCGCCTTCGCTTGCCATTGTGGCCAGACAAAAGGCCATACCACACTCTGGTGCAGTATTTACTCCTTACTCAACTCAAGGCGCGAATTGTGTATATTCCGCATTATATAAGGAACAATTCCGCTATTCGGACATTTTCGAGAGCGAAAAAGGCTGGATGTTTAAACATTTAAATAACGATTTCTTTTCCTCGTGATTACTAAGAACGTGAAACAAGTTTTCAATTACAATTTAAAAGACTAATATGACTGATAAAAAAACCAATAAACTTCGAAAGATTTCAAGCAAAGTTTGTAATATTTAAAACTGCCCATATAAGTACAAAAATGCAATTGTTAAAGGATTGAAGATTTGATAAGAGATGTTATATTACATAGGAGATACTTCTAAAACAAGATACCACTAATTTTTTCGTTAGTGTAATACTGAGACAATAATTCCAATTCATCAACTTGGCGCCTCCTGCATGTGGGTTACTTAAAATCAAAGAGTATTGTCGAAATCTGACATGTTCTACGTCCATCATTGAAAACACCACCTAACCGAACATTCCCATGAAGTGGTTCATTTAGTTTGAGCAGAGTTAAACGTCGAAACTAGACGAAGTAACTATAGACATGGCCAACTTTAAGTAGAAGCAACTAATTCGTGTATTAGTTACATTTTTTTATAAACTAACTGAACTGGAATACATAACATCACAAAGAGAAATTCCACAAAAGAGTAATTTTGTAATTTTCGATCCGAGGTATCGGTACGTTAGACCTCCATTGTTTTCCAGCCGCAGATTGAAAGGGCAATGACAAGGCTGTGAGCTGGAAGGCCGTCTGCAAGAGCAAGGAGATCAACGACCGGCTCTGCCTGACCCGCGGAATGTGGCGCATCCTTGAGCTGCGGCCATACCATCGCCAGTTGTTGCACCTGCCTCGTCTCACCTCTGCGCACAAGATCGGCAAATACCTTTAATTTCCCAGTCATCTAGTGTTTAACATATGATCTATGTTTGAGCTTTTCTACAGGATCGGAAACTCAGAAATGTGTCATAAATTCTTATAAAACGCATTATAACACGCCAACTTAGAACATCGATATTTTGGGTTGAATATAGTAATGTCCTTGGTATTCCTACCCAGGTATAATTACGACTAACATTAGCGAACATAACACTAATACAGTGCACTAGGGTTTACAAATATATCATCTTCCTTGCGACAACAGGAGCCTCCAATGAAAACATTCTTTAGGATGTGTGCAAACAAAAAGAAATCCGAGCTGGGGTAGCCTGCGGCCTTGATAAATAGCTCATTAAATCGCTTCCGATATCAGCTCTGTCTGAGTCGTCATCGTACAAAGGTCGGTTTCAAACAAGTCGCTGGTTTATTTACCAGGTTTCAAATCATTTCGCCCATATGAGAAAGTAGTTTGTGATAAAACGACCTAATAGCAAGTTTTCTGTGTTCTTATCGTGAGTTAGGTGGTCTTTACAAATCTGCCGTAATATGGGACAAATGCATGCAGAAAATCAAGTCGAGCAAGGTACAAGTAACCCATCGAATGACATTAAGCAGGTATCTTTTCAAACATTTCTACCTCACTTGGATGGTAGGAAACTAGTTGGAATAAGAACATTTTTTTAAACAAACATAAAAAATAGCTTAAAACACGTGGTGTGGAGACAGGGCCATGATCACCATCATCACATCAAGTGCACTTCGCAGGTCGGGGCGCTGAGTAAAGCAAAGGAGTAATTACAACGGAATAAGCGAAGTAAAATTAAACAAATTTTCGAACCTGTTTGAGATGAACTGATATCCGCATACGAGAAAGTCTTTAGAGAACAGAAACAATCTTATCCATATGGTGTTAGAATTTTTTTAAAGTTTGCTAGATTGCCTACCCGTTCACAAACAGTTGTTTGATCATACCACAGAAAGAATTCTTCTCCTTGTCCCTGAAACTAATCTGTTGTTACTGAGCGATAAGTTTATACTCATATCTAAATGTAGGTAGTTGATGATTTATTAGGCAATCGTGACTATATGGATCACTAATGAATGGCAGTGTTTTTCTTGCATCTATCCTATTCATAAGATCTCGATAGCGGTATCCAGTGACATATTCGCTGTGAGAATATTGAAGACCGTTTTCTAACTATGGTTTTGAGACAAATTCAATTTAAATTTAAAATAGATACATCTAATGTGTAAGAGAACGAAATTAAACTATTAGATGAAACAATCATCAACACCATTCATCAATAATACAACTATTAGTCATGCATTAGTGTTTTCTATGGCCGATTGGAAAGTTATCCAAGCTATTTCAGACACCTCGTCAATGTAAGTTTGTAAAACATCCATCTGTAAAACAAAACCCGTCGGAATGAATGATCTTGAATGCTTTGTCTCCAAAGCTGTTGAATATGAAGAGAAAACTCTACTTGGTCTGTTACTTGGTAACCCCCGAACAAAATTCATGGAGTGCATATTACATATAACTTACAAACAGTAGTTTTGACCTTTAGAAGATTACCTAAGATACGAAGCAGCAAAAAGAAGACTGAATCCTGAAACTGAAAGTTAATTTAACAAAATAAGGGTATGTCAAACGTTAGATGCATACCATACATATGCTTAAAGGTACAACTGTAACTGCTGAGGAAACTGCAGTTAATAAGAAGAGTAGATGCTGTTAGTTAACACAATAAACTGTGGAGCACTAATAGACGCAATAAGATTTGACCGGTATTGTCGAGAAAATACAGCTTTGTATTCTGTTTTGTAAGAATGCCTGGAAGAGAAAGGAGCACGAAAAGCGCGGGAATGTCGGAGAGGAGAATGGTCGGATGGGAGGCCAACGACCGACCACTGAGCCGGCGAGGCATGAAGCGAAGGAATGCCGAGTGGTGCATCCTCCAGCTCCAGACTCGCTGGAAATAGCACTTCTCCAGTTATAGCCCATCCAAGCCTGCGGCGCCGACCGCTGGAATCCACATTATCTTTTGTTTCGAGGCTAATGCTCTATTCCCAGAAACCACCGATGCTGAGTCTCTTTCTTTTTGGACATGCCCTGAAGGTAAAATACATAAAGAGTTCTTGTTACTATCGTGCTGAGTTTTGATTTATAAACTGTACAACGACAGTAACCTTTGATAATACACTTGTTCAGCATATCAATTTAAAATTAATACACAATTGCATGGAATGCTTTCCTTGCAGGTATTTTTGAAGTAGAGCACTCTTACTAAGTGCGCTAGTTGGATTACTATATAAAGTGTGACATATCGGTAAAATTTCTTACTCATGTCACATAGTAAAATTACGTGGGCTTCTTTCATATTTTGTTGAATCAATTACAATGAAGACAGTAGATCGTTTCATAATCGTAAATAATATTGACAAGGAATGGCACAGCAATATAAAACCGTTACTGCTATAGAATTGCGCAGTCAGGCGTTAACAGAGTTAATAAGTATCTCCTGATGATCATTCTCGTGTTATGTACGTCCATTCAACGAGAAAATATTGCGATGCGTGAGGAATCGTGAGATCAATAATAACAAGTGATGCATGAAAGAAACTAAACATATAGGCACGGAAGTGGCATGATACTGTTACTTGGCGATCAGACTTTGCTGATGTAATGAAATGAAGTGAAAAGAAATTTTAAACCCCTTCAAACAAGGAAAACAAGTAATGTATCCAGATCACTAGAAATGATACATAGATACAGGATTTTAGTAGCGTAGGTGCTATTTATTAGTTGCTGGTCTTTTAGAAAATGATACTAAGAAAAAACCGGCCTCAGCTAGTAAAAAGGCTACAAGTCATCAACATATTACGCTCTTCCTCTATTCAAAATCACTTACTAAGAAAAATACGTTCTCAAATAGTAATAAAGCTACACCTCATCTATGTATTATGCTCATCCTTCATTCATATTCACTTGCTAAGTAACAGACGTTCTCAATTAGTAACAAAACTACATCTCATCTCTTCATAAAACTCTTCCTTCATTCAAATTCACTTGCTAAGAAACAGCCATTCTCAATTATTAATAGTAAATATACACCTCATAAATCTATTAGGTAATTTTCAATTTAAGTTCATTAAAAAAAAAAAAAAAACAAAAACAGCCAATCTTAGAAACAAATTTTGCCCTCATCGATCCATTACATTCACCTAGTAGTCTAAGTCTGTTGATAAGAAACAACTAACTATAATCAATTACACTCGTAATAACAAGACTACACCCTAATCCACTGAACTGTCCACCACTCATATCCACCTGCTAAGAAACTAGTAACAACTTTTCCTCCCATCAACGTGTTACACTCATCCTTCATTCAAATTTAATTTAAATTAGGTATGGTTTAATATAGTTCTTGTGTGGCATGTCAGTTGTTTACTGTATCCGTTTTCAAGATGAAACGAACTTGTACAGAGAGTGAGAAAAGCTCATGCTAAACCTGTGGGGATTCATAGCTGTAAGCATCTTCTCTCTAAAAGCTTCCTCCAAGCCAAACTCTGGCAGGCAGGAAAGCCTGAAGCCGTCTGTATTTCGGTCCAAATCGTTCATTCCAGCATTCCAGCGGCAAATTGCGGGAACGCAGCGGTCGACGACCCGCCGAGCGGCTCGCGTCTATTTTCTACACTTTCCACAGAGCTTGGGATGGATGGGCCGGGGGCATTGAACAGGGAGTGCAACAACCGGCGTCACAACAGCCCAGCGCGGTCATCGCCCGCACGGCTGCGGTGCGGTGTGTCAGGTTCAAGGCCACCGATTCCCGCCAAAATTAACCGCGCACTTCCTGCGGCTGCGAGCTCTGCCGTGACCGTCTGCGCCAATTGCGGCGCGCCGTTGTCGGTGCACTGACTCCCGCCAAACCGTTCACCCCGTGGCACGGTGTGACCACCGTCAGCGACTTGTATCATGTTTTACCTCAAGATCAAGATAAATAATATAACTCCCCATATTGTTTGTGTTGGTTTGGATACTCTTACAGTGGACACAATCATCCTTGCATGTACCTCAATGGCAGTTTCCGTACTTCTTATAATATGCTCACTTGCAACCAGAAGACTGATACATGAACTCCAAACGTTAGACAGTTCGCTTGTAGGTATTGTATCCATCTTGATTCACCTGGTGAAGTTCATGTGGGTACCCCATTGAACACTGGTCGTGGTTCTTGAAAGTTGCCGAGCTGTAAGGCCCACACTGATAAACAATGTTGGCCTTTGCGGGAGTTTGGGTCGCATAAAGTGACAACGCATGGCGAGTATATAACTTGTAAACGTTATTATTGTTTTTATAAAAACAGTCTCAATGATTTGTTATCGCAGGATACAATCAAGTCAACAAAGGCACTTCTCTAACCGGGTTTACTGCGTACTTCCATATGGTAGTCTACAATCCAATCAGCAGCATACGTGGAAAAAGATACGTAGGCAAGGCTTTTTAGAAGGCAAGTTTGAACACTTTAATGATACTACGGCAGCATTTCAATAATAACATTACATTAAAAATGCATGAACAAGCTTGAACTGTGTCCATCTCTGTCCATTCACGTTTGGCTTAAAGATTTTTAAAGCGAGGTTGTGATACACTTTTATGTTACTTAATAACGCAGTATGTATTTATAGCAGAAGAGCAACCACAATTCATGTACGTTATAAGACATTAAGGTATAAATTTCGGAATATTGAAAACTGCCCTCAACTATTTAACTTAATTCTGACGTTCGTATTTTGGATTGTCAGAGCAACAATTCAGGGAGGAAGACGTTACTTGTATTTTCTATTGCCTTCTAAATGGTACGAGAATCCGACACAACGTATCCCGTAAAAGGCTTCGCTGAAAGTTCATAGCTCTATAAGTTCTTCAGATATCCAGCATAGAAAAGACACAGGCAGATAGGCATACGGAAGATGAATTTTACCACAACTCTTAGTGATAGATGAGCAAAATACACAATATTTCAAGTCCATAGCTCTATAAGTTCTTCAGATATCCAGCATAGAAAAGACATAGGCATACGGAAGATGAATTTTACCACAACCCTTAGTGATAGATGAGCAAAATACACAATATTTCAAGTTCATAGCTCTACAAGTTCTTCAGATATCCAGCATAGAAAAGACACAGGCAGATAGGCATACGGAAGATGAATTTTACCACAACCCTTAGTGATAGATGAGCAAAATACACAATATTTCAAGTCCATAGCTCAATTCATTCTCGAGATGGCACCTTGAGTTAGACGATATGCTGAAACTCAGGTACATATACCTTCATGGAACTCTACTTTGTGTAGACAAATACAAATAAACTGATACAACGGGGTATCGAAGGACCCGATAAAAGTGATAAATGTAACAAAAGTAACATGTCCAACGCTATGCACAACACCCAACCAACTGGCTTGAAAACATTATTTTAATTAACTTTCTTAAATTAGTTTATTACAAACATTCCAAAAGTAATGGTTTTAGATCAATTTAGCCTATTGATATGGATTTTGACCTATTACATATGTAAAACCGCAGTAAGAACATTCTTATAACAGGTTAACAGCTCTGTCTCTGGGCAAATTACGGGTGGACATGTAATCATGTCATTCCAAAATTAATACAATGTTAAAGTACAAGGTAAACGGATGGATCCCAAGACTCAAGGCAGGATTTGTTGGAAATTAGTTATTATTACATACGCAGTGACTACTTGGTATTGTGCACGGCGACATTGACGATCACACTCGATGTGACAGAGCCGAGGCTAATCATTTGTCAAGGACAGCTCACATAATAAAGAAAAACAAATACACAATTCGAAAACGCAACTCCTCTTTTCCAACAATGGGAACTGAAGTAAAAAAACAACAAAATAAAACATAAATAATAATGCAGTAAATACGAGAAATTGATATCAATATCAATAGAACTCACAACAGATATATAACTTGATTGGGTCAAGGCACGCTGCATGTAGCAAGTAATCTTTGTTGTAATGTTGAAAAGATTTTATTACAATTATAACCTCCTCATTTTATTGATTCTCTTTATTGATAATAGATTTTCGTTCCTTACATGTATTGTCATCTCATGTTTCTATTTCACATAACTACGTACGTTTCTGTAGATAAAAAGAAAACCTTGATACTAAGCTCAATGACTAACTTTAGTCATAAATGTGTCCAAAGAGTAAAAAGACTTGGCTTTTCCAGATTAAAGACTAACTTGAACATTGCTCGTATTACAACGTAGGAGCGATATGTCACGTAACGCTCTTAGCTAAGGTTGCATGCAAAACCTCGAGTCCATTGTTAATTTATTAGGCTACAAGTATTATTTTGTCACATTTTATACTTTCATATCACTATACTCTTATTCTATAGAAATGTATTCATTCTGCAATTTTCTCATTGCCAATATGGTTACCCATAAGACCAATGTAAAAATATTCGCTAACGATCAGCCAAATCCCATGGAGTGACATGCACCGTCATCGACCTCAATATTACTTATATAGAAATAAAGCTTCATTCGACCTCAATATTACTTATATAGAAATAAAGCTTCATTCGACTTCAATATTACTTATATAGAAATAAAGTTTTAATGCAGGCAGATACATAAATAGATAGAAATGAAACTGTTTCAGCCTCTCGTGTTTTGCTAATGCTCAGCCAATTTATGATTAATAAATCAATCTGTAATGGTGGTACTGTGATTTTTCACTGTGTGTAATGGATCGAAGATTGCGTCCTTTGTACGTCGTGGCTGTGCTCTTGAAAGTGTAATGAAGTGGATACTGTTGAGCAAGGATAACGTTAAGGAATGTAAGGGGGGAGGTACGTCCTTGGCGGCTCAAGTCCCTGCCAGTTGTCTTCGCCGCGAAACCCGATACCGAGTAGCGCCTCGCACATCCTGTCTTCGTGTTGGGCCTGTTCGGGCGGCCCGCAGTGAACTCCATGTCTGGATATGGACGTTTGGCGGGAATCCGTCTAGTGAATGAATGCCCACGAAGAAAAGGCAGCGTACAATAGCCGCTTACGTACTGGTAAAACGACAGCAATTTTGGGATTATAATAAGCACATTTACCCACTCTTGCCAGCATCACTGTCTTACTACAATCTGTGATACGATTATTCAACTGTTTGTTATTAACACATTTAATCACTGATACAAACACCAGTGTTTTACATGAAGTCTATGATACAATAATTCATAAAGAATACTCCCAACAACTTATACATTCCATACCCATTTTCCAAGTGAATAACTTTATCCTTGACTATTGAAACCTAATAAAATCTTTTCTATGGAAAATATACATTTACACACGGATACAAGCATTAGTGTTAAGATAAATCTTCGAACTGCAATAGACATTAGTTTTTAACTTATTGTTAAATTTTATAATTAAATTTCTCTTCTGACGAAAGGAGTTTTTTATAGCCGAAAGTCATTCACTGGGATAAACTCGAATGATTGTAAGCAATGCGTTTTGTTAGCTCTCCCATTCAGATGACACGGAAGTGTTTTCATGCACTAATTGTTGGACTCCGGATAGATGTGTTCCTGGTCAAAAGAAATACTTCTTTGCGTTTTGGCAACCTTTGGAACAACGTTAATTTTGTGTTAATATTGTAATCTTGTGGTAAACATAATTTCTAAATCGACCCGTGCAATATACATTATTTTATTGAAACATACCCTTGATTGATGCAGACAACCAAATTTTATTAAATAAACAGTCTTTAACTCATTGGTATACATGTATCTGAGAGTACTGCATTTTCCGAATCAGATCTTGCGAATTTGAGAGGTCTCTTTTGTTTGTTATTATACTCCCATTGATATTAAATTAAGTGTTAGAGAGAGAGGGCTTCTTAGCCCTAACTTCGCCTGGTAAAATAAGACATTCTTTACTTTACTTGTAAATAGAGAATTGTATGTTTTAAGGTTTTATACAGAGATCAATAAAATATTTCTAGATTTTACTCGTGACATTGTGATCCCTGGCTCATCATTCTTTTTGTTTCAGACTTACCACCTAAAGAAGAGTTTAGACACCAGCTCTCCAAACGTCATTTTCGTGTAGCACGTAACGATGGCAAGTGCCTCTGCACATCCCAGAGACATGCTAGTGGTCGGAGTGTAACTTGTATGTGTGGCTCACTCGGGAGAGAGATCGCGCTAATGTCAAACAACATGTTTTACTAGAAACTACTCTCCTTAATGGTCACTGTGAATACTCTGTTGTTTCCGCATTTAACGTAAAATAAGTTTACTATTATTTTAATGATGGTATACAACTTAAAAAGTGAATCTTGGTGACAACAACATTAATCAGGCTATCTCCATTGATAATGATCTGAAGGTATGCTATTAACTGTTACAAGTTAATATAGTATAGTGGTTTTTTGAGTTATTAAAAACACCTTAAAACCATCAATTTAAAATGGATGAACAGAATTTTTCTAAACTAGTTTTCCAAATTTAGTCGTGATTAATGTATTGATTTACGAAATACATATTATCAGCAAAAGACGATATTGCAGCTATTGATAGGTAAATATTTGACACCAGGACATATTTAAAAATTACTGTACTTATAAATACGTAATTAATAGTCTGATAGTGTCCCCAGGCGTCTCAAACAAACGTAACCCCAGAAGCTTTCCATTGTATTACAAGTCACCCAACACCTAGTTTACTTCTAACGTTACAACGAATTGCTACTCACCATGCAACTGACGGGACAACTTACCTGAAACACAATAACAGACAATCCATTAAATACATTACTCGTCCCTCATTCACATTTTATAACTTATTTTAGATTTAAACAATTTCAGGTTTCAGATTTAAACTCACGACAACATTCACTATATATTTCTTTTGTGTAATTAGATAATTCTATGGTTAAATGGCATGTAACTCATATTTCTTATTGCAAATACGAATTAGTAACATATTACTCCTATATACCACGATGAGCCTCCCCTAGACCGACGTCCATTAGGACATTAGTTCTTATCCACCTACCTTACTCCAGAACTGTTTCTTGTAGTACAATCCAATAAAGTTGTATCACGTGTTGAGCTAAGCAACGCCGCTAGGGTCGTACATTACCTGATTTATCAGGTCTTCTCCCAAGGTTGTGGTACGACTATTATTATCACTGCTACACTCACCAAGCGTTTCGCTCTCGTCAGACTGATGGATCTACTCTCGATCGATCTGGTCCTCGTTGACTCCGTCCTCTCGAACAGGTTGGAGATAAACCTGGAGATATGTCCCAAATGAGTGGAAATAAACTCATTTAAATCTTATTACAACTCCTGCTGTACTCCACAGTTTTATCCTCTAACTCGCTTTCTATGAGCTCCTTTCTCACTGGCTTTTTGCTTCATAGATTCTCCTAGCCTATCCATCATTATTTACCTTTTAACAAACCAATTTTGTTTTCAGCACTTCGTTGAATAACATTTATAGTATTATGGTATTCATCTTGATCTCCTCCGCTTCCTTTTCACATTATCCTCATTAAATTCCTCAAATGTAAACTTAATATCTACTATACCTTCATTGTATTCTTCGTTTCCTACCTTTCTTGATCACTCCTCATATCAATTTCTAACTGACGATCCCTGTTCTTCATATCCGTTCTGATGTTTTTCATTTCGATATTTATGTTTAAGTCTCCCACTTTCTTACATACATTAGCTAAATGAGTATATCTATCATACTGACTGACATCATTATTGGGGTCGTCAAAGTTATCTTCCACTGGTACTACACCAGGTGAGATCTTACCCTCGCAGACTCGCTTATAACTAATTTGTCCATGTTTATATTTCGCAACACCACATGTCGCATAACAGTATTCGCTGATGTTCCTTGCAAAATTTCAAATCTATAGTATATCTCATTTCATTATTGAGATGTCATGCGGACAGTTAGATATAAAATCGCATAGAACAGAAATGTTTACATATGCCGGCAAACAAAGGCTTCATGCTAAATTTCAAGTGCATTTTTCAGTTCGTTTTCGACATATCGAGCGGACAGACAGACATAAAAACAAGACAGAGACACATAAATTAAAGTTTTCATCCCCACGCTTACGCTCAGCCAATTAATATATTAGATTAAAGTGTTGTAATTTTTTCATTGACTTATGTCATTAAAATCCTAATTTAGTAATCTTTTTAATACACATATTCATTGTTAAAGAAAAGGCAGCCGTTTTAAAACGTGATAGATTTCAGTTTTTGGTCAAACTCAATTTTACCACTCCTCATTATTCATTACAAATAAATTTATATAAAATGTGTATTCTTACATGATGATATTATGGCACGTTACAGTATATCTATGTAACTATTAACAGTTTGTACGTGCTAGAAATAGTACGGAAAAAACGAATCATAACCATCCGATACGGGGATTCTATTAAAATGGCAGTCAATCCTGGAATGGGCTGGTGTCAGAACATTGTAACGAACGCTAAATTTGGAATCTCCTTGATTGTTTTTGTTAATTCAATATCGACAAATATAGATGCAATTTATTTACGACGTATAGTCGTCACACGACGGTAAGGTGTTTATATTCGTCCAACGTTTATCAATAACGGGACGATTTGCGTGCAATAATTACTCGTATTACTCGTCTGTGCGCCTTTTAACACCATTAAAATAGTGAAATTGAATTTATTCGATTTCTAACATAAAATACCGATTTGTGTGTCATAACGCCATCGTATTACAGTATGATCTGATATTAAAAGTAACTAACAAGTAGGCTATTATATAATATCGTGTATAGGAGCTGAAACACATATATGTATGTATGTATGTATGTATGTATATATATATATATATATATATATATATACGAGTATATATGTATGTATATAAATAGTATATATAATTATATTATAAAGATAAGGTATCAATAGAAGATATTAGACTCTAGATGTGCCTTTGGCGGATTTAAAATACTTTTGACAAATATTTCAGCCTCATGGCCCTCCAAAGGTCCATTGATATTAATTATAAGAATATTTTTGTTTAGTTCAAATCAGCTGATTACCACAGCAAACTGAACAGTTACTTTAAATCCACTAACCAACTTGACATAATAAGCTGATTGGTTATACTACTTAAATTAACAGTTTTCTTGTTTAGAGTTATAATCAACAAAGAGTTATAAAAGTATTCCTATTAAAATTAAACAAAGTACACTTCCATCGGTCATTAAAGTAACGCCACTTTCTATAGTAACAGTAAAAGAAGACGAGTACTTCAAGAGGAAAGAGAGGAGAAAACAGTAGTGAGCAGCCAGAGGATTTATGATGACCATAGAATGAAAGAGCCAGAACAAGAAGAGAAAGGATCTGGCTATCATGTAGGTAAACAGTTATGGCAATCATGAGGTACCTGCTGCTCAGATCTCTTCTCTTCTTGTCATGGGTCTTACATTACATGGTCAGCACAAATCATGTGACGGAGGCTTCAGGAAATCATGGGCCACTCCAACGTAACCTAGTCCAACCCACGAATGTGGTTAGGCTAGGTTATAAATGAATAGATAATCGCGACAATCACGCAGGGTTAGCCAACAAAACCTTCCCTCAACATTTCAGATTGGGGAGATCAGTAAATTGCCAGAACCGGTTCAGGTAATGCAGAATAGTTAAAGCTTATAAAAATTCCATTCTCACCAATGTCATAAACCCTCACGCTGAGGTTAAGATTTTGTGTAAACCTATTGGTCTCATACATCATATGCACGAGAATCGAGAAACAGATTATACTTTTGACCTGTTTAGAAGGGCTAAAGTTTGGTCTGTTTAGTCAATGAGTTTGGGATCATTTCCATAAAAGCTGTCTTTAAAAGTAGTCTGGTACTCCGGAACGGAATCAATTCTTCATCTGAAAAGGGTATCAGCCTGTCTTTTATTTGTGAAAAAAAGTTTCAGCTTAGTACTTATATAAGAGTCCTGGCTATGTAGAAGAGCAGAAGGAAAAGTGGAGATTCCTAGCTACAACCAAGAATAAGTGGATCTATTGTAACGTTCTCTACAACATGAGGCTCTGCATTATTGCAGGAAGATACGTTAAATGCTTACAGTTATATAAATATTCTGTTCCAAGGATGATTCTTAGGTGACTTCTACCTGGACCAACAATGCAGCATGATAATATGCTCGGGCTGTCCGCCCCATCACAAGACATGGGACATGCAGTACTCAAGAGTTGGCAGTCGGCATTTCCCCCGACTGTAATGCCAACTCACACTGCAGTCGATGGGAATCGCAGGGACACAAATCGCAGAAGGAAGTCTCTGTTTCCGTAATCTTATGCCCCAAAACTGGTAAATATGTAATCTTGACACCATCGACACATGCAATATGAGGGAGGCTATGATACATGTTCAGAACATATCTCAAGGATCATTGAGAATTGGCATGGAAATCAGAAGGCCTTTCTCAGTGCTACCGGGAGTCCTAAATAAACATACCTGACATCCTATAAAATTGACCTTAATTAAGCCTGAATTAGATCAACGGCTGAGAGGACTTTGGATATGAGGATATTTAGATGTCTAATTATGTGAACTCGGCAGAGGCAAACTGGATTATGGATACACTCAGCATACCTTACGTCTCAGCAGAGTGGTTTTGCGAAGAAGGGTCGTGCCGACGACTCGAATACAAAGTCCCATCAGTTTATTATCGTTTCCCGTGAAGACTAGAGAGACTGGAATAGTTTTTAGAAAATACGTACCTCAGATACTCCTATTCATCGAATCCAGTATTTTTATTACATAAAAATAAAACACAAAGAAACGATTGGAATCTAGTTGCTAACATTAAGAATTCTCTTTGTGCATAGTGCCTTAAGGAAGACCTTGGCATCAACTACACAAAGGCAATAGCGCTTCCCTTCGACGGAAAAAAGAATTGCTTTGCTACATGTGTCACTCAGTCTATCACCGACTAGCACTGACTCTCGACTTAAGGCTGACATGTAATGAACATATTAATTATGTGCTTCATATAACGAGACAGGCTTCATGACGTCCAGTGGTTGTTTAGCATGTATTGAGCACGAATTGTTACGATGCACACGGCCTCTTGTGCTGTGCTGTGCGATAGTTACGCCAAAAATAACTTATCGTCCCCATGTCTCGTGGACAGAGACAGAAAAAGCTGCAGTCTTATCACCTTACAAAGGCTAACTTGCTTGTTACTAACGGAAGTGTTAAGAGAAGCTCTACAACTGCTCTTGAGGTTCTTTAAGACTCTTACTATTAGACTTACACGTCATGGCGTAAGCATATAATTCCGCTTAACGAGTGACAGTTCTTGTTGAAGCACCGAGGAGTTACATCAGTGTGGACCACCACCGTACCATCGTTAAAGCGGTGATGTGCTGGATGTGAAATCGGATATAATATCCAAGAGCCTGTCTTTAGAAAGCCCTTTCTCATAACTATCCGAAGCCCGGAGAATTACATAAGGAAAGAATGAACAGAATTAATCAAAGGTAACTTGATCTGACATAAAGACGGTTCTCCGATGGAAGGCAAATATGGCAATGAGATGTATTTTTTACGTTCCATAAAGCAAACGTTTGGGAAATCATAGTAGTTTTCCTTGATTAGATTTGTTATCTCAGCCTGCGCCAATATTGGACCTACTAAGCATTACATCAATCATACATATGTTTATCTGATAGCCTGTCTGCTCAAATAGATCTTAAGAAACTTTACTTCAAGGCTGATTCGGGAGCGCTTTAAAATATTATCCTTGTTAACTAGTTGTAATTTAGAGTATCTTGGTTGGGTTCCTATAGCAGTAACACACTCATAAAATGAGAAGGAATAGCTCGAAATGCGTTTTCCTGGGCCTCGACTAGCTTGAGGCATATGTAAGTCAGCTGCTAACCTAGCCAACCATTGGAAACTGGTTCAGAGACAAGTACTGTTACTCTTTCCCTGGACAAACATTTATTAAAAAGGCATCAACGCCCGGTGCACGTTCTTGTTGGTGAAGATCAGTAGTATTTTTAAACAAGTAATTGGTAAGTATTATCATATATGAATTTCTATATCTGATATTGGATTTATCTATATCTGGATATTTGGTAACTTTAAACGACATTGAATAAACAACAGAAAGTTCTGTCGTGAAAGAGTGAAAGCAGACATTGAGTAACCGTTAGTAATAAACTCAGTCGTAAGCAACATGTTATGGAAGTACAGTAAGCAGCTATGTACGTAGCAGTGCCCATGCAAGATAGACGATTAAAACATCAGCTGAGAACCACGTACTTACTTGTAACGTTCTGTATATCGGTCGATCTAAGAATAAATCATAGCATTCACTGACAACCGATCACAATTTCCAGAGTGGATTCTCAGCGATCCCAAAAGAGAATGTAGAGAGCTGTGTCACTCCAAGGCCGGGGAGAGACGAAAGAACTGGATGGTGCGAGAGAAAGTCTGGAATGCACCTGTATATTGAAGCACGTACAGAGATGAGAAGAGGTCCACAGATCTGGGCGATATAATTTGATACGGACAGTAGGAATTACTGGAGAATGTGCTGTACTTAACAGTATGGCCAGGGATAAACAATCCGCTCTGGTACGCGCGGTCTACACTAGAGCCGTTCTCATTTCAGTATAAGACAACAGTGCACCTTCTATATTTTACATACCAAAACATATTTACATCTCCCTCTCTAATGCCTGCTGGTTTGTCACATTGGCTGTACAACTGCTAGATTTAGCCTAGTATTAATAGATTTTGGTTCATATGACGTCAGTATTACCCCATGGCGTGAGTTCAATTCCAAATTAAATGTTAAATCCATATTTTAAATTGTTAAACTAACTTCCTGAAGGTAAGCTCGCGTCCTCCATTTATACAAATAACGTATGTCTTCGCTCACTTAAAGGTATCCAACTTGTAAATGTTTCTAAACATGAAATGAACATGTTACAAACAACAATATATATATATATATATATATATATATATATATATATATATATATATATATATATATATATATATATATATATATATATATATACTGATAGATACAACTACGTCTGCGTAAAACGATTCTTGTGGTACAATATAGTCTTTATTGCGTTCTACGAATGATCACATCTCAGGACAGTTTCAAGAGAAGTAAGGCGGCCTACCTGGACGGCAAGAGAGACGGGAGACGCTACCGACATAGCGACAGTTATAAACATATTGTAAGTACGTGTCTTAGCTGAGCAGCAAGAGCGACTGTCGGTCGCACTGCGAGCGCGTCAAGATACAAACACGTATGTATTTAGTAGTACTGCACCGGCGACCAGACAGAGCGTCATCATTTCTGCTCAGACTTCGTCAAGTAATCTTGACGTGGGCTTACGTAACATTTACCAATGCCCACAAGGAAAAGATAGTAAATGTACCAAGTAAGTTATTTTATGTCGATTATAAATAATGAAAGGGATAAAATTATTAAATTAGTTTGATGCGCGATTATCCGAAGTCGTTGAGACTGGCACCACCCCGGATACAAAATAACTCTGGCAATAAGGACGCTATGGAAGTAGACTTTCTGTAGCTCCAAGTAATATGGAGCTCATGACGTGCCGCTATGTGTCGACGCCCTTGTCATACAGCTAGGATGCTGCCTAAGACTAGCAGAGGCACGTTAGATCTCGTAGAAAGTGATTTCCACATAATATAAAACAAATTTGACGTTCTCAGAACTCTTACCGGGAAAGAGGACTTTTCATGTCTACTAAGTTCCATAATCCGAATGCACGAGGTACGAGCCTATTATATACTCTTGCACCGATAAACTCTTAAATAAAATTTACTTTCTAAATATCGAATCCTAAATATTCGAAAATATGTAGATAAATATAATCAGAATCGTAGTTGCATGCGTGAGTTTGTTCCCCAACATGAGAGCAAGCTGTAATATAACATTTTTCTCCCACAAAGGCAATGTTATCTTCAAATACTTTTGTGTTCTTCTTTTTTATCGTGTAATTAAGAGAGTGCCATTTAAAAGATATGATTAATACGCATCGAAACGCTTTTGAATTTTTCTACCAACGGTCATACGACTGGATATTAAATTAAATAAGAAATAGTTTAAAGTAAAAAGTAAAGTAAAAATATCTTATTTTACCAGGCGAAGTTAGGGCTAAGAAGCCTCTCTAACACTTAACTTGGGGACCAATGGCTTAAAGGTGACTTCCAAACACCACTAATGGCAGGACAGGCGGGTTGCTTGCAAGGACAGGATCGCTCAGCGGTTACCCATCCAAGCAGCAGCTAAGCTCGACGTTGCTTGAGCTGGTTATCTTGCGATAACCGTTGTACCTGCTACACTGCGCCATTGGTATTTTGAGATTCATTTTTTTTAAACTTAATAATAATAATGTCCCTTATCATATAACTGTGTTCAAATAATAAAATCGTATTTTAAGAATGAGAAATTATGTTTCATAATTCTATTATGAAATGTATAGGCGTAAAATTGTTTGAGATCATAGCTCTCATGGGGCTAACATCAATATGCCCGCCAGTACAGCAGTCGCCCTCCCTCCTCAATATAAATAATCTAAATCCAAACCGATATAAAGAGACTAGACGCTCGCAACCGTGTATGGCGCCACTTGAGCACATGACGGAGTGACGTATGCTGTTAACTAAGGTGAGGTCGAGGATATGACGAGTCGAGTGTCAGCTGGGCAAACAGCCGCAGTCAGGCGTCACCACCACGCCCCCTCGCGACCGTGGCCGTCCGCGAATAGATCGTCTGACCAGACACGTAGTCAGTATTTTGGTTCCAGAGGGATTCTTTTGGGGGTGAGGAAGATATTGAAATCTCGGCAGGAAAAGAGATTTTGGCCTATACGAAAATCTTTTGTAACAATGAATTTTACACCCTCTTTTCCTCATCAATACATAAATTTCTATTATTTTAAAATAGGAATCTGCTCCGAACAATCATCGTAGCACGTACAATTTGTGTAATCTGTGGCTAAATATGTAGTTCAATGTCAGAAAAACCTATGATAATAATTAATTAATTAATTATTACAATTTAAATACAATTGTAGTGCATTCAGCTTGATATTCCTTATTCTGTATGCCATATAAATATGTAGTTCAATGTCAGAAAAACATGATAATATTAATTAATAATTAAAATTAATTATTACAATTTAAATACAATTGTAGTGCAGTGCATTCAGCTTGATATTTATCCTTATTGTATCCATATAATGTAGTTCAATGTCAGAAAAACCTATGATTATAATTACAATTATTACAATTATTATATTTAAATACAATGTGTGCATTCAGCTTGATATTTATTTGGTTATATGCCATATAAATTATAATTCTGTATGAAATTATACATTCACAATTGTATAGAAAATGTTGGTTGTATAGAAAATGATTTTATCTTGAATAAGAAATCACATGTCTATTCCCGTCTTTGGTTTATACGAATTAAAGTATTTAGGCTATTTTAAAAATGTAGGTTTCAAATAATAGTAGGGTTGTGAGATGTAAGAGAATATTTCCATCGATTATATGAAGGAAAGGTTGCATAGTTTCAGTGCCTATCAGTCCTCTATAACACATTCGCTACTAAAGGACAGAGTAGAGTTGTGAGATTATATTTGTATTACATTGAGTCGCTTGATAAACGAAGTGTTAAAACGTGCACGCCTGAACTGAGCGCCCGACGTATCCACTGTCCGACCGAATGGAAGCGTGAGAAAAAGTGACACCATTATAATTTGGACGTTGAGTGGATATTGAGTGGAATTTGGATACCCTAAACTCACATCCATCCATGACTATCCTTTTATCATGCGAGTTTTATACTTAGGCTGGATGTGAACTGACTAGATGATAAAATGCGAGACTTTAACTTATTTAATGCAGGAAACGATATTACTATTATTGAACAAACACAAATCATTATCCCGGAACAAAATGCATTCGTCCGACTGTTCAATAGCCAACTGTATAACCGGTGGCAAAACACAGGAGCAACCTAGACCAATTGTTCACACACTGGACCACGCAGACAAACTATTTTCGTTTTAATATCTCGAGTAAAAATAATAAATCAAACAGGTACATGTAACTTGCGTACTACTTCACCTGGCGCACACAACCCTATCATTTAATAAGAAAGAGTTTTATAAATTTAGCAATTATATTTACTGTGTTAAACTAAAATATAATGTTACTGGTGAAAATTGCTTCATTTCGGTCAGGAACCAACATAAAGTCATAAAATGTTATAAAACAAAATGGAGCGCTGAGGTGGGTGATTAAAAAACTAAATACATCATATACATAACCTAGATTCGGCAGTTAATGTTAGACTTTACGTTGATTCAGTTCAGCTAACTGGGTCAACAATTAACAGAGAACGCTTCAGACTGTAAGCCAATATTGTCTGACCTACATTAGCTCTTCTGATAGTGTGCCCTCTTAGCTAAACCTCAGGTGATGTTGCAATAAATATAGAAATCACAATAACAACAACAAATAATATTTTATATTTAAAATATAGTAGATAAACTCACAGCACAGAGTAGTGTTGATGTATGTTTCCAAAACTGTATGCAAATTTGATGTACGGTTGGAATAAATGTTGTTACCGGAGCAGTTGTTAAAACTTGGCGACATAACAGCTTGCTACAATGTATTTATCCCAAGTTGGAAACAATGCCCACATGTATCGTAGTTTGCAAAGCCCTCACACTTACTTATCAATAATTACCCAAGTTCCCAAGGTCTCAGGAAGTCGAAATTTGACACACGTATGCCTCGCGACTTAAATAGAAAAACTAAAGCATGAAGACCAAATACAACGGAATTTCAATCACCCAAAGAACAAATCTTTCTGGTTTTTCAATTCTCTAATATCCTAGAAATGTGACTCATTGTGTCTTGTGCTGAAAAAAAAAAAAACATTTGTCATTAAATATACAAGGGAAATCATCTAATGTTATGATATTACCTGGCCATACTCATGTAAATTGGATGGAAGGATTGTGAGGAAATAGGATTTTTCCGGACATTTGCCATCGTTCACATTGGTTATGTGTTTGGTTAGTTATTTACCTGAAGAAGAGATCAGATTGCAGATCACGAAACGTGTATTACTGATTGTTTGTTTCACTGAACGATGGTAAATGTCTGGAAAAATCTTATTTCCTTCACGTGTATTTGCCCTATTTACTCTATTTAGGGTTGCAACCACAGTTTAAAGAATTGCATGTAAGGGGCAATTACAGAAGCTGAAGCCCAATTACGTTGCTTTATTGGTAAAACCATTGTAACAACGAACAAAACTGAGGCCCAGTCTTAATTTGCCGCATTTTTATCACTGCCGTCAAGCATAGTTACAGTTAAAATAAAATTCAGAAATCTCGTATTTTGTACAAATTTATATTGTCATGATATAAAGCATTTTAGTAAATCTAACTACCTTTCCATATTTGTTATGAATTAATTATAAATATAGTACAATACTTTTCTTAGTTAAAAAAAATTTAAGTATTCTGCGAGACAGCTTTTGATAATATGGTCAGGCGGTTTTAGAGCGAGAAACTTATTAGAAAAAGTCGGTAGCGGCGTGACCTAACCAATAGTACACGTCTGTCAAATTGTTATCAAGCTAGCTCATTCAGTGTTCTGCTGTGAATTATGTTCCTACTCACAGTTGTCAATTAAGGTGAAGATAAAATTTGTAAATGGTAACTTTATAGATATAATAGTAATGGATTATTTAAATGAAGTACAGTATTTGTATCATAACAAACCTGTTGAAGGTGAAATAATACTACATGGACGATTTCTTGTATTTACATGATGTACGGGCAAATAAAAACAAACAATGTTTCATGAAGTAAAACACAAATTAAAAATACATTAAATAAGAATAAAAATTATCAACATTATTGTTTGTATTTCAAGCTCTCCTTGATAGAAAGCAATATTTCCATAAAAGAAATACAAAATTGTCTAATAATTTAAAATTGAATGCATGAGCATTACAAAACTTATTTAATATAAAAACTTATTTTGCTAATTTTTACAAAATATTAGTATTTTGTAATAATTTTTAGTACTAAATTTCGTGAAATAGTGACGGTTCTTACTAAATTCATGAAAGACATAATAGAATTATAATCAATTAACCTAATTTAATATGACGTAATTTGTAATGATTAGTGATCGCAGCGATATCCAGTAACGGAGCGAGGCGCGATTGCTATGTCAAGAAAAACATCTTTTACTATTTACTATAGGGCCTACCATTGATACAAACAAAGCGGGTTGTAAAATAATATAAAAAAATGTTGGTCCCTTAAATTTTTTGTACACGAAACTAAATAACTAAAAATTCAGGTTTCCGGAAATATATATTAACTTTTTAAGTTTAAAAAGGTCTTGGAGTGGTAGAAATGGAAATAGAAAAAAAACGACTGTAAAACAAAAATGTATGCAATCAATTACAGCTCAATAAATGGTAACTGCTCAACTCAAGCCACCTGGGCAGGATTGAATAGACACTACTACTACTAACTAGTAACTGACATAACGGTATAGGAAACAGGATATTATCGTTACGGTACCGCCTGTAATCGTGTGGACGCAATACACGCATTACTGCACTGTAGCCAATTCGTCGAAGCACATTGCCAAGGCGGCTGCATACATCTAATTTCTATATTAGAGATGCAACACACAGTTAGCCTATATTGATCTGCATCATTCATACTCCTTTATTAGTATTGAAAAAGTAAACTATTCTGCTTTGTGCCACTTTTTTCTGAATATCCCTATCATTAAGTTCTTGTAACATTTCGAAAACCTCGAGCATCGGATGTTTTGAAAAGACTGGTAAAATGGTTTCAGTGGATCTTTCTTGGCATTGGTCCATTGATGAACTTAATAGTAGTCTATATAAGAAAGCTGCTGAAGTGAGATTGATCTAGCTATCCTCATCAGTGAGGCAAAGTACTACACGGATCAGCGATGGGAAGTACTAGCTATCCTGGTCAGCGAGGAGCAATACTATTTATCCAGATCAGTGGGGGGAGTATTAGCTATCTTGATCAGTGAGGGGGAGTATTGGCTATCCTGCTTTGTGATGGGCAGTACTAGCTATCCTGGTCAGCGAAGAGTAGTACTATTTATCCTGATCAGTGAGGGAGAGTATTGGCTATCCTGCTTTGTGATGGGCAGTACTAGCTATCCTGGTCAGCGAGGAGCAATACTATTTATCCAGATCAGTGGGGGGAGTATTAGCTATCCTGATCAGTGAGGGAGAGTATTCGCTATCCTGCTTTGTGATGGGCAGTATTAGCTATCCTGGTCAGCGAGGAGCAGTATTATTTACTCTGATCAGTGAGGGGGAGTATTAGCTATCCTGATCAGTGAGGGGGAGTATTAGCTATCCTGATCAGTGAGGGGGAGTATTTGCTATCCTGCTTTGTGATGGGCAGTACTAGCTATCCTGCTTAGTGATGGGCAGTACTAGCTATCCTGCTTAGTGATGGGCAGTACTAGCTATCCTGCTTAGTGATGGGCAGTACTATTTATCCTGATCAGTGAGGGAGAGTATTAGCTATCCTGCTTAGTGAGGGGGAGTATTAGCTATCCTGCTTAGTGAGGGGGAGTATTAGCTATCCTGATCAGAGAGGGGGAATATTAGCTATACTGATTGGTGAGAGGGAGTATTTGCTATCCTGCTTTGTGATGGGCAGTACTAGCTAATCTGCTTAGTGATGGGCAGTACTATTTATCCTGATCAGTGAGGGAGAGTATTAGCTATCCTGATCAGTGAGGGGGAGTATTAGCTATCCTGCTTAGTGAGGGGGAGTATTAGCTATCCTGATCAGAGAGGGGGATTATTAGCTATACTGATTGGTGAGGTAAATCAATAGTTTTGCTGTTTAGGGGGGTTAGTCTGTTAGTAATATGTACATTTAAAATAAGTGTATACACCAAATATAGGACTAATTGACGTATAAATAAACATAGTTTTTTCTTCTAGTATGTGCGATCGTTCAAAAAGTGTGAGATTACTTCGTAATTGCCGTTTATAACTTGATAATAAACACACCCACTTCGTTTAGTGCCTTACAGTATGAACTGTTGCTCCGTAGAACGAATTTCAAGAGAAGGTAGAGGGCCAGGACAGGAAGTATAACGCAGTTATATCCGCCCTCTCATATAGGGTGGTATCGCTAGGCCTTAGTGTCCCGAGAGAAATTAATGTTTGAATTCTCAGGTGTATAGGCGTAGACGACAAGTGTCAATTAGGTGAATTTAATTTACAATGGTCTGGTTTTTAAGTAGGAATCTGGAGTCATTAATGTGAGACCAGCACTCTCTTACTGTTTCTGAATGAAGTTATTGGCTTTAATATTTTTGAATCTATTCATTTACCGATTGGTTAACATTATATGTCAATATTTATCAACACGTTATTTCAATGACGGGAAGAGGTGCTAAATATTGTAAAGTCCTTACGAATCCGTAGAAAATCATTACAAGTGGATACTAGCTAGTAGTACAGAAAAAGTGAACTCACGCACCCTGCAATTAAGATTTCAGCAGCCTAGGAGTGAGAACTACTGCTGAATATGTGGTGCTCAATTTCGAGGATTGAATAGTGTATTTTAGCTGGCGTGGCAGGAGTAGACAGCAAATATAGCAACACTCTTTATCTGCTAACACGTTTGCACATTCTTGGCAACATAGCGGCTGATGAGGCATTCTACAATTATTATACGTTGTGCTTCCTTGGCATCATGCACACAAACCAATAAAGAGCAGAACCATACTTACCACCTAAGTGTCAATGACTGGCAAGCCATACTCTCTTTTGCATTCCATGTCAGTGTCATACATCATACATGTCACAGCCCAACCAGTATCGGGTACAACCGCAGCACCACAGTGGTTGGTCATCATAAGTCTGGTGGCAACCGCGGCATCATGGCATTTATTACATCGTAGGTAAAAACATCCTAGTGCACCAATCTGTGCTCCTTTTGAGAAAATGAGAACACCTCTTCAACCAGACTACACTGGGTGGTTGATAGAGCTATTTTATGGTCTAGGTGTATGTGATGTCCAAACGATACAGAGTTCGTTTTGAACGTCTTCATTGCCGACTTCTTTTTCTTCAGATATCAAGTATGTCACTGTGTCGGATTTCAAATGCTGCACTGAGTGGAAGTTAAAATGGAGCTAATCTCAACATTCAAACCCAATCAAATGTTTCATAAAATTGCATTAAAGATATCACCTAAGTAAAGTTATGAAATTTGCCAATTTTCCCATTATATAAGGAATACAATCATTATTTTCTTCGAAGAAAATATTTATTTCTAAATTTGTTTACACCATTGTAGATGTTGCCTACTTTTCTTTCACGTATTTTTCTAGTGTTCAATAGAAAGGAGAAGCATTCCTAAAACTGGTTTGAAAAACAACTGACACCGAAACGAAAACAGCCAACTCACAGCACGAGGCGAATATACAGAGAACACCTGCATACCTGCTCCAGTACTTCTGGGCAAAGCCTGCACCATTGTGTTGTCAATGTTTTTGTTCCACGTCAGGCCGACAGTGCCTCGCGCTAACAAACAGATAGCCGGGCACCAGACTGCAGCTGAGTTCTCAGAATATTCAAATTGTTACAGAGAATAGAAGTAGATATTTCCATCATCCTATCGAAAATTTTGTGCCATCCAAATATTTGTCAAATGTTATTTTCTTCCGTTATTCAACTTTTAACTGTCCTCAGTACGTTGTTTTCCCATCACTGTGTTGTTATTTTGCTATTCGTTACCAATTCTATGGTACTAAAACGTGAAGGGCAGGGAACGCAAAAATGTATACCTGCTTGCTGTCAATACGTGGCTTAGTTAATGAGTACATAGCAAGGTCAAGCCAGTAAAGGTTAAAAGTCAGTATTTAAAAAATGTGAACGTCCAGAGAAAACGTTCAGTATAAAGAGTAAATGTGTTTCGATTTTACTACATGCCTGTTTCAGAGATGCAAATATATGTTGAATAAACGAATTTCAATTTTCTGCCCACAACTATGAAATGCTATTATATGTGACTTACAGATGGTGACGTGTTAATGCGCCATCATAACATAGAGCCACATACGATGCTATTAAATTTGCTAGCATGTTTAGAGTCCATTTAGGTTTTTTCGATTATTTGTATTTCATAATTTAAAATACTTTTCAAGGATGTAACCAGTTTTATTGAACACATCCCAGTGACAAATGATCAGCTGTGAATGTGATAATTATATGAACAATGTTGGAATGAGCAGATATCACTCCAGGCATACCGAACTGAGCTACCGATTTGATGTGTCTTTTGACAAACGGAGCTCACATTGACAACTTTTAGGTATAACTATTTGAGTTGATAATTGATTTGATATATAATTGATAGTTTTAAGTTTCATACAGTAAATATTATAGAGTTACAAATACCCGTACTGAATTTATGACAGTTGATGCTAGGAATAAATAAATCATATTTGATTTAAAAAATTGCTCATATTCGATATTACAACAAAACTTGGAAGTAATTCATGGCTTAATTGACTAGGACTTTCTTTATGCATGGTTATGGTGGATGAATTTTACACACACATATATATTAAATATTTCATCACTATATAAACTTATTCATGTTAGTTTAAAATTTAATAAGTCGATTACGTATTAGACACGTCAAATCAATCAAATCAAATCATTTTTATTTTGCCGAACATTTACAAAATGTATAGACACGTAGAGAAGACCTCGCACACTTTCTATAAATTTGATCCCACAACCTCCCACCCCATCAGGTGTCCCCTTCAATCAACATAACCCCACGCACCCCCCTCCCCTCCTAACCCCACGCTCCCCCGTCCCCCCCCCCTCCCCGCCCCCCAAATTCACTCTCTACGCACACTATCCTGAGAATCCCCATTTTCCCAACGCTGGTTGTCATGTGTCCCTCCCCCCCCCCCTCCCCACCCCCAACTTCTTGTCCCCCCCCCCCCCCCCCCCCCCCCCCCCCTTCCCCCCTGCACCGCCGCTCCACCCCCCCCCCCCCCCCCCCGCTCACCACCCACACCACCACCCCCCCCCCCCCCACCCCCCCCCCTCCCCCGCCCCCCGCCCCCCCCCCCCCCCCCCCCCACCCGCCCCCCCCCCCCCCGCCCCCCCCCCCCCCCCCCCCCCCCCCCCCCCTCCCCCCCCCCCCCGTCCCCGTCCTCCTCACCCCGACACCCCCCCCCCCCCCCCCCATACAAATTTATAAACATCGTGCCCTCACCTGCCCCCCATCCCCCCCCCTTCTTCACCCACACCAATTTCCCGATTTCGCTCCTGAGCACTTGAATTGAGACCCCCTCCCCCCCCCCCCCTCCCGCCTCCCCGCCCTCCCGCTTAAAAAAATTAATTCAAACCAAATAATACGCGTTTTTTTTTCCTTTCCCCATCTAACGAGCACGCCGTTAATGCCTTAGGGCGTTGGGGCGTTTTTTTTTTGATTTGAATTTTGGGCAACTTGTTGAGGGAAACGACACTCCTGCCTCGAAGGCAAGTGTTCGTTAAAACCTCCCGTCCTGGTGACTTCCGTTCGGATAGGTATTCTCTTGCCTCTGGTCCCATACGAATGTATTGTCTCGGCCACGTGTCTTGGCACTTTTAGTCATTACAAAAAAAAGATTTGTCTCTAGGATGTAGAGACACGCAGAGTCAACAAAGTTCTGTTTTTTAAAAGCTTCCTTGATGTTTCTATGAACCATTAGCTGTGCGATTATGCGGAATCGCTTGCTTCTGCAATTTGAATGCCCTGAAAAGATAGGTTGGCGCTGGATCTCACATCACAGCACCAAAACAGTAGGTGAGCAGCCGGTGGGGGGTTAGATCAAGCCATAATAAGCCGTCATCAGTACCTGACTGGGGCAGTAAGTAGTTATTTAGTATTTGGCCCCAAAGACACTTCAATACATAGATGCCCGAGGCCAGTTTTGAGCAAACATGAATCAATGTGATTAATTCCAAGTCAATCCCCGATTCCACAGGAATATCGATGGAATTTTGGAACAGTCGACTTCATCCAGGAAAAAGGCCATCAATAAAACGGTGGCCTCGTCATTGGGAGCTTCTCCTGATCGCAACGCGTAAGTCAAGAAATTTGATATTGAAGAAATTTTGCTTTGAGGTTGTGTGGCTGTTAAAAGTGTGGACACTATTGTTGGTGTCAAGAAAAACTTTGGCTGTTACAGAATAGTTTTTGACTTTGTTGGTAAACAAAGGGTATCGTTTTGTTCATCAGCGTACTGCATCATGTTTTCCTTGCCCAGTCGTGATGACTCCCATGTAATTGCACATAGATGAGATAAGAATCGGGACTGAGTATTGATCCCTGAGGACCACCATAGATCAGCTGAATCGGTTCAGAGAATTTGTTTTGAGATTTGGGAACGATTTGTGTTCTTGTGGCCCTATAAAATGATCTAATCCATTGGAGAGCGGCTACCAGCCACGCCTTCTGATGCCATGAGATTCAAGGTTTGTCAAGCATTTTCGTGTGGTCAACCACAGGTCAAATGCCTTAGTTAGGGGGGTCGAGTAAACACACTTTAATGTGGGTGGTACTCGACTTTCTAACCACTCTTCAACCATTTCTACAAGTCTCAAAAACGGCCGTTGTAGTACGATTTCCCTTCCTGAAACCAAATTGGGTGTTCAGAAAGCAGGTTATGGTTGTTTAGAAATGAAGCATTTAGTTAAAAAAGGAGTTTTTTCAAAATTTTTGCTCAATGGGGCGGGCAATAAATTGAGACAGGGCCTATTAATTATATTGGTTGGAGCTTTTGGTGATCATCTTTTTTTTAAAAATGAGTAGTTACTTCGCGTTTTAAGGAGCGGAGGGAAAAAACTCCTTGTTGAAAGAGATGATTGGATCTATTTGGGGATAATGGACTCACAATATGCTTTGAGGCATCTTTTAATGAAGCCACACCGACATTAAATTCATATCGTTTGATTTTTTTTGCCGGGAGCTGGTTGAATAATTCTTTCGAGGCTCATCCTCAAATACAGGACCTAAGCCAATGGATCGACCACTGGGCTCTGTATTCGCGTGGGGTTTACTTGCGGAGGAGATGGAACATGCGAACCTTGCCTCACACTATACAAGGGTGGGCACATTAAAACAAAGGAAGGGGGGGGGGTGGGGGGGGGGGGGGTGGGGATCCCGCGAAAATCTGTTAAACTCAGTTCGCAGCCTCTGTCGGCTTCCTCTACATGCCTATCCCCTATTTTTGATTTTTATTTGGGTCTGTGATTCATTTTTATTGTTTATTTATGATTGCCCCAACCAGTTTTAGAACATTTTTTGACGAGATGTTTGATATAGAGACATCAAATGCTTTCGCAGCTTGGATCACTTTTTTGTAAATTCTTTTTGTAATTCCGAAAAAAAAATTTTGAAATCTTCGTTTTGAAGTAGTTTTTGAATTTCGTGAGAAAAATTTAAAGTTTTTCTCTCGATACCAATATTCCTTTTGTGGATCGCATTTGTTGTTTTGCCTTTCTCGGGAAAATTTTGAATGGTTTTAGTAGGCCAGGCATTAAATTTAGATGATAAATTAAAATTTTTGGAGACCAATTTTATGTGCTTGCTCTACTGACTGTGGTAGATTTAAGAAATCCCAATTTTTCTTTTGGAAAGGGATGGACAAGCGTTCCTCAAAGCGTTTGAGGGTAGCAATGTTAAATGGCCTTATGTGCTATTTAGTTTTAGTAGGTTTGGGCTCCATGTCTATTTTTTTTCCGCACCCCCCCCCCCCCCAACTAATTATCAGCTCTTGGAGTTCCGTTAGTGGGTCTGTCGGAGATGGCTGTGATTTACACGGATACGCGACACCTGAAAGGTTAGTGATGACGTTGTCAATTGCTGTTCGTGGTGTTGTTTGCCGTCACTCGCGTTAGGTGTTTTGTTGATAAGAGCAGCGTAGCAGAGCAGAATAATTGTCGTTCGTCGCAGAAAGCCAACGCCGCCGTAGCTACGTCATCCATACAATTCTCTTATTGCTTGAGGTTTCTGTTGTGTAATTGTTTTGATGTGCACCTACAAAGAAATATTACCTCACATTCCTCGATCAAAGGTTCAATACGCCAGTGGCGTATTCGGGAGGGGGGGGGTGCAGTTATGTCAAGTACTCTTCTATCCAAAATATAAAAATGTGGAAGCTAGTTTTTTATTTGTATTTAAATATATATATGATTTTAGTTTTTACTAATGTTTAGGCAACCTACGTGATGCAAATCCAAACGAACACGAAACAGATTGTATTATAATTTTAATAACTTTGGCGTGACAATAAGAGATAAAACGTATAACTATGATTATGTTCAATAGATCCAAGATTGTTTTTCACATTGCACCAACAATTTCTTAATCTAATTCCTTATGTAGTAGCACTAAAATACTCCGTGGGAATGCTCCAGTAATTTCTTTCTACGAATAAGGTTTTGACCTCTTGGTATTTCTTGGCATTAAAAGTATTTTTGGTGTTTCCCTTGCGCTCTTTCATGCCATAATTTTGTTATAGTATAATCACAGATTTAGAAATTTGTATTTATTTACTCAAAAATTTGGCAATTAAATTTTGTCGCTTATTTACTGCAATTTTGATTGAATCATGATCAACAATACTAATTAGATAATCATTGAGAAACGTTAAAATTTGTAACCCATGTCGCTTTTGACAAATTAAACACACTAATATCCGTAAACTAAGTTATCGATTAATTAAGTTACAACTCGGTTGGTATGTCGTCTCTACAAAATATAAATAGTTCGAAAAATTATTAAATTAATTTGTAAAGTTCGTTTATTTTGTGATGTGGTGTTGTAAACATATTTTCACCACGACGCAAATTCATTGTTACTGACCTACCCATTGCACTAGCCTCTGTGACAGACACTAAAGAGGATACGGACATCCATATCTTCGTAATGTTATTTTGTAGATATGAGATACCCATTATCTAAAAAAAGTACAGCTTTATGATATTTACCTCACATTATGCAGATATTGTTTCACATACAGAATTTTTCTTTATAGAATAGTTTTAAAGTTTTGTAATTTTATCCAGATACAAAAGTAATTGAGTTGATGTTTGGAGCTTTTTATTACTTTAAATATATATATATATATATATATATATATATATAGTTAACTGTGTTAACAATTTTAAAATTCCTATATTTGATGCTTTTTGAGAAAATGGATCGAAGTGAGAAAAATAATCCATTTCCGAGGAATAGTAATGAAAATGTTGCCACGCACAAACAATATTCACTTTAAAACATTTTCATCATCATACTCTGGTTAATCTAACTAAAGAACATCTCTTTTAATCTTCATTTTCATTCGGCGTTGCTGTGTGGACATTCCGCATTTTGGACTCTGCAGATCTATGTCGCCAAGGGGGTTAGACGGTTCTTACCAGGATTTTTTCTAGATAGTGCAAAACTTACTTTAAGCCTGTTGGTATTGTATGTTAAGATAACATCCAATGTTACATCTTAATGCATTTAGGCCAATAATTTGGTTTGTATACGGGACCATAATACAAAATTACATCTAGATTAGGATTGTTTTCCTTGGAAAGAACTCAGGTTGAGTTAAGTGCTGGGTTTAATATTTTCTATAACAGCCGGATCAAGTGCTAAACCTTGTTTATACTTGCACCATGAAATACTACATAGAACACGTTGAAGTTTGTCGTCGGTTGAGAACTTGTTAAAGAACGTCACCACACCCACATCCATATTTATGTTTTCTAAGTCTTTCTTGTTTCTTCTAATAGCTTGTACGTTGTAGTTTTGCAAGGAATCAATACCATCTGTCAGGCTACCTTGTTTCCCTCCAGTACTGTAACCGTCACTCAACTTGTTTCCCTTCATCAATTTTGTAATCAAATCAAGATTGTTATCAATTCAATCCTTGTTGTAATAATTTAAACCAGTCTCCTATCCGTGTCCAACAACTCAAATTTTTCTATAATAACAATGTCCCCATAAGGCTTAGATTCAACACTTTAAAACCGCTTTGAATATCCGTCTCCTAAATAACACTTATATCGAACCCCTTTGTCTACTCTGAACAAGCAAACATTGCCACGGCTACAACAGTTCAGTAACATTCTTTACGCAATCATGACCTACACTCTCTTTTACCAAATAACCATGGCAAAATTGAGAAAAAAACTCTGCATCCAATATTTTCCCATTGTAAATACTCGATACCCATTTAGCGAGGTATGGCCCCACATTTGCCATCCACTTTTAGTTGTACAGTTTCATGAGCTGCCTTTGTCATAGGCTCATTTGCTACGCTTTCTAAAGGCATTAGTAAGATCGCATTATACTGCTTGGATTGGCTGGTGTATTTGGGAGATTCGAAATATTAAAAAGCGGCAACAATTTCTTTTCCAATAACTTGGGAGTGCATACACTAATCTTACATTAATATAATAAAAATTGTCAATGAAAGGAATGTCTAAGTTATTTACATGTTTACAATATGTTAAAAAGCCAAGTAATTTTTAAGCTACGTACGATTTCCAATAACTTCTAAAATATCTTTCTTTTCACAAAACTTACGCACACAAGAAGTAATTTTCCTTAAATTCTAGAATTAAGCTATTTAATAGATAAAATTTACTAAACTATTTTTATTTTCCTAACTCATCTTCCTTTTAGGAGCTGAAGTTCGCTTAGCCTACAGCATCAGGTGTTATAGGCGGAATATTTTAATTGATACCCAGGGCTACTTGAAAAATATCATTTTGGTTCTTTTAGTTTCACCTTACAAGTTTTCATTAAGCCAAGTTTCAACGGGGCTTGTATCTAATACGTAGTATTATATAATCATTAAATTTCCTCCCCTTGGAAATTTCTTTTGGCCGTCATTGTAAAAAACAAATTAGAAATTAAACACAACTTGGAATAACATATCGGTAAATGACAATAAAGATGTTTGTTTACAAGTCAATTGAGTTGTTTTACAGTTGTCTGTTTCAGAGCAAGTAGCTCATGGAAAAAGTAAAACAACAATAACAGTAAAGAGTTATTATACGCAATAACTACTAATTTATAAGTGGTTCAAACAAAAAAGGTTAATGTTGACTAAGTTTCATAAATTTATTTTAGATCATGTTTTCTTTATACTATGTGTTATATATAAAACTTGTCAGAAATTTTCAGAGAAAAATAAAAAACAAAGGCCGAAAAATGACTTGTTTTATCAAAAATGCATACATATTTCACCTTGCGAGTAATAATGATGCATGACTGTCAAAATATCACATAGCAATGTAGATACAACATTTTTATCGAGGTTTTATTACTACAGCAATTTATATAATTGACTTTGTAATATGTTGTTAAAAGCATAATTTAATACTTATAAAAATAAATTTTAATATATTAATCAAAATCACACAACTTAAGCAAGTCCAATGTCAATATTTATTATATATGCTCATAACTTTGTATTGTATTCGTGATAAAGTACACGATAGTGTGCTAGTCCTTTGCCCACCACTGACTTGAGTGAATATGGGTCTAACGAGACACCCACAACAGTTGTCTTGCAGGCACATCACGTTGACGCAATCCCGTCCACTCTCTCGTTACGTGTTACTAAGAGTGCTAGGAAATATGTTAGAAGGTTAAGCGGGATTTGAACCCAGTACAGCTTACAACGAAAGCTCGGATTCAAACACTGTACCATATATCCACTCAATGGAATGTTTTCAAACAGAAAGTAATGTGTCTGCCTAACGGACTCTCAGTTGGATCACAACTACAATAGAAGGTCATTAGTAAGAGTGCTAGGAAATATGTTAGAAGGTTTTAAGCGGGATTTGAACCCAGTAACAGCTTACAACGAAAAGCTCGGATTCAAACACTGTTACCCATATATCCACTCAATGGAAATGTTTTCAACAGAAAGTAATGTGTCTGCCTAACGGACTCTCAGCTTGGATCACAACTACAATAGAAGGTCATTAGTAAGAGTGCTAGGAAATATGTTTAGAAGGTTAAGCGGGATTTGAACCCAGTACAGCTTACAACGAAAGCTCGGATTCAAACACTGTACCAATATATCCACTCAATGGAATGTTTTCAAACAGAAAGTAAGTGTCCTGCCTAACGGACTCTCAGTTGGATCACAACTACAATAGAAGGTCATTAGTAAGAGTGCTAGGAAATATGTTAGAAGGTTAAGCGGGATTTGAACCCAGTACAGCTTACAACGAAAGCTCGGATTCAAACACTGTACCATATATCCCACTCAATGGAATGTTTTCAAACAGAAAAGTAATGTGTCACTGCCTAACGGACTCTCAGTTGGATCACAACTACAATAGAAGGTCATTAGTAAGAGTGCTAGGAAATATGTTAGAAGGTTAAGCGGGATTTTGAACCCAGTACAGCTTACAACGAAAGCTCGGAATCAAACACTGTACCATATATCCACTCAATGGAATGTTTTTTCAAACAGAAAGTAATGTGTCTGCCTAACGGACTCTCATCTGGATCACAACTACAATAGAAGGTCATTAGTAAAGTGCTAGGAAATATGTTAGAAGGTTAAGCGGGATTTGAACCCAGTACAGCTTACAACGAAAGCTCGGATTCAAACACTGTACCATATATCCACTCAATGGAATGTTTTCAAACAGAAAGTAATGTGTCTGCCTAACGGACTCTCAGTTTGATCACAACTACAATAGAATGTCATTAGTAAGAGTGCTAGGAAATATGTTAGAGAAGGTTAAGCGGGATTTGAACCCAGTACAGCTTACAACGAAAGCTCGGAGTCAAACACTGTACCATATATCCACTCAATGGAATGTTTTCAAACAGAAAGTAATGTGGTCTGCCTAACGGACTCTCAGTTGGATCACAACTACAATAGAAGGTCATTAGTAAGAGTGCTATGGAAATATGTTAAGAAGGTTAAGCGGGATTTGAACCCAGTACAGCTTACAACGAAAGCTCGGATTCAAACACTGTACCATAATATCCACTCAATGGGAATGTTTTCAAACAGAAAGTAATGTGTCTGCCTAACGGACTCTCAGTTGGATCACAACTACAATAGAAGGTGTCATTAGTAAGAGTGCTAAGGAAATATGTTAGAAGGTTAAGCGGATTTGAACCCAGTACAGCTTACAACGAAAGCTCGGATTCAAACACTGTACCATATATCCACTCAATGGAATGTTTTTCAAACAGAAAGTAATGTGTCTGCCTAACGGACTCTCAGTTGGATCACAACTACAATTAGAAGGTCATTTAGTAAGAGTGCTAGGAAATATTGTTAGAAGGTTAAGCGGGGATTTGAACCCAGTACTGCTTACAACGAAAGCTCGGATTCAAACACTGTACCAATATATCCACTCAATGGAATTGTTTTCAAACAGAAAGTAATGTGTCTGCCTAACGGACTCTCAGTTTGGATCACAACTACAATAGAAGGTCATTAGTAAGAGTGCTAGGAAATATGTTAGAAGGTTAAGCGGGATTTGAACCCAGTAACAGCTTACAACTGAAAGCTCGGATTCAAACACTGTACCATATATCCACTCAATGGAATGTTTTCAAACAGAAAGTAATTGTGTCTGCCTAACGGACTCTCAGTTGGATCACAACTACAATAGAAGGTCATTAGTAAGAGTGCTAGGAAATATGTTAGAACAGGTTAAGCGGGATTTGAACCCAGTACAGCTTACAACGAAAGCTCGGATTTCAAAACACACTAGTACCATATATCCACTCAATGGAATGTTTTCAAACAGAAAGTAATGGTGTCTGCCTAACGGACTCCTCATTGGATCACAACTACAATAGAAGGTCATTAGTAAGAGTGCTAGGAAATATGTTTAGAAGGTTAAGCGGGATTTGAACCCAGTACAGCTTACACAAACGAAAGCTCGGATTTCAAACACTGTACCATATATCCACTCAATGGAATGTTTTCAAACAGAAAGTAAATGTGTCTGCCTAACGGACTCTCAGTTTGATCACAACTACAATAGAAGGTCATTAGTAAGAGTGCTAGGAAATATGTTAGAAGGTTAAGCGGGATTTGAACCCAGTACAGCTTACAACGAAAGCTCGGATTCAAACACTGTACCATATATCCACTCAATGGAATGTTTTCAAACAGAAAGTAATGTGTCTGCCTAACGGACTCTCAGTTGGATCACAACTACAATAGAAGGTCATTAGTAAGAGTGCTAGGAAATATGTTAGAAGGTTAAGCGGGATTTGAACCCAGTACAGCTTACAACGAAAGCTCGGATTCAAACACTGTACCATATATCCACTCAATGGAATGTTTTCAAACAGAAAGTAATGTGTCTGCCTAACGGACTCTCAGTTGGATCACAACTACAATAGAAGGTCATTAGTAAGAGTGCTAGGAAATATGTTAGAAGGTTAAGCGGGATTTGAACCCAGTACAGCTTACAACGAAAGCTCGGATTCAAACACTGTACCATATATCCACTCAATGGAATGTTTTCAAACAGAAAGTAATGTGTCTGCCTAACGGACTCTCAGTTGGATCACAACTACAATAGAAGGTCATTAGTAAGAGTGCTAGGAAATATGTTAGAAGGTTAAGCGGGATTTGAACCCAGTACAGCTTACAACGAAAGCTCGGATTCAAACACTGTACCATATATCCACTCAATGGAATGTTTTCAAACAGAAAGTAATGTGTCTGCCTAACGGACTCTCAGTTTGATCACAACTACAATAGAAGGTCATTAGTTAGTAACAAGCTAATTGAGTTGTAGGAGTGCGTAGGAGCGGAAAATCCTTTCAAGTCACCACCCTAACTCTACCACTCCCTCTTTGTGAAATAAAAATATGGGTACGTCAATAAGGAATGGCGAAAATGGTTGGATGGAACTCTAGTGAGAGGACGGGAGAAGATAAGTGGCGGAAAGTATCGAAATCCAAGTGGTTTGGATTTCAGTTAGAAAATAATTATTTCCCTTGGCTCTATAATAATGATGCTTCCTCGCAGGGTAATATTCCCTCTAGATCGACCATACACTGTCTTGTTACAAAGTAATAATGACAGGTTAATAATAACGATTTCTTGTCCGTAAGACAAATAATAATTAACATAACTTGGTAAAATATTAAGACACGTCAAATCCTAACGGTACAAGTTGCGTCTTTCTGACAATAGCTCTTCAATTACCCGTAACTTATAAAAAAGAACTACGTAAATTACTTACGATGCTGGTACGCCGGTTCGATTCCTCTTCTGTAGATCCAAAATTAACACGAACTAGTTATTCTACAGATTAATCTTTAAATGTTAATTTAATAATTGCTAAATTTGGAAAACATTGACAGACCACGGCGGTGCCCCTAGGTGTACTCGCGGCCCACTGCTGGCACTGCATTACCCGATGGAAATTTCCAGCTGACAAGCCTGGGTGGTCACGGCTGGTCATCAGCATTCAGCAATTCTGGCCATCTTCCAACGTCAAGGTCGTCAAGGCCGCCATATAACGGAGTCGCGCCCACCTGCCCTGCTGCAATCCGCAATAGTGCGGACGCGAAATGCATTGGTAACAAACAAACGCGCGCGCGTGCATCCACGAGCGTGTTTAATTATTAATAGATACATATAAACATTAGTCCGATCCAACGAGAAATAAAAAAAATTGGGCTACAATAAAACCGCCTCGCTGTGGATGTTTGGGGTAATATCCTACAAACTTACTATCAACTATTATACAGATCTTCCACGGCTATTCATCATATAATAAATTTCAAACAAAACTCCGATTTTACGCACATCCTAAATATTTAATTTAACTTTCCACATCAGCATTAACGTATTGTTTATTAAGTTATAATATACTGTACTGACATACATGGGAAAAGATATTAAATTTGTTGAACATTTATCGTTTCCTTATACTTAAAGACTGAATGTCTTATGAATTGTCTTTTTTTAGCAACAACGTGAATATAATTATTTATCTCTTATTTACAGTATACACTACCCATAAATTTGCCGTATACATAGTTTTCAAAAGACCATGCAAGATTTATTAGTTTTATGTAGAAAATGTTTTCAATGTAAGTGACTTTTTTAATTGTCTTACTTTTCCGATAGCTAACTACGAAACAGTTTTTTACCTATGCTGAAATTCGCTTGACTATTATTATTTTCTAAACATTTCCATAGACTAGCGGTGGGATGATATGTTTCAACTTGTGAGGAAGTACTGTCTATATAAACTCTATGTGTATCTACCGTTTAAACGGTTAGTTGTTTCAAAAACTAGCTACAAGAAATGATGATAAACAACATGTTTATTGACTATACAACTTGTGTTACAACATCGAGGGATCCGGGTTCGAGTCCCGGCGGAGCAAGTACTTTTTGTGATTCAATGTTTGTTGAAAAATTATATTTATATATATATATATATATATATATATATATATATATATACTAGCAGTTTCCCGCGGCTTCGCACGCAATTTCCCGTTGAGGATACTTTAAACTATATTCACTTATTCTTTTTCTATCACATACTAAACATTGCTGAGATAACTGACAGTCGTTCCTTCGTGAGCCTCTTGGGCGCATTATGAAGGAAGGTATGTATCATATTCCTGCCTCTATCTTTCGTGGTTTTTGCTAGGTGTTGATAAGTTATTCAGAACAGTTACTGTATACGGATGAATCTCGGTAAACTAATTAGGTTATAAAGAATCACATTCGGTCTGTTAAAATTAATTTTCTGTCTAAGATATTTCCAGTATTATTTTAGGAGTGTGCCTTCAAGAAAATGTATCAAAGAAACCAAGTTTCGATCATAAAGTGTCTTCTTTCGGCTCTTTTAATTTACCTTCGATGTAACCAAATTCGATTACCTTATGTGCAAACATTCACGGATTTGTATAATGAGGTTGTTTTCATAATAGCGTTTAATAGTATTTTCTTTGAATTAAATAGTTTATTGATCATTGATGCAATCTGAATTTAAAAACACTACTGATCATGCACTTTACAATAAAAACGTTTTAAATTTTAAATGTAAACAAATGTTTCTGCCTCTTTGATGAACTTCAGCTGAAAGTATTATCAGCTGTTAAGTATCAGTTCGCTTTGTATTACGTGTCGTAGCGCAGTCTGTCGGATTCAATATAAAACACACCAACATCAACAACAATTTATAATTAAAAAATTAATGAAATAAACTATTAAAATTGGACCAAATACCTCTCTAAAAGTATGCTTATATTACTTCCAGGAACGTGTAGAATCACTGTACAACATTTCACGATGTTTCGTGCATTGGTTCCAGAGTTATAACGGAACATACAAACAAACATTCGCATTTATATATATACAGCTGACAATTTTGTACGGATTGTAATACCAATTGAACTCTAACTCGCGACGATAATATTTATAAAATTAGTTTTCGTCATTAAACAAAAATTTATATTAACCAGCCAAAAGGCCATGCCACTCTTAATTGTACATCTTAAGACATCCCATCGCGTCAGCCACGTAACCGCCGATGAGGTAATGATCTCGTAAGTTACGGTAACTTAGCCGTAGTATGGATTCTTGAAACGCGAAGGTTATACAATATTAAAACCTGATGTTGGAGGAAATTTGCCGAAAATAATGATTGAACTATACTTCATCACGATAACATATTCCTGAACTATAACTGTATGGACAGAAAAGTAGTCTCTACTTGTTGGAACAGGTAAGTGATAAACACAACACATTACACGATGATTACGCAACAATCTACTTAATTTTTAAATAGGCACAATTATGCTACTTTTAAGAGATAGCTATAAAAATAGAATACATCAATGTAGAAAAAGAAGTGCGACATCAGTGATCACAGAATTCAGTAAAACTGGGGTTTCCAATATTGGCAGATTTCTTCCAAAACATTTTAGTACCAAAACACAAAACTAATGTTTAATTGTTAAACAAGCTTTCGTGGATATCCTTGATGCTATCACGTTATTATTTTGTATTGCGAAACAATAAATTAAATATTGGGTATTGAGAATTAAATGTCATGATCTAATAGTAAAGGTTGTACAAAGTTCTTCGAGGTTCTGAATCCACTTTAATCTGAGAAATCGTCTGGACACGATTGGCCAGATAACCAATTAGGCTACATTCAAGTATTTTGGTACCGTATGCAATGATTACTCGTGAAGACGAGGTGGTGCACGACCGTTCTGAAGTACCATTCCCAGGGGCCGATCTGTACCAATAACTTGTTTCTTTCTCCATACAGCCGGGCATCACAAAACTCGCTCCACTATTCGAAAGTCTACAACGGCTGACAACCCTCCGGGGTCCTGGAACCGAAGGGCGGAAAGGCGCACCCTGGCGGCCTTCTGAGAAATGTCTTGGCGGGTGCAAAGTGACGGGATAATATCTCTCCTTCGGAGAAGATACGGTGACGGGCGTCAAGATGACATGGGATCAGACGGGGCTTTTAAAGAAGCATATAAGTCAACGATTTAGAAGGAAATACCAGATTCTAATTCATTATTTACGTTAAAGAGTCACTCTTCGGATCTGTTAGTTACCAAAGAGTTAGTAACAACAATACCAGGATGAAACGTGTATTTAACTTGTTAATATAAATAATTAGAATAAGTGTCTTTATGCAGGTTGTATGAGACCACCTATGTAATTATGTTTAGTGCAGAACTGTTATACCTATTTAATTTTGGGACAAAACCTAATCCCTAAAACTCAAAATTTTTAAATAGCAAGGCAATTTTATACCCTGTAAAAAGATCGTGTGAAAACAAACAAGTTTTGCTTGTAACATTTTGTTCTGACACAAATAGTTTTAAATAGTTGTCAAAACATGGATTTGTCTAAATTAAAATAAAAAGTGAATATTTTCGTTACTATTATTATTAATTTTAGGTCTATTTAAAATTGACACTTCTTAAATTAAAGTTAATGAAAAAAATCCGTTGTTAAATAACCAAAGAAGGTTATTTTTACACACTTAATTTAATACATAGTTAACTTTGCAACAAATGTATCTCGCAAAAAAACTGTTTTACAGATATTCAAAATGCATTGGATTGTTTTCTTTGGAAAGATCTGCTCTTGTCTGGAATGTATCATCCCCCACCAATTGTAGCAATAGCATTTCTTATTCTGACCATAATTTTATTTTTACTCGTCGACCCACAAATAATAATCCATCCTAGTAAGGTCCGTTGATCTTGCTAGGAAGTTCACGGGATCATCCATCTCCCGGGACAATGTTGCTCAAGCCCAGATACGAAAGTAGTTCTACGAAGAAAGTCCTCTATTTCAAGTTCCTGGTGTGGTGCATATAGTAGGGATGAAACTTATAATCTTTCAGTATTGTACGTCATGTGGCCCAGATCCTAGGTTATATTGTAGAGGATTCGTAGGGGTTGAGTGTTTCTGCTGCTAAAACCCCAGGAAATGTTTTCATCTCTAAAAGGTCTCATATGCTGTTCATTTTTATTTTGTCACGTTGAATATTCTCAGTACCTGGAAAACTATAAACCAGTCTTTGATATACGATTCGGAAATGATGTCCTCGGTCTGGATACCACCGTGTATAGAGGCAAGTAGCAGCTGTGTAATTCTTGAGACATTCTCCTAATACCGTACGCATGTCATATGTTTCATTGCTACAGCATTTTAGAACTACTTAATTGCAACTAATATACAGTTAAATATTGGTAAAAGAGAAATTGATAACACAATCTAAACTAAAGCTATAAAGTTAAAACCTAAATAACTGTTTTAGCAAGTCGACAGGAAAAAAGTTCAAAGGAACCGCAATATAAATTTTTTTAAATGAATGTTCATAATTAATCCACAGTAATACAAACAATTGCTCATCATTGGAATTTTTAAAACTGAATGGGACAACATATAGATTGATATTTTGAGTTGTGCTTAGAAGAAAGCGGTAATCACTTATAAGTAGGAAACTATATATTGAAGAATAAAAACAATGACATTCACTGTTACCAGAAACTGACAAGACATACGGGACTACTCTCTTTTATTCTTTCTTTGGGCAAATCGTTTTATGATTAGTTAGAAATATTCATTCAAGTAATAATATTGATTAAATTTAAAATAAATTTTAAAATAAACTAATGATGAAATGACGAATAACAGTTTTTCATGCTTTATTAAACTTTTTATTATTGGTCATGGTTAGAAAAGTTTTAATTTGATGTCACAAAAAACAGGTAAGAAAAGAATATTACATTTAGAAATCAGTTAAAATAAATAATTTAAAATATTTCCAAACTGTCTGTGATAGGAAGAAACTTTATATACAAACAAGTATTTCATTTATGAACAAAGACGCCAATAATTATGAAATATTATTTTGTGAAGCCTTTCATGTTCATTAAACACATCATTAGAACCACATAACTGATTTTTTTCATGCAAAAGCAAAAAGGCCACAAATCAAGTATTTGATTCCAATGAGAAGACGCTGGTAGAATGTGTACAAACATGTATGTTTTTAAATGACCTTTTTACAGTGTATGATATTACCTACCATGCAATTTAAGAATTTTGTGTTTTAAAGAAATTAATATTTTTGGGGTGGTAAAGGTATTTTATCATATTACCGTGTGTAATATTGTTTAAAAACTTGTTTTACAATAAAAAAATCATGTATTTTGATACAATACTTATTGTTTATCGTTACAAAAATACATAACACCACAAATTTACTCACGTTTTAGCCACCATTTATTATATGAAAAGAAATTATTTAAAAAATTTGTGTTCAAAATACACAGTACACAAATATTTTCAATATGATGACCAACTTGATTGAGTCTGTTTACGTTTGAGATTCTCGAAAATTCAACCTATGACATCCATGTTTATGGAACACTCTATATTGAAAAATATATGAACATATTAAAAAAAAAAAAGATTCTTTATGGTTGAAGTAGAAGGAAGATATTTAAACGAAAGACGCAGGTAGGCTATAACAGTTTTTCACTAAACATACCGCACGGGTCGTCTCACACAACCTTTATAAGATAGATATTTAGGTTTAGATTAACAAGGTAAATACACGTTTAATCAGGGTATTATTACTACAAACTCAGTGTTAACTAACAATTTCAATTAGTGACTCTCTTAACACTAACAGTGAAATAGGATTTTGTATTACTTTGTGGTAACTTTTTAATGTGGCATGTGGAGTAGACATTTGATTTCTAAACAACACTAACACTGAAATAGGATTTTGTATTACTTTGTGGTAACTTTTTAATGTGGCATGTGGAGTAGACAAATTGATTTCTAAACAACACTAACACTGAAATAGGATTTTGTATTACTTTGTGGTAACTTTTTAATGTGGCATGTGGAGTAGACAAATGATTTCTAAACAACACTAACACTGAAATAGGATTTTGTATTACTTTGTGGTAACTTTTTAATGTGGCATGTGGAGTAGACAAATGATTTCTAAACAACACTAACACTGAAATAGGATTTTGTATTACTTTGTGGTAACTTTTTAATGTGGCATGTGGAGTAGACAAATGATTTCTAAACAACACTAACACTGAAATAGGATTTTGTATTACTTTGTGGTAACTTTTTAATGTGGCATGTGGAGTAGACAAATGATTTCTAAACAACACTAACACTGAAATAGGATTTTGTATTACTTTGTGGTAACTTTTTAATGTGGCATGTGGAGTAGACAAATGATTTCTAAACAACACTAACACTGAAATAGGATTTTGTATTACTTTGTGGTAACTTTTTAATGTGGCATGTGGAGTAGACAAATGATTTCTAAACAACACTAACACTGAAATAGGATTTTGTATTACTTTGTGGTAACTTTTTAATGTGGCATGTGGAGTAGACATTTGATTTCTAAACAACACTAACACTGAAATAGGATTTTGTATTACTTTGTGGTAACTTTTTAATGTGGCATGTGGAGTAGACAAATGATTTCTAAACAACACTAACACTGAAATAGGATTTTGTATTACTTTGTGGTAACTTTTTAATGTGGCATGTGGAGTAGACAAATGATTTTCTAAACATAGAGATTGTGCTGGTGGAGCAAACATACCTGAGATCTGACCAGTATACAATATACTACTGAATCTATTCACATCGTTCCTCTTTGCTCTGTCGGGCAATAATAATATGCTGAATTTATGTTCTTGATCACGAAGCTAAACCAATCCGTCTTTTAAAAAGTAATAAACGATAAATTATACATTAATGTCCGAATAATGTTTTTAAAGGATTTTTTAGTTACACGAAAGATGTTGGACATCTATATATCACTTTTTATACTTTTAAATAATCAATTAGTAATTACAGACATTAGAAATAACAAATGCAAAAAAGTATACTATGCAAAAATTATAACTTTTACTCACATTCTTTTTGCGAGTGATCAATGTTTTGAAACATTTCAGGACGGATGTCATCAGGATGAGGAAGTGGGAAGGAAAAATCAATTAAACTTTTTTCTACTCCGCACACACCGAGTTTTTAATGATATAACAGCAAACATCGCGTTTCGAAATACCTGAAACACAACACTTCATATTATTATTATATTAGTGAAACAGAACATAAGAAAAGTATTCAATAATAACAGTTGAGTGAAGACAGAAATCCGTAAACGACAATGACATCATAGATTTAAAGCAATTGCAAGCAATACAGGTGATATTTCAAGCACAGACAGAATAGGTAGGCCTACTGTAAATAAAAATTCTAAAAACGTAACCGCAGGATGACGTTTTTAGTATACCGTAATCTTTTATCGCATACCTTGCGCATACATTCCAATATGAAAATAGATTGTTTCGTAAACGGCTGTTCCATAAATTCCTGAAGATAAAATAGAACAGTGACGTAGGAACAGTCTAGACAGTTCAATTCAATGAGGCGTTAATTGGAATTGTCTCCATCTCTAGCAAAAATAGCGTTTCATTAGGAGCCAAGGAACAGTCTCATGCCTCCTCCACCTCCTACAGACTCGACCGTCAGCAATGTAGTTTGAAACATACCAATGACACAGTGTCGGCGGATTTAAAAAGAACAGGCTCTGCCATCTATCGGGGCGCGTTTGAACTACGACCAGTAACGGCACGACCGCAGAGTACGGTTGCCTTTTCAGTGCTGCCAACATTATTATGGAATCATGCACTTGGAGATTTATAAATAGTTCTTATCTTTCAGGGAATATTCGAAAAATCTAAGAACTTATACGCATCGTAAAACACAGCGGGTTAAAACAAAATCACACAATCTCAGACCAAACATTCTTAAGGTTTTGGAGAAACACAGTCCTCTGTTGTGTCCTGTTTAAAGTTTCCAGTTTCGCCGCTACAACGTGCTCTTTTAATTATTCACTGGTTTTCTTTTCTTCCATTATTACGTTTTCCTTACAAAATTACAACACAACGTCTTTACATCCAGTTTTTGCGTTGCGTCAGTTACCATCAGAATTTCACCTGAAATTGTTATAGTTTCAAGTAATTCTAAAACCACAACATTCCATTTCTCCTGTTAGGTACATTTTGTTCAGCATATAAGCAATTTCCGAATTAGCCACAAGGACAGTTTCACTAGATTTATGTCGAAACATTTTGCCATATTTTCCTTGACTCTATTTAAAACTCTATTTTCTGCAGTACGTCACACTTTTGGTCTGCTGAAATCCCGATATTGGGAATTAGTTTGGTCATTTAACCTTGTCACAAAGACTGAAAACATACGTGCAGGAGTTCAGTAATCGGTGCTCCATCAATACATTAACTTGGGCTTCAGTTTGTGTTTCTAATATTGACGCCATTAAAGAATTTCTTTTTGGTGAACTCCGTTTTAAAACATTTTAAAATCCAACAGTCTTAATTGCGCCATTAGTAACGATAAAAAAAACTAATATTAGTCTATTTTGCAAATAACTATTGGTGTAAATTGTCATAGTTAACAGGCAAATAGACGTCACTATATGACAGAAAAGGAAATCAAATTAAAATTTGCGGTTTACATGATCGATGAAAAAATTAATGTGTATTAAAACTGAACTGTTAGACTACATTTATATGCAAACTTTGATAGCACGTAAGCGGATGCGGAAGCGAATGTTGCTCGAACTGCCTCGAACAGTTTCGATGACGAACGAGACATAAATATGAGCACTATTACTAAGTCAATAATTTAAATATACAACGTATGAACCTCAAATTTTATTTGACCTATTATTGTGTGGACACACATCAACTACTACCACACAATGTTATATAATTAAAATGTGACCACACCCTTTCGATTGGAAGACTGGCTTAACCATCCTTCAGAATTTATCAAGTTCCTGCCGACTTGGCAAAGGGCCAGAGTTATATAATAGACCTTGGAAAGTTGAAACTGCAACTGACCTGTCCTCTTTATATAAGCGATGGACTACAACACCTTCACTGGTGGAGGAACACCGCCTCAAGCTTTCGAGTGACAATGCGTTAGAGACTGATCTTGTACATCATGCATCGTATGTCCCGGCACTCAAGAGTTAAAAATTAAATGAGTGGTGGATTCTGTGAGATGGACATTGAGGGTGACCAATCTAAACGAGACAGTTTTATAATTAAATACAATTTATTGTATTTTTTATTTTTTCAGCCGGCTCTGAAATACGTTAACATAGTAATGTAACTCAAACCTTGACAATTATCTTAGGCTATACCCAGTAGTAAAACATGAAAATAGCTGACCAAAAGAAAAGAATTTATTATTCAAAAAGTAAAGCAAAATTTATTTAATAAGGGTGTGACATACGTCTCATCTTGTAAAATGTAACGAAAACGTTATTTCCACCAACTTGTTGCCTTAAATGTTAGGTAAAATTTATTTAAATTAAACTTCTTTCTACTCCGTACGAAAATATAAAGTACTGAGCCTAAGAAAGACAATGCGTACATGCCATGTAATAACACATTTAAAACATTTTAAATGTTATTAGTTTTTACGAAATATGTCTTTGGTAATTACTTTAAATATTTTTGATTGTTTATAGCGTGCATTATAGACGTGATATGGTCATCTCCCAAGTCCCTCTGTATATCTACCGCGTGGCAAGGGCAGATAGAAGGATTGACCAGTGGGAATCCAAACGGTCCTCATACGGAATGTCGGAATGGGCGGAATGGCGGAGAATGAGCCGTTGGCGGTTATAAACATTCCTTGCCAAGGCCATCTGACGGTCTTATTGAAGGTCAATGCCCTCCCCTCCCCCGCCAAGAAACCTCAATGCCGTCTACCTCCTCCACCCAATCCCCACCCACAGACAGACGTTACCACCAGAGCTATATAATCGATAAGCTTCCCGTCACAACATTACATTGGTACAGTGAATTGTAAACTTACATGTCCTACAAATAAGGCTCAAAAACACAAGTACTGTTAAGAAATTTCTGTATTCTCAGAATGTTTTGAATGCTCCTGGATTTCACAACTTTAGAACTTTAATGTGGGGAACTATCAATTTCTTCTAACTATAGTTTTTTTATTTATTGTTATGTTTTAATAGTATTACAGAATTCTTTAATTTTTCCAAATAGCCGGTATCTACTTTATTACATACACTAATCTTAAAACAGATAATTTATTTCTTTTACTTCTTAGGAAGTTTGCCATTCTGCTGAGTGACAGCAAAATATACAAAATGTCAGGTTTATGGCACAATTAATTCTCAATATATCCCATACAAAATGTCAGGTTTATGGCACAATTAATTCTCAATATATCCCATACAAAATGTCAGGTTTATGGCAGGATTAATTCTCAATATATCCCATACAAAATGTCAGGTTTATGGCACAATTAATTCACAATATATCTCATACAAAATGTCAGGTTTATGGCACGATTAATTCTCAATACATCCCATACAATATGTCCGGTTTATGGTACAATTAATTCTCAAGATATAACCCCCCTCCCTTCCCCCCATGAGAAAGGCAAGCCTTTGCTAACCCATAGCCTAACAATGTTGAATTTTTATTGTTGGTTGACTTACAAAACAACGTGCCATAATTCATATTTAGGACTATGCACTTGGTGAGTGTCAAAATTTTACACCCTTGGAATAAAACGAGATGATCCAAATGGATGATTGTATTTTATAATGCACGTCCCAGATTGGGAACAGCTGAGCATTACTGAATCAAAAAAATCCATATAATTATTATTAAACTTAATTTTAACTTGAAAATTATTTGTTAACATTCATTTTTTAAGACATAAAATCATAAATTCTGACTCTTTCTCTATTGTGTATAAAATGCTTTGTTTACAAATACCCTCCACAAGTATTTTGAACCGGTGAACAACTTGTAACATGCCTATACTTATATATCTGTGTATATGTATGTAAATACTCTCAGTAAAAAACAAAAACACTATTTACAAAAATTTGGAATTTAGGTGAGGTAATTAACAAAAGTCCATTTAGGCTAACACTTTCTGAAATGTTAATACCAATGTAATTTTACAATATAATTCGATTTGTTATACCAAGTTTTCCGAATTTTCCTTTTACGATTCAATGAATTTTGGACATATTTTAGACACAAACCAATTCTCCAAAAAAAGTGTTGATTGAAGGTATAAGAATTCTATTCTAATTGTGGAAGATTGAAACTATAAGGCACTCAAGCCAGTGTCCTCAATCACACTGTAACTACTTTTTGCTCTGCTAGCTATAAACACTCATGACTCAACAAAATATGGTATGCAAATATTTACTGTTTAGCTAGCATACCTGTATACAACCAAGCTCACACATTCTGCAAATGCATTTGACTATTTAGCAGAACATGATTATTCAACCACATGAAGAAACATTTCAATATTGAAATAGCAAACAGATTTTACAAAGCTAAACTATAAGTTACTTGTAGTATAGTAACTAATAGTTTAATAGTAAATATATTTATAATTTTAATACAATTTTTAATTTACAAAAATATTTTGCTTGAAGAGTACAAAGTTTATAAGTAAAAGGAATATAATAGGGGAATTCATGTTAAATAAGAAGTTACAATTCAGCCCCAATTATCTGTTCAACACAATACTCCATCTTAACTGCACCTCGCCAACCAAATGACCAGCAGACCAGCTGATAATGTTAGTAGACCAGGAACTGGAATCTCCAAGTTAGTGTCAGTCTTCTGCCAGTTGCGATGTTGTATCGTCCTAACCCTTTCAGGATTAAAAAGTGCTAATTTCCTTATATGGTTGTATTTAAATGATCACTTAAACTACAGTTTTGAATTTTTTAAACTAAAACTTTTATTTTGAAAAAAAAAAAAAAAAAAAAATAGGCTAAAGCTAAACTTTCGTTATGATTAGGCTTTAAATATAGTAGAACATGATATCAATGATAATGATTAGTGAGCAATACCATGATGCACTGGCCGTGGTGGTTACAGAATACCTTTGGCATCAATGCAATTTGGGTGTCAAACATGAAAATGTTCATTAAGATTCACAGTTCCTGTCAGGGATTCATCTGGGGGAGAAGCGATGAAATCACCTCGATGGGAACTTGCGGGCGACTTTATTGCAAAGGTAGTTGAATACCGAAAGCAAGTGATGGACACTAGGGTCTCCGCATTTCAGACCGAGATGGCTGAATGGTTCGGTCTGGTCATTGTGAATAGAGGGAACACACCATTTTCCAACAGTGGGATACACCTCTTCCATACAATTACAGACAAGAAAAATGGAGAGCTTTACTGGTTTTTATCGGGCAGACATTCTGAAAGAGATTATGCATTGGGTTCGTTCCTTGAAATGTTCTGACCTAAGGAACATCACCTACGACGGTAAACTCAAATGTAAATACATGCTGGAAGCTTTCTTCTGAAATACAACTCTCACAGGACACCACTGTTCTGAAAAAGGTCTCTGACAGGCAGGCGTAGAACAGTATTTGCATTTGTTCAAGGGGTATTGTAAACCAAAAAATTAGAAAATAAGGTAACACAGATTCAGTGTTGCCTAACAAATGGACTAATACTGTACGACCCCTCTTGTTACACTCTGTCTCTATTACAAGACAGGTGTATGCCACACCACAAACTGCCTAACAGGTCTTGTGAGGTTGTTTGCAAAATTTCAAATCTATATTGTATGTCTCCATGCTCAGTATTAAAATAATTATTATATTGCATTAAACATGTTACTCAACTTTTTCCATTTTGATATTATTTGTATTATATATCTAGTGTGTTAAATACTGTATCAATGTCCCTCCAGTTTGAAATTTCCAAAATTTGTCCTACACATAAGAAAGGTTCCACAACCAAAGCGGAAAATTATCATCCAATCTCACTGATCTCCACTCTCTCAAAAGTCAAAGACAGGATAACACTTAGAAGAATGCAGAACTATTTAAAAAACTAAAACCTTTAGAGGAAATCCTAGCATTGATTCCTCAAAGGAAAATTTACCATCAGTCTCATCATAAACCTCACTGATTTTCTTCAACCAATTTGAAGACAAGCAATACATAAAGGATTTGTATTTGGATAAAGAAGTAACATCACTGCATTACAGTAAGGCTTCTGAATGCTTCGAGCAAATTCTTAGGAAAATTACCAGCACTAGCGATTACAGGTACAGTAAAAGACTGGATAGAAAGCTTCCTGGATGAACTCAAACAACCTCTTGAAGTACAGAAAACCTCAAATGGAGAAAACTGTACCAAACAATTACTGTGAACAGAAAAGTCCCATGGAGCACTTAGAAAGTTACATTAAGACTGACAAACGTGGTAACTATCCTATATGCTGATGACGACACACCATCCAAATTACTAAACATGACACTGCAATGGGCCCACACACACACAAATTTTTGGTACTTTTATGGTCATCCAGTTGGTATTTTTTGGCGTTGAATCCATTAAAGCGACCTATTCAGGGATGTTGTAATTTTTATGGGTATGGAATGATTACGGTTTTTTTCCCTTAAAGAGTGCTTAATTTATTGACTCAAATAAGTTTAGTTTTTTCTGAGTATTGCATTTATAAAAAAGACCTTAATTCAATGTTTACTTTTTTTTCAAATGTATTGTTGGTGGAAATGTTATGTCCAATATATTTTGGTTTTGTCTCAAAAAGAGTTGGTCTAAATTACTAGGCAAAAACGGTCTATAATCTAATGATATATTATGTGTAAGCTTTATTTACATATACCAGAGGTTATTTGATTTAATGTAAATAGCTATTTGAAATATTATGTATAAAATTGTGGCCATTAAAATTTAGAGGGTCTTAAAATACTACATGACATTCGACAATGGAGATTGAAGAAGTGTCTTGGTACTTTCCGTTACCAGACCTGAAACCTCCCCATATTAGACTCACTGGCACACCAGAGTAGGAGCTATGGGACACAAGCAAACAGTGTTGACAGTTTTTGTTGACTGAAAATTCTGTAAGTGCTGTAAGTTGGGTGGGACAAAATTGCTTTTTTCTCAACTTCCTTTAACTTTTCCCAACTGGTCGATCCAGTCCAGGGCCTCATCCAATCTCAACTGAATGTATAAATTGAAGTTCCTTCTCTTCAACATGAATTATGGAAGCTTTTGAAAAATTTAAAAAGTTTCTTATTTCTGGATTCAGATGAAGGTTTTATTTTATAAAATATTGGACTTAACAGTTTACTTTATTCAGCCTCAAAGATATGACTTTTTCACTTTCAGGTAACAATAGTGGTATCACCTCTCAACAAAAAGATTGTTTTCAGGAATTACCTCTTTTATATTAATTTAATATGATCCATTGCCATATAAAAAAAATAAAACATTTCAATATTGCCTAGAATTTACAGCAATTAACACAACAAAAATAAATTTAGCAGAATATGAACATGAAACAGATTCCTGAAACCCATAATATTAGATTAGAATTTAACCTTCCGGCTTAGTTGGAAGAAAGAAATTTACATGTGGATTGTTAACTTAGCGGACCCGGACAGTAAAAATTTGGTAAAAATTACGTTTTCACTTTTTTATTTATTTTTGTAGAAAATTTTCTTGTGAACATTTTTATATACAACACTTTATATTTTAAATTTTATTAGCACTCGTAAAAAAATAAATTCGAAAGTGTGTTTACGTAAATATGGCAAGGAAACAACACCTCATAGCTGAGCAACGCAACTTATTTGTTATAATACTCATTACTTTATCAGTAAAGGAGATGATGCCTTATGGAGCAGATGTCCTAATAGACAAATTAGAGTGTATTGGACACATACAAAAGCGGATGGGTACTAGACGATTCAAACTAAATTCCGATAATAAGTCCATAAAACTTGCTGATGGTAAACCACTGAATGGTAAAAACCGCCTTTCATCAAGTGCTATAGACCAGATCCAGGCCTATTATGGCCAAGCCATAAGAAGGAGCAATACAGTTGAAGAGATGAAGCAAGGAATATGGGTTTTATTTCATCACAAGTCATCCAGTGATGAAAATCCTCAACATGGTCTTTGCCCAAAAGGCGCTGAAAGTTGGTGCAAGTATCAACGATCTCTTGTAACTGGTGAGACATACAAATATAAAAATAATATCCCCTCAGTTATTATGGAGTTTATTAGGCCAGTGTTTAGGAGCCTGTCAGATCCTGATCTCTTGAAAAAGTGTTTATACAAAAAGACCTAAAACCCTAACGAAAGTGTAAATAGTGTGATATGGGCTCGTCTCCCAAAAACTGGATTTGTTGGTACAAAGACCTTACATTTTAGAGTTTATGAAGCCGTTTCAACTTTTAATATCGGACAGATTACTAAATGTAAGGTCCTACAGAAATTGGGCATTTCTATTGGCAAAAACACTGTTTCTACAATGAAATTACTAGACACTGAGAGGCAATCTAAAAGGAAGCTGGAGAACAAGGAAGAAGACCCAGACAATCCAAGTTATGGGGCTGGCCTGTTTTAAACACAATTTGTAAGTAAAATCTGTTTTTTTTTACAACATTGAAATAGTACGTATTACTTTAAATCGCGATTCCCGAAAGTTGCATTTTTTTTACATTGTGGAACTTTTTTCAAAAACCATTTGAGATATCAAACTGAAATTTTTACCACATATTCTAGGCTATTATTTTAACACTTTAACACGAGGATTTGTTAATTAGCACATTAGTTAATATTTTATAAAATATTATATGTGAAATTTTAAGTAAAAAATTAGCAGCATATAAAAAAAATTAAAATTTAAAAACAAATGTGTATTTTTTTGAATCCCTGTGTTAAAGTGTACTAATAATGTCAAAGAATGTGTGGTACAAATTTCATTTGGATATCTCTTATAGATTTTGAAGAAAGTTACCCACAAAATACACAATTTAACATTAGCGTAATAGGACTGTCCGGGACCCCTTAAAATGACAAACTGAAGATATATTATTAGTTTAGTTTACATGTTTTATGTGCACAACACTTCTGAATCAAATTGAAGTTCATTTCAAATTATAGTTGACTGTTAACTTGAATTACCTCTAAACTATTTAATACAAGAAAGATCTCATTTGCACAAATAAAGCTTTTTATGAAAAAAATCTGTAGCTCCTGGTATGTTCAAAAGACAGTTTGGAACATTATTAACTCAGAAGTAGGAACTAAAAATGACGGTTCTTACGAAAATACATTTTTGACTTACGGAAACAGAATGTGCACTAATTCTTACAAAGTAAGCAACATATTTAAAGTGTAACAGCTTATTATACAGTAAAAGTAGTTTTTGTACTGATGATGATAATTCCCAAACTGAGCTACATATATTGCCAACTTTTTATCTGAAACCTGTTAACACGAAGAAAATAGAAACAGTAAAAAGTTCATTCAAAAACAAATTTTCAAGTGGGAATGAAGTTCCATTAACAATAATAAAATTAGATAAGCATCACCTAAGTGGAATACTGTCACACTTTGTAAATTCATATTTTGTATCTGGTTAATTCCCTAATAGATCAAAAATTTCACAAATAATTCTGATTCATAAGATAAAATGACGAAAAAAGATCTGTCAACTTACAGACCAATTTCTATACTTCCAGCTTTCTCATAAATCTATGGAAAATTGGCACATACTCAACTTATGTCTGGTTTTTACAAGAGCACAATTTTATACAGCATCCGGCATGGGTTTTGCACTGATAAATCTGTGACTACAGCAGCAGTTTAATTCATAGATTCAGTTGTTCTATCAGGTCAAGCCTCAGTGGGAATCTTTATGGACCTATCAAAAGCTTTTGATAGTGTTGATCACTCCATACTGATTTTACTAATATTAAGATTACTTGGTGTTAAAAAACATGCACTTGAATGGTTTACACCATATTTAGAAAACAGGTATCAGTTTGTAGAGATTACACATAGACATTAAAGAACAGAGTAAATCAAATTCATTCTGATGACAATCAGTCAAATATGGTTTCTCTCTCAGTGGTCTATACTTGGGCCTCTTTTGTTTACTTGTTATATAAAAAACATTAGTCTTAGCACTAATGCATGTCTCCCAGAACAGCCTGTGTCTCTATGCAGATGATTCAAGTTTTAAAATATCAGGAAAAATATAAAACCATGAGAAGTATTTTTGCAAATAGAACTAAGAAACATAGTAAATTACTTAACTGAACACAAATTACCATTAAATGTTAAGAAAACTAATTTTATATTATTTTAAACAGTACAAAACAATAGACCAGATGATCCAAATATAACACTTGATAATAAAAAGATTGAAATTCGAACTAGTACAAAATTTCTTGGTTTATACATAGATTAACACTTAACTTGGAATGATCATGTTTGCAAGATATTATCTAAAATTAATTCACAGATCTACGCTCTATATAGAATGTCACTTTTCTGCAATGTCTGAACATTGATAACAATTTATTATTCATATATTCACTCACATATTTCTTTTGGAATTTGTCTGTACGGTTAAACGAAATCTTGATCTTATACTTAAACAATAAAAGAGAGCTATAAGAATTACATATAAATTATGACCTGATTAATCGGCTAAGGAATTTTTCAAGAATATTAAAATTCTGATTGTTTATGGTCAATATATTTGATAAAATTTTATATATAAAGAAATATTCAATAGAAGCTGATGAACCTTTTGAAATACACCTGTACAACACTAAAAATAAAAGTTACATCATACATTATAATCTAGAGTTCTACAAAAAGAAGGCTACATATATAGGAGCAAAGTTTCTTAGACCAATGCCAGATATGACAAGAAGAGAAAACAAAATTAACAAATCTAAGAATATATTAAGGGATTATTTAGATAACAAAGTATTGTATTCAATTACCGCGTTTTACAACATGTAGATACGTTTTTTTAAATGATTGTGTAGTACATCAGACGTATTTTTATAACACATTGTAATTAGAAATTAAAAATTGAAATTGAAATATATACCAAGATGCTAACTCTCCTTCATTACAAAATTTTTAATTAAAGAAATGACATTTTTTTATTAAAAAAAGCTGAAGAAATTACAGTAATTAAATATGAAAAGATTCCAAAATTAGAACAGAAACCTTAGAGACTTTAACTACGAGTATTTTTAAACTATAAATATAAAACAGGATTTAATTTTAAAAAATCTCCTCAAATACCTCGATGGAATTTGGATGAAAGCTATGACGTACTGAAATGATTAGATTAACTGGCTTGATTAATACATTGATCCATAGTGGCATTTTCCGGGTGCCTATAAAGTGGTGAAAGTCAAACCAAAATTCAAAAAGGGGGACTGGTTACATGAAGAAAAATAATCTTCTGGTGAACACATTATGGGTTCAGGAAAAACAAATTGGCACTCACAGATTTTATAAGTAACTGTGTCAATGCAATTAATGTGGAAGGAGCTATCTATAGCTGATATGCTGAACTCTACAAGGCTTTTTACTGTGTTGACTCAGCTATTCTAATTAAAAAATAAACTTCTTGGCCACTGAAGATTCAGCCTTAAACTGGTTCTCCTCAGACTTAGAAAAATAATTTCAGATTGTAGAGATTCAGCATACAGCAAAATACAAAATTCAAATTGCATCACTAAAAAACATGAATTGATTTAGAATGGGGTTATTCAATACTCAATTCTTGGATCTATGCTCTTTCTAATCCATAAAAAAGAAATTAGTGATATATTGCCAGCGAGTAACCTATTCATGTTCACTAAAACCACAACTCTCACAACATGTCATAAAACTGGGAGGCACTTTAAATTAAATATTTCACGAAAATCAACAATCTTGCCCAATTTTACTCACAAAATTTTCTGGAATTGAATACAGACAAAACCAAATATTTTGTCTTGCTACTAACTATAAGCTACTAACAACCCTCCCTTCAAGTACGGTACGGATCATCCCTCTCAACTAAATTTGTTGCTATGTCTAGTGACCCCAAGGCTCTCATCTAGGCCCAACACTATTTAATATTTATATAAATGGTATCACATTTTGTCTTCATTGCAAGGGTGTCTCATTTCCGGATATTGAACATTTTCATGAGGGTTTGCTTAGCTGATAAAAGGACTTGAGCAAGTTTAATGGTACCTTGATAAATCCCTTTTCAGATTTTCAATCGAATTCACCAGACATTTTCATACACTCAAACCTAAATGTTCGATAATTTGTTCTCTATTTATGTAACCATCATTAAATACACAAACTGCAATAAAAACACCTCAATTCAGTGTAGGTAATGTCATAAATGTCCTTTTAGGGATCTCTAGAAGTTACCTTTTCTAGAGATGGTATCATGAACATACACAATACCTATTTGTGGTCTGATGAAAATCCATATGGTGTTATACAAGGTAGACATAAACTAAAATTTAAATTAAACATTTGGGTAGGTATTATCAGCAATTGTTTACTGGGGCCAGATGTTTTACCTCCACACCTAAATGGCAATGCATACAGAGATTTTTTTAATCAATGACTTTCAAGACATTTTAGAAGACTTACCTCTTGCAATAAAGCAAAATAAGGCAAAATTACACATTGCTGGTGAGGGAACATTTAAATGAAGTGTATCGTCAGAGGTGAATTGGTAGAGGTGATCGATCCTGTGGCATGGCCTCCATATTCTCCAAATATGAAACACATAGATTTCTATTCATGGGGTTATGAAATCTATAGTCAATTCAACACCGAATGTAAACCAAGAAATGCTTTACCAATGTATTTAAGACGCCAGTGAAACTATCAGAAATCAGCCAGGAATTTTTGAAAGAGTGCGACAGTCTTTTGTCAGTCACGTTAAAGCAAGCATTGAATCCAATGGTGGTCATTTCCAGCACCTAATTTAAATGTTTGATTGATGAAGTTGAATTTGCTAAACTGTCCATAAAAACAGGTGAAATGTGTTATAATAAAAAAATTTAAACTAATTATTGTCTAGTTTTTTCTTCATTTATTTTAACATAAAGTGTTGCATCTAAACTTTTGTACACTCAATTGCTTTAAGTACATCACAAAAGTCTTAGTTTAAAAAGCTAAACAAATAAAAATAAAATAAAATGGGCTAAGAAAATTGCTCTTGAAATATTTTATAAAATTTAGTTCTTGAGTTAAGTTTAAAAGATTAAAATATGGCCGCCATTTCGAAACGAAAAATATAGGAACTAAAAGATTATTTTTTGCAAACATGATATTTGTATGGAGGAGCAATATACAAAATTTAAACTCAACTGTTCAGGCCGTTCTAGAGATATAAATTATTTAGTACAAAAAACAAAATGGCGAATATCTGGGAAAAGATGTATTTTAGGACATACCTCTATACAACATGTTTTCTTTAATTTGGTCCATGGAATCACCTCCTGAAATATCTTTGCCCATTAAGAATACACCCTGAATAAGTTATCTACTTTTCCTTATTATCCATAGAGGAACCTAAAATTGTTAATCCTAATAGAACACGATATTAATGAGAAGTTTGATACTTCATCTTTGCAAACATGAGTTTTATCACAATCGGATAATATTTATTCATTCAAATATAACGTAATATGGTGCAATATAATCGGGCCGGATATCCGACACTGGCACTTGTACAATTAAAGCTGTAAAAGCAAAGTTTACTTTCTGTAATAGTATACTATAAAAGTATCTAGGCTTTATGATTAAAATAAATAAGAGAATATACAGAATAAATAAGCTAAATTGAAGGCACTTATACCTTTACAAAGGAAAATACATAGTGTTATGAGGTTCTGTTAAGTTATTCATAACATTTTTACACATATACAGTAGAAACTCAGACATGTAAATTTTTACCTATGTTCAATACCTAATTTAACTTAATAATAAAAATATATTTTTCGAACATCATTGTATCTTGTACAAGTATTTTTATAATCTTTGCAATAAAGCAATATGAAGTAGGGCAGTTTACAAGTCAAGTGTAATTCAACAAACAATAATGGATAATAACCTAACTTGGGAAGGGTGCGATAAGCGGACCCGGTTTTTTATATCGAAATTGGCAAACGATATTAGGGCCTACTTAATCATAACCATCGATATAACCAAATGTTTATCGTGGCTTCAACATGTTGGACTCGTTCCGAAATACCCATTACGTGAAATTTGAGGGAAAGAAACAACTGTAACTGTGAGAGGAGCAAATATGGTCGTCTTCAGGTTTCCTAATTTTGGTTATAATAATTTGTTTGATCACTATAAATATTAAATTCATATTTTAATTTAAAACATGTGATTGTTATTGAGGACTATAGGTAATTTTATATCGATTGATAGTCTAGGATTTGAGATGCGAATATTAGTATCGATGACAACATTCTTCGATATAAAAAACCGGGTCTGCTTATCGTACCCTACCCCCTAACTTAAATACAGCCAAAAAATAGAATGTTTTTCAAAATTTCCACCGATTAGTTTAATATCTACTGTTTTAGATACTCCCGTAATGGAAAACAAAATAAAAGCTGAAAAATTATGCAGATTGATAACCAAACTCATGCTAAAAATAAATTGAAATCTATTTAAAAACTGAAACTCACCAGCTTTCATTTTGTATGTTTTAAAGGTTTGCGATCAAACAATAATATATTGATTCTAACTGGTGAATAGCAATCTACTGTGAAACAGCCAATTGCAATAAGATGTAATCGGGTCGACCAAAAAAACGGTCAGTCAATGCTCCTAAGGTTAAATATAAATGTATTACTTTCAACAATTTTGAATAATTACATGACTCTACACCTTGGTCATTGTTCTGGGACCTATTATATATAATTGGCCCACCACTAAATAATGTAGGGGTAGGGTACGATAAGCGGACCCGGTTTTTTATATCGAAGAATATAGTCATCGTACCTAATATTCGCATCTCAAATCCTAGACTATCAATCGATATAAAAGTACCTATAATAGTACTCAATAACAATCATATGTTTGAAATTAAAATATGAATTTAATATTTACAGTGATCAAACAAATTATTATAACCAAAATAATGAAAACTGAAGACAACCATATTTACTCCTCTCACAGTTACAATTGTTTCTTTCCCACAAATTTCACATAATGGGTTTTAAGGTACGAGTCTAAGATGTTGAAGCCACGAAAAAGCAACATCGTGTAGTTTTCTAAAACTGACCGCCATTTTTAATAATCAGAATTACTAATGTAAAATTGAAATATTATCCTACGTATATTATTTTAGAGTGTTTACAGCTGTTGATATAGATTATTTAAGTTAATAGTTCAAAATAATAATTCATTCAGTATTGATTGATTGTATAGATGGTTATGATTAAGTAATATCGTTTGCCAATTTCGATATAAAAACCGGGTCCGCTTATCATACCCTACCCTGCATGCCTAGCTAGCTGCCAGCTTCAGGATTAAAGGATGAGGTTATGAAAAATACTTATTTTAAATTATTTTAAGTTAAAAGTGGGAAATTACATTTTTGTTAATGATATCTAGATTAATTGGTGATCCCCACATTATTCGCAATAATCTAATTCAAAGATTAGTTCACAAAATTACTAAGCATGCCTACTATCTGCAGCTGTTTCTATGGAGTGAACATAATTTTCTCCTAAATATTTAAATTTAACTGTATAACAATCAATTTATAATAACACGATTTACAAATCTAACATATCGAAAATAAAATTTAATGTTTATCAAGGTAACGTAACCTAGGCCTAGTTCTCATTTAGTGAATGCAAAGGTCCTTGACCAACTTTCGACCTATTAATCAATGCTACATATTATTATCAAATTTTAAATTAAACATACATAGAAAATTACAGAAAATGCAATAAGATTTTTTGAAGTACTTACAGTTTGTCCTGACCGCTCAGTCATTGCGTATTTTTCTATGATATCAAATTTATCCTGAATTGTCACTAATACCACAATTTGAATAGAATCACTGCGACAATCGCGATATCGCCATTTTACGCCACTGCCATTGGATTAAACGTCAACTGTTAACGTATCAAAAACACAAAAATATCGTATTATTTCAATGCCTTCATGATAAATACATTATAATAAGAAACAGATTTTCATATTAAAAACCATAGTGACTATAAACTATATTGATATCAGAAATCAGAAATCAGAAATTCTTTATTGTCAGACAGTAGAACACTGCAAAATAGCGTCAACAATATTATGTAATAGTTAATTACATTAAGTTATTTTCAGAATAGCCCAATAAAATTAAATATAAAAACGTCAGATTAATTTAAACAGCACTAAAGTTTTTGTCAATGCTAAAATAAATCAAACTAAAGCTTACATAGGTGGCTAGTCTTAACATAAAGCTTAATATAAGCTAGTCTGACCAGAGCACTCGACAAAGTCCCTGACACTGTAGTAAGCCCGCTGTACCAAATGCCGCTTGACCTCCCTCTCAAAAGAAGGACTTGTTTTTGTTTTCATAGAGTCTGTGAGTGCATTATATAGTTTAATGCCGCTGGTTAATAAATGTCTTTCAAAAAAACTTGTTCTATGGGCAGGAATGGTAATCATATAGGAGTGACGTAGATTGTGACGATGTAGGGGATTTTGAGATTTGAAAAGGTGGAGGTTTTTGTGAACAAATGTCACGCAGTACAAGATATAAATCGATGGGAATGTTAGAACCTTTGCCTCCCTAAAAAGCGACCTACAAGAAGTTCTACACGGTTTCCCAAAAACCGCTCTCAACGCCCTTTTCTGGAGTTTAAAAACGAATTTTGTACGTACACTTTCACATCCCCAAATGACTACAGCGTATGTGAGAAAGGGGTAGATAAGCCCATAGTAAGCAGCCAAGGTCACTCTGGTATCAGCAAACTTTGACAGGTTTCTAATAACAAAAATCCCCGAGCTTAGTTTCCTACAAACGAGCTCAATATGATCGTGGAAGCTTAATTTATTGTCAATCTGAACGCCTAGAAACTTTAGCGACTTACCAGATGAAATCTCTTCATCCCCCAAGTGGAATGGAATTTGCTCCAAATCCTGAGAACTTCTGATAGAAAAATGGATCATTTGAGTTTTCTCGTTATTTACTACGAGCTGGTTATGCTGAAACCACTGGGATATTTTTTGTGCTTCTTCAGAAGCCAGAGTCATGAGGTCCAAGTGGTTTGGGGCTTTCACTGTGAGGGATGTATCGTCTGCAAAAAGACAAATTTTGGCATTGGGACCAGAAATGCAATTTGGGAGGTCATTCACAAACAAGAGGAACAGGATTGGTCCCAGTACTGAACCCTGCGGGACTCCTCTTATTACCTCACATGGTTTTGACGAGGCTGTTCTTTGACAGCTATAGCTGTCCAAAAAAGGAAGCTGAACTGATTGCGTCCTCCCACGCAGGTAAGATGAAATCCAACAGTACGATACACCTATAATGCCAAGTAAGTGAAGTTTTTTTTAGCAAAATTTTATGATTAACCATATCAAAGGCCTTGGTCAAGTCGAAAAACAATCCCATAGCTGAATTGCCCGAGTCCAGAGCCTGTGTCAAAAATGAAATAACAGAGTCAACTGCGTCAGTGGTTGATTTTCCTTTAATGAAACCAAACTGACTTGCAGAGAGAACTGATAGAAACAAACTTTTGTAAAATTATACGATGCTGGGTAGAATATAATAATTAATATGGTTAATATTATTATTTACGCAATATGGTTATTATTCGATTAACTTTCTAATTTTAAAATATCATGTTTAATGGATTCTTTGGACAGTTTTAGGAGACAGGTATTTTTATTTTCGGTGGATCACAGAGGTTCTTATTTTCTTGTTTATTTTTTAGTTTAGATATGAAAAAAATCATCTTCCAAATAAAGGAAGATTAACAAACCAAATATCTTAGCGTTATTAATATTTATACTTTTAAATTACAATACTTAATACATTAATCGTTCATGTTTTGTTTTACCAACTGCCAGCACTTTCGGTGAAGAATGAACAAATATCCTCGAGGTAGTAATTATTAGGTAACAGATCGAAATTCTAAAAGATGCGATGAAAACACATTTTTGGTAAGATACGGGGGAAAATGCTAAATGGGGCCAAGCAAAGACCATGATTAAGGTAATAATAATTATAATTGACCAAGCGTTAGTGAAATCTATCGATTGATGATCTGAAAACTTTTATTTTTGTATATCCGCCTGATATCTCGAAAAACTAACTGATCTACAGGTTTGAAATTTTCCTTAATGCCTCATTTCTACATAGGCTAGACAGCAACAAAGAGTTCGATTATGCATTGCTCTTATTGGTAACCATGATGGCAAGGTATATCATAGAGTAAACAAAATAGTAAAAAAATTGAGTATAATCTATGACATTTTAACGTTTGACATTGTAACATATGTAGCTCAATTATCTGCAAGAAAATTCATCTGCAGTCTTTAAGTGTTCCATAACACTTCAATTCTTCATAGACAAGAATAAGTTATATGATTGCGAATGGCGCATGTCCATTCATGGGATTCAACTATCACTCGAGTAAACTCGAGAATTTATCACTGCATCCATAACAAAAATATGTGTAATATGAGTGATAATCTGTGAATTCAATGTTAAACTTATTTAATATTAATTTGTATTTCATATCAAATTATCTAAATAGGTTGCCTCTTGGTTTGCAAAATAAAAAAAATAGATAAACACATGTTCCAACAGAAACTAACAAAACACATTTCAAAACTCAAATACTCTTTAAAAATAGTTTTAAAGCATAGGCTTGGGGAGGCATTAAAATGCACCTTGTAACTTTTTTTGCTTCAACAGCTTGATATGATTTTAATAATATAATAATAATATTTTTGATCAGAAAAAGCAGAGGTCTCTGCACTTATAACCGCAAGAAACGTTTCGTGAATTTACTGATTTAAAATTAAAAAAGACGTATGTATATATAATATTATTTTAGTAAATTACTGTACACATAAAATGTAAAAATATATATATATTTACATTTATAAAATGTAAAAATATATATATATATATATATATATATATATATATATATATATATATATATATATATATATATATATATATATATATATATATATATATATATATGTATGTGTGTGTGTGTGTGTGTGTGTGTGTGTGTATAATCTAATAATAACTAACACACTTACATATGCCCACTTATTTTTAGGAGAAGTCATGTCTGTATATATCTCAGATTACATTTACATATGATTCGTTTGCTTACACTCTTTTCTTTTAGGCCAGACGATGATGGTGAATTGACGCTTAATCGGTATGAAACAATTTTGTTTAGTTCTGCACGTAGTCAGCTGTACTATAGATTCCCTATGTTATATAAAAAAAAACTCATCGTCCTTGATGGCCGTCGTCAGTTTTAGCTGTATATTGTCATTATATTTGGATTTGACAGAATTTTTGTTAGTAATTTTTGTGTTTGCCTCAATCAAATTTTAACATTAAGTGCAATACAATTTTTCAATTTTTTAAAAAGTGATTGTTAATTACGTCAATTGATATTAGTGCAGTATTTTGTTATGAAGACCGCGCCCACGTAAACTGCTGCTTTGCTGTGGCCTATGGACCCCTACTTTGGAAAACCTGTGCAGGTATAAATAAAGACCATTGCTCACAATAGGTTAGTTCTTTGTATTACTTTATGGGAAAATGAATTGGTGTTTTAATTTTGGAAATTCCATGTCTTAAAACGATTAACTTAAGTAATACAGTACAAGACATCATAGACTATTTAACATTTACTTGTGTTAACAACTTGATTGAAAGGCATTTGATAAAGTAGGAGCATTGGGTAGATTTATTTCTAGTCTATTTAGATTTAACCAATTAATAATTATGGAAAATAGGGAAGTTGCATTCCCTATAAATTAATTATTAAATAGGCCTATTATCGTTAGAATAGTGTCAACTCTATACTGGCAATTATAATCATATTAGCTGCAGCATAGTATGTGGCCACCACGGCAATCAAATAATTGATAGTCATGTGTATCGAATCCTCAATATTCCTGATTATCTAAAACAATTAAATCCAAAATGTTTAACCACTTTATATTATAGAGTAGAGTACGTTAAGTGGACCCGGTTTTTTATATTGAAATCAAACGATATTTAATTATCATACCCATTGATATAATCAACCAATAGTACCTAGTTAGTTTGAACAATGACAATGATCTACACCAACTGTACATACATTTTCATATTATAAACACAATTGGTTTTATAAGTAACTTCTACTAAATAAGAAATACGGTTAAGTTTAGAAAACTACAGAAAATAACACTAAAAGATTATTTACTGTGTTTTCTCGGTTTCAAGATATTTGTTTTTTATTACGTTTTCTTTATTATTTAAATTAATAATTTTCCTGTCACCTGTTATAATGTTTAATCATTTGTTAGATATGTAACAAGTATTTCTATTCATTTGAAACATGTGACTTAAATTTAGTATTTTAGATACGTTGATATCGTTTGATAGTTCTGTTATTCGTTATATAAAGTGTTGATAATATGTAATAAGTGATAATAAAACTGGGTTACACTTATTGTACTCTGCCCCCTTCTATCAGTGTACAACTTTCTAATTTTGAGCAAGCTGTGTTGTGCAATTGGTGTTTGATAGCTGTTCAAAGAAGACAACTTCAAAAAAGTGAAGTTCGTGTACTGATTAAACATTACTTTTTACATAAAAAATCCATCACTGAACTAAGGAAAGACTTGATAAATACTACGAGGGCTTGGCACCTTCAATTTCATTGGTTAAGAAGTGGTTTATAGAATTCCATTGTAATCGTACCAGCACTAGTGATGCCGAACGTTCAGGTCACCTAAAATTAGTGATTACGCAAGGAAATCGTCTATAAAATCCTTGGAACGATATTGGAGAATGAAAGTGTGTGAGTTGGCTTATGCTGTAGATATCTCAACTGAATGGGTAAATCACATATTACACAAATATTTGGACATGATATAACTCCCGCGAGATGGGTGCTGTGATTACATTCGACCATAAGCGCAACCGTGTGATCACTGAAAGATTGTTTAGCGATGTTCAGCCGTAATCAGGACAAGTTTTGGTGCCGTTTTGTAACTGTGGACGAATCATGGATCCATCACAACACGCCAGAGACCAAAGAAGGCCAAGGCAAATTTGTCAGCCAACAAAGTCATGGCCTCAGTTTTTTGGGATGCACAGTGTGTCATTCACATTGATTACCTTGAGAAAGGTAATATCGATCACCGGCCAATATTATTCGGAGGTTTTGGACAGATTCAACAATGATTTGAAGCAAAAACTGCAGCATTTGGCGAAGAAGAAAGTGCTGTTCTATCAAGACAGTGCACATTTGTCTAGTCACAATAGCAAAGACCCATCAATTGGGCTACAAACTGCTATCCCAACCAGCATATTCTCCAGATCTAGTCCCATTGCGACTATTTCCTGATTCCAAACTGAAAGAAATGGCTGGGTGGTAGGAGATTTGGGTCAAATGAAGAAGTCATTGCTGAAAGAAACACCTATTGAAGAGAGCCTTAAGAAATCCTATTACTTTGAGGAAGTAAAAAAAAATTAGAAAAACACTGGCCTTAATGGATCAAGCTAAAAGGTGATTATATTGATAAATTAAATGTTTATTTGCTGAAAAAAATTTGTTTTATTCAAAAAGTCACTGATATATCAAACTGCTCAAAATTGTGGTTCTCATCTTCTTCCTACTGAACAAGCACTTTGGATTTAAAAAAGCAAGATCATTATCTTGTAGCCGTTTGAAACGTTCAATGTTTAAATATACATTTTGAAAAAAAAAAAAAAAAAAAAATTAAATTACGCGTGTTCATCAACAGTGGTATGGTAATGATTTTGCTTTGTTTGAATGAACTTAGCAATATTTTTATTCTATAAAATATCTAGGCCTATAGTCAAATGTATTCATATCCGATAGTTTAGATGTTTTTAATCGATTGTTGTTTTGGCCACTTATTACATGATCTTCATACATATATACATATCTTCTGTTCCCATGTCTTCACTGAAGAGGCAGGATCTATCATCAGCTGTAGATGAGTCACTCGGCATATTGGGTATTGGTTTGGTTTGTTAGGATAGGTTAGGTAGAGTTTTGCGTACTTCTCAAAATATTATGTTAACTCTTTGAAGACCAGTGGAGGATACATTGTCCAACCAAGTTCTGTTGAAAAAGACCGCCTGGACTATATATCATTTAACTATATTCTCAATCCTGTAAAGAAGACCACTGGATCAAATATCGCCCATTTGTGTGAGTGTGAGTGTGTGTTTTTGAGCAGATTCAAGTACAATACTTGTGTTTTTTGGCCTTATGTGTTTTTGAGTTTTTTTCTGATCAATGTGATTATTTTCTTCCACAAAGAGGAAATAAACAAGTATGATCATTATGGTAGCAATGGTTACACGTTTGATACAGATACTCTTTTTAACAAATGTAAAATATTTTGTCATAATTTTTATTATTTTTCATCCAGTTTGAATATAATTGGGAGTTGCAGTTATAATAAGGGGCCACAAACACAATCAAGTTACAATGAATATTCATGGCCATCTAAAAAATTACTGAAAACAAAATGTTGAACCAAATTAACATATCCGCTGGTTTTAAATCTTTAAAATTAATATAGTAACTATAAATAAAAATACTATGTACGCTATCTTTGTTACATACAAATAATAACATTTACTTATCTTTTACTATTTTCAAGGATAAACATGTCTTACTACTTGTGAAACAAAGGACATGTACATTCTACATGTCATCATTGGTCAAATACCAAACACTTTTTACTTTGAATTGATTTGAAGCAATAATGTCGAACTGAACTGCGTTTTAGGCTTTTAAAATCGTATTATAGTTAAGCTATACTTTTTATATTGTAAAAGAAATGTATATGTTTCAGATTATACAGGGTGTACATAAAGTCCTGCACGGGTATAATATTTTCTGAACGATAACAGATAAAGAAACAAGATTTGGTACATCAATACTACACCTAAAAATCTACTTTTTGAAGGAACTATCAGTTTTCTGTAATATCATGGGGACGTCCCGCAAGGAGTCAGAAGGAAATCTTAAATAGGAGCATAGGTCAATATGGACATCATTTTAAAGGGCTTATCTAGCAGAGTTTAATGCCGCAAACCGCACTCAAAAAGATTGATCCAGTACAAAATGGCGGCTGTTCAAAGATTTTACTTGGTTACATTTTATTAGTAGCCATAACCCCAGTAAAGCAAAACTGCAACCAAACGAATACTGCAGCTAACTACTACATTATGCTTGTCAGTTGTACAGAAGTGAATTATGACATTAGTTATCCCTCAAGGGTTACAAATTTGGTCCTAATATATTGATAACGGGGGGGAAAACCTGATAACAGTAACAATTAGAAATCTCAGCGAAACTATGACGATCGGAAACACTTCCTGTTTTCATAAAGTGTTGAACAGTTCTCCCTACAGTTGTTCTAGAAAATTGGCTGCCTCTCGTGAAAGTAGTCATTAAATAAATGGCATGCTTCCTCGTATGATCGTCTGTTATTTCCCCAACCATCATAAGAAGTGTTTATACGTTCACGTTCGTCAAGCGACATAGTGTAGTTTGAGAACTACAAGCAATACGACAAACTCTTTTGTACTAAAGCGCACTGATAAAATGGATGGACAGCACTACTAAAAACAAGAAAACTAGAATAGCCTACTATGAATAGACTGGCTAATAGGAAAGTCCTAACTGCGACCCAAAGATAAGAGATTTCTAATTGTTACTGTTATCAGGTTTTCCCCGTTATCAATATATTAGGACCAAATCTGTAACCCTTGAGGATAACTAATGTCATAATTCACTTCTGTACAACTGACAAGCATAATGTAGTAGTTAGCTGCAGTATTCGTTTGGTTGCAATTTTGCTTTACTGGGGTTATGGCTACTAATAAAATGTAACCAAGTAAAATCTTTGAACAGCCGCCATTTTGTACTGGATCAATCTTTTTTGAGTGCGGTTTTGCGGCATTAAACTCTGCTAGATAAGCCCTTTAAAATGATGTCCATATTGACCTATGCTCCTATTTAAGATTTCCTTCTGACTCCTTGCGGGACGTCCCCATGATATTACAGAAAACTGATAGTTCCTTCAAAAAGTAGATTTTTAGGTGTAGTATTGATGTACCAAATCTTGTTTCTTTATCTGTTATCGTTCAGAAAATATTATACCCGTGCAGGACTTTATGTACACCCTGTATAAAATAACAAAACTTTATTCAAACTATATTTGAGCAGCGTAGTACTTATGATTACTTTAGCCAATTTGAAATGATATTTCTGCAGGTACTGATGCCGTCCAAAATTACATTCATTAAATTAAAAGTCATTTTTTGTATGATTCATCTAAAAAAAGTACACAATTTTCAATATATTCATAATAGCAAAAAATGTAGAATGTTCAAAAAGTCTTCTCAAGTGCCTTTTTTGATACGTCGTGTTTTGTTCTGACTCTTCTTGCAGCAAAACACTATTCGATTTTTTACCTTTCATCCTAGTTTTCATCTCCTTTCTACAAACAAAATTTCGGATTTAAAGTAGCCATGTCATTATCTTGTAATTATTTAAACATTGTTCAATGTTTTAAAATACATTTTGAGACATGTTCATCGCCATTGTTCTTCCCGGTGTCACTAGCCTACTCACTACATAAATAAAATAAAGCAGCTGAAAATTACATCACTATCCTACATATGTAAATGAAAAAAATAGCTATGATTAATTATGAATGTAAATAGGTCAAGTTTTTTATTCGATAGAATAGATATTTATAATCAATAATCATGATTTGATAGTGTTAGTGGCCGCTTATTATACTACAGCCTAATTTGGTATACGTACTGTTTTTAAAATGCACCATACTTTAAAAGTATATAATTTCCCGTACTAAAATTATTGTTGTAAAGATACATAAAGAAGCAAAGTTTAAAATTAATCTGGCAAAATATATTTGTTGTGTATATTCAACCTCAGTTTAGAAAAATACTTAATATTTATCCAGCTATTAAACACGTATAGTGAAATATCAATAAGGTCCATTGACCAATAGTAAATATATGATCTACATTTTACACCCCTCACAAAACTCTCCATCTTAGCAGTACATAGCCCCCATTTTTTAAAAGTTTTCCGATTTTGACCAAATTTGTTCTGAATTAAGGTAAATTACCCAGAGTTTGATAGGACAAACAGATTTTGTCTTCTGTTAAGCCCATATGTTACCTATTGAATTATATGTTTGAGGTTTGTAAAGCCCAATTCTTTTTAAACCTATCCAGCGAATTAATTCTGTATTTGGAGGGAAGCAGTTTCGGAAGGAATTGTTGGAGTAAGTTGTTGCTAACATCCAGAGCTTCACTTGATAAAATTCTAAGAGGCAAGTATTTGAATATATATATTTTTTAATTACTTATAGATTAAATCGTGTGTGTGTGTGTGTGTGTGTACGTGTGTGTCTGTGTACGTTGTATAAACTTGAAACGGCTCGCTGTATGGATTCATACGGGGATTTTTTTATTTCCGCTACAATTCTGTCCCTAAGGTTGTGTGGGGTTTCGTTTTATAGAATGTGGCCACACACAAAATAGTCAATTGGAGATAGATCTGGAGATCTTGGTGGCTACTCAATATTTCCTCTTCTGCCTATTCAACGATTTGGAAAAATATTGTTTAAATACTCGCAGACATGCAGGCCATAATGTGGAGGTGCTCCATCCTGCTGGAACTAAACTTCATTTTACAGTTATTGGTTATAACTTGGATTGCTGGATAAACCTGATTTTGTACAAATTCCTGGTATACCTCGGCATTAAGGTTTCCATCATTAAAGAAGGGTACTAAAAACTGATCCCTCACAATGCCAAGCCAAACGTTTAATTTTTAAGGGTGCTGGGTATGTTGCTCTCTCATCAATGAGGTTTAAAACATCAGCCCAATGACGGCATTGTATCTGTTAACGTCACTGTTTAACATAAAAGTTCCTTCATCTGAGAAAGCAATGTTTAATCTAATTTTATTATTATCCATGTTCCGCATCATTATTTCACTAAAATCTACTTGGTCATAATCGTCCTCACTTAGCTCATGAACTAAACTAATTTTGTATGCTTTATTTAACCACTGTCATGTAAAACTTTACAACTGATGTTTGAGATATACCTAATATTTGTTAAACATTTCTTGTTGAGGCATGAGGATCTTCTACAACAGACTGTAAAACATCAAGTGACAATGCTTTGTTTGTAGCTGATATTGGTCGTCCAGGTTTGGGGCAGTCTTTATAACGTTGCCTAGTTTCCAGGTTTCCTGGAAACGTATTTTTTTTAACCCCTGATTTAGATACAGGGGTTCGATTGGGATGTGTCGTTTAAATAAATTCCTGACTTCATCATAAGATCTCACCCGGTCTCCGTAGCCTTGCATCACCTGGATCATAATTATGCTCTTTTTCAATAAAACACTCCATTTCAATATAAAGTTATCACAAAAATACATCTTAACTTTGTTTATTCCAACCTGAACTTGAACATGGTACCGGACTTCCTCAAAACTGTTAGAATAGGGAGGCCTGCCCTGCAGCAGGTAATGACTGTAGAACAGGTTTGAATGTGGATATTCATGTTTTGTCTCAATTAATTTTTAGTTAATTTCATTTTTGTACTGGGTTGAGATAGAAAGCTCTAGTTTCACTGTTCTTCTTCTTTTATATCAAGACCTTTCAAATGAGATGTCACTCAATGGGTCTTTACATTATATATATATATTCAGAAAGAATTTACATTAATTTCTGTGTAAATCACAATTCTCTAACCTCAGCCTCAAAAGATATAGAAACTGAATCAAATCATTGCATTGCTGAATTTGTTTCAACCCAATGTTTGAATATAACTATCAAACATAATTTCTAGTGTTTGATAATTGGTTTGTGAAACGTAAAATTTAGCTTTAAAAAATTAAAAATTAAATATTTTATGTTTTAGTAAAAATTGAATATTAAATTGTAGTTAACAATGTTACTAGGTCTAATAACAAGAATGTTCAACAAATGTTTTTTCACAGATACTGCCAAAAAACAAACCAAAGTTTGCCTACAAACATGAAGACCTCCTGCTCGTGTTGGATGCTTTGAGAAAGGGTAAAAACATCAACTGTACTATCAAGTGCTTTGGAATCCCATAATCAACACTATCATAAAGGTAGCCTATCTGGTTAAATGTCTCTTGATAAGAAAATGAGACTACTACTCCAACAATAAAAAGAGGAAACAAGATAAGCTGCCAGCATTTGCTATAAGTAAAGAGTGGCTAGTGTTTAAACAAAAGAAAAGAAAAGAAGAAAAGAAGAATTAAAAAAGAATTGAATAAAAGCAGAAAGGAAGAAGACATGGGAAGAAAAAAAAGATTTAAAAAAAACTACAGTTGAATTTGCCCTGCCCTGATGCTCCAATTAAGAAAAATATGCATAAATAATATAAAGATCTCAGAAACTTACTTTAGTTAAAAAGCATTAACTTATGGCGATTCCAATTTACTTAGAGTCGTAAAAGGTATTTCCAGTGCCATAGTTGAGTTTGTCTGCAAAGTTACTGCAGTCAGAATGTCTATTCCGGCCATTTAAATACACTTCCAATCTTATTTGTTTACAGTTACACAGTTAAGTTTGCATGTATATAAATATATAGGTTTTGGAAATCAACTTAAATTAAAAGGTCTATACTATCTATAATATTTCTGGTGCTATTTCTTTCAATTGATTTTTATTTCTTTATTTTTACTCCGATTAAGAAAATATATTCACACGTAAGCTTAAAATGACTTTTTCAAGCAGTAAACGTCTACTTTCATTGTTTATGTTTGGCTTTCGATATAGAGCAAGAGTGCAAAATCCTTGAAACTAAGTTCATGGAATATTTTAAAGTAATTGTTTATAATAAGAGAGCATGATATATGTCTTGTTTTTCGGATTGTAGCCTTGGAAAGAATGGCTTGTTGAGGAATGAGTGTCTACCCCCTGTTTTGTTTTGAGCCACAGTAAAATGTCACACATTGTCAAAGGAGCCAACTAGTTTAAAGTATCTCATGTGCAAACAAGCGGTGTGTATTTAATTTCTAAAATTAAAATATAAACAATAATGTGTCTGCCTCTTTAGCACTTCAGCTGAAAGTGTCAACAACTGGTAATTGTCAGTTCATTTTGGATTATGTCTTGGAAATATTATTGTTTATCAAATTATAAAATATTTCGGGCAAATGTTCCATTTTTCTCTTCATAAAAACCTTCCTTGGGCATCATCGAATACTGTACAAAAAAGAATTAGCAGGATTGATACAGTTATTTTTAAAATTAGCGCTTAGCAACACATTTAGCGATTCAGTTTTTTGTTATATGATGTAAATATTAATTAAAATTTATTTCAATAACCATTTAATATAAATATTGGCTGTAATGTACTGGATCGAGAAAATGTTTAATAGTTTATAATGATTCTATTCTACAGATTTTAGTAAAGTGCCTGCCATTGCAGGTTTTACAAATTCCACTTCCAGGATTAAAGAGAAACTCAATATACTATTTAGATGTAATATCTATTTAAATCTATTGATGGTAATATAAAATTTCACATTGTACAGAGGAAAATCACTACAGAATAGAAATACAGTTAATATGAAGAGGATCCATTTTTTGTGTCTTTTTAAAAACTAATGAATTTCTATCTCTTAAAATAATAAGAACTTAAAATCTATTTAATTGTTATTTAAATATGTTTTGTTATAATCAGTTTACTTTACTTCTATTAGTGTTATTTTTTTATTGTGGTTGATAAAACAAAATGTACATAATATATTGTTTAGTACTAATTAAATATAATATAATATAAACCATTGATAGTTTTTGTTTGATTATTTTTAAAACCTTGTTGATATATCACTAATTTTAGTTCAATATTCTGTTTAATTGTTTTGGTGGTCTCAATAAGGTACTGCACCGTAGTTGTACATTAGGAAAAAAATTTGAATTTATTAAATCAGCAGCGACCAATAATTTGTAATCTGGGTATTCTAGATTTCATTCATATAGGGAACCTACGATACATGGTGAATACCGAGTTTTATGTCCATTAATGTAAAAGTGTTGCTCACTATTTTAACTTTTCAATTTTGTATTAATTTTGGCCTATGTAGTTCAAAAATAAAAATACATAGAACAGCTAATATCCTGTCCATTAAAGACTTCTGTACGTTGAGTCTGTGGTGAGAGTTGAGAAATTAATAAATTTTAATAGTTTCTTTTGCGAAATAAAGATTGTTTCAATGTTTCACTTGGATGCTTCTTACAGTATCACAGAATAACTTATGTGCGTGTTTGATAAAGGCTGTTTTCATTCTTTGGTACTAAATTATTAATTATAATGATCAATGCCTAGATTGTCAACTGTTACCAATCAATTAATCAGAGTATCTTTTGTCATTAGTTGGGAACTAATTTGTAAATAACAAACATTCAACCACTCATTGTATAGAATGTTGCATATTTGAAGTGAAAATCTATAAAACATACATGTCCACATGTTATGGATGCAACTGCAAATAAACCTATGTATATGAACTTAAGATATTTGTTCAGTTTAGTGACACCCAAAATGTTTCTACTACAAATTGTTCAGAACTCCTATAGTGTAGTATACATACTAATTTAGAAAGGAAACATTTTGGATTAGGAAACTGAAATAAGGAAACCATGGTGATTGGCTGGAACAGCTAGGTACAGGTATGAACAGCTTGGGTAGGCTGGTCAGCCCTCAGGTAATGCGGTTTCCTCAGGTAGATCTGGTACAGTGGCGTAGCGAAGGGGGGGGTCCAGGGGGTCCGGACCCCCCCCGAAATTTTAAAAACATATTAAAAAATTAATCATTGAGCAGGAGAAAAAGGGACAGTTATCATTACTCTTGTCTACAAACATTAAATTGATTGATTTAATTGATTAAAGTGACCGTTGTTAAACATATAATTGTCCTTTCGTTTAAATCATAAAGTATCAAACGATACTTTTGGGCTCGGCCTTTCGGATAGTGTAGTGTAATCACACGGTATTTCTATACGGCGCGGTCACGTGACTTCGCAAAGTAAACTGAACCGTAACACGGCGAACAGTTTAAATTAGCGACCACATCGTTCAAATCGTCTTGAGGACGTATAATGACTGCTAAGAAGTAAGTTACGACGTTGATTTTTAGGTATGATTAAGCTGTAGACGTGTATATAATTATCGAAAAATATAAAAAAATCACTTTCGCTAAGAAAATACACTTAAAAAACTCTACTGATTAGAACTTAAACTAATTTGGACTTCAGTAATTGAGGTAAACGTGGTGTTCGATTGAGTTTTTTTTGATTTGAATGACTACGATTTTTGTTATCATTAAACTGTACACTGTACCTATATAATTATCGAGAAAAAAATCACTTACGTTCGGTAAAATACCAAAGAAAAGCTCTCTCTACAGATTCAAGTTTTGACGATTTCACTGGTTGAGTGGTTGAGTTAAAAGTGGTACTTAGAATTATGTTAGGACGTTGATTTTAGATATTAATTCAACGCCGACTAATACATTATATAATTATCGAGAAAAAAAAAACTATAAAACACTTCCGGTCGGAAAATACCGAGGAAAAGCTCTACTGATTGAGATTTTGACGATTTTGGATTTCACTGGTTGAGTCGTTGAGATAAAAGTGGTACCTAGAATTATGTTAGAACATTGATTTTAGGTATCAATTGAACGCCGACTAATACCTATATAATTATCAAAGAAAACTTGAAAAAATCACTTCCGGTCGGATAATATACCGGAAAAACTCTGCTGATGAGAAGTTCCGACTACTTTGTATTTCACTGACTGAGGTATTATTTTCATTTTCCTTAGTATATTCCGATCGGAAGTGATTATTTTTGTTTTTTTTTTCTCAATATTTATAGGTACTAGCTGACCCGGTGAACTTCGTTTCTCCTACCTCTTAACATAAACCATATTAATTTAAACCCTAATTATGTATTGCAGAACCGGTAACTTTATAAAGGCATCATCATCATAGTATAGGCCTATGCTATGGCATCTGAGAACTATTCAAAATGCAATAAATACAGCGCCTTCTACACCGCAGCTGTTGAACAATGCCACAATAATTAATAAAAAATAAAAATAATAAAAAGGTGTTTTAAATTTCTGTCAGATCGCTTTGTTTTTATAAATTGGCTGAATTCGTTTGTAACGTGATAGTCACTTTCCTTTAAATTGATTGATTGATTTGTTTTTATAGAAGAAGAACTTTTACAATGTATTGTCCCTTTTGCAAAAAGTGGATAGAACGGCAGAATAAAACAACTACCTGTCCCAGTTGCACTAAAAAAATTGTTAAGATGATTTTAGGCACGCATTTATTCGTCAGCAACAGTAGTTGGACCGAGGAATAACTGGAAGAGTCTGACGAAAATCACCTGACAACAGAATCATGGTTCCACCAAAAATGTTTTTGGTTGTCACGTAAATCTTTTAATGTTCTGTCCAGTGCCTCCAAGCGACTCTTGTGGGTCATTGTGCATTCGTCCCAAATTATCAATTTGCATATCTGTAGAATCTTTGCCATAGCGCTACTTTTGGTGATGTTGCAAAACTGGTGTTTCATTTATTTGCATGTTTAGTGGTAATTTTCAAGGCTGAATGTGCAGTTCGTCCACCTTCTAGCAAAGTTGCAGCTATTCCAGATGAAGACAACGCTAGGGCTACCTCATATTGCGATCGGATTTTTGCCAATAGCAAAGAAATTAGGAAAGTTTTTCCAGTACCCCCGGAGCATCAAGGAAGTAAATCCCTCCAGATCCACTGTTAACAGCTTGCATCAAAATATTGTAAGTATTCCTTTGTTGTTGTTCATTTAATTGTGGAATAGTTTGTGCGAACTGTTTCGGTCAATGCTTCAGTATCGTACTGTTGTTCTCTTTGTAACTCATGGTTAAATGCATCTTGCATTGAAACGATTGGGTGCTGTCAGGCCCAAACACGACAGTAATTTATTTGCCATCAATAAACACATATCTTCTATCATGATCAATGTCTCATTGTAAATTTCCGCATTAATTAGTAGTGTAGGATTCGAAGTTTGACATCGCACACGATGTGCCACATCCTCAGACATGTTATCACTATGTTTCATCCACAAATCTTCCGGATTCGAAGGGAAACATGTGGATATTATAATCGCAAACAATGTTCCGAATTTGATGTGGTGATGAAGATATGGAATCCTTGAGCTTATTATCCCAATGTAAATCATCTTCGAGTAACTGTAATAGTTGACCACGCCTCACGGCAAGTAGCACACAGATAACAAATGTTACATAATGTATGAATTTGCCCTTTATCTGTAATGGTTTATGATCCTGTTAAATTATTTGTGATACAAATACAAAGTATAATTTAAAATTATGGTATACCTACCTTGAAAGTAGGCATGAAACTGTCCTTTACAATATGCCGTTGCGCCAAACGACGTCATTTGGTAGCAATTGTTATATTTTTATATGTTGGCCAAGAAGTGTTTAGAGTAATTTTTCCATCCCATAAATTAATGAGTATAACGGATCAGGTGGTGGGACCAATTGTGGCAATTTTACTTTACCGCCAAGCACAACATAAACCTGCAGATTCACCGCTGTATTTTTAATCGTTTACAATGTTGACAAATGATTGACATTTCCCCAATTGTTAGATTTGTCGGCACTATAATCGATTTCTGGATCGTAGGAGAATGCTGCTCGTTCCAGGTTCACAGGAGCATTGCGTTTGCGGAATCGGTCAATTTTCCTTTTTCCCGGGCTCGCTGATGTTGTGGTCGAAGTGCCCGAAACTCGTTGCATTCTTTGTCTATCCACTTCATTTCTGATTTACTGTAGAACGCAAATGTGCCATACCAATTACGACTGTTATCATCTTCAGTCTCTTGCTGGTCATCAGTGCGATTAGCGCGTGAGGTAGCTCGCCGCACATTCGATCTACTTCGACGACCTACGTTAGGTCGTTTTCTTCTCGGCATTGTAAGCAGTATCAGATATTAATGTTTTCTTGCACTAATAATGTTAACCTATAATGGTGACAACTTTTTTTACCCAAAATGGCATGCAGTAGTAAGTAAACATATAATACTGAGACACTTCCGTCATTTGTATTTGTTACAGCTGTTAAATTAAATTAAATTTGTATTATTTAAATTGTTTATTTTTAACTTTAATGATCAATAGGAATATGTTATAGATGATCTAGCTATAAAGTAGTTAAATTTGGCAACACCGGGTTTGCGAATTTCAATGTATATTTCTGAACGCACCCAACATAGACTAATTATGGATACATGAACATCAATCAAACGTTTGACAGGTAAGAACAGTTTGTATGGGAAAAATCAACATTGCAATTTTGTTATATTTTTCTCATCGTTTAAACCTTCCCTGGACTTCCACGAACATTTCAAGACCAAAAATTAGCCAAATCGGTTCAGCCGTTCTCGAGTTTTAGCGAGACTAACGAACGGATTTTTATTTATATAGATTAGGTCGGCGTTGAATTAATACCTAAAATCAACGTCCTAACATAATTATAAGTACCACTTTTACCTCAACCACTCAACCAGTGAAATCCAAAATCGTCAAAACTTGAATCTGTAGAGAGCTTTTCTTCAGTATTTACCGACCGGAAGTGATTTTTTTCTCGTTAATTATATAGGTAAATTTATAACTTTGATGATAACAAAAACCGTCGTCCTAACTCAATCAAAAAACACCACGTTTACCTCAATCACTGAAGTCCAAATTAGTTGAAGTTCTAATCAGTAGAGTTTCTTAAGTGTATTTTCCGACCGAAAGTAATTTTTTATATTTTTTTCGTTAATTATATACACGTCTTACAGTTTAATCACACCTAAAATCAACGTCTTAACGCAATGATACAAAAAATCGTCATTATAACTCATTCATAAATACCTCAATCAGAGAAATCCAAAGCAGATGAATTAGAATAGTTTTTCCGGTGCATTTTCCGACCGTTAGTTTTGATCTGTACCCGAGCAACGCTCAAAAATTGCCCTCCTTTTTCTAAAGGGTTTTCGCCGTCAGTGGCCCAATATCCCCGAAGGGGTATTTCATTTTCTCCACAGAATATAGTTGTGTCAATTATACGCTTGAGTGAAGCTCTGTTTTGTTCTTTTTTCTTTCTTATCCAGTGAATCCAACATCACTTTGGTGCCTTCTACTCCTTCTACTCGGCCAGAATCGAACTTCGTAAAGTTTCTGTAGCTATACAAGAAAATTTGTGGTACTAGAGTTGCTGTGAGAGTTGAATTTGCCTATTACATCTTTCCAATTCTATAAGGCGTAGTTACTAAAAGCTCCTATTTTTTGGTATTTACCTTTTACCAGTGAAACTCATTGGGAAAATAACACACAAAACGTCCCCGGATCCCCGGTTCGGACCCCCCCCGAACGAAATTTCTGGCTACGCTACTGATCTGGTAGTGTTTTGGTGAGTTCTCATTGGTTTATGTCAAATAGCAGTTAAATTATAAAAAAATATTCTTGGTTGGTTCACTTGGTCCTTGCGTAGGGTGGTGTATTCTTAGGTAGGTCCGAAAGTAAGATAATTAAGTCAGGTTAGCTTTTATTATTTTATATCAAATGGTTATTTTTATCCATCAACGAATTTGTTACTACATATAATTTTGTAATGAGGTTGGATTGAAATCAGTACAGTTTTCAAAATTGTATGGATATAGATATTGTTCTTGAAAATTCAAACTAAAATCAACATCAATAATACTTACAATATGACAGTCGTCATACATATGTAAAAATGATACATGATACAGTAAAGTACTTACTGTTCTTGTTTCCCAATCCATGTTCACTACTATATACTATTTCCTCGGTTCAGTCTAGGAATTATATTAGTATTTATATGCTTTTAAAAGCAGGTTTGTTGCCGCGATGTTAAAAAAAGAAGGATTGTTACTTTTTTTATGTTTTCACTCTATAAATGTGAACAAATAAAAATAGTGGTTAAAATAATTATACACATGGTAATGGTGTCATAATACGTTTCCAAAGTACAGTTTATTACATTTAACAGGATTTATCAGTTAATATTTTGCAACTTAGACTAAGATGGGATTTTAAAATGTTTTAGAGACCAGAGGGCAGAGCACGGAAGGACTTTCGAAATAAGAATAGACCTATATTCATCCCAGGGACCCTAAGATTTTTCTTGTACAATTTCAGTACAATTTATTGAATAGTTCTTGCATGAAAACTAAACTAATAACAATGGCACTTTTGCATTTATAATATTACTAGCTACTAGCACATACCCATGGCGTCGTCCACAGCACATACTCATGGCGTCATCCACATAGCACATACCCATGGCGTCGTCCACAATTTCTATTCAATATTCTGGGTATTTGTTTGAATAGCTTCCAGGATTTCAGTAACACTTGAACTCTTTTAGAGCAATGTAGAGGAACTGTAAAGTCGAAGTTTATAGTTTTCTTAGCGAAGCACTTGTTATGTAATATGATAGGGTCCTATGTTTAAAAAAAATGGAATCAGTCATATATTGTGCATCAGGTACTCATTTTACAGTGTTCATGATTAAGAGGGCCAGAAGTTAAGCAAAAGTGTGAGTAATTCTTATTTCAGGTTGTGCAATTGTAGTTCAAACTAATTATATGCAAAATTGGAGTTTGCTATTTTGTCCTGAGAAGCAATAATAATAGACCTATATATATTTCGTAATGAGGTTGGATTAAAAACATAGTTTTCTAAATTGTGTGGATATAGATATTGTTATTGAAAGTAAAACACGAAATCAACATCAATAATACTAACACATTTCAATACTTATAATGAAAGTTGTCATCTATATGTAACGATAATACATGATACAATAATGTTCTTTCGTCCCAATCCATGTCCGCTGTATCATACTATTTTCTTTGTCCAGTCTAGAAATTATATCAGTATTTAAATACCTAATCAATATCGAATACCTCATCAGTGAGAAAATAATGCGATGTCACCTCAACAATTTTCTGTCATAAAACTTGCACTTAGTGCCTCGAGCATTACTTTGTGACCCAGAATAAATAAATTGGTTTGCCTAAAGTGTTAAAATAAGAAGTGTTGTTAATTTTGTTACGTTTACACTATATATATGTAAACAAATTGAAAATATTGGTTAAAATAATCAAACATATGGTCGTGCTGTCATAATACAATGTTTACACATACCAGTTGAAAAATTTAACTGGCTCTTTGAATTCACATTTATATATTTTTGGTGACCAAGATTGTAATTTTTGCTGCTTTAAAGACCAGTGGAGCGTAGCCTTGTAGGAATGTCCTTGTAAAATTTCAGTACAATTGGTTAAATAGTTTATATGTAAAAGGAAAACAAACAAAGGCATTTTCACATTTATAATATTAGGATTAGGATATATATATATATACATCCATGTAAGTCTCAGAAGCCAACTTCGGTCAATAAGTGTCTACTTTTGGGGCTTGTGATTTACAATCAGTCTAAGGGGAAGAGGGAGTGAAAAAAGCTTCTGGCTCTGTCTTTTTTGTTCTCTTAAAACAAGGAGCTGTGAAATTGCACTTAGGCCTCAAAATATCTTTACACTGCTTCCAGAATTATAAGATATTTTATGTGGGAAAAGTTAGGGGTAGTGGTCACCTCATGTCAAAAACATAACAACTAATATGACTTGAAATGACATTTAACCTATCAGAATGAAATGAACTATAAACTTGAAATTTTGTATGCAACTCCAGCAAAGCGTGTTACACGACATGTCTGGTATATTCCTACCTCTTAGTAGGTATTTATGTATAGTTTAATTCACTAAAACGAATTATATGCCAACTTTGTGGATCTAGCAGCTCTCTGTCTTTATTTATATCCTTGGTAGTCATTCTTTGGCACATAATGATCTGACTCGATCACCTGTTAATAATCTATTTGTAGAGTAAATCAATTTTCTTTAAATTACTTATTTGTATTTGTGGGTAAATACGTCAGTGTTTTATTCTTATATGTAAGCACTCTATTTGCCAAATATCGATTAAATCTGTCCTCTAGACTGTGTGTAAAAAGGATTTTTGCATATTAAACATTCAAAATTCTTTAAAAATTAATTAATTTAGTGATTATGGCCTTCACAGAACCAGATGTTTTAGTGAAGCAAGTTTCAATGTATCAGTCTTATGAACTGCAATGGAAATCTACCTAAATATTTTGACCTTAGAGTCCAATCGTTTTGTTTTATAATCGGATTAGGAATATAAAATATCCTTTGCTATTATATTTGTTTGTTTGTTAATTTAACTCCTTGCTGATACATTTTCCTACATCGAGCTGTGGGGGGCTTTCATACATATGTATGTGTTAACTTACGCTCTCCCATTTGTATTAAATGTATACACACTTATGTTTCTACGTAGCTCAGGTCTATATTATTTACGCACACCATATTTGCTCTAAAAAATTATCAGTGACATTACTACTGGTCCAAGGTTGATGGAGTGTGTCAGTACCTTAAGAACGCTCTTAGGATAAATACTTTAATCCTTAAAAATGTAAGTTTACTTCACTTGTTTTATTTAATGTATATTCATTTAATTAAAAAAAAATGTAATTAGTGAATTTTTTACCACAGCCCATGTGGTATCAGACTTCTTCTCAATATTTCTGAAATACTGTTGATACAAAAAATACAGATAACTGAATAAAATGTATGTATCACTGAATAAAATGTATACAGAAACTGAAATACAGATCAGCATGTGTATAAATGAAGTTATACCATAAATGATATAATTTGGTAAATGAGTTGTGTTAGACATATTTATCAAAATGTTATGCCTTATTTTGGATGGGTAAATAATTTAATATTATAAAGATCCTTTCAGAAAAAAAAAACTGTAATTAGTATTACAATTGTATTGACAAATAAGCTAAAAAAGGCATGTTTGTTGCCTTAGAAGGAAAAATAAAATAGCAATAGTAAGTTAAGTGTTTCATTGTAGGGTGACATGATATTTATATCCAAATGTTTGATCATAATTTGGGATAGCCTTCAATATCTATTGTTTGATCATAATTTGGGTTTAATGTTGAAGCCTTATTGTCCCCTTCAGTATTGTGCTCACTTTCATTGTATGTCAGATAAATTAATAAATGATCACTTTCACTTAAATATCTAAAAATGCTCAGTTCCCTGTGCTTAAAAGGCATCTCTTAATGTTCTGTGTTAATTTTGTGTCTGCAGTTAACTACTAGTAAAAGTAAGGTTAGATTATGAACAGAGGGAAAGTTCAACAGCTGCGGGTGTTTATCAGATAGTAAGCAGGTAGTAACAAAAGTGGCTGGTGAGTGCTGCCCCTGGTGGAGAAACCCGGAACCACCACTGCCCTGGACTGTTCAGGACCATAGCAAAATAAGTTAAATTATACCTGTGAAGACTGTACACGGAGATGGGAACATGACGAAGTAGTGTGTATTAATACGGCACACCTGGGATAGGGAAACAAATCAGTGTTTAACAAATATATATGTCATTGTAAAAATGGCGTTTGGTAAAGGGTAACCGTTTGGGCCTGGAAGCGAAAGTGTTATGTTACTTATGCACTTTAGTTTTTTATGTTATGTTACTTTCCCATTCATGGTGATACTCTCCAATCCTCTTCTAGTGCCATTAACTGCACATAGTTTCCACTTTGATGCAGTATATCTTAACCCCAAAGACCTCATCGATGGTAGGTCGTCTCCTTATAAGTGTATTCTTATTTATCGTTCATCTTCATTTCATCGTAGGTCCTGGAAGACCTATATACATTTAAATAATTTAATTAAACATTTATAAAAAGCTGGATTTAAACTAGTTAATTTGATATCTACACATTTTGTCAAAAATGACAAATATCATAAATTAGAACTTTAATTTATAGGGATTTAAATTATTTAGTTGATTATATCTTGTAAACGTAAATAAATTGTTTATGTTTAACTGTACTTGAAATGTTTCACTTGGTAATTGCTAAATGTGCTACTCACAAACCAGTTACAAATTTCAGTTAATAGTATATTCTTATGGACTCCAATGATAGGCACTGACTAGACTAGACTAGTCTCGTGTAGGTGAAGCGGTTCTGTTTACTAGAGAGTTGTTTGTTTGGCGAGCTGGGACGTTGCGGCTGCGGCCGGGGCGCTCTCGCTGTTTGTTTAAACGGGAAGAGGAAACAATCCTCACACAACTTCGTCGCGCTGTACCGCAAAACTTTAGCGTAGGCTTTTGTTTCCACTGGAATCTACTTAGATTTCACGCATTTGAGCCAAAGTGATTTTTAAAAGGAGTTTGTTATAAAATTGTTTTTTCTCCAATTTGAAACCAAACGTCTCGAAAATAATTAAGCCCATTAGAAAATGGCGGAATGAACGTTTCCACTTCATGATACTACTTATGCTATTTTAATTCTGTACAATCGTGTTTTTATTAGTTTATTATTACAAATGTTCATAATATTTTTAATACTATTTTTGGTAATATAGTTAGATTTATTTTTTTTAATTTTTTTTTATTTTAAGAATATTTTGGTGGGAGGGAATAATGGAGAAAGGGATGGATATTACCACACAAGTCACCAAACGTTATGTTGGATGTGTACGGGTAATTAGGCAAAATTAAGTATGATACGTGTTTAATCAAATATAATTATTTTCAGTTTTGTTTACAAATTTATTTGTTCTATTTTCTTGATGCCATCGTGGTTACCCCTAAGACTGATGTAAAATGTTCTCCAACGCTTAGCCACAAATCCCACGGAGTGGCGTGCACCATCACTGAACTCAGGACTCAGTGTTGTCTTCTTTATATAATAATAAAGCATCATGCCAAATGTCAAGTCTTTAGGTCAGTTTACAAACAGTGAGGCAGATATAAGTTGACAGTGTGTTGTGGAAGCGACACATAACAACATAATTAGAAGGTCCCACGGAATCTAACTATTTCTCCAGGGAAGGGTAACGTTGTTACGTTTATGTCCTGTCTGAATGTTTATATTTAAATTGACGTTTTTATGATTGTTTAACAAAGTACAGTGATGATGATTGTGAATTGTAAAGAAAATTAATTTATTATCACCTTAAAATGTTATTACCTTAAATTGTAGATGTCTGTATGTCCATGTGTGCGGTAACTCTTGATAGAAGGGTCCTATTGACTTGAAACTTAGTATATAGGTCCCTCTTGGTCCAAGTTAAAACCGTATCAATTTCGGAATTAATAGGTAAAAAGGGCGGTCTGTCTCTGTCCATCCGTTACGTCTGGCATGTCCTTCGTCACTGCGTTATCGGTTGTTGTTGTAGGTACCGGTTAGTATTTATACACATGCTGTTGTTACAGGTGCGTTTTCTGATAAGATATGTAACACTGTTTACAAAGTATTGTTATTGATAACATAACCTGCGTCATTTTGTGGAACTGTTTTTGTTTGTACTCTCGTTCATCAAAGTATAAATATCTGTAAACCGGATAGAATACAGTGTACGGCCTTGTTTCTTAGTCTCTTGTTCGATATACCATACTATTTCTTTGAGAAATTATATATAAAGTATATATATCCTAGTGATTTAATTTGCAGTGGTTACGGGCTCGCTGCGCTAGCTTATTTCATGGAATTTGGAATTATAATCAAGGAGCGAATGGTTCGTTGGGTCATGTAAGCGACCCCTCCCCCTCCACCCCGGTTTTTATTCTTTCGGCTTCCGTAAGTATGTCGCTCAACGATGTCAGAGGAATCCAATTTCGAGTGCCTTATTTATACACATTCACAATTTTGTTAATAGAATGAATTTTACAACAATTTTCAATTCAATGACCAGAACACAATGTAAGTTTGTGGATAACTTCGTGTTTAAGTGTTGGTTAACACGTAATGACAATATGATTTTGTCATGACATACAACTGTTATAACCAATCAGCTGATATTAACTAATGGATGTTTTACAGTAACCAAACAGCTGATGTTAAGTTTTGTTTGTTTGTTTGTTTTTTTTGAATCTCATTTAAGCCTCAGCGTCAGCTATGCCGGCTTCGAAGTGCACTGGTTTTTATTCTTAAAGTACATGACTGAACCTCCCTGGGATTTAAACCCGTGATCTCTCGGTTAGAGAGCCGAGACTATAACCATTAGTCTACGGAGGATGACTAATATTAAGTTTGTTAGCGTGTTAATATTAAGTTTGTTAGTGCATTGAAAATAATTGCCTGAGCCATATATTACTGTTTCAGTTGTTTTACACTAAAAAAAAAAAAAAAAAAAAAAAAACTCTCAATGGAGCTTTTGAAGCACATGGGGAAGAGCCTTAAGTATTCCAAATCCACAAAAAGATATTGATTCATAACAAATATGTATATAAAATATTAATTTTATAAATTTCAATTAACAATTTAATAGTATAACATGTTATCACTATTGAGAGACAAACAATACATGAATGAAAGTTCCACCTGAAACAAAACAATCTAAACAGCGACGATCAGTGCCGCAGCTGTCTGTAGGATTCTGTGTACGTTGCCAAAAAGGGCCTGGAAAAACATAAAACTGTTTAAAAATAAACCATCAAAGAATAATGCGTAAAGAGTTATTATCTGAAACTCGTTCATTTGGCATGTATCCGCAACAGTCAAGGGAACATAACATTAAACACTAGTAAATCGATAAATTGGGTATAACAAACTATTTACATCTGTATTAGGCTGGTGAAGAATATCTAATTAGTAACCATAAATATGAAAATTAAACAATTACTGTATTTTCTTCTCATTCTACTGCTATTATTTCTAATATTCAAAAATAAATACGCCCTAACATAATTTTTTAAAATTATTATAATAAATACATTTTTTTTAAATTGTTACAACCTTAAATATTATGTTTTTGTTTAACTTAATTACATTAAAAGCACGCAAACCAATATTTAAAACATTTATTTTTGTGAGGCCTTTCGATAGCAAGGCTATCTTGGTCAGACACATCACAAAAGTAAATACAAAAAGTAAATTTGATTTTAATAATAGTTAAACTTATTTTATTTTAATATTAATTTGTCCTGTGTGACATAATGTGTAAATTGAATTAAATGTTTACTGAAATTATACTATATAAACTTTGAATGTTATTTTTGTAACCTTCGTGAATGAAAGTAATATTGAATTTTGTATTGGTCCATCTTTTTTATTTAATAAATTAATCTTCTGTGTTTGTTTTATTTATGTACATTACAATTTACTTCCAGTATATATTTTTTAAATGTAGTTTAATGCTGAAAAAAATTACATATAATTCTGTTGTACACTCTAACCTTTTTGTATTTAAGATTAATACAAAAATCTTCATATTTCTTTCTGGAGATTTAAATTAAAAAAAATGATACATTTACACTGCTGTGATAAAGAAATTATCTATATTTTTGCTGAGCGTTTTCTTTTGAAAATTCTGTTTCCAAAAACCAATCTTTCTTGTTTTTTCAGCTCATAGCTTCTTATATTGCTCATATAATCTATTGTATTTAATATTAACAACCCAAATTGTGTGCGAAATATAACGATACGAAACACTAATAGGTTTGGATAAGAAAAATATATTTTTTAACTATTAACCATAGGTTAAATTTTATTTTCTAACTAATTACCCTAGTATGCTTAGTAAAGGGGAAAGTGGACTGAAGCGACAAAAAAAGAAAATAAATGCTGATGAAATGCTACTCGAGCGTCGAACATGGTGAACGTACTTAACTGAAATTTATTAATTCTTTGTATTTAATTTTGCATATTTGCTCATGCTTAAGTACTGTAACCTTAGGATACAACTGTCTCCAGAAGTTGGGCAACTCACGAGTACCACAAGATTAATGAAACGCTAATGATCGCAGATGTTGAATAATTAACAATAAGAAAATTTTACTCCCGAACCAATAAATATAAAATCAGTTGATTGACTTGGAGTACGTCAACCCCCAGACAATGTGTCTATTTGTGAGTGGTAGGTATGCCGGCGGAAGAGGAGATATGCAGACGACTTGTCCGGTATTTCCTCTGTGCCACACCTCCCCCCCCTCCACCTCCCCGTCCCCACCTCGTCTCAATTAATTCTAAAAACGGCAATCACTTTATTTTAGCCAGGAAAGCCCCGACATTGTCTCGGATCGCTAAAAATAAAGCGTTGCCGTGACACGGACGCACCTACTCGTATAGCCCGGTAACGGGGGGGTTATTTTAGGTTGAATTTTGCTCCCAATATAGAGCAGACGGCAAACAATGTTTTATGTAATTTTCTTCAACGTGTTTTAATTATGGAAACGGTGAATCTACAACTAATTAAAAACTACAGTTATGGCATTTTTTTGCATGTCTAGTGTCTTCTTAAAAAGAACAATATACGTAATATTAAACTGAATCATAAAAAACTACATGGCGGACTTTTAAAACGTTTTACTTTACTAAAGTCCGACCTAATTACAAATAATTTGGAAAATAAAAACTGTTCGGCACGTAATAAGCTGCTATAAGATTATACACAATTGACAAAGAAATTGTACTACAATACAAGATGACAATTTTTGTCGTGTTTTTGTTTTGTTTACTGACCAGTTTTATGTTTCCTTCCATTTTAATCCATTGTGTTGATTTTTACAGTTAAAAAAAACCCCGACATTCCTTCTAAGTACAGTTCTTTTTTTTAAGTACTGTTACGTTTAAAACAAAAACACCAATAACAATTTTAAATTTTAATGCGCAATTCAATTAATTCTTTATTGGTCATAATTGTATATACAGTAAAGGAAACCTCGTTAAAAATGTGACGGAATTGAATAATATATAGTAATTAAAAAATTACAATTTAATGTAGTGTAGAAACCCACGGCTTGGAGGACTTCACAAGACGTGGTAACTTTCTGTAGTTCCTTTCAGGCCCAGTATTGGAACTATGAGCACATATGAGTTAAAACGAATATCGAAGACTTTTTTGTCACACGCTGTATCGAATAAGTATATGGCTTTATTACAATATAGAATAAAACCAGTTTTAAAATAGTACACTGATTTTATAATTCCTTAGTCGTCATTATGAAATACAATTCCAATACTTTATATTTACCAAATATTTTATTGGGATTTTGTGATGTAAGAAGCCGTTAAACATATACCCTGCTTTTTCGATTGGCGTACTTAGTAAAATACTAGCGGACCCGGCGCGCTTCGCTGCGCATTTCAATAAGTTTCCCGCGGCTTCGCACGCAATTTCCCGTTGAAAACAGTACACTATATTCACTTATTCATTTTCTATCACATTCTAAACATTGCTGAGATAATTGATAGTCGTTCCTTCGTGAGCTTCTTGGGCGCATTATGAAGGTATGTACCACATTCCTGATACTTCTGTCAAAAAAAAAAAAAAAACAACTAAGGTTGATTTTATAACATTCTTTATATTTGTAGCCAACGTAAGATAGTAATTATGATATCTGCATTGCTCTTCTGATCAAGCATGAGCATGGTTTATATTAAATAAATATTGCAGTTAAAGGTGAATTTTTACGTCAAATTTGAATTGTATTATCTGGATAGTAAAGTCTATGTTTAACAGTGATTGCAGAAACAGTTTAAACAAAATTTGTCGTTTCTCTTAAGCTTACTCTATGCTTTAAAACTATAAGTGTAGTAATTAAATTATATATAAATATATTTTTTGTCGCATTATATATGTTTACAAAGAACAGCTGATTAAAAATTTGAAAAGACTCTTTCACTTAATAACATATGTTTGCTGCAATGCATTTCTTACGGGTATTTCTGTAACCAGTGGGGCGGAATCCTGAATCGGGAAAGGGATAAAAAGTATCCTATAACCTTCTACAGATCAAGACGAACAAATTAAAAAAAAAATTAGGCGAATCCGTCCAGCCGTTTGTGAGTGATGCTGTTACACACGAACAGTTTCATTTTTATATAATAGATGTTAAAATTCAATGTGTAAATTCAAACATGAGTTTTGAAGCATTGTACTTTTTATCAAATGCGCGGCGCACAGTTATCAATTTACATTGTGAAAACTTTAAAATTTTAAGCTTATATTCTTGCGATTCGAACCGAAGTGACATGAAACTTTTAAACACATATTAAAATACACCGAGCATGACGCAATCTGTGTATTTTATTTATTCAGTATGTAACTATTTGGTAATTTCACATCGTGTCGCGATTTGTGCGTTCGTACCCTTAGCTTGTTCATATGTCCCATTTGTATCCACAGTAAATTTTAGGACAATAAATTTGACCATTTTCTGTATTCTTGGACAGAGGGAAGTTGGTAAATAAATGTTATTTATGGTGCACCCATTTTTATTCTCGGCCGGCAGGCGTCAACTCGCGCAGAAATACGTGTCCACTTCGTCATAACGCGAACCGGCCACCGAAAATTGATAGTGTCCAGAAATTAAATATGCGATTGTCTTTGGGCCAGTTAATCAGGCGGAACAATAACAAATGTGGGAGTTTTCAAAATCCCGACTCCGCCGTCCGGAATAAATAATATTTTGGACGGGACCCAAAGTGGGCGCCAGAAGTTGGGCCGCCCTGCATCTGTCGTCGAGAACGCGCGTCAGCGTGCGCGCGTCGTGTGTGCAGCGATGTCCAGTTGGTAACACTGTCGTTATCGTCGCAGTCCACAACGTAGACGAGGAGTCAAGAAATAAAGTGTCTGCCAAATCAAATACTTCACAGCCAAACATTTACAGTGTCTTTCAATAGAGAATAGCGATGATTTAATCGATCAGTGCTGTTAGTGTTGCACTGCATTAATGCGACTTGTTTACTGTCGTGTTGAGCACCATGTGTCTGGGCTTGACACTGAATGAGAGAGCAGATGCTAGTTTCAGAAACGTTGAGGTTCAGGTTTTAACACAATAGGGGTAAGATTTCATGTCAGCTAAAACACCTGTATTGGCTGAGTATCACTGAACTAGTACTAAACGGGCGGGAATAATTTTATTTCTGTTTGTTCGTGCGTTATTTCTAGAACAAACTGAAATTTTGCATGTATCTTCATTTATATACAGTATAGGCAACGTCGAGATTGATGATGGTCACTCCATAAGATTTGGCTGAGGGTTTTTCGGAACATTTTGTACATTGGTCTTATGGGTAACGATGATGGCAACGAGATAAATCGCAAAATAAATAAATGTTTAAATTAACTGATTACAATCATGTAACATGTGCCATAGTAAAATATGTAACATAATGAAATAAGCCATTGACTGTTACGCGCGTCATATCATGTCGCTTACTCCTCCTGAGTTGTCTGCAACAGCTACACTGAGTGAGACTCGGGTGAGTTAAAGTGGATATCCTTCTGACATTCCTTTCTCTTCCTACTTAAATCACCTTTCTTGTCGTCTCTATTATTTTTTATAGAAAATCAATCACTTTATGAAATATTAATATTTGTTAATTGCTGTTGACAATCCCATTATGTACAAAGCCGAGATTTTAGCTTGTATGATAAATACTCTATTTATAATATGTGCTATAACAAACAAATCTACGTTTATAATAATGATGGATTACTTCTGCTAATACTAGTATCTTAATGTTTATATTAAAATAACCTGTATATAATGCCTATTTGCTTTATTAAAATATAGTCGTAACCTTTAAATATAATGCCAAACGTAATGAAATATTTTAATCGCAAAATTTTCTCTTTAATTACATTGAATACAAAGTTTTAAAATATTTATAAATAAATTAGAATTAAACTTAGATTGTGATAGCCCCTGAATATGTTTGTGTAGGCAACACCCGCAATACGGTCATGTATTGAAGTCGTCTTATTTCCAGGCGTTCCAAGATTCCAGCTATCATCAACATTGTGCCTTTTTTTGTTCCCTTTTATATACTCGTACTATACTAACTTTTTACTTGTAGTTACTATAATTTTATATTTGTAGAATTTAGCTGTTGTGAATATTTGATATAACATAGTGTTTGAATTTAAAGCCCTATTTTCATTATGACAATTATTTTAAAAATTTATATAATTTGATGTCAGAATAACACTGAGTATTATCCTTCGATTTCTGCAGATCTTTACAATTTATTGAGCCAAAAATTTAACCTTTTCCTCCCCAAATTGCAACACGAGGCACGCTGCAGTGATATGTTTAACAATAAAAAATTTCAGATCTGCTGCAAACTGAAGTTCACGGGTTTAAATATCAAAATTTGCATTTTTAAAGTGAGTTACATAATTTTGAAAACCATAAAACTAAAACATAGAATGGTTTTGCAAATTTAAAAAATAAGCCGTTTTAAAATTGCGGCTATAACTTTACAAATTATGAACGCGTATGCAGGCCGGTTTTCCATGAAAATTGTGTAAAATTTGAAATAAAGTGGACGTTAATTATAGAGAGTTGATAAGAAGTGTAGTGATCCCTCATAATATCACTTTAAAAAATCTCATCAAATAATAATTGACATTAAAACACAGTTTTATATAATAGAGAATTCTGATATAAGATGGTATTTTTATTGAAGTTTATTATTGGATCCAAAAACTTGAAGTGATAATACGATTTTGCAGATTAGCCTTAATTATTTGTTACAACAGAAACAATGTTCAAAAAACAGGTATCTCCGTATTCTCTTTTGTAAACTTTTTTTTACGCGCCAGTTCTCGTTACGTTCGTTCTGTTGACTATTTCTCTTTGTATCAAATATAAATGCGGTTGGATAAAAGCTGCTCCGCCTTTCAAAAATTTGGGAAAGTTGATTTAGCATAAACTGAATAAAAGAAAATTAGGCAATCTCAAATTAAGCAAAAAGAAATAGAAGAGGTTAAAAGAGATTTACTTATTAAGTTGGAAGTTTTTAAACGTGCCAATGTTGGTGGATAATAAATAAGCGGGTAAATGTGGATGTGAGCAAGTCATAGAAACAAATTAAAAAGAAAATTTATGAAATAAATACATTTTAAAAACGTTTACACGAAGCATCTAACTGCAAGAAACAAAAAAGTCCAGTTTTCCTCGCGGAACTCCGGTTAATAAATTGCTTGAAGTAGTACATTTAGGCCTATAAGGAAAATTATCTGTGTAGTATATTATACAAATTAGGAATTTGAGAATCTTTGAAAGTAACCTATTTATGAGATTTGTTTATAAAAACAAGAAGTAGTTCATTAACAGTGAACACTAACTAAATTAATTAAGGGGGCGGTACAGCTTGTAGCAACCATTCTACTACATAACACTAAATAATTTATTGTGACCTCATATTAGGTTTTTTTGGTCAATATTTTCGGGATAGGCTCTGAACATCCTACAGTTTAATAAAAAAATATTTATAACTATTGTAAAAAAAATAATAATGGGTTTTTAAATGCCTTAAATGGCATCCATAATAGCGGTGGGAATTGTATTTTTGTACTTATAATCAATCATTTACGGTTTTATTTACAAGTCAGTGCCATGTTAAATGTCGTTTTTGGCTTCCAACGCTTGACAATTTAGTCTAACGTTACTTTGGTTTTTATTTCATGTATTTCTCAAATATTGACGTATTTAACTGAAACTTCACTAAAACGTTCACAGACTACGTAAAAATCGTTTTAAGAAAGTGATTTTTTTTAGTTTTAAGGTGTACTCCATCAATGGGTTATATAAAAGTAATGCACTGTTAAAGATGTAATAACAGTAACAAAATCGTTATATTAAAATTACATTAACAGATTTTTAGGAATAATTTTATATAAATTTGTTTCACATAATAAAAAAATGTTTAGTGCGGTATGGCAAAATTCTAAAAGAATCTAAGGTTGCTGTATTTTAGGCTGTGTTGGAGTACAGAAGTCCATGGATTTTTCGCTTTGAAACTATTCAGCTCTTTGTACTCTGTGTAGATAAAAAAAGTAAAAAATGGTTTATTTATAAGTCATTACAGTTAGTATAGTATTTTAAGAGTCATGAGTTTTATATAGAAGTGAAGTAAGTGCACGTTGTAAGTACTTGGATTTTGTTTAAGCTAACAAACAGATTGTGACTACGTCATGAAATAATATTGATATTTGCCAAGCCCCCTCGCGAACGGTAATATCAAAGACTTGCAGATGGCAACCTCTGTTGGCGCTCCGCTATATTTGCTCCGTTTTAGCTCCTCCGTTTCATTTCCCTTTGTTTTCTGTCGTAATGAGTCCTTTACGTTGAAATAAGGCTGGCTTTGATGTGAGTGCCGGGGTGTCACGTAATGGGATGTAAAAGTGTTTCGCCGATTGTCTCTAAGCGTTGCCAGTGTGATTTCGGCAGCGGTTTTACGCTGCCAGGTAACTGAGTGAGTGTGGGAGCTGCGAGGGGCTTTGTTACAACAGGATGCTGTATAGTGATGTTTCCCCAGTGTTTATGTACAATACTTGTGTAACTATGGGCATAATGGTCCAAACTCTGTCTATACAAATCACAGAATATAATTTATTATTTTTAAACAATTAAAATATGGCCACTTAATCAGCTTTCAACACTAATTGAGTAAATATTAAACACATTTTTTATTTTAACTAAACCTTAGTTAAGGGTCAGGTTAAGGTAGGGTTTACTTCATCCGGTTGTTGTAAGGCTTCTGTTATTCTTCTGGACACCAATGAGCTTGCAATGAAAGTAGCAGCTTTTGTATGTTCTTTGATGCTCTACTCTAAGCCGTAAACTGAATACCCTAGACAAAACCAACAGATTAATTCCAAATACCAAATATATAATTATAGTAGTATCTATAATGATACCCCATCGTAATTTATTACGAAGCTCATAAATAGTTATAAATAATTTGTTAAACTTTTATGCAATTTTTAACCTATACATTTATAAAAGTATTATTAACATAGTGGCAACTCAACAGTAGATACGAAACTACCGTGCTGTAAAAAATAAGTAACGATGCCTTTTGTTACAAGCGTTTATCAGGACATGCTTTTCAGAAAAATTCAACACAGTAACGGTTTAAAATAAATTTAAAATTTTAACTAAATTATAAACAACATTACTGCCAAGTTTAGTTGCTCATATTAAGTTTGCGCATTAGTTCTTGGACGGTGTGAAAGGTATGAGAAGCTCCTCCACCCGACTTCATGAATCTCGGGAATAACTTTAGGAGGTCGCCATGACAGGTGTTAGGTTGTAGAATTCTTCACGGAACAATCGGTCGCTTACGTACCGTCATTGTGTGATATGACCTTGTGGACTATGCAGCACGATGACCAGACGTACAGATTGAACCATACAGGACCAACACAACGTCCCTGAGGTACACTTCTATTAACTGAGGAGGCGTGTTTTATTGACAATCTTTGTAGCCCTCTTCTTCCTAGATAAGACCTTATCGCCCAAAGATGGATTGGGTACATTTACAATACCATCCGTAGACGACGAGTTGGGTCGTACAGAAAGACGAATTGCAAAACGCAACAATCCACGTCCCTGCCGCAGTGTCAGTCACATATCAGTCCTAACTTAATGCACGTCCCTGCCGCAGTGTCAGTCACATATCAGTCCTAACTTAATGCTCTGCACAGCGAATCATAGCCCTTGTGGGGTTATAACTAACCCCTACTACTACTACACACTCCACACCTGCCGCCGCAACCCGTACTCCTGCCTGGCACCTTGACATACAATGTCTATTTGTAAATATATTAAAATAACTTGTGAAATATGTTATCTCATTGAAAAACTGTGAAATTTAATCTAAACACAGACACAAATATGGCGTTTTAAATATACTGGAATGATTATTTGGTTTAAATATTGTCCTATATATTCAAATATCAGCTTATTATTTCGACCTACCATTAAACCTGAGGGGCAAGTATACCACTAAGGTTGAGGAGCAGGCCGACCACTAGGGCTGAGGGTCAGGCCGACAACTAGAGCTGTGGGGCAGGCCGACAACCAGGGCTGTGGGGCAGGCCGACCAATAGGGCTGAGGGGCAGGACGACAACCAGGGCTGTGGGGCAGGCCGACTACTGGTCTGAGGGTCAGGCCGACAACTAGGGCTGAGGGTCAGGCCGACAACTAGGGCTGAGGGTCAGGCCGATAACCAGGGCTGAGGGGCAGGCCGACCACTAGGGCTGACGGTCAGGCCGACAACTAGGGCTGAGGGGCAGGCCGACCACTAGGGCTGACGGTCAGGCCGACAACTAGGGCTGACGGTCAGGCCGACAACTAGGGCTGAGGGTCAGGCCGATAACCAGGGCTGTGGGGCAGGCCGACCACTAGGGCTGACGGTCAGGCCGACAACTAGGGCTGAGGGTCAGGCCGATAACCAGGGCTGTGGGGCAGGCCGACCACTAGGGCTGACAGTCAGGCCGACAACTAGGGCTGAGGGTCAGGCCGATAACCAGGGCTGTGGGGCAGGCCGACCACTAGGGCTGACGGTCAGGCCGACAACTAGGGCTGAGGGTCAGGCCGATAACCAGGGCTGTGGGGCAGGCCGACCACTAGGGCTGACGGTCAGGCCGACAACTAGGGCTGAGGGGCAGGTCGACAACTAGGGCTGAGGGGTTGGCCGACAACCAGGGCTGTGGGGCATGCCGACCACTAGGGCTGAGAGGCAGACCGACAACTAGGACTGTGGGGTAGGGCGATCACTAGGGCTGTGTGAGCAGGCAAGGATATCTGGGTGTTTAGTCTAAGCGCCCAAGCAGAAATTCATAAAAAATTAATTCCCTCTCAGGCACTTAATCTAGGAATCAAATTATGCATGTTAATAAATTACTGAAACAGCAATATCATTTGACGAGGCCTAGTGCTAGTTATACAAAAGGCTTGCTTAATCCAAGTTAATCCAATTGCTTGTTGTAATATACAGGGAGTAATACCTCGCCCACTTTACTTGGTGGGTGCAGAATTTGGGCAATGATCCGCCTCAGGCCGAGTTGTGCAGCCAAGTTGATGGCAGACTTTATAGCCGCCATTAGTCTTTTTACTACCTTACTCAGATTTGACGGCGTGTTAAACTTTATTTATTTGTTTATCCACGGGTTTGAAACCACTCCTGATCCCGTAGCCTAGTTCTAAAATAACTCTACACTCAGAAAATCTGATAATGTTAAACGTTTTGTGAAATAAACTTATGAAGCAAAATTTATTTGTTTATTAGAATTGTGTATATTTAAGTTCACGTTTATTTTCGATGAGATTCAGGTTTCTTCATTTCTAATTATCGTTTGCTTCTTAGGCTAGACGAGGTATACCTTTCTTCGGTTAATTGATTTTGTTCTTCTTAGTTTCGAGTTATAATATGCTAGAGGCTAGTAGATCGCTGCTGTAAACAGTTATTTGATGTAAAATGTTTTTGGTATAATTTTTTAAATCTCCTTAGTTACCAGTTATTAATTTCCAATATATAAATCTAGAAGTCTAATATAGGTTTCGAGCTACTTAAACGAGAGAAGGATTTATTAGAAATGAGTCGTCTACGTCAACATTATTCTTCTATTGATTTACATCCGTTTGATGGTTATATAAATTATGGAAATCAGGTGCTCAAATGTAAATCGATTTGGGCTTCGTTTTGTCAACGGTAAGCCTTAGGGCGGGAGTCTTTATTGTAATTGTTTTATCAGCACTTTTAGACCATTAATTGTATTTCTCATGAATATTTGGACTAACCATTCAGCAACATTTTTATATTATTTTTCAGAAAACTTTTGTCTACGTAATGAATGAAGATTAATTTAGGTTAATTCAACCGTAATGGCATTGATACAGTTGATTCAATTCTTACTTTTTTGTAATATATCTCTTAGATATAAAACCCTAACAGGGGTGGGTGGGTGGTTGCTATGAATAAATAATAGTGGGGAGAGCTGTGTGGCCCCACTAGAATCAGCAGCCTCATCAAGTATGTTGTCGCGACGACGCCGTCTCCTGCCACTCTAACTAGGAGGAGTGTTGGATGACGAGGGTTGTATGTGGACATTTTCGTTCTCGGAGATGATCGTGTAACGGATAGGAGGCTATCAGTACAAACCAAAATACGCGATCTTAAGTAGAAAACTTATGAACTACATCTCTATGTCCTAATTCATTTCCAGGATCAATCTTCCCACCTTAAATCTCTCAGGTTTTGGGTTACCCCTTGGAAGATTTACTCACAGGAAGGACTGTGAGCAATTGTCTGGTTGTGACGTATGACAGACACAGACGATACGGGTGAACGAAGTATATGCAGGCTCAAACTTAGGATTGCATGAGTAGCACTCTGTATGTGTCTAACTAGGGATTAGGAATTATTCTTACGAATTCTTATAAAACCTCAGTTGAGCGAGGAAACACCCTCCGGCCCACTCAGTCGGTAGTTGTTGCCCGGTGAGAGCTAGATACAGGAGTCCACTCGCCGGTCGTCATAAATTGTGAGAATACTTAGGTCATTGAAATCTTCTTCCGTCCTCACCATGAATGGTTGAAACTTATTGTTTTAAACAGTTTGTCCCAATGTTGTTTGTACGTGAAGATTCATTCAAATGTAAAGTCTGACAATCTGCGTTGTAAGGTATACAAGACATAGCGTGTATCCTCACACATTTTAAAACATAGCCGTTCTTAAATACGAGTTGGCAGTTCGTTGTCCTACACTGTAGAGCAAGAATAATGTAAAGTCCCCGCTAGGGCGGTTGACTCATGGTATCATCAGCTATTTTCCACCAAAACGCTGACCCGTTTACCAGCTCTCTCCTATAAATCACACTGGCAGGGAGCTGGCGTGAAAAAGTGATAAGTGGAAAAACTGCAGAACATATACGAGTGACTGCTGGGTGTGACTGCAGTTAAATTATTGGCGGGTATATTTAAAGGGGTATTTTTGGCGGAAGCACTCATTTCAGCGGCTTTCCGCGTACTGACACACGCGGAACTGTTACTTAGTTGTAACTTGGCTTGGGGCGCTTCTCCTTGAACTTCATCAACATCAATTTGTATGATATTATTGGCGATAGTCCTTGGAGCTGTAGGTTATTGAGTGTTAATACCAAAAATTTATAAATATAGTTCCAACTATCATTATCCAGAGTATCGCTTTCCTTAAAACGTCTAGTTGACAAAAGTAAACTAAATCTGAAAGTTTATTATGTGCTGAAACAACCATATCGCTAATTTTCCAGCGACATCCAGAAGTTAACAGTTTCAAACCAGGATTTGATAATGAATTGTCCAGTCAATCAATATACAGCACGTTGTATGCTATAGTTTGAATATACAAAACCAAATGTAGTATTTTCGCCTTTCTATAAAACTTGTAATTATTATTCACCCTTTTATTATACAAGAGGCTGTCGGACAATCCGAATTGCCTGACCTGCGAGTTCCGTGTTATCCAAAAGGTGAACCACAGGATTCTGTAAGTATGTGGGATTTTGCCATGGCGTGGTTGTTAAAAATTGCTACCGGTACAGCTACAAAACTATTATCTTTTAACTATAAACACAATACTTAATTTCGTATAACCTAGGTTTACAATAAAAAAATGGGGTTAAAGTCCTGGTATATTGCTGTGTTTAAAAGAGCACGTAACGGCCCGTGAGTCAGCGGCGCGGCGGTTTGTTGCGTTGTTTGTAATTGCAGCCGGTGTTAACATTTCCTACCAGCTGATTCCAGATTAATGGTTGGACTATTTTTTAGCTGCCCCTAAAAAAAATCATAAGTTACTAACAAACAATAACGTACATTTATAATTCATCGTGAACAGTTCATAACTTTCCTAGTTTTTCAACTGTCGTTACTGTTTCGATTGAACCATAGAACACGGTATATTCAAGTTAATCGTTATAAGAATTCCAATTGATGCGTAAATAAAATACTTAAATAAACAAGTAAAATCATCATGTGTAAATTTCTACATTGCGTACAGTTACTTATTGGTTTGGGTTAAAAACGGCCGCGTAAATTGAAAGTCGTGTCTTTCTCAACAATATTTGTTAATAACATAACGCTAGCTTCAAATATGTTTCATTGGTGAAGTTTTACAACCATTTGAGTATTACAGCCATTTACTCTGTAATACTTGTTTTAAATATTAAGTAAAAAATAATTATTTAGGGTGAACTATATTAAAATTGTACATCGATTACATTGAAAATTTTAAAACACATATTTCATTAATTACTATATCATCTCATACAGATAAGGAGCCTATGGTGATATAATATAATTTTTGTGCACATTTGTTTACTTAAAACCTTCTAATAATTGCAGAAAGGATTTAACAGCTTTCTCTATAACACTTTGTTGCATGATAAAATAGTGAAAACCGATTAGGACGTACTATTGGCTAACGTGAAAATGGGCTGTGAACATTGTCTTATGTTTTGGTCCATTGGTTTCTGAGGTCTCCTATTAATTCAGGAATTTTGGTAGATTCGTGCTTTTCGCTGCTATCAGTGGTTATAGTATGATATTTTTCAATCTCGTTGCGAAGGGAGCACTAATGTTCTAAGGGATTTCCGATGTTCACGGTTTCGAATATCAGATGTCTGTCGTCTCACTCTTGCAAAATAATTTAATAAAAACATTTTTTTAGTTCTTTAAATAATTTAATATTGGCATCTGTTAGACATTGATTAGTTATCAATTAGCGAGTTCCTTTTTAAAGTTTCCAAAATTTGGTGGAAGAACGAAATTGGTCCGTAATCTTCTAATTCTAAATTCACTGGCAGTATTTAATGGCGAAGTGTTCAGTCGCTTATTGCATGCCGGCAATAACTCAGTGCAATTACCCGCAAGTGTAGTGTCAGTCTGTCTGCCGACCGACCGAGACATGTGTCCATTGACAACCCAGACATTACGATCTCGCGGAGGGACATCCGATCTATACTTAGTTCAGACGACTCTGCTCACTTTTTACATGACAACAAATGACAAAATTATACATAACTGAACACATATGTGATGGCTATTATAATTAGTAGAAGGGGTATTTATACTTCTGTTATAAAACGACTGTAACGAAACTGCTAGCAATGTATCTTTTAAATACTTATTTGCATCATAATAACGGTAAATTCAAACATATTACAATAAAAGGACATTTTCGTAACTATGTCGTAATTCTTCGTTAATAGTTTGTTATCAATGATAAATTATTTGTAAGGATAATTATAAGATTTGGGAAATTTTCAATCGTTATATGTTGTAAAAATAGAACGCAACGAAGTTTGAAATCTACTCTCATCCTCAGATGTCAGAAACTCATAATTCATAAGGCAAAACATGCAAAACAAACCAAAATTATAAAAATATAGCAATGAACTTGCCATTCACTAATATAAACCCAACCACAAAAAAGATACAACAAACATACGTGACATAACAGCATGTACTCCAGATTGGTAAGAATTCGTTTTGTGCAGCGAAGTCACTGCAAAAAAAAAAAACCAAAAGCCACTACACAACACTGCCACACGCTGAAGAGATTAGTGTTTCCATTTTTCCAAATATTTTGTATCTTATATATTTGTAATGTATAGAGCTAACGATGTCAAATGTTCGAAATTTCATTATCCTTTCATGTCGATATTGTTTTAAGGGTTTTAAATGTATGTTGTGGTAAGGTCTGATTAATGTAGGCGTACTTTAATATATATATATATATATATATATATATATATATATATATATACACATCAATTTTTACTAATAGCATTAAATTTGATATTTATTTATAAACATATTAATAAGCATCAGTTTTGATAAACTTAAAAAAGATTCCAGTTGGGAATGTCAATTTCCGAACAATTTTAATAAATTGGTCAGCTTAACGTTATAAAAACTGCAAATCTTTACAGCGTGAATATACTCGTATTAAGTGCACTTAATTTCATATACCGTCAAATCAAAACGTTTTCAAGATGTAAATTTTAGTTTTGAAAATTCATCCAGTTGTTACGTATGCATAATTTTAATGACTTTTTTTCAGGATTGTGTGTTTCTGAAATGAAAAAGGTATTTAATAGGTAACATAGTATTGAGCGGACGGTTCAGTTTGTGGTTGCGGTGTTTATCAGCCGTTTATTTGCCGACTCGCGTAAACTAAATAGCTAAGGTAAACTTCTTAAGATGGAAAATACGCTGGAAATGATGCACCTGGTTAAACACCTGGTGTTGATGTTGCCATTCTCAGAACGTCGAGGCAGAATTAGAACACCTAATAATGATCAGTTATTCATTAGGCATAAATACATTTCATTGTGTATTTTCTAGGTCAGGACTTCTTTGTTTGTACGTTAACTCTGAATCGGGACGAGCTATCTAAATTATTTCTTGTTCGCATGTACATTGTAACAATTATTGTTGTTTGGTCTTTATAATTAAAATGTATTCAGGTGTTTTTTTTTATTCAGCATTTGACACGGAAAAGGTTCCTTGTACTTGGTAATGAATTATCTTGTACTATAAATATGTTCTTAAAATCTTGGTTTCTATAGAGTAAGATTAAGATCAAATAGATTCCGGCAGAAAACCTAAGATCAAATAGATTCCGGCAGAAAACCTAAGATCAAATAGATTCCGGCAGTAAACTGAAGCTCGGTTCATTTTGCATACTCCTGAGAACTCGTTCGGAATCATTGCCTGATATAAATTGCTTTCCTTAACTCTAATCTCTAATGTTAAATTTGGTTAACCAACCCATGAGAATGTTCTTTTTCTAAAATGAATGCGTGATTATCTTTTTTCCGAGAAACCTTAGATTTAAATTTTAGAGGTCGTGTGTTATACTTATCCTAAATTAAAAAATCCTTAGTTCATAAGAGATTGTTCTTCTTGACTCAACATTACTCGTAAAGGAAAACCTTACCAATATTTCGTATAGAAGTATTGCCGTATGCATTTTATTCACTTTCATTGTTATTTTTAATAATGTATATTTCACTTAAGTCTTTTTTCCAACGATTGCCTGCCCCTGCCATCTCGCATGTCACCAAAACAGCATACCAAACACACTCTCTGAAACCTTTCTAGTCAAAGGCATCACCAATAAGTGACATTTAGTTTTAATTCCCTAAAACCAATTACAAAGTCGTACGTTACATTGTTATTATTTTATTATGTATTATAGTTTCAAAAAAGTCAATCACTGACTATTTGCTAATTTTGATAGATTTAAATGAAAACTTTGATAGTTTGAGATATATAGATAGTTATGTCATAGAGAGGGAGCAAGATAGTTTCTTTCATTAAGAAACCCTCCTAGCATGAATCCACTAGAATAATGCAGTTTTACAATCGACAACTTACGGCTTTCGATCCTACCCTTGAAAGCGCTCAACCCAAGCGGGCAATGGCCAGTGACCTAACAATATAAATTAGTTACTAACCGATTGCTTGTTGGTTACTTATGATTTACGTAGTGTTTACGTCGCTGCTACAAAATAGCGCAGCCATTAGTCTGGAATCAGCTGGTAGGAAATGTTAAAACACCGGCTGCAATTACAAACAACGCCACAAACCGCCGCTGACTCACGGGCTCACTATGTGCTTTTATAAACAATATTCCTTTTCTGGCTTTCAGCACTACATTTACATTTCAAACTTCCTCATACAGTATTTACAGCTCGCTCGTGTTTTTATTTATGCGTGCTATCATTTCTTATTAAGCTCACTATTTAATGTACCTTATTTTATAATATGGTAGAATAATTGATTGTAACTATTTTCTTTTTATCTTACGTTTAACTTAAAAATGTCTTACATTGGGCGTGCTTAATTTTATGGAAAAAAGGAAATTTAGTAATGAGTAGAATAATGAATCCGAGTTTGTGGACTTTGGAACTTAACCGTTGATATTCCCAACCAATCAATTCGCTCCGTGGCCTACAGAGTACACAAGTGAGTGGGTGACCAAGCTCAGTCTGTGGAGCAAAATCTGTGATTCTTCAAGCTCTCACTTTACACATACGGATTTGCTACTCTGTGTACGTGGATACCATATTGGGCAGGGAAAGCGATTAGATTATTAGAATATTCTTCGTTCACAAACGACCGCCGGTAGGCGTCACTTCGCAAGTTTTCGAGAGTGAGGAGAGGTGCCTACCTGTGGCATTAATTTGATACTTCACATTGTGGCGTTGGTGAAGTTGACGTGTTGGTACCTATATCGTGTTTTATCCTATATTCACTCCCGTGCAAAATTGAGTCTTCACTGTTGGTAATGTAGAAGATGATTATCGCACGTAATACGCATCGGATGACCCGAGTCCATAATAATCTCCGCCAGTCACGCGCAGCATTTGTTGATCCTCTGCCCATGCGTTTTTGTCCGGGTGTTGGTAATGTAGAAGATTATTGCGCATAAGAAGCATTCGACAAATTTTTATTGCTACAAATCTGATTTCTGAAACACAGAGTCGTGTCATCAGCATACTGCACGATTTTACCATGCAGCTGAGATGAATGTACATAGTTGATGCATAACAGGTGAAGGATTGGACTGAGTAATGAACCCTGAGGAACTCCATAAATTCAGTTGAATTGGTTTGGAAAATCGGGTTAAAATCAGAACCACTTGAGCTTCCTGAGTTAGAATTGATCTATGCCATAAGAACGGCAGGCCTCGGATGCTGTGAGATTCTAGTTTGTCAAGCATTTCATGGTCAACGTAGTCGAATGCTTTAGAAAGGCCAAGGAACACAATTAATGTGCAATACTGAAGGTCTAAACCCCTCTACAACCAAATCAACACTCACCACATCTGTAGTCGATTTTACTTTTTCTGAGTCAAAATTGGTGTTCTGGAAGCTGGTTGTTTTTATTTAAGAAGTAAAGCATTCGCGTAAGAAATGTTTTTCGTATATTTTGCTCACAACTCACAGAATTAGACGGCCCGATAATTATTTATTGAACATGGATTTTCTTTCTTGAAAATTGGACGTACTTTTGCAATTTTTTTAGGACAGAGAGAAAAACTCCTGAGTTAAAAGATAAATTTACTAATTGAGTCAGTGGTTTCACAACATACATTGAGCATTTTTTGTTAACCACATGGAACTCAATTCGAGATCATTTGATTTTTTTCTGGGAGTTGATGAATGATTCGATCGAGCTCTTCCTCAACTATGGAAATCAGAGCCATTGAGGCTCTTTGACTCTACGCGTGGGGTTCCCCTATGGCAGCGATAGACGAGGGCTTCGTTTATAAGCAACAGACGGAAAAAATCCGATAAACTCTTCGGCAACCCCACAACCATCACTGACAAGTCTGTCCCCAATTTTGACTGTGATTTGCTTGAATTCTTGATGTTTATTGTTAATGATACCCTATACCATTTTAAGAAACGTTTTTTGAAGAACTAATTGATTTTGAGGCATCTTACGCTTTCGCAGCTTAGATGAACTATCTGTAAGTTTTATAGTAATTTCGGAAAAAGATTTTACACTGTTCATTGCCAAAATTAACTCAAGTTCTTCTCTCGAAACCAGAATACTATTGGTGACCCATGTATTGCTAGCATTTTTTGGACAGCTTTGATTGTTTTTGAAAAATTGTTAAAAAACTTGCCTTTTGAAAGGAAAGCGTTGAGAAGAGTAATATTTTATGGCTTTGTGTCTCTTACTGTTTTGGTACTTTTTTGGTTGTCTTGGGATTTGTTTTCCACTAATGGTTTTTCCATAGTGGTCCAAGATTTCTGTGTTTGACCACTAACAACTGTGATATTTTTTGTTAGTGACGATGTTGTCAATAGCCTACTGCGTTGTGGCTGTCACTGTCGTTGAAGTTTTGACAAACAGTTCAAGGCCAAATTACCTCAGCAGATCTAGTCGCTTGGTAGATGGATGGTTGCCGTCCATCGAATCCACGTTGAGATATCCCATCAATACGTTTTCCTTCTCTTTGCGGACGATATCAAGCTGTTTAACAGAGTCACTTCTTCATTTGATCAAGATGAACTCCAGTGTTCCGTTGATAGTATATGCAAGTGGTATGAGGTGAATGCAATGGAGCTGAATACAAAAAAGTACGTCGTGATGCACTTCAGCCGCAGTGAAGTGGTTTTCCTCTTATGGCTACGCAATCAATGGGAACAAGCTGAAGACAGTTGATGAGGTGAGGGATCTGGGTGTCATCACTGCTCCTTCCTTATCTCCTTTTCCTCATCTCCAACACATTTCCTCAAAAGCTTCTTCCCTTCTTGGTTTTGTCCTCCGCTCTACTAAAGAACTTCAATCTCCCCATACCTTTGTTATTCTTTATAAAACCATAGTTCGTCCTTTGCTGGAGTTACTGTTGTCTTGTTTGGTCACTTCATCAAGCCTTCACATTGAAATTCTTAACAGAGTTGCAAGTCCGCTTCATCAGAGCTCTGGGAATAAGGTTCTGGTATCAGTACATGGAGACCTCAATCCACACCGTGGAGGAACTGTTCGACATCCAACCACTCTTTTTGCGGCGGGCTTATCAAGACCTCAACTTTCTGCGAGAGCTGGTCAACAGCGATATAGACTGTCCTGACCTGCTGGGAGCTGTGACTTTCACTGTGCCGAGAGGGACTCGCTCGAAGTCAGTTTTCAGTAGGCGTTTCCAGCCAACTAATTATACTCAAAACCACGGAATATCCAGACTCCTGAAGACTGGCGAAGCGGCTTCTTCCTCCGTCAATTTCTTCGGGAACTCTTCTTTCAGGACGGATGCTATTGGTTTCCTGAGAGACTGGAAGTGATGCGTGGTGCATGAGCTACGTAGTCTCTGTTTTACAATTAGTTCCTATATGTTAAAATACCCTGATATTGTTTTGTTTTGTTTTTTGTTTTGTTTGTATACTTATTATCTATTGTTGATTTCATTCGGATCTACTTGTAATATTTGTAAAATTGGTGTTGTACCGTTGAAATAAATAAATAAATACGTAATTGTATTGATGAATAGTGATGCCAGCGAGCAATGCTTCGAATTTTGAAAAAAAGAACCGATCTTCATTTTTACTGAGAGACCTGTAAATCCCTGTCACAATTAATTTGTACCTGTTTCTTTGGACTTTGATCCCAACTGCTTCAAAATCTTTCGCGGCCGTTTCTTTGATTGAAAATTTTGTAAAAACTAAAATTTGTCTTAGATAAATTGCTACATCACCTCCTTTGGAGGCATAACGACAGAACGCTTGTGCCAACTTTTAATTTGAAATTTTGCAAAGTTCAAGGTTTTCGTTGTTATAACTGGTTCTTGGTTACAACGATAACGTTTGACGAACTGAAATTCGTCCAATTTGTTGGTTGCGTACTGACGTTTTGGTGGAGTAGTCTTAGGGAACCTTGAAACATGTCATTTTTAATTTGTCTTGTTTTTCCAATTTAGGCCAGTCAATTTAGTCCTTTGCTTTAAAGTGGGTTCCCTAAAAAACTGAATTCCCGTTTAAATTACAGACAGAGCATCCTAGGAGCGTCTCACGGCGTCCGCTTAGGAACAATTCTGTATGCTAGATGGCCGTTGATTGGTGGGTCGCAAACTCCTCCCGGGGTAGCAGCGGGCATTGGCATGTTGGCGGTGGATGCAGCTGTTGCACGAGGTTTCCCCCGGATCGCTGCCACGATCATTCCAGACAGTAACCGCTTGCCCCGCCAGGATAGATGTTGGCCGTGTATCACGAAATACCTACGGCTGATGTCATCGAAGTTTAACACTCTAAGATTGTGTCGAGCAGCCAGTATTCATCAATGTAGACGTTCAAAACCACGGTCTGATCGTGAACAGGGTGAACCGGGTCCAGTACGTGGCAGTTGGTGAGGATGACCTCGGTGCTGGAATATCAAGCAGCGATGCACCCCTCCAGATGGCGGTAAATATTCCGCTGCTCGCCGGCTGCTCGGTCGTTAGAGCCGGTGATCAGCACCCTCGATATCCAGAAACCGGGCGCCAGGCACACATAACGCCGCTTACCGCGGTTGCAGTGCCTGTTCAGTCTCCTGAGTCCAGCGATATTAACGTGACTGTGCCCACGAAAAGTTATGGACTTACACTGGACGTCGCGTATTCGCATAGGATTTTTTGGAAGTTGTCTGAATTATTTGAGTTTTCTTTAGTTATTTTAGTAGTTTTGCTTTTGTTTCTTTTAGGGAAAGGATTCGATTTTTTATTTCATTGCATTATTGGTTGGGAGGCGACTAAATTCTTTTTGCACTTATATTCAGGCTTCCTCATTTTTACCTCTGCCCACCAATTATTGCCTTTGTTATCAGCGCGCTCGCAAACTCTCAGCTGCAGCTTCAGACACTGGTTTTCAGCCTGCAAGACCTCTATCGGTTGTTGATCCTAAAGCCCCGCGTTGTTGTGCTGTTGATGGTAATGTAGAAAAGTATCGCGCATAAGAAGCATCAGATGACCCGAGCACAAGGATGATATCCGCCAGTCACGCGCAGAGGTTGTTGATCCTCTGCCCTCGCATTGTTGTGCTGGTGTTGGTAATGTAGAAAATTATCGCGCATAAGAAGCATCAGATGACCCGAGCACAATGATGATATCCGCCAGTCACACGCAGCGGTTGTTGATCCACTGCCCTCGCGTTGTTGTGCTGTTGTTGGTAAGTAGAAAAGTAAACCCAACAAAATCAAAATTATCGACAACGGTACAAAAGTAGAGGATCCCTCGGTGGTTGCTGGATTATTCAGTCGTTATTACGATTCGATGACTGTGATGGGCGGAGGCACCGAGGGACCTCTCCCCCGCGTAAGAGTTTCCCGGCGGCCGATGACGTCCATGGCTTTGGCCCCTGTGGGTGAGGGGGAGGTGGCTCGCGTCTTGCGGAGTCTCAAGGCGAAAAAAGTCCTGTGACATCCAAGGGGTATCGTCGTCATGGTTAGTTAAACAATGCTCCAAGCAATTGTTGGCACCATTGACCAAACTGATCAATTTTTTCATTTGAAACAGGCACCTTTCCAGACAAACTAAAAATTGCGAAAATCATTCCGATTTTCAAAAAGGGACGATCCTTGTGTGACTAGCAATTATCGTCCAATTTCTGTTTTGCCTGCCATCAGTAAAGTCTTTGAAAAAATATTTTTGGCACGACTGGAAACTTTCCTCTCAAGATTTGAAATTCTCGATCCAGAACAATATGGATTCAGAAAAAACAGATCAACAGTCGATGCAGTCACAAACCTTGTTGAACTCGTTGTCGATGGGTTGGAGAGAAGAGAACATGTGCTCAGCATATTTCTTGACCTCTCCAAAGCCTTTGACTGTGTGCACCATGCGACACTGCTGCACCAGTTAGAGGAATGCGGCATTCGAGGTTTGCCGCACAAATGGGTCATGTCTTATCTCAGTGACAGGGTCCAGTGTGTACAGATCGAGAATGTCCTGTCAGACAAAACACAAGTAACCCAAGGTGTTCCCCAGGGATCAATTCTTGGGCCCAGTTCTTTTTAATCTCTATGTCAACGGACTGAAATCATCTATCCAGCATGGTAAAGTGATTCAGTACGCTGATGACACGACTATTTGTGTAAAGGCAAAATCAGCTGCTGAATTAGAACTCAAATCATTTCTTGATCTAAATCTTTGCATTCAACATTTCAATGAAATGAACTTGCTAAGCAAACAATTCAAAGTCAAATTTCATCAAATTTTGTTTTTCAGCAGCGCAGTGAACAAAACAAAATCACTGTGATGGTGGATGATGAACTCATTGAAGAAACATCTTCCACAAAGTTCCTTGGAATACATCTTGACAAGGAGTTGACTTGGAAACGGTCACATTGACAGCGTTTGCTCTAGAGTTAATTCAGGCATTTATGCTTTGCGTAACCTAGCACAATTCTGCTCCCTTGAACTCTTAAGAACAGCCTATTTTGGCTTGGTCCATACTCACTTGGAGTACGGAATCAGACTTTGGGGTAGCTGCTCTAAATACAAGCTGGAAAGGGTATTTAGACTTCAGAAAGGAGCTGTCAGAACCATCTTGAAATTGAAAACAAGAGAGTCGTGTAGAGAAGCATTTAGGGAGCTTAGATTATTGACTTTACCCTCCCTTCTATATCTTGGAGGTCGCTCTGTACTGCAGGTCAAGGTGCACTTTGACTCAAGGCAGAGGATGTTCACTCATATGATACTAGAGGTAGGGACAACTACAGAATTCAACCACACAGAAGTACAGCCTTTGAACGGCTGCCATCTCAAGTTGGTGTCAAAGTAATCAATTGCCTTCCTGAATGCATCAAAAATCAAAACCTGAATCTTTTCAAGACTCGTTTAAAGCATCTTTTGGTGTCTAGTGCCTTTTACACGATTGAGGAGTTTTTTCAATACCGCTGGGACAATTAGTAACCCCCCTACCCGAATATTCTGGTGTTGAGAGTGTGATTGTTTGCATGATTGTTGAGAGATATGTATGTATGTTTGAGTGAGCTTCAATGTGTATGAATGGCTAGGAAGGAATATGACGCTTGCAACACAATTGTAAAATTGTAACAAATGCAATAAAGAATTTATTTATTTATTTATTTATGATATCCGCCAGTCACGCGCAGCGGTTGTTGATCCTCTGCCCTTGCGTTGTTGTGCTGTTGTTGGTAATGTAGAAAAGTATCGCGCATAAGAAGCATCAGATGACCCGAGCACAATGATGATATCCGCCAGTCACGCGCAGCGGTTGTTGATCCTCTGCCCTCGCGTTGTTGTGCGGTGTTGGTAATGTAGAAAAGTATCGCGCATAAGAAGCATCAGATGACCCGAGCACAATGATGATATCCGCCAGTCACGCGCAGCGGTTGTTGATCCTCTGCCCTCGCGTAGTTGTGCTGTTGTTGGTAATGTAGAAAAGTATCGCGCATAAGAAGCATCAGATGACCCGAGCACAATGATGATATCCGCCAGTCACGCGCAGCGGTTGTTGATCCTCTGCCCTCGCGTTGTTGTGCTGGTGTTGGTAATGTAGAAAAAGTATCGCGCATAAGAAGCATCAGATGACCCGGGCACAATGATGATATCCGCCAGTCACGCTCAGCGGTTGTTGATCCTCTGCCCTTGCGTTGTTGTGCTGTTGTTGGTAATGTAGAAAAGTATCGCGCATAAGAAGCATCAGATGACCCGAGCACAATGATGATATCCGCCAGTCACGCGCAGCGGTTGTTGATCCTCTGCCCTCGCGTTGTTGTGCTGGTGTTTGATAATGTAGAAAAGTATCGCGCATAAGAAGCATCAGATGACCCGAGCACAATGATGATATCCGCCAGTCACGCGCAGCGGTTGTTGATCCTCTGCCCTCGCGTTGTTGTGCTGTTGTTGGTAATGTAGAAAAGTATCGCGCATAAGAAGCATCAGATGACCCGAGCACACTGATGATATCCGCCAGTCACGCGCAGCGGTTGTTGATCCTCTGCCCTCGGGTTGTTTGTGCTGGTGTTGGTAATGTAGAAAAGTATCGCGCATAAGAAGCATCAGATGTACCGGGCACAATGATGATATCCGCCAGTCACGCTCAGCGGTTGTTGATCCTCTGCCCTTGCGTTGTTGTGCTGTTGTTGGTAATGTAGAAAGTATCGCGCATAAGAAGCATCAGATGACCCGAGCACAATGATGATATCCGCCAGTCACGCGCAGTGGTTGTTGATCCTCTGCCCTTGCGTTGTTGTGCTGTTGTTGGTAATGTAGAAAAGTATCGCGCATAAGAAGCATCAGATGACCCGGGCACAATGATGATATCCGCCAGTCACGCTCAGCGGTTGTTGATCCTCTGCCCTTGCGTTGTTGTGCTGTTGTTGGTAATGTAGAAAAGTATCGCGCATAAGAAGCATCAGATGACCCGAGCACACTGATGATATCCGCCAGTCACGCGCAGCGGTTGTTTGATATCCTGTGCCCACGCGTTGTTGTGCTGGTGATGGTAAACTTGGCGAGGTTCTGTAGCAAAATAAACTATAGAGATAAAATTACGCAACTTTTGTGGTCCGGCCGCCCACTACAGTTAAACACTAGCTAAAGAATAATAAACAACTTGCAATTAACGGAAGCAAAAAGTAGAAACATGTTTTTTGACTACGCCTCTTGGAATTACAAGCATTTAAAGTAGGTGTCAGGTAGTTTTGTTTTCAGGGATTAAATAGCAATTTTAAAAATAAAAATGTTCAATTTGTACAGTGTACACGGGTTATAGCTTGTGGGGCGTCATGCTTTTGTTTATTGATAAATGTTACCCCAACATTCTTTTCGTATTTGGTACACAACTCTAATACTTAATATTTTCAGTGATTGAATGTATTAACCACTTAAAAAACTCAAAATAAAATTGTACTACTTTTGGGAGGCTATGAAGATACCTATTTTTAAATAAGTTCTGAAGACATAATCTTGTCTTGTTGCGAATGAAAAAGTATATAAAATTAAACATTGTTAGAAGAATTATAAGGATTTACAAAAGGGAGGATATGTCTAGGGATACGCAAGGAAATTAGTTAAACAAAGGAGACACTTGGAGGTCGTGTATAATAAGTTGCAAGATAGGATGACTTATGGTTGTTAGACACTATTCTGAGTGAATAAATCCTCTCGACCTTGTAAAGGTTTAGTTTCCGGTCGACAAAGAACCGAGTAGTCGCTGCCTTGTCGCCATTTCTCCTTGTTGACACCCCCTTGTAGCAGCCGTCTCAGATATGACGAGACACCTGCTCGCATCATTCCCGCTGGTATGGGCGATGAAGGCTTGCCCATTGGTTCGTCGGCCAGCCCCACCCTACCCTTTACAGGCACCACTTTTGGCTCAATTACACTTGCAGTTTTAAATAGCGGAGTCGTTTTATTTGTTGTAGTACTAATAACCCGGTTACTATCTAGGCTGCCGCATTTTTGGCCGCTGCCAGACAACAAATTACTCTTTTAGCATTGGAAGCCACATTTGTTCCCCGTGATGCACTTTATTTTACAGAGCCCTCGAGTGAAATTATTTTTACGAGCCCCGGAGATCCAGCGCATTTTAATCGCCCGAACCTGGCCAGCTCCGAAATTGTTAAGCGACTAACTGACGGCATCGCTCGAGTTATTTGTACGTACTTCCTGGAATACCAATGCCCAAAGATACACAATTTAACAAGTGAGTTTATTTTTTTTTCTTCTGTTAAAATGCAGAATTTGATATGAAAGCATATTGTATCCACAATGTTATGCTTATTAGGAACGCACAAGTGTATTGCTGGAAATACAAAAATATTGTGTTATTGTAGGACTCTTAGAGTAATTGGAAAAAATTATAAATAGTACGAATATAAAAATCTTTGGTTACGCAAGGCCCTCGACCAAAAAAAATATATAATTTGGAAAATTATTGAATTCATTACATTTAGTAGTAATTGATTGTTAGTTAATATTTTTTCAGAAACAGGTTCGAAGAAGAATTACTTAAGACATGGTACAAACCTTTATTTATTTATTTTCCATAGCAAAAAAATTTTTTACCATTTTTTCTATTTTTACAGTTTTGCAACAAAAAATCAAAGCACAATGTTTAAAAACATATAAAATGACGAATGCAAATGACGAAACAGAACATGGGAGGGTGATAGCAACATATTCCAATGTTATTATATTTAAATGTTTATAAATTAGAAGAAAAAACTAGACTTAACGTAACAGCTACATACATCATATAAGTACTGTAATCTAAGTTTGAATTTCAATAGCAAGTTCTGTAAGAAGGTAATAGTTGTGATATCGTCTTTAATAATTCCTATTATAAACATTTGTTTTCAAGAGTAGAAAAAATACATCCTAATTAGTTATCACTTTATTTGATCACAAACTAGGTATAGAAATATAATATTACTAGCTGACCCGGTAAACTTTCGTTTCACTTATCTCTTGGCCAGATTGTCGCTTACCTTTGTTAACACATTTACATTTATGTTACTTTATCGATTTGACCAGAAGTTACAAAATTCCCACATTGATGTGAGTTTCAAAAGTTTTGGAACAATATTGGCGAGTACGGCACAATCTAACGATGGTCTACATCAAAATTTTGTCCTTTTCTTCTTCACAATTACAGATCACCCACCGCTTCCTCAACTCATTGCCGATGATACAAAGGAGGTAACCATCATTTCAAAAAATGGTGTACAGCAATCATTGCTCTAGGGTATCGCTTAGAACACTTGCCGTCGACCATACAGGGTGAGTTGTTGAAAACTCGCCAAGGTCCATGTATCATATGTTTACTTACAACTGCATGCAATTTTGGGGTCAAGTGTTTTATCGGGCACGGAAATCTCGGCTGAAATTATGGAATCAATGTCTTCTGGCCTTAATTTATCAACTTAATAACACCCAAACTAATATGTGCGTATGTTGGCAGACCACGCTTTTGCCACTCAACAGAGTATATCCAACAACGTACTTGGCCATTACACACGATGCTTTATAATGAAATTTCATTAAAGATTTTAAATGTTTTGCTTAACATTGGCAATGATGTCATGCCTATCAACTGGTGTTTGGCCGTGTAGCAAATTCTTTCTTAATTTTCCATCCATTGTGGGTTACAGGTGAATGTAATAAATAGGTCTGGACGGCCTTATTTTCTTACAAACGCACATCTCAATTTTGCGCAGTATTCGTGCCATGTTGGCCGCGGGCTTCCAATGTAAGTGGCCGGCAAAATTGTCATTTCCCCACATTTTCTGCATTTGCATCGGCATTAATAGCACCACGAAAATGAATATACTCTTCAGATCGAAGCTGCTGTTGGGTTTTATTACGGATGTACTCGTTCGGTTCTCAATTTTGACATACATGTCAACTGCAAACTAATGAAAAAGCCGTAGACACATCAAAATGTGGTTTAATTTCAACCCTTCCACGGTCATTTCCCATGAATCTGTATGAATCACGCAAAATTCATAGCACTGAACTTTTTTGTTGGTTTCAGCACCTGGAATCAGAAATGATAAACAATGACATTTTTGCATACATTAAATACAACACCATTTATTGTCAATATTATCATCATTATCATATCGGGACAAAAAGGCAATCAATACATGGTAAAAATACAGGTAATCAATTTAACGCCATTTCTGGTTTAAACAATTATTTTTTGTCTTTATTGACGGTGCGTAAATATATAAAGATATACTTTACCATGTGTGTAACAAAAAAAATCTTAGACATAAAATATTTGGGTGCTGTCAGGCCCTAAACACGACAGTACTTTATTTGCCATCAATAAACACATATCTTCTATCATGATCAATGTCTCATTGTAAATTTCCGCATTAAAGTAGTAGTGTAGGATTCGAAGTTTTTAATCATGCGGCGCACACTAGCGATTGTTAGCACAGATCGACCTCGCGCGTGACATTGTGCATCCGCCTTATATATTCATCCACAAATCTTCCGTGATGTTTCCGAAGGGAAACATGTGGAGCTATTAAATCGCAAACAATGTTCGAAATTTGATGTGGGAGAAGATTTTGAATGGAATCCATGAGCGTATTATTCCACAATTGTAAATCATCCTCGAGTAACTATAATAGTTGACACGTAATGTGCCATAGCATTACGACTGTTATCATTATTCAGTCTCTTGCTGGTTCTTTAAGTGCGATTAGCGCGTGAGGTAGCTCGCCTGCACATTCGATCTACTTCGACGACCTATGTTAGGTCGTTTTCTTTCTCGGCATTGTAAGCAGTATTCGATATTAATGTTTTTCTTGCACTAATAATGTTAACCTATAATGACGAACAAGCTTTCTTACCCAAAATAAAAAAAAATTGCATGCAGTAGTAAGTTAACATATGATACTGAGGACTTTACATCATTTTTGTATTTGTTACAGCTGTTAAACTAATTATGTATACGATGAACATCAATCAGAAGTTTTAGAGTGGACAGGTGTAAGTATAAGAACGCAGTTTGTATGGGAAAAATCAAATTGTCGTTTTTAGTATTTTCCTTCAATTTTGTTTATCATTTTCTCATCGTTTAAACCTTCCCTGGATTCCACGAACATTTCAAAACCAAAATTAGCCAAATCGGTTCAGCCGTTCTCGAGTTTTAGCGAGACCTAACGAACGGAAATTCATTTTTTTTTATTTATATAGATTGTTGTTTTTGTTACAATTAATTATTTGTGAAGATAGAATAAACGTTTAATTTCATTTATTGTAGGTATTTAGAAAACATTTTAACATTTTTAACCGCCCTTATTTTAGAGTAATGACAAGGTTATTTTTTTGTAGTACAAGTAATACTTGAATATTTTTTTTATTATAATAAATTCCATATCACAACAACACTTTTTGTTTGTCATTTCAATGTAATGTCTGAGATTTACACGGTCCTACTACTGTAAATTCATGGAACTGAGAACTAGCGTCGTCTTTTGGATATCAACGACCTCAGGGAATTGAATTTATCCTGGCTGGTGAGCCAGTTCCTCATGGGAGGATGCTTCAACTTGCGTTACAGCTTACATTCAAAAACCACGTCGAGGTTGCGCTAGTACTGGAAAGAATGAACGATGTCACATATTTCGTCCTCACAAATTATAAGCTCGTATTATCTTAGATATGTTATTATTTCTTCTAGACCATTCACGTTGCAATACACAACGGAAAACAGGCGCTAATCAGTCCACGTGTCATCACTACGCAAATCTGTCATCTAAGAATGTTTGGGGTGGGGGGGGGGGGGGGTGGGGGGGGGGGGGGGTGGGGGGGGGGGGGGGTGGGGGGGGGGGGGGGTGGGGGGGGGGGGGGGTGGGGGGGGGGGGGGGAATAATAAACAGAGTGTTCAGAAAAGGATGGTACAAACTTATTTGGGTAATAGTACTCATCATTTCAAACAAAACTTATACTAATGGGTCAAAACATGTGTCGTTTAGAGCCGCTAGCCGTCGACTAAACACATAGTATATTTAGCTGAATAGTTTATTATTTATTTTGACGTCACAAATTGTCCGGTAAAGGCAGAGTATTACATTATTTATATATCCTTCATATTATTAGCATCTAGATTTTTAGTCAATGTCAATTCTGTAAATATTTAATTCTAGTTCCACATACCAGCGTAGATTGCGTAACTTTCTGTTTGGTTTATAAATAACTCTATTCCACGAAACGACAGCCATGCGTCACTGCGAGTGTATGTGTGCTACAGTAGATATTGTAGGTATGCAGCGTTATCTGAATTCTTGTTAGTTCTCACACAATGGTAGGCCGTTTTGATTCGCTCCGTCATAGAAAATGAATGTGTCGTCAAGTGAACTGATATTGTTGACAAGGGAAGTGCAGCATTGGTTTTATTCAGCCGAAAATGTAACCACCCTTCATCTTACACAGTTTCCTAAGGAACATTCGTTATCCGCTCACACGTCATGGTTACATACATGGTGGTTGGGTTGTTTCAAAGCATCAAGAATAAAAAAAGGAATACTTAAACTATAAAAAAGCTGTAAAAGAGTGTATAACTATAACTTATTACATTTGTATAACGTGAGTATGCAAGAATCGTGCGTTGACGGTGTGGTGGTGGTTGGGGGGAGCTCAACCAAGTACCACCATTATAATATGTCATCTCCAATTAATTAAAGCGAGCCTAAATCAATCAGACATTAAAATACAAGTCACTGTACATTGGCTAACACTATGATCACCATAACTGTATCATTGGCAATAGAAAATTATTATATAATTTTAGATACAACCATGGAAATATAACAAATAACAAACAGAACATTACCAAGAAAAAATTACCACATGTCATTTTAGTAACTGTATTTGCTTTTACCTCAGAAACTGTTCAATGTATCAATATAATTCCTGTTCAAGGGATAAGTATAATTCTTTTTTAATTTCACAATAATGTAAAATGTAAGACCATGACTCGCGAATTTTTAATTGGTATAATTAACGATTAATAGAAATGGATATTTTTTAAATGCAATAACAAAGATTATAATTATAATTTGGAATTCCGCCAAAAGTCCAGGTTTTAGGTGCGCACATCAACGTACGAGTTTTATTATGTAAAGATATTGTTAGTGGTTTCTTAGATAAGGGGTGAAAATTTAAAGATTTAGAAAATAGAAATTAAAGTTAACCACAGACTAATATAAAAACAAAACCTACCCCTGTACATTCATGTTCCATATGTTGAGTTTTCTGGATCCAACCGCATTGTTGGTAAAATAATCTGCCGACAGTATTCAATATTACCAAACTATAACTACTAAAATTTGTTACAACGAATAAAATAATTCTTTAAGATTGGAATAGCAGGGATTTTTTCAATATTTAACATATTATTTTCATTTTTTAAGGCTTGTATTTGTAGTTAGTTTGTTAATTTTTTATGTTTAATAAATGTGTTATTATGTCTTCACTGTGTCAATATGTGTTTCTATATGTTATTTAGTTTTATATAAAATTCCCCTTTTGTGTTACATCTCAATTTATTTTATTTCAATATGTTATATTTTTAATGATGTGGTAGGATTGAAATACAAAATCTATCTAGAATGCTTATATTCTGGTCAGAGTAAATACAAGTATCAATAAAAAGTAGGATAACATATGTCTAGTAGCCGTTAGTTAGTTTCAAATCGTAATTAATGAAGTTGTACACTAATTTATTTAACAGTTTAATGAAATACAATGCTAGCTAATAAGAAAAGGTATGTTAACTAGACGAGTAGTGATCCTGTGTTTGTAGTAACTAACTAGTGCCCTGGCTGAAAAAAGAAGGAAAACGCATTGGTGAGTCATTAGTGCAAACTAGAAATGTATGGATTTGTGGGAATCCCGACTGTTATTTCTTTACGGACCTTCCTCCAGCACTGTTAGTTTCTGGCACTGCACTGTTAAATTTACTATGACGTCACAGTTTCTACTGCTCTGCTCGAGTAATGAGCACTGGTGATTCGTGAGAGTCAAGTCTCGAGGAAGTAACTTGATATTACAGAGATTGTAGTTTAATTAAGTAGATCTTTCAGGTTGGGAAAGTGGGCAATGTATCACTTACATGTTTATATCTACGTACATGCAGATAACCCAGTATACGATCGTACACCATTGTTATATCAAGAGACATTCAAGATGCTTTATCAATTTCGATTGAATTTTTTTATTGCAAAACAAAAAACTCCTGTATCTTAGCAGCTGAAAGGGCCCCTTTCTCTTGCAGCGACGATAACTCCAGCTCCAACTGCCTGTAGCAAAACGCACCCCAATGTAAGATTCAGTAGTTTGACGTCTGCCCCTGCTGGTAGAGGTCTAACGTCCGATATCTTTCGATTTCGCAACCAATTTGCCGAAGTCGGCTCCACGGGCAGGTAGCTGGGACAAATCCCACAGACAGTCATGTGGGTCACAGTCGCGGGTAGCGACGGGGAGGACTAGGACAAGACCGTCGCGGACAGCGACCTTGACGACCTGACCCACTTGCCAAACAGACGTAACGCGAAGTGCAGCAGCGGTCGGGGCCACGCCCGTCGAGTTTCGGTGGTCACTCGGTCGTTCTAGCATTCGGTCACCTTCTGCCTTTAAACATCTTTGGCTTATCGGTTTTATCCTGACGGATATCCTGTGCTAAACATTTGTTTATACTGATTGTTATAACGGAATGTTTATAAGTTGGTATTAAAATTGTGGAGGATAGTAGAGCTTGTATTATGTTTTAGCTGATGTGAATGGACATGAAAATTATTCTTAATGAGGTGCAATGCTGTGACTGTGGACACTTTCGGTCAGTGACAAGACTTACACATTGTAAAACTAAGTCCAGGCAGTTAACAATAGATAACACGTTAAAACACGGACCAATAAATTAATTTATAATTTTAGTGAATAATTTATTATTCATTGAGGATATTCGAATATTAGTAGAGTTGTACATGAAGGAATCGCGAAGTTATAATTAATTTGTATGAGTCTTTTGTGTTAGAATTACGTTCATTTTTAAGTAATGGCGAAAATATCAAACTATTTCAACGTATGGTGTATTAATTAAAGAAGCTGTGAAGAATTAAATACTAGTCCTTAAGTGAGGGCGTGGCCATTATTGTTGAAGCGCGAGTAGTAGGCCTACAGCTAAAAAAACTAAGATCAACAATCTGGCTTGAAAAGTTTACCTTGATTAATTTCCAAAGATTAAATTTTAAATTTACAGGTTTTTAAATAATTTATTGTAAACATTCAGGATATTTCTTAGACTAGGATAGGTAGTGAATACGTATACCGTGTAATTGGGTTTGCGCAGAGTAAATTGAAATACAAGTTACTTAAACTTCAAAGTTGGTGAAGATCTTTTAAAAACTTGTTCAATATTGCTTATCACTTATACAGTGATTAAGTGGTAATAAAACTTGTTACCAAGACTTGATACCTGACCTCGTCTCGTTAATAAATATATTGATTAAGCTATTACAAGGTAGGAGTTGATCAGGTTCACATCCCATGTCTTATGCACATGCAACAGGCTTTGCTAAGGTTGCATGCAAAATTTCAAGTCTAAAATCATGTCATTTTTAGATGCCCTGCGGGCAATCATACGGGAGAGATTTTTTTCTGAGCTCAATAACGCTCAGCCAAATCCCATGAATGGACGTGGACCATCAATAGAACCCATCCTTCTATAAGTAAACATGAAGTTTCATTCATGGTTTAAGATCTCCGCATAAAATATTTCTCGTGAAATCTTACGGATAGTTAGAATACATACTCATCTTCAGTTATTATTATGTCACATGTTAAAATTTTGTCTGATTGTTCTTAGTTTATTTACATATTAATTTATCTAACCATTTTTTGGTTAACCATAAGATCAATGTATAAATGTTCGCTAATGCTTAGCCAAATCACATCTATTTGCATTCATCATCATCCAACTCGATGTTGCTTATATAGAAATGAAGTTTCATGCTGAATTTTGTTGGTGAGATCGTTATCAAGATATTGTGAGGACAGACAGATTGACAGAAATACAATCTTTCAGCCCTTCCAGTTTGCTAGCGATCACCCAGTTAGTTAATTGTAACTTTTTGGTTTGCACTTAAAACAGTTAAATATGGTTATTCCATGATAAAATGTTTGGAAAATGCATGGCGTTGTTACAATTTAATTTTATCCCTCCCCTCCCCAAACTATATTGCAGGAAAGATTTGCCTGAGTATCGTAAACATTTTCTTCCTGTTGTGGATTGTTTATCAACTGTAAACTACAAATCGTCTCGTTGTCTTATCACTTGTTTATCTGAGTGAGCTAATCTGTGTGCAAGTCTGTTGTTTATTAGTTTCTCTATCTCCGAAATTGCAGGTTCCCACAGATTGTGATTCCATTATCAAAATAATCTATGGAAATTTGCAAGTGGTGAACAAGTGATCCAGTAACCGTCTATCAAAGTAGGCAATAAGAATACTGGGTATACAGTATATATTAAGTGCTTCTATTGGTACTCATTGTGCGCTGTGCTTTCTCTCGAATGTAGAGTAACCACCAATAAGCACATACGTTATAAGCGAAGTACGTTATAACCACATTTTAGGCAGATATAGTTCAGAGTGTCCAAATGTTAATCAGTCGCAAACTGTCCCGCGTTAGAATGGCATCACGAGAGCATTCAATTGATGAGGCCATTCTGTCTTGGGGTATTCAGTGTTGCGCATTGCTCAAAAGACAGACTAAGACAAATAAAAGGGAAAAGAAGAGCTTCTCGTGATTGGCGGAATCTTGTGTACTATTCAGGATTATATTGTTATTGAATTTGAAGATAAATTAATAGATTAACTTTAATATTCAGTAATTTTGTTGAGGGACGTTCTAGGAGATTTCGTAGAAATATAGGTACACTACCACATTAATTATGAGCCACAAAATAATATAAATATATGTTAGATGTAGACTACATCTGTGGTATTGAAAGTTAATAGTAAAACATTTTATTTATCTAACATAATTAATTTTTAAACAGATGTAAGTTCTGTCGTATAAGTGTGAATGCCAGCAATCGTGTTTCCTCTGTATTGCCAAATTTGGAACACACTGTTGCAGTGTTGCACGTAAAAAAGATGTGAAATCATAATTGTAATGTGATTAGTTCGCCTTCACGTCTATCGCTCGTGTCGTTTCGATTGTTCTCGGTTAGGGTAATGTCAAGAGCCGAAGCCGATACGGCGGTGACTAGATGGGACAAGGTTGTTGCGGTCTAGGTACGCAAGGGAACAACTGGCCCCAAAGGGAAATCATACCGGAATTGAAACAAATACACACATTCCAACTTAGCCGACAAAATGTATTATTTAACCGCAATATTCCACTCACAAATACATCCTCCTAGACGATAATTTCGATCACACTTCAAATAATTGTATAAAATGTATATTACAGTTTTAATCTATGTGCAAATTTTAAAAATCTCGCATCCCATACTCTCTCCTATGCGGCAAAGCCATGTGTAAATACTGTCTCTGTACCACGTTTAGTCTGAGCTATTAAGAACTACGGTACCTACTTATCATGTTCACAGTTATTATTTCAGCAATGTTGTTTACCACTGAAAACTTTATACGCCTGCTAGCTGGAAATCTTTTCTTGCGCGCGCACACGCACACACGCACGCACGCACGCACGCGCGCGCACGCACGCACACACACACACACACACACACACACACACACACACAAGTTGACTCACGAAGGTATGCAGAAACTGTGGAAGCTCATTCTAAATGTAAATATGAAAAAGTTTATTTAAACTTGGTCCGGAAATGCTCCATTAGCGAGTTACGGCTAGCGATATATTTTGTCTGGATTTCAGCTCACCCTGTAAAGCAAGGTCTTCCTGAAATTCTGGTAAGGTAGATTAAGGGGGCTAATTCATTCGTTTTTGATGTTTTTTGATCTGATAGATTGAATAACACAGGAACTGTAAGTCAAATGCAATAAATGGAGTTAAAAAAAACATATTTTTTCATTTTTGAGCAACAATAACTTTAGTTATTTTGCCAAGAAACAGATAACAAAAATTTTAATTAAACTTATTCTGAACAAAACTGTGTAAAGAAAGTACAAGAAAACTAATAGAACACACAGACAGACAGATAGATGAGAAACTAAACATCGGAGACACGTGTTCATACTGTGACAACCTTTCCTCCTTAGAGTTACGTCAAACCTTGTATATATAACTACATTCTCTGATTATGGTAGGTTTAGATTCTGAGTGTCATGATCGGAAAAACCAACCAACGAGTGTCAGATCATTTGAGGTAGATCTATAAAATCTACCATCTAGATTTTCTGTTATCACTACTTTTTGATAATACTTAATTTGGCAATGATAAAAGTGGTATTGGATGGAAATCAAATCAAAATTCGATGTGGTCTTATCACACCGCGTACAGTAGTTATGTAACTATTACATGGAATTTATTGCAGATAAAACATTTTTCATCTAGATTCTATTATTGTATAAAAACTCTGTATTACACAGTGTTTTTTTCTTTGTACATATGGTTTGCTATCTTTCACCTGTGCACAAGGCTAAAAAGTCTTGTTCGTGGTAAAGGTGAAATGTATCTATCCAGTTTGTCATGTACCCTGTTGTTTGTTGAAAGATTCGTCCTTTTCTCTGTTGAAGGTCTTACCGGTTATGCGAAATCAGCATCTTTTTGAAGAGCATTATTTCATTAGATGTAGGGGTTCCAACTTTCTAACTAATTGCTCACCAGTGTTGGGGTAAAGATCGATGTCGTTGCTGTCCGGACGTGACCTTGGTGATTCTGCTTGTTGTGTGATACATCGGTCAGGCTTTGTCAGCATCAAGAGAGATTGATGTCAACCGTCGACCACGCTTGGGCTTGTTACTGCGACACACGTTGACGTCAAGGCCTCTGACAGTTCTATTAGCGAACCGATAACTGCGTGCTATCCAACGGTGCCGGTGAGGCATTTTCTCATGCAGACAACACGGATATACCATTCTTGGCAATGGAGGTAGGGGTGGAGGAGAAATGAAACAGGGAGAGATAAACTAGAAGAGGTGTATTCATCCATCAATTTCTGTTAAACTACAATAAAAATATAAGTATTGATTTAGAAGTAATATGTTAGTGTTACCTGTAACTAATACTAACTAAACCAGGGCGACTCAATGAGATTGTCATCGCCAGCGGCGCCACCGCCGGTGTGGCGGGCGACCTCGCCCATCGAATCTTGATACTTGGAGGGGATTTATTGTAATGTATAATATATTTTAATCATTCGGTTGGAAATTCCTGTTTTTCTATGTTTTATTGAGTTTGTTTAAATCGGGCATTATCAATTTAATTTTGTTTTAAATATATCTTTCATTTGTTTGTGTTCAGCAATGTTTATTACATCTGACTTATCTCGATTAGGAGGTACGGAGATTTGGACAGTCACTGTAATCTTTATATTAAACAGCCCTTCGTACTTTGAGCGCAATTTCAGCCGAAAATTTTCATCATTCCGCCGCTCTTCCTGCTTTTATATTTCCATAAGATTATGTAATCATGTCAGTCATGTGTATCATGTTCTTAGCTCTCCATTTTGCAATTTGCTTTCTTTCCAGAGGATGGTACAATTAGATACATTTTCAAAATACAGCAGGATTTGTTTTGTTACTCCCTCAACCTCTCGTAGTATTCTGATAAAAAACGGATGTATTGGATGGAGACCAGCTAACCGCTTATTCTCCACCCTTCTGTATAGACACCCTTAGCAAGCACTTAATTGATTACGAGAGATAAATCAAATATAAACGGTAGTTTTTTTTTTTTAATTTTTATTTGAAAACCTTATATACATATTATTGTTTTAACATAGCCTTCTTCGTGGTCTACACAATTCATCCACCAATTTGGATGTTACAATAATCTTCGGTTATACAATTGCGCACGTACTCCTCGACTTCTTTACTGCTCTCACATAGTTTTCATCCCAGAGATTCCTTTATAAGCCCAAGCAAAAAATAGTCACAGGGGGACAAGTCAGGACTGTGTTCAAAGGTAATCCAGTCCATTTCTTTCAGTGTATCCCTTATGAGGTGTGAGGCCTGGCGTTGTCGTGGAGGAGAATGACATCTCTGATGGGCACACCCCGTCTTTTGTTTCGACCCGGCTTTCGGCGACCATAATAACTGACAGTAGTAAGACGCATTCACTGTGGACTTTTTTGGCAGAGAAACAGATTTTGGCTTTCACAGGGCAACCTTCATCCTTTCTCTGCCTTCATCGTTTCACTTGTCATTTTTTACTCAGGGATGTAGTGATGTACCCACGTCTCATTAAATGTAATTTTAAACCCCTCCCCCTTCGTGCTAAAATTGATCCATAAGTCTTCCAGATCCCCGACCTGACCTATTTTTGGTTTTTAGTTAACAACCTGGGAACCCATCGAACACTAATTTTTTTTTAATCGGGTTGATCAGTGATTATGGATTGAACATTTCTATAGCTGCTGCGCACTTTCCACGGTTAACTGGCGATCATGTTCCATAAGCTCTCGAACATCTCGATATTATCGTCTGTAAGTCTTGTCGAGACTTTTGTTTTCAACTCGTTCTCGTCCACTCTTACATTTTCTCACCCACGCAAACACACAATTCTGAGACAGTATACTGTCCCCAAACTGTGCCCGCTAACGAGTTTCCAACGGTGACACGCCTTTATTGGTTAAAAACCTTTATGGCGATCCGTTGCGCAAAAGAACGAAGGGACTTGTTGCTCGGTCATGGCTGTACTGACAACAATGCCGAACTGAACACTAACCAGAACGGTTCCTCCACTCATAAACCATACATATACTCCACACAACATTGTATAGGCAGGACCTGCATTCTAAGAATAATAGCAAAATTACTGTTTATACTTGGTGTACCCATATAATTTAATATAAAGCCTCGTCCACACTGGACAAACTTTCCTCGAACAAAAGTCGGCGCCATCTTCGTTCGGAGACAATGTTCGCTCTTGAAGCGAACAACTGGTGAACGTTTGTGTTAGTCAGGTAGTCTGAGACAGTAACGCGTGGAAGGCGGACGTATTCCATAGTGCTGGTTGTGAGTTGGTGTGGATTACTGTTTTGTTTTTGTGCATTCAAGATGAGTAAAGATTTCTGGAATCAGGACAATATTGTTATGTTGATTCAACTTTACGAATCAAACAAGTTGTTGTGGGATATCTCAGACAAAGAGTATAAAAATGAATTCAAGAGGAAAGACGCGTATGCCGCCATAGCTACTGAGTTAGGTGTCAACGCAGAAGAAGTTAAGAAGAAAATAGACAGCATCTTAGCTCAGTATAGAAGAGAGAAGAAAACGAATATACTGAAATCAGGAATGGGCACAAGTGAGAAGAAAAAGCCTTGGTGGGGTTTTCCATACTTACAGTTTTTATCAGGAAACAACAGTACCCCCCGAGAAACATTCTCAAACGTGACTGAGCCTAATGACCCCGCAGTCGACATGGATTCCAGTGACATCGATGACAACGACGTTGACAACGTTTGCCGAGAAACAGCCAGCAGTATTTCTTCTTCTAGTGTAAAGACTCCATCAAGATATAGTACACCCGGGACATCACGAAGTGGACTTGAAAGTTTAAGTGCAAGTGGCAGAGCAAAACGTTTAAAGAAAAATCAAGTTAACGAAGCTTATGACATTATGAAAAGCTGCTTGAGTGATTTGCAAAGTCAACAACCAACATTGAGGGATGATTACGCTGTTTATGGTGAGAATGTTGCCAACCGTCTGAGGAAGATAAAAAACCCACTGAGTTTGTGCAAATTACAAAATGCCATAGACAATTTGATATTCCGGGCGGAAATGAAGGAGTTGGAAGAAATGCAGAAGGAAAACGAGGTCACCGCATACACAACCCAAGAGAGACCTGCACCTTCTCATCCACGGAGCACGGAAGTACTGATGTGTCACTGCTGATGGGCACTTCATTGTTGGATTTACCAGACAATTTCTCTCATTTATAAACGTTGTGTGGTTCTTATTCCTAAGATTTTTAGTTTTTCAAGTGTGTTTTGAAACATATCTTAGTACATGATCATTCAGTAAAAAAAAATAATTGTGTTAAAAGTGTTAACAGTGTTAAAAAATAATTGCCTTTAAATATTTGCTTAAGCCTATTCCTAAACAGATACTACATAATAATAACTTATTCATTGGTTTGTTTATTATTATTTATTTAATAAAGCACAATAACTGAATCAGTGTTTAAAGAAAAACAAAATGAAAACATTAAATGAGTTTAAAGTTATAAAAATACGAAAAAAATTTAAAAATTAGATTACAACAGTATTTTACAACAGTTTGATTAATCTGACTCAAACGTTTTTAATAATAGTCTGTGCAAACTGTAGGCCTTGTCACAAATTTAAGTGTAGTCGTTTTGCCACGCAACACTGCCACCATCTGAGACAAAATACTCAGCATACTCTTCTCTCACGCCCTTTGCAAAGTCACTTGATTTTCTTCCGATTCGAGGAAGTGGGTAGTATGACTGTAGTCCATCTGTATCATTCCTCCATAGTCCTGGAATAATACTTCCATCAGGCGCAACACTGTCTAAAGAACCAGGAGGAGTGTAAATGTTAACTGAACACTTGCTCTACCGTAAAAAGTTGTGCAAATAGATGCAAGCACAAGTAACAAGGGTACTTTTTTCTGGATTCAAGAGTAGAGGTTTTCTTAAGACCCTGAAGACAGAACTTACAATACCAAACGCATTTTCAGAGCACCTTCGAGCTCGAGACAATCGATAGTTAAATACTCTTCTTTTACTTTTTTTCTCTTGGTGTCCGGGGAACGGTTTTATAATATGATGATGTAAAGCAAAAGCATCATCTGCAACTATTACATAGGGGACGGCAAATACTCTTCCGGGTAATGGTTTATCTTTGGGCAAACCAGTTCCGTTTTCCACAATTTTCCAAAGTTCACAGTTCTTAAATACGCCCCCATCTGATATCCTGCCTTGACACCCTACATTAACGTATACAAACGAATAGTTGGAGTCTACTAGGGCCATCAGTACAATACTGTGTTGACTTTTATAATTAAAAAACGTAGATCCACTATTTTCTGGTGCTTGTAAATTAATGTGCTTTCCGTCTAGAGCTCCAAGACAATGATTAAACTGCCAAGTTTCCTTATATCCGCTTGCTATCTTCTCCCAGTCTTCAGTTTTGGAAGGTGTCTGCACGTACTGTTTGAGGCAGGCAACTAGAGCAGCACATACTTCAGGGACAATCAGGGATATTGCTTGTTTTGATAATTTAAACAAATACATAAGAGAGTGGTACGAATCTCCTGTCGCTAAAAAACGAAGAGTAACAGCTAAGCGGTCGTTAACACTTATTGCTTGGCGAAAGTTAGTATTTGCTCTTGCAACCTTAGGCCCAATCATGAGAACCAATGCTTCAAAATCAGCATTTGAAACTCGAGTAAAGTTTGTAAATAAACATCCAGAAGTCAAATCTGAGTGTACATCTTGGCCACTATACTCATACCTTCTCTGTAATAGTTGTCTTTGCCACCACCTGCGAGGAAGGGGTTGATGCTGGTTGATCACAACGAAAGCCGCGGCAACACATGCTAGTCGCTTACGACGATACACCAGATCCCGGTCAACCATCACTGCACACTACTCCTGCTAGACTGAGCCTTTTCAGAGCGAACTCTAGTTTGTTCGTCCAAACACAAAAATTTTTGTTCGTCGAACAAAATGTCTACGAACTTTTAAAATGTTCGTTGTCAGATCACGACTGCAACCATGTTCAACGAACATGTTCACCGAACGTTCGCTAGGTGTGTACGAGGCATTAGATGTTCTCCAAAAAATTAGTGCTTGTACATCAGCGGCAAAATCACAATTTCATTGACTACGTGTCACTGGTCACCACAGTGAGAATTAAACTATAAAACACATCATAATGCAACTGATAAGTTCAATACATATGGTAAACTGTTAAAATGTGTAGTAGCACCAAGATAATAACTCTATCACCCAGCGTTGATTCAAATTCAAATCCACAATCACATTACACATTCAGTCGATCTGACAGCACTCGAGTGATGACAATGTCACATAGTCCGGGTCCTGATAATCACGAATTATACCGCAGAACATAGAACCACAATATTTCCTCATATTGAGTATCATCCTATCGGCTTCAGAGTATTTGGGGATTAAATCAATTGCTGTTCATTGAACCAAAAGTATTGAATCTCAATTTTATCTTCACCCTTGAACTCGGTCGTGTACTTTAAACTGTTAGGCCATTTACGTACGCTGTTTTATTTTGGTACCATCTTACGTAATCTTACGTGTTATAAATACCTTTTCAAGTTTTTTAGATATTTGAAAACAGTTATTATTTGTTTCGATGTGTCTTAATACCTCTTCAAAACAAACTCCAAGGCCATATGTATTATTCTTTGGTAGTATAATCTCATACGATATCAAAGTCTTGAACTTCGAGTCGTTAACACTGTAGCACGTCTAAAAAATGATAGATATGTGCAAAGGTAACACGGCCCCCTCTTGTGCATCTTGCGCCGAGAGGAAGCAGTGGTGAGGAGGATGTAAGACATTAAACTGTCAGAATAGCGCGTATCCTGCTTAGAGACCTCCTGAGGAACCTTCCTGGGGCGTCCTTCCTGGTGTCATCATCTCGTCCGGGAGTCTTAAGCCACCACTGCAAAATTGGTATAACATAGAGAACAATGTCAGTGGTCTTGGAGGGCACCTTTATGGGATCAATCCTGTATAGTTTAAAATATGTAAACATTCTAGTATTCACAGCACTCACTGTCAAGTACTTAAAGTTAATTTAGAATAGTTTAGAAAATATGTTTAGCTATCATATTCGTATTCTGCCGTAGTGAACGTCCCAATACGCTTGTTGTTTATTTAGAGTTGTGTCATTGTAGTTCGCATCAATATCTAATTAATTGGTTCTCAACCCTTTTAACATACATTCGTTGGTCCCTAAGTTTCTCTTATCACTTTGAATGTAGGTAAGTTATCTCTAGAGTCGGTATAAGAGATTCGAAGTATAAAACAACTGCACAGAGCTTAAATATTTGTTGTACATAATGTGTATAATATTCAACAATGACTAGTATCCACCGATAAATATGATACATTAAAGAAATCAGAAGTATTTCAGGTTTTACTGTTCAGTAAAACAAATATAGCTCTAACTTAGTTATTCTATGTCTTGTTATTTTGAAATGAAACAACATTGAATAAGGATGCATCAGTTCCTGCAGTAGAGAAAGCCCTTTAAATTAACTGAATTTACGACATCATTTAGACACACTGTACGCTGTTTTTGACCTCCAAAAAAAATGTTACAATAGGTCTAGAATATGGGATCTGGGTTCTACTCTATTAATACGTGTGTGCTAGCACAGCCTTTTATTTAGCGGCACATATGGTGCGAGATGTATAACCACTTTTACTAATTATATACAGTAGTGTCGTTCTGTTTTTAAAACTGTGATGCAGGTAGGATGAAAAATGTAAAAAGTTTACAAAATAAAACCTTTCCAGGTCCATCAATATTTAAAAGATTAAAATACGTGCGTTTTTTTGAACAGTTGAAAATGTATACAGAAAAAGAGGTAAATTAATAATGAACACAACTATTTTAACTGTTCTAATTTTCTTATTCTAATTTCAGTGAAAATAAAAGTTAGACGAGGAAAAGTTCATTTAATTTTACGGAGAGGCAAGTCTTATCTTTATAAATTACTTAATAACGAAAATATAATCAATAATCAAGAAAAAAATGCATTATTTGTTGTGTACTATGTACTTTCGGTTCTCAGTAACTCTTTGCTGACCAACATCGATAGCTTTGAACAAAAAAATAGACACAAAAGATCAGTGTTGAGCTTGTCACGTGGTTAAGGACATTTTCAGTTCAAAAGGCAAGCAGTAAAATAATAAATTAGATTAATGAGACCTTCGGTACCATTTTTGCTCCTGTAATAGTTGGAAAGTTGGTTGTTAAATTCAGATATAGTTGAATGTGCCTGTGTAATGCAGGATTCGTAGAAAGAATTTTCAGCGGATTGTAGATGGAAAGGATGACAAAATTTCGGACAATTGACTTCACCATATGACGTAGAATTAAGTATTTACAGCAGTGAAACACAAATCAACTTATGATGAGAAGGTGGGAGACATAAAGAAACTACCAGTATTGACGCATAGCGTTACGTAACTTTGTCTGAAACAAAACACAGGATTGCGAAGGTCGGGAGGGAAGAAGTGAGAAATGTCTTGGCCTTACGTTCTTAATCTTGCACTCAATGTAGTGAATGTACAGATGTAATTAGCCGAAGCTCTGTTGCAATTAATTAAAGTTTTCAAATCACCTTTTTTAATATTGGCTAATAAAGTAACCTAACTTCAACTGAATGTTGACTAGCGGTTTATATAACTTTATGTACGACTTGATTGGGACAGTTTTTTATAGCCTTCTGTAGGCATGACCTATGAATTTTTATTTATAATTTATTGTGTAGACTGTCATTTTATTTGTATTATCAGTAAAACTAATGCAAATGCATTTACTAATTCATTAATGATTATTAATGAATGTTTTAATTTTAATTACTTGGAAAATCTTGTAAATACTGTACAATTTCAAACTGTGTAAATAAAGAAGTTTGATGTGCTATCGTTTAGTTCGTCCAATCCTGGTGAGGGAATCGGATGAATTCAATTTCCTGTTATTCATTTTCTCATACATCCATCCTTTTTCCTTGTTTGTTTACTGTGCTATCAGTCTAAAATAATTAGTAAAACATTTAAATACTGCGGGCTTCGGAGGGGTTGCGGGTAACCTGCGGTCAGTAGGTAACCTTTCTCGCCGTTTCCCAACTGCATAATACATCATCTGTACGCAAATAGACTGTTGTTACTTTCGCACGCGGAACGGCCTGCCCCATTATAGCTGGTGAATTATTTATGGCACATGCCAGCTGAAATAGCGGCTTTACACAGTGACGCAACAACTGCAAACAGGCGCTGGAATGTACACGGTGTCTATTACATTGTTACACCGCTCAAGCCATAGTGGATATACGAGTATTGACTGAGACCACCACGAAACGGAGTGCGACATGGATAGTATAGGTAACATTTCGCTCGCTGTTAAACACTTGTGTATCACCGTATGTTATTGTGTCATATAACTTATTGAAAGACTCGTGTACTGAAAGGCTTGGTTAAATATTACAATTTGTCACCTCTTTGTTTTCCTTAAGGAAATGCCGCTGTTATTCATATAAATATTTGAATGGAGCCTGATATTATAATAGTTTTAATTAGCTCGTGAATTATCGTCTTCTAAATTTATACTTGTAGTCATTGTTGAAACGAAATGAATGAATTAATTAATATTTATTTCCTCATAGAAAAACAGATCACAACATATACACAAAAACAGAAAATGGGTCTCCAATTGGGCGTAGCCCTGTGTGTGGAGATCGAGACGTGATTAGCAGCATGAATTCATTAATATCATAAGTACTGTAAAATAAAAAAAAACAACCAAATAAATATTCATATCTGTTAAATTTTCAGATGTCGTTGTGTGAATATGTTTGTGAATTCGTTTATTACCAAACGTGAGGTTAATCGTTTAAGGGTACATACAAATAAATAGCATATTCCAAATCTGTTTAAGGTACGGAATTGTAATATCTTATAAGACCCTAAATTTAGGTACAATCAAGTAAACAAATGCTATAATGTAAAACTATTTAAATTACATAAGTTATTATTTTGCTAGCATTTTTTGTTTTTGTTTTAAGGACCTAACTTTAGTTAAAGATATAAATAGAATGCATTATACAAAGAAAGTTCAGTAACGGAGTTGTAATGTTCTATCGCCGAACCTAATTTTGGAAAATAAAAGAAAATTAATGTTATTATTTAAATTACATAAACATGTTTTCAGCTAAATTATGTTTTAAACCTTGAACAAAGAAAAGTATTTTAAAACGTGTTTCAACCATTTTGAAACATCGAACTGCTTTAAAGTTGTAAATAGGATATCCTTTGTTAATTTACAAATTTTTATGCTAGGTTTTATTTAATATTCATGAAAATTATGACGATATTCTTGATTACATTTCCACATTCATGCCTTCATAAAACAGTTATGCAAAATTACAACAAAGGGTAACTGAATCATGTTGTGAACTTAGCATTTTATATTTATCAGTTTTTTATGAAACCGTGTCAAATTTTGCTGATAACCTGTAGATAAGTTTTAGTATTGAAATAAATTATATAATTTTAAATGTCTACTGGTCCGTATAAAGAAGAATAATTACACTAATGATCAGGAAACAATGATATCGACACTAGAGTTTATTAAGATATCGCAACTAGTTATGATTGTGGTGAGTAATAGATTCTAGAATTGGTTTGTTTTTAAGATGAACCATTTTTCAGTTTTTTTCTCTGACCTTTCAAAATATATCTTTGCAGGACGAGGAAGGTAAGAAAGAGAAACTGTACGGATGATGGGCATAAATGGTGAGATTTCGTCTGGGGTGCGCAAGCAACCTGTCAACTCTACCTCTAATGTAATCCGAACTAAACGCCCTAATATTAAAACAGTATCAATATTTTCTCCCAGGATACATTTGGTCAAATCACCCATTTGGACTTGGGCAATAAAGAATTGATACCGTCATAACACATAAACACCACAGACCTGAAAAAACATCTGACTAGCCTCTTAAGTAGCTGTGTTGCAGTTTCGCCGCGGGTGGTCTATCATATTACTGGAACTACCAGATGACAATGCAATAATAAATAAATATATATATATATATATAGTAGTATATATATATAATATATATATATATAAGAGGGAGATGACACAATGACCTCCTAGATTCTAAGTACCTGTATCGCAGTATTCGCCATGAGTGCTGTCATATGACAAGGCCCTAATAAATATGACAAGGCCCTAATAAATACACCATAGTAGAGAAAGTATAGTACACCAACGCCTCATACCTCACAATGACATGCTGGATTCTAAGTAATTGTGTCGCAGCATTTCGCCTTGTGGGGTCTATAATATTACTGTGTCAGTCAGGTGACAAAGCCCCTAATAAATACACCATAGTAGAGAAAGTATAGTACACCAACGCCTCATACCTCACAATGACATGCTGGATTCTAAGTAATTGTGTCGCAGCATTTCGCCTTGTGGGGTCTATAATATTACTGTGTCAGTCAGGTGACAAAGCCCTAATAAATACACCATAGAAGAGAAAGTATAGCACACCAACGCCTCATACCTTCACAATGACATGCTGGATTCTAAGTAATTGTGTCGCAGCATTTCGCCTTGTGGGGTCTATAATATTACTGTGTCAGTCAGGTGGACAAAGCCCCTAATAAATACACCATAGAAGAGAAAGTATAGTACACCAACGCCTCATACCTCACAATGACATGCTGGATTCTAAGTAATTGTGTCGCAGTATTCACCTTGTGGGGTCTATTATTACTGCTGTCATCAGGTGGACAAAGCCCTAATAAATACACCATAGAAGAGAAAGTATAGTACACCAACGCCTCATACCTCACAATGACATGCTGGATTCTAAGTAATTGTGTCGCAGCATTTCGCCTTGTGGGGTCTATAATATTACTGTGTCAGTCAGGTGACAAAGCCCTAATAAATACACCATAGTAGAGAAAGTATAGTACACACCAACGCCTCATACCTCACAATGACATGCTGGATTCTAAGTAATTGGTGTCGCAGCATTTCGCCTTGTGGGGTCTATAATATTACTGTGTCAGTCAGGTGACAAAGCCCTAATAAATACACCATAGAAGAGAAAGTATAGTACACCAACGCCTCATACCTCACAATGTGGGGGGGGTGGGGGGGGGGGGGGGTGGGGGGGGGGGGGGGTGGGGGGGGGGGGGGGTGGGGGGGGGGGGGGGTGGGGGGGGGGGGGGGTGGGGGGGGGGGGGGAAGGGTGCGATAAGCGGACCCGGTTTTTTATATCGAAATTGGCAAACGATATTAGGGCCTACTTAATCATAACCATCGATATAACCAAATGTTTATCGTGGCTTCAACATGTTGGACTCGTTCCGAAATACCCATTACGTGAAATTTGAGGGAAAGAAACAACTGTAACTGTGAGAGGAGCAAATATGGTCGTCTTCAGGTTTCCTAATTTTGGTTATAATAATTTGTTTGATCACTATAAATATTAAATTCATATTTTAATTTAAAACATGTGATTGTTATTGAGGACTATAGGTAATTTTTATATCGATTGATAGTCTAGGATTTGAGATGCGTAATATTAGTATCGATGACAACATTCTTCGATATAAAAAACCGGGTCTCTGCTTATCGTACCCTACCCCCTAACTTAAATACAGCCAAAAAATAGAAATGTTTTTCAAAATTTTCCACCGATTAGTTTAATATCTACTGTTTTAGATACTCCCGTAATGGAAAACAAAATAAAAGCTGAAAAATTATGCAGATTGATAAACCAAACTCATGCTAAAAATAAATTGAAATCTATTTAAAAACTGAAACTCACCAGCTTTCATTTTGTATGTTTTAAAGGTTTGCGATCAAACAATAATATATTGATTCTAACTGGTGAATAGCAATCTACTGTGAAACAGCCAATTGCAATAAGATGTAATCGGGTCGACCAAAAAAACGGTCAGTCAATGCTCCTAAGGTTAAATATAAATGTATTACTTTCAACAATTTTGAATAATTACATGACTCTACACCTTGGTCATTGTTCTGGGACCTATTATATATAATTGGCCCACCACTAAATAATGTAGGGGTAGGGTACGATAAGCGGACCCGGTTTTTTATATCGAAGAATATAGTCATCGTACCTAATATTCGCATCTCAAATCCTAGACTATCAATCGATATAAAAGTACCTATAATAGTACTCAATAACAATCATATGTTTGAAATTAAAATATGAATTTAATATTTACAGTGATCAAACAAATTATTATAACCAAAATAATGAAAACTGAAGACAACCATATTTACTCCTCTCACAGTTACAATTGTTTCTTTCCCACAAATTTCACATAATGGGTTTTAAGGTACGAGTCTAAGATGTTGAAGCCACGAAAAAGCAACATCGTGTAGTTTTCTAAAACTGACCGCCATTTTTAATAATCAGAATTACTAATGTAAAATTGAAATATTATCCTACGTATATTATTTTAGAGTGTTTACAGCTGTTGATATAGATTATTTAAGTTAATAGTTCAAAATAATAATTCATTCAGTATTGATTGATTTGTATAGATGGTTATGATTAAGTAATATCGTTTGCCAATTTCGATATAAAAACCCGGGTCCGCTTATCATACCCTACCCTGCATGCCTAGCTAGCTGCCAGCTTCAGGATTAAAGGATGAGGTTATGAAAAATACTTATTTTAAATTATTTTAAGTTAAAAGTGGGAAATTACATTTTTGTTAATGATATCTAGATTAATTGGTGATCCCCACATTATTCGCAATAATCTAATTCAAAGATTAGTTCACAAAATTACTAAGCATGCCTACTATCTGCAGCTGTTTCTATGGAGTGAACATAATTTTCTCCTAAATATTTAAATTTAACTGTATAACAATCAATTTATAATAACACGATTTACAAATCTAACATATCGAAAATAAAATTTAATGTTTATCAAGGTAACGTAACCTAGGCCTAGTTCTCATTTAGTGAATGCAAAGGTCCTTGACCAACTTTCGACCTATTAATCAATGCTACATATTATTATCAAATTTTAAATTAAACATACATAGAAAATTACAGAAAATGCAATAAGATTTTTTGAAGTACTTACAGTTTGTCCTGACCGCTCAGTCATTGCGTATTTTTCTATGATATCAAATTTATCCTGAATTGTCACTAATACCACAATTTGAATAGAATCACTGCGACAATCGCGATAATCGCCATTTTACGCCACTGCCATTGGATTAAACGTCAACTGTTAACGTATCAAAAACACAAAAATATCGTATTATTTCAATGCCTTCATGATAAATACATTATAATAAGAAACAGATTTTCATATTAAAAACCATAGTGACTATAAACTATATTGATATCAGAAATCAGAAATCAGAAATTCTTTATTGTCAGACAGTAGAACACTGCAAAATAGCGTCAACAATATTATGTAATAGTTAATTACATTAAGTTATTTTCAGAATAGCCCAATAAAATTAAATATAAAAACGTCAGATTAATTTAAACAGCACTAAAGTTTTTGTCAATGCTAAAATAAATCAAACTAAAGCTTACATAGGTGGCTAGTCTTAACATAAAGCTTAATATAAGCTAGTCTGACCAGAGCACTCGACAAAGTCCCTGACACTGTAGTAAGCCCGCTGTACCAAATGCCGCTTGACCTCCCTCTCAAAAGAAGGACTTGTTTTTGTTTTCATAGAGTCTGTGAGTGCATTATATAGTTTAATGCCGCTGGTTAATAAATGTCTTTCAAAAAAACTTGTTCTATGGGCAGGAATGGTAATCATATAGGAGTGACGTAGATTGTGACGATGTAGGGGATTTTGAGATTTGAAAAGGTGGAGGTTTTTGTGAACAAATGTCAACGCAGTACAAGATATAAATCGATGGGAATGTTAGAACCTTTGCCTCCCTAAAAAGCGACCTACAAGAAGTTCTACACGGTTTCCCAAAAACCGCTCTCAACGCCCTTTTCTGGAGTTTAAAAACGAATTTTGTACGTACACTTTCACATCCCCAAATGACTACAGCGTATGTGAGAAAGGGGTAGATAAGCCCATAGTAAGCAGCCAAGGTCACTCTGGTATCAGCAAACTTTGACAGGTTTCTAATAACAAAAATCCCCGAGCTTAGTTTCCTACAAACGAGCTCAATATGATCGTGGAAGCTTAATTTATTGTCAATCTGAACGCCTAGAAACTTTAGCGACTTACCAGATGAAATCTCTTCATCCCCCAAGTGGAATGGAATTTGCTCCAAATCCTGAGAACTTCTGATAGAAAAATGGATCATTTGAGTTTTCTCGTTATTTACTACGAGCTGGTTATGCTGAAACCACTGGGATATTTTTTGTGCTTCTTCAGAAGCCAGAGTCATGAGGTCCAAGTGGTTTGGGGCTTTCACTGTGAGGGATGTATCGTCTGCAAAAAGACAAATTTTGGCATTGGGACCAGAAATGCAATTTGGGAGGTCATTCACAAACAAGAGGAACAGGATTGGTCCCAGTACTGAACCCTGCGGGACTCCTCTTATTACCTCACATGGTTTTGACGAGGCTGTTCTTTGACAGCTATAGCTGTCCAAAAAAGGAAGCTGAACTGATTGCGTCCTCCCACGCAGGTAAGATGAAATCCAACAGTACGATACACCTATAATGCCAAGTAAGTGAAGTTTTTTTTAGCAAAATTTTATGATTAACCATATCAAAGGCCTTGGTCAAGTCGAAAAACAATCCCATAGCTGAATTGCCCGAGTCCAGAGCCTGTGTCAAAAATGAAATAACAGAGTCAACTGCGTCAGTGGTTGATTTTCCTTTAATGAAACCAAACTGACTTGCAGAGAGAACTGATAGAAACAAACTTTGTAAAAATTATACGATGCTGGGTAGAATATAATAATTAATATGGTTAATATTATTATTTACGCAATATGGTTATTATTCGATTAACTTTCTAATTTTAAAATATCATGTTTAATGGATTCTTTGGACAGTTTTAGGAGACAGGTATTTTTATTTTCGGTGGATCACAGAGGTTCTTATTTTCTTGTTTATTTTTTTAGTTTAGATATGAAAAAAATCATCTTCCAAATAAAGGAAGATTAACAAACCAAATATCTTAGCGTTATTAATATTTATACTTTTAAATTACAATACTTAATACATTAATCGTTCATGTTTTGTTTTACCAACTGCCAGCACTTTCGGTGAAGAATGAACAAATATCCTCGAGGTAGTAATTATTAGGTAACAGATCGAAATTCTAAAAGATGCGATGAAAACACATTTTTGGTAAGATACGGGGGAAAATGCTAAATGGGGCCAAGCAAAGACCATGATTAAGGTAATAATAATTATAATTGACCACAAAGCGTTAGTGAAATCTATCGATTGATGATCTGAAAACTTTTATTTTTGTATATCCGCCTGATATCTCGAAAAACTAACTGATCTACAGGTTTGAAATTTTCCTTAATGCCTCATTTCTACATAGGCTAGACAGCAACAAAGAGTTCGATTATGCATTGCTCTTATTGGTAACCATGATGGCAAGGTATATCATAGAGTAAACAAAATAGTACAAAAAATTGAGTATAATCTATGACATTTTAACGTTTGACATTGTAACATATGTAGCTCAATTATCTGCAAGAAAATTCATCTGCAGTCTTTAAGTGTTCCATAACACTTCAATTCTTCATAGACAAGAATAAGTTATATGATTGCGAATGGCGCATGTCCATTCATGGGATTCAACTATCACTCGAGAATTTATCACTGCATCCATAACAAAAATATGTGTAATATGAGTGATAATCTGTGAATTCAATGTTAAACTTATTTAATATTAATTTGTATTTCATATCAAATTATCTAAATAGGTTGCCTCTTGGTTTGCAAAATAAAAAAAATAGATAAACACATGTTCCAACAGAAACTAACAAAAACACATTTCAAAACTCAAATACTCTTTAAAAAATAGTTTTAAAGCATAGGCTTGGGGAGGCATTAAAATGCACCTTGTAACTTTTTTTGCTTCAACAGCTTGATATGATTTTAATAATATAATAATAATATTTTTGATCAGAAAAAGCAGAGGTCTCTGCACTTATAACCGCAAGAAACGTTTCGTGAATTTACTGATTTAAAATTAAAAAAGACGTATGTATATATAATATTATTTTAGTAAATTACTGTACACATAAAATGTAAAAATATATATATATTTACATTTATAAAATGTAAAAATATATATATATATATATATATATATATATATATATATATATATATATATATATATATATATATATATATATATATATATATATATATATATATGTATGTGTGTGTGTGTGTGTGTGTGTGTGTGTGTGTATAATCTAATAATAACTAACACACTTACATATGCCCACTTATTTGTAGGAGAAGTCATGTCTGTATATATCTCAGATTACATTTACATATGATTCGTTTGCTTACACTCTTTTCTTTTAGGCCAGACGATGATGGTGAATTGACGCTTAATCGGTATGAAACAATTTTGTTTAGTTCTGCACGTAGTCAGCTGTACTATAGATTCCCTATGTTATATAAAAAAAAAACTCATCGTCCTTGATGGCCGTCGTCAGTTTTAGCTGTATATTGTCATTATATTTGGATTTGACAGAATTTTTGTTAGTAATTTTTGTGTTTGCCTCAATCAAATTTTAACATTAAGTGCAATACAATTTTTTCAATTTTTTAAAAAGTGATTGTTAATTACGTCAATTGATATTAGTGCAGTATTTTGTTATGAAGACCGCGCCCACGTAAACTGCTGCTTTGCTGTGGCCTATGGACCCCTACTTTGGAAAACCTGTGCAGGTATAAATAAAGACCATTGCTCACAATAGGTTAGTTCTTTGTATTACTTTATGGGAAAATGAATTGGTGTTTTAATTTTGGAAATTCCATGTCTTAAAACGATTAACTTAAGTAATACAGTACAAGACATCATAGACTATTTAACATTTACTTGTGTTAACAACTTGATTGAAAGGCATTTGATAAAGTAGGAGCATTGGGTAGATTTATTTCTAGTCTATTTAGATTTAACCAATTAATAATTATGGAAAATAGGGAAGTTGCATTCCCTATAAATTAATTATTAAATAGGCCTATTATCGTTAGAATAGTGTCAACTCTATACTGGCAATTATAATCATATTAGCTGCAGCATAGTATGCGGCCACCACGGCAATCAAATAATTGATAGTCATGTGTATCGAATCCTCAATATTCCTGATTATCTAAAACAATTAAATCCAAAATGTTTAACCACTTTATATTATAGAGTAGAGTACGTTAAGTGGACCCGGTTTTTTATATAGAAATCAAACGATATTTAATTATCATACCCATTGATATAATCAACCAATAGTACCTAGTTAGTTTTGAACAATGACAATGATCTACACCAACTGTACATACATTTTCATATTATAAACACAATTGGTTTTATAAGTAACTTCTACTAAATAAGAAATACGGTTAAGTTTAGAAAACTACAGAAAATAACACTAAAAGATTATTTACTGTGTTTTCTCGGTTTCAAGATATTTGTTTTTTTATTACGTTTTCTTTATTATTTAAATTAATAATTTTCCTGTCACCTGTTATAATGTTTAATCATTTGTTAGATATGTAACAAGTATTTCTATTCATTTGAAACATGTGACTTAAATTTAGTATTTTAGATACGTTGATATCGTTTGATAGTTCTGTTATTCGTTATATAAAGTGTTGATAATATGTAATAAGTGATAATAAAACTGGGTTACACTTATTGTACTCTGCCCCCTTCTATCAGTGTACAACTTTCTAATTTTGAGCAAGCTGTGTTGTGCAATTGGTGTTTGATAGCTGTTCAAAGAAGACAACTTCAAAAAAGTGAAGTTCGTGTACTGATTAAACATTACTTTTTACATAAAAAAATCCATCACTGAACTAAGGAAAGACTTGATAAATACTACGGGGGCTTGGCACCTTCAATTTCATTGGTTAAGAAGTGGTTTATAGAATTCCATTGTAATCGTACCAGCACTAGTGATGCCGAACGTTCAGGTCACCTAAAATTAGTGATTACGCAAGGAAATCGTCTATAAAATCCTTGGAACGATATTGGAGAATGAAAGTGTGTGAGTTGGCAAATGCTGTAGATATCTCAACTGAATGGGTAAATCACATATTACACAAATATTTGGACATGATATAACTCCCGCGAGATGGGTGCTGTGATTACATTCGACCATAAGCGCAACCGTGTGATCACTGAAAGATTGTTTAGCGATGTTCAGCAGCCGTAATCAGGACAAGTTTTGGTGCTGTTTTGTAACTGTGGACGAATCATGGATCCATCACAACACGCCAGAGACCAAAGAAGGCCAAGGCAAATTTGTCAGCCAACAAAGTCATGGCCTCAGTTTTTTGGGATTCACAGTGTGTCATTCACATTGATTACCTTGAGAAAGGTAATATCGATCACCGGCCAATATTATTCGGAGGTTTTGGACAGATTCAACAATGATTTGAAGCAAAAACTGCAGCATTTGGCGAAGAAGAAAGTGCTGTTCTATCAAGACAGTGCACATTTGTCTAGTCACAATAGCAAAGACCCATCAATTGGGCTACAAACTGCTATCCCAACCAGCATATTCTCCAGATCTAGTCCCATTGCGACTATTTCCTGATTCCAAACTGAAAGAAATGGCTGGGTGGTAGGAGATTTGGGTCAAATGAAGAAGTCATTGCTGAAAGAAACGCCTATTGAAGAGAGCCTTAAGAAATCCTATTACTTTAAGGAAGTAAAAAAAAATTAGAAAAACACTGGCCTAAATGGATCAAGCTAAAAGGTGATTATATTGATAAATTAAATGTTTATTTGCTGAAAAAAATTTGTTTTATTCAAAAAGTCACTGATATATCAAACTGCTCTTGTGGTTCTCATCTTCTTCCTACTGAACAAGCACTTTGGATTTAAAAAAAGCAAGATCATTATCTTGTAGCCGTTTGAAACGTTCAATGTTTAAATATACATTTTGACAAAAAAAAAAAAAAAAAAAATTAAATTACGCGTGTTCATCAACAGTGGTATGGTAATGATTTTGCTTTGTTTGAATTAACTTAGCAATATTTTTATTCTATAAAATATCTAGGCCTATAGTCAAATGTATTCATATCCGATAGTTTAGATGCTTTTAATCGATTGTTGTTTTGGCCACTTATTACATGATCTTCATACATATATACATATCTTCTGTTCCCATGTCTTCACTGAAGAGGCAGGATCTATCATCAGCTGTAGATGAGTCACTCGGCATATTGGGTATTGGTTTGGTTTGTTAGGATAGGTTAGGTAGAGTTTAGCGTACTTCTCAAAATATTATGTTAACTCTTTGAAGACCAGTGGAGGATACATTGTCCAACCAAGTTCTGTTGAAAAAGACCGCCTGGACTATATATCATTTAACTATATTCTCAATCCTGTAAAGAAGACCACTGGATCAAATATCGCCCATTTGTGTGAGTGTGAGTGTGTCTTTTTGAGCAGATTCAAGTACAATACTTGTGTTTTTTGGCCTTATGTGTTTTTGAGTTTTTTTCTGATCAATGTGATTATTTTCTTCCACAAAGAGGAAATAAACAAGTATGATCATTATGGTAGCAATGGTTACACGTTTGATACAGATACTCTTTTTAACAATGTAAAATATTTTGTCATAATTTTTATTATTTTTCATCCAGTTTGAATATAATTGGGAGTTGCAGTATAATAAGGGGCCACAAACACAATCAAGTTACAATGAATATTCATGGCCATCTAAAATTACTGAAAACAAAATGTTGAACCAAATTACATATCCGCTGGTTTTAAATCTTTAAAATTAATATAGTAACTATAAATAAAAATACTATGTACGCTATCTTTGTTACATACAAATAATAACATTTACTTATCTTTTACTATTTTCAAGGATAAACATGTCTTACTACTTGTGAAACAAAGACATGTACATTCTACATGTCATCATTGGTCAAATACCAAACACTTTTTACTTTGAATTGATTTGAAGCAATAATGTCGAACTGAACTGCGTTTTAGGCTTTTAAAATCGTATTATAGTTAAGCTATACTTTTATATGTAAAAGAAATGTATATGTTTCAGATTATACAGGGTGTACATAAAGTCCTGCACGGGTATAATATTTTCTGAACGATAACAGATAAAGAAACAAGATTTGGTACATCAATACTACACCTAAAAATCTACTTTTTGAAGGAACTATCAGTTTTCTGTAATATCATGGGGACGTCCCGCAAGGAGTCAGAAGGAAATCTTAAATAGGAGCATAGGTCAATATGGACATCATTTTAAAGGGCTTATCTAGCAGAGTTTAATGCCGCAAACCGCACTCAAAAAGATTGATCCAGTACAAAATGGCGGCTGTTCAAAGATTTTACTTGGTTACATTTTATTAGTAGCCATAACCCCAGTAAAGCAAAACTGCAACCAAACGAATACTGCAGCTAACTACTACATTATGCTTGTCAGTTGTACAGAAGTGAATTATGACATTAGTTATCCTCAAGGGTTACAAATTTGGTCCTAATATATTGATAACGGGGAAAACCTGATAACAGTAACAATTAGAAATCTCAGCGAACTATGACGATCGGAAACACTTCCTGTTTTCATAAAGTGTTGAACAGTTCTCCCTACAGTTGTTCTAGAAATTGGCTGCCTCTCGTGAAAGTAGTCATTAAATAAATGGCATGCTTCCTCGTATGATCGTCTGTTATTTCCCCAACCATCATAAGAAGTGTTATACGTTCACGTTCGTCAAGCGACATAGTGTAGTTGAGAACTACAAGCAATACGACAAACTCTTTTGTACTAAAGCGCACTGATAAAATGGATGGACAGCACTACTAAAACAAGAAAACTAGAATAGCCTACTATGAATAGACTGGCTAATAGGAAAGTCCTAACTGCGACCCAAAGATAAGAGATTTCTAATTGTTACTGTTATCAGGTTTTCCCCGTTATCAATATATTAGGACCAAATCTGTAACCCTTGAGGATAACTAATGTCATAATTCACTTCTGTACAACTGACAAGCATAATGTAGTAGTTAGCTGCAGTATTCGTTTGGTTGCAATTTTGCTTTACTGGGGTTATGGCTACTAATAAAATGTAACCAAGTAAAATCTTTGAACAGCCGCCATTTTGTACTGGATCAATCTTTTTGAGTGCGGTTTGCGGCATTAAACTCTGCTAGATAAGCCCTTTAAAATGATGTCCATATTGACCTATGCTCCTATTTAAGATTTCCTTCTGACTCCTTGCGGGACGTCCCCATGATATTACAGAAAACTGATAGTTCCTTCAAAAAGTAGATTTTTAGGTGTAGTATTGATGTACCAAATCTTGTTTCTTTATCTGTTATCGTTCAGAAAATATTATACCCGTGCAGGACTTTATGTACACCCTGTATAAAATAACAAAACTTTATTCAAACTATATTTGAGCAGCGTAGTACTTATGATTACTTTAGCCAATTTGAAATGATATTTCTGCAGGTACTGATGCCGTCAAAATTACATTCATTAAATTAAAAGTCATTTTTTGTATGATTCCATCTAAAAAAAGTACACAATTTTCAATATATTCATAATAGCAAAAAATGTAGAATGTTCAAAAAGTCTTCTCAAGTGCCTTTTTTGATACGTCGTGTTTGTTCTGACTCTTCTTGCAGCAAAACACTATTCGATTTTTACCTTTCATCCTAGTTTTCATCTCCTTTCTACAAACAAAATTTCGGATTTAAAGTAGCCATGTCATTATCTTGTAATTATTTAAACATTGTTCAATGTTTTAAAATACATTTTGAGACATGTTCATCGCCATTGTTCTTCCCGGTGTCACTAGCCTACTCACTACATAAATAAAATAAAGCAGCTGAAAATTACATCACTATCCTACATATGTAAATGAAAAAAATAGCTATGATTAATTATGAATGTAAATAGGTCAAGTTTTTTATTCGATAGAATAGATATTTATAATCAATAATCATGATTTGATAGTGTTAGTGGCCGCTTATTATACTACAGCCTAATTTGGTATACGTACTGTTTTTAAAATGCACCATACTTTAAAAGTATATAATTTCACGTACTAAAATTATTGTTGTAAAGATACATAAAGAAGCAAAGTTTAAAATTAATCTGGCAAAATATATTTGTTGTGTATATTCAACCTCAGTTTAGAAAAATACTTAATATTTATCCAGCTATTAAACACGTATAGTGAAATATCAATAAGGTCCATTGACCAATAGTAAATATATGATCTACATTTTACACCCCTCACAAAACTCTCCATCTTAGCAGTACATAGCCCCCATTTTTTAAAAGTTTTCCGATTTTGACCAAATTTGTTCTGAATTAAGGTAAATTACCCAGAGTTTGATAGGACAAACAGATTTTGTCTTCTGTTAAGCCCATATGTTACCTATTGAATTATATGTTTGAGGTTTGTAAAGCCCAATTCTTTTTAAACCTATCCAGCGAATTAATTCTGTATTTGGAGGGAAGCAGTTTCGGAAGGAATTGTTGGAGTAAGTTGTTGCTAACATCCAGAGCTTCACTTGATAAAATTCTAAGAGGCAAGTATTTGAATATATATATTTTTTAATTACTTATAGATTAAATCGTGTGTGTGTGTGTGTGTGTACGTGTGTGTCTGTGTACGTTGTATAAATTTGAAACGGCTCGCTGTATGGATTCATACGGGGATTTTTTTATTTCCGCTACAATTCTGTCCCTAAGGTTGTGTGGGGTTTCGTTTTATAGAATGTGGCCACACACAAAATAGTCAATTGGAGATAGATCTGGAGATCTTGGTGGCTACTCAATATTTCCTCTTCTGCCTATTTAACGATTTGGAAAAATATTGTTTAAATACTCGCAGACATGCAGGCCATAATGTGGAGGTGCTCCATCCTGCTGGAAACTAAACTTCATTTTACAGTTATTGGTTATAACTTGGATTGCTGGATAAACCTGATTTTGTACAAATTCCTGGTATACCTCGGCATTAAGGTTTCCATCATTAAAGAAGGGTACTAAAAACTGATCCCTCACAATGCCAAGCCAAACGTTTAATTTTTAAGGGTGCTGGGTATGTTGCTCTCTCATCAATGAGGTTTAAAACATCAGCCCAATGACGGCATTGTATCTGTTAACGTCACTGTTTAACATAAAAGTTCCTTCATCTGAGAAAGCAATGTTTAATCTAATTTTATTATTATCCATGTTCCGCATCATTATTTCACTAAAATCTACTTGGTCATAATCGTCCTCACTTAGCTCATGAACTAAACTAATTTTGTATGCTTTATTTAACCACTGTCATGTAAAACTTTACAAACTGATGTTTGAGATATACCTAATATTTGTTAAACATTTCTTGTTGAGGCATGAGGATCTTCTACAACAGACTGTAAAACATCAAGTGACAATGCTTTGTTTGTAGCTGATATTGGTCGTCCAGGTTTGGGGCAGTCTTTATAACGTTGCCTGTTTCCAGGTTTCCTGGAAACGTATTTTTTTTAACCCCTGATTTAGATACAGGGGTTCGATTGGGATGTGTCGTTAAATAAATTCCTGACTTCATCATAAGATCTCACCCGGTCTCCGTAGCCTTGCATCACCTGGATCATAATTATGCTCTTTTTCAATAAAACACTCCATTTCAATATAAAGTTATCACAAAAATACATCTTAACTTTGTTTATTCCAACCTGAACTTGAACATGGTACCGGGACTTCCTCAAAACTGTTAGAATAGGGAGGCCTGCCCTGCAGCAGGTAATGACTGTAGAACAGGTTTGAATGTGGATATTCATGTTTTGTCTCAATTAATTTTTAGTTAATTTCATTTTTGTACTGGGTTGAGATAGAAAGCTCTAGTTTCCACTGTTCTTCTTCTTTTATCAAGACCTTTCAAATGAGATGTCACTCAATGGGTCTTTACATTATATATATATATTCAGAAAGAATTTACATTAATTTCTGTGTAAATCACAATTCTCTAACCTCAGCCTCAAAAGATATAGAACTGAATCAATCATTGCATTGCTGAATTTTGTTTCAACCCAATGTTTGAATATAACTATCAAACATAATTTCTAGTGTTTGATAATTGGTTTGTGAAACGTAAAATTTAGCTTTAAAAAATTAAAAATTAAATATTTTATGTTTTAGTAAAAATTGAAATTAATTGTAGTTAACAATGTTACTAGGTCTAATAACAAGAATGTCAACAAATGTTTTTCACAGATACTGCCAAAAAACAAACCAAAGTTTGCCTACAAACATGAAGACCTCCTGCTCGTGTTGGATGCTTTGAGAAAGGGTAAAAACATCAACTGTACTATCAAGTGCTTTGGAATCCCATAATCAACACTATCATAAAGGTAGCCTATCTGGTTAAATGTCTCTTGATAAGAAAATGAGACTACTACTCCAACAATAAAAAGAGGAAACAAGATAAGCTGCCAGCATTTGCTATAAGTAAAGAGTGGCTAGTGTTTAAACAAAAGAAAAGAGAAAAGAAGAATTAAAAAGAATTGAATAAAAGCAGAAAGGAAGAAGACATGGGAAGAAAAAAAAGATTTAAAAAAAACTACAGTTGAATTTGCCTGCCCTGATGCTCCAATTAAGAAAAATATGCATAAATAATATAAAGATCTCAGAAACTTACTTTATTTAAAAAGCATTAACTTATGGCGATTCCAATTTACTTAGAGTCGTAAAAGGTATTTCCAGTGCCATAGTTGAGTTTGTCTGCAAAGTAGTCAGAATGTCTATTCCGGCCATTTAAATACACTTCCAATCTTATTTGTTTACAGTTGCACAGTTAAGTTTGCATGTATATAAATATATAGGTTTTGGAAATCAACTTAAATTAAAAGGTCTATACTATCTATAATATTTCTGGTACTATTTCTTTCAATTGATTTTTATTTCTTTATTTTTACTCCGATTAAGAAAATATATTCACACGTAAGCTTAAAATGACTTTTTCAAGCAGTAAACGTCTACTTTCATTGTTTATGTTTGGCTTTCGATATAGGGCAAGAGTGCAAAATCCTTGAAACTAAGTTCATGGAATATTTTAAAGTAATTGTTTATAATAAGAGAGCATGATATATGTCTTGTTTTTCGGATTGTAGCCTTGGAAAGAATGGCTTGTTGAGGAATGAGTGTCTACCCCCTGTTTTGTTTTGAGCCACAGTAAAATGTCACACATTGTCAAAGGAGCCAACTAGTTTAAAGTATCTCGTGTGCAAACAAGCGGTGTGTATTTAATTTCTAAAATTAAAATATAAACAATAATGTGTCTGCCTCTTTAGACTTCAGCTGAAAGTGTCAACAACTGGTAATTGTCAGTTCATTTTGGATTATGTCTTGGAAATATTATTGTTTATCAAATTATAAAATATTTCGGGCAAATGTTCCATTTTTCTCTTCATAAAAACCTTCCTTGGGCATCATCGAATACTGTACAAAAAAGAATTAGCAGGATTGATACAGTTATTTTTGAAATTAGCGCTTAGCAACACATTTAGCGATTCAGTTTTTTGTTATACAGTATGATGTAAATATTAATTAAAATTTATTTCAATAACCATTTAATATAAATATTGGCTGTAATGTACTGGATCGAGAAAATGTTTAATAGTTTATAATGATTCTATTCTACAGATTTTAGTAAAGTGCCTGCCATTGCAGGTTTTACAAATTCCACTTCCAGGATTAAAGAGAAACTCAATATACGATTTAGATGCAATATCTATTTAAATCTATTGATGGTAATATAAAATTTCACATTGTACAGAGGAAAATCACTACAGAATAGAAATACAGTTAATATGAAGAGGATCCATTTTTTGTGTCTTTTTTAAAAACTAATGAATTTCTATCTCTTAAAATAATAAGAACTTAAATCTATTTAATTGTTATTTAAATATGTTTTGTTATAATCAGTTTACTTTACTTCTATTAGTGTTATTTTTTTTATTGTGGTTGATAAAACAAAATGTACATAATATATTGTTTAGTACTAATTAAATATAATATAATATAAACCATTGATAGTTTTTGTTTGATTATTTTTAAAACCTTGTTGATATATCACTAATTTTAGTTCAATATTCTGTTTAATTGTTTTGGTGGTCTCAATAAGGTACTGCACCGTAGTTGTACATTAGGAAAAAAATTTGAATTTATTAAATCAGCAGCGACCAATAATTTGTAATCTGGGTATTCTAGATTTCATTCATATAGGGAACCTACGATACATGGTGAATACCGAGTTTTATGTCCATTAATGTAAAAGTGTTGCTCACTGTTTTAACTTTTCAATTTTGTATTAATTTTGGCCTATGTAGTTCAAAAATAAAAATACATAGAACAGCTAATATCTTGTCCATTAAAGACTTCTGTACGTTGAGTCTGTGGTGAGAGTTGAGAAATTAATAAATTTTAATAGTTTCTTTTGCGAAATAAAGATTGTTTCAAGGTTTCACTTGGATGCTTTTTACAGTATCACAGAATAACTTATGTGCGTGTTTGATAAAGGCTGTTTTCATTCTTTGGTACTAAATTATTAATTATAATGATCAATGCCTAGATTATCAACTGTTACCAATCAATTAATCAGAGTATCTTTTGTCATTAGTTGGGAACTAATTTGTAAATAACAAACATTCAACCACTCATTGTATAGAATGTTACATATTTGAAGTGAAAATCTATAAAACATACATGTCCACATGTTATGGATGCAACTGCAAATAAACCTATGTATATGAACTTAAGATATTTGTTCAGTTTAGTGACACCCAAAATGTTTCTACTACAAATTGTTCAGAACTCCTGTAGTGTAGTATACATACTAATTTAGAAAGGAAACATTTTGGATTAGGAAACTGAAGTAAGGAAACCATGGCGATTGGCTGGAACAGCTAGGTACAGGTATGAACAGCTTGGGTAGGCTGGTCAACCCTCAGGTAATGCGGTTTTCTCAGGTAGATCTGGTGTTGTTTTGGTGAGTTCTCATTGGTTTATGTCAAATAACAGTTAAATTATAAAAAAATATTCTTGGTTGGTTCACTTGGTCCCTGCGTAGGGTGGTGTATTCTTAGGTAGGTCCGAAAGTAAGATAATTAAATCAGGTTAGCTTTTATTATTTTATATCAAATGGTTATTTTTATCCATCAACGAATTTGTTACTACATATAATTTTGTAATGAGGTTGGATTGAAATCAGTACAGTTTTCAAAATTGTATGGATATAGATATTGTTATTGAAAATTCAAACTAAAATCAACATCAATAATACTTATAATATGACAGTTGTCATACATATGTAAAAATGATACATGATACAGTAAAGTACTTACTGTTCTTGTTTCCCAATCCATGTTCACTACTATATACTATTTCCTCGGTTCAGTCTAGGAATTATATTAGTATTTATATGCTTACGCAGGTTTGTTGCCGCGATGTTAAAAAAAGAAGGGTTGTTACTTTTTTTATGTTTTCACTCTATAAATGTGAACAAATAAAAATTGTGGTTAAAATAATTATACACACATGGTAATGGTGTCATAATACGTTTCCAAAGTACAGTTTATTACAATTAACAGGATTTTTCAGTTAATATTTTGCAACTTACACTAAGATGGGATTTTAAAATGTTTTAGAGACCAGAGGGCAGAGCACGGAAGGACTTTCGAAATAAGAATAGACCTATATTCATCCCAGGGACCCTAAGATTTTTCTTGTACAATTTCAGTACAATTTATTGAATAGTTCATGCATGAAAACTAAACTAATAACAATGGCACTTTTGCATTTATAATATTACTAGCTACTAGCACATACCTATGGCGTCGTCCACAATTTCTATTCAATATTCTGGGTATTTGTTTGAATAGCTTCCAGGATTTCAGTAACACTTGAACTCTTTTAGAGCAATGTAGAGGAACTGTAAAGTTGAAGTTTATAGTTTTCTTAGCGAAGCACTTGTTATGTAATATGATAGGGTCCTATGTTTAAAAAAAATGGAATCAGTCATATATTGTGCATCAGGTACTCATTTTTACAGTGTTCATGATTAAGAGGGCCAGAAGTTAAGCAAAAGTGTGAGTAATTCTTATTTCAGGTTGTGCAATTGTAGTTCAAACTAATTATATGCAAAATTGGAGTTTGCTATTTTGTCCTGAGAAGCAATAATAATAGACCTATATATATTTCGTAATGAGGTTGGATTAAAAACGCAGTTTTCTAAATTGTGTGGATATAGATATTGTTATTGAAAGTAAAACACGAAATCAACATCAATAATACTAACACATTTCAATACTTATAATGAAAGTTGTCATCTATATGTAACGATAATACATGATACAATAATGTTCTTTCGTCCCAATCCATGTCCGCTGTATCATACTATTTTCTTTGTCCAGTCTAGAAATTATATCGGTATTTAAATACCTAATCAATATCGAATACCTCATCAGTGAGAAAATAATGCGATGTCACCTCGACAATTTTCTGTCATAAAACTTGCACTTAGTGCCTCGAGCATTACTTTGTGACCCAGAATAAATAAATTGGTTTGCCTAAAGTGTTAAAATAAGAAGTGTTGTTAATTTTGTTACGTTTACACTATATATAATATGTAAACAAATTGAAAATATTGGTTAAAATAATCAAACATATGGTCGTGCTGTCATAATACAATGTTTACACATACTAGTTGAAAAATTTAACTGGCTCTTTGAATTCACATTATATATTTTTGGTGACCAAGATTGTAATTTTTGCTGCTTTAAAGACCAGTGGAGCGTAGCCTTGTAGGAATGTCCTTGTAACATTTCAGTACAATTGGTTAAATAGTTTATATGTAAAAGGAAAACAAACAAAGGCATTTTCACATTTATAATATTAGGATTAGGATATATATATATATACATCCATGTAAGTCTCAGAAGCCAACTTCGGTCAATAAGTGTCTACTTTTGGGGCTTGTGATTTACAATCAGTCTAAGGGGAAGAGGGAGTGAAAAAAGCTTCTGGCTCTGTCTTTTTTGTTCTCTTAAAACAAGGAGCTGTGAAATTGCACTTAGGCCTCAAAATATCTTTACACTGCTTCCAGAATTATAAGATATTTTATGTGGGAAAAGTTAGGGGTAGTGGTCACCTCATGTCAAAAACATATCAACTAATATGACTTGAAATGACATTTAACCTATCAGAATGAAATGAACTATAAACTTTAAATTTTGTATGCAACTCCAGCAAAGCGTGTTACACGACATGTCTGGTATATTCCTACCTCTTAGTAGGTATTTATGTATAGTTTAATTCACTAAAACGAATTATATGCCAACTTTGTGGATCTAGCAGCTCTCTGTCTTTATTTATATCCTTGGTAGTCATTCTTTGGCACATAATGATCTGACTCGATCACCTGTTAATAATCTATTTGTAGGGTAAATCAATTTTCTTTAAATTACTTATTTGTATTTGTGGGTAAATACGTCAGTGTTTTATTCTTATATGTAAGCACTCTATTTGCCAAATATCGATTAAATCTGTCCTCTAGACTGTGTGTAAAAAGGATTTTGCATATTAAACATTCAAAATTCTTTAAAAATTAATTAATTTAGTGATTATGGCCTTCACAGAACCAGATGTTTTAGTAAAGCAAGTTTCAATGTATCAGTCTTATGAACTGCAATGGAAATCTACCTAAATATTTTGACCTTAGAGTCCAATCGTTTTGTTTTATAATCGGATTAGGAATATAAAATATCCTTTGCTATTATATTTGTTTGTTTGTTAATTTAACTCCTTGCTGATACATTTTCCTACATCGAGCTGTGGGGGGGGGGGGCTTTCATACATATGTATGTGTTAACTTACGCTCTCCCATTTGTATAAAATGTATACACACTTATGTTTCTACGTAGCTCAGGTCTATATTATTTACGCACACCATATTTGCTCTAAAAAATTATCAGTGACATTACTACTGGCCCAAGGTTGATGGAGTGTGTCAGTCAGTACCTTAAGAACGCTCTTAGGATAAATACTTTAATCCTTAAAAATGTAAGTTTACTTGACTTGTTTTATTTAATGTATATTCATTTAATAAAAAAAATGTAATTAGTGCATTTTTTACCACAGCCCATGTGGTATCAGACTCCTTCTCAATATTTCTGAAATACTGGCGATACCAAAAATACAGATAACTGAATAAAATGTATGTATCACTGAATAAAATGTATACAGAAACTGAAATACAGATCAGCATGTGTATACATGTGTATAAATGAAGTTATACCATAAATGATATAATTTGGTAAATGAGTTGTGTTAGACATATTTATCAAAATGTTATGCCTTATTTTGGATGGGTAAATAATTTAATATTATAAAGATCCTTTCAGAGAAAAAAAAAACTGTAATTAGTATTACAATTGTATTAACAAATAAGCTAAAAAAGGCATGTTTGTTGCCTTAGAAGGAAAAATAAAATAGCAATAATAAGTTAAGTGTTTCAATGTAAGGTGACATGATATTTATATCCAATGTTTGATCATAATTTGGGATAGCCTTCAATATCTATTGTTTGACCATAATTTGGGTTTAATGTTGAAGCCTTATTGTCCCCTTCAGTATTGTGCTCACTTTCATTGTATGTCAGATAAATTAATAAATGATCACTTTCACTTAAATATCTAAAAATGCTCAGTTCCCTGTGCTTAAAATACATCTCTTAATGTTCTGTGTCCATTTTGTGTTTGCAGTTAACTACTAGTAAAAGTAAGGTTAGATTATGAACAGAGGGAAAGTTCAACAGCTGCGGGTGTTTATCAGAAATAGTAAGCAGGTAGTAACAAAAGTGGCTGGTGAGTGCTGCCCCTGGTGGAGAAACCCGGAACCACCACTGCCCTGGACTGTTCAGGACCATAGCAAAATAAGTTAAATTATACCTGTGAAGACTGTACACGGAGATGGGAACATGACGAAGTAGTGTGTATTAATATGGCACACCTGGGATAGGGGAACAAATCAGTGTTTAACAAATATATATGTCATTGTAAAAATGGCGTTTGGTAAAGGGTAACCGTTTGGGCCTGGAAGCGAAAGTGTTATGTTACTTATGCATTTTAGTTTTTTATGTTATGTTACTTTCCTATTCATGGTGATACTCTCCAATCCTCTTCTAGTGCCATTAACTGCACATAGTTTCCACTTTGATGCAGTATATCTTAACCCCAAAGACCTCATCGATGGTAGGTCGGCTCCTTATAAGTGTATTCTTATTTATCGTCCATCTTCTTCATCGTAGGTCCTGGAAGACCTATATACATTTAAATAATTTAATTAAACATTTATAAAAAGCTGGATTTAAACGAGTTAATTTGATATCTACACATTTTGTCAAAAATGGCAAATATCATCAAGTAGAACTTTAATTTATAGGGATTTAAATTATTTAGTTGATTATATCTAGTAAACGTAAATAAATTGTTTATGTTTAAACTGTACTTGAAATGTTTCACTTGGTAATTGCTAAATGTGCTACTCACAAACCAGTTACAAATTTCAGTTAATAGTATATTCTTATGGACTCCAATGATAGGCACTGACTAGACTAGACTAGTCTCGTGTAGGTGAAGCGGTTCTGTTTACTAGAGAGTTGTTTGTTTGGCGAGCTGGGACGTTGCGGCTGCGGCCGGGGCGCTCTCGCTGTTTGTTTAAACAGGAAGAGGAAACAATCCTCACACAACTTCGTCGCGCTGTACCGCAAAACTTTAGCGTAGGCTTTTGTTTCCACTGGAATCTACTTAGATTTCACGCATTTGAGCCAAAGTGATTTTTAAAAGGAGTTTGTTATAAAATTGTTTTTTCTCCGATTTGAAACCAAACGTCTCGAAAATAATTAAGTCCATTAGAAAATGGCGGAATGAACGTTTACACTTCATGATACTACTTATGCTATTTTAATTCTGTACAATCGTGTTTTTATTAGTTTATTATTACAAATGTTCATAATATTTTTAATACTATTTTTGGTAATATAGTTAAAATTTTTTTTTAATTTTTGTTTATTTTAAGAATATTTTGGTGGGAGGGAATAATGGAGAAAGAGGGGTGGATATTACCACACAAGTCACCAAACGTTATGTTGGATGTGTACGGGTAATTAGGCAAAATTAAGTATGATACGTGTTTAATCAAATATAATTATTTTCAGTTTTGTTTACAAATTTATTTGTTCTATTTTCTTGATGCCATCGTGGTTACCCCTAAGACTGATGTAAAATGTTCTCCAACGCTTAGCCACAAATCCCACGGAGTGGCGTGCACCATCACTGAACTCAGGACTCAGTGTTGTCTTCTTTATATAATAATAAAGCATCATGCCAAATGTCAAGTCTTTAGGTCAGTTTACAAACAGTGCAGACAAACAGTGATTAGCCACAAATCCCACGGAGTGGCGTGCACCATAACTGAACTCAGGGACTCAGTGTTGTCTTTATATAATAATAAAGCATCATGCCAAATGTCAAGTCTTTAGGTCAGTTTACAAACAGTGCAGACAAACAGTGATTAGCCACAAATCCCACGGAGTGGCGTGCACCATAACTGAACTCAGGGACTCAGTGTTGTCTTTATATAATAATAAAGCATCATGCCAAATGTCAAGTCTTTAGGTCAGTTTACAAACAGTGCAGACAAACAGTGATTAGCCACAAATCCCACGGAGTGGCGTGCACCATAATTGAACTCAGGGACTCAGTGTTGTCTTTATATAATAATAAAGCATCATGCCAAATGTCAAGTCTTTAGGTCAGTTTACAAACAGTGCAAACAGTGATTAGCCACAAATCCCACGGAGTGGCGTGCACCATAACTGAACTCAGGGACTCAGTGTTGTCTTTATATAATAATAAAGCCTCATGCCAAATGTCAAGTCTTTAGGTCAGTTTACAAACAGTGCAGACAAACAGTGATTAGCCACAAATCCCACGGAGTGGCGTGCACCATAACTGAACTCAGGGACTCAGTGTTGTCTTTATATAATAATAAAGCATCATGCCAAATGTCAAGTCTTTAGGTCAGTTTACAAACAGTGCAGACAAACAGTGATTAGCCACAAATCCCACGGAGTGGCGTGCACCATAACTGAACTCAGGGACTCAGTGTTGTCTTTATATAATAATAAAGCCTCATGCCAAATGTCAAGTCTTTAGGTCAGTTTACAAACAGTGCAGACAAACAGTGATTAGCCACAAATCCCACGGAGTGGCGTGCACCATAACTGAACTCAGGGACTCAGTGTTGTCTTTATATAATAATAAAGCATCATGCCAAATATCAAGTCTTTAGGTCAGTTTACAAACAGTGAGGCAGATATAAGTTGACAGTGTGTTGTGGAAGCGACACATAACAACATAATTAGAAGGTCCCACGGAATCTAACTATTTCTCCAGGGAAGGGTAACGTTTTTACGTTTATGTCCTGTCTGAATGTTTATATTTAAATTGACGTTTTTATGATTGTTTAACAAAGTACAGTTTATGGTGATTGTGAATTGTAAAGAAAATTAATTTACTATCACCTTAAATGTTATTACCTTAAATTGTAGATGTCTGTATGTCCATGTGTGCGGTAACTCTTGATAGAAGGGTCCTATTGACTTGAAACTTAGTATATAGGTCCCTCTTGGTCCAAGTTAAAACCGTATCAATTTCGGAATTAATAGGTAAAAAGGGCGGTCTGTCTCTGTCCATCCGTTACGTCTGGCATGTCCTTCGTCACTGCGTTATCGGTTTGTTGTTGTAGGTACCGGTTAGTATTTATACACATGCTGTTGTTACAGGTGCGTTTTCTGATAAGATATGTAACACTGTTTACAAAGTATTGTTATTGATAACATAACCTGCGTCATTTTGTGGAACTGTTTTTGTTTGTACTCTCGTTCATCAAAGTATAAATATCTGTAAACCGGATAGAATACAGTGTACGGCCTTGTTTTTTAGTCTCTGTTCGATATACCATTCTATTTCTTTGAGAAATTATATATAAAGTATATATATATATATATATATATATATATATATATATATATAAAAGAAAGTCGTGTTAGTTACACTATTTATAAGTCAAGAACGCCTGATCCGATTTGGCTGAAAATTGGTAGGGAGGTAGCTAAGAACTGGGATAAGAACATAGGATACTTTTTATCCCGTTCCCGATTCAGGATTCCGCCCCACTGGTCTCTAAAAGTTACAGAAATACCCGTAAGAAATGCATTGCAGCAAACATATGTTATTAAGTGAAAGAGCCTTTTCAAATTTAATCAGCTGTTCTTTGTAAACATGTATAATGCGACAAAAGAAACATATGTTTATATCATTTAATTACTATTTTACATTTCTTTACACTTATAGTTTGAAAGCATAGAGTAAGCTTAAGAGAAACAGCAAATTTTGTTTCAACTGTTTCTGCAATCACTGTTAAACATAGACTTTACTATCCAGATAATACAATTCAAATTTTAATTTTTTACAATTGAAAGCAATTATCTCTGCATCTCCAAGTCAGATACGTACATTATTTGCTATCATCATTTCGACATGCTTTCCATCGAACCCATCTAACCTGTGGCACAAATACAAGGATAATATGGCAGAAGATATTTTACATCAAATTCGTGTCAGTTCAATAAATTCCGATCTTAAAATGAATGAGGAGATACATAATCGGGCGTTACTCTTGATCGAAGACATGAGTTATCTCATGTGTGGTAGTTTATTAGTCAGGTTAGGAATGCCAGCGCCAAATCGTAAAATGAATGACGCATTTAATCGAGAATTGGAATGGGAACGTGAATATGATCACCAGGAATTAGATTTAGTAGTTCAAACAAATGTGCCCCTGATGAACCCCCAACAAAAGGAAGTTTATGATACATTAATGAAGGCAATTGATGATGGAAACGGTGGTTTATATTTACATGGTGGAACTGGTAAGACATTCCCCATGTCAGTAGTTTTAGCCACTGTTCGTGCAAGATCCAACATTGCCGTTTCAGTTGCTTCTTCTGGAATAGCAGCCACATTGCTAGAAGGATGTCGTACGGCACATTCTGCATTAAAATTGCCGTTAAATCTTCAATATATTGAAGAACCAACGTGCAACATTACAAAGCGCTCCGCTATGGCGAAAGTTTTATCAGAATCGAAGATCATCATCTGGGACGAATGCACAATAGCGGATAAACGTGCATTGGAAGCAGTTAACCTAACATTGCAAGCTCTACGTAATGACTCAAAATGTTTTGGAGGCGCAACTATTTTACTGTCTGGCGATTTCCGCCAAACATTGCCAGTAATTCCCAGATCGACTGCTGCCGACAAAATAAACGCTTGCCTCAAATCATCGAATCTATGGCGCTATGTTAGGAAACTTTAGCTGACAACAAACATGAGAGTTGCATTGCTGAACGATACATCTGCTGAAGATTTCTCTGAGTAATTGTTGACTATCAGTAATGGTCGAGTACCTGTCGACGAATCGAGCGGATTGATTTCATTTCCTCGGAATATCTGTAACTTTGTCTCATCGAAAGACGAACTCATCAACAAAGTATTCCCAAACATCATTACTAACCTCAAAAATAATGAATGGTTGAGTGAGCGAGCAATTTTGGCAGCTAATAATAAAGATGTAGATGACTTAAACTACATCATTCAGAATGAGATCATTGGTACACTGCATTCTTTCAAATCTGTTGACTGTGTAACAAATGAAGATGATGCCACCAACTATCCAATTGAATGTTTAAACTCCTTGGATGTACCTGGCACAATATACAACTAAATATTGGTTCTGTAGTAATCATGCTTCGAAACTTATACCAAACAAAACTGTGCAACGAAACAAGTTTGGTGGTAAGTAAATTGATGAACAATTTGATTTACACCACAATACTCAAAGGTGAGGAAATCCTCATTCCGAGGATCCCGATGATCCCACCCGACATGCCATTTTAGTTTAAACGGTTTCAATTTCCGATCCGTCATGACTGTAAATAAGTCACAAGGCAAATCGTTGAAAGTTTGTGGTCTTAATCTCAAACATCCATGTTTTTCCCATGGCCAATTAAATGTGGCATGTCCACGGGTCGGAAGACCATCCGCGTTATTTGTTTTCGCGCCTAATAAAAAAACAAAAAATGTAGTTTATCACAAGGTGCTACAATAAATGGCAAATAAAGAATCATTGAATAATTATATTTTTTTATTTACAATTATCCTAATTTAAAAAGTAAAAAATGTGATCATGTGATATTGCCTTTAAGGCGGGACAAAGTTCGCCGGGTCAGCTAGTATATATATATATATATATATATCCTAGTGATTTAATTTGCAGTGGTTACGGGCTCGCTGCGCTAGCTTATTTCATGGAATTTGGAATTATAATCAAGGAGCGAATGGTTCGTTGGGTCATGTAAGCGACCCCTCCCCCTCCACCCCGGTTTTTATTCTTTCGGCTTCCGTAAGTATGTCGCTCAACGATGTCAGAGGAATCCAATTTCGAGTGCCTTATTTATACACATTCACAATTTTGTTAATAGAATGAATTTTACAACAATTTTCAATTCAATGACCAGAACACAATGTAAGTTTGTGGATAACTTCGTGTTTAAGTGTTGGTTAACACGTAATGACAATATGATTTTGTCATGACATACAACTGTTATAACCAATCAGCTGATATTAACTAATGGATGTTTTACAGTAACCAAACCGCTGATGTTAAGTTTTGTTTGTTTTGTTTGTTTTAAAAAAATCTCATTTAAGCCTCATCGTCAGCTATGCCGGCTTCGAAGTGTACTGGTTTTTATTCTTAAAGTACATGACTGAACCTCCCTGGGATTTGAACCCGTGATCTCTCGGTTAGAGAGCCGAGACTATAACCATTAGTCTACGGAGGATGACTAATATTAAGTTTGTTAGCGTGTTAATATTAAGTTTGTTAGTGCATTGAAAATAATTGCCTGAGCCATATATTACTGTTTCAGCTGTTTTACACTAAAAAAAAAAAAAAAAATACTCTCAATGGAGCTTTTGAAGCACATGGGGAAGAGCCTTAAGTATTTCAAATCCACAAAAAGATATTGATTCATAACAAATATGTATATAAAATATTAATTTTATAAATTTCAATTAACAATTTAATAGTATAACATGTTATCACTATTGAGAGACAAACAATACATGAATGAAAGTTCCACCTGAAGCAAAACAATCTAAACAGTGACGATCAGTGCCGCAGCTGTCTGTAGGATTCTGTGTACGTTGCCAAAAAGGGCCTGGAAAAACATAAAACTGTTTAAAAATAAACCATCAAAGAATAATGCGTAAAGAGTTAATCTCTGAAACTCGTTCATTTGGCATGTATCCGCAACAGTCAAGGGAACATAACATTAAACACTAGTAAATCGATAAATTGGGCATAACAAACTATTTACATCTGTATTAGGCTGGTGAAGACATATCTAATTTGTAACCATAAATATGAAAACTAAACAATTACTGTATTTTCTTCTCATTCGACTGCTATTATTTCTAATATTAAAAAATAAATACGCCCTAACATAATTTTTTAAAATTATTATAATAAATACATTTTTTTAAATTGTTACAACCTTAAATATTATGTTTTGTTTAACTTAATTACATTAAAAACACGCAAACCAATATTTAAAACATTTATTTTTGTGAGGCCTTTCGATAGGAAGGCTATCTTGGTCAGACACATCACAAAAGTAAATACAAAAAGTAAATTTGATTTTAATAATAGTTAAACTTATTTTATTTTAATATTAATTTGTCCTGTGTGACATAATGTGTAAATTGAATTAAATGATTACTGAAATTATACTATATAAACTTTGAATGTTATTTTTGTAACCTTCGTGAATGAAAGTAATATTGAATTTTGTATTGGTCCATCTTTTTTATTTAATAAATTAATCTTCTGTGTTTGTTTTATTTATGTACATTACAATTTACTTCCAGTATATATTTTTTAAATGTAGTTTAATGCTGAAAAAAACTTACATATAATTCTGTTGTACACTCTAACCTTTTTGTACTTAAGATTAATACAAAAATCTTCATATTTCTTTCTGGAGAATTATATTAAAAAAATGATACATTTACACTGCTGTGATAAAGAAATTATCTATATTTTTGCTGAGCGTTTTCTTTTGAAAATTCTGTTTCCAAAAACCAATCTTTCTTGTTTTTCAGCTCATAGCTTCTTATATTGCTCATATAATCTATTGTATTTAATATTAACAACCCAAATTGTATGCGAAATATAACGATACGAAACACTAATAGGTTTGGATAAGAAAAATATATTTTTTAACTATTAACCATAGGTTAAATTTTATTTTCTAACTAATTACCGTAGTATGCTTAGTAAAGGGGAAAGTGGACTGAAGCGACAAAAAAAAGAAAATAAATGCTGATGAAATGCTACTCGAGCGTCGAACATTGTGAACGTACTTAACTGAAATTTATTAATTCTTTGTATTTAATTTTGCATACTTGCTCATGCTTAAGTACTGTAACCTTAGGATACAACTGTCTCCAGAAGTTGGGCAACTCACGAGTACCACAAGATCAACGAAACGCTTATGATCGCAGATGTTGAATAATTAACAATAAGAAAATTTTTCTCCCGAACCAATAAATATAAAATCAGTTGATTGACTTGGAGTACGTCAACCCCCAGACAATGTGTCTATTTGTGAGTGGTAGGTATGCCGGCGGAAGAGGAGATATGCAGACGACTTGTCCGGTATTTCCTCTGTGCCACACCTCCCCCCCCCTTCACCTCCCCGTCCCCACCTCGTCTCAATTAATTCTAAAAACGGCAATCACTTTATTTTAGCCAGGAAAGCCCCGACATTGTCTCGGATCGCTAAAAATAAAGCGTTGCCGTGACACGGACGCACCTATAGCCCGGTAACGAGGGGTTATTTTAGGGTGAATTTTGCTCCCAATATAGAGCAGACGGCAAACAATGTTTTATGTAATTTTCTTCAACGTGTTTTAATTATGGAAACGGTGAATCTACAACTAACTAAAAACTGCAGTTATGGCATTTTCTTGCATGTCTAGTGTCTTCTTAAAAAGAACAATATACGTAATATTAAACTGAATCATAAAAAACTACATGGCGGACTTTTAAAACGTTTTACTTTACTAAAGTCCGACCTAATTACAAATAATTTGGAAAATAAAAACTGTTCGGCACGTAATAAGCTGCTAAGATTATACACAATTGACAAAGAAATTGTGCTACAATACAAGATGACAATTTTTGTTGTGTTTTTGTTTTGTTTACTGACCAATTTTATGTTTCCTTCCATTTTAATCCATTGTGTTGATTTTTACAGTTAAAAAAAACCCCGACATTCCTTCTAAGTGCAGTTCTTGTTTTTAGTACTGTTACGGTTAAAACAAAAACACCAATAACAATTTTAAATTTTAATGGGCAATTCAATTAATTCTTTATTGGTCACAATTGTATATACAGTAAAGGAAACCTCGTTAAAAATGTGACGGAATTGAATAATATATAGTAATTAAAAAATTACAATTTAATGTAGTGTAGAAACCCACGGCTTGGAGGACTTCACAAGACGTGGTAACTTTCTGTAGTTCCTTTCAGACCCAATATTGGAACTATGAGCACATACGAGTTAAAACGAATATCGAAGACTTTTTTGTCACACACTGTATCGAATAAGTATATGGCTTTATTACAATTTAGAATAAAACCAGCTTTAAAATAGTACACTGATTTTATAATTCCTTAGTCGTCATTATGAAATACAATTCCAATACCTTATATTTACCAAATATTTTATTGGGATTTTGTGATGTAAGAAGCCGTTAAACATATACCCTGCTTTTTCGATTGGCGTACTTAGTAAAATATGTTCAAATTCAATGTGTAAATTTAAACGGGAGTTTTGGAGCATTGTACTTTTTATCTACTGCGCGGCGCACAGTTATTAATTTACATTGTGAAAACTTTAAAATTTTAAGTTTATATTCTTGCGATTCGAACCGAAGTGACATGAAACTATTAAACACATATTACAATACACCGAGCATGACGCGATCTGTGTATTTTATTTATTCAGTATGTAACTATTTGGTAATTTCACATCTTGTCGCGATTTGTGCGTTCGTACCCTTAGCTTGTTCATATGTCCCATTTGTATCCACAGTAAATTTTAGGACAATAAATTTGACCATTTTCTGTATTCTTGGACAGAGGGAAGTTGGTAAATAAATGTTATTTATGGTGCACTCATTTTTATTCTCGGCCGGCAGGCGTCAACTCGCGCAGAAATACGTGTCCACTTCGTCATAACGCTAACCGGCCACCGAAAATTGATAGTGTCCAGAAATTAAATATGCGATTGTCTTTGGGCCAGTTAATCAGGCGGAACAATAACAAATGTGGGAGTTTTCAAAATCCCGACTCCGCCGTCCGGAATAAATAATATTTTGGACGGGACCCAAAGTGGGCGCCAGAAGCTGGGCCGCCCTGCATCTGTCGTCGAGAACGCGCGTCAGCGTGCGCGCGTCGTGTGTGCAGCGATGTCCAGTTGGTAACACTGTCGTTATCGTCGCAGTCCACAACGTAGACGAGGAGTCAAGAAATAAAGTGTCTGCCAAATCAAACACTTCACAGCCAAACATTTACAGTGTCTTTCAATAGAGAATAGCGATGATTTAATCGATCAGTGCTGTTAGTGTTGCACTGCATTAATGCGACTTGTTTACTGTCGTGTTGAGCACCATGTGTCTTAATTTGTGCACGGTTAACCTTCAGTGTCTGGGCTTGACACTGAATGAGAGAGCAGATGCTAGTTTCAGAAACGTTGAGGTTCAGGTTTTAACACAATAGGGGTAAGATTTCATGTCAGCTAAAACACCTGTATTGGCTGAGTATCACTGGCTGGAATAATTTTATTTCTGTTTGTTCGTGCGTTATTTCTAGAACAAACTGAAATTTTGCATTCATTTATATACAGTATAGACAACGTCGAGATTGATGATGGTCACTCCATAAGATTTGGCTGAGTGTTTTCGGAACATTTTTACATTGGTCTTATGGGTAACGATGATGGCAACGAGATAAATCGCAAAATAAATAAATGTTTAAATTAACCGATTACAATCATGTAACATGTGCCATAGTGACATATGTAACATAATGAAATAAGCAATTGACTGTTACGCGCGTCATATCATGTCGCTTACTCCTCCTGAGTTGTCTGCAACAGCTACACTGAGTGAGACTCGGGTGAGTTAAAGTGGATATCCTTCTGACATTCCTTTCTCTTCCTACTTAAATCTCCTTTCTTGTCGTCTCTATTAATCTTTATAGAAAAGCAATCACTTTATGAAATATTAATATTTGTTAATTGCTGTTGACAATCCCATTATATACAAAGCCGAGATTTTAGCTTGTATGATAAATACTCTATTTATAATATGTGCTATAATAAACAAATCTACGTTTATAATAATGATGGATTACTTCTGCTAATACTAGTATCTTAATGTTTATATTAAAATAACCTGTATGTAATGCCTATTTGCTTTATTAAAATAGAGTCGTAACCTTTAAATATAATGCCAAACGTAATGAAATATTTTAATCGCAAAATTTTCTCTTTAATTACATTGAATACAAAGTTTTAAAATATTTATAAATAAATTAGAATTAAACTTAGATTGTGATAGCCCCTGAATATGTTTGTGTAGGCAACACCCGCAATACGGTCATGTATTGAAGTCGTCTTATTTCCAGGCGTTCCAAGATTCCAGCTATAACAGCTATCATCAACATTGTGCCTTTTTTTGTTCCCTTTTATATAGTCGTACTATACTTTTTACTTCTAGTTACTATAATTTATATTTGTAGAATTTAGCTGTTGTGAATATTTGATATAACATAGTGTTTGAATTTAAAGCCCTATTTTCATTATGACAATTATTTTAAAAATTTATATAATTTGATGTCAGAAAAACACTGAGTATTATCCTTCGATTTCTGCAGATCTTTACAATTTATTGAGCCAAAAATTTAACCTTTTCCTCCCCAAATTGCAACACGAGGCACGCTGCAGTGATATGTTTAACAATAAAAAATTTCAGATCTGCTGCAAACTGAAGTTCACGGGTTTAAATATAGAAATTTGCATTTTTAAAGTGAGTTACATAATTTTGAAAACCATAAAACTAAAACATAGAATGGTTTTGCAAATTTAAAAAATAAGCCGTTTTAAAATTGCGGCTATAACTTTACAAATTATGAACGCGTATGCAGGCCGGGTTTCCATGAAAATTGTGTAAAATTTGAAATAAAGTGGACGTTAATTATAGAGAGTTGATAAGAAGTGTTGTGCTCCCTCATAATATCACTTTAAAACATCTCATCAAATAATAATTGACATTAAAACACAGTTTTATATAATAGAGAATTCTGATATAAGATGGTATTTTTATTGAAGTTTATTATTGGATACGAAAATTTGAAGTGATAATACGATTTTGCAGATTAGCCTTAATTATTTGTTACAACAGAAACAATGTTCAAAAAACAGGTATCTCCGTATTCTCTTTTGTAAACTTTTACTTTTTTTTACGCGCCAGTTCTCGTCACGTTCGTTCTGTTGACTATTTCTCTTTGTATCAAATATAAATGCGGTTGGATAAAAGCTGCTCCGCCTTTCAAAAATTTGGGAAAGTTGATTTAGCATAAACTGAATAAAAGAAAATTAGGCAATCTCAAATTAAGCAAAAAGAAATAGAAGAGGTTAAAAGAGATTTACTTATTAAGTTGGAAGTTTTTAACGTGCCAATGTTGGTGGATAATAAATAAGCGGGTAAATGTGGATGTGAGCAAGTCATAGAAACAAATTAAAAAGAAAATTTATGAAATAAATACATTTTAAAACGTTTACACGAAGCATCTAACTGCAAGAAACAAAAAAGTCCTGTTTTCCTCGCGGAACTCCGGTTAATAAATTGCTTGAAGTAGTACATTTAGGCCTATAAGGAAAATTATCTGTGCAGTATATTATACAAATTAGGAATTTGAGAATCTTTGAAAGTAACCTATTTATGAGATTTGTTTATAAAAACAAGAAGTAGTTCATTAACAGTGAACACTAACTAAATTAATTAAGGGGGCGGTACAGCTTGTAGCAACCATTCTACTACATAACACTAAATAATTTATTGTGACCTCATATTAGGGTTTTTTGGTCAATATTTTCGGGATAGGCTCTGAACATTCTACAGTTTAATAAAAAAATATTTATAACTATTGTAAAAAAAATAATAATGGGTTTTAAATGCCTTAAATGGCATCCATAATAGCAGTGGGAATTGTATTTTTGTACTTATAATCAATCATTTACTGTTTTATTTACAAGTCAGTGCCATGTTAAATGTCGTTTTTGGCTTCCAACGCTTGACAATTTAGTCTAACGTTACTTTGGTTTTTATTTCATGTATTTCTCAAATATTGACGTATTTAACTGAAACTTCACTAAAACGTTCACAGACTACGTAAAAATCGTTTTAAGAAAGTGATTTTTTTTTAGTTTTCAAGTGTACTCCATCAATGGGTTATAAAAGTAATGCACTGTTAAAGATGTAATAACAGTAATAAAATCGTTATATTAAAATATATACATTAACAAATTTTTAGGAATAATTTTTTATAAATTTGTTTCATATTTTATAAAAAACATAATTTTTCTTTAACACATAAAAAAATGTTTAGTGCGGTATAACAAAATTCTAAAAGAATCTAAGGTTGCTTTATTTTAGGCTATGTTGGAGTACAGAAGTCCATGGATTTTTCGCTTTGAAACTATTCAGCTCTTTGTACTCTGTTTAGATAAAAAAGTAAAAAGGGTTTATTTATAAGTCATTACAGTTAGTATAGTATTTTAAGAGTCTCATGAGTTTTATATAGAAGTGAAGTAAGTGCACGTTGTAAGTACTTGGATTTTGTTTAACCTAACAAACAGATTGTGACTACGTAATGAAATAATATTGATATTTGCCAAGCCCCCTCGCGAACGGTAATATCAAAGACTTGCAGATGGCAACCTCTGTTGGCGCTCCGCTATATTTGCTCCGTTTTAGCTCCTCCGTTTCATTTCCCTTTGTTTTCTGTCGTAATGAGTCCTTTACGTTGAAATAAGGCTGGCTTTGATGTGAGTGCCGGGGTGTCACGTAATGGGATGTAAAAGTGTTTCGCCGATTGTCTCTAAGCGTTGCCAGTGTGATTTCGGCAGCGGTTTTACGCTGCCAGGTAACTGAGTGAGTGTGGGAGCTGCGAGGGGCTTTGTTACAACAGGATGCTGTATAGTGATGATTCCCCAGTGTTTATGTACAATACTTGTGTAACTATGGACATAATGGTCCAAACTCTGTCTATACAAATCACAGAATATAATTTATTATTTTTAAACAATTAAAATATGGCCACTTAATCAGCTTTCAACACTAATTGAGTAAATATTAAACAAATTTTATATTTTAACTAAACGTTAGTTGAAGGTCAGGTTAAGGTAGGGTTTACTTCATCCGGTTGTTGTAAGGCTTCTGTTATTCTTCTGGACACCAATGAGCTTGCAATGAAAGTAGCAGCTTTTGTATGTTCTTTGATGCTGTACTCTAAGCCGTAAACTGAATACCCTAGACAAAACCAACAGATTAATTCCAAATACCAAATATATAATTATAGTAGTATCTATAATGATACCCCATCGTAATTACGAAGCTCATAAATAGTTATAAATAATCCGTTAAACTTTTATGCAATTTGTAAACTATACATTTATAAAAGTATTATTAACATAGTGGCAACTCAACAGTAGATACGAAACTACCGTGCTGTAAAAAATAAGTAACGATGCCTTTTGTTACAAGCGTTTATCAGGACATGCTTTTCAGAAAAATTCAACACAGTAACGGTTTAAAATAAATTTAAAATCTTAACTAAATTATAAACAACATTACTGCCAAGTTTAGTTGCTCATATTAAGTTTACGCATTAGTTCTTGGACGGTGTGAAAGGTATGAGAAGCTCCTCCACCCGACTTCATGAATCTCGGGAATAACTTTAGGAGGTCGCCATGACAGGTGTTAGGTTGTAGAATTCTTCACGGAACAATCGGTCGCTTACGTACCGTCATTGTGTGATATGACCTTGTGGACTATGCAGCACGATGACCAGACGTACAGATTGAACCATACAGGACCAACACAACGTCCCTGAGGTACACTTCTATTAACTGAGGAGGCGTGTTTTATTGACAACCTTTGTAGCCCTCTTCTTCCTAGATAAGACCTTATCGCCCAAAGATGGATTGGGTACATTTACAATACCATCCGTAGACGACGAGTTGGGTCGTACAGAAAGACGGATTGCAAAACGCAACAATCCACATCCCTGCCGCAGTGTCAGTCACATATCAGTCCTAACTTAATGCTCTGCACGGCGAATCATAGCCCTTGTGGGGTTATAACTAACCCCTACTACTACTACACACTCCACACCTGCCGCCGCAACCCGTACTCCTGCCTGGCACCTTGACATATAATATCTATTTGTAAATATATTAAAATAACTTGTGAAATATGTTATCTCATTGAAAAACTGTGAAATTGAATCTAAACACAGACACAAATATGGCGTTTTAAATATACTGTAATGATTATTTGGTTTAAATATTGTCCTATATATTCAAATATCAGCTTATTATTTCGACCTACCATTAAACCTGAGGGGCAAGTATACCACTAAGGTTGAAGAGCAGGCCGACCACTAGGGCTGAGGGTCAGGCCGACAACTAGAGCTGTGAGGCAGGCCGACAACCAGGGCTGTGGGGCAGGCCGACAACCAGGGCTGTGGGGCAGGCCGACAACCAGGGCTGTGGGGCAGGCCGACCAATAGGGCTGAGGGGCAGGACGACAACCAGGGCTGTGGGGCAGGCCGACTACTGGTCTGAGGGTCAGGCCGACAACTAGGGCTGAGGGTCAGGCCGACAACTAGGGCTGAGGGTCAGGCCGATAACCAGGGCTGAGGGGCAGGCCGACCACTAGGGCTGACGGTCAGGCCGACAACTAGGGCTGAGGGGCAGGCCGACCACTAGGGCTGACGGTCAGGCCGACAACTAGGGCTGAGGGGCAGGCCGACCACTAGGGCTGACGGTCAGGCCGACAACTAGGGCTGAGGGTCAGGCCGATAACCAGGGCTGTGGGGCAGGCCGACCACTAGGGCTGACGGTCAGACCGACAACTAGGGCTGAGGGTCAGGCCGATAACCAGGGCTGAGGGGCAGGCCGACCACTAGGGCTGAGGGTCAGGCCGACAACTAGAGCTGTGAGGCAGGCCGACAACCAGGGCTGTGGGGCAGGCCGACAACCAGGGCTGTGGGGCAGGCCGACAACCAGGGCTGTGGGGCAGGCCGACCAATAGGGCTGAGGGGCAGGACGACAACCAGGGCTGTGGGGCAGGCCGACTACTGGTCTGAGGGTCAGGCCGACAACTAGGGCTGAGGGTCAGGCCGACAACTAGGGCTGAGGGTCAGGCCGATAACCAGGGCTGAGGGGCAGGCCGACCACTAGGGCTGACGGTCAGGCCGACAACTAGGGCTGAGGGGCAGGCCGACCACTAGGGCTGACGGTCAGGCCGACAACTAGGGCTGAGAGGCAGGCCGACCACTAGGGCTGACGGTCAGGCCGACAACTAGGGCTGAGGGTCAGGCCGATAACCAGGGCTGAGGGGCAGGCCGACCACTAGGGCTGACGGTCAGGCCGACAACTAGGGCTGAGGGTCAGGCCGATAACCAGGGCTGTGGGGCAGGCCGACCACTAGGGCTGACGGTCAGGCCGACAACTAGGGCTGAGGGGCAGGCCGACCACTAGGGCTGACGGTCAGGCCGACAACTAGGGCTGAGGGGCAGACCGACCACTAGGGCTGACGGTCAGGCCGACAACTAGGGCTGAGGGGCAGGCCGACCACTAGGGCTGACGGTCAGGCCGACAACTAGGGCTGAGGGTCAGGCCGATAACCAGGGCTGAGGGGCAGGCCGACCACTAGGGCTGACGGTCAGGCCGACAACTAGGGCTGAGGGTCAGGCCGATAACCAGGGCTGACGGTCAGGCCGACAACTAGGGCTGAGGGTCAGGCCGATAACCAGGGCTGTGGGGCAGGCCGACCACTAGGGCTGACGGTCAGGCCGACAACTAGGGCTGAGGGGCAGGCCGACCACTAGGGCTGACGGTCAGGCCGACAACTAGGGCTGAGGGGCAGGACGACCACTAGGACTGACGGTCAGGCCGACAACTAGGGCTGAGGGGCAGGCCGACCACTAGGGCTGACGGTCAGGCCGACAACTAGGGCTGAGGGTCAGGCCGATAACCAGGGCTGTGGGGCAGGCCGACCACTAGGGCTGACGGTCAGGCCGACAACTAGGGCTGAGGGGCAGGCCGACCACTAGGGCTGACGGTCAGGCCGACAACTAGGGCTGAGGGTCAGGCCGATAACCAGGGCTGAGGGGCAGGCCGACCACTAGGGCTGACGGTCAGGCCGACAACTAGGGCTGAGGGTCAGGCCGATAACCAGGGCTGTGGGGCAGGCCGACCATTAGGGCTGACGGTCAGGCCGACAACTAGGGCTGAGGGTCAGGCCGATAACCAGGGCTGTGGGGCAGGCCGACCACTAGGGCTGACGGTCAGGCCGACAACTAGGGCTGAGGGGCAGGCCGATAACCAGGGCTGTGGGGCAGGCCGACCACTAGGGCTGACGGTCAGACCGACAACTAGGGCTGAGGGTCAGGCCGATAACCAGGGCTGTGGGGCAGGCCGACCACTAGGGCTGACGGTCAGGCCGACAACTAGGGCTGAGGGGCAGGTCGACAACTAGGGCTGAGGGGTTGGCCGACAACCAGGGCTGTGGGGCATGCCGACCACTAGGGCTGAGAGGCAGACCGACAACTAGGGCTGAGGGTCAGGCCGATAACCAGGGCTGTGGGGCAGGCCGACCACTAGGGCTGACGGTCAGGCCGACAACTAGGGCTGAGGGGCAGGTCGACAACTAGGGCTGAGAGGCAGACCGACAACTAGGACTGTGGGGTAGGGCGATCACTAGGGCTGTGTGAGCAGGCAAGGATATCTGGGTGTTTAGTCTAAGCGCCCAAGCAGAAATTCATAAAAAATTAATTCCCTCTCAGGCACTTAATCTAGGAATCAAATTATGCATGTTAATAAATTACTGAAACAGCAATATCATTTGACGAGGCCTAGTGCTAGTTATACAAAAGGCTTGCTTAATCCAAGTTAATCCAATTGCTTGTTGTAATATACAGGGAGTAATACCTCGCCCACTTTACTTGGTGGGTGTAGAATTTGGGCAATGATCCGCCTCAGGCCGAGTTGTGCAGCCAAGTTGATGGCAGACTTTATAGCCGCCATTAGTCTTTTTACTACCTTACTCAGATTTGACGGCGTGTTAAACTTTATTTATTTGTTTATCCACGGGTTGAACCACTCCTGATCCCGTAGCCTAGTTCTAAAATAACTCTACACTCAGAAAATCTGATAATGTTAAACGTTTTGTGAAATAAACTTATGAAGCAAAATTTATTTGTTTATTAGAATTGTGTATATTTAAGTTCACGTTTATTTTCGATGAGATTCAGGTTTCTTCATTTCTAATTATCGTTTGCTTCTTAGGCTAGACGAGGTATACCTTTCTTCGGTTAATTGATTTTGTTCTTCTTAGTTTCGAGTTATAATATGCTAGAGGCTAGTAGATCGCTGCTGTAAACAGTTATTTGATGTAAAATGTTTTTGGTATAATTTTTTAAATCTCCTTAGTTACCAGTTATTAATTTCCAATATATAAATCTAGAAGTCTAATATAGGTTTCGAGCTACTTAAACGAGAGAAGGATTTATTAGAAATGAGTCGTCTACGTCAACATTATTCTTCTATTGATTTACATCCGTTTGATGGTTATATAAATTATGGAAATCAGGTGCTCAAATGTAAATCGATTTGGGCTTCGTTTTGTCAATGGTAAGCCTTAGGGCGGGAGTCTTTATTGTAATTGTTTTATCAGCACTTTTAGACCATTAATTGTATTTCTCATGAATATTTGGACTAACCATTCAGCAACATTTTTATATTATTTTTCAGAAAACTTTTGTCTACGTAATGAATGAAGATTAATTTAGGTTAATTCAACCGTAATGGCATTGATACAGTTGATTCAATTCTTACTTTTTTGTAATATATCTCTTAGATATAAAACCCTAACAGGGGTGGGTGGATGGTTGCTATGAATAAATAATAGTGGGGAGAGCTGTGTGGCCCCACTAGAATCAGCAGCCTCATCAAGTATGTTGTCGCGACGCCGTCTCCTGTCACTCTAACTAGGAGGAGTGTTGGATGACGAGGGTTGTATGTGGACATTTTCGTTCTCGGAGATGATCGTGTAACGGATAGGAGGCTATCAGTACAAACCAAAATACGCGATCTTAAGTAGAAACTTATGAACTACATCTCTATGTCCTAATTCATTTCCAGGATCAATCTTCCCACCTTAAATCTCTCAGGTTTTGGGTTACCCCTTGGAAGATTTACTCACAGGAAGGACTGTGAGCAATTGTCTGGTTGTGACGTATGACAGACACAGACGATACGGGTGAACGAAGTATATGCAGGCTCAAACTTAGGATTGCATGAGTAGCACTCTGTATGTGTCTAACTAGGGATTAGGAATTATTCTTACGAATTCTTATAAAACCTCAGTTGAGCGAGGAAACACCCTCCGGCCCACTCAGTCGGTAGTTGTTGCCCGGTGAGAGCTAGATACAGGAGTCCACTCGCCGGTCGTCATAAATTGTGAGAATACTTAGGTCATTGAAATCTTCTTCCGTCCTCACCATGAATGGTTGAAACTTATTGTTTTAAACAGTTTGTCCCATGTTGTTTGTACGTGAAGATTCATTCAAATGTAAAGTCTGACAATCTGCGTTGTAAGGTATACAAGACATAGCGTGTATCCTCACACATTTTAAAACATAGCCGTTCTTAAATACGAGTTGGCAGTTCGTTGTCCTACACTGTAGAGCAAGAATAATGTAAAGTCCCCGCTAGGGCGGTTGACTCATGGTATCATCAGCTATTTTCCACCAAAACGCTGACCCGTTTACCAGCTCTCTCCTATAAATCACACTGGCAGGGAGCTGGCGTGAAAAAGTGATAAGTGGAAAAACTGCAGAACATATACGAGTGACTGCTGGGTGTGACTGCAGTTAAATTATTGGCGGGTATATTTAAAGGGGTATTTTTGGCGGAAGCACTCATTTCAGCGGCTTTCCGCGTACTGACACACGCGGAACTGTTACTTAGTTGTAACTTAGCTTGGGGCGCTTCTCCTTGAACTTCATCAACATCAATTTGTATGATATTATTGGCGATAGTCCTTGGAGCTGTAGGTTATTGAGTGTTAATACCAAAATTTATAAATATAGTTCCAACTATCATTATCCAGAGTATCGCTTTCCTTAAAACGTCTAGTTGACAAAAGTAACTAAATCTGAAAGTTTATTATGTGCTGAAACAACCATATCGCTAATTTTCCAGCGACATCCAGAAGTTAACAGTTTCAAACCAGGATTTGATAATGAATTGTCCAGTCAATCAATATACAGCACGTTGTATGCTATAGTTTGAATATACAAAACCAAATGTAGTATTTTCGCCTTTCTATAAAACTTGTAATTATTATTCACCCTTTTATTATACAAGAGGCTGTCGGACAATCCGAATTGCCTGACCTGCGAGTTCCGTGTTATCCAAAAGGTGAACCACAGGATTCTGTAAGTATGTGGGATTTTGCCATGGCGTGGTTGTTAAAAATTGCTACCGGTACAGCTACAAAACTATTATCTTTTAACTATAAACACAATACTTAATTTCGTATAACCTAGGTTTCCAATAAAAAATGGGGTTAAAGTCCTGGTATATTGCTGTGTTTAAAAGAGCACGTAACGGCCCGTGAGTCAGCGGCGCGGCGGTTTGTTGCGTTGTTTGTAATTGCAGCCGGTGTTAACATTTCCTACCAGCTGATTCCAGATTAATGGTTGGACTATTTTTAGCTGCCCCTAAAAAAAATCATAAGTTACTAACAAACAATAACGTACATTTATAATTCATCGTGAACAGTTCATAACTTTCCTAGTTTTCAACTGTCGTTACTGTTTCGATTGAACCATAGAACACGGTATATTCAAGTTAATCGTTATAAGAATTCCAATTGATGCGTAAATAAAATACTTAAATAAACAAGTAAAATCATCATGTGTAAATTTCTACATTGCGTACAGTTACTTATTGGTTTGGGTTAAAAACGGCCGCGTAAATTGAAAGTCGTGTCTTTCTCAACAATATTTGTTAATAACATAACGCTAGCTTCAAATATGTTTCATTGGTGAAGTTTTACAACCATTTGAGTATTACAGCCATTTACTCTGTAATACTTGTTTTAAATATTAAGTAAAAAATAATTATTTAGGGTGAACTATATTAAAATTGTACATCGATTACATTGAAAATTTTAAAACACATATTTCATTAATTACTATATCATCTCATACAGATAAGGAGCCTATAGTGATATAATAATTTTTGTGCACATTTGTTTACTTAAAACCTTCTAATAATTGCAGAAAGGATTTAACAGCTTTCTCTATAACACTTTGTTGCATGATAAAATAGTGAAAACCGATTAGGACGTACTATTGGCTAACGTGAAAATGGGCTGTGAACATTGTCTTATGTTTTGGTCCATTGGTTTCTGAGGTCTCCTATTAATTCAGGAATTTTGGTAGATTCGTGCTTTTCGCTGCTATCAGTGGTTATAGTATGATATTTTTCAATCTCGTTGCGAAGGGAGCACTAATGTTCTAAGGATTTCCGATGTTCACGGTTTCGAATATCAGATGCCTGTCGTCTCACTCTTGCAAAATAATTTAATAAAAACATTTTTTTAGTTCTTTAAATAATTTAATATTGGCATCTGTTAGGCATTGATTAGTTATCAATTAGCGAGTTCCTTTTTAAAGTTTCCAAAATTTGGTGGAAGAACGAAATTGGTCCGTAATCTTCTAATTCTAAATTCACTGGCAGTATTTAATGGCGAAGTGTTCAGTCGCTTATTGCATGCCGGCAATAACTCAGTGCAATTACCCGCAAGTGTAGTGTCAGTCTGTCTGCCGACCGACCGAGACATGTGTCCATTGACAACCCAGACATTACGATCTCGCGGAGGGACATCCGATCTATACTTAGTTCAGACGACTCTGCTCACTTTTTACATGACAACAAATGACAAAATTATACATAACTGAACACATATGTGATGGCTATTATAATTAGTAGAAGGGGTATTTATACTTCTGTTATAAAACGACTGTAACGAAACTGCTAGCAATGTATCTTTTAAATACTTATTTGCATCATAATAACGGTAAATTCAAACATATTACAATAAAAGGACATTTTCGTAACTATGTCGTAATTCTTCGTTAATAGTTTGTTATCAATGATAAATTATTTGTAAGGATAATTATAAGATTTGGGAAATTTTCAATCGTTATATGTTGTAAAAATAGAACGCAACGAAGTTTGAAATCTACTCTCATCCTCAGATGTCAGAAACTCATAATTCATAAGGCAAAACATGCAAAACAAACCAAAATTATAAAAATATAGCAATGAACTTGCCATTCACTAATATAAACCCAACCACAAAAAAGATACAACAAACATACGTGACATAACAGCATGTACTCCAGATTGGTAAGAATTCGTTTTGTGCAGCGAAGTCACTGCAAAAAAAACCAAAAGCCACTACACAACACTGCCACACGCTGAAGAGATTAGTGTTCCATTTTTCCAAATATTTTGTATCTTATATATTTGTAATGTATAGAGCTAACGATGTCAAATGTTCGAAATTTCATTATCCTTTCATGTCGATATTGTTTTAAGGGTTTTAAATGTATGTTGTGGTAAGGTCTGATTAATGTAGGCGTACTTTAATATATATATATATATATATATATATATATATATATATATATATATATATAAGTATTTATATATATATATATACACATCAATTTTTACTAATAGCATTAAATTTGATATTTATTTATAAACATATTAAGCATCAGTTTTGATAAACTTAAAAAAGATTCCAGTTGGGAATGTCAATTTCCGAACAATTTTAATAAATTGGTCAGCTTAACGTTATAAACTGCAAATCTTTACAGCGTGAATATACTCGTATTAAGTGCACTTAATTTCATATACCGTCAAATCAAAACGTTTCAAGATGTAAATTTTAGTTTTGAAAATTCATCCAGTTGTTACGTATGCATAATTTTAATGATTTTTTTTCAGGATTGTGTGTTTCTGAAATGAAAAAGGTATTTAATAGGTAACATAGTATTGAGCGGACGGTTCAGTTTGTGGTTGCGGTGTTTATCAGCCGTTTATTTGCCGACTTGCGTAAACTAAATAGCTAAGGTAAACTTCTTAAGATGGAAAATACGCTGGAAATGATGCACCTGGTTAAACACCTGGTGTTGATGTTGCCATTCTCGGAACGTCGAGGCAGAATTAGAACACCTAATAATGATCAGTTATTCATTAGGCATAAATACATTTCATTGTGTATTTTCTAGGTCAGGACTTCTTTGTTTGTACGTTAACTCTGAATCGGGACGAGCTATCTAAATTATTTCTTGTTCGCATGTACATTGTAACAATTATTGTTGTTTGGTCTTTATAATTAAAATGTATTTAGGTGTTTTTTTTTTATTCAGCATTTGACACGGAAAATCAAATCAAATCAAATCAAATCAAATCAAATCAAATCAAATCTTATTTATTGCATCGACAATTCTTACATTGTATGGCAAACGTCATGGTTTTTTTTAAATTTCTGACATTCATATAACAATACACACTCATACATACAGTTTCACAGTTACGCCTCTTTCATACATCGCCAATGCAACCCACTTAGTACAACGGAGTCAGTTTTCTAATTGGGCGGTCTCCCAGTCGAATGCCAAAAACTCACCTGCATTATAGAATGCTTGTGACACCAAGAAGCGTTTAAGGCGAGTCTTTAACGCCTTGGGCGTTGGAGTATCTTTAATTGAATTGGGCAGTCTGTTGAGAAAATGAACACCCGCCTGCGAGGGCAGGCGTTCATAAACCACCGTTCTGTGTCTCCCAGTTCGGTAGTTTGCTCTACCACGTGTCTCATACATGTGTATGTCTTGGCCTCTGGTTAAGGCGCATTTACTCACACAAAACAAAGTTGTTTCCAAAATGTAGAGGCACGGCAGAGTCAACAGCTGCAATTTCTTGAAGGATTCCCTGCACGACTCTCTAAATTTGATTTTGGCGATTATTCGAATTGCTTTTTTTTGGAGTCTGAATGCTCTTTGAAACTGTGTGTTTGCGCAAGCTCCCCAAAGGACCACTCCGTAGGCCAGATGGGGGTAAATCAGTCCATAATACGCCGTAATCAGTACCTGACTCGGGCAGTATTTGGCTAAAGATCTCAGAACAAAAATACCTGAGCAGACTTTGGCGCAAACATAGTCAATATGCTCATTCCAAGTCAGCCCTTGGTCAAGGTGCATTCCTAGGAATTTTGAAGAGCTGACTTCTTCCAGTGTGGAGTCATCTAACAAAATAGCAGGCCCACACTGGTTGCCCGCAGTGCGCAAGGCTATATTCAAAACGTTGGTTTTTGAAGGGTTTGTTGTAAGATTGAGGCTGTGGAAGTATTGGACACAGTTGTTGACGTCAACAAAAGCCTGTTGTTCCAAAACTTCACTTGATATTGCATTGAAAAAGAGAGTCGTATCATCGGCAAACTGCACTAATTTTGCATGCAGAAGCGATGATTTTACATCGTTGACGTAAAGCAGGAAAAGCACAGGACTGAGGATGGATCCCTGAGGGACTCCGTAACTCAGTTCTATTTTTTTGGACGACTTACTAGATATCTGGACAACCTGGGATCTGTGAGTTAGAAAAGAGCTAAGCCATTTAAGAGGCAAACCTCGAATACCGTGAGACTCAAGTTTGTCAAGCAGTGTACCGTGGTCAACGCAGTCGAATGCTAAAAGGTTCCTTGTACTTGGTAATGAATTATCTTGTACTATAAATATGTTCTTAAAATCTTGGTTTCTATAGAGTAAGATTAAGATCAAATAGATTCCGGCAGAAAACCTAAGATCAAATAGATTCCGGCAGAAAACCTAAGATCAAATAGATTCCGGCAGTAAACTGAAGCTCGGTTCATTTTGCATACTCCTGAGAACTCGTTCGGAATCATTGCCTGATATAAATTGCTTTCCTTAACTCTAATCTCTAATGTTAAATTTGGTTAACCAACCCATGAGAATGTTCTTTTTCTAAAATGAATGCGTGATTATCTTTTTTCCGAGAAACCTTAGATTTAAATTTTAGAGGTCGTGTGTTATACTTATCCTAAATTAAAAATCCTTAGTTCATAAGAGATTGTTCTTCTTGACTCAACATTACTCGTAAAGGAAAACCTTACCAATATTTCGTATAGAAGTATTGCCGTATGCATTTTATTCACTTTCATTGTTATTTTTAATAATGTATATTTCACTTAAGTCTTTTTTCCAACGATTGCCTGCCCCTGCCATCTCGCATGTCACCAAAACAGCATACCAAACACACTCTCTGAAACCTTTCTAGTCAAAGGCATCACCAATAAGTGACATTTAGTTTTAATTCCCTAAAACCAATTACAAAGTCGTACGTTACATTGTTATTATTTTATTATGTATTATAGTTTCAAAAAAGTCAATCACTGACTATTTGCTAATTTTGATAGATTTAAATGAAAACTTTGATAGTTTGAGATATATAGATAGTTATGTCATAGAGAGGGAGCAAGATAGTTTCTTTCATTAAGAACCCTCCTAGCATGAATCCACTAGAATAATGCAGTTTTACAATCGACAACTTACGGCTTTCGATCCTACCCTTGAAAGCGCTCAACCCAAGCGGGCAATGGCCAGTGACCTAACATAACAATATAAATTAGTTACTAACCGATTGCTTGTTGGTTACTTATGATTTACGTAGTGTTTACGTCGCTGCTACAAAATAGCGCAGCCATTAGTCTGGAATCAGCTGGTAGGAAATGTTAAACACCGGCTGCAATTACAAACAACGCCACAAACCGCCGCTGACTCACGGGCTCACTATGTGCTTTTATAAACAATATTCCTTTTCTGGCTTTCAGCACTACATTTACATTTCAAACTTCCTCATACAGTATTTATAGCTCGTGTTTTTATTTATGCGTGCTATCATTTCTTATTAAGCTCACTATTTAATGTACCTTATTTTATAATATGGTAGAATAATTGATTGTAACTATTTTCTTTTTATCTTACGTTTAACTTAAAAATGTCTTACATTGGCGTGCTTAATTTTATGGAAAAAAGGAAATTTAGTAATGAGTAGAATAATGAATCCGAGTTTGTGGACTTTGGAACTTAACCGTTGATATTCCCAACCAATCAATTCGCTCCGTGGCCTACAGAGTACACAAGTGAGTGGGTGACCAAGCTCAGTCTGTGGAGCAAAATCTGTGATTCTTCAAGCTCTCACTTTACACATACGGATTTGCTACTCTGTGTACGTGGTTACCATATTGGGCAGGGAAAGCGATTAGATTATTAGAATATTCTTCGTTCACAAACGACCGCCGGTAGGCGTCACTTCGCAAGTTTTCGAGAGTGAGGAGAGGTGCCTACCTGTGGCATTAATTTGATACTTCACATTGTGGCGTTGGTGAAGTTGACGTGTTGGTACCTATATCGTGTTTTATCCTATATTCACTCCCGTGCAAAATTGAGTCTTCATTGTTGGTAATGTAGAAGATGATTATCGCACGTAATACGCATCGGATGACCCGAGTCCATAATAATCTCCGCCAGTCACGCGCAGCATTTGTTGATCCTCTGCCCATACGTTTTTGTCCGGGTGTTATTAATGTAGAAGATTATTGCGCATAAGAAGCATTCGACAAATTTTTATTGCTACAAATCTGATTTCTGAAACACAGAGTCGTGTCATCAGCATACTGCACGATTATACCATGCAGCTGAGATGAATGTACATAGTTGATGCATAACAGGTGAAGGATTGGACTGAGTAATGAACCCTGAGGAACTCCATAAATTCAGTTGAATTGGTTTGGAAAATCGGGTTAAAATCAGAACCACTTGAGCTTCCTGAGTTAGAATTGATCTATGCCATAAGAACGGCAGGCCTCGGATGCTGTGAGATTCTAGTTTGTCAAGCATTTCATGGTCAACGTAGTCGAATGCTTTAGAAAGGCCAAGGAACACAATTAATGTGCAATACTGAAGGTCTAACCCCTCTACAACCAAATCAACACTCACCACATCTGTAGTCGATTTACTTTTTCTGAGTCAAAATTGGTGTTCTGGAAGCTGGTTGTTTTTATTTAAGAAGTAAAGCATTCGCGTAAGAAAAAGGTTTTTCGTATATTTTGCTCACAACTCACAGAATTAGACGGCCCAATAATTATTTATTGAACATGGATTTTCTTTCTTGAACATTGGACGTACTTTTGCAATTTTTAGGACAGAGAGAAAAACTCCTGAGTTAAAAGATAAATTTACTAATTGAGTCAGTGGTTTCACAACATACATTGAGCATTTTTTGTTAACCACATGGAACTCAATTCGAGATCATTTGATTTTTTTCTGGGAGTTGATGAATGATTCGATCGAGCTCTTCCTCAACTATGGAAATCAGAGCCATTGAGGCTCTTTGACTCTACGCGTGGGGTTCCCCTATGGCAGCGATAGACGAGGGCTTCGTTTATAAGCAAGTGGGGCAATTTTTTAAGGCTGTGGGGCATGCCGACCACTAGGGCTGTCGGTCAGGCCGACAACTAGGGCTGAGGGGCAGGCCGACCACTAGGGCTGACGGTCAGGCCGACAACTAGGGCTGACGGTCAGGCCGACAACTAGGGCTGAGGGTCAGGCCGATAACCAGGGCTGAGGGGCAGGCCGACCACTAGGGCTGACGGTCAGGCCGACAACTAGGGCTGAGGGTCAGGCCGATAACCAGGGCTGACGGTCAGGCCGACAACTAGGGCTGAGGGTCAGGCCGATAACCAGGGCTGTGGGGCAGGCCGACCACTAGGGCTGTCGGTCAGGCCGACAACTAGGGCTGAGGGGCAGGCCGACCACTAGGGCTGACGGTCAGGCCGACAACTAGGGCTGACGGTCAGGCCGACAACTAGGGCTGAGGGTCAGGCCGATAACCAGGGCTGAGGGGCAGGCCGACCACTAGGGCTGACGGTCAGGCCGACAACTAGGGCTGAGGGTCAGGCCGATAACCAGGGCTGACGGTCAGGCCGACAACTAGGGCTGAGGGTCAGGCCGATAACCAGGGCTGTGGGGCAGGCCGACCACTAGGGCTGACGGTCAGGCCGACAACTAGGGCTGAGGGGCAGGCCGACCACTAGGGCTGACGGTCAGGCCGACAACTAGGGCTGAGGGGCAGACCGACCACTAGGGCTGACGGTCAGGCCGACAACTAGGGCTGAGGGTCAGGCCGATAACCAGGGCTGAGGGGCAGGCCGACCACTAGGGCTGACGGTCAGGCCGACAACTAGGGCTGAGGGTCAGGCCGATAACCAGGGCTGACGGTCAGGCCGACAACTAGGGCTGAGGGTCAGGCCGATAACCAGGGCTGTGGGGCAGGCCGACCACTAGGGCTGACGGTCAGGCCGACAACTAGGGCTGAGGGGCAGGACGACCACTAGGACTGACGGTCAGGCCGACAACTAGGGCTGAGGGTCAGGCCGATAACCAGGGCTGAGGGGCAGGCCGACCACTAGGGCTGACGGTCAGGCCGACAACTAGGGCTGAGGGTCAGGCCGATAACCAGGGCTGACGGTCAGGCCGACAACTAGGGCTGAGGGTCAGGCCGATAACCAGGGCTGTGGGGCAGGCCGACCACTAGGGCTGACGGTCAGGCCGACAACTAGGGCTGAGGGGCAGGCCGACCACTAGGGCTGACGGTCAGGCCGACAACTAGGGCTGAGGGGCAGGACGACCACTAGGACTGACGGTCAGGCCGACAACTAGGGCTGAGGGGCAGGCCGACCACTAGGGCTGACGGTCAGGCCGACAACTAGGGCTGAGGGTCAGGCCGATAACCAGGGCTGTGGGGCAGGCCGACCACTAGGGCTGACGGTCAGGCCGACAACTAGGGCTGAGGGGCAGGCCGACCACTAGGGCTGACGGTCAGGCCGACAACTAGGGCTGAGGGTCAGGCCGATAACCAGGGCTGAGGGGCAGGCCGACCACTAGGGCTGACGGTCAGGCCGACAACTAGGGCTGAGGGTCAGGCCGATAACCAGGGCTGTGGGGCAGGCCGACCATTAGGGCTGACGGTCAGGCCGACAACTAGGGCTGAGGGTCAGGCCGATAACCAGGGCTGTGGGGCAGGCCGACCACTAGGGCTGACGGTCAGGCCGACAACTAGGGCTGAGGGGCAGGCCGATAACCAGGGCTGTGGGGCAGGCCGACCACTAGGGCTGACGGTCAGACCGACAACTAGGGCTGAGGGTCAGGCCGATAACCAGGGCTGTGGGGCAGGCCGACCACTAGGGCTGACGGTCAGGCCGACAACTAGGGCTGAGGGGCAGGTCGACAACTAGGGCTGAGGGGTTGGCCGACAACCAGGGCTGTGGGGCATGCCGACCACTAGGGCTGAGAGGCAGACCGACAACTAGGGCTGAGGGTCAGGCCGATAACCAGGGCTGTGGGGCAGGCCGACCACTAGGGCTGACGGTCAGGCCGACAACTAGGGCTGAGGGGCAGGTCGACAACTAGGGCTGAGAGGCAGACCGACAACTAGGACTGTGGGGTAGGGCGATCACTAGGGCTGTGTGAGCAGGCAAGGATATCTGGGTGTTTAGTCTAAGCGCCCAAGCAGAAATTCATAAAAAATTAATTCCCTCTCAGGCACTTAATCTAGGAATCAAATTATGCATGTTAATAAATTACTGAAACAGCAATATCATTTGACGAGGCCTAGTGCTAGTTATACAAAAGGCTTGCTTAATCCAAGTTAATCCAATTGCTTGTTGTAATATACAGGGAGTAATACCTCGCCCACTTTACTTGGTGGGTGTAGAATTTGGGCAATGATCCGCCTCAGGCCGAGTTGTGCAGCCAAGTTGATGGCAGACTTTATAGCCGCCATTAGTCTTTTTACTACCTTACTCAGATTTGACGGCGTGTTAAACTTTATTTATTTGTTTATCCACGGGTTGAACCACTCCTGATCCCGTAGCCTAGTTCTAAAATAACTCTACACTCAGAAAATCTGATAATGTTAAACGTTTTGTGAAATAAACTTATGAAGCAAAATTTATTTGTTTATTAGAATTGTGTATATTTAAGTTCACGTTTATTTTCGATGAGATTCAGGTTTCTTCATTTCTAATTATCGTTTGCTTCTTAGGCTAGACGAGGTATACCTTTCTTCGGTTAATTGATTTTGTTCTTCTTAGTTTCGAGTTATAATATGCTAGAGGCTAGTAGATCGCTGCTGTAAACAGTTATTTGATGTAAAATGTTTTTGGTATAATTTTTTAAATCTCCTTAGTTACCAGTTATTAATTTCCAATATATAAATCTAGAAGTCTAATATAGGTTTCGAGCTACTTAAACGAGAGAAGGATTTATTAGAAATGAGTCGTCTACGTCAACATTATTCTTCTATTGATTTACATCCGTTTGATGGTTATATAAATTATGGAAATCAGGTGCTCAAATGTAAATCGATTTGGGCTTCGTTTTGTCAATGGTAAGCCTTAGGGCGGGAGTCTTTATTGTAATTGTTTTATCAGCACTTTTAGACCATTAATTGTATTTCTCATGAATATTTGGACTAACCATTCAGCAACATTTTTATATTATTTTTCAGAAAACTTTTGTCTACGTAATGAATGAAGATTAATTTAGGTTAATTCAACCGTAATGGCATTGATACAGTTGATTCAATTCTTACTTTTTTGTAATATATCTCTTAGATATAAAACCCTAACAGGGGTGGGTGGATGGTTGCTATGAATAAATAATAGTGGGGAGAGCTGTGTGGCCCCACTAGAATCAGCAGCCTCATCAAGTATGTTGTCGCGACGCCGTCTCCTGTCACTCTAACTAGGAGGAGTGTTGGATGACGAGGGTTGTATGTGGACATTTTCGTTCTCGGAGATGATCGTGTAACGGATAGGAGGCTATCAGTACAAACCAAAATACGCGATCTTAAGTAGAAACTTATGAACTACATCTCTATGTCCTAATTCATTTCCAGGATCAATCTTCCCACCTTAAATCTCTCAGGTTTTGGGTTACCCCTTGGAAGATTTACTCACAGGAAGGACTGTGAGCAATTGTCTGGTTGTGACGTATGACAGACACAGACGATACGGGTGAACGAAGTATATGCAGGCTCAAACTTAGGATTGCATGAGTAGCACTCTGTATGTGTCTAACTAGGGATTAGGAATTATTCTTACGAATTCTTATAAAACCTCAGTTGAGCGAGGAAACACCCTCCGGCCCACTCAGTCGGTAGTTGTTGCCCGGTGAGAGCTAGATACAGGAGTCCACTCGCCGGTCGTCATAAATTGTGAGAATACTTAGGTCATTGAAATCTTCTTCCGTCCTCACCATGAATGGTTGAAACTTATTGTTTTAAACAGTTTGTCCCATGTTGTTTGTACGTGAAGATTCATTCAAATGTAAAGTCTGACAATCTGCGTTGTAAGGTATACAAGACATAGCGTGTATCCTCACACATTTTAAAACATAGCCGTTCTTAAATACGAGTTGGCAGTTCGTTGTCCTACACTGTAGAGCAAGAATAATGTAAAGTCCCCGCTAGGGCGGTTGACTCATGGTATCATCAGCTATTTTCCACCAAAACGCTGACCCGTTTACCAGCTCTCTCCTATAAATCACACTGGCAGGGAGCTGGCGTGAAAAAGTGATAAGTGGAAAAACTGCAGAACATATACGAGTGACTGCTGGGTGTGACTGCAGTTAAATTATTGGCGGGTATATTTAAAGGGGTATTTTTGGCGGAAGCACTCATTTCAGCGGCTTTCCGCGTACTGACACACGCGGAACTGTTACTTAGTTGTAACTTGGCTTGGGGCGCTTCTCCTTGAACTTCATCAACATCAATTTGTATGATATTATTGGCGATAGTCCTTGGAGCTGTAGGTTATTGAGTGTTAATACCAAAATTTATAAATATAGTTCCAACTATCATTATCCAGAGTATCGCTTTCCTTAAAACGTCTAGTTGACAAAAGTAACTAAATCTGAAAGTTTATTATGTGCTGAAACAACCATATCGCTAATTTTCCAGCGACATCCAGAAGTTAACAGTTTCAAACCAGGATTTGATAATGAATTGTCCAGTCAATCAATATACAGCACGTTGTATGCTATAGTTTGAATATACAAAACCAAATGTAGTATTTTCGCCTTTCTATAAAACTTGTAATTATTATTCACCCTTTTATTATACAAGAGGCTGTCGGACAATCCGAATTGCCTGACCTGCGAGTTCCGTGTTATCCAAAAGGTGAACCACAGGATTCTGTAAGTATGTGGGATTTTGCCATGGCGTGGTTGTTAAAAATTGCTACCGGTACAGCTACAAAACTATTATCTTTTAACTATAAACACAATACTTAATTTCGTATAACCTAGGTTTCCAATAAAAAATGGGGTTAAAGTCCTGGTATATTGCTGTGTTTAAAAGAGCACGTAACGGCCCGTGAGTCAGCGGCGCGGCGGTTTGTTGCGTTGTTTGTAATTGCAGCCGGTGTTAACATTTCCTACCAGCTGATTCCAGATTAATGGTTGGACTATTTTTAGCTGCCCCTAAAAAAAATCATAAGTTACTAACAAACAATAACGTACATTTATAATTCATCGTGAACAGTTCATAACTTTCCTAGTTTTCAACTGTCGTTACTGTTTCGATTGAACCATAGAACACGGTATATTCAAGTTAATCGTTATAAGAATTCCAATTGATGCGTAAATAAAATACTTAAATAAACAAGTAAAATCATCATGTGTAAATTTCTACATTGCGTACAGTTACTTATTGGTTTGGGTTAAAAACGGCCGCGTAAATTGAAAGTCGTGTCTTTCTCAACAATATTTGTTAATAACATAACGCTAGCTTCAAATATGTTTCATTGGTGAAGTTTTACAACCATTTGAGTATTACAGCCATTTACTCTGTAATACTTGTTTTAAATATTAAGTAAAAAATAATTATTTAGGGTGAACTATATTAAAATTGTACATCGATTACATTGAAAATTTTAAAACACATATTTCATTAATTACTATATCATCTCATACAGATAAGGAGCCTATAGTGATATAATAATTTTTGTGCACATTTGTTTACTTAAAACCTTCTAATAATTGCAGAAAGGATTTAACAGCTTTCTCTATAACACTTTGTTGCATGATAAAATAGTGAAAACCGATTAGGACGTACTATTGGCTAACGTGAAAATGGGCTGTGAACATTGTCTTATGTTTTGGTCCATTGGTTTCTGAGGTCTCCTATTAATTCAGGAATTTTGGTAGATTCGTGCTTTTCGCTGCTATCAGTGGTTATAGTATGATATTTTTCAATCTCGTTGCGAAGGGAGCACTAATGTTCTAAGGATTTCCGATGTTCACGGTTTCGAATATCAGATGCCTGTCGTCTCACTCTTGCAAAATAATTTAATAAAAACATTTTTTTAGTTCTTTAAATAATTTAATATTGGCATCTGTTAGGCATTGATTAGTTATCAATTAGCGAGTTCCTTTTTAAAGTTTCCAAAATTTGGTGGAAGAACGAAATTGGTCCGTAATCTTCTAATTCTAAATTCACTGGCAGTATTTAATGGCGAAGTGTTCAGTCGCTTATTGCATGCCGGCAATAACTCAGTGCAATTACCCGCAAGTGTAGTGTCAGTCTGTCTGCCGACCGACCGAGACATGTGTCCATTGACAACCCAGACATTACGATCTCGCGGAGGGACATCCGATCTATACTTAGTTCAGACGACTCTGCTCACTTTTTACATGACAACAAATGACAAAATTATACATAACTGAACACATATGTGATGGCTATTATAATTAGTAGAAGGGGTATTTATACTTCTGTTATAAAACGACTGTAACGAAACTGCTAGCAATGTATCTTTTAAATACTTATTTGCATCATAATAACGGTAAATTCAAACATATTACAATAAAAGGACATTTTCGTAACTATGTCGTAATTCTTCGTTAATAGTTTGTTATCAATGATAAATTATTTGTAAGGATAATTATAAGATTTGGGAAATTTTCAATCGTTATATGTTGTAAAAATAGAACGCAACGAAGTTTGAAATCTACTCTCATCCTCAGATGTCAGAAACTCATAATTCATAAGGCAAAACATGCAAAACAAACCAAAATTATAAAAATATAGCAATGAACTTGCCATTCACTAATATAAACCCAACCACAAAAAAGATACAACAAACATACGTGACATAACAGCATGTACTCCAGATTGGTAAGAATTCGTTTTGTGCAGCGAAGTCACTGCAAAAAAAACCAAAAGCCACTACACAACACTGCCACACGCTGAAGAGATTAGTGTTCCATTTTTCCAAATATTTTGTATCTTATATATTTGTAATGTATAGAGCTAACGATGTCAAATGTTCGAAATTTCATTATCCTTTCATGTCGATATTGTTTTAAGGGTTTTAAATGTATGTTGTGGTAAGGTCTGATTAATGTAGGCGTACTTTAATATATATATATATATATATATATATATATATATATATATATAAGTATTTATATATATATATATATACACATCAATTTTTACTAATAGCATTAAATTTGATATTTATTTATAAACATATTAAGCATCAGTTTTGATAAACTTAAAAAAGATTCCAGTTGGGAATGTCAATTTCCGAACAATTTTAATAAATTGGTCAGCTTAACGTTATAAACTGCAAATCTTTACAGCGTGAATATACTCGTATTAAGTGCACTTAATTTCATATACCGTCAAATCAAAACGTTTCAAGATGTAAATTTTAGTTTTGAAAATTCATCCAGTTGTTACGTATGCATAATTTTAATGATTTTTTTTTCAGGATTGTGTGTTTCTGAAATGAAAAAGGTATTTAATAGGTAACATAGTATTGAGCGGACGGTTCAGTTTGTGGTTGCGGTGTTTATCAGCCGTTTATTTGCCGACTTGCGTAAACTAAATAGCTAAGGTAAACTTCTTAAGATGGAAAATACGCTGGAAATGATGCACCTGGTTAAACACCTGGTGTTGATGTTGCCATTCTCGGAACGTCGAGGCAGAATTAGAACACCTAATAATGATCAGTTATTCATTAGGCATAAATACATTTCATTGTGTATTTTCTAGGTCAGGACTTCTTTGTTTGTACGTTAACTCTGAATCGGGACGAGCTATCTAAATTATTTCTTGTTCGCATGTACATTGTAACAATTATTGTTGTTTGGTCTTTATAATTAAAATGTATTTAGGTGTTTTTTTTTATTCAGCATTTGACACGGAAAAGGTTCCTTGTACTTGGTAATGAATTATCTTGTACTATAAATATGTTCTTAAAATCTTGGTTTCTATAGAGTAAGATTAAGATCAAATAGATTCCGGCAGAAAACCTAAGATCAAATAGATTCCGGCAGAAAACCTAAGATCAAATAGATTCCGGCAGTAAACTGAAGCTCGGTTCATTTTGCATACTCCTGAGAACTCGTTCGGAATCATTGCCTGATATAAATTGCTTTCCTTAACTCTAATCTCTAATGTTAAATTTGGTTAACCAACCCATGAGAATGTTCTTTTTCTAAAATGAATGCGTGATTATCTTTTTTCCGAGAAACCTTAGATTTAAATTTTAGAGGTCGTGTGTTATACTTATCCTAAATTAAAAATCCTTAGTTCATAAGAGATTGTTCTTCTTGACTCAACATTACTCGTAAAGGAAAACCTTACCAATATTTCGTATAGAAGTATTGCCGTATGCATTTTATTCACTTTCATTGTTATTTTTAATAATGTATATTTCACTTAAGTCTTTTTTCCAACGATTGCCTGCCCCTGCCATCTCGCATGTCACCAAAACAGCATACCAAACACACTCTCTGAAACCTTTCTAGTCAAAGGCATCACCAATAAGTGACATTTAGTTTTAATTCCCTAAAACCAATTACAAAGTCGTACGTTACATTGTTATTATTTTATTATGTATTATAGTTTCAAAAAAGTCAATCACTGACTATTTGCTAATTTTGATAGATTTAAATGAAAACTTTGATAGTTTGAGATATATAGATAGTTATGTCATAGAGAGGGAGCAAGATAGTTTCTTTCATTAAGAACCCTCCTAGCATGAATCCACTAGAATAATGCAGTTTTACAATCGACAACTTACGGCTTTCGATCCTACCCTTGAAAGCGCTCAACCCAAGCGGGCAATGGCCAGTGACCTAACATAACAATATAAATTAGTTACTAACCGATTGCTTGTTGGTTACTTATGATTTACGTAGTGTTTACGTCGCTGCTACAAAATAGCGCAGCCATTAGTCTGGAATCAGCTGGTAGGAAATGTTAAACACCGGCTGCAATTACAAACAACGCCACAAACCGCCGCTGACTCACGGGCTCACTATGTGCTTTTATAAACAATATTCCTTTTCTGGCTTTCAGCACTACATTTACATTTCAAACTTCCTCATACAGTATTTATAGCTCGTGTTTTTTATTTATGCGTGCTATCATTTCTTATTAAGCTCACTATTTAATGTACCTTATTTTATAATATGGTAGAATAATTGATTGTAACTATTTTCTTTTTATCTTACGTTTAACTTAAAAATGTCTTACATTGGCGTGCTTAATTTTATGGAAAAAAGGAAATTTAGTAATGAGTAGAATAATGAATCCGAGTTTGTGGACTTTGGAACTTAACCGTTGATATTCCCAACCAATCAATTCGCTCCGTGGCCTACAGAGTACACAAGTGAGTGGGTGACCAAGCTCAGTCTGTGGAGCAAAATCTGTGATTCTTCAAGCTCTCACTTTACACATACGGATTTGCTACTCTGTGTACGTGGTTACCATATTGGGCAGGGAAAGCGATTAGATTATTAGAATATTCTTCGTTCACAAACGACCGCCGGTAGGCGTCACTTCGCAAGTTTTCGAGAGTGAGGAGAGGTGCCTACCTGTGGCATTAATTTGATACTTCACATTGTGGCGTTGGTGAAGTTGACGTGTTGGTACCTATATCGTGTTTTATCCTATATTCACTCCCGTGCAAAATTGAGTCTTCATTGTTGGTAATGTAGAAGATGATTATCGCACGTAATACGCATCGGATGACCCGAGTCCATAATAATCTCCGCCAGTCACGCGCAGCATTTGTTGATCCTCTGCCCATACGTTTTTGTCCGGGTGTTATTAATGTAGAAGATTATTGCGCATAAGAAGCATTCGACAAATTTTTATTGCTACAAATCTGATTTCTGAAACACGGAGTCGTGTCATCAGCATACTGCACGATTTTACCATGCAGCTGAGATGAATGTACATAGTTGATGCATAACAGGTGAAGGATTGGACTGAGTAATGAACCCTGAGGAACTCCATAAATTCAGTTGAATTGGTTTGGAAAATCGGGTTAAAATCAGAACCACTTGAGCTTCCTGAGTTAGAATTGATCTATGCCATAAGAACGGCAGGCCTCGGATGCTGTGAGATTCTAGTTTGTCAAGCATTTCATGGTCAACGTAGTCGAATGCTTTAGAAAGGCCAAGGAACACAATTAATGTGCAATACTGAAGGTCTAACCCCTCTACAACCAAATCAACACTCACCACATCTGTAGTCGATTTACTTTTTCTGAGTCAAAATTGGTGTTCTGGAAGCTGGTTGTTTTTATTTAAGAAGTAAAGCATTCGCGTAAGAAAAAGGTTTTTCGTATATTTTGCTCACAACTCACAGAATTAGACGGCCCAATAATTATTTATTGAACATGGATTTTCTTTCTTGAACATTGGACGTACTTTTGCAATTTTTAGGACAGAGAGAAAAACTCCTGAGTTAAAAGATAAATTTACTAATTGAGTCAGTGGTTTCACAACATACATTGAGCATTTTTTGTTAACCACATGGAACTCAATTCGAGATCATTTGATTTTTTTCTGGGAGTTGATGAATGATTCGATCGAGCTCTTCCTCAACTATGGAAATCAGAGCCATTGAGGCTCTTTGACTCTACGCGTGGGGTTCCCCTATGGCAGCGATAGACGAGGGCTTCGTTTATAAGCAACAGACGGAAAAAATCCGATAAACTCTTCGGCAACCCCACAACCATCACTGACAAGTCTGTCTCCAATTTTGACTGTGATTTGCTTGAATTCTTGATGTTTATTGTTAATGATACCCTATACCATTTTAGAAACGATTTTTGAAGAACTAATTGATTTTGAGGCATCTTACGCTTTCGCAGCTTAGATGAACTATCTGTAAGTTTTATAGTAATTTCGGAAAAATATTTTACACTGTTCATTGCCAAAATTAACTCAAGTTCTTCTCTCGAAACCAGAATACTATTGGTGACCCATGTATTGCTAGCATTTTTTGGACAGCTTTGATTGTTTTTGAAAAATTGTTAAAAACTTGCCTTTTGAAAGGAAAGCGTTGAGAAGAGTAATATTTTATGGCTTTGTGTCTCTTACTGTTTTGGTACTTTTTGGTTGTCTTGGGATTTGTTTTCCACTAATGGTTTTCCATAGTGGTCCAAGATTTCTGTGTTGACCACTAACACTGTGATATTTTTTGTTAGTGACGATGTTGTCAATAGCCTACTGCGTTGTGGCTGTCACTGTCGTTGAAGTTTTGACAAACAGTTCAAGGCCAAATTACCTCAGCAGATCTAGTCGCTTGGTAGATGGATGGTTGCCGTCCATCGAATCCACGTTGAGATATCCCATCAATACGTTTCCTTCTCTTTGCGGACGATATCAAGCTGTTTAACAGAGTCACTTCTTCATTTGATCAAGATGAACTCCAGTGTTCCATTGATAGTATATGCAAGTGGTATGAGGTGAATGCAATGGAGCTGAATACAAAAAAGTACGTCGTGATGCACTTCAGCCGCAGTGAAGTGGTTTTCTCTTATGGCTACGCAATCAATGGGAACAAGCTGAAGACAGTTGATGAGGTGAGGGATCTGGGTGTCATCACTGCTCCTTCCTTATCTCCTTTTCCTCATCTCCAACACATTTCCTCAAAAGCTTCTTCCCTTCTTGGTTTTGTCCTCCGCTCTACTAAAGAACTTCAATCTCCCCATACCTTTGTTATTCTTTATAAAACCATAGTTCGTCCTTTGCTGGAGTACTGTTGTCTTGTTTGGTCACTTCATCAAGCCTTCACATTGAAATTCTTAACAGAGTTGCAAGTCCGCTTCATCAGAGCTCTGGGAATAAGGTTCTGGTATCAGTACATGGAGACCTCAATCCACACCGTGGAGGAACTGTTCGACATCCAACCACTCTTTTTGCGGCGGGCTTATCAAGACCTCAACTTTCTGCGAGAGCTGGTCAACAGCGATATAGACTGTCCTGACCTGCTGGGAGCTGTGACTTTCACTGTGCCGAGAGGGACTCGCTCGAAGTCAGTTTTCAGTAGGCGTTTCCAGCCAACTAATTATACTCAAAACCACGGAATATCCAGACTCCTGAAGACTGGCGAAGCGGCTTCTTCCTCCGTCAATTTCTTCGGGAACTCTTCTTTCAGGACGGATGCTATTGGTTTCCTGAGAGACTGGAAGTGATGCGTGGTGCATGAGCTACGTAGTCTCTGTTTTACAATTAGTTCCTATATGTTAAAATACCCTGATATTGTTTTGTTTGTTTTTTGTTTTGTTTGTATACTTATTATCTATTGTTGATTTCATTCGGATCTACTTGTAATATTTGTAAAATTGGTGTTGTACCGTTGAAATAAATAAATAAATACGTAATTGTATTGATGAATAGTGATGCCAGCGAGCAATGCTTCGAATTTTGAAAAAAAGAACCGATCTTCATTTTTACTGAGAGACCTGTAAATCCCTGTCACAATTAATTTGTACCTGTTTCTTTGGACTTTGATCCCAACTGCTTCAAAATCTTTCGCGGCCGTTTCTTTGATTGAAAATTTTGTAAAAACTAAATTTGTCTTAGATAAATTGCTACATCACCTCCTTTGGAGGCATAACGACAGAACGCTTGTGCCAACTTTTAATTTGAAATTTTGCAAAGTTCAAGGTTTTCGTTGTTATAACTGGTTCTTGGTTACAACGATAACGTTTGACGAACTGAAATTCGTCCAATTTGTTGGTTGCGTACTGACGTTTTGGTGGAGTAGTCTTAGGGAACCTTGAACATGTCATTTTTAATTTGTCTGAGTTTTCCAATTTAGGCCAGTCAATTTAGTCCTTTGCTTTAAAGTGGGTTCCCTAAAAAACTGAATTCCCGTTTAAATTACAGAGCATCCTAGGAGCGTCTCACGGCGTCCGCTTAGGAACAATTCTGTATGCTAGATGGCCGTTGATTGGTGGTCGCAAACTCCTCCCGGGTAGCAGCGGGCATTGGCATGTTGGCGGTGGATGCAGCTGTTGCACGAGGTTTCCCCCGGATCGCTGCCACGATCATTCCAGACAGTAACCGCTTGCCCCGCCAGGATAGATGTTGGCCGTGTATCACGAAATACCTACGGCTGATGTCATCGAAGTTTAACACTCTAAGATTGTGTCGAGCAGCCAGTTCATCAATGTAGACGTTCAAAACCACGGTCTGATCGTGAACAGGGTGAACCGGGTCCAGTACGTGGCAGTTGGTGAGGATGACCTCGGTGCTGGAATATCAAGCAGCGATGCACCCCTCCAGATGGCGGTAAATATTCCGCTGCTCGCCGGCTGCTCGGTCGTTAGAGCCGGTGATCAGCACCTCGATATCCAGAAACCGGGCGCCAGGCACACATAACGCCGCTTACCGCGGTTGCAGTGCCTGTCAGTCTCCTGAGTCCAGCGATATTAACGTGACTGTGCCCACGAAAAGTTATGGACTTACACTGGACGTCGCGTATTCGCATAGGATTTTTTGGAAGTTGTCTGAATTATTTGAGTTTTCTTTAGTTATTTTAGTAGTTTTGCTTTTGTTTCTTTTAGGGAAAGGATTCGATTTTTTATTTCATTGCATTATTGGTTGGGAGGCGACTAAATTCTTTTTGCACTTATATTCAGGCTTCCTCATTTTTACCTCTGCCCACCAATTATTGCCTTTGTTATCAGCGCGCTCGCAAACTCTCAGCTGCAGCTTCAGACACTGGTTTTCAGCCTGCAAGACCTCTATCGGTTGTTGATCCTAAAGCCCCGCGTTGTTGTGCTGTTGATGGTAATGTAGAAAAGTATTGCGCATAAGAAGCATCAGATGACCCGAGCACAATGATGATATCCGCCAGTCACCCGCAGCGGTTGTTGATCCTGTGCCCACGCGTTGTTGTGCTGGTGTTGGTAATGTAGAAAAGTATCGCGCATAAGAAGCATCAGCATCAGATGACCCGGGCACAATGATGATATCCGCCAGTCACGCTCAGCGGTTGTTGATCCTCTGCCCTTGCGTTATTGTGCTGGTGTTGGTAATGTAGAAAAGTATCGCGCATAAGAAGCATCAGCATCAGATGACCCGGGCACAATGATGATATCCGCCAGTCACGCTCAGCGGTTGTTGATCCTCTGCCCTTGCGTTATTGTGCTGGTGTTGGTAATGTAGAAAAGTATCGCGCATAAGAAGCATCAGCATCAGATGACCCGGGCACAATGATGATATCCGCCAGTCACGCTCAGCGGTTGTTGATCCTCTGCCCTTGCGTTGTTGTGCTGTTGTTGGTAATGTAGAAAAGTATCGCGCATAAGAAGCATCAGATGACCCGAGCACAATGATGATATCCGCCAGTCACGCGCAGCGGTTGTTGATCCTCTGCCCTCGCGTTGTTGTGCTGGTGTTGATAATGTAGAAAAGTATCGCGCATAAGAAGCATCAGATGACCCGAGCACAATGATGATATCCGCCAGTCACGCGCAGCGGTTGTTGATCCTCTGCCCTCGCGTTGTTGTGCTGTTGTTGGTAATGTAGAAAAGTATCGCGCATAAGAAGCATCAGATGACCCGAGCACACTGATGATATCCGCCAGTCACGCGCAGCGGTTGTTGATCCTGTGCCCACGCGTTGTTGTGCTGGTGATGGTAAACTTGGCGAGGTTCTGTAGCAAAATAACTATAGAGATAAATACGCAACTTTTGTGGTCCGGCCGCCCACTACAGTTAAACACTAGCTAAAGAATAATAAACAACTTGCAATTAACGGAAGCAAAAAGTAGAACATGTTTTTGACTACGCCTCTTGGAATTACAAGCATTTAAAGTAGGTGTCAGGTAGTTTTGTTTCAGGATTAAATAGCAATTTTAAAAATAAAAATGTTCAATTTGTACAGTGTACACGGGTTATAGCTTGTGGGAGTCATGCTTTTTATTATTGATAAATGTTACCCAACATTCTTTTCGTATTTGGTACACAACTCTAATACTTAATATTTTCAGTGATTGAATGTATTAACCACTTAAAAAACTCAAAATAAATTGTACTACTTTTGGGAGGCTATGAAGATACCTATTTTTAAATAAGTTCTGAAGACATAATCTTATCTTGTTGCGAATGAAAAAGTATATAAAATAAACATTGTTAGAAGAATTATAAGGATTTACAAAAGGGAGGATATGTCTAGGGATACGCAAGAATTAGTTAACAAAGGAGACACTTGGAGGTCGTGTATAATAAGTTGCAAGATAGGATGACTTATGGTTGTTAGACACTATTCTGAGTGAATAAATCCTCTCGACCTTGTAAGGTTTAGTTTCCGGTCGACAAAGAACCGAGTAGTCGCTGCCTTGTCGCCATTTCTCCTGGTGACACCCCCTTGTAGCAGCCGTCTCAGATATGACGAGACACCTGCTCGCATCATTCCCGCTGGATGGGCGATGAAGGCTTGCCCATTGTTCGTCGGCCAGCCCCACCCTACCCTTTACAGGCACCACTTTTGGCTCAATACACTTGCAGTTTTAAATAGCGGAGTCGTTTTATTTGTAGTACTAATAACCGGTACTATCTAGGCTGCCGCATTTTTGGCCGCTGCCAGACAACAAATTACTCTTTAGCATTGGAAGCCACATTTGTTCCCCGTGATGCACTTTAATTTACAGAGCCCTCGGGTGAAATTATTTTTACGAGCCCCGAGATCCAGCGCATTTTATTGCCCGACCTGGCCAGCTCCGAAATTGTTAAGCGACTAACTGACGGCATCGCTTGAGTTATTTGTACGTACTTCCTGGAATACCAATGCCAAGATACACAATTTAACAAGTGAGTTTATTTTTTTTCTTCTGTTAAAATGCAGAATTTGATATGAAAGCATATTGTACCACAATGTTAAGCTTATTAGGAACGCACAAGTGTATTGCTGGAAATACAAAAATATTGTGTTATTGTAGACTCTTAGAGTAATTGGAAAAACTTATAAATACGAATATAAAATCTTTGGTTACGCAAGGCCTCGCCCAAAAAAATACATAATTTGGAAAATTATTGAATTCATTACATTTAGTAGTAATTGATTGTTAGTTAATATTTTTTCAGAAACAGGTTCGAAGAAGAATTACTTAAGACATGGTACAAACCTTTATTTATTTATTTTCCATAGCAAACAATTTTTTACCATTTTTTCTATTTTTACAGTTTTGCAACAAAAAATCAAAGCACAATGTTAAAACATATAAAATGACGAATGCAAATGACGAAACAGAACATGGGAGGGTGATAGCAACCAGGCGCGGCTCCAGGGGGGGGGGGCCACGGGGCTTTTGCCCCCCCCCCCCCGAGAATCAGGCTCGGATGGCAAAAATTAGGCATTTTACGCGAGACTTAGGACCTAGAACAGAGAGCGCCAAAGCGCGTGGCGGTCGGGCGGTCAATCTTGCGATAAGGAGGCATACCAGTTAATTAACCACCTCTTAGTTATTTTGACTACCCTCCCTGTGAGCAACGCAACCCCAGAAAGGTCATTTTCAGGATTGAGGCGTCTTAAGACGTGGCTAAGAAGCACAATGCGCCAAGACCGCTTAACTGGATTGGCCCTCATGCTTACGCACAGAGATGTTAATGTAGATATTGAAAAAGTAATAGATAGATTTGCTAAGACGAGAGGTGGTAAGCATCGGCTAGAATTTGCTTTGGATTAATTAAGCTTGACAGTGTAGTAGTAGAAATTGGAAATTCGATATGTTATGTTTTTAGAATTGTTCATGAATAAAATACTCTTATTGCACTGTACCATTAATGTGCCCTCATTTTTCTTCGTGTAAACACTTCCCCATTCCCTGTTTCTCATTTCACGATTTTTTTGGTTTTTATTGCCCCTGTAAGTAGGCAACCTGCACGGTTTGCCCCCCCCCGAGAAGTCATTCTGGAGCCGCGCCTGATAGCAACATATTCCAATGTTATTATATTTAAATGTTTATAAATTAGAAGAAAAACTAGACTTAACGTAACAGCTACATACAACATAAGGAACTGTAATCAAAGTTTGAATTTCAATAGCAGTTCTGTAAGAAGGTAATAGTTGTGATATCGGTTTAATAATTCCTATTATGACATTTGTTTTCAAGTGTAGAAAAATACATCCTAATTAGTTATCACTTTATTTGATCACAAACTAAGTATAGAAATATAATATTATTGTTGTTTTGTTACAATTAATTAATTGTGAAGATAGAATAAACGTTTAATTTCATTTATTGTAGGTATTTTAGAAAACATTTAACATTTTTAACCGCCTTATTTTAGAGTAATGACAAGGTTATTTATTTGTAGTACAAGTAATATTGAATATTTTTTATTATAATAAATTCCATATCACACAACACAATTTGTTTGTCATTTCAATGTAAATGTCTGAAATTTACACGGTCCTACTACTGTAAATTCATGGAACTGAGAACTAGCGTCGTCTTTGGAATCAACGACCTCAGGGAATTGAATTTATCCTGGCTGGTGAGCCAGTTCCTCATGGGAGGATGCTTCAACTGCGTTACAGCTTACATTCAAACCACGTCGAGGTTGCGCTAGTACTGGAAAGAATGAACGATGTCACATTTCGTCCTCACAAATTATAAGCTCGTATTATTTAGATATGTTATTATTTCTTCTAGACCCATTCACGTTGCAATACACAACGGAAACAGGCGCTAATCAGTCCACGTGTCATCACTACGCAAATCTGTCATCTAAGAATGTTTGTATACAAATTTGGTATCAAACATAAGCACTATAGATTGTATATGAGGTTTTTGTGGATTTGAAATACATTCCACTTTAGGGCTCTGCCCACAGTTTTCAAATTTCCAATGCTAGAGTATTTTTGTTTACTTTAAAACACCTGATTGCTGAAAAAAAAAACAGGTGTTGCCCAGGCAGTTTTTCTCAATCTACTTACCGATTTAATATCAGCAGATTAGTTATAATCAATGAAGTGCCAAGTGAAAAGTATATATTGCGCTTCTTTAACAAGATGAACGGTCTACCAAGTCCCATGGCATTGATTAATGGCATACGTCTTAATAGCATCCGATTAAGCGGTTATTGTGAACTGGAACAAATCTAGGACAAACGGTGCTGATTCCAGGAATTAAAATGTCTACCTCTGTATTGATGTGCCCTTTTTAGTGTAGAATGTTTACAATTGCAATACCTTAACTTGCAATAGCATCCGATTGAGCGGTCATTGTGAACTGGAACCAATTCAGGACAAACGGTGCTGATTCCAGGAATTAAAATGTCTACCTCTGTATTGATGTGCCCTTTTTAGTGTAGAATGTTTACAATTGCAATACCTTAACTTGCAATAGCATCCGATTGAGCGGTCATTGTGAACTGGAACCAATTCAGGACAAACGGTGCTGATTCCAGGAATTAAAATGTCTACCTCTGTATTGATGTGCCCTTTTTAGTGTAGAATGTTTACAATTGCAATACCTTAACTTGCAATAGCATCCGATTGAGCGGTCATTGTGAACTGGAACCAATTCAGGACATACGGTGCTGATTCCAGGAATTAAAATGTCTACCTCTGTATTGATGTGCCCTTTTTAGTGTAGAATGTTTACAATTGCAATACCTTAACTTGCAATAGCATCCGATTGAGCGGTCATTGTGAACTGGAACCAATTCAGGACAAACGGTGCTGATTCCAGGAATTAAAATGTCTACCTCTGTATTGATGTGCCCTTTTTAGTGTAGAATGTTTACAATTGCAATACCTTAACTTGCAATAGCATCCGATTGAGCGGTCATTGTGAACTGGAACCAATTCAGGACATACGGTGCTGATTCCAGGAATTAAAATGTCTACCTCTGTATTAATGCGCTTTTTTATTCTAGAACGTTTACAATTCACATTCACGCTGGCATTTGTATTTACAATTAACAAAGCCCAAGGGAAATCTGTTAGAAAATTAGTTATTTTCTTCTCAGTAAGGTTTCTTTCACCTAGAGATTGGATTAAGTTATGCTCAGTCATCTCATGGAGTAATAGTTATTTTTTGGCCTGAAACATCTAATCATACGTAACGGCTATTTACATGAATTATAGCTTCAGTAAATGTTTGATTATCTCAGATACCTTAAAATCGAAATTACTTTTAGCTCAACGATGTGACTGTTTTCCCTGGCATTATGACTTTATAAAACTTTTGACTTTGTAGAAAACATAATAATTAAAGTAATAGTTTTTTAGAAGTAGTTTATGTTATGAACATCCAAAGTTGATGTTTTTTGTATATATATATATATTATATATATATATATATATATATATATATATATATATTTTTTTTTATCGGGTTGTATGGATGCAAATATGAACACGAAGTAGACTCCTTTAAAATTATCTCGTTTAAAGGAATATTTGGTGATAATTGTTCACATAATTGCATGTACAATTTATCATCTCAAGACTTATCTAATATTTTATGTTTGTTTATAGATCATTGCAACAAATAGACGGCCTTCAGGCCTATCGGACCCGTCAAACTGATTGGTAAGTTAATAACTTGTTATTACCGTAAGTTTATTAATAAAGTTACTAAATTAAGGTACAAACGTTCTCCTCAATCTTTCGTTGTGAAAGTAAACTACTATGTTACACTGTCATTTTTTAATTTTAATTTTTGCTGTCAATAAGCGTAACTGCTGAAAGAAAACAATTTCTTTTGTTTAGTAATCTATTGCTCACCTTACAAGTGATTTATGTCCAAAATAAAATATTTAATTGTTTATTTTAGTTGAAATTAACAAAAAATGCTTAACATCAAATTTTAAATAAATAATCCTAAATTACTTTACGGCCTTAAACATTCCTCAAGCATCTGTGTGTATTGTATTCTCATTTTTTGCGTGTTCATACAAAACAATTGAAAGACAATTTTGCATGCAAATATTGAATAGGATACAAATTGTGAAATACTTTATTACCAGGTACTTAAAAATAAAAATAAAAACTTCAGGAGTAGTGATTGGTTAAAAAAAAATTTGGCTGTATGGATATATTAAAAAAAAACAGCCGTTTCGAAATATGTCAAAATAAGTTTATCCTTAAGGTGTCTTTCGTGTCTTTAGAAGCGAAGTCTGCTTTGCTCGATCCAATCACTCAAGGATTCTTAGGTCGTGTATTTAAGACCAACTCCCTCCAGAAAAAGTTATTCTAAAAGTGGAATAATTTCTTAGAGTGATGACCCATAGATTATTGTTAAATTCGTGTAAGTATTATTAGAGACACTTTCCAGAGATCGCGGTTTTGTAGAGATAGATTGTTTATTATCTGGAATCAATTTTAAAGGCAGAATATTACGCAGTGCTTCTAGATCCAGTGCTTCTTCAGTGGCAAGATACCGGCCAGTGGTAAGGTTGCCTAGTCACCAGATTCCAAGTCTGGGGACTTTCTTGGGCCCCATTACTCAGAAAGCAGTAAAAAAATCGGAATATTTTCGTAGCCAGGAAATATTTAGAAATGTGAGAGCTAAAATCTGTTACTCTTTTTCGAACGTTTTCACGACGATTCCATATAGTTAATATAAAAAGTTCCTCATATTTATTAAATATCACAATAATATAAAAGTACAGGGCTTTCGAATGTTCTATTATAATGTTTTTACTATTATTTGTATTAAATATTGAGACAATTTTCTTTTCAAATTGGTATTTTATAAAGCGATATCATCACCAACGCTAGATTAAACAGTATTAAAGTTATTTATTTTTAGATGGTTTATAGATTGTTTGACATTTAAAATAAAATACTACAACCAATACCTTCAATATACTTAAAATCAATAGTTTTTAATATTATGGGAAACATAAATTGAAATAGATAGTATATCTTATATCACCCATATCCTAAGCTAATTTTTCAATTGTTTAGGAGGTTCAGAGTATGGAATGTATATGTGTCTAGAGAGAGATAAAACTGGCTATCCATGGCTACCAATGTCTTGTATTGCCCATCATCACTAACATAAGCGGTGCCCGCCACACAAAGTTCGTGATTTCTGAATAGAAATTATTCCACAAATAATACATTTCGCCATTTGTCCATATTATTATATCAATGATCTATTAAAATACAACATATCCGATTTTGAATCTAGCGACTCTCTCGACATCGATTGTTGTTTACCGTTTTATACGTTTGTTTTTGTTGTTTGATTTGATTAGTTGGCGTCTAAAATGACGTCGCTGTAAAATTACGTTGTTCTTTTCTGAGAGTTTTATTAACGTCGTGAAGAACTTACGCAGTGAAAGTAAAAATAAAGTGAATAACTTTGTTGAAAAAATTTTGATTGAAATTAGAAGTGAAGGTGGCGACGAGAAATACCAGAAAATTATATGATAAGGTCTAACCTTTAAATTTGGGAGTGGCCAAGGCAATCAAATGATCCACAACATTATATTTTTAGTGGTAGATCTGGTATAAAATATATTGTTGCTAGGCACCTAAATACAATTTTAGCATTTATATGGCAGTTATATATTTTTAATTGACCCTAAGCACCCACTCAACAATTTATATTACAATATGAAAATTTATTTCGGTACCTGAGGGTAAATTTGTATTTTAATTGGTAGTCGATCGGCTTCAGATTAAAGAGTATTGTAATTTTGCATTACCCACTATTTAGAGAAACGCCCACGATTACATTGTGGATTTTAAACCGAGTTCACCTAGGGGGTGAGGAAAATTATAAAATGAATAGTGATTGTGCTGGAATGTGTGAGACTACACATAGTACATTAGCAAGACGTGCATAAAAAACGCACAAAGTTTCATGTACAGACGCACACACATTTATTTGTTCACTATTTGCAGTTTGCTTCAAACAGTGCTGAACTATCCGGTTCAGGAAAATATGATTGTAAGGAGTGATTTGAAGGCCAAGTAAAAACAGTCGCGATTGCTATTCCATTTTTAACAGTTGTCCCAGGGATACTGATGTATCTGTTCTACGTACAAGAAACCATAAATCGCCACTAACGTATACTACCATCCATTTGTATGTTCAGAAACTAGCAAGGTCCTGTTAACCTGTACGGTGATCAAAGCCAACTCCTTGAATATATCAAAAACTTGAATGTTGTAATTTGAAATTAAAATCGAATCCATGTATTTGTAAATAAAATGAAATTATGGAAATGAGAAATAAATTTCTCCTTAAAATATAGCTACACCATAAGGATCAAAAAGAGTTTATGATTTAACTAATTATGGCGCCGCAGTTCAGCATCAAAACAACACAATTGGTGCAATATCTGGCTCGAAATGAGGGGAAATCTGCGTGCTCTTGGCGGGAACTAGTTTGGCAGAAATAGAGAAGTTCAGGGTCGCCAGTGGGTGTGCAGCGGCTTGCCAGAATCTTCCCCCTTGACACTTACTCCTACTGCTTGCATTTGTCAGTAGGTAGCGTCTGCTGGAACTTCCATAAATATTCCTAGTATCATGACGAAACCGAAGGAATACCTTTTTCAACATGAATGCAGACACAAGTAAACTCGGTTTGTGTCCACTTGTACACCTGTTTTATATATATATATATATCAATGATTCACTACGAAGTTTAATTGGCTGAGAGTTTACCATCGTTCAGTGAAACAATAAATCAGTAACACTACGTTTCGAGATCTGCAATCTGATCTCTTCTTTAGGTAAATAAACTAACCTAACACATAATTACAAACTAAGCTCAAATAAACAAATCGTACCAGAGCGTTGTGACACGCCCTTGAGACACGCATTTGAACGAAAAGTAGCATACACCTTAAGAAAACACAAAGTATATTTTTCAGATAAATTAAGATCTAAATTAACTCCTTACCATTCCAAATTCCCCCTTATGTATGGCCTTCCCAAAATCCACAAACCTACCATCCCTCTCCGGCCCATCATTAGTTCTCATGATTCACCTTGCAGGGAATTGTCTAAAATCCTCTTGGGCATTTTAACGCCATTGGTACGAAAGACTGACTCTTATCAAAACATCCATAGATTTTGTAGAGAAGTCATAATCCCAGAAGTGACACTGACAAGCTAGTTTTCACGTTGAAAGTCTAGTCACAAATGTACCAGTTCCTGAAACTCTCGCAATCATTCAATCACGTCTCAAAGAAGACCAAATATTAAAGGAAAGAACTAAACATCCCCTGCCAGTAATTATGGAACTGTTAGAACTATGCACTCAATGCAATTATTTTGAGTTTACAGGTTCAAATTTACCGCCAAGATGAGGGGATGGCAATGGGTTCTCCACTGTCTCTTATTTTTGCCAATATCTTTATGGAGGAATTTGAGCAAAAAGCTTTGACTTCAGCTCAGTTCAAACCGAAAATTTGGTGGAAGTATGTGGATGATACCTTTGTTGTTTTTCCTCATGGAGACACTAAATTGAATGAGTTTTTTAATCACATTAATAGTATTTCTCCTTCCATCCTCCACCCAATGGAAGTGTAAGGATTTGTGTGTATTAAGACATACGGATGTCCTTAAGACAATTATTTTCCGAAAGAAAACACACACAGGAAAATATTAAAATTATCAATCAAACCCTTAAAAATCTGTCAAAGAAGGAGTGGCCTACTCGTTATTTAATAGAGCAAAGAGCTTAGATAAAGATGGATTAAAAGAGGAATTTAAGAAAGTTGAATCTGATCTTAGACGCAATGAATACCCCCAATTAGGAATAAATAAGTGCAAACGAACCAAAAGAATCATTCCTGAGTCAGAAAAACAAAATAGTGATAAATTTTCGTTTATTTAAATCCCTTATGTGCCGGGATTATCGGAGAAAATTAGAAGATTAGGTAGAAAGTAAAAAATAGAACCGCGTTTAAAAACACATAATACTATTAGGCAAAGTCTTATACAAACTAAACCAAAAAGTGGCATACAGGATTCCAAAAACTGTGTTTAAAGTATAAAATGTAGTAGGCGAGACAAAAAGACCATTAAACGTAAGGACACAAAGAAAACACAAAAAGTGGTCTCAAAGAAAAGTACAAAATTGCACACTATTATTGGACCGAAGACCATCATATGAATTGGGATGAAGCCAACGTAATGCATCGGGAACCACATTTTCTTAAAAGGAAATTAATAGAGGCAACATACATTAAATTGGCAGACCAACCAATCAGTCAATCATCAGTCGAGATTAGGCCGCTTTGGTTACCAATACTAAAAAAATAACTAAAAAGAAAACCAAAAGTATCAAACAGATTAGATATTTGTAATAAACCAATGCGGAGTCACAGTATGGTGTTAAGAAGTTCATCTAGCATGAACCAATAATAAAAAAATAAGGGCCGATCCTGTCTCCCTTATTTTTCATTGCCGCTTGTTTCTGCGGTGACGATCGCCATTTGCTATTGGCCTTTGGTCAGTCGTAGGTGGTTGCTTGACGAATGCAGACGTATTGTGACGTATTTTGTATTCTGTAGTTCGGTTTTAATAATTAGTGTTGTGTTTAGGTTTTTATTAAGTGCATATTTTAGAGTTAGTGAAGTTGACTCACAACATGGTGGTTGTGATTCCTGACTAGGCGTGTCACAACGCTATGGTACGATTTGTTTATTTTAGCCTAGTTTGTAATTATGTGTTACGTTAGTTATTTGCCTGAAGAAGAGATCAGATTGCAGATCACGAAACGTAGTGTTACTGATTTTTTGTTTCACTGCACGATGACAAATGTCCGGAAAATCCTTTTCACAATTCGTCCATCGTCAAAAATGAACTTCAAACAAAGAGCTGACAGTTTAGCAGATTCTCTCTCACCAAATCTAGATTACTGCATTTGTGTGTCTCCGTCTGTGCACACGGTAACTTTCGAATGAGTTAACTCGGAGTGAAGCAATTTCGTTTGAAATTCCACCTTCCACAAGGGGCGAACTCAACGCCTCCCACGCTGACCCGAATGGGTGCGTTTAACCTGATCATAATGACAAGTAAACAAATTAGGTGTTAAAAATAACTTAAAACAAATATTTTCACATTATTTTTAGAAAGGGGAGAAAAGAAGTTAAAGTATTGTTTTTAAGGGAATTCTGTTTGCGAATATTTTTTCATCCCTCTATTCTAGATTCTTTTTTTGTGTGTTCGTGTATTCATTTTCTTCAGAGTTGTACAAATTTGATGTCCTTACTGTTCTTTTAACGGTAGGTGCTAACATAAAAAAATTTCTACTGACTTACAATAGTCCAATCCTGAAAAGGTGAAAGGAATTCGCCGGAGAGTAGGGTCTTAGGACCTATATTGATGTACAGACTTTCAGTCGAGTTCCTTAGTTTCTTTGACAACCTTCTATATACTACAGAACAAGTAATGTACAAAACGGATCTACATAGCTTATTATTGGAATGACGGATTTGCAATATAAATCTTTATAAATGATCATTAAGTAACATAGATTAATTAGTTTTAAAAGATAGAGTTATAGTCCGGTCAATTTAGCCAAAAAATAGGGGTAACTTTGCATTAATTCCCAGAAAGCTGAAAATTCACATAGACGTTAGGGATACCATCGTTATGAAATTGTGAAAAGTCCCCATAGATCCCATGTCTGCAAAATGTTTTATTCAAGGTCAAATTTCACAAAAATAGGTTTTTTAATCTTTCAGCGAAACGGTTAGTGTTATGAAAATATATGTCAAACAAAGATTGTAGATCATGCAGTTATCTACAAAAATGCTTTTTTACTTTTTTTCATAACACTAATCATTTTTGAGAAAAAAACAATTACAAACTTTCTTATGCTGTATTGTCCATAATAAGCACGACTAAGCAGCCTATGATATCATTGGGCGTGTAATATAAGTAAAACTATAAGTCTGCGTGACTAATACATTCATATTGACCGGTAATTCTGAGAATATGATATTAAAAAAAGGAGTAACTAATTTTAAGGGACCATGTGCCCTTTTAACAACATCTGCCTGTCATTCCATTGTTCGAGTGGCCGTTCCGTCTAACTCCTTTTCTGAGGTCGCACCTAAATCACTGTTAGTGTTGAAAATTCCTTCGTATTGAAAACACGTAGTTATTTCAAACATTCTCTGCTAAATTTTGTGCTGCATTCACTTTTCGTTGAAATATGTCACAGTAGTGTTTTATTTTCACTAAACATTTATCTTCAAGTGAATGTGTTATTGTTGATCGCGGTATGAAGACGTTACTTAACGCGAGTATTAAAGGGGGGAATCAATTTACTGATTATTTGAAGAATGTAAATTCCGCGACAAATCATGTGCAATGTCGCAAACAATACAATAGAAAGAGTACAATTGCAGCAGCAAAACGGCAACACGAAGAGGAGTCAGCTAGTACCTCTCAATAAGTCCTCCTTGTATTAGAGCACATGTAAGTGAGTCATATTATTCTTTTAAAAATTGTTGTTTATTTTGTGGCGACGAGTTGAGTGAAGAATACAAAAAGAAATAAGCACAGAAATCTCGTTGTAAAATTTGTAACTTTAGAACTCTTTCAGTTATAGACTCAGTTATGAACGCAGCTCAGTCTTGTTCTGATGACACCGCAAAAACTATTGTTGCTCGCATCGGGTTTGAACACGATTTAGTTGCTGCTGAAGCTAAGTACCATAATGATTGCTTTGTATCATTTTTAAAGCCGACCTCTAGAGGCTAAGTCGGCCGTCCTCAAGATGAAGCATTGCTTCTCGCCATGGGGGAAATATTTTCATATATTGAAAGTAGTGATGACTGCCAGTTTACGTTAGAAGAATTAGAAAATATTTGTAAAACGTAAGTGTTGATAACAGAAAAATTAAATTACGATTGAAGTTCCAATTATAGTAATAGAATCATTATTACTCAGAAATAGGACAATTAACATTGTATGTTTTCTTGTTAATTATCATGATATTATCAATCAAGCTTGGAGTGAAAAAACCTAAAGGCAAAGAAGAGGAATGAAGGTCCTATCAACTGCAGCAGCAATTATTCGGGAATATAATCAATCGGTTCAATCATATAGAGTTTTAACATGCTATGGCTGTGATACAACATCAGCAATGTTTCGGAGGGGTAAAAAAACAATTTTTTTTTAATTGTTTAAAAAGGAAAATGTTATTACTTGTGCACAAGCTTTCGAAGATATCAACTCTTCACCAGAAACTCGCTTTCTTCTGTCTGTATAAGACCAACAGTTTTATCGTGTATATTACTAGGTTCAGGTGTGGCTTGGTAATCAACTAGACCCAGAATAATGGGGTTGGAATCATGTCAATAATGCATTGGAACCGACCCACACGCTTCTTCCACCTGCACCAGAAAACCTCCTTAATTATGTTTTTTTGGCAACTGCAGAGGGGTGTAACTTAAGATGCGGCTGCAAAAAATTAGGCTTATTTTGTTTACTAGCGTGCACCATTTGTCAAGGCCAATCGTGTTCAAATGTTGAAACTCCAACAGAAGATGGTTTTTACATGAGCGACGAAACAACTTATGTATCGCTGTTAGTACAATTTACGTCTACTCAAGAAGATGAGGAGGAAGAAGAAAATAGAGAAAGAGAGAAGAAGATCGAGGGGAAGAAGAGGATATAATTAAAGACGATGATGATGAATAAAATATGTTTACAATCAAGTCTGTACCTGATCGACAATGACCACACTGACAAGAGTGCAACGACTGAAAAGAAGAAGAATAACCAAAGATTCATTAAATTTCACTGCAATAGACTGTGGAATAGGCCTACCGGGGAAGCCACATTAAAAAAATCGCGATAGGTACACCACCTCATAGGTGGCATGTTCATATTTTAGACAATACAGGGTAAGAAAATTTTGTAATTGTTTTTGATCAAAAATGGTTAATGTTATGAATAAAAGCATAAAGAGCACTTTTGTAGATAATTGCATGATCTACAATTTTTGTCTTCACATGTTTTTTCATAAAACTAACAGTTTCACTGAAAAATTCAAAAAACATATTTTTGTGAAATTTGACCATGAATAAAATATTTTGCAGACATGGGATCGATGGGGACTTTTCATAATTTCATAACAATGGTGTCCCTAACGTCTATGCAAATTTTCAGCTTTCTGGGAATTTTTGCTAAGGTCAATGTCTAAATTGACCGGACTATTAAAAGTATAAAAACTATACTGTGTTTCGCCTTTGAAATATGAAAGATAAGTTGAAATTCTAAATTTAATGTGATCTTGATGCTCCAATAATAAAAACAGGATTTTATTTTTTATTAATTTTGTTGTGTTATAAAAGTACAACGGTATGAGTATATTAAAAAACAGATATTTAACGGGAAGTGATCTCTTTGGGAGTAAAGTACGATATTGGCAGTAGATGTGCATTTTCAGTTTCCTTATTATTTTTATATACTCCTCGTATTTATCACAGCAGTATAAATGTATTGCCTTTAAAACATAGCGCAACAACAAATATACAAAACTAGCCGAAACGTGTGTTTTCAAGTTCAGATGTCAAAAACCAACTTACTGTACTACGTAAGTTAACACTACTTAGAGTGAAATAAAATTCACCCGCCATAATTTTAAGTGCCAAATTAAAAAGTTTAGATTTAGTGCTAGTTATATACTTAGTTGTGAACGTATTATCTTAGGCAACACTGTGTCACGTCGTATGACAAATCGACAACACGGAAAAGCTCCTGCACCGGACCTCGCTACAGAACAACTTCTGAAATATTTTCTGACTGATGGTGATGCACTCAAAAATAATAAAGCGTACAGCACGCGCGCGGACGAGCCGCGGCGGAATGGATTGGTTTTTCTTGTTGCCGCTTATTTATCGTCGCCCCCGCTTACACCGCGCGGCTTAATGAACTATTTCTGTATGAGCAGTTTGTTTACATCAGCGGGTCGTTTTTTCAGTGTCTCCCGGCCCGATATTATAGGACATTACCCCGGCCTGTGTCGGTCCGGCGCGTCGTCACTCGATGTGCTGACCCATATAGCTTGTTGTGACTGTGTAGTGATTCACGGTAGACCAGCCGCCCGAAACTCCTATAGTGACTTTTGTTCTGGAAGTGTGATACTCTAATGGAGATATGAACCCCCTCCCTTTAACCCTGTAACTTAAACAATACTTGTAATGATTCACCTCGTGACAATCGAGTTGTCTTTTGTGTACAAACTTATAATAAATTAACAATTTATCCTTGATTTTTACAATTAAATTATTTTTTTATTGTAGATAAAATGTGATTCATTTGAATGACTACACATTTTTCCGATATGGAGATATCTATCATATTCACCTTGCTTTAATCATAGAGGTATACTGCGTATCTTGTTTGTCTCATGGTTCATCATTACAATAATTTAGCTACAAATTCCTTCATCGAAGACAGTGTTATGTTTCAAATTAAACAAGTACTATTACATAATAAATTGGCATACCGGAGACCATCAATACTACTACAAAACTAGTTTCTTTACCCTTTACAATAAGTGATGCTCGATACATTTTTAAACATTATAGTGTCCAACACCAGTTTGCAATGGTACAAAAATAATAAAAATAATCTACGATTAGCTATGATTTAAAGTTTCACAATAGATTTGAAATCCGACTGACATTACCATAAGAAATCATCATTATCATCATTTATCTTTCAAAGTCTATTTTACAGTGACTTAAATTAGCGAAAACAATTCCCGCATAGACTATAGAGTACGTCTATGTTTAATATTAATAGCTGTGTAATATTATTATTAACTTAGTTCAACAAAAACAAGATATCGAACAGATTCGTGCATCACGTCACGGAATCTTCCCAAATGGAACTATTATCGAATAAAATCTGTAATTTACGACTGTCCCAAAATTTGGAAACACCTTCGATTATTTTGAGTGGATACGTTGGAATTTATACAAATCTCGTAGTTTATTGTTGAAATAAAATTTTTAACAGGCTATAAATAAGTCCGCGTCGCGGCTGAACGTGGAAAACAAGAGGACGGATGTAGCAAGAACGTTCTCCAGAAGTGCGTCAGTTGTGTTGTGACACGCGCGTGCCCCACGATATTGTGTAAGGTGATTTACACGGGTTGACTGGGCGGTGGGTGGCAAAGTGGTCAATTCTTTAGGCAGCAGTGTCATCAGTAATATCTTAACGATTGGATTTATGGTTACTTTTGGAAAATATAGTGAATAACGTTGGGCTTCTGTGAGAAACATGGGAAAATGAATGAGAAATCAGATTCTACCTTAACTATTTCGGTGAGATCTGTAATCTTCATCGGCCATCTCTGGCAGAATGTTGCAACCTTTTAAGCGAATAAATTGTCTAGGATAGCCTACAACTTTAATACCTTCTGGTTTTTTGACGGCCGCAGCCCTTTCTGTACAAGGAAACTGGCAGAATATTGAAAACCTCGAGCCTATGTATTTAGGACTACTGGAAATATATGCCTCCTAAAGTGTTTTTTGTAGTTTCTCCAACCCACCGAAAGGGAAATCCTGGCGGGATCTTTCACATTTTCAGAAGACTACGTAGCCTACTTAAGACACTCTAGCAAAATGTTGCAACCTTTCAAGCGATTAGATAGTTATGTATAGGTTACGGCTTTGATCCCTTCATGGTTTTTTGACGGTCGCAGCCCTTTCTTCGGAAACTATGGCAGAATATTGAAAACTTCGAGCCTACGTATTTAGGACTACTGGACATCTTTGCCACCTACAGTATTTTTTGTAGTTTCCCCAACCCATTAAAAGGGAAATCCTGGCAGGATCTTTCACACTTTCAGAAGACTACGTAGTTAAGACGCTCTCGCAGAATCTTGTCACCTTTTAGGACTAGAGAAAATCTCTGCTTCTTTCGGGCTGTCACTGTCATTTCCACGGCTTTTTCCCAACTAATTACACTTTACTTTCCCATTGTGGTTTTAATGTTGTTTTATTCATATATGATCAATTGAATTAAATTTTCAGTGCTCAACAATGAGTCACTAAACTCGGTGCCAAATACATTTTGGAGTACTGTATTTATAATACTCATTTAATATAAATGTATTATATTATGGTAATAATTAATTTTGTTCGTTTGATAACATTCTTTTCTCTCTACCTCAAAATATCGATTACTAATATATTCTTGTTTAATGTGGTGTCGCAGTGGATATGCGAGCTCAAATTCGTTATTATATTTAAAGTTTCGTTTACTGGTTTTCATTAATTAAATGTTGCTAAATTTGCTTATGAAATTTAAACGACATTTTTATCACTAAACTATATTTTTAATTTCTCTTTAGATATTCTAAATGAACTCGTATCATGAAAAATTATGATAATTAATTCATTTATTATCATAATTTTTGTATATACATTTTTAGGTCTTTGATATACATTTTTATATATCAAAGGCCTAAGTTTGTCAACAGTAGTCCATCTGAAGCGGCGTTTAGTATTTATTCTTCTTGAAATATTTAAGAATAAGATAAAGAGTTGCTTGTCGTAAAGGTGGTCTTTAGCTTGTAGGATGCTCTCTAATTTGACGTCGCTGTATATTAGTTTTTAAGTTGTTTTACTATGGGTCTGAGATTTGTGTGCAATTTAGCAGAACAATTAATGTTCGATGATGTAATAAAGCTTTCGAGATACTACATATTCGACACGAATACTTAGTGTATAAGTATATCCATTTTGCATACTTATTCAATGACTATCATTGTTACCATGGGAACGATACACATCTATATATATATAAAAATGAAACTGTTCGTGTGTAACAGCATCACTCACAAACGGCTGGACGGATTCGCCTAATTTTTTTTTAATTTGTTCGTCTTGATCTGTAGAAGGTTATAGGATACTTTTTATCCCTTTCCCGATTCAGGATTCCGCCCCACTGGTTACAGAAATACCCGTAAGAAATGCATTGCAGCAAACATATGTTATTAAGTGAAAGAGTCTTTTCAAATTTTTAATCAGCTGTTCTTTGTAAACATATATAATGCGACAAAAAATTGTTGTTATTTTTGACAGTATCTAAGTAAACATAAATATTTTTGACGTTTCTATGTAAACAAACATTTTTTGACATTTACAACGTGTCACAAATGTCAAATTTTTGATAAACGTGATTTGATATCTTTTTTACAATTTCCAAGAACAGTGTTATTTTCCATCAGTAAAAGGTTTAAAAAAATAGGCAAGTATTTTTGTTTTCTCATGTAAATATTCTTTGAAGAATGTTTTTCTCAACATTTTTTTTTACAGAATTCCTTTGAGCAGTTTTTTGACGAATTTTATTGGAAAATAACATAATGCCGCCAAGAAAAAAAAGTGCTTTAAGCCGTCACAGCGCACGTGCGATAGCAACAAAACGAATTCGTAATAATCAAAGCAACGACCAGCGCGCAAAGGTAAACGAATTGAATCGAATACGAACATCAGCATCAAGAATGATGCTGTCGCAAGAAGAAAGAGAAACATCAAATTTGAATGATAGATTGAGAATGCAAAGTAATCGAGCGGTTGCAAACAGATCAGGCGATGCACGACTTCAACATGACATGTATAAACAAGCTTTTAATTACGATCCTTCAGCAGACTACAATCAACACCCAAAAATGAATATCGGTCACATGAATGTAACTTGCCCACATTGCCATGCACGGAAATTTCCAAACGAGGCACTAGGAATGTGTTGCAGCAACGGGAAGGTGTATCTGCTACCACTTCAAGAACCTCCTGAGCCACTTTTGTCTTTAACATCCGGAACAACTCCCGACTCTAAACGTTTTCTACAGGATATACGAAAGTACAACTCTTGCTTTCAGATGACATCTTTTGGGGCAACCAAAGTAGTGACACATGCGGGATACATGCCTACGTTTAAAATTCAAGGACAGGTTTATCATCAAGCCGGGTCATTATTACCTGAACCCAATCAAGATCCACGATTTTTACAAATATATTTTACCGGAAATAACGACATTCAAATTGATCAACGGTGTGGAAATATTCCAGGAGTCGACCGCAAAATCGTAGATTCATTACAACAGATGCTACAAGAAAAAAACAATTTGGTTAGAATGTTCAAAAATGCTTTACAACGAATGCCAAGCGATGAATATAAAATTGTTATCAGAGCAGACAAAACACCAACAGGAGAGCACGAAAGACGTTTTAATGCCCCAACATCTGATGAAGTTGCAGTTATAATTGTCGGCAATGAATTTGATAAACGGGATATTGTTCTACAAAAACGGAGTAATTTGTTGCAGCGCATTTCAGAAACTCACCGTTCTTATGATGCTCTACAATACCCGTTACTTTTTTGGGAAGGCGAAGATGGATACAATTTCAACATTTATCAGATTGATGCAGTGACACATGCCGCTACAAATAAAAAGGTTTCAGCAATGAATTACTACGCTTATCGTATAATGGTGAGAGAGGGGCATAATCATCTGTTACGTTGCGGACGACTGTTTCAACAATTCTTGGTGGACATGTATGCAAAAATTGAAAGTGAACGTTTATCATTTCTGCGATGGAATCAGAAAAGACTACGTGCAGAAGAATATATTCACCTTAGGGACGCAATATCGAGAGATGCAAATGCAGAAGATATTGGAAAAATCGTCATTTTACCTTCGTCATTTACCGGCAGTCCTAGACATATGCATGAATATACACAAGATGCTATGACGTATGTCAGAAGTTACGGTCGCCCGGATTTATTTATAACTTTCACGTGCAATCCAAAATGGGTTGAAATTGAGTCCCTTCTGCTTCCTGGACAGACTGCGGGAGACAGACATGATCTGACAGCAAGAGTTTTTAAACAAAAACTAACAAAACTGATGGATGCAATAGTCAAATTGAGAATATACGGGGAAGTTAGATGCTTCATGTATACTATTGAATGGCAAAAAAGAGGTTTACCACATGCACACATTCTCATTTGGTTGAAAGAAAAAATTCATCCGGACCACATAGACAAGATTATATCAGCCGAAATACCAGACAAAGAAGAAGATCCTCTTTTATTTAACGTAATCACTTCAAGCATGATTCACGGCCCTTGCGGAAATTTAAATCCTACATCCTCCTGCATGAAAGATCGACAGTGCACGAAAAGATATCCACGCTCTTTTTTGCTCGAAACTCAAACTGGACAAGATGGCTATCCACAGTATAAAAGAAGAAAACCAGAAGACGGAGGACATGTAGCAGTAGGCAAGATCAAACAAAGAGAAGTGCAAATTGACAACCGTTGGGTGGTACCATACACTCCCTTGCTTTCAAAAACCTTCCAGGCACATATAAACGTAGAATACTGCAACTCTGTCAAATCGATCAAATACATATGCAAATATATAAACAAAGGCAGCGATATGGCAATGTTTGGAGTCAGTAACGACAATGATGAAATAAGTTTATATCAGATGGGACGATACATTTCAAGTAATGAGGCAGTTTGGAGAATTCTGAGTTTTCCAATACACGATCGCCATCCCACAGTTGTCCACCTCGCAGTGCATCTGGAAAACGGCCAAAGAATTACGTTTACACCCCAGAATGCGGCTCAATTGGCAGCCGATCCGCCACATACTACCTTGACTGCCTTCTTCAAATTATGCACCGAAGACCCGTTCGCAAAGACACTGTTATATCCAGAAGTTCCACAATACTATACGTGGAACATATCGAAAAAACAATTTTATCAAAGGAAACAAGGTGTTAAAGTACCTGGAACAACGATAAGAAGAAGTGATGCTCTAGGCCGAGTATACACAGTACATCCTAACAACGCCGAATGTTTTTACTTGCGAATGCTTTTGCATGTTGTAAAAGGGCCGACATCTTTCGAACATATACGCACTGTTGAAGGTGAGGTTTGTTCCACATATCGACAAGCGTGCCAGAAATTGGGACTTCTAGAAGATGATCAACATTGGGATACGGCATTGTCCGAAGCAGCTGCAATATCTATGCCCTGTCAGATGCGTCTCCTATTCTCAATTATTTTAACAACCTGTGCTCCATCCGATCCAATGGCTTTGTGGGAAAAACATCGCGATTCTCTTAGCGAAGATTATTTATTGCAACTGCGTAGAACTGCGAACAACTTCGATTTGCAAATGTCAGATATTCTTTACAACAAAGCGTTAATAAATATCGAAGATACATGTCTGTCCATCGTCAACAAACCTCTTCAGGAATTAGGACTCCTTTCACCACCAAGAGACGACATTGACATAGTGGATACTGATGTTGTACGCGAGACCAACTACAATCGAGATGAACTACGTAGATTTGTAGAGACTAACGTACCTCTTTTGGTAGGACAGCAAAGAACGTCATATAACATAATTATGGATCGAATTTCAACTCAAAAGGGAGGTATATTCTGTCTCGATGCTCCAGGGGGAACAGGAAAAACGTTCCTCATTAACCTCATACTTGCACAAGTGCGAAAGAATGGCGATATCGCACTTGCTGTTGCGTCCTCTGGAATAGCCGCAACTCTTTTGGCAGGAGGAAGAACTGCGCATTCAGCGCTAAAATTACCGTTGGATTTTTGTGCAACTGATACGCCAATTTGCAACATCAAGAAAAATTGTGGACAAGCCACTGTTCTAAAAACATGCAAGGTTATCATTTGGGACGAATGCACGATGGCAAACAAAAAAGCTCTTGAGGCTTTGGATAGGACTCTGCAAGATCTGAGGGGTCAAGAAGCAACAATGGGAGGAGCACTCTTGCTACTAGCTGGAGACTTTCGTCAAACTCTTCCTGTTATTCCAAGAGGAACTCCAGCAGATGAACTTAATGCGTGTCTCAAGTTATCATATTTATGGAGGCGAGTTCAGATATTGACGCTCACAACAAACATGCGTGTTCGCCTGCAAAGTGATGCGGCCTCACAAGAATTTTCGGAACGGCTTTTGCAAATTGGAAATGGAACCTTCATGAATGCGCCAGGCAATTACTCCATAACATTTCCAGAGGACTTCTGCAATTTGGCTGAATCAATCAATGATGTTGTTAACAGTGTTTTTCAAGACATTGCCACTAATTACAAAAATCACGGATGGCTTAGAGAAAGAGCGATTCTAGCACCACGAAACGATCAAGTAACTAATCTAAACATATCTATTCAAGACAAGCTACCGGGAGCTGTGACGACGTACAAGTCCATCGACACCGTCATTGATCCAGAACAAGCTGTACACTACCCTGTGGAGTTTTTAAACTCACTTGAACCATCAGGAATGCCGTCACATCAATTACTCTTGAAAGTAGGATCACCGATAATGATGTTGAGAAACTTACGACCACCAAAATTGTGCAACGGCACTCGACTAACCGTCAAAAATTTACATCCAAATATCATTGAAGCAACGATTTTGTCGGGAACATCTGCCGGGGAAGATGTCTTCATCCCTCGCATCCCCTTAATTCCATCCGACTTGCCATTTGAATTTAAGAGACTTCAGTTCCCCGTTCGACTTGCGTTCGCAATGACGATTAATAAGGCACAAGGACAATCACTTAACGTCGCAGGAATCCATCTGGAACCCTCATGTTTCTCGCACGGTCAATTATACGTCGCTTGCTCAAGAGTCGGAAACCCGAAGAACCTTTATATTTATGCTCCAAATAATACAACTAATAACGTTGTTTACCAAAACGCATTAAAATAAACAAAAAACTTTTATAATAGATTTTATGATATGCTACGATGTATTAGTAGAGCAATAAATTAATTGGAAAAACGTATAATAAAATTAGTATTTCTTTTCGATGCTTGATTGATGTAGCCCTCTCTACTGCCACGCGAGCGGAGCCGCGGGTTTAGGCTAGTTGCATCTATAAACTTCAGGAAGAGTAGTAGGCAACCACCGAACACAAAATGTACCTGTATAAACAGACATAATAGTCGATATTGGTGGTATTGGCCTCAACATAACTATCATTGCAACCATGGGAACGATACACATTGCATCTATAAACTTCAGGAAGAGTAGTAGGCAACCACCGAACACAAAATGTACCTGTCTAAACAGACATAGTAGTCGATATTGGTGGTATTGGCCTCAACATAACTATCATTGCATCCATGGGAACGATACACATTGCATCTATAAACTTCAGGAAGAGTAGTAGGCAACCACCGAACACAAAATGTACCTGTCTAAACAGACATAATAGTCGATATTGGTGGTATTGGCCTCAACATAACTATCATTGCAACCATGGGAACGATACACATTGCATCTATAAACTTCAGGAAGAGTAGTAGGCAACCACCGAACACAAAATGTACCTGTCTAAACAGACATAATAGTCGATATTGGTGGTATTGGCCTCAACATAACTATCATTGCATCCATGGGAACGATACACATTGCATCTATAAACTTCAGGAAGAGTAGTAGGCAACCACCGAACACAAAATGTACTTGTCTAAACAGACATAGTAGTCAATATTGGTGGTATTGGCCTCAACATAACCGTCATTGCAACCATTGGAACGATACACATTGCATCTATAAACTTCAGCAGAAATAGTAGGTAATCACCGAACACAAAATTCAACTGTCTTAACAGTCATAACAGTCGACTTACTATTGTACATAATAATCGTATACGAGTATTTTCATGTGCCTAGTGTAGTGCTCTTGAGACAGAGAGAATGAATACCTCTGGTCACCTGAAAAGGTATGATGTTTGTCATTGGATTATGCAGTTTTTGTTCATTTTTATGGTTTTTGAAACGCAAGTAAACTCGGTTTGTGTCTACTTGTTTACAGAAGATGCACATAGAAAATTTTCAACAAATTTATTGAATTTAATATCAACGTTAAAACGTATTTGTGTATTTAAAGTCATTGCGAATTCTTATTGTCTGAGAGTTTAGCGAAGACTCTCCCACGAATTGAGGGCGATGCGGATTCCTGGCATTATATGTCTCCGCTGTATAGACGATAACTTTCGAATGAGTAATTTTGTTGAAATTTCACCTCTACTACCGCTTTATCAAAACTGAATATGGTGATATTTTATTGGTATATTGTTAAATTTCATGCTTAACCCCATTCATATACTTTTTACATGGTTTTAATCAATTTTATTCTTTCTAAACTTGCTTTTGTCTTGAATTAAATGTTTTGAATTTTATTGTTAGCACATTTTCGGGAAACCAGTAAAAATGTTTATAGTATGTTGTGTAATTTTAATTCTTAACCTCCAAGATGTAGGAATTACTTATAAAAACGTGATTCACTAGGATCATATATTTAGTTTTTCATGTTTGACCTTGATGTTTCTGTTTTGAGTTGTATGGACAATATAAATACATTATAAGAGATTCAATATTAATTTTGTATACCATAACTGTACACTTTGAATGATCCCGTTATTTCTAATGTTAACAGAAGAAACTTTGGCGCAGCTGAAACATATGGTTGTGTGTGGAAAAGTTTGCAGAGTAACCACCGACACCGCCATGATGAATATAACCACACTATTCGACACTAAAGTTTGATGTTAGAAACGGAAGTCAATACACAATTTTAGGCCGCAACGCCACGCCTAGTTTGAACACGTATATGCATGTAACATCAGGTAAATACCATTTCCGGTGTAACGGTGTGAGAGGGTGACGGACACTCGCCGACAGGTGCCGTTAACGTCCGCGTCTGCCAATTAGCCCACCGCTGGCGACTTCGCACCAAAAAGTCTTGCTTTCAACCGTGAGCGCGAAACCTGTTGGCTGTAAATCTCCCAGCTGCACATTCAGTTCTCTTCACACTCGTTACGCTGCTTAAATGCACTTTTAAAACTAAATATAAACAGTTTATGTACAACGGTTGACATTCAGTAGCCACGTCCTGTGGCGTTGAATCTGATTGGAGAGGGCGAATGCCTTGGACTTCAGAACCCCTAAGTGAAAAAACATTGTAAAGTACTATTGCTGAGTGCTCAGGTTTGATTGACTTTGAAAAGAAACGACTGTTTAAAATCCAATGAAATCTATTGATTTCCTCTGTAATACCTGTTTCATTTTAGGACATATTGCTGAGTGTTCAAGTTTGGTTGACTTTAAAACAGAAGCGACTGTTCAAAACCATATAACATCGATTATCATTCTCTGTAACACCTGTTTTATATCTGAAAAAGTGCTCACAAATCCTCTTATTGAGATCTTATTTATTTCTTACCAGTTTAAAATGAAATTTAAATTTCTTTTGAGAGCAGTTCAAAAGCGCAAAAAGTCGGTTTTGCTAATTTTAATTTTATGTGCGTCTTTATGACACTTAACCACGTATTTCTTATGATAAATGTTGGTGCTTTATTTTTAAAACATGACTTAAATATAAATGGAGTTATAATATTTTATACTTGTATATACTATTTCTATAGTGAGCGTATACACCAAGCGTCAAAAGTAAATTAAATTTCATATTTGTATGTTTGGAAGGCATATATGTAATAATTTAAGTTATGAGGGAAACATATTTTCTCGACATTTTCCATCGTTCAGCGATACACGTAACACAGTTTTGTATCACTGAACTATGGCAAATTTCCGGAAAATCCTGTTTCACTCACGGTCCTTCCATCGTTAGAAACAACCTTTAAATAAAATATTTAAGTTAATGAGGTGGAAAATTGGACCAACGTTATTCAATAAGATGAACAGAATATACTATTATATATTATCAAATATAAATAATTTATTAGTTTTTGAAATATTAGGTGTTTTTAAACGAATTATCCGATTAAATATTTTTTAAGGTTTCCCTTTCAGCTCCCTTTAATTTGATATGTAAAATGTGATACTTCGCTTTTTGAGTGTTTTAAGTTGTGTTAGGAAGTAAAGGGGGATTCGAATGAGGGGTTAATTTTTAGTGTAAGCAATCTCCCCATGAAAGTAGACGTTTGCCACAAACTTCTCTTTTATCTCTCATTTAGTTAGTTTTTATTCGAGACTGCTATTCGATTGATCTGAAGTGTATAGTAGCATCGTAAGTAAGATCTACAACGATTAATTGTCTAATTTTTTACTTACTTAAACTAAATTTGGTAGGCCTATTAAGTAACTTACACGGGGCTTTGTTAGTTAACCAGTATCAGTGAATAAAATATGATGACTACCGTGCAAATCCCAATATTTAGTTATGATGCATCGTAAAGAAAAGTAAAAAAATGTTATTTCTAAGAAAATTTAAAGTTTTCAAAGTTTTTTATACCACGTAAAGTTCAAATATGTCGGGCGTTCAGTTTTGATTAGTGACAATATTAAAATACATATGTTAACAATATTAAAATGAATATGTTTTGAAAGTATAACTTATTTCTGTTTACAACCATACCAAGTCTAAACTTTTTTGTAAACCCTGTTAAATTTATAAGTATTTAGATCTTAAGTTTTGAAAATCTTTCTTGAAGTTTTCGAAAGGATACATTTCAACCAAATAAAGCTTGTTATGAATTAAAGTTATAAAATATTAATCAATCTTGGAAATTGATACTTCAAGAGGACAGCTGAAATAAAATCTATCTGACTGTGATTGATGTGACTTTTTTAATTCGTATTCACGTTACAGTCCTTCCACAAAACCATCACGTAAATACTGGCTGGTAGGAATAATAAAGCCTTCTGTCTTAGCTGTTACCTCAGTTCAAACTCGTATTCACGTTACAGTCCTTCCACAAAACCATCACGTAAATACTGGCTGGTAGGAATAATAAAGCCTTCTGTCTTAGCTGTTACCTCAGTTCAAACTCGTATTCACGTTACAGTCCTTCCACAAAACCATCACGTAAATACTGGCTGGTAGGAATAATAAAGCCTTCTGTCTTAGCTGTTACCTCAGTTCAAACTCGTATTCACGTTACAGTCCTTCCACAAAACCATCACGTAAATACTGGCTGGTAGGAATAATAAAGCCTTCTGTCTTAGACTGTCTGCCTGCTTTCTGTCCGTACAATTTGGAATTCGTTAATGAATACCCCAATGAAAGAGAGACACACTATAAAGTTCCTACAGCTGCGGACCTCTGAGATTATAAAATGATGGACAACAGCGGTCAAGCTTTCTAATAACAGCTTTAAGGTACGCCGAACTTTTCTTGTGTGGTAAGTAAAGTGCTAGGATATTTACGTCTAGCAGGCCTAGGGGAGGATAACCCCATCGTCTCAAACACCTGCTCTCGATTGGCTGGATTACTTCTATGCTATGAGTATTGGTATTCTTTCGCTGTAGTAGGAGTTTTATACAACTTTCAAATAGAAAATCTGTCTCCTTTATTTAGAGTCCGTATGACTTAACAAATAGTGATTTGGACCTTATTATTATCACCAGCAAAATTTATTAAATGCAATCGTTTTTGTTTCTGGCCAAATATAAATTACCAACTTTAACACCCCTCGCGAGCACAGATACGATATAATATTGACTCTGCCCGAATAATTTCATCGACAAGCTATTTCTTTACTCCTTGATGGTACCGATGGCATCTTGTGCTGATCAACACATTACCAGCTAAGTTGATACACGTTGCCGATGTAAGGTCAACGGACACCGCAGACAATGGCTCAGGCTAGGGGTGACAGCCGGTCGGTCAGCCGGTGGCGCGATGCCCGATACAAAAACTATGGGTATTTTAAGCAGCTGTCGCGTGACAAAAACGCTCTACAAACGAGTTACTTAAATAAGACAAACGAAGCGCGCAGCTGGCCAACACGGTGGTAATATGGGCTTAATGGAGGCGTGGGCGCTGGGCGCTGGCTGGCCTCAATACCCGCATCTTCGGGGCGGGATCGGAAATATTTATCTGGTGTCGGAAGATTGCGGGAAGCGAAAACAGAAGCAAAATTCGTATACTTCAGGTCGTAAAATGGGTGACACTGTTAAACCTTAGTTTTACTACAACTTTTTAAAACAATTGACAAGGGTTGTTGTAAGACAAATAAAGATTCATACTAAATTTCGCGAAAATTTGTTTGAAATAATTAAGCTGCATTAACATCAGAAATTTAAAGGATATTGGTAAAATTGTAGTATTAATCGAAAAGTAAATCTGTAATCGCAACGAAGGTGTTGATTTCCATAAATTCATCATTTATTACAGAATTAATAAGGTGTAATAAGTTACTCTTTAACCTTACCTATCTATAGTGTATTAGGACTTAGGGTAAGAATAGTGAACACGTCTGAAAGCACGTGAGGTGCAGTCACTGTACAGCTCGTAAATTTGCTGCCGCACCGCCGCGCCGTAACCGCGTGTTGGTGCAACGCTTCAGCGAAGTTGGCGGCACTCACCACCGCCCTTCCCACCGCACCGTGCCGTACTTATACGTGCTTGCATGCGCTTGTGGAAATAAGTACTAACTACACGGTAAAGTGTTGTACGATCATTGTACATATAGCGTGGCACATTACTTGAAACAGAACAAATAATTATGAGTTACCAGGGCTGTGCACACGATTCCCTGCAGCATAACAAGGGTTTCATAGGTATACCCATGGCACAGTCTGATGTGTATAGCTATTGGAATACATTCATACATTTCTTCCTATTCCGTTTCTTAAAATTGGATTAAAAGACAGTAAATTGGAGTTCTGTAACAAAGATTGGAGTGATTTCTACCAACAATAAGTCGAATCTTTATGTGGTTAAATAACGGTTAAATTCAGTCGGTGCTATTGAGTTATTATAACAATTCCTTTTTCAAAGATTGAACGGACACCATCTTAAAACCTTAAGATATTACAGAATGTAAAAATTAAATTAGTTTTAAATTGTGAAATACTGTTTTAAACTCTTGTCAGTTTTAATTTATATTAATAATTAACTAAATTTTGTTTTTGACATGGTAGAATCGTTACGACTGGTTAAAGAATTTACCTAAGCTATTAACAAATATTGTCTCTGTACCAAATTTAGTTTGGATTGAAAATTAGGGCAGTTGTATTCGACATATTTTAACATACTACTCGTAATTTGGATGGCTGCTATCAGATACTATTACGAAATTTACGTGAAATCTGTAACAAACATTATCGAAAATTACGTAAACATCTGAAACCTTTTTTGGTTTTGTTACAATTCCAACGGTACTTTTTTCAACGAAATCTGTCAACGCTTATGCGAGCACAACCATTTAAAAGGTACGCTTGCACAAGCCGGTGGCAACAGATGTCGTCAGTTGAATGGCATGAACTGTTTTTACAGAAGAAACAATGACCAGAGGTCCGAGCACTCCTAGGAGGTCTGAGCTGCGTGCCTGTGTGGTGACCTCATGAGACTTACTCGTATGCAGGCCTGGGACACTTAGTCCACGTCCGTCCCAGTCTGGCAGTACATTCACAGAGTCAAACAGCCGCGACCTGCCTTGGCCGGTCGATCGCTGTGTGGTACGCAAGGCATAATTAATTATTTGCAATTATAACAGAAAGTCTGCATGGTCCAACGCTTACGTAATTAATAGGTTGCAACGTCTTGTGTGCAGATTTACACAGTGAGTGCCATTGACCATGTTCTGTGGGTCCGAACCGAAGAGAACTTGTTTACGCTCACAGTTTAAAAAAGACTCCATTTAGATTTGGTTTTGGTGCGAAGATACCACAGGGCGCGCTGACTCAAGCACGGTGCAGAAAGAAGCTTAAAAGAGAAACTGCTAACACTTCTTTACATGAACTTGAACATGGTTTAATATACTAATCTTGAATCTTGATAAAAGCAGTTTGTACAGTTTTATGTAACTATTTCAAGGGATAGTACGAGATAAGATTGTCCGACAAAGCTACATTTACCTTTGCCGGGATATGTGTAGTAGACATAACTATCGTTACTAGAGGTAAAATAATCCTCGTTGAATGAGAAAGAGCCGTACTCAGTTTCCTCAATAAATTCACGTGGGGCTGGCAATCATATTGTCTGGTATTTTGTAATAAAAGAAAATTTGAATAGGGATTCATATGAATTGGTTTTTAAGCACAGTTTATCTACCTTACTACTTTATTATGCCAAACATTATAACACCGTAAGTCTTCAACAGGATGGGGCAGCACTTGATTATGCCGTACAAACACTGATGGACAGAGAGTATTGAACAGGACGTAGATGAGTACCATCTAGATGAAACTAGACAGAACGTACATCTAGATTTAAACTCTATAGATTTAGTTTTATACGAATTATTTAGAAAAATGGGTTTGTCTAACTAAATCCACCAACAGTCAACAGCGCATAAGCGAAGCAGTTCGTCAAATATCTCATCTGACGTGTTACAAAACGTTGTTACTATTTGTTATCACAGGACGGGATACTGTTAGGAGACACTAGGGTAGCATTTCGAAAACGTATTGTAACTGTAAATACATAATTTCAGTGTAGTATTTAACGTTCTCTGCTATCTAAGAGTAACACTGTTTGCTTAAATGAAGAGTAGTTTTAAGCTTTTAAACGCCGCAATGAGGGCGAATTTTTGAGCCTAATTTATACGTTTAACATGATGTACAACTCGACATACGTGTGCTACGAATTGTGATTTTGATCTTATCGCTACCACGTGGGTTGTCCTTATCATGTAATAAACTATTTGTTAACGTTTAAAAGTAGGATTAACATAAAGAGTATTACTGCTTAATATATTCGGGTGTCAGATGCCTTTCACATTGGTGTAACAGTGACGCGAGTCAGACCGAGCGTCCATTAGGTGTATTTCAACTTACCAGAAAGGGTGGCCTGGGCAGGGCTGGCCCGTTGGCAGTGGGCACCCTGCCTCACACGGCATGTGTCTGTCACCCTCTCGCATAGTCAGGATTATACTGGGAATTTTACACTAAGTACACCACCATGACCGGAGTTGTGTGTTGACTTGCAATCCATAAGTAAATATTTTACTGTGATTAGTCTAAAATCCAGAAATAGTAGATTTTAAGAAGATTATGATAAAATGGAGTGATGCAAATTATAATATTTGAAAAGTAAGCGGAGTTTGTAAATCGTTATAAACAGCACGTATTTGTCCAAATATTTCAGACAACCTAATAACAATCAGCTGTAGTGAACTCTATTTACTTGTATAATTCACACTAGAAGTTGGCGACGAATGGGCCTGTGCTTGTATACGCGCCAGTGTACTTGATGATTTACAATAATGTGTTGGCACTATGCTCTAGACCACTATACTGTTAACGTCTTTCTCGCCTTGTCACAATTAAAGTCACGTCATACTCGAGTCACGTCTCCAATTCGCCGATGCGCTTAACTAGCCAAAGTGATGGTACTTTGGATCGCACAAAGGATTCATGTTTAGTCCGTCCTCCACCTAACGTCTCAGGAAGTGAGTCATATTACCAGTCCACTGATGCGCTTAACTAGCCAAAGTGATGGTACTTTAGATCGCACAAAGGTAATATTCATGTTTAGTCCGTCCTCCACCTAACGTCTCAGGAAGTGAGTCATATTACCAGTCCACTGATGCGCTTAACTAGCCAAAGTGATGGTACTTTAGATCGTACACTAGGTTACACTCATTTTTAGTCCGTCCTCCACCTAACGTCTCATGATATGCGCCACTCACCGGACTGGCGGGGTGAGCCATTTTTGCCCCATGATGCGGTTAACTAGTCAAAGTGACGATACTTTAGATCGCACAACAAGTGGTACTCATGTTTAGTTGGCTCTTTACCTGACGACGTCTCAGAATGGTGGACTGGGGTGAGTAATGTGTCTAGTCCCGCCCCAGAAGTACACTTCTGGCTAGTTTACCCCTTCCAGTTAAACTTACAATGGGTACAGTAGAAACCTTGTGTCACTTGGGCAACCTTACTGATGTTTAGGAGCGGTAGATCGACAGGTATATTCTATTGCGGAAGATGACTGTTGGAGTTGGTGGGGCTCTCCTAGTGTTAAGGTCTGTTCCTACCCTAGACATAAGGGCATGCCACCCCGCCTGCTTTGACTAGAGAGACTAGTATAGAGCTGCCTTCTCCGTTTTCCAAGGCGACATGACAGATTCATGCCTAAAATCCTTTCTTAAGGATCTTGACAGGAGGCGACTCCTACTTCAAACCTTATCTATCTAGAATATCCTGTCACTGTGAGAAGTAGCGTAAAAGTCCTTTTAGGACTAAGTTTAATTCTTGTCAATAGGGAATAACAGAAGCCTCTATTTCGCCATTGCGCTTAGTTAGTTGAAGTGATAGTATCCTAAATAAACGTTACTTTTTCTGAGATTTTATCTGTGTTTTTGAAGTTACTGGAATTACATTTTTCAGTTGGTCTTATTGTAGTCTCTTACCGAGACGAAATCTTAGTTATTAATCTTTTTATGTAATACCAAACCAAAAGAAATGACTTCAATTTCCAATTAAAATAGGGCAAGTGTAGGTATAACACTATGTAGCGCTACATCTCACAGCATATATAATATTAATTATAGATTTCGTTACTTGTTTCTTCTAATTTTAAACTGTCAGGTAATAAAACAGAAATAAAACACTTAGAATTATGTCAATAACATTGAATTAATTAAGGATACCAGTCTGTACCGGGTAGAACCATGCTTCTTGTCGTGGGGAATATGAGTATACATTGCCTTATACGTGATTTTTCAAAGTGATTATTTTTCGTCTGCGTGTTATACTATCAATATCTTAAAATAAATTAAATTACTTAAATTAAATTTATTTCAATCAATCTATGTTTTTGGGGCTGTCAATGTAACAAGATACCATTAGTAATAACGAGTAATATCTCGTTAGTAATTTCTCAATTGCGACATCCCATCAGAGTGATAAACTTTATTAACGATTGTATTTGTAATGTGTTAATTATTTCTTTTCTGATTATGTAACATTAAAAAAATACTTTCAATATAAATTATATACGTTTACGATTAAAATAATAATTTGTCACCTGACAAGTTTGTTCATTTTATCTTTTAATTTTTTTAGGTATTAACAAACAGGTTTAGTTTGTTTGGAGTGTAGTTGAATTCTATAAGGATTTATATACTTGCGAAGATATGCCTAATTGTATAAGAAAGGTTTGTTTGATTATGAAAGTTGTTATAAAGAAAATTAGTATTAAATAGTAAAGTAAACAAAACACGACGTTTAAAAAATGATTACTATGAATGTGATAAAAATTTAAATTGGGTGATGTTTCTCTGTAATTGTAATAAAAAAGCTAATTAGTTCATTTCGGGCAAAACGAGCAGTTACTTTATTTGTTCCCGTAAACTGCAAGAGTTCTGCACAACCATATAAAAACCTCGGTGGGGCGACCCTCATTAGAAATTAGATATATTTGCTGGATTAAATGTCAGTGACGTAGTGAATAATTTAAAAAGATCACAAGTAATCCTAAATACTATCTAATATTTAATTTAGTGATTGAAATAAACTTACCTAGATAGTAAATCAATATGCTATAGAGATTGTTGTGCTGTGTACTGTGAAAACCAGATGGCTGAACTTTTAAAGTATTTTTCACCAAATTGGCCTATTTCTTCAGGTTTACTCTAACACTAATATCAAGAGAGCCCTTAAACAAAAGTAGGTAGAATATGTAACTCCAAGGGTCGGAATAGTATGCAGGGACTACTGTTAAGGATAATTATGTTTTATAATACCTCATGTCTACTTTATTTAATTTTTTGGTTTTCCAGCTATTGAGCAGTTTTAATACACTGTACGTCGTAATTATCTCATTGTCGAATCAGAACTTCAGGCAAGCTTTATTCAACAGTTTTGTCGAAGACATATCAAGGGGAGTCGGACATGCCTATCTTACCCATGTTAAATTTGCATATTTCATGTCCCTTTTTCTCAAAAACTGTTCACAATAGAGCTATGAACTTTTTTCTGTGGTTTCTGTATATCATTGTCCTGTGATTGACAACTTTTAGTAAGAAAATATTAAAAACTTTTTTAATAGTTTACCAAATTATATATAAATAATTTGTTTAAATATATGTGAAATGTATTTTTAATTTTATATAATATTCAACGGAGTTTCACAAAAAATTGTCAATGTGTACATCTATGTGTGTTATATGCGTGGTAAAAGTTTCACCTTGATATCTTTAACAGTTTTTGAAAAAAGGTACATATGAGTAACAAAAACTACTTTCAGGAAAAACGCATTTAAAGATAAAAAATACTTTTATTCTTAACTTACATGTTACTTGTGGTTTTTTAATATAATCCAGCTTCATAAGATGGTTGTCCAGGGCCTTCTTCTTCCCTATACCACTCTTCAAGCTGTCTTTTTGCCTTGGTTCTTGATTGACGGGCTTTCTTGTGAAGTTCTAACAGTTCTTTCTCCGATTTTTGGATGCGCACTATGTCAATGTTTTTTAAAGCTGCAGCAGATTCTTTCCCTACAGGTAAACCTAACTTTTGCAGAACCAAACACTTGGCAATATTACCTTTGTTGAAAGATGCAACTGCATCATATGCACCAAGAATAAGTGTTTCTAGAGATACAATCACATTTTTGGGTACATGAGTCCATAATACAGGTACATTACATTATTGTATGACTCATTAGAGTTTTGGTTTTTCCCATGTAGGCATTTCTTCAGCAACTCAGGGTAGGCTAAATCTTGATAGACCTTTTTTATGGCAGGCATAACGGCCTCCGGTAAATGGAAATACTTATCATGGTCATACTCTTCCCTATCAGCTACAGCCTTTTGAAACTTGCACCATGAATCTGGGTCTTTAGGACACAGCCCGTGGTTAGGACTTTCATTAGAAGAGTAAACATGAAAATAGCTTGCCCAGACTGCCTGCTTCATTTCATTTAGGGTGCCATATGTATACCTTCTAATGGCAAGGCCATAATATTTCTGAAGAGTTGTCATGGCCTCTTCCATGAGGCGACCTCGTCCGGAAATACCTTTACCGTCTGAAAGAGTAGTATGTGCAAGTTTTGTTTTTAGTGTTGAAAGTCTTTTGTACATTCTTTTCTGTACGTGACCGATACATTCTAATTTAGTTATTGTCACTTCATCCCCATAAACTTTATCCTTGCTTACTGTGTCAAAACCTTTAGAGTCACCGTCCCCTAAATACTTCACATACCTGACATTATGTAGTTGTTCGGACCTACAAAAAATTGTTCTGGCACCATAAACCTCCATACCTCCACTGGTTCCAATATAGTTTGCCTTGCAGGAAGGTTCATGTATGTTCTGATTTTATTTAGGGCAAGCATAGGCTTACTCATAACAGCAATGTCAACAACATGGCCAGTATCTACACTAGTTGCCGATACTAAACCATTTAGGGAAACATGTCCTCGCTTTTGCCAGGTGCCATCTAATCCTACACAAATGTCACGTTAACCGTCATTCTTTTCCACAGTTTCCTCTATACCTTCAGACATAGACTCTTTAGCAACTTCAGTTACAGCAGGAACGATGTGTGCCATATAATTATCTAGAAAACTTGGCCAATGTCTTCGGCAAGTTCATAACTGCACAAAACACATTAGCGCTACTCTGGCCTTTGCCGATTGATCGTAAGGAATAAACTAGCCTCAGGTTGACATCAAACAATTTTCTTATCTGAGGATTAGGATGTTCTACACGTTTAGGTGAAGTAAAACAAGATTTTTGTGTCGCACACGTAGGTTTGGTACATTTCACTGTGTATTTGCCGCAAGACCAATTCCCTTCACCACATCATACTGCATTTCCGAGCCACACTTCTTACAACTACACACTTCAAACACTGACTTCATGAAGGATTTTAGTTCCACAATATCAAATATAAAATCAGAATTATCAAACTGTTCATAACACTCCAGTTGGCCTGTAAGCTTTGATGCTGATGCACTTACCAAAGGTAGGCCCACAGCAGCTTCAGGTTTTGGGGTTACGTCACTTGTTGATTGGATATCTAAGCCTATATTTGCGAGGGCTGAAGTAATATGTAACTACTTTTCTTCCAATAGTGTTTCCGCTATTTTGAAATCTTAAGTTGATTTTCCCAATGCTACTTACTAAAAACAGATAAATGCTGTACAAACAATATCAAAGTAAAACTTTGCTAACAAAAAAGAATAAACAAGCAAGATTTGACAGCTGACTGATACAGCCACATAAACAATAAAGCAGACAAATGGGAAGTCACTGCCAACATAAGGAAACAAAATTGTAGAGAACATAACATAAGACTAATAGAGGTATACTATGTTTAGTGCCGAGTGGTGAATAGCCTACTTGGACATCACTTTTCTTGCATTACATCACTACAAATAAAAAGCTGTAAAAAACTAACCACTCATCTGATTGAGCTAATTTAAACGTTCAATTACTCATCAATAAATGCATAATACAATTATATAAAAATCTAAAAATAATTAAAATAATTTTTTATGTCCCTTAAAAGCAGTGCTGAGAGATATATGAGTGATATATAACGGCAGGAGTGTAAGAATCCTTTCCTTTGTAAATGACTGTACATAATTTCCACGAAAGAAGGTGAGAGTTCCAAATAAATATCCAGTATGGTTTACTCGTGAAATAATTATGGATTTAAAATTAAAAAACAAATGTGCTAAAAAAAGGAAGTACTCTCGTCATCATAATGAATTATTTAAGTCTTTAAGAAAGACTGTTAAGGATAAAATACAAGTAGCACATAGAGATTACATTTCTTCGGTAGAGAATAACATAAAATTAAATCCTAATAATTTCTGGTCTTTTATCAAATCAAAACGAAATAATAACCATTTGAGTGTGAGTGAATTTAATAATATGTCTTGTTTTGATGACACATATACTGGAGATAATATACCTGATGCTTTTGCAAGTTACTTTTCATCTGTTTATGACCCACAACCCTCCTGTTACAATCTGGACCAGTTCATTAGTAGTCAATCCTTAGACAATTTTTTTATACCCAGTTTTAATTCTAGTGATGTAGTGAGTACCATAAAAGAGATGAAATCAAAAAGGTCTTCGGGCCCAGATGGAATTCCAGCGTATATTGTAAAAGGTTGTGGGGAGATATTAGCAAAACCACTGTGTTTTATTTTTAATCTTTCACTTTCGTCATGTGTGTTTCCGGACAAATGGAAGGAGGCCAAAGTTACTCCTATTTTCAAATCTGGAGAAAAAAATAAAATTGAGCATTATCGTCCTATTTCGTTGATAAATTCATTTGCAAAGGTTTATGAGCTTCTTTTGTATAAGCGGATATTTAGTGCAATCAAGTCTAGGATTTCCTCAGAACAACATGGGTTCTTACCCAAACGCTCTTCAGCAACAAACTTAATGGAGCTTTCTTTGAATATATCAGCTGAACTTGATAGTGGCGGTAGACTAGATGTAATATATACTGATTTTTCAAAAGCATTTGACAGGGTAAATCATGATATTTTGCTGCGCAAATTATTTCTCTTAGGATTTTCAGTTGATTTTTGTATATTTATGGCGTCATATTTACAAAACCGAACTCAGTTTGTGTCAATGTTAAACAAATCTTCTTGTGTTTATACAAGCTCCTCGGGTGTTCCTCAGGGCTCAAATTTAGGACCTCTCTTGTTTTTAATATTCATTAATGATCTCCCCTGTTGCTTCTCTGACTGTAAATGTCTATTATTCGCTGATGATCTTAAATTATACAGGCCTATAAAAGATGATTTTGATGTTAACTTATTACAAAATTCTTTAGACCAGTTGTATGTTTGGTGTTCGACTAATAAGTTGGAATTGAATGTAAATAAGTGTTTTGCCATGTCATACTCACGGAGGAGGATTCCTGATTTTAACATTTACTTCATAAATAATAAAGCTTTAAAAAATGTTTCTAAAATTAAAGATTTAGGTGTAATTTTTAGTTCTTCATTCTGTTTTAATGATCATGTCCACATGCTGGTGTCGATTGCATACAAACTTCTGGGCTTTGTCAAGAGAAACTCAAGATATTTCCACAATACTAAGACAATTATGACTTTGTATAAAACTATGATAAGAAGTAAATTAGAGTATTGTTCTGTTATCTGGAATTCAATACATGTGTTAGAGTGTAGCAATTTAGAGATAATACAAAACAAATTTCTTAAATTTTTATTTTACAAACAACATAATTATGTATGTCCTTACGACATGCCCACTTCTAATTTAAGGGAAATGTTTGAGATTAAAAAATTGTCCATAAGAAGGGAACTAGCCTCAATAAGTTTTTTATGTAAGTTACTTAATAATTCAGTTGATAGTTCGTATTTGTTAAGTCACATAGGTTTGCATGTACCACATCATATATTTAGAGAATTTAATTTATTTGCTTTACCTACATGTAGAACAGTTTCTCATTATAACTTTCCTTTGTACAAGACTCTACGGTTTCTTAATTTAAACCAATCAAACATAGATATTTTTAATGATAATTTGGAAAATATTTTAAAGATATGCTGCAACCTTTTATTTTGATTTAATTTATTGTTCATTGTAGAAGTGTATGTGTACAATGAAGCAAGTTGTTATTTTTTTAAATTTTATAGAGTTCATTTATTTATGTTGTGTAAAGAAATTTTAATATTAATTTGTGTAACTGCCAGCAGTTTAGTTTAGTTTAGTTTGTTATGTTAAAGTTCATATTAAGAGTACATTAATTTTAGTTAAGATAGCTGTTTTGGGAATAATTGAAGGTTTTGTACTTTGTTTGTGCTATATCATGCCCTGTAGCTGTCATGTAAAATTGAAAATAAATAAATAAATAAATAAATAAATAATTGAACAATTATTTAATATAGGCTTACTTGTGATATTTCAAAACGTGGTTTGTCATTTCTCCGAGTGAGATGCAAGTAATATTTCTTTAGTAAATCTTTTTCTTTTCTCAACACAATCTTAATGCGTTATCTTCATGCAGTGAATTTTCTTAATATTTTATATTAACCCTACCTCTTTCTTGGCTGTTGGACTTCTCTGATGGTCTTATGGTTAGCCTGACTATTTTTAATACTAAACAGTTCGATTCTATTCTGTTAACCAACTTCTCCGTATTTTTTGAAGTGAATGTGATAGATTTGATGCAGTGATACTTTGATGGTAACTGCACTGGAAATTCTACCATTCAGAAGCAGGTTCGGTGTAAAGTCTTTTCAGAATCAGACTCGAAATTCAACAATCACAATTAACGGCATGCTCTCTATTTAATAATTTTTTCTTCATCAACCAGGGAAAACAACGGAACCAAATATATCATTTATGAAATGTATATGAATTTGTCACCATACTCTTTTATAATGAATGATTTTATAAACTACGTGAACTCTTGCAACACAATGGTAAAACTGCTTTAGTATAATAAGCATCGAACTGCATTCGTCGTACTTAAGTGATGGTAGAATAGTTGCGTGAGTGTTCATGTTGTAACCATTTACATGGTTACATTTATATAATGAATGATTTTATAAACTACGTGAACTCTTGCAACACAATGGTAAAACTGCTTTAGTATAATAAGCAACGAACTGCATTCGTCGTACTTAAGTGATGGTAGAATAGTTGCGTGAGTGTTCATGTTGTAACCATTTACATGGTTACATTTATATAATGAATGATTTTATAAACTACGTGAACTCTTGCAACACAATTGTAAAACTGCTTTAGTATAATAAGCAACGAACTGCATTCGTCGTACTTAAGTGATGGTAGAATAGTTGCGTGAGTGTTCATGTTGTAACCATTTACATGGTTACATTTATATAATCAACACATATTCTGATACGGTATATTTTCCAATTGTTTTTCAGTGTGAGGAATACGTCAATACTGAACAAGGTCGGCTTCACATTCGGTGAGCTGTAATCAATAATCGTCCACATACCTCTATCCAGCTCAGTGACTCTTTTTATATCTAATATAATACTTCCTAGATAGAAATTGCATCAGTGTCTCATCCAATTTCTTTTCAACAATTCCTTGTTACGATATACCGGGTGTCCCACGAAGAGGTTTAAGCGTTTTATTTTATATTACTTGTCCATTTATTCACCGAACATTGCAAACTCTACACAATTCATTTATTAGGTTTTTAAAATACTCTGTGAAAATTTTAGCTCTCTAGCAATATTGATGAAACAAAATGGTAGCATTTTGAAAAACTATACTTTAAAAATGGTAAAAAAAACAGTATTTTTGATGTTGTAAAATTTATTTATTGTCATTCTAGAGAAATAAAGCATTTCAATCAGAAAATTAGAACATAGCCTATTAAAAAAACCTACAATTACAGTCCACAATTATTCGAACTGTAATCCATCTACAGCGATATGCTAATAACAGCGCTTAACAAATGAAGCGAAAGCTCTTACAAAGAAATTCTGCGTTATACGGAAAGGTTCCTCTTCAATTGATTGTTTTAATACCTCATCATCATTGAAGCTACGAGTATAAACTTGTTCCTTTAAGTAACCCCATAGAAAGAAATCGCACACATTTAAATCTGGGGATCGGGGTGGCCAATCTAAGAAGATCACTTCCACGGCCATGAAGGTTGTCATTTAGGATCATTTAGGTTGTCTTCGATTGTCCGTTGTATCAGTTTATTTTTTGTACATAGAGAAGATAGAGTTTGATGATGGTGCATTGTCCCTGAGTTGGGATTTGACTGAGTTTTATCACAGCTTACATTTCAAAGTGATATCTCGATAATTGAGCTATAATTTTGAATTATTGTATGTTTTACTTATAGTTCTGGTAAGAATCCTCTTCTGTCTGTCTGACTACCTGTATGTGTGTCTGTGTCCGCTGGGTATTTCAATAATGGATTAAGATATGAATTTTAAAGTTTAATGTAACATCATTTCTACGTAGGCAACGTTGTGTTTGATAGTGGGCATGCGGTTTAGTCTTTAGACAGTATAACTAATCGCATGATGTCTCGAGAAAGATTTCATATGTAGACTTGTTTAGTGAAACTTCACATTCAAATGATTTTTATCGTAATTCAACAATTTTTATAATGTATTCAAAAAGTCAATAACCAGTTAAATGTAAAAAATACAATCAATAATAATATAAAATTCATACCATAGACCTAATACTAATAAATAGTACCACTCACTCCTCCATCCATTCCACAGGTTTATCATACAACCATATGCACTCAACGCAATATCACGATTTTTAGCAACAGAGTTAGAGTTCAATTTACTGATCCCAATCTGTTTGAAATGAACTCAAAAACAAAATGAAAACATCTCCACTCTAAAGTTCTATTAATCGAGCCTTAAAATGATTCGTACTTGCCAATTCGTTAATGCACTCCGGAGCTTATTGTTTAACTTGACATCAATATAAGATGGAAGTTGCTCGAAAGCAGAAGTTTTGTGAGATTTAGTTGTCAGGTTGTTCCTCCCTGCCACAAGTATTGTATCTGTGGACATCACTAGTCAATCAATACACTTTTACATTGACAATACAGGTAGGGCCGAATGTAGAGGCAGGGTAAAGTCAGTAATCCGAACCTCCTAAAAGCATTTCTACACGACTCTCTGAAATTTAGTTTTTTAATGATTCTGAATGCTTTCTTCTGGAGCTGAAGGCTCTTTCAAATTTGTATTTTTCGCATTCACTCCACAGCTTTATTCTGTGAGAAAAGTGTGGCTCTACAAGACCAAAAGAGGCTATTTTTAGGAAATGTAACGAGCAAACCTCTACCAACTTACGCAAGCCCAAGGTGCCACTAGCTACTCGGGGACGAACTAAAACTAAATCAACATGATCAATCCAGGTCTTTTCCAATGTACAGTTGTCCAATATCACTGCAGATGGGTTCTGACTTTCTTCCTGCCGCAAACTAAAGTTGATGAAGTAGAATTTTGGTTGACCGTGGTTGCAAGATGGTTTTCATCGAATAATTGAATACACGAATTTATTTGAGAAGAAGTCATGGTTTCCAGATCGCTTTTTGATTTTGCTTGTATATCTTCGTCTGTGTACTGAAAAGGGAATATATGCAGTTTTAATATATCTGCTCAGGTTATTGACGTAAGGCAAAAAGTTAACTGGGTAGAGAACTAATCCCCATCGAGATTAATTCTTAATTTCGTTGAGATTGAGTTTCCAATTTGAACACATTGATATCTGTCGTGAAAGAAAGACTTGATCCACTCATGTGGAAGCCCATGACACCGCAGCTCACAAAACAGTAGACTATCTCATATGGACGCAGTTCGAGGTCTTGGATATATCAAGTAACACAACGAGTGGACTATCTGTATTCTGTTAAAATCCTCTATTATTACGTCCACAAGCTTGTTTATTGCATCGATCGTTGCATTGATCGACAAATCATTGCGGAAATCAAATGGGTTTGAAGAAAATATTTCAAATCGTCCCGTAAAGTTCAATAATCTCTTTAGAAATAATTTTTCAAAAATTTTACTAAAACAGACAAATTGAAATTAATCAATAATTATTAGTCAGGCAAGGGTTTCCTTTTTGAAAACAGGAGCGACCTTTCAGGTCTTTAATATGTTTGGGCAGTAATATGTGCCTGTAGCAACGTTGGAATTAACCACGTCAATGGTGACATAGTTTGGTTTTTCGGCTGGAGTTATCGCATTATTCGATCAAACCTCCTCCTCCGTCACAGGACTCTGTGCCATGTATATCACAGGATCAAAAGATGGTGCCTGTGTTGACCCTTGAATATTAGGAGAGGGAATCGCAGCTTAGGTTCTATACATCTTGCTTGTATTTGATTGTATTTTTAGTTTGTTAGATTCATGATTGCAAAGGTGATTTTTTAAGATATGTGTTTGTTTAGTTCAAATTATGTTATTCCTTTTGTGACTCTAATGATTTTTTTAATAAATTCTGAAATTATAAAGTGTTAATTATAATTAAATTTTTTTAACATTTTTCAAAACTTGTACTACAATTTCTTTGTATTTTTGGTTTTATCTTTGTTGTTTTGAAAGGGCTTGTACAGTGTTACGGTAAGTGAAACAGTAGACATTTACTAAATGTTTCATATTTGTTATTTCATAATCATGTTTTAGGTTGAGACAAAATAATCAAAACATGCCATGAATGAGATTTCAAGACTTCAATTTGTGATGTTTTTGTATTGAAACATTTAAAAAAATGAAACAAAACACATGTCCTATAAGAACTTAACGGGGATAAGTTAAGAAGAAACAAAATAACCAGCAGGGATGCTGTTATCAGGCAATTTGTTCGATAGCTCTTGATTGAAAGGTCCTAGAGATTTAAGGCTTCTTTTTCAAGGCAGACACAAGTTTCAAGGCAATTTACGTTATTGAAGACATGTAATCATCACTGCCATTCACCCTTTTAATTTTTCTTGGGACGACCTCTTATTTTCCACAACCAATGAGATTGAAAAAGGAAAATTTTGAGTTGTAGTTCATCTATTTTCACTAATCTTGGAAAACGTTACCATCAATTGATCAAAGAGTTTCGTTACGGATCATTTCACTTATTACAACTAATCTGTGTTTCGTGCGATGACTATTGTCTACGAAGTAAGCAACATCCTCGCGTCAACGAATCTAGACAAGTGTGGTAACCACCGGAGTAATTGTTATTTTGTCTTCATAGGTTGTTATTCTTTCATCTTCATACCCATTTTGCTGTGTAGTAATAGTTGTAGTAGTAGATGTAGTTGTATTTCTATAGTCTACATGCATGTTATTAACTAGACTCTGCGCGACCCGCTTGTCGCCTGCCAAACCCTGAGCGCAAGAAAGTAGTGCACGCTGTTACACTTGGCAACGGTACGCGGACTACTTTTTGTCGCAACTAAAACCGGACTTGTTTTGTACACTTTAAATATCTCATTAACGGTTCTCGCCAGCCTCGGGCGGCCATTGACGAGGCGGTTGCCAGGACAGACTCCAGGTTGAATCATCCTGTTGGGCGTTTCTTAGAAATGATCAAACACAATCATTTCGATCTCGTATATAGCCCTCTTTTTATTTTGTTATATATAGTTACAGAACCATTCCTTTTTGTAACTTTCAATCAACGCCATCTTGAAACCTTAGGTGTTTACAGAATAATTTTATCACAACAAAGTTCCTAAGTTGTTCCTAAAATGTAAAAAGTTCTTGGAAGTGTTGTACTAACAACAACTATAAAGAGTATCGTACTAACGTTGTATAAATTAATCTTAAAAACTAATAATGCATATTCAATTAAATATTTCGAGATGAAGGATGGAAACTGTCTTTCTTTGTGAATGTGTCGGATAGCCTTTAATTCGCTAATTTTTGTAGCTCATATTTAATATTTAATATTTAACTTTAATTATTTAAATTTCTTTACATTATTAAATTTACTTTTCTCTTGTAGAATATTTTACAAACCGTGTTAAGTAATTAAGACTAATACTTGTAATCATAAACGTTATTAATTAGGAGATTTAATATTTTGTATTTAAAGAAAACCGTGTGACAGTTAAAATTTCTCGTCGATTTAATTTAGACTAAAACTCTGTTCAAAGTTTTTTAGCTTTTCATGTATACTTTTTATTTTGTGAATATGTAGTCTTAAAAATCATAATATTTAATCATTGTAACTCTAACAATAAAATCGTTTTAAAACTATCAGAAATATCTCAAACGTTTTTCATAATGTTCTGTCTTTAAAATAACATATAATTATCCAACGTTATATTGGCGTAACTTCAAGCGTTTATTAGTTATTAAAATGGAAGTAAAAACAAAATACAAACTAAATAGAACAAGAAAAATTGAGAAAATGCTGCTTATTATTTTAAAGTTATGAAACATTCCGCAAGTACTACACACCTTTTTTACCTCATCTAATATATTTAGAATGTAATTAGATTCATAATTTGTAAAGATGTGATATTTAAGGATATTTCCCCTCCGCAGCGACATCATCAAAAGAAGAGTTCCTACCACTTTGAGCGGGTACGCGGAATGCTCTGGCAGTGTAAAAGGTTCTAAACTCTCGGGAGATGCGTTAATGCGCCCGCGACGGGTGTGAATCCCTCGAGTGTGAAAACCATAATTTATAAATTCCTTTGGAACATTACCAGTGCGTTTTTATCTCACACTTCTTAAATTCGGTGTCTCAAAATAGAAACTGGTTATCTGCTACAGGAACGCCATCTCCTTGTACCGTTCCATCGTCATGGAGTTACGTAAATTATTTAGTTCAGAGGAAAGCCTACACTTTGTAAGTCTTGCTTTTTTCCGTTCTGAATTTTAATAGCTCAGAAGTGACTTCACCTCATGCGGTGGACGCCCTTGAGGATCAGGCGTTTGACAATCTTCAAACTGAGCATTAGTGAAGAGCATACTATTATTAAGTTAAAAATGAAACAAGTGCAGATGTTACCTACGGTATGTGAAGGACGATAGTACATTAGGGCTACTAAATGTTAAATATCAAATGAACTGTTTGTCGTTATCTTACTCATTTTCCAGGAAATCAATTAAAAATTAATTACTACAAGCTGAAATAAATATGACTGAAAAGTAACTTGTTATATGTGGTAGGTTTTAAAAACCTAGTTTAAGAAGCATTATTGCATAAAGAGAGTAGTATTGCTTTTTAAAGGAAATTTATCTCGTAAAATATCGTATTTCTCTCTCCTACTATCATAAGTTCATTTTCATTTCCCGGTTTATAATTTTCAGAATGGTATAGTTCAAACTTATATGTGCCTTTTAAAACTTCGCCAAAAATTTCATGAGAATTCTAGTTCCAGTTCAAATTATGATCCTGATTTTTGGAAAACAGGTGGCCGCATGGTTCAAGGCGTCGAGCTTTTAGCCTGCAGCAGAGATCCTTTTGTGGCTGAAAATATTTGTTATTGCTGTCAGTGAATGAAAAATAATGCATACTGAACTAGTTCAATTCTCATCAGTACAACACTCAACGTACTGATTTGAACTAAAAAGGTTGACAATACCGTTGTAATGCATTTTACAATATCTTGCATATTCATTTGGCTCATGGGGAAGGAGAGAGTAAGGCTTAAAACACATCCTTTGAGAATGTGATCTTTGGAGAATAGGTAGCAAGACATATTCCTCAAGTTACCATTTACCGTATGATGTCTTTAAAATGTGTAAAGAGTCCTTGTTCATCCTAACACTGTTGATATATCTCGCGTTCCATGTAGTCAATCATATTGTCTGTTTGATTCGTAATTGATGTCTAATTATGCCAAATAAGGAAATTGATCTTATTGATTTCTCTTTGTGTTTGTTGCAGGTAATTATGCACTTGTCTTCTGTTTCATCTTTACATGTTGTAAGTAATTAAAATGTTTTAGACTACTCGAGATAAGATTTAAAATTGAATTAATTATTTGTTTTGAAATACGTACCGTACAATAAGATGTCAGTTTATTACGATGTTGATTTATTTATTATATTTATTTATTACGAATGCCTATATTAACTGACGAACCACGTGAATATAAGAAAATAGTTTTCAACATAAATAAATTAAAGCAAACAAGAAAAACAAGGTATTTAGTCGTAGGAGATTGAATAGATTTGTTTAATAGCGTGCAATAAAGTAGGCCAGTCTGGACCGACCAGCGACACGACAATTTATTACTCCGCGGCGTTGTAGTTTTGTTACGAGAGACTTCGGACTGTTCAGCTAAATGATCTATTTATTGGAAGTCCGCGAACGATGTTCTGGAACTAGGAGAAAGGGGTGGTGAAGTCTGAAAAAAATGTTTATTGGCTGGGCGAAAAGTTGATTTCCAAATTCATTACAAAAACACGCCGCGGGCGCTTGGTTTATTAAAAATTTAGTCGCGACGACAAACTTAGAGAGTCTCATAATGCGCTATATTTATCCGTAGTCTCTCTCTTAATCTCCTATACGTCCGCGCGGTAACAACTGTCTTCCCGGGGTTTGGTGTGCATGCGCTCTTAGTTCCTTTTGAACTCTACTTATTTATTATTCTGTGCGAAATTCAATGGTACGAGTGAAAGCTACAGTAATATGGGGTCTGCTAAATGAAAGATAACGATCCGTAATATCTGAGATATTATTGTCCTGTAAGGCATTGTTTTTTGTATGGAGACTGTCCAAAGTTATATATTGATCCATTAATATCTGAATTATTGATTGTTGTGTAATATTAATACGTTAACATCTTAACCACGGTCGTGCTTTAGTGTACATTCATGTGTCTTGACTGATCAAAGTAAGATAGAGTTCATTCAACATCTGAACTACTGTCGTAGTGGTACGTTGATTTTTATTTCAAGATTAATAAAATAAAAAAACATTGATTTATAAACACGTAAAATATTGGTTTGATATAATATACTTCCTTTTGTAATCACTGATGACACTAAGATAATGCTTCGTCAACATCTGAACTATTGGTATGACGTGGTGTAAATTCTTCTGTAGAGGCCGATCATATTAATCCGCCAACACTTGAACTATTGTTGTGCTGTAATATAACTACTCTTATGAAAACTGATCAAAGTAAGATATTAATCCGCCAACTTCTGACCTATTGTTGTTCTGAAATGTAACTTCTTTTATACAACTGATCAAAGTTAGATATTGATCTGTCAATATCTAAAATATAGTTTTGCTGTAATATACATTCTTTACTGGCGATTACTAAAAAAACATACGTACTGTCAACATAATATGAGTAATTGTTGTGCCGCAACATACATTCTTCTGTGTAGATTGGTTAAGTTAAAATATTGACCTATCGAGATATGAATTGTCATGAGTTGTAACGTCCAATTGAGATTGAGTGTTTTAAAGTATACACCTTTTTTAGCAAAATTTAGTCTGTTGCTTTCTATGTCAATACCCCAGACATCCTAAAAGTACCCGGGACCATACACGGTGGGATTTTAAATTTTGATTGTATTAGCTACACAACTAAAATCCAAATTATTTAATTAATACTCTTAAAGGTTTCACATAAAATAAAAAACAATTAATTCCCTTGAAATCCATTGTCGTATTCATGTTCGTAAAATACATAACAGATTCATCATTGTATTTAACTCAAGACGATTATGCTTAATATATATATATATATATATATATATATATATATATATATATAAAACATTATGCATTAGTATGTCACTGTATGAGAGTGTAATCTTGTTAACTAGAATAAATTGAATGAAATAGTAAAAATGTTGTTAGGTTGCTATTTATATTGGACATTATCAAGAATCATTACTTTTGCGGAGAGGTTTAAACTGTACCTCTCAAGGTTTTTTTAAAATTAAAATTAAGATCATGATTAAAAACAATGACTTTCGGTTGTGTTCATGGAATGAATTAAAAATTGTTCTTTGATTGATGGGGTTATTCAACTCACTGAGTGCTGCAAACATCCACAGAGAATAAAAGAAACAAATATTTACAATTTTTTCGCGCGACAGAAATCACTGACAGTTCTCAAAAAAAATCAGATTTATTATTGGCCTCTTCCTGGTGAGTAAAGCGGATTTCTTCATCACTCGAGGCGATGTGAAGGTGGGCTTTTGATGACAAATTGGCCACGTGTTACTAAAACCCAAATTTAATCTCGTTAATAAGCGGTCTGTGTTGTGTGGCATCGATGAGGGTGGCACCAGTGTTGGCAACATTACTGACAGTGTGGCCGCACGTAAACAACCCAAGATTTCCCTCGACTCACCTTAATCACTTCTTAGTCTTGGCTTGCGTGTGGTCTATTAAGAAATTATATATATATATATATATATATATATATATATATATATATATATATAGTATATGTGTGTGTGTGTGCGTGCGTGCGTGCGTGCGTGCGTGCGTGCGTGCGTGCGTGTGTGGTGTGTTGTTTTCTTTGTTGGCTGAAATTTATGATGTAAATGTAACTGTATTGTCTCGATTTTCAATATATTTTTTTTTACTTTTTTGGTTATATGAATAAATGTTAAACATGATGTAAACTGGTTTTGTATTGTAGTAAACATTTCTTGAACATATTGCTCGCAAAGTGTAATTTGGAATGGGAGAGCTGTGTATTTTGTAATCCCTATATAATGCGAAATTATTATATGTTTGTTTGTTCCTCTGGAGATGGAAAAGTAATGTATACGATCCCTTGCAATAATGGGATCGTATACTCCAGTGTATAGATGCAACAGTACAGAGTGCATTGCGGTTGTAATATAGAGATGCTGTGCTCGCGACGTAATTGTCGGGCAGTGCCAGCCGTCCGTCAGCCGCTTATAAACACGGCAGGGTAGACAACTCATTAGCCTTGCCAGTGTGTACTGTTGTATTTATGAAGGGCGGAGAAGCTTCCATCACACTTCAGTGTTACATCTATACACGTATTTCTTAGCATTTACTCTGTTTCGATTGATACGGCATTGGTTTGAATGTCGGGAAAAAGGTCAAACCATAATAATTGATCAAATACATTCTCTGTGAATATTTACATTGCATCTCATCGGAGAGTACCAATTAAAAAATAAACTTATTTTTATAGTCTGAAACTCGATTAAAACTAAAATTACTGTGTTTTGTGTCAACCTGAAGTTATGTATGCTATTGTTAAACAGTATGTTTAGTCTTGTAATTTACATATAACGTAGCTATGGTGAGAAGGGTTGATTCGATGTAAATGTTGAGTTCAGTTCCGGTTCACTTTTTTCTTAGTGCAGCGTCTGGAATCTGACGGTGTCAGAAGTCCTGTCGGGAACATCGTAGTGCACTTAATTGTGCAACTGATGAGACGATGAGAATGCCTCTTCACCAAGATTGTACTATATTTTTGTTTATATTTTGTAGTCTGGGTGTCTCTGACGTCGAACGGTGTAGTTCGAACTGCAGCTAAACTTGTAATTTACTTGTATTAAATAACAACTACGGTTATTGCGATCTATACACGACAATGTTCTATAATGAGCTTTTGTACATAATGTGCTGACTCTTGATGTATTAAGTTGTAATACTCCCATCCGTGAACTACAAATAAAAATCTTACGGAACCATATCGCTTGCGAAATCGTATTATCAGTAATGCTGGAACAAAGCATTAAAAACAAAGTCATGCTAAAGGTTTTTACCTGTCGTGAAGGCAGTTTAAAATATGGAATGTGCCTTATATAGAGTGTTCCGTAACTCTGAACAAAGATATACCACGTCTTTGTTCAGGTTTAGAAAAAAATATTTACCATTTGAACAAGGGTCTCTGATGCTTAGTTTCCCATCTGTATGTCTGTATGTGTTTTTTAGATAAAGAATCAATATCTTAAAAACTAAGAAGTTTAATTATGCCGAATTTGGTTAAAATGTGTATGATAACAAGGCTAATTACCAAAAATTCGTCATGAAATTATCTTTAGTATTTTCAAAATCTTTAGACTCAAGAGTTGCATGAATAACAGTTTTTAGAGGATATTATAACAAATCAAATGACACAAACAATTATATAATGTGAGGTACGGGAAACCATGTATAAAATTATTATAGAATTTACTAGCGTTGTCGCTAATGGAGATATCGTAAATTTTAAAGCGACGGAAAACACACCTCTTGTGGAGCTATGGAAATAGGGACATGTGATGGATATAGACGGATTCGTGTGTCAGAGGTTGGCGAAGTCTGCTCTCTGACCTGTTTGGACATGGACTAATTTGCATGTTTTAACGTAAACAGTTTTAATTAGCGTGTGCTGCCTGAGGGGCTCACCGGTCCGCTTGGAATAGACATCTTCGTCTCTCCTGACCTGTTTAACGGTTTGACGCACTCCTGACATGTGTTGGGAATACCTGTCCTCTGAGAGCACCCCTTGTTTAAATTAATTCATCCAATCGGCCACCATGATTGACTATCAATTTCGTAATTTTCATTTTATTTTTAACTTGTTCCAAGCGTTTAGGCCGCTGGGGGATATTAACCCGTCACAGCTCTGATCATCAAGTTAAATGACTATGCTCTGTATAAATACCGGTTACGTACAACTATGTCCATATGTTTCCAAACAATGTATAAGTCCACATGTACAATATATGTCATTGTATGTCAATAGTTTAGTTACACTAGTCTGTTACGGATTTAACAATTGATATTCTAGCTAGTTTAACCCGTATCAGGCAAGATTAATACAGACAGATGAGCACACCTTGTTAATACGGTTAAGGTGGGCTGTTACAAGTTAATTAATACTGTACGACTCGTATAAAACTTAACCGCACGGCTACAATACTCGATGCAGTCGTCTGTAATGGGTTTACTTTTGTAACTAGTACATTTTTGAAGTGACTACTTCTTTTGGCTGGCGGGCTTAAATGTATGTTTTGCAAGGGGGAAGGAACTTTCGTTCGCGTCACGGAACGTAACGTCACGCTTGTTTGCTAGGGGGGACGGGGACTGTCGTGGCCATTTTGATGTAACGGAAGGCGTTTCTTCGTTCACGTTCAGTGGCTATCCAGGCATGCTAGTGAAAGGTTACTGTCGCTCCTTGTTAAAGTGACCTCTTCTTTTTTTGGGCTATGAACGCATATTTTGCACGGGGAAATCTTGCCTCTATTTTATCAGCTGTGTGGATCTCGCGTCATTTATTAGCTACTTACCTATTCTTTAAGTATATTGTATTCTTGTGTGTATGCTTGTACAAGCATAAAATAATAATGGAACAGACTATCCAGGGACGTATCCAGGGAGCTTAATTGGGAGGTTAGCCGCTAAGTGGCAGTGTCCAGGTCAGGGGGTAGAGCAAGCGGGCGAGTGTCGAGCAGTGGTGGAGATACTGTGACAGGGCGGCATCACAGCAGCGGAGGGGTATATTACCCCACTCTGCGTGAACTAAAAGCGCCCAGTATCTTTTTGTAATCGATTTACCTTTAGTACTGTTTTACAATGATTTGTTTCCTAATTGTTCGATTAGTTTACTCATATTGTTATTGACTTAAATGTCCGAAATATCGCATAGTCTGGATCTTTCCTTGCTTCTGCAGACTTTCCGTAGTTATGCAATTTTTCATTTTAGGTCACTTAAGTTCCGATTTAAAAGCTGTCAAAATTTACAAAATTAATTCATACTCTGATATTAGTAGCTTATTTAAATTTAACACACAAAAATACTTTCAGCGCTAAACAATCGTTGCAAAGACTAAAATATATGATAAAATACTGATTTGAACAAATTGAACAACTACTAATTTATGTATTAATGCACCCAACGTAAAATGTATATCGGACTGCATCATTTAATGGCAGTATTAAAGCTCATCGAATTCTAAATTGAATTTCAGCACGGTTAATATTAATTTCAGCACGGTTAATATTAATTTTATTTATTTTCCAGTTCACTAGTTTCGTTATTTTGTAATTCTTACTAAAAAAGGATTACAAAAATAAATGTATTAACTATTTTCTATCTAACAAAGCTGTATTATAATTTAATCCTGGAAGAAAATGAGTCTTTCTACTGATTATAATTATAACATCTACTCAATTACATTAGGCCTTACTTTACATTCACTTAAAAATAATTTACGTAAAAACAGATTTTAATACAAATTTTGCTGAAGAAACGTCAAAACTATTTATTGGCTTTTTGAAATATAAGTTATATTTAACAACTTCAAACGATAAAAACATAAGTGAAACGAGATATGGAACAACAATAGATGCTGTGTTTAGCAAGAGTTTTTTATTTCAGTCATTATAAACCCCTAATTTCTTCTTACATTTTTTTCGCTACAAATAGATTTTTATCATGCGTATATTTGTTTTAAATTGAACTGTAAATCGATTTAGTTAAAAATTAACGCATCTGGGTACAAGTACTACAATTTTACATCTGGCTTGTGTCTTGTGGTTTTGGAGCTTGGAGCGTGTTTTGCGATTTTAAGCATATACAGGTATGCTTTTAAGTAATAATCCATTCACGATTTTTATATGTCGTCAGTGCTCATAATAGCGACAAGAGAAATCGGACGAGGTTGATTGTTTGTTGATTTCTCGCAGGCTGGTCACATACGTCGTATATGCATATCAGTGTTTTAAGCACAATATGTCGAATATCATTGTTACACAACTAATGTATACTTTTATAATTATGTACATGTAATGTAATAAAACATAATATTTGTGAAACCGAATTCCAACGTTTAAACTTATACAGTTTTGTGTGTTGTAAAAAGGCGTCTAAAAATGGTAATAATTAACTTTTCAAGGGCTTATATCATTAAATGTTTCCAAGAATACTCTTTACTATTTTTAAAAAAATTACTAAATATATTTATTTAATGAAATCAACTATTCAGTCACTGGTTCTGTAGCTACAAAATAAAAAAAAGTTTCCTCGTGTTTCAATGTAGTCTGCTCTCATAACGTAATTGTTCAACCATTTTAAAATGCTTTACGTTACTCACGATGAAAAAAAAAACTTGTACAAATCACTCGTGCAATGCTACAGCGTGTAGTCCATTTTGATTCCCTTAAAAGGGCAGTGAATTCTTCCCAAAAATACAGTAGTTTAGGAAAAACAAGTTACTACTTTTAGGACATATGTTTATACCTTTTGTCGTGGTCTTATGCATTTTGCGGGGAATCGTTTTCTTCAACGAGGGCTTAAAATATATAGCATTTTGTCCATTGATAAACAAAAAACCCCAAATATGAAAAAATAAAAATGTAAACATAGTTTTTACCTTTTGTTAAGTGTCACTGCAATAAGTGTAAAAAACGTTAAAAGTTAAATGTTCTTTAAACTTATTGGAGGTAAAAATATATTACAACAGTATTGGTGTCCCCAATGAAGTAAAAATGTAAATTTACAGAAAACTGCTAAGAGTGATATTTAGATAAAAGTATACGTATACAATAAATTGTAATTGCATATACAATGTTGAGCTAAGATTCTAACGTTTTAAGTAGGTTTTGATGTTATTCCTAACTATACATACTTCAACGCGAGTCATCATCGATTTCGTTTTCAAGATCGTGTTATTCAAACTAGGTCACTCACCAAAACTGTTATTAAAAAACAATACAATAATTATACAAGCTAAATAACCAAGTAGTGAACTGTATAGAACAGAGCATTGGCCACCTAATATAAATAAATAATCCAACCAAACTGAATGACTTATTTTTCTCAAAAACGTTATTCAACTGTAAAGAATTGGGGGTCGCTCTTTTATTTTTATTCTTATTCTCTTCCCTGATGGAAAGGTAAAAGCTTAACTGATATTTGATGAGTCCTTCACCAATTAGCACCATCGACAGAGTGTGTAGCCGAGGGAACGGTGGAATGGGAACAGAAATACATGAGAGAGCGGACAGAGGAGTGGACCAACAATGCTCGCTGCGCCAAACCGCCCGCCAATGGCGCTTCCCCCGTGAGCTATATTTTAAAGTAATGACTATTTGTACGGTCTGGCACCCGCCCGCCGCCGTGGACTTATTATTATTCCGGGTATAAAATAAGATTTGTCCTCTCCTTTGAGATTTCTGTGACCCGTGTTGCTACCGAGTTAGACCCGTTGGCGGTTTTGCTGCATCTGAGAATGCCGTGAAAGTAACTTCACAACAACAAAATATCTCATTAAAGTTGACATGAATATATCTCTCACAGTTTTTGTTAGTAAATTTATGATCTGATTATTTGCTTCATCAAAGATTTAGAGAAGAAACATCTTTCGGAGGTCTGAGATAGTGATATCTAGGGTATACGTGCATTTAATTTTATTATGCATGCAGTAAATAATAAAAATGTAATCGATGTACTACAGTACATATAGCCACTAGGCTATTATGAACATGTTATAACATTCTTGACTGAAACACAAACTGCTGTTACAACAAATAGTTATATTTGGGTTCAAGCTGTTGGAAAAATACTTATTTACTGTTTATATTTATTAATGCACCTTCAAACGTGCTTTAGATTTCACGTTTTTTATAAGACCTTACCTTCAAACTTTTATAAGAGGAGATATGTACATACACATTCCCTTGTAGATTAAGCCTCCTAGCTCAAAGTAATAACAATTATTTTAATATAATATGAAGTAATAAATATTTCGGGAAAAAATCTGCAATTTTTGCAAAAGCAATTGGGTTCAGTACCTCGCCCACTGTACACAGTTGCCAGCGCTGGAGTCCAGTATTGTGTCACGTGTGCCGTGACACTGTGTCAGACACGGCTCGCCGCCTTGATGTGGTGGCAGTCTCTAGACGTTATTGGCTGTGGTGACACGTTGACACCTGGACAGTCTCAAAGACATTCTTTCGCGTCTGCTCTGTACTTTGCACATGGCTAAATCACAATTTTTGTAGCGTGCTCTTTCCTCTTGAAAGCCTAGACGTAATGTCTTATTCCTATACATGTAAACCCCTTCGTTCACGATTTGTTTTATTTTGCATTAGAGAACATTATTATTAGTTAAAGAGTCACTAAGACGGATCATAATATATATTTAAATTATTTTTATTTGACACACACACACACACACACACACACACACACATTTTATATACATTGCTGATTGATATTCGCTTTATATTACCTAATTAAAAATCTTTCCTTTTTAAAACTGTTTTGTACACCGGGAGTTCATTTGAAAACTTCAAACTCGTATTAAAAGACTTATACCTCAAGTATCAAAATTCTGTATACGGGAGTGTATAGTACTAATAAGGGGAACAAAAAAAGAAAATCAAAATTGGAGTGCTCATTCCCATGCCCCCCCCCCATACCCAAAGCCAACATTTTGAAATGGCAACTAATACCTTGTGACACCTCAAATTGAAGCTCATAAAAATGCTGTATTTTGGTTAAAGAAATTGAAATCGGCCAAGCCTTTTAGTATCAGTAGCCAATAATATAGTTTCTTACACAACAATTTTTAGTTTACAAACTACTGTACTACTGCTAATGACAACAAAATTACTCACTGAATACTTTTGTAAATCCTTTGTAAACTTCAAATCTAGTGTTCAAATTGGTATCCATCGTTGTTCAAGCAAAAAGATATCCATTTTTCAAATTCTTGCCTAACCTTTCTAACGGTTTCTCTGGTTAAGCGTCTGCACCCAGCAGTGATCCTGTTTTTCAAGTCTTGGACACCAGTGGGATGTGTTTAAAAAAACTACTGATTTAAAGTAACCCCACAAAAATTTTAAGAGTGTTAAGTCTGGAGACCTTCCCGGCCACTCAATTGATCCTCTTCTACCGATCCAGTGATCCGGGTAGTGTGCATCTAGCCGTTGTCGCACAGGAAGAGCATAATGTTGAGGAGATCCATCTTGTTGAAAATAAGTATCTGTATCTAAATTTAACTTGGCCTATTTCATTTACTTGGTTTTCAAGTGTTTCCACAATAAGAGAGTCAATACTGTTTTCTAATAAATCTAAGTACGATTCTCCATTTTAGTTTCCTTCAATAAATACAGGTCTACTAATAGTGTCGCTGCCCAACATTATTCCTGCCCAAACATTAATTTTTTTCAGGCCTTTGGTTTGATCCTTCAGCGAATACATTTGGGTTTTGGTCTGACCAAAATCAGCAATTGTGTTTATTAATAAATCCGTTAACATAAAATGTCCATTCATCACTAAATAAAACGTTTTTCACAACATTTTTATTGCAAGTAATGATTGCACTAATTTGTTCACAGAATTCAATCCGACGGTCATAATCATCTTCATTAAGTTCATGACAAACTTTGACTTTGTAAGAATACAATTTGTTAATTTTCAACGCTTTATGAACGGAACCCAGATAATGCAGTTTCAACAGCAAGTTTACAAATGGATGTGTTATCAACAATGAGTTATGAACAACATTATAAATCACTTCATAATTCGTCAACAACTCTGTTACCAGACCTTTTTTTGTTATTATCTGAACCACTTTCAGTACATTTTGTAACTAAATCTATGATGTACCTAGGTGACACATTTCTTCCAGGATATAGTATGTTAAATACGTTATCAGTTCTATTCGCACTCTTATTTTCGCATCCAATGATGAAAATAATCTCCACTCTTTCTTGAAGGTTGTAAACAATTTTCCTAGTAAAGCAAGACGTACAACAAGCACCACTGTCACTCTAAACAAAATGAAACTGCATTCCCAAATGTTTGGTGTCTTGAAACATGACCATGACCGGACCAGTCACCAACAGTACTGTAGATAAGAAAGATAAAAGAATTATAAGATACTTGCTTGTCCTGTTTACTTACAAATACTGATAGCGAAATTAGTAATTATGTTAATATTACACAAAACTTTTTGCTTTTTGGCAATATCATTTGAAAATAGATTATCTTTTGGCTTGAACAACAATGATTACCAATTTGAACATTAGATTTGAAGTTTACAACAGATTTACAAAAGTATTCAGTAAGTAATAGTGTTCTGTTATTAGCAGTAGTACGGCAGTTTAATAATTGTAATGTAAGAAAATACATTATTGGCTGTTGATACCAAATTGCTTGGCCAATTTCAATTCTTTTTTTACCACAAGATAGCATTTTTATGAGCTTCAATTTGAGGTGTCACAAGGTATTGGTTGCCATTTCTAAATTTTGGCTTTGGGTACGGGGGGGGGAAGGAGCATGGGGATGAGCACCCCCATTTTGAAAATATTGTTTGTTGTTCCCCAATTAGTACTATACACTCCCGTTTCCAGAATTTGGTCAGATTCCGCTATATGCCCCCAACGCTTAAACTTTTTCAATGTACTTAGAACGTTATAAAACGATGTAGTTGAGTAACAGAACTAACATTATGCCCCCAACGCTAATTTTTCATTTGCGGATGATTATAATGAATTACAATTGGTTACTAGCCAAGAAAAAAGGGTACTTACGTATTATATCGACCACACCCCTACATTTCTCCAAACACAAACATTCAACAAAATCAAACATTACCAAACAAAAACTTAACTCTCTTTATTGAAAAATCACACAACACATGTTTTTATTCTTGATCCCACTCGCGACCCAAAATGCGAGTGCCTCCGGCCATCAGCACGGGGCTGATGTCAACGAAAGAAAAACATCCCTCGAGATAGTACCTATTAATAAAATATCAAATTATAGAGGGGCTGATCAGAAATATAAATTGAATTGTAATGGAAAGGCAATTATGTATCGTGCAAAAAAATTAAATAATCATGTGATGCCGCGCGGCCTGCCGTAATCGGGATTCTCGAGAAAGATAAGATAACAGCGACAACAATACCGATCGCAATACCTGGAAATGCTTGTTGATTGATGGAATGTTAGTTCTGTTACTCAACTACATCGTTTTATAACGTTCTAAGTTCATTGAAAAAAGTTTAAGCGTTGGGGGCATATAACGGAATCTGGCCCAGAATTTTGATACTTGGGCTATAGTCTTTTTTAATACGAGTTTGAAGTTTTCAAATGAACACCCTGTATATGAACTTCTTGTACGTTTGAGTATGCAGCTTTTTAAGATACTCCCATTGATCCTTCAGATCCTTGTAGAATGCAATTTAGTTCCAGTTAAGTACTTTTAGTAGCTTGGTGTTTTACGCATTCCGTTTTAGAGGGTTTAAAATGAAATATACGAAATATGTCGGTGAAATTCATGTGTTAATTACCTTGCTCCCAAAACCGAGTGAATGTGGCGTTTCTTTGTTTCCTAAACTAGTAAATTAACTGGTTCAACTGTAGTTTTCTAAGCGAGTTTTTAACAACATTAATTAGCACCCAAAGTACTATTAATTTCTGAAAATATATTATAATATTATTTAATGTCAAATGTATGTATTTTTTACAAAATTTGTTTGCCTGCTGAAATGAAATCTAGCTGGTATTGCGCATAAGGTGTTGACTTTATCGACGAACGAAACTCCCCCTGCAGATAAACCAAACGCATAACGATATTGGCCCATCGTAAATCTGCTGTTTACGAGCCGATATGTGCCAAGCCGGGGCTGGGGAGAAAACATAATTTGTTTAGTGAGAGTGTAACCAGGGCGGTGCGCGCCAGGCGACAGCGACAGCGACAGGGAGACAGAGCCGGCAGCTTTGTGGAGAAGCGGCCGGATGCGGGGGCAATCATTAGACAAAGTGACAAGTGTATTACAGGCTGACCCGAAAATGTCATCATTTATTTTGAGTGGCAGAGGAAGAGCGAGAGAGAGGAGCGGCTTTTGGAAGTTGTCGCTGACGCGCCGAACATAGAGAGATTGGCTGGCGGCCAGGGGAACCACCTGCTCGCCACGGGTGAACAACCGCAAGTCTGCCACTCGGACTCGGGGTTCGCACTGGTCGCGGAATTTTGGGGTTTCACACAAGAACTATAACCGATATAGCCGATAATAGGCTATCCTCTGTGCTAATCATTCCTGTTGGTGTCTTCCAAGAATTTTCCTTCCGTCTAAACATAATTTTCGTACAAATACAAAATTGTGTAAATTTTATTGTCATATTCTATTGTCCCTATATTTTATTGTAAAAGGAAGCACTTATGATGTATTTGCGCAATTTTAAATACATTATAATTATATTATCACGGAATTGAGATGTTTACACTAAAAAAGTAACATATTTTAAAACTAAAATTTTTTTTATTTTAAACACACTGCTTCTCTAATAAATATTATCAAACATTTCAAAACATGTAGTTAACTTATTTTTAACACATAGTTAATATTATGAATAATATTACATGTTAAGTGAGTACATTATTATTGTTTACATTTACCTTTATCCATAGTGCTGTGGTCATGCAAACTTCCTAAACTGAGGTGCCCATTTCAGACAATTTGCAGGCCTTCACGGTAATAATCTTAAAATAAAAATACTAAAACTGAATGAACTTTATTGTTATACATATATTTTTGTGGTAAGAAATGGACTTTTACGAGTAGTACCGGTAACTATTACTGAAATGTTTGTCTTTTAGATATACTTTTTCATGTCAAGAATGGAAAGCGGCATAAAGAGTTTGATAAACAATTATAACTTTTCAAGAATAATAGCGAAGTTGTGTAGAATTTTATTTTAAATAATATTTTATTTAGTATATATATATATATATTTTTATTTAGTACTCTATGGTAACTCTTCTTTTATGAATTCGAAAGAGTGAGCTAATTTGCATAATTACAATTATAAAATTATATTTTACTCGTATCCTTACTTATCAAATTGAAATACAAATTGTTTTGTACACTCAAAAGAGCTCATTATTAGAAAATAATATAAATTTACAAAAAAAATAATTTGTTATAAACGCACCAAACATTGTTGTTATGAAATTGCTAAGTTTTTGTAAAGATTAGTGAAATAAGCTAAAATTTGTACTTATTTTTATGCTAATTTTGAATACCCTATGTACAACACTTGGGCTTTAAAGATGCAACAAAAATTACTAAATACTTTAAAAAATAACTGAGTAATAACAAAATGTGTGAAAATCAGTACATTCAATAAATTTCTCTTGAAAAAAGTTATCTTGTAACATATAAATAAATTAGGAAAAAATTTTAAAGAATTTTTTAGAACTAATATTATGTTAGATCATGTTATTGAAGGAGTTTATGCGAAAAGTTACACGTCATTGGCCGAAAAATAAAACCCTTATTATAAATAATTTAGCTATCATAAAAACAGTTTTAGGATGTTTTAGATTTAATATTTTTTTAGACCATAATCTTATATAGAATCATATATTAAATGTATTTAATGTTTAATATAATGACGTATTTTGTGAGTTTCGCCATATTGATTAAAAGGGGGATTTCAAATTAAGTTTTTTTCGTACTGTTCCCTATGGTCATTACATCTCATTAGGACACAAATTATAACGAAATATATAGATTAGAATAAATTTGTCGTGTTCAGAGTTTCTCATGGAACTAGGATTGCGGAACATTTTGCAACCATTATTTCGACTCTTATGTGAAGGAGGTGCTAGCACGCGTTATACAGAGAATGGACTAAAAAAAACTGAGATGTCAGTGTGACTTCTAAACGTTGCAAAGCACATATCGATATCTCTCGTAAAATTGATACATTTTTCAATTGCAACTGATAATTTTCCGTTTCCTCTGAAGCCAAAATGATCCCGAGTTTAAAAAACGACGATCTTTGCCTTGCAAGCAATTATTGTCTAATCTCAATCCTTCCAGTGTTAGCAGATCTTTTAAAAATATTTTCTATTTGAAAATACTTAAAAACGTTTTAGAAAATATTGAAATTCTAAATCCAGAACAAAATAGGTTTAGGAAAAAAACGGATCTGACGCAGTTAACAACTTTTTTGAGGATCTTGTCGATAGTTTAGAGGGGTGTAAACGTGCGTAGCGTATTTCTCGATCCGTCCAAAGCTTGTGGCTAACGTGTCCAGGACTGTGTGGCCAGCGACACGTAGCACTAGTTATCTAATCTAAGGATCGTCTTCAGTGCGTGAAGATTTCGAACGTCCTTTTAAACAAAAATACAATGCCCCACGGTGTCCCTCAAGGATCCTTCCTTAGGCCTGTTCTATTTCTGATATATCTCGGTAGATTGCATTTCTATAATCCAGCATAGGAAATTAATTTAATATGATGATGGCAACACAAACCTAAACAAATCAACACAACGATTAGTAATTACTTCGTACATAAAATTAAAGGCTTGCAATATTTCATTGAAATTTATTCAGAAACGAATCAAATCTAAATTAAATGTCGTCAGTTTTTCTCTTCGTCAGTGCGACTGTGACGTGCAGCCGGCTGTATTTGTATTCACAATTTTAATCGCCCTTTTAGAAGAGACTCTTTGGGAAATTGGCCTAGGCAGGGGCCTTACCTGGAGAAAGTATGTTGTTATGGTTTATAGTAGTCACCTGCGCATATATGTCCTGCGAAACCAGCAATGTTCCCCAGGAGTTTGAAAAATTGCTACTATGGCTTGATCCATTTACATTTTGTATATAAAGTATGAGACCTTGGGGAAGATGAAAAAAAAAAAAAATGAACTGAGTTTTCAGATTTCAATAAAAATACAGAAAAGAATTATTGGCAATATAATATAAATCATAGAGTTGTGTACTTTCAGGGAGTTTGGATTGTTTATTTTGCCATACCTCTACATTCTTTAGGTGATCATGTACTCCAGATTTACTTGCGCTTTAATTCGCGGTGGTGGCGTTCATCAATATGAAGCCATACAGTTATATGAAAATCTTCCCTGTAGGCAGGGAAGATTTTCAAACTCAACATCAAATCTGGAGGTTATGACTCTCAACACCTGCCAAAATAAACTGGTGTCAGACTAATTAATAAACTCTTGATAGTACAGACTATTCTGTCAACCAAAACTAATTTAAAACTCATCTCAAATGCCTCTTGGCGTCATATGTGTTTTACTCTGTTGATGAATTCATGATGATACGCTGGACGCTGGAATATATGGAAGTGCTAGACCAGAAGTCAGTATGAATGTCTCTTGTGACTTTATAAATGATTATAACTGTCTGAATGTGTGTGAATGCCTCCATGGTGGGCCTAACTATTTAATTAATTAAATTTGTTGACCGTTCCGATACAATGTATAGATATTGTAAATGTGATGAAATAAAAGGATTTCTAGTATTATACGGCAATGTATTGCAGGTGAAACAAAGAATTATTTATTTAAACAGATTGATTACACGAATACCTCGAATGATTTTGGTTTAAAATGCTATAGATCTTCCTAGAATATGAATCGGGGTTATATCTTATGAATTAATTGAAATATAAACGTAAAATTGTGTATATTCTACTTAACTATCCGGCAAAATTCTCCTTAGGTCTGTCTGTTTATCTGCCTGCGTGTCTGTTATATCCGCTGGATATCTCAAAAACATTGAGCTATAAACTTAACATGTTGCACGTAACGTAATTTCTACATAGGTAACTTCCTGTTTATATTTTCTTCTTTCGGATTGTCTTTCAGGTAAATATATATATATATATATATATATATATATATATATATATATATATATATATATATATATATATTTATGTATTGCAGGTGAAACAAAGAATTATTAATTTAAACAGATTGATTACACGAATACCTCGAATGATTTTGGTTTAAAATGTTATAGATCTTCCTAGAATATGAATTTTTGAAAATAAAAGACGAAACCTTAGACGAAATAATGTAAATCTGCTAAAATTGAATCTACTCTATCGGTTCCATATTTTTAGCATGCTATATTCCATTTTTTTTTATAACGAATATTCCACTTTTTATTTGCCTGAACAGTTTTCTTTTATTTCAGAAACAAGCGGATGGAATACTCGATGTGGAGCTTTACTTGCCGTAATAATTAGTAGAAGACGGTCCTTTAAAGATATGCATAGAGGTCGATGATATATAATCGGTCGAAATTTAACATTTTTATCGAATAACATATTTTACCTTTATGCGAAATTTATTGTTGGTAGGATGAAATGAAATGAAAAATGACTTTATTAGAGGCGAAGTTAGGACTATAAAGTCCTCTCTACCACTTAACCTCATAAAAATTAAACTAACATATATATGAATACATTTATAACTAAAACTGAGTCTATTTATTTACACTATATATTAAATGAATCTTAAAATAAAAACAATCATCAATAATTAGTGTAACTATATACAAATTTACAATAATATCGCAAGACACACACTCGCATTCATTCAACTTGCATGCAATTGCCCTAAGTACCGCACACCAAAGCCGCCAATCGCTATACCCCCTGAGCCCCCAGCATCAAGGTCCTGACTTCCGCCCCAAAGCGAGCGCGCTTATCGATGGCTCTGATGTTCACGGGTAAAGCATTCCACAATCGACAGGCAGAAACTGTAAACGATTTGCTAAAGGTAGTTGTTCGATGAATTGGGATAGATAATAAGGATGTACCCCTCCTTGTACTTCTTTCACTTATTTCAGACATAAATCGAAAGTTGTTTGAAAGATAACTAGGACAATTTGTATTTAAAAGAGCGTGCAACAGAATGAGTGAGTGATAGTCTCGAAGGTCTTTTAATTTTAAGATAGATAATTGATTGAAGTAGGGCGTTACGTGATCATCACGTCTGAGATTGAAAATGAACCTAATGCAAAAGTTCTGAGCACGCTGGAGTCTATTTGAAAGCTCCACAGTCATGTCATTAATGACTATGTCACAGTAGTTGAAGTGAGGCAGTACAATAGTCTTTATCAGCATTATTTTAACTTGAGTCAATACTTTTAATTATCCGCTAAGATTGACATTAGTACAATATTCCATGAAGTGTGTGTGTGTGTGTGTGTGTGGGCGCGCGCGACGAGCGCACCACATAGTTCAAATGATTTATATTGAATAAAGACAGCAAACTACAATCCGTCCACGGTTTCATGGCAGCAACTCGAGCCTACGCACAGGCTTTCTACAGGCCCATGTAGGCTTATTTCCTAGGTCACTAATATTTTTTAATAATGAGTTCAACTTCTTAAAATAAATTAACTGTTACTACTAACGAATGTACAACTAGTTATATAAATAGATTCCTTAATTGTATATTATTAAATAACTTATAATTACTGCCTAATTTTTACATTGTTACTCTTTGTTTATGTTTTAAGGAGTTTAAGTTTTAGTTTGTACACTATTTCATGTACCGAAATTGGAAATAAATTATGATTCAATTCAAATTCAATTCAATTGCTGTGGTAGATATGAAGCCAGCCGCTTAAGGCAGTGAACACCGGCAAAGACCCTATTACATGTCAAAGAAGCCTGTTCAGTCCATCTCAAGTGTTTGTCAATAATAAGTCCTAGATTTTTAACTTTCTCAGAGTATTCTAGCTCTTGATCATTTAGTTTTAATTTGGGAGCCGTAGTAAAGTCAATTTTACGAACAAGCTTTGGATGACCTATCATAATACACTGAGTTTTGTCTACGTTTAATTTTAGTCCATGTTTCCAAGTCCAGTGAGTAACAGCGTCAATATCGGAATTCATGAGAGTCACACAAGTTTGCATTTCTGTTAAGGAAAAGTGGCGGTATATTTGTAAGTCATCTGCATATAAGTGAAAATTGGAATGGGTAATTTGAGTAGTAATGGAAGCATTCCTTTTTGTATTAGGTCCATAATAATGTATGTATTTACAAATTTGTTAGTCTTGAATTTGAAATATCAATCCTATATCAATATGTGCACCAGTTTTGTGAGAAAACTGACTGTGAAATTAAATTGTGGTAATGAGCCTTAAAGTGTAATGTGTTATTTGCTCTCAGGGTATACCACATTTGGTTTCAGGACCATCATAAACATAATAAACGATGTTTATATTTATGATGGTCCTGCCCCTGGGAATCAACAGACAAGGTTGCATTCATCTGTGTCTGTTGCATTAAACGTTTCATCTGAGTTTTATCTAATAAATGAATCAATATATTATTAATAAAAGTGTTTTATATTTAAAGAACAGTACATATGTTAACACACAAAAAATCGGAAAGAGGATATTTTGAAATAAATAAACTGTGGTCATAGTGAGGAAAGTCCATTAATATCGCAAAACATCATGATATTTAATCTACTGATGTTTACACGTGTCATATGATTCACTGTTAATGTACAATTGAAATGACAGAATAGGGAAAATTCGATCAAACCCATAAACCCCTGGTTTTATTGTTAGTGTTTTGTTAATTTTTCCTCATAACCTCCTATAGGATAGTCATCTTAATCTTGTACTTTTAAGTTTTGTATTTACTAAGATACTATATAACTTTGATTTTAACTCGTTGACTCGTGCTACCAGTCAATGTCACTCAGTGCAGAGGCACATTCGATTTGTTGAATCGTATATAATTTCGATTTACAATCTTTCCTTCCACATTTCACCCTTTTCTTTTCCCATATGGAATTGGTTAAATCACATATTGTCTGGTGTCATCTTATAGCTTTTATACAGTTTACTAGTGCCACAGCATAACACCAGAACATTACTTTACAAAAACAACGACGTAGTGGCCGCAGTACGCAAGACCGAGTATTCAAAATGTACCAAAGTGTTGCCAACAGAAGAGATCTAGATGAAACTCACGCCGGTGTACATAACAAGTGTTTAAAGTAGTTAATTGCCTGCACACCGAGCGGGCCGAGGCCGCGGCTAACCCGGCTATGCAAGGTGTTGCCCGTGCCAACGAATCTATTACTTTGACTAAGATGTAAACAGTCCAGCATCTGCAGTACAGATCACCGGCAGCGTAATCCGCGCATAGACGGACGCCTGTCCGCTTGCAACAAAGTTAGCCCGCGTTCTCACACGTGCCATAATTGCCGCTATTAAATTCTTTTAATTCTGTCTTGACCGCTGCTCTGTTTTAAGGTCAACAAAGAAAATTATATTAACTCTCCAAACAGTGTCTCTTCATCTGCATTCCAAGCCTCCCGCCCTTCATAGAACGTGGTACATTTCTTCAGCATTACTAAAGACGAACAAATATAGATAATATGTAGAATTACTAAAATAAACTACGTGATTATAAAACGACAAGCTTTCACTTAACAGGTGATTCATTTATGCTTGGAGATTGTTATGTTATTTTGTTACTATTCCTAGAATGTATCAAAATAAAACTGTCATCGATGTATTTAATATACTTTTTCTAAATCATTATTTATTCATTTTAAAGCTTCAGATCTTCAAAGGCCAAATACCTTTAAGTGCCAAAAGATTTACTAAATTGAAATTTTTTATAAAAAGTACTAAATTATATGAAAAGGATAGATGATGTACAGGGTGTTCATAAAAGGGTGCCACAAACTCCTGTGGCTGACAGTACTCATAATTTCAAACAAAAATTATATATAAACATAGATCGATATATGTCTCGTTTAGCCGCTAGCCGCCAATTTGTATTTTTTGTCTAAGATATTATAAGGTCTAAAATTTGTTAAGCTAAAAAAACAAATTTGGCACATAGGTTTAAATAGATAAGTAAATAATTATATAAAATAATTGTTTTATGTTCTTCAATATTAACAATGTGGCGTCAGTAGAAGCATTTTAGTCAAAATAAAAAAAAACCAATAGAGTTAAAATAAACTTAGTATTAATCAACTATTTCAAGAATGTTATTAAAATTCCAACGGTAATTAATTCAACGAAATCCGTCAACGCATAAGCCAGCACGACCAGTGTGTGTGAGTATATTATATATATCAAATAATAATGCTAAATATTTCAAATTGCATTACAAAAACCAGTAAATTCTTTTATTAATTTAGTTACTATTCGTTATATTATGGAAAAATATGAGCCACCACCTATCTTTATTTTCTTATTTAAATTCCGACGTTTCAAGTAGGAATTTAAGCACAAATTAAGAATATACGCCGAGCTCTGAAAATATAATAAACATATATTAAACATATGGAGATTAAAGTATTATACATTAATATTAATCACATCAATGTTAAATTATAAAACTATAAATTTCTGGGCTTAATAAACCCTGTTTTGCTTTGACCTCTTTAGATACACCCAATAATTTTCTATTTTAACGAAGATATTATCAGTTGATGAGAAAAGTAGTTGAGAGCAGGAACAAGATTTTTTAACTTGTTTTAAAGATGTAACTTATCTCCTACTCCTAATGTGTTATAAATCAGTCGTAATTAAATCATTCTCAATCTCACGGGGTTACTCCTTCAAAGTTATTGTAAAATAATAACTATTATGTTGGTAAGCTGATTTTAAAATCCTTATATAATTTGGTTTGTGTTGTTTGTATTAAAGTAAACATTAAAAAAGTAATAATATGTTGGTTATAGTTTTATCGTTTGAGAGCAATTTCCCACTAAATGATTTAATTTTGTCTCAAACTTTGTTAATCTATTTTTTTTAATACATAAGATCTAGTTTAAAACCGTTACGTCAGGACTGGCCTACCTTCCAACTGAAACAGAACAGCCCAACCAGAAGACTCGACAACCCTTGAATGGTTGATTCAAGAACGGTACATCAAGAACGATTCATTGTCTTGGATGCTACTACATCGTGTGACAAGACCGGCAACCTAGATCGGCCATACTATACACCATTTCGGCCGTATCGTGGAGTTAGTGATTTTAAGTCTTAAAATTAAGCGGTCAAGAGGAACGTGTCCTGGACACTTAGGGGTCTGCTGATATCTTCTTTGTGCCCTCCCCCTCTGATATCTGCATTGTGTTGGACGTGACAAACGACTCCTTGCTTCGTAAGGTTGACAGAGACAAACTAAGTATTTATTAAATTCCTCGTGGATACCAATTCATCAAGAACGTATCTTGATCACTAAACCTATTCAGGCCTAAAGTTACTATAGTAGACTAAACGGATCGGTATTGCAAGATGGGTGCATTCAAAAAAGTTGTTCTTCACTTGCGCGAATCAGTTTAAACTATTGATTAGGATATTAATATTTACCATCGGTCATTACTTAAGCTGTATCGGTATTGCAAGATGGGTGCATTCAAAAAAGTTGTTCTTCACATGCGCGAATTAGTTTAAACTATTGGTTAGGATATTAATATTTACCATCGGTCATTACTTAAGCTGTAAAGCCCGTTAGTGTGTACTATCCCTGAAGAGTGACTGGCTTTGTTAGGGTATGGTTGGACATGTACCAACATATAACTCAATCTTGTCTAAGTAGTGGTGAAATCTTTCTCGAGAGATCTTTCTACATGATGCTTTAACATTTTTTTTTTTCATTAAGTTAGATTACATATAGTAATGTAGTGTAATAACAGTTCTAGTGAGCCAAGGAGAGCACTACAGCACGAGAATACCGACTTGTCACAGATTTTTAATATTCACTTTCCACTAAATTATTTTTTATTTTTTACTCTTTGGATAAAATATTGCATTTAAAGTCGCCAAAAATTTGTACGTGTTGGGTATTCAAGCTGTCACATGTTAATACCTCATATGATTGAACTCATTTTGTTTATTTTGCTATTTTCTCGTCTCCATCATGGTTAACCAATCTAAAACCAATGTACAAATATTCGCTAACGCTCAGCCAAACCCACTTAATGAAATCCGCCATAATCAAAATCAGTGTTCCCTATATAAAAATAAAGCGTCGTGCAAAGTTTATAGGTCTGTTCTTTATAGACAGTAAAGTCTTTTTTCCAGTCCCACGAGTGATAGGATAATGATGTAATAATACAAATTGCAAGTAACATTATAATTTTATATATATAACACGTTTATATACTGTTTTAAAATATTTAGGTCTTAACAATTGCGAGTATTATCATTTAATACAAATCTAAGATGGCAGTATCGATCCTTCCCCAAAGTCTTCTAAAAAGTACCAGTTCTTCTTGACAAGAATATTACTTGGCTTTTATCGTGTTGAACAAATTTCACTGATTTAAAAATTTCTGGTAAGAAAATTTAAAAAAATGTTTTATCTAATAGTTCACAACTGAAAACATTTAGAAAAATTTACCAGTCCTGAGACCACAAATAAACCCCTCCTTGTATTCCTCATAACAAGAGGACGTAACTCGAAAATTAGAACAAATCGATTAGTCATAGAACACAGATTTGTAAGTATATTCATTTGAATATTCAGATAAATAAATAAACCATCTTCAGCCGTTCCATTTCTGTTCATTTCGGGCATTTTCGAATTGGAGTTAAGATATAAATTAAAGCCGTACAGTTCAAGTGACTGGACTCCCTCCACAATCCACGGAATAGTTACAAATTTTGCGATTGTTCTCATATAATCTCGCGGCCAACACCGTGCCAGACACCGGACAAGGACAAAGCTGGCATCTAAATCTCTCGCCGAGGGAAGGGTAAACTACAGCTCGAGATGTCCAGGGTGCAGTCTATGTGCTGGCACTGCAACGTTCTTAATTACTCGCACTCTTCATATTCCTTTAAGACAAGTACTTTTGGCCCTCACAATTGTCCTCAAAATAGACTAAGTCAATGTGACCTCATTTAAAGAGCACAATACGATTTGGGGCGTGTATACTCGACATGCAAAAATGTCAAAAAAGGGAGACATTATTACAGTATTTTCTTATCGAGGACCGTATTATTTATTTAAAGGTTTAGAACTAGTATACTGGCAGGAGCATAATTTCGAGCAGATTCGTTATTGTGCTGCTGCTTGCGCCTCTGTCAGAGTACAATGCCATTTAACTCTCAATAAATACAATCATCCAATTGCTCCCCATCAATGTTTTTTAAACTCTCACTCAACCTACCGAGTGATTAACTTCATACACTTATTAGATGAAAATCGCCCGAAATACGTTTCCATAATCACCATCATTAAACTAACACACTTTCCACACATCCTATATTTAGGATACACATTGTAAAAATTCCATAATAATAATATATTTCCTGGAAGACAATAAGATAAACATAATTTATGCACACAAGAAGTCCATTGCTTTCTGCAATAACACGGCCAAAAATGGCATGGTTAAGCAGACATACACGTTTGAGCATTTCACAATATTAATACATCCAAAATTAGAAAACAGAAATTGGCATGGAAAAATCAAGCTGAACTGTGTACTGTACTGTGGAGATCTCACGTGATGGCCACTATTAATAAAGCCACACGTCTGATTGATTAATCAATTTCTTGCAGGAGTTCCTCCGCTAATCAATTGGCTTGGGACCAATTTAATTATCAGTTTCGCCACCACATTACATCAAAAGAGTCTTAATACTTCAATTACCAAACTTAGATTGGTTATGAAAAATATAGTTGTTTACATCCAAACTCTGCTACCCTCGAAATATTATAATGTACCGTACACTTTATACGTGCCATTTTTTATTAATTTTACTATTAATTTGTGACAAATAGAAACATTGATATAATTCGAACTGTAATCTATAGCTGCTTTACTATTATAAAGTTATGTAATTCTTCATACCATTTTTTTCAATCAATCTCCCTAAAGGGCAAAGAAATAGTTGCATTCAAAAGGTAGTACGTCTCTCTGATCAACTTTTGGGAAAAAGATACAGCAACTAAATATGTTATAAAACAAATCGTATAAGCTTGACTTTTAGGTAGATTTTACAGGGACAATCGTCCTGATACTCTTGATATCCGATAAAATCTTAAAATAAATTCTATTTGCAACCACGAATTCTTTGTATTGGACTATTTTTGTATTGCTTATTTTTACTTGTCCTCCAATTTTTAAATTATATATACATACATACAATTACTTATATGTATATATATATGTGTGTGTGTGTGTATATATATATATGTGTGTATATATATATATATATATATATATATATATATATATATATATACATACAAAAAATAGTCCTATCGCGAAATACGTTTAAAACCAATAATGGATTGATAAATATATGTCGGGAGGGAGTAGGGAGGAGGTGAGCGCCCGCGACTGCTGCTGCCGCTGCCGTGTTGATGACAGTGAACGAGCGGCGCGCGGACACAATACGCTCGTCGGCCCGTAACTCACGGAGCGCCGGGCCAACCGGGAGATTTTTCGGCCAATTTCGTGTCGTGGTGACAATTAATGCGCGCGGGGGCGTGAAATATGGGCCAGGCTGCGTGCGGGCTATTCCAGGCGGCATGGCGACTCGGTCAGGCGGCATGGTGACTCGGTCAGGCGGGGCGGTAACATCCCGACATCGATGTCTCCAGGAGCTAGAGGCGTTCACACGTAACAATACTTAGAACTTACTCTGTTCAGCTACTTAACAATTCAGATTAATTTCATTGGGCTTAGAATGACTATAACCCTGCTGAGGAACAGGAACAGCCGTGTCAAATCAAATGTCACCAGGACACTAAAATTTTTTAAAGTTTCAAATAAAAATGTAAATTATCAGTTTTACAGAACTATAAGTAGCTAGAAAAACTCTAAACAAATGGTCATTTATCCTTAAAAATCACTAATATGTAACTTCCCCCTCTAATTGTATCAAGGTAATGCCAGACTTAAAATGCCAAATTTTAAAGAAATCGTTTTAAAACAGCCCATAAAAAGGAAGACCTCAGTAATAAGTACGCCTAACAGTGTGACGGACCCAGCGGTAATCAATGAGGCGTACAAAATAAATAGCCTCATCTAAGAGACCAAAAAACATATTGCGGGGCAATAGATGCGATGCTGAAAAGCAATATTATAACTTCTCAATACTTTTTTATAATGCATATCACAAACCACAATAAGTTATGTAGTTAAAAAGTTATATTTCAGTACTTTTATGTAATTTTTATTCCCCTTGTAACATTCAACCCCAGTGAAACTTGGGAAAGCTTACCAGCTGTGTTTTTAATAACAAAGGAAATTCTACAGTTTTTTACGTAACATTGAACTTGTGTTATTGACTATATTGACAGGTAGCTGTAACAACTAAAGAGACCATCCCTCAGTAGAGCTACTCCTCTCATTTACATCCAAGACTAGTATGGACGAAGTGGATTGCCAGAGTACAGAGTACCAGGCTGATACATATCAGCATCAAAAGCACAGCGCACTGCCCGTTCTGTTCCGAGCCACGACACGGCCGTGTGGGCCATCCACGTCAACAAACCATAAACGAGGGCTGACGCTGACAAATCGAGGAACATCGGACCGCGCCTAATCCCGACGTTATATACGGTCTGGAGTTCCCATTGACAGCGTTGTAGCCATCCGTCGTGCGATGACACGGGAGCAGCAGCCGCAGCCGCAGCCGTAGCCACAGACGGAGATGGAGATGGAGATGGCAACGTTTCCGTCCCGAGCATTTATAGTTCTGGAATTCCATCTGGTACTTAGATTTGGTACCTTAATATATATCCTAGGTATACTTGCTCGGCTTTACGTATCCGTAAGGCAACGAGTATACAACTTTTTAGCTACAGTCCTATTTTCTCGGTTCCTTAATACAGCTACCAATATATATTTAGAAAAGCAAACCCTGAGAGCATAAACACCCAATAGCAGAAGGAGGAGAGGGGAGGTATACGTATGGCAAAAGGTTTAAATATTATGCCACATTCACCGACGTTGTCTTTATTTGTGACACACAGGACGGCACTAGTCAGGAATGTCACAGGCCGTCACACTGTCTGTAGGTGACTTTACAAGGCTGAGAAACAACCAACACAATTCATGCACTTGGTCACTTGGCATCGAGGGAGAGGATGGACAGTTGCGACTCTCCTTCGGTCCGAAATGTAGCCTACTCACGTTCACGCACGATTCACAGTCAAGAATGAGAGGGATGAAAAGACGTGTCAGTGTCCCACTCTAGATCACGCCAGTTCACAGCGTTGAGAGGGATATCTTAAATTGCCCCGTCCAGTAGGGAGCGATCACCTGAAACAACACAATCGTCTGTTTTTATGCAGCCAGCAGATGCAGTCCATTGATTATTACATAAAAAATAGAAATTCGAAACAAATTAATATAATAATGAAATTATATCTTATATTATGAAGAAACAAAGTTATAAATATTATACAGTACATTCCGTCGCAATCGGGTGAAAATTAGATTTGATGTAAGGATAATAATTATGAAATATTACAGCAACCCACGTCCCATCATAAAAGTGTATGGTTTATAATTTTTAAATTATTTCTCATCTGACAGGTCACAGGATAGGTTTCTATGTACAATTGTAGAGTTGCCTAAATCCCATTATAAGTAAGGCGAAAAGTACAATCACCTAAAACCCAATGTTAACTACTTGTATAAAATACATCAACAATCGTTTAATATTCAGGGTTAGTCAAATTTATAGTGATTGTTATTTTATTTTATTTTTATCCTACTACTGCAATTATTAAATATGCTTTAAAACTACATATGTACGATTTCTCTTACTTGCGTATTTGGCAAGTTTAGAAGTGATTCCAATAATTCATAACTTTAAGATAGGAACTACTTCTTTTGTGAAAATCGTGTCTAAAAAGGCTGACTCTAAGTGAACGTAAAGATATTTTAGTGCTTCTATAAAAGTTCATTATCTCAAAACAGTATAATTATATCTCCACAATCTTGGTTAAAATTTAGTTATAGTTTAATGTGAAGTAACTCCTTTACGGTCACTATCACCTTAGTCAAAAATAGTTTAGAACTAACAATTTTAATAAATTAAGACACAAACTGTTATTGTTGTATGCATATACAGTTTCTTTTCCTAATGAGATTGTCACTTTAGTCAAATTATATTCAGGCTAGGTAAGGTTTTGATGTCGATTCTCTAGCGATATTTGTGTGTTATAGTTACCCAGTACAGAAGTGCTGAAGAAGGTAGTTTTGTATAATATTGACGTTAAAGTTGTGTTTATTATTGGTGTTTGCGGTTTTTTATTTCTTATTTGTGACCGTCGAAAAGTATGTTGCTGCATAAGTCCAAACAAATATAAACACGTTATTACAATTATGATTTTATAATGAGTCTAAACAATGTAGATTTGAGTAAGAAAAAATTTGATAAAATTACCGTGAAAACCAGAGTTTTAATGATGATACCTTTTATGAAAAATTGCTGCAACCGAACCTCGTTACGACCGGAAGTAGAACGTAACAGCGTAAATAAAACCCTCTCGCCTTGCTATCGACATTAAGGTGGACTTAATGAGGGTTCATTATGTTAAGGGAGGAATGGTGATAGTTGGTGTTTGTCACGCATTCAGTCTTTGTATATGCTGCTTTTTCATTGGGCCATACTCCACTGTGGGAAAGGGTCATAATACAGCTTATTAAAGGGTGAGAATATAACAAGATATTCACTTACTAACTTAAAAGGGAATTGATAATAATAACATTAAATTTACACTATATTATTTATATCAAACTAGCTGTTTCCCGCGGCTTCGAACGCTTTTCGTAAGCGTTACCCGTTTATGTGCACTTCTGGCTCAAGTAAATTATATTTCCAACGCCTGGGGGTGGGGGGGGGGGGGGGTGGGGGGGGGGGGGGGTGGGGGGGGGGGGGGGTGGGGGGGGGGGGGGGTGGGGGGGGGGGGGGGTGGGGGGGGGGGGGAACAATATGCGTGAGAAAGCTGATTAATATGGATTGCAGGTTCATGGGTAGCAAAATAATTTAAAAATTTTTTTGGAGATTTGAGGTGTCCACTTGTTGCCGCGCCTACAACCTGCTGCATCGCCGATCGTGTTTTAAAGTCAATTTGTGCGAGTAATGTTTATTTATGCAGACGTTTTGTGTTTTAATTTTATGACGAAGCCACCCACCCTAACGGCTACTAATATCCAACGATGAAGATCACAGCTGGATATAGAGCATTTCGGCGTCTGCACAGGAGTATGTGGTCATACTGCAATTGAGTTGAACCATTTAAACAGTTTCGTCTATGTTATTCTGTTCTCCGTCCATTTGTTTAATTTTGTTACCAATGTTTGTAAACACTAAACCTTCCAATCCATGGCACATTCTGTGCTCTCTACACAGCATAGTTATGCTGAGTGCCAGGGTCCACCAAAGAAATACCACCTCGACATAGACACAAGAGTTTCATGACGGTACATAATTTTTTCTAGGTGATTCGATCTTATTATGATCACATCAGGTGAGTTGTGGGACGTAAGATTTCAGCTTCATCTCAGGACAGGCTTCCCTAGAATTTATAAGTGGAAGCTCAATAGGAGTAGTAAAGATTGGGGAATAATATCAAAACGTGCGAAGGAAAGCCTGTCACTGTAAGAAATACGTACAATTGGATTGGAGTGACGATAGGATATTAAAAACCTAACTGTAATCCTTAATAAACTATAACTGGGCTATCACTAATATAATTTACAAACAAATAAATGGCTTTTTTTGGGGGAAAACCTGATCACTGGAGCACATTATCACCAAAAAATTTAAAACTGGAATTATATTTTGTTTAACGAATAATCTAGTAAACCAAAATTTACCGACATTTCCACACTACTTTTAAATAAAAAAAAGGGCCACTGGCCATTCTTGTGTCTTGTGAACGATGTATTGCACGAATTGAGGTCCATGGCACTGATGGTCTACTCCAGTTTTGTTACTATCACGTCATGGGATGTGAGTGTTTTAATGAATGCAACTCGGAACAAACTAAAGCGACAATTAAACACATGCCACCCTAAAGGCACCAATCTGTAACACATCTGTAGGTACACTCGATGGTCTCATGCGGGTATGGGAAATTGTTAGTATGCAATAATGAAGACCTGTCTGTCACACTCTGTCCACCCTCATGCCCGTATGTTGATTTATACACTGCAACATTACAAAAAACAAATTTCAGGGTTTTTTGGGGATTTATTAATTTGATTTCATTTGTAAAACAATATAGTCTGAAATAGGGAAATTTAAAAATTTAAAAAAATAACTGGAAAATAGAGACATAATTTTTCAGCTAACGTAAACGTGCGATACAAAATGAAAAACTTGTGCGTTAGTATATGCGGGGGGGGTTTTGGGCCCCACCCAAAAAAGTTTTAATTGTTTAAAAATTTGGAACATGCTTTTCACTAAAAAAAAAAAATTTAAAATTTTTAACTTTAAAAAATTCCTTTACAAATTTTTTCCTTATCTACCGTAATTTTTTTCTGCTTTTTTTTTGCAGGGTAAAAAAACATTGCAAGTGCCCGCCTGTACATCTCACGGTAATTTTTAATTCCCGGGTTAGTTATTCTAAACACCATATTTTAAAAAAATAACCTAAAAAATTTTTAAATTTGGAAAAAAATTATTTGAATCACACCTCCCCTTTTCCTTTTTAACATCCCCATTGTTAGAAAATTTTTTATGTCTGATGTGTTTTCTTACTAGAATTTAATTAAAATTTCATGAATTTTTTATATTTTTTTTAAATTAAAAATTTATTCCCAAATTTTTATTTCCCAAAAACCACCCATCAAAAAAAAAGCGAAAAAACCCGCTTGCTGAATGGCCCGGAAAAGCGGCAAAAACCCAATTTTGTGAGTTTCCGTTTTTAGGATCGATGTAGAAAAAAAAAACATTACAAATGTATCATTCCCAAAATCATCACATTTCTTTTGAATTCAAATGTTTCAGGCATCAGTAAAAAACGTGTTCATGAATTTTTATTTTTTTTCTCCCCCAAAAATTTAAAATTTTAGGCGATGATCGGGGGGGCCCCAGCCCTTTCCCCATAAATTTTTTTCACTGGCCCGATATAAAGTATGTGCCCACCTTATTCACTAGGTTACATTGCCCTTAAAATGAAGAAACAAATAAATGGAATTTACCGTTTTCTATCGCCCCGGTTATATATTTTAAAAAAACTCCTTTTTTAAAATTGTATTTGATAAAGGTTTATTAGTTACTGCCCCAAAATGTTGATTATGAGGGCACACTTTTCTCTGCCGGAAACCGAATTCCTTTCCCCGTATCGTTATTTTTCATTTAACCTTTATTATAATGTAAAAACATAAAATTTAAAATGTTTGTACCCTAAATAGCTTCCTCAAATTAAATTTTTTAATTTCAATTTAAACCCCCGAAGTTAACATTTTATTTTCTTATTTAAGGGTACAAATTTTTTTAAACTTTCGCCCAAAAAAGCATTATACGGGATGCCTGTTAGACGGTTTTCCACTCATTTTTAAAAATAACAGCATAAATGAACAAATGATGATAATTAGCAATAAAATATTGTGTTAAATAAGTAATTTATGTTATAAAAGGAAAAAACCCACATTCACTCACGAATTCTCCAATTTCCCGATATCACAGAAAGTTTTGAAATTGAGACCAAAAAATAAAGCGTTTTATAAAAAAATTTAAAACCCTGGGGTTTGAAATGGGATAAATAATTAATTTTTATTAACTTTTCCTTTTTCCCAGAAAGAATTTAAAATTTTTAAAAGGGGTTTTAAATCATAAAGAAAGTAAATTCTGGGAAAAAATTTTTAAACATTATTTATTTAAATAATTTAAAATCATTGAGAAAGAAATAATCAAGAAAAAAAACGTTTTAAATTTGGAAAAAAATCGTCCTTTATTAAAAATAGTGTTTACCTAAATTCGACTTATTTTCCAAAGGGAAAAAAAAGGGATTTTTTTAGACCCTTATTTGATTGTTTTTGTGTAAGTAAATGTTTTGGGGCCCCGCAATAAACAATTTGCAGGTAAAAAAAAATGTTATGGAACAAATTTTCAACTTCCCCTTGCTAGAATCCCGGTTTTTTCAACGTCATCAGTAACACTATTAAATGCCTTAAACGCTACATAGATAACGAACTTGAAAATGGTCAGTTTGAGCTTCGAAAATCCTTTTTTTCTTTTGCTATGAATACAGCTTTGTAAATTTTAAAATTTAAAAATTTTTTAATTCCTACGTTTCTCGTTTGCCGTCAAAGGCATTAGCTTCAGAACCAAGCTACTGAAATACTGACGGAAACAGTATTTATAATAGTTTAACAAGATTATAAAGTAATTTTTGATTGGAACAATTGACACTAATGCCTCGGCCGTAAGAGGGGGGGAGGGGACTACGGCTGTTGCAGCCCCCACTGGTGACGACCCAACGAAAAAAAACCCCGAAAATAGTACCTATCGCATAACAGAATTACAGAGGATTAATCACAAATGCTTGGAAAACATCGTTTTTTAGTTTTTAGGGTTTATAGGAATTTTTTGAGAGTTGAGGGCACAAAAAAAGTTTTTGACCCGTTTAAATTTTAGTCAAGTATGAGGTTTATTGTCGAGTTGTAACTTCTATTGCAAGAAATCAAAATTGAAAATTCTGTAAAACTTTACACAAGGGTTTCTTAAATACGGGTAATCAATCTTACAAACAAATTATTTTACTAACGTAGCACTTAAAAACTCAAAAAAGAAAAATAATCTTTCTTTTAGTAACATTGGCTTGCCCTTGTTAAAATTACAAAATAATTAAAATAAGCACACACTTTTAATTATGAAAAGCAGCTGTCTGCGCAAGGGTGTCACCAGCACTTGTTCTCTGGAGTAACTTTTGCTCTCCGTCTGTAACCCTTTGGGTGCGCACAGACAGACAGACACACGGACACACACGAAGCCCCAGCTGGGCTATAACCACTTCGACATCCCATTAACACTTTAGCAACCAAAAGTTTATTATAAGTCACTTAAGAGCCAACACTGGATGGGTTGACAGGCTCGCACAGTGTAAATAAAATAACTCACTAAAACTAAACAGTCCGCTAAGTGGGGGCCCGTCATCCGTTTCCGAAAACTCTTTTTCGTGACATCTCTGTGTGTGTATGACGCGGATTTGCTGTTTGATTGATGACATCGTACTTACTCTTATGAACTAGGATTGATTCTATTTTGAAACCGGTGTCCAAAAAAGGTCTACAGCTTATATACCCTTTTTCGCAACAGCATGCACACCTTCCATGTTTGAGGTAACCGCATACAACGCAGTGCATTATTTTTGCATGTTTCTGGAACCAACTGCCAATTCATATTGTACAAACCAAACACAAAAGTGCCAGTTTCTAGTGTAAACGATAGATACATTTTCAGCAAGAAATAAATCGGTCGTTGGTTCGCGCTGATTTTTGTGCAAATCAAAATGAGGAGGAGCGAATCGAAAGAGTTTGGGAAACCAAATGATAAATTATCTATAGGTACTGTTTTTAGTTTTACACCGTAACACACGCAAATGATTAAATGTTGTATTAACGTTAGACAACGATTTCAAAAGACACAAGACTGGATCATTTTCTGTCAAGTAGTAAGTTTTAATCGTTGGCTGACGGTGATTTCCCAATTTATTTTGAGTGGGTGATGCTTTCCTTTACGTGTATCAAAGTATAAAATATTACCTCTGAAAGAATGTGTTGCTTATATTTTTAACCCATTTAATCCTTCCATCTTTAGCCCCACAAAACTTGCGCGGTTGACGATAAATTTCTTTATAAGAGAAATTCATCTCTCGATTTAACGAAAAACTAGTAACTACGCTTAAGTAATGCTAATTGGCTCTGTGCTTTGAGGCTAAATTGATCTTTGAGCTCAGAAAAACTTCCGAAACAAGTTTTTATTAACAGCATTCAATGTTTACCGCCATTAACTATTGTATTCTGCCGATTGCCTTCGTTGCATTTTATGTACGCATAATAGAAGTTTTTAAAGTGAGTTACTCTTTTATAGATTCGAAATTATCTGTAAATATCAAATAATTAATTTAACATTATAAACGTCCCTTTAAAAATAAAAAATTGTTCCCCATGGTGTTTAAAACATACCGAGATAATGAAATTCAGGTTTAAGCATGCGGAAACATTTACAATTAAGGAACCATCATGGATATTTTGAAGCCTGTGTTGCGTCCTTTGGCCCAAAACCCCACCCAAGATTAGGCCGGTGTAAAGGGTCAGTTATATACAGTATTTAAACCGTAAGCTTTACGATATCGAATTGAGTAAATCTCACTAGCTAAACACTAAGCTTATGTGGGGAAAAAACATGAAGAAGCTATCTCTGCGCAGGGTAGGTAAACAAACGTCTGTCTGCGATCCTAGCAAAAGACGAACATAGCTACAGAGGATGCATTGGGGGGAAGATTGTAAAAGTGTTCCTTTTCGAAGTTAAAAGTCTCCATTGTTGGAAAACTACAGTATTTCGATTAAATGTTATGATCAAGCGGTGTTCCAGGGGTTCCAAACGTACCTCATAGTTTAAAAACACCGCACACCCTAGTCTTCCACTTGGACATTATTATGCAGGCATTTTCCCGAACGAAGGCGTCTGAAAGACTCCATGCTCAACCTCACTTCTTCGAAAATCATTGTAACCAAATGTGACATGTCAAATTTCTTGATTTTCAACACACTTGATATTTTAAGCAAATATACTGTAAAGTAACTTGGTAGTATAAAATGTATATTTACAAAATTCTACCTAAATATCTTAAAAATTCTGGAATAGTTTTTAAGGCCTAATTAAGGCAATGTTTCAAAAGAGTAATCAGTCTAAACATTTTGCAAAGTTTAAACTTATTTAATTTAAGGATTAAATTTTCAGGGTAAAATATCCGTAGTTAAAAAAAGCAAGAAAAAAATTTAGGCTTTTTTATTTTCGAAACCCGAAAATAAATATAAGTTTGATAGATGGGGGGGGGGGGGGTGGGGGGGGGGGGGGGTGGGGGGGGGGGGGGGTGGGGGGGGGGGGGGGTGGGGGGGGGGGGGGGTGGGGGGGGGGGGGGGTGGGGGTATCTCCTGTGTAAGGCTTGAAACAATGTTTTAAATATTATATAGTTTTCTCCTCATCGCAAGGGTGGGGAAGAGATTCAAGTAGTAGGAAGGAAGTTTGAAGAATTAAGCATAGATCATTATTGTAGTTCAATTCAATGTACCTAACATTTCAAGTTTAATCATTTTTGCTGCACCATTTACTAAAGAATTTCTGCTGTCTGTTGTAAAATAGGTTCTTGAATGTTGGTAGTGAAATTAATAACTAAACATAATTCATAAAATGCAAGAAATATGATTATAATTATAATAAAATAACCTGAATGTTTTTGTGCAATATTTAATTTCTGTAGTTAATGTTGCAGACCTTGGGAATATCTTCCAGTGAAATATGAGGTACTGTATACCTTAACAATCTCCTTTACGAGATAAGCAATCTTGTCTTGTCTCAATATAGGGAAGAACCAGAGCGGAAACACCCTAAGGGAGGCATTAATTACGAACTAGGGCAATCCGTTCACGTCAGTTTCTAGTAGAGCAAAACAAGGGCAAGGTTACTGCATGTTTGCCAACCAAGTTATTCCTCTTAGAAGTTTCTATTAACAAGATTGTTTTTAGTATCAGGGATCAGTAAAAATTTGGTAGTATAGTTTAAGTGATGTGTCTTTAACAAGTGTGCATAACTTTCAGTATTTGTATATTTTACTGTTCACTTTACTTAAGAAACAGACCCATTATCAACCTAGATTCTAATGTTAGGACCAAATGTAATACGCGTGTTCTCTTATTGCTCTCAACCAAAAGCCGTTAACATGCGTTCCTTATTTTAACTATAATAATCACCCCTTACGACTATTATATTTACGCTGTTATGATTAGAAAGTACCACCTTAATGGTCAACAATGTCAAAGCTATATAATCTAAAACACGTGAAATAAATACTTGCACTGATTATTAAACAGTCGTCCTATAAATGAAGTCGTATATGAAATCCATCTTAAATAAATTAGCAATTCTTTACGTTAAGGTAGTGCAATTGGTTTTAGGTCTGGAAAATATGTACCTCCTTATGATAACTTACCTGGACACTTGAAATAACAGATAATTAAAGTAGGAAAGTGAGCATTTTGTAATCAGGTCGAAATAGAAACAGCTGAAGAAAAAATGCTAAATTTTTACAGCATGTTCATGGTTTATAGCGTAAGAGTGACGAATTTTAAAATTAGTTCATGAAATGAGTTCAGGAATCTTAAGGGGACCTTCGGTTATAATTTCTTAACTAAGTATAATTAAATGTTTTTTAATGTTTGTTCATAACAATACTAGCTTACATTTTTTTATAAATAAAAACACTCGGTGCTTCCTGAAAGTTTAACTTATGTAGCCTAACTTCTATAGAATTTTAAAATTTTTACCTTCAGCAGTTTGCAGTTTTGGACCTAATTACAAAATACCTAAATTCCTTCCGTAATTAGTAATGACTGTAATTAGTAATAGATAATAAAACAACATATTTTAACTTTTCTGCTTTCAGTGAAGTTATCTTAAATGACTATAAAATTCGTAGTCGTGTTAGATTAGAAAATATTTTTCAAACCCAAAATAGATTGCACCTCTTTATCAGTGAAATAACAACTGGTAAGATAAAAACAAGACTTTTTATAATACGTAGCCATTTTTATAAAATACATTAAGTGGTTTGGAATACGAGTATTATAACAATGGATAAACTTTGTAAGTTTACAGCCAATTCGAGCACACTTCATTTTTTGATGAGATAAATTACCTTTTTAACTCAACAGAAAAATCCAGACTCAAGTGTGCTAATCTGAAATTACAGGTAAATTTCCGATAAAAAGTTCCGAAGTCGTGAGAAAGTATGGAAACTCCCAGGAAATTTGTGGAAAAAATGAAGTGAATGTAACTTACACTTTCAAATTGTACAATAAACTTTCTTTGACAAAGTACTTCTCAGGCTACACTTAAGTACCGATGATTGGATGATAAAGATGAACATCATAAATATTTACTGTACCAGTAGGCCTTGTCTAAAATGAAATCTTTTCTCCAGAAGAAAGAGGATACATTTTACGCTTCACTTTGCGAGTTAGTACCGGATATGGTGTACGGTGTTTGCAGAAGATCTCCAAACATCGAGGTCGGAATTAGCGGTGGACCGGAGTGAAGTAGGCCCGAGGGAGGCATTAATTAGAACTGCTATCCTTTCACGTCTGCCGGACTATACCGCTGTGCCGCAACGTTTCGTGATAGACGTGGCAGGCGCACCAACAACTCAGTTTTCCGCACCAATATCTAGAATAACGCAACCTTTAAATGTTCAACTTGGATACGACTTTTGACCATTTCCAAAACTAAAAATCATGTTTGTGGCTTGAATAAATGTTTTATTACGTAATGTCCTCTACTTATCGTGTGTGTAAGGGGAGAAATTAATATGGTTGGGGAGAGCTTGCACAGTTAGGCATAGACATAATAGGAAATTAAACAACAAATCATTTTGTAGAAATGGTTCACTAAAATGTAATCCAAAATAAATTTGGGTGTAGATAGCATAGAAACCAAACATAGTATGTGATTTATAAAAATTATTTCTTCACACGAATTCGGGGATATAGTGTTATAGAATATTTTTTACTTTATTAACACTTTAATTTTAGTAAGGAAGAAGGTAAAATGAAATAAATATTTTCTATGTATTATTATATAAACATATAGGATACCATTAAGGATACCAATGATAAAGGAAAAACAATTGATGTGTCTACATTTCGTACAGCCGCATTGCTGTACCAGAATACAGAATGCCTTATTGATGATCAATCAAGCACATGTTGGCGTCAAAATAATACAAACAAGTTGACAAGTCAACAAGATTTTGTATTAGCGAAAAAACCTCGACATTTTGTATTGCCCTGCAAGCCAGCACTTAATGTTGACTCTGTAGTAGACTCTTTAATGTTGATGGCGAGCCTTCTTTGACAAAACGGAAATGTGTATTAGCAGCATAAAAGGATTCCTTGGTGAATAAGCATGATAGGTTTCTACTAAGATGTCATATTGTAAGATCCAATCTCGTCAAGAATTCCAGCTATGGCCAATGGAAATGTTAGAACTCAAGCCAAGTGAACTTATCCGACAAGAAAAACAGTTATTTCCATATTAGACTTTGGAGAAAGAAGCAATACTAAGAACTGGTTATTTCCTTACTTGAACACCTTTTATCTTGCAAACCTACCAAGTTAGGGACTCCACTTACCACCACATTCAGTGACAAACAGATCGTACTTATCCTTTTCACAAACTATGTAGGGATTCCTTATTAGAGTCATACAACGTTTCACATTCTACAGTCAGACCAGCATTGGACAAATTCAAAGCTTCGTATAGCAATATTTGTAACCGGTTTCAAAGTAGTCAGCTTGGAACTAGAATGCAATTTTCCACTCGAGGTGCGTATTTTGCTATACTTTCAGTTGAGCACATCCATACAGTTCAAACAATTCAAAAGCCCTTCCTCAAATTCAAAAGCATACTGGTAGATACTTCGTTAATAGCACTTTTCCATAAATTATCGATTCATATCGACTCAATGTGAACTGGACATCGCCTAAGATAAGGAATGATGACTTTAACAGCTCTGTAGACTGCGTAACATGAACCTAGATATGGTAAAAACCCTTGAGAAGAGACACATGGCCCACTGTTACGCCCTGTATCGTGGACGCACATCCTTGCATCTTTCTCCTAACGCCGAATCAAAGCGCATGTAAAGCGATTTTGCCGAGCTCAAATTTTCCTGACCACTAGGTTTAAAATTATATTAATGTCAATGCTCCATAAAGATATATTTCCGTGTCACTGTTAGACTTGATTCTAGTTAGGTCTTAGTCAGGTATAACTACGTTTTAAGTAACTTGAGGAATCAGTGAGCTGAAGAGAGTGGAAGCACACATCTCTTGCAATAATCGTTGTGATATTTTTTGCTGAGGAAACAACCGCGTATGTAGATGTTTGATAGGAAACATTTATTTCATATGTTATCACTATTACATACACCCAAATTCCAACACAAGAAATGTCTGTACGCCTATATGGACAGGGCCAGGGAGTGTTGCGTGATCCTGCCTCGTAACAGTTTCTGGTGGCAGTGTTTATTATTGAAGCCGAGGTGTCACCAGATTCCACTTTACTGCTGCACCTTCTCGTCGCGTGGTCCTTCCGCGCTTCCTTCGGTGTCTTTATCACCTGCACGTGAGAAGAGTCTCAAGTAGGCTGTAAACTAGGCCTCTTGACAAATCTACGGGAGTAGATGGTTTAGAATCTATGGAGTAGAGTAGGTTTCTATTCTATCTACAACATTAACTGGAAACTTTACTTGCGTAAAGTTTCAGTTTGACGCAAGTTTTTCCTTCCAAACACTTCTACTCCAAATAATTGTTATTTCCCCTTAAGTCACTCTTTTTAATTTAATTTATAAAATATTAAAAACAAATAAAATATTATTTAAATAAAAAAATCACAAAAAGTTAACAAGAAATTGTAATTAAGTTTTTTTATTTACTTAAATATCTTCATTGCTTCCTGTATTACACGTTTATGTGGTGCTAAATATGTAAAAAAATGTTTTATAGTACCAAGAAATCAGAGGAATTACTTTTCATACACAATATCTTAAGTAAAATCCGTCAACTTTTCAATATTATTCCGATTTGGTAAGAGTTGCGCTCTGATAAGTTTACAATTTTTTTCGTGCATGGGAAAGTTAATGAAACGCGCTAAGTATAGTTAATAGCTTTACGGGCTCACTCGAAGAAAGTAGGTGGATTTTGTGACAACTGAAGTTATTTCTTATGGGATTTACATGTATACAATGTTTTTCGAAAATCATTCGAGATTCTACAAAATTGCTCGTTACAAAAAGTCTAGGAAATATTATCAGCATTTTAAGAATGTACTTTCGTTGTAAAAGGGCATTTAGAAAATATTAATTTCGTCAAATTAATAACCTCGCAGTGACTTCGACTGTTTATATCTTCTGGACCTTCTATACCAAGCAGTTAACAAAAATGACTGACTCTCTCCAAAATTTTGACGACAGAAGAACTCTAAAATCAATTGTTCTTCTGCTTTAGTCGAAGAAAAAAGTAGTTGGATTTTGTTACGACTAAGATTTTTTATTGGATTTACATGTAATCAATATTTCTAAAATGGCTCGTTACAACAAAATTGCTTATTACGAATAATGTGAGAAGTATTATAAACATTAGAGAACACTGTTTATATTTTGTATATAGTTCCATAGATAACGGAGTTGTGTGTTTTAAGCTCACTGTGTGAAAGCTACTGCAATGAAATGGTGTGGCTGAGCGATGAACGTTGGCGATATACGCATTCATAAAAGCGATTTTTGTACCAAGTTTGAACTTGTTTCAATATTTCTTTCACCAGTTCTTGTTGATAAAAAAATGGTTATGGAATTTACATGTATTCGATATCTCTAAATTCATTTAAAATGGATCAAACCTGCTTATTACAATAAGCTTAGACTATGTTATAAGTAGTTAAAACACTTGTTTATTTTTCTCTACGTAAGTTGTGATTTTATAAGTGCAAACTGTGGCCATTTTTTAATTAATGAAATTGCGTACCGAGCGGACTAACCAGCTTAATAAAATCGATTTTTGTACCAAAACTGCAGTAAGCCAATTTTGCATAAAAAATTTAACTGAAATATACATTCCGATTATAAAAATAATGTTATATTACACGTAAAAATACGTAAAAACAAAAATTTTAACTTATAACAGATATTTATATTTTGTTGTGTTAAAACGATTCTTTTTATTTATCAAGGCTTTTTTGAGGTTGTAAAATATATTTTCTGTTACCTTATTTCTGGCATGAATATAAAATAAAAAGTGCTTTAAATCAATTCCTAACAATTACGTGAGGACTGAGCATGGAACATTATCGTCGTTCAATGTAAGCCTAAATACATATACGGTGCCATAACTGTGTTAGCTGTATAACCAAATGGCTGTCGCTCAAGAGTCAGATCCGAAGAGGGAAACCGTCACTCAATTACGAGGCAGGTGACGATACGCAAGGCTCAATTAAACACGCGTGCGAAGCGTGTCCGCGAGCGATTGCCGGCACCTGCGTGGCCAGCTGACACTATGCCCCGCGTACAGAGCAAGTGTGCAGGTACACGTGGCAAGGGTCGTGTTAGGCGACTATATCCGGGCATAATTAATCGTAATTGGCTATAATTGGGGAGAACATGTTAACTAGGTTAGGGAGGGGGTTGTCGTGTTTGTCTCAAACCAAGCTAACAGTTACTACTTACTACTGGTCTGCCATAAACAAGTGATGATGTGTCAAAATATAGAGCTAGGTTAACATACAGTATGGTTTATATTGTATGAAAGTTTACACCTCCTAACCAGAACTCAAACCCGGGAATCTGATATGAACAGTTTGCGAAGCATTGTAAAACATCAAGCAGCGTTGTATTTCTAACAATATCTACCAATATTTCAGAAAAGAAAATTGTATTGCTTAAAAGCAGCAATAACCTTTTAAAAGCACATAAAACAACTCGAAACGTAAACATTCCAAAATTTTTTTTGAAAGTTTAAACTAACATCCTGAAAACTTTCAAACAAATCTGTTCTATATATTTTTCATCATGGTAGAATAAATAAATATTCGTCCGTGTATCTAACATTTTAAATTTTTAATATAATTTACACATATATTTACGTGATAACATTTTTACAATACTCAGTTCCTTCTCCTTTTCAAATTCACAAATTAATAAATAAATAATCACGAACATAAGGTATGAATACAGGGTTAGGATATCTGCAAAGACACGGTGTAAGAGACGTTATCAACAAAAGCAGTAGTTAACCCGGCAAATGGAGGGGCAATCTGTGTAAATGGTGGATACTGGGCCACCGGGGCGCTGTGTAATATTAACCGAGGTAAGTTTACGAGTCTGGAGATCTGTGTCCATCATACGCACGGGTGGTGATGAGGGTGGGAGGTTCTGACCACATTTACACCTCTGGGCTTCCTTTACTGCCCCCTGCTCGCTTTTATACACGGTTTGCCGAACCGCACTGCTTTACTGCCAAATAGGATACTTTCGACTCATAACATTTCGTATGAAATTCACAAGTGGGTATACTAAATAAAAATACATTCTAAAATACAATAGCTGCATATATTGTTTCAAGATACTATATTACAATATTTTGTACTTTGTATCACATTTTAGGCACTAAAGAGCTAAATAGGAGTAATATAACAATAACAGATGTATATTTAAAAATCTATGATTGTAATAGCGACAAAACTGTAATTATAGACAAACCTTGTCAACAGTTCCAAAATTTGCTTTTGTAGAATTGTCAGCACATATTTCGTGACGAAAGTCCGGACTACCGCACACACACAACCCACACAAGATGGCCTACCATCTATGCGTTTCGTAAATTATCTATTGTATATACATATTGTTTAGTGAATTTTTTATTATATGTATAATAATATTGTATATATGTTGTATTATGTGTTGTCTTTACGTGTTTTTAATCAGTTGACTTCTGCGTTTCTATCACCTGACGATGGGACGTTTGTCCCAAAACAACTACAAAAGAGAACTTTTGACTACGTAAAGTACCACATATATTTCTCTAAAATTCTATACATACTAAAATTACTCCGGCTTTATAAAATGTTTTCAATATTAAATATATAGAACAGGTGACCTATTTGGATGCCGCAATGTGACCGTCGCAGAAGTTATCATACATATATTTTAAACAACAAAATTCCTATTTTAATTCATTTCTGCTTTTACGTAAACCTTCATAATGGATCAAGTTTTCAAGGGTCGATCTATAGTACAAACATAAATTCATAATGTTGTTTACAGTTCACATGAATCTTGGAAATTTGGTGTACAATAAAAAAATCTAATGTGCAAACATTGGTACCTTTAGATATAACGAATGACCTACTGATTCTCTCCAAGAACACACAATTTGGCCACGTCGATTCTGAAACCTCCATCGTTCTGTCCGGAAGATATATGTTCTACTACCACATCTTAGCGACAAATTCAACCGGATTGCCACATGTTGAGGATCAGGGCGGTCCCACGATCTCGCATATATCAGTCGAGCAAGGGGTGGTGATAGGAGACATACAGACGGCGGGAGGGTGGGAGGGTGGGAGGAGGAAACATTAATCAGGTGACAACTAGTGACGCTACCGACAGACAGATAGACAGACAGACTCCTCATCAGCTGAGACAATTAACAGTCCGTCCGTCAGGAAGCGGAGGACGTGTGAGAATGCCGGGGAGGTAAGACGACGGATGTCCCCTCCGGCACGTCCACGAGTGGAAATGGGGATTAGGTACTTTGGGTTAAAAAAGTGGTTTTACTAAACCTAATGTATTCTATCATTCTTGCATTTCAAAAACATTGTCCGGATTCTATTGAAAAAGGCTATAAATATTTACTAATTAAATCCGCATAGATTTTTCTAAGCAATCATCATGATGCTCTTGTAAAGTTTAAAAGGTTATATTCCTAGCTATCAATAATTTGGTATCAATAGTTAGCTATCAATTCATACCAATAATTTGGTATGATTATTGTGAAAATTAATTCAGGTTCCTTTATTTCTCATAAAAATCTGATTATCAATGAACTATACTTCACAACACCAAAAAATGTTCTGGTAAAATAAAGTGCCTGCCTTCCTAAAGTAGGCCTTGGGCTAAATAGACTAAGCACATTTTTGTGTTGAGTAAGCGATAAAGGTGGTTTGAGTTTTAAATTACCCATCCATATGGTATATAGTGATTTTGTAAAGACAAGAATATCGAATATACAATGATATAAAAATGTCCACAATTTCTAAGGCGTAAGTACGTCATTCTAACTTTTTCGTGTGTTTTCAACAAGATATATGCACTATGTTTCGCGTAATAGACTGAATGTTAAAGTAGTTAAAAATAATTCTTTGGCTTTAAAATAAACTAAGAAAATCGTTGTTTTTTTTTTAAGAAATCTTCACAAAAAAGCTCTTCTAGAGAAGCGTTACTAAAAAAGCGTTCTTTTTACTCTCGTCCTCTGCCTCCTTGGCTTTCATACTTGTTTACTGTAAATTTTGGGTTAAGCCATAAGTTTTAGTCCGTCCAATTACAACACGCCTAGAAAAAATAATTTAATTCAATGCCTCCATGACAAGGCTTCGCCATAATTACTCACACATAATTGATTATAAATGAATCGTGACCTTAGTATTGAAAAGTGAAATAGTTGTATCGAACGTTTTAACTTAAATGATTAAAAAAACACAGAAATGGTTTTTATATATTTTTTTTAATACGGCCACAATATTGTTTAAAGGTAAAAGAGCAACATTTTCACTGCGTGTTGAGTATAATTTAGTAGCATAAGATAGTAGACTTTCTAATTTTGTTCTAAAGAAAACAGTTTGATTTTTCAATATATAGAAGTATATACTTTCATTACTCCTCGCAGCGTTTTAAATTTGAAATTTGAAGCTCTTCCATGTGTAAGCGATGAAGAGTAAACAAAGTTCTGGCATTTCGTTTCATTTTGGTATAACCTGACCGTCTGGTCTATAATATAGTACGTAGATTACAAATGTCTGGTATATAATATATTAGATTACAATTGACTTGTATTTACTTAAATAGTAGACGTTTACTATCTATATAAGCCATTTTTAAATCCTGTTTAAATGAATAGTCTAAAATTTTCTGTCTTATTTTGAGAAAGATATTCGTATGTTCAACAGTATTTTTCAATGGCTGCCATTTTTAACGCAGAAAGTAATTTTATTGTAATATACTCCATGATTAGATATGAGTAAGATAACTGAATCCATAAAAATCAAAATGCTGCAAACTAAACACACATTTATGAGTTACGAATTTGAAGGCGCAAAAAACAGAACTACAGGAAAAAAAACGAGACACAATCCCCTGGTGGGTGTATTGTTTTACAATCTGTATTATTTAATTTCGTGATGATTGTTATGAATAAATATCCCGCAGTAGTTCGGGACTCTTATATAGTCGTATTATGCACTCTGAATTGATACAGGCAATATTTCCTGCATTCACTTGATTATACAAGCAACTGTATCATTTCATATAAAAAATCAATTATGATTTTTAAATTAATACTAAAGTCATTCCTTATTTTTCCTATAGTAAATAATATTTATCCTTGAGATTGTCAACCAATAATAAAAACTAGTAATACGATATCAGGGAACCTAGTTCTTAGAAGATAACGAAACCTTCCATTCGTTGTCTTCAGGGAAACAAATCATAATCAAGTTATGGTTAGGAAGATATCAGCTTTCCGTTCCAGCATTCTTGTGCGTGGTCAGTGATGCCATAACGTGTTATCTTTATATTCGTAGAACACCAAGAAGATTCCATACAATACAAATATAACAGGAATTCTACACAAGACAACCCGCTGCACGATACCCGACCCACCTTATTAGCCAGGACGTTTTATATTTTATAAATCATGCGGTAATCCCACCTGAGACGTTTGTGGCTTTGTGGCTCCGGAATCCCGATTATTCAGATTTTAATTGTATTCTCCGAATGTTCATAAATAATTCAAGCGCCAAGAGAGTTTGAGGGGCAACTGTTTTTGTACGTAGGCCGCTCTCCGGAGAAACCTAACCTGTAGCAACAATGGGTCGGTCACCTTCCTTTGGAGTCAAGTCTGGAGTCCCACGCCTCTCCAGTCGTGTCTCCAGGACTCCAGTGACGGATGATCTTCAGCCGCCTGGACACGGTTTACTAGCTGTTAACTCGGCCTACACGTTGTAAACTCACCTGCTGAGTAGATGATTAACTGTCGTGAAGACACTGCGAAACTCAGTGTTCACTCTCAGTGTCATCACTTGTTCATTTCTCACTTCCCTTTATCTATGAGATTATTTTAATTCTCGTTGGAACAAGATCTTAGTCGTTAGGTGTAAGGAACCAGGTCAATTCACAATCGGCTTTGAACTGTCTCAAAGACGAGTATTGAAACTACAAGTTCAAAATATTGTGGCAGATAAGTTATGTGTATATAAGTTAGTATTATTTGAAACACAAGTTCAACGAATGTGATGTGTCATTTCGTTTGTTAGATAATAATTTGTAACTGCTATTGTAACACTTACAGGAGGGTGTGGGTTAGAGCAATTCCAGTCCCATGTGTAAGAGCAAATACTAAGAAATACTAAGTTTTTGGAATTTAAAAAAATTAAAACTTATTTTCTGATTTCTTAAAACGCATAGGTTTTTTACCGAGCCCCCTCATTATCATTCTAGTTAAACAAGCCTGAGAGCCTCGAAATCGAATGTAAAAAGAGAATTCTGGCCTAAAGGTGTAAATTCTAAGTAATTTGTTATAGTGCAATGATGGTTTCCCTGTTATAAAATTTCTACAAGTGTTTTATCAGCGATTCTGGATGTTTTTTTGTGGTGTTGAATCCCAATTTCAAGTTTGCACACGCAAAAGACTTCAAAATGTATCGCCCTCTTGTGGATTATTAGTTGTACATTATAAAGTATCTTTTTAATAAAAAATTCTATAGAGAATTAACATACATATTATTCCTACAAAATGCACTAGTCAAACCTTATAATTTTATTGGCAGTATGAACGTTAAACCGGGATGAAAAAACGAGAATTTTCCGTTCTTCTGTGAAAATGCCGATATATTTACTCCCACCACCAGTTATGAACAAAAACTCCTAACTACAAGAAATTATATTACAGTTACATTACTAAAACAAAGTTAATTAAGCTTTATTCTTCAGTGCCCGAATATCTGTCAGCCGAGTGTAAGTGTATTTGACTGTTATCTGTATGTTTTATGCTACGGGACGCATTGCTTTTAAATGGATTTTGAGGACTGCCTCATACGAAATTCGCATTCAATGCACATTTTAAAAGAATTCTCTAAGAACTGTCGAGGAAAAACTTTTTTTATATGAATGGAGAAGTTTTGAGCACTTTATTTCGAGTCCTTTCCTTACATTTTTTAATTTAGGTCTCAGCAGTGCTTCCAAATTCAGTTAATCTACGCTTAAAACCAACACATACAACGAACAACCAGGATGGTACACTGTAACAACTTAAAACCCAACTGAACAGTGGCCGGTAAAAACAAATTTATTTATTTCCTGATCGGGAGTAGACAAGCTTGTGCACTTGCGAGTCGCCACTTGTTTTCAACGCTTCCCTTCAAATTTTGTTTCTACGGGAAGCTTGCGCTACCAGTTTAATTACCCAAATATGCTTATAATGTATACGCACCATAATATCCCACTTGATTTGTTCGGCAATTGTCGCGTTGTTTCCTTTATCGTTTAATAAGTGGTCTTTCATCCTTACCATCTGTGTTTATAAGTAAGAGTCTCTGTTGTACGATAAGCGTATTGAATAGTTGTATCCTTTATTAAATAAGTGGTGTTTCGTCCTCCACAATTTTGTCCTCACAAGCTTCATTACTACTAAAATATTTTATATCAAAATAGTTTGTACGAGGCTCGGGTGGAGACAGAGCGACACAATATAGAGAATAGCACGTGCCGAGAGCAAAGCCCCTAAGATGTAAGTTTAACAAGACATGATAAACCATGAGGGCAACAGTGGAGCTGTAACAACACCTTTACAGCGTCCCAGCGTGAATATTACATTTGGACATTCGCGACGGTGTGCTGCTGGATTTTGTGGCTTTCGGGACACATATATTTTGTTTTACTCCATGCCGTAGAGTTAGTAAAATTAGTAACACTATACTCGTAGTTTTAGTTCAATCTCAATATTGGTATTTTGGGGAAATATTATAAAATTAAATATTTGAATCATTAAATGAGAATCATTGTGCAACATAGTAGTAAAATTCATGCTTGATTCGTTGGCAATGATAATAAATACATATTTTGGGTATTTATTTATGTGATAATAAAGATTTTATATCACATTATAATTTTGAAATATTACTAATATTGTAAAATAATATAAAGTTCAAAAATATTAGTTTTAATTACTTTAAATTATACAGTACGTACAACAGTTATTGCACTACCATACAAATAATGTGTAATACACACTACTATATATATATATATTATATAGTATATATATTATCTCTAATATGTATATATATATTAGAGATAGATATATTAATAAATTTATAAGTCAACATCATACTATTCGATTCTCATCGCGTAGAAACAACTCTTATACGTGAATTACTCGCACATTTTAAAAATAATTTGGTCATGCTTAGTCATGGCCTATTTTAAAACCGAAACAGTGTAATTGTTTCCAAGTTCTGCGAACCGGAAAACTACTTAAACCAACCGATTGTTTGTTTTTTCATTCATTCCGGTACACTGTTCAGTGTTACCATAAATTTGACAAAAATATTTGTGTATAAAAATATATACAGGGTGTACATAAAGTCCTGCACGGGTATAATATTTTCTGAACGATAACAGATAAATAAACAAGATTTGGTATATCAATACTACACCTAAAAATCTACTTTTTGAAGGAACTATCAGTTTTCTATAATATCATGGGGACGTCCCGCAAGGAGTCAGAAGGAAATCTTAAATAGGAGCATAGGTCAATATGGACATCATTTTAAAGGGCTTATCTAGCAGAGTTTAATGCCGCAAACCGCACTCAAAAAGATTGATCCAGTACAAAATGGCGGCTGTTCAAAGATTTTACTTGGTTACATTTTATTAGTAGCCATAACCCCAGTAAAGCATAACTGCAACCAAACGAATACTGCAGCTAACTACTACATTATGCTTGTCAGTTGTACAGAAGTGAATTATGACATTAGTTATCTTCAAGGGTTACAAATTTGGTCCTAATTTATTGATAACGGGGAAAACCTGATCAGCCTGATCAGCTCTTTGAACAGCCGCCATTTTGTACTGGATCAATCTTTTTGAGTGAGGTTTGCGGCATTAAACTCTGCTAGATAAGCCCTTTAAAATGATGTCCATATTGACCTATGCTCCATTTAAGATTTCCTTCTAACTCCTTGCGGGACGTCCCCATAATATTACAGAAAAACTGATAGTTCCTTCAAAAAGTAGATTTTTAGGTGTAGTATTGATGTACCAAATCTTGTTTATTTATCTGTTATCGTTCAGAAAATATTATACCCGTGCAGGACTTTATGTACACCCTGTATAAGTAAGATGTAACTCTCTGAATAGATGTTCTTTATTTATTATTTTTAGTATGACTGACTTCGCTTTTTTTAAATTACAAAATACCATACATATCATATTTATTTAAACCATTTTTTAAACTAAATTTATGAAATCACATTTTTATTTATATGTTGTATTGTTGTTCTAACTCTGTAAGTGCCGAAAATGCGAACTGTACATAAAATAAACAATGCAATTCCCCAATAATAATCGTATATAATCTTAATCACAACAATCACTTAGGTAAATTATTAACAACATTCCGAGTGGAGTTTAAATTACAATTAGAAATCGTATTCCACTGAAAGTGGTTAATATATTACGTAAAGAATTTTCATAACAATAAAAAGCGCCGAAAGCCGACGAAGCGGAGAATTACAATTCTAATGCCGTATCGCGTGTAGGACGCAATACCGCTATTAATTGTAGGCTATTACACCAGTCGCTAGATATCCTAATAGCGTTCCTGTGTTAGGAGAGAATCCCAGCGGCTCAAATGGATTCCTTAAGTATCTTCAATTAAACAGCTATTTGTGATTGTTAGGACTGGGATATAGTCATTTCTTTACATAACTCACCCGCCCTTACTAACCATTTTGATAAATAGATGATTCAAGTAATAAATATTTTTCGAATAAGTTTTTAAAAAATACATAAAAAGAGTAAAATGATATCTCCTTGGCTCAAAGAGATTTATAATCCTATTCAGTCTGTACTAAAATGTGTTATATTGATTTATTAGAAATGAAAATAGTTGTAACATTCAAAACTGAAATCAAGAATAATATACTCACCTTGCACCTTGCAAGTTACTTCTTTGAATTAGTTATATTCATACATAGATTTTAACCTAACCTGCATTGACAAGGCATAGACTTCATGGTAGTTTTAAAGCAAAGCCGTTAGTTAATTGTTTTAATTTAATTAAAACTGACTTCGCGAAGAAATAGGAACTTGAAATTTTAAACTTAGCACGGAACTATATGGCAATGCAATAATATACAATTATGTGTGTGTGTGTGTGTATATATAAAATAGTACATGCTTGCTCGGCAAGTGAGAGACCGGGGTTCAGGAACCTGCGGAGCAAGTACTTTTTGTGATTCAGTCTTTATTGAAATTTACATATGTATTATATATACACGCAAGCTATTATATAAGTACAGTACATTTAGTCTGATTCAAAACTTATTTTCATCTCTGTCATAGTTACCTTTAAGATAATTTATTGTAAAAATATTGAAATTGTATTTTATTCTTATTTCAATATTTTGTTACCTCTAAGTTTTAGTACCTACATTTGGTATAAAATTGATTACAAAACTTGTAATTAACTGTAAGACAAGACAGGATCAATAAAAAATTAAAAATGGGACAGGTGATTTTTATTAACAACCCATCATGAATGCCAACCTTATGAATAATAAGACGAATAAAACATACTTTAAATTACATAAAAAGTAATTCATTTATCGAAGCCTATAAACCTATAAACGAAGGATAATATTCGATTGACGAGTTAATGGCAAGTCTAATGGGTACTAGTAACTGACAACCTACTCATTGATATAAACTCTCAATTCTTATAGCTAGCAATAAGCAGATATTTATTATTATTGTAACTGATTTAACTACAAAAGATCATGTTACTGTCTAAATTCTATTATTATATGAACATTTTTGGAATAATAAATTAGATTATTTGATATTTCTACTTAATTCTTACTTAATTTAACAACAGTATACAGGGTGAGCCTTGCGTCACTCGTACTCACCCCCAACTAATCATATCCGATTTTTTATATTACATTATAATAATGGTCAATACTATCAGTTTAGGGATTTTAACGCTTTTCATTACTTGGGATCTATATATTGAAACCACATTTATAGTTGTAAAATATGAAAAGCTAAGTTTACCTTATTGTTTTATTATTAATGCCATCAATCTAGCTATTTAATTATTTAAATTATAGCTGTTACTTTTTTATTTCAATATATATATATATATATATATATATATATATATATATATATATATATATATATATATATATATGTATATATAAGTATATAATAACCCATCCTTATATAGCCTCTAAACATTTGACATATTTTAACACGGTAATACTATTAGTGTTTAACATCATGTCACGCTTTTATTCATACATAATGTGTTTAATGAGAGTTATTTATGTTTTACTAAAGTGACTTATAATATTGATTGAAATAATTTAAATTTAGTAAAATTTCTACCGTGAAAATCTGCTATATAAGCTTATCTATGTACGCTGAGATCAATAAGAAGGTTAGTTTGCCAGTGCTTTAGAGACAGCTGAGCCTTCACAATCGCTCTCTGTATCAGACATATAGTATGTTCACTAAATCATTCATTAGAAGTACAGCAAATAATATGTTGATTATAAATTCTTTCAATATGTAGACACCAAAAAACGTAAATGTGGCGTACTATAAGCATCCTGTGTTTATAAGCTACGTGATGTATTTTGCTAAAGATACGCAGTTTTAAAATAATATTTAATGTATTTACGATATTTTAGTGTTAGTGTTCAAACTGTTTCTGCGCTCGGAAGTTTGGTAAAATATTTCTGTGTTTAAATGTAAAGAGTGTTATTGCGCTATGTTTATTTATTCCGGTTCCCCTTTAAGTTCTAAATAAATGGAGCTTTGTGTTACAACAAACAGTTTTCATGTCTAAGGGTAGAGCAGTGAAATCTGATCTGTTCAAACAGAGGCTGCAGTATTTAGACGAATGCTCGTCAATTTTACGGTGTTTACTTTTTTCCCAGGTTCGAGTCCCCAACTAGAAAGCATGATTTATTTTTAATGTCCTTCAGCTTCATCGCCATAAATAATTTAAAAAAAGTCAATTTAAAAAGGTTACTATTTGGATAGAAGGTCATTTATTACCTCCTTTACTGTCCTTTTGTTCCTGTCTTATTTCCTGTATGTTTGGAGCCATTTACATCTTTTTATAAATTATTTAAGAGTTCAGGTTGACAACCATACCAAATTTTAATACTATGATTATTTTTAACTGATTCAGACCAACACTAGCACGCACGGCTGTACTTGATATGACCTGAACAAATTTGTCAGCCTTCAATTTCTCTATAGGCCATTTGTATTTTATTTTTCAAACATTTCCCTTGATTATTTCCACAATATAGACTATTTACTTTGATTAATAAACATTGTGGGCTTTTTAAACTAATGCAGAGTGTAGGCCTACTCCCTTAAGAAGCGAAATTGGAGTGTTAAAAAGATCTTTGGTTTTAAACATTTATAATATAGTGCTTATAATTTTATTCAATGTCTTGTAAGGAACCAAGGTGATTGGGCTTCGCTTAGAAAATAATATAATTACTTGCTAGTGAAAGATGTATCATAGTTAATACTTTAAAAAATTTAAACCTATTAGTCCAGATTATATTTAATATTGTTTTTAAGATGACAGCCACATGCGAAATCTACCTTTCTTCCGGCTATATAGGAAATATATAAACCAAAATAGAGAAAATATAACAAGAAACGTTTAATATTTTCCTTCATCACTTGAAGTCTTTAAAGAATTCAGCTTATACTTAAATAAGTAATGAGTGTTAATATGAAAAATAATATGAATGTAAATATAAAGAAATATATTACAAATATTCTGAAGCCGAACTACGCGCTTTATTGGTGAAACCATTGAATCATTGACTAAAATTAGCAATCAGTTTCATTAACACTGCGGTAATGCACAGTAATTGTTGTAATAACATTCTAAAAATGTCACTCTTTTACTTAGGCCTAATACAAGTGTATTGGCATAATAAGTATTTTAGAAAGTATAATTTGCCTTCGATTTAAATACAATAACTTAATAAGTAACAAAACCTTTCTTTCTTCAATAACTATGGAATTTCAAAGTGAGGAAGTTTTTGTTTATATGGTCGGGGGGTTCTTATCAGCGGGAAAGTTATTACAAGATCTAAATAACAACTTTGTACTTTCCGCGTGTTTTTATAAAATGTATATATAGGTTGGTCAGGACGGAAATGAGCCGTCGTCATGCGTGAGTCGGCCGCACGAGTCACAGGCTAGACAACCGTGTTATCTTAGTTTAAAATTACTCAACTTTACAAAAAAAATTAATTTTTGATCTACGTCTTTTAATAGACGAGACAAAGAGCACACGACTGTCCTCTTAAACGTATTATTAAATTATTACTGACTATCGAATCCACTCAAGACCTTAATATCCTAAGTTATCTAAGTTCTTATCCTAGCCACTCCAAGTCTTGATCAACGAAAACTACACTAATTACAATAGGCAGATTTCTCTGTGTTTATTTTTGTTGTTAATCTTGAAAAATTAAACATAAGGAAGTTACGATAAATGCAACCTTTATTAAGTGAGTTACTAGCTTCTTTATCATAATATCGTGTAACTAAAGGGGGCTTTAACGATTAAACTTCACGGTTGACTATACGGTATCTATTTAATGAACCGTCCAATAGAATCCTAAAAGTGCTGAAATTCCTGTTTCACGTACCAACGACCAGTTTTACATAGAAACGAGCGGCGGCAGCGGGCCGCGACTTGTGGCACAGCGTGGAACCCTAGTTACGTAATGTCGTAAAATAGTTGTTCTGTCTTCGGGGTCAAATTGGTAGATACTTTCTGTACGTGGTTTTCTGTCACCTAATGGGAGAGTGTGAATAAAACTCAACATCTTATTATGTAATAATAGTTATGGATTGAAATTTAAAAAAATCTAAACGTAAATGCATTACTTTATTATGATTCGACTATTAACAATGATGAGGATTTATATAGATACTTAAAACCATTATATTTGTCAGGCATTAGCTATGTATTATTTAACTGAAAATATTGAAGAATCGAATAAGTTTTTGATACAATTTAGTTCAGTGATGATGGGTTTCAACTTCCTCAAAGACCGAACGATGGTAAAGGTTTTCGATATCTCAATCGATCAATAGCTCTTTCTCTTATTCCGGTTATTGGTTATTTCATTCAATAATGGATGGCGTAAAGTAGGGATTTCTCCTTAATGACGTTAAAATAACCTATTGGCAGTTAGTTCCTTTTATCGACATAGGAACGGTGACAACTTCTTACTTCAATATTAACGACTATTGTAATGCCCTTCCTTATTTAGATATTCCAGTATTAGGGCTGTAGTTAAATAACCTTGAGGTTTTTCACAAAGAACAATGTTAAACCTTCTGTACTCTTAACCCTCATTTTAATCATAGCGTTATCGAGATGCTTTGTTTTAAAGATAAACTTAATACACATCCAAACGCTTTTTAGTCTTTTTGAGAAGATAATACTTTTGTAATAATCAATCAATGACGTTGAAAATTCTTATCATATTGATATACCAATGATATAAAATTATACTAAAATACCTTTATGAAAGCTACGATTACCAAAATGCAAGAAATCTCCCGGAAAATGAGTTCCACCAAATAGTTTTTTTTTAAAGTCAAATATAGCTTTTTAACATTTACTTGATTATAACTATTCATATACTTGTATGTGTAAGAGAATCATTTTATCTAGAAGTCGAGCAACTGGAACATGTAGAAGAAATAATGTTATGATCACCGTGATGTACAATTTATGTAAGATTCAAGTGTATTACAAGAGTATTTAACAAATTTTATTTATGCTACTTGCGTTAGAGTGCAAAATTGTAATGTAAAAGATTGAAACATTACATGTTAAATAAGTTAATACTTGTAGAGTACTAGTCATTGCAATAACTAGGAAAACTAAAAGTGCTGTAATGAAAAATTGGTCTTTGGTTTCATATCTACTGTATTCTCATTAGATGGAAGGTTATTTATCCCTCTAATAACAAGGAATTAGCCTAAAGTCGACTAATGTTAAAAACCAAAACAATTTTTTCCTAATTATAAGAACCTCGTTTCAACAATCTCGTTTGTACAAAATACAACTTTTCCAAAATATGACTTCTTTGAAAAACTAATTTTCAAAATTAAAATACAGCTACAATATATTTTAAGCAGTATATTTTTCCATATTATTCGTCTGTAATATCGTTGTCAATTCTTCTAATGCCAAAGTATAAGCTCACTATTCAGAATCCAAATTATCGACCATAAATATACATTGCATGTGTTTTTTTAACAAGTTAATTGTATTAGTAATAAAATAATAAAATGGTGTGCCAAATAAAATAATTAATAAATATGATACTTTTACATAACTTAGCTATGGCTGAATAAATTTGAGTGTTGATTTCATTTCACCTTTCACTTCGTGCAGCGTCTAAAATTTGACACTGTCACAGACTTGACTCCTAGAATCTATAATAGTCCTGGCACCCATTCTATCTAACATCCGTGATACTATACCAAGGAAGTTTATGTATGCAGACAACACAACCCAACTCAACAAACAGCACACTTACTTCTGACCTTGACACTCATAGCACTCAAGCAAAAACCTAAACCTCATAAAACTGAAGTCTAGTGTTTACTCTCCAATTATAAACGGTCTAAATACAAAATAATGTAACATTTAATGGTGTTGCTTTAAAGGTAAGCACTTTCAGGCGGTACACAAATAAACACACATTCCGACAGGAGACGCGAGTATGACACCACATGTATTCGTGACGGCTCAGTCGCGTAAATCTGCGAGGCACGTGACTGTTCGTGTTTATGGCCGATGGATGTCTTGTTTATGAAGTCATCATCGGTGTTTTAAACCAACTGCTACCGGAAGAGCTTCTCCGTGCGGATGTCGTCAACAGCTGCTGATAAACACCTGGATGGTCATTATCAACGGCCTTTACTAGCGAGTTTATTGCCGATAAAATGTCCGGCAAGGCTTTTCCACGCGTACATTTACTATTTACTTTTTTCAACTGGACGAAATATTAAAACACCATACGTTTGTTTCACGTATTTACTGTCTTTTCCACTGCAAAGGACATTTATTTATCACCCGGAGACAGTAAGTTTCAAGGTAATTATTGTTTGGATCAATTAATTAAGTGAAGAAAACAATCTAAATAACTATAATTTTGTAAAACCCAATATATCCTTGTATATTGAACATAGTAGGAGTACCATGCACCACGTATCCAGTTTCACTGAGGGTGAATTCAAAGTCTCGTCTCTTTAGTTCATTTCATTCCTAAAATGTTCGTGGACAGAAATTTTTACATCCCCGGCAGACAAAAGAGAAATTCTTCCATCCTGCTGAATGATAATCTTCAATAACGCCACGCCAAACCTTATGGATAGACTTGTAAAATTAAAGAATTCATTTATTCTTGTCTATCTGGAAATAAATTTTCATGAAAATTTAAAGTATACAGTTGCAATCTTTTTCGAGATAAAGATATGTGTTATATGGTTATACGAAGTTGGTTTAAAAATGTATTCATTCTGCGATCTTCTTAATGCCATGACAGTTATATACTTTACCATAAGAACAATATAACAATGCTCGCTAACGCTCAGTCACATCCTATAGAGTGACATGCACCATCATCTAATACGATATTGCTTAGTGAAAATATCGTAATCTTAAATATTGTAAATATTATACCTGTGCAGGACTTTATGTACACCCTGTATAGTTTACCATAAGAACAATGTAACAATGCTCGCTAACGCTCAGTCACATCCTATAGAGTGACATGCACCATCATCTAATACGATATTGCTTAGTGAAAATATTATACCTTTGCAGGACTTTATGTACACCCTGTATAGTTTACCATAAGAACAATATAACAATGCTCGCTAACGCTCAGTCACATCCTATAGAGTGACATGCACCGTCATCTAATACGATATTGCTTAGTGAAAATATCGTAATCTTAAATATTGTAAATATTATACCTGTGCAGGACTTTATGTACACCCTGTATAGTTTACCATAAGAACAATATAACAATGCTCGCTAACGCTCAGTCACATCCTATAGAGTGACATGCACCATCATCTAATACGATATTGCTTAGTGAAAATATCGTAATCTTAAATATTGTAAATATTCTAATCTTAATGGAAGTCTTATAAATCGGTTCGTCCTCGAGATATCGTGCGGTCAGACAGACAAACACGTATGTGATACATTTTACCTACCTCTCCAGCTTTGGTATGCTCAGCCAACGGGGGTTGGAAAATTGATTTATGTCCTTCACAACTATTATGGAGTATAAGTAACAAAAAACCAATAATGTAGCTTCCGTTCATAATTTTTGTATAGCTGAGATTCAGTTTTGTACTGATGCCAATCACCTTGTAGATAGCAATATCAAAATATCTTAATCATCATGTTTTTTTTTTAAACTTATAACACTGTGTCTAAACAACTGTGTATAAACAACTGTGTATACTCATAACTTATACACAGTTATGAGTATAAAACTGTGTCTAATCATTTAACTCATAACTAGTGGTAACATATGCATAATAATAATACAGTATTTAATTCACCGCACGGATCATTGTAGCTCATACATCTTAATGACTTCAGAGGAATTCATTGTAAATGCAAAAGAACGCGTCAAGGTCAGATCTTATCAGATGATGCATTAAAACGCCTTCAAGGTCACTGTAAAATGTAAACATGGTTTATTTAATATTGAAACCATGTACTATTTATTTTTTTTAATCATGGCCTTTTATTATATATGATTTTAAGGATAAAAAATACGAACATTTATTTTCATCAAATTTTATAAATAAAAAAAAACACATAATTTCTAGTTATGGAATATGATCTCTTCTTCAGGTGTCATTACATTACTTATCTTAACTCTAACATCATCTTAAGCATGAAAAAGGTAAAGTGTTAAGTTTGTGGCAACTCTTTTAGAATGTCTGTTGATCCCGTAGTTTTCTTTTACATTCAGCAACTATCTATTTATAAAAGACTTAGATGTGTACTCAGCCTTTTTCGTCCTAATCTGCTTCTCTTACGTTAAGATGTTATAGGAAAAAATGCATTATTTTAGAAAGGCTCCCACATAATCAGACCTGACCACATCTCAAATATTTCGTCGGACCAGCAACGGACGTCCAAAACATCCCTGAGGCCAAAGAATCAAATACTTGCGTAAAATGTACTTACTTTATTGAGTAATTTGTTTTTTGTTACAGTCACAGGCCTTTAGGATGTTATGATTGATATTACCTAAATATAGATGATTTAAAAAACAAGTTTACCACACTTGTGGTAAATAGGCATTTAAAGCAGACATTTTGGTAAACTTTTTAATTAGGCTCAAGTGAAAACGGCTGAAAACATGTATACGAATTTTCATAGTATATCGATGTATACACTCGTAAATCATAACATACTGGTAATACAACTTTAGTCAATTAATACAATTAATTAACGATAAAGATTTGTGTTTAATTAATTTAACTAAATTAAATGTTTTATTATGATACCTGTACGATAAAATGTGTTATAAACTAAATACTTGTAACAAAATACACGAGCATACAATAACGGATTAACTTGTTTTTAACAGTTTTTTTGTAAAATAACATGACAATTAACTATTTTACGTATAAGAGAACCGTTTTTTGGCAACTCCTTTGAGATATTTGGTGAATGAAAGTCTGATAAGGATTGTATGGACAAGGTAAATTACTTTATTTGTAATTACAGTATTAATAGTACATAGTGGTGTGTACTGGAATTTACCTACTAACATCCGAAACAGCAAATATTTTCAAAACAAAAACCTTTACTTCAAACGTATTAAATTATATTGTGTATAGGTTACCAATTTCAGCAGATTAGATTACAATATGAGACAACTTTCTGCTCAAGAAGGGGAGTCGGATGGCCAATACCTGCCCATGTTAATTTAGTACACTTTATGTACCTATATCTCTAGAACCGTAATACATAGAGCCACAATTTAAAAAATATGTTGTTCCTTATATAAAACTACACAAGTTATGTAGGTACAGGGTTTTCAAAACTTATTTCAAATGAATCCTTGACAAATTTTTGTAAAATCTTAAATAAAATATACTTAACATTTGTATAAAGCTTACAGTACTGTAAATAAGTAGCTACAAATTTATATTCAGTTATATGTATTCAATATGTGCAGAATTATCCATTTAACAATTTAAAAAGAAAATTGTGTGACATTATCTATTATAGTTCCTGAGAAAAAGGTACATTTAGACACAAAAATAATTTTTTTCAGAAAACGCATTTAAAGTATGGTATCTAAATAAATGGTACTAACTTACATTTAATAGTGACCAGAAGCATATGCAGGGTTGTCTGAACTCTCCTCCTCTTCAAACTGCCCCTCTAACCTCAGCTTGGCCATTGCGGTCTTCTGCCGACACTTTTTTCCAATTCTTCGATGACTTTTTCCCCCTTTTTTGATCCTTAGCTCATCTTGATTTTTCGCCAACATGACCAAATTGTTGCCAGGTTTGTACCCTAACTGTTTTAGAACTTGACACCTTACAATGTTTCCTGTATTAAAACATGCCACAGATTCATAGACACCAAATTTCAGTGTTGATTTCAAAACAAATGTATTTTTAGGAACCCGCGACCATATCATGTTCATTGATTCATTGGGATTTTGTGAGCCCCCATGTAGGCATTTCCTTAGGAGATCTGGTGAAGCCAAGTCCCTAAAAATGGGATTTCTTCATCCATGACCTCTTTAGGAAGATGAAAGTGTCCTTCATGATGGTACAGCTCATTATTGGCCTTCGCCCTCTGGTATTTGCACCAGCTGTCATGGCCTTTAGGGCAAAGATTGTGCAAAGGGGTCAAATTTTTTGAACACAGGTGAAAGAATTCTGCCCATACAGCACGTCTCATTTCTTCTTCATTAGAGGTGTTTCTTCGAATGGCCAGCACATAGTATTTCTGGATGTCCATTATGGCAATATCCGTCAACCGACCACGACCTCCAACTGTCTTACCATCCGCAATTTTTTTGCCTGACAATTTTGAATTTATTTTTTTCAAGCGTACCCCCATTCTCTTTTGTACATGATCTACACATTCTAGTTTTTGTACTTTCAGGGTAGGGCCATAAGGCATAAGCTTTTCAACTGCAGGAAAAGCTGCACTATCGCCATCTCCCAATTAATATTTATACTTTATCCCGTTCTTTTCCTGTGATTCCGAAAAAATCTCTGTTACTCCTTGTATTTCCATTCCACCACTAACTCCCTCATAGTTCGCAATGCAATTTTCATCATTTTGCCTTTTTAAGCCTGCCCTTACATCTACAATATTTACTAAATATCTTCACATCTAGAACTTTGCCTGTGTTGATTTTACTGCCGTAACAACACCATTCAGAGATCTGTGATCGCGTTTCTGCTACGTACCATCCAACGCTACACAAAGAGTATCCCTATCCTATCACCTTCATTGTCAATAACAGCTTCTTCCACAGCATATTTAAAACTCTGTGTACAAACCTCTTTGATTGCTTTACGAAGCCTTTTGCTATAATATTTAAATGCCGGGGGGTTAGGTAAATTCATGACACAGCAAACTGTTTTTGCTGCCTCCTCCCCTTTACCAATACATCTAAACCCATACTAGCCTAGTGTTTAGCTCTGATGGTTCAGTGTTTTTCCTTTTATAATTATGCTCAGATACTTCAAATCCACATCCAGTTCATTTAATTAATAACTTTACACTTAGGCCTAGCCTATTAGATGAACTGAAAGCCAATCTTTCTCCACATTTTGAGCAAACTGCTATTTGTTTTAGTAAGTCCTCAAGATGTTTGATATTTAGAATGTCATAGCACTGACCTGGTTCCTCAATAAATGAATCATAAATATTCAGACTTGGTCCTAATTTTTTCTTCGAAGTTTTTTTAGTTACACTAGGACTAGCAGAATCTCTAGTGGAAGGAAGACGACTAGGCCTAGATGGACCAGGCTCATTCACTAAATTTACACTTTCATTCTCAGATAACTTACGTTTTCTCGACCCAAAAAATTGTTTTGGTCTCTTCTGAAACACTTTCGAACTACGTGGCATTTAAAAAAAACCAATCAAATATGGAACACTTCACTATAAACTCTATACTCACTTCAGAACAAAACACTGTTATAAAAGTAAACAAAACATACGTAAACACAAACAACTGTTTATCAAAGCTTTGTAAATGTAATAGCAAGGTACAATGAAAGAGCAGTAGATCCATAGAGTAAGCGCAAAAAAAACTTCATAGACAACTTAAACCATATGAAATAAATGGAGCGCTGCTGAACTGTGGCGATGAAAAGTAATAATGTTTGACAACATGGTTTTCAGATAGCCATAAAACTACTTCTGTATATCGTAATTAATAAATTTGGTATTTGTTTGGAAGTACAGAAAATGGAGAATAATAATTTATACAAACAATCTTTTTGATAAAAATAAGGTTTTTGGCCATCCGACTCCCCTTACTGAAATCAAATAATTAATATAAAAGTGTAATTTGTAATTAAAGATGACAATGCTGTCAATCCTTGTTTAAACATGCTAAGTAATAGGCACAAAATTAAGTTTGGGGTGTCTGGCAAAACAACACAGTGAATCGTTTTAACACAATACCTAATACTACACTGTAATCTAAACTCTCCTTCCTCATAAAATGTCTTAGTCCTATCTTTGATACTTAGAGACTTGTCCTACTATCTTAAACTATTAGATAAAACCATAAATGAACAGCAGTCAACAACGGTTAAGGCTGTTTAATAAACTACATGATTGGAAAAGAAGTAAAATGCCTGATCAGAAAATCGAAAGTAAACAAAACAGTAATTACGTTTCACTTAGATATTAAAATAAGTATAGAAAGAACGTTGACAAGGTATTAACTAGAGCATTGCATTAATAATTAATTATAAAATAATAAACATCGATTCATTCTTAAACATCGCAAACGAAAGCAACATTGGTAAGCAATAATGTCAAAAACTCAGGGTGTGATCAAACACTTTAAGACTGGAAAATTGTAAATTCTGTCTGTCTATCTGTCTGTCTGTTTGTCTATCTGTCTGGCTGCCCACACGATATCTTGTTAACGAACTGACCTTATAGACTTCAAATTTTTCATGAAGTTTAATGTCTATATAGGCAAAATCTAGAACGACGATGGCTAATGTCACACCCATGAAGTTTTGGTTGATCGTTAGCACACAGTGTTACATTGGTCTTATGACAGAGTTCATAAGTTTAAAAAAACTGAGTAAAATCATATGACTTATAGCTTATGAAAAAAGTAACACATGTATTCTAATAGAATCAGCAATAGGCTTCATATTTTGCCCATGTGTCTTAAGCGAAGTTTGTTACCAATGTGGCGAACCCTACTTTGTAGATAACTAGCAGTTTCCCGCGGCTTCGCACGCAATTTCCCGTTGAAAACAGTACACTATATTAACTTATTCTTTTTCTATCACATTCTAAACATTGCTGAGATAATTGACAGTCGTTCCTTCGTGAGCCTCTTGGGCGCATTATGAAGGTATGTATCATATTCCTGCCTCTATCTTTCGTGGTTTTTGCTAGGTGTTGATAAGTTATTCAGAACAGTTACTGTATACGAATGAATCTCGGTAAACTAATTAGGTTATAAAGAATCACATTCGGTCTGTTAAAATTAATTTTCTGTCTAAGATATTTCCAGTATTATTTTAGGAGTGTGCCTTCAAGAAAATGTATCAAAGAAACCAAGTTTCGATCATAAAGTGTCTTCTTTCGGCTCTTTTCATTTACCTTCGATGTAACCAAATTCGATTACCTTATGTGCAAACATTCACGGATTTGTATAATGAGGTTGTTTTCATAATAGCGTTTAATAGTATTTTCTTTGAATTAAATAGTTTATTGATCGTTGATGCAATCTGGATTTAAAAACACTACTGATCAAGCACTTTACAATAAAAATGTTTTCAATTTTAAATGTAAACAAATGTTTCTGGCTTTTTGACGAACTTCAGTTGAAAGTATTATCAGCTGTTAAGTTACATTTTGTAAACAGACATACGTAATTCAGTTTTTCGGCTGCCATTTTGAAACAGTAAGAGATAGGAAAAAAAGTTAAATACAAAAAAATGTTTGTTTTCAAAAGACCTTTTATTTGATATAAAATGTATTATATGCTGCTTTTTTAAGAATTTTGAGTGTTAGGACTTTTTGTATTCTTAAATTTTGAATATTTTTGAAATTTAGAAAATCCAGTGAAAAATGCCCGTACCACATATTTTATTGAAAAATAGGTCAATAGCAAGTTAGGAAAAAAATCTGGAGCTGTTCCGTATTGTAGGTACGGTAACACGGTACTTTATTTTAAAGTCCTATTTAAAAACGTTTTGGTACACTCTGTACATACGGTTAAAGATAATTAACTTTAGTTTGCGCCAAAATGTTCGGGGTAATTAGACTTTTAAATTGATGTATCACACGACCCATGTTTACATTTCAAAATTCCCCAAAAAGTACCCCTACCCCCCCAAATTGGGTCCTTTAGGGGCATTTTTCAAAATTGAAAATAATTTTAACGGATTCGGAGAGGCCAAATTATGGAGAAAAGAGATAGAAAAAGTGTGGAAGTCAGTTATTAAGACAGCTGTAAATACTGCACGGGTGGTCAGACTCACCCTGTATAGATTGGGGTACACTAATTTTTAACTTGAAATGCAGTGAACAAAAAGTATGTCCTTCAAATTTTCTTCTACTTTAAAGGTAATCAAAATAATCTGGTCAATTTTGACAATGATTGTTAAGCAATGTTATTATAACGTACATGCCTATGAAAAATGTTTTATTTTCAATAAAGGGGAAGTTACAAAAAAGTCTGATAGCAAATGAGGCTTATATACGGCCGGATAGGCTATCACATGACAAAATGTGACCTTGACCTTGCCAGTTCTTATATGGGCAGTGGAGCGCACAGGCATACATGATTCGCGCTGTGTGGATCGCTCAACGTGTATGTTGTGTACTTCTATTACAAATTGATGAGAACCACTTCAATATTGTGTGGTACACAATAGATACATAGAGCCATCATGCACATCATCCCAGCTGAATACGCATTGTAATGGTGCGGAACTAGTGTTGTACTATGTAAATTTACTACTTGAAATAGAGAAGCACTTAATAAAAGTTAATACCATTACTTTATCATTTTTATTTATATAATTAAAATAAGTATAATTAAATATATAAGTTGTCATTTTTATGCTCATATAATTTCAAAATTATAATAAGAAAACATGTAGTCTTTAGATCACTGACAAAACTTTTCTTATTACTTTTATAAGATAGTTCTGTGTGTAATTTGATAGATGTCTGATTTCCGATGTTGTAGGTGATGGAAATGTGAAGGCAAATTATTGAAACATTTCTATGTAAGTAAGTACATGAGTAGACCTATAAAATAAAGAAAATTATGTTTTCCCTCTTCAGCGGTGTGTTTCTCCAGGCTCCCATATTTAAAATAATCAAATTAACAACGTTGTTGATTTTGCGCGTAACCGAAGTTTCTAAGTTGATGTAGGACCTGCCGGAAATTGAAACCATGGCCACAGACCACAGAATACAAAATGCGTAGTCTATACTGCGGTCTGTGTCTCTCAGCGGCCTAGATCCGGGTCCGCCATCCGGCTCGGATTTTGTTATTTAGTTTATTCAAACCTTTTTAGTAACTGTTCATTATGATAGTGCAGGGGTCGGGGTGAGCCGTCTGCGGGGTGGCTGTATCGGTTTTTGATGATGTACAGCCCCCCTCTCGTAATGTCATCGTTAGTGGTCCGTGAACTTGAGTCACGGAGAAGGTAATGTCAACCACGAAGATATCTATAAACCTAAAATATTTGTTTAAATGTCACTAGCCACATCTTATTTTTAATCTCTTGGCTTTTAGAATTTAGGAAACTTCTAAAATCGTTTACAGAACACGACATAATTATTTAAGTAAATAAGAGTTTTTATGGTCTGGAGATCAAATGCTGATAGGCCCTCCATCGGTTTTATTTTATTTTATTATTTTTATTGAAATGAAAAATGTCTTTATTAGAGGCGAAGTTAAGACTATAAAGTCATCTCTACCACTGATTTTCTATTTTCTGATTTGCTTGAAAATAAAAGCAGATCGTAGGCAAAGAGAAACTCTAATATGGGATAAGAAGATATTTTTTTAATCAAGTTGCATAAGTCGGTAAAAGTAAGATGTTTTTATGCTGAAAAACTAATTTAAATAAAAAAGCTGTGATTAGGTCGTGAAATTAAGGGTTCTTATGAAATAAAACCGAGTCGTCATGAGATGTTTAGCATAAAGCCTCAATAATGAATCCAAACTATACAATTAATTTGGAAATAATTTGGTTCTGGATTAGTTGAATAAATATGTGTGAAAAGGTGACATTTAATACAATAACGTGTTATTTGAATAAGATTTTAAAAGAGTTTATAACAAGCCAACAACATTTCATGCCATAATTTTAATACTCAGCATACAGTAACTATACAACTGTCATTTCCCTTTAGGATGCTACACCAATTAGCCACTTAATCAAATTTGCGCCTGTTCCCGCCTCTTATTCAAATTAAGCGGCGCGCCACACGTGTAAACCTAATCTCCGCGCTAAGTTGAGTTTGATGTTGTCACGTGTATTTACTCACTTTTCTTGATCTCTACTGCAAGCGGAATTGCGCTCATAATGGGTTCACTGTGTTTGTAATAAATAAGTTTATGAATGTCCGATTTTTAAGTGTTGTTAAGTAATAAAACAAAATTAAATTTTAGAAATTGGTCCAGTGCGGATTCACCATATATGCTCATTGTTCTAGATTGCCACGCAATTTCCACTGCAGTTAAGTTTTCCCGTGGGCCTGTCGGAAAGATTCGGCTGAAAGATAGAGCTGAAAGATGGAAATCTCGCACAAATGTTTCTCTATATTCAACCAAAATACAAATTGGGTTAGTTAAATGTTGTTGGTAACTTTTAAGAAACTGAGAAGAGAAGGAATTTTTCCTTATAATTGTAACGTTAAACCTCAAATAATTTATATTATGTTTATATATAGTTTACACACACACACACACACACACACACACACACACACACACACACACACACACACACACACACACACACACACACACACACACACACACACACACACACACACACACACACACACACACACACACACACACACACACACACACACACAACCCTACCCTTTTGCTCATTGTTGTGTGTAGAACAACATTTCAAAGTATTGGAACACTTTTACTGAACACCGTGTATAAAGCCAGCCAAAATCCTGGAAAAAAATGCATTGTAAATTTTTAATTAATAATGAATAGAAGCTACGATCCTGCTTTATACTTTGCATGAATATTACTCATTGTGTACTAAAATACTGACAGAACCTATCAGGCTGTTCATCCGTGCAGCTGAAAATCTTGTCCATGGAAACTTCGAGAACGCCCACGTCGAACGTAACTTTTATTTCATAAAGTTTTCCAACGTGGTGCGTATTTGAAGTGCACCTCACAAATGTATATTCCTATTTTATGCCTCACATCTTTCTGTGGAAGACTATATGCCTATTCACCAGTAAATGGCTCCTGTCTGTGCAAGCAGCCCGCCTGCCCGGCGGTTGATGTTAGCTCGTAAGTTATCTTTAAGCCGTTCTTCCCCCGGTTGTGTTAGAGAGGGCTTCTTAGCCCTAGCTTTCCTCTGGTAAAATAAGACATTCTTTACTTTACTTTACCTTAGATCTCTTCAAACTATGTGCCTTTAATTGTAGCAGAGAAATCCTAGTTGGTGATAAGTGAATCTTTATTATTACTATTTGTTCTGTTTCTTACACATTAATCGTATATTCTATTCGTGAAAAGGTGTAAAATTTTATTGGCGAGATCCTAAAAAGAGTTTTAATTAACTAATATAAAATTCCATTGGTGTTAGAATTGTTCCATCAGAATAGTCTGTGAAACAAGTTTACAACATGTCCAGCACGTTAGATAAAAAGAGTGGAACGTTGGAACCTATTAATAATTAAATGAATCAGTAGAGGTATTATTTTAAAGTCAAAAGTTATTTTGTGATCGTAAGTAAAACAATGGCTATAAGTATTTCCCTAATCTCTTTAACTGAGAGAGTTCGAAAACTTCCCTCTGTAAACCTTTTTTGGCATTAATGTCAAATAAAATAAAACGGCCATTATATGACCACATTATTGTTATTTACTGACGCGCATTAGTCCGTAAACGAAAACAAATAGTGATATAAAATCTGTCGTTAGATTCATAATCGATAGCCAGCGAACGATTTAGAAGATTTATTTTGCTCGTGCTCCATTATAGAGAATCTCTCTGCAGTTTGCCTTCACGTCATATGTGTTTTAGGTGTTTTTTACTTTTGGTAGTAGATTTATTCTTAATTTCAAGAGAAGGGAAAATATGAAAATTGTTGTAAAAGGGCAAAGTAAGTAAAAGTAAAATGGGAACTCTTTATTTGTACGAAGTCAAAAACGAAATTGTGTAAGATACACATGTATGATATTTTAAATTTCAAGTAAGGTTATAACGGCAAATAGTTTTATTATTCAGTGAGTTATATTTACATGAAATCATTTACTGGAAGCATCATCTTCAAGACTAACTAAGCATATTCAAATCTAGAGTCATTCTTTAATAACTTTTTGTAATAAGCTTTAATTAGCAAGCGATGCTGCTTATGCATTGTTCAGGGGCCACTAACCTGGACATCGAGACGGTTTCATCAATCATGGAGGGCATTTATTGTCTTTGGCAGAGTTACCAATCTCCACAATAAATTCTGTGTGACTGCATGAACTTCGAAGACTTATCTAGACATCTAGACATTTTCTAAAATCATGGAGGGAATTTATGGTCTTTGGCCGAGTTACCAATCTCCACAATAAATTCTGTGTGACTGCACGAAGCTCGAAGACTTATCTAGACGTTTTCAAAAATCATGGCTGGCATTTATGGTCTTTGGCAGAGTTACCAATCTCCACAATAAATTCTGTGTTGCTGCATGAAGCTCGAAGACTTATCTGGACATTTGCAAGAATCATGGAGGGCATTTATGGTTATTGGGAGAACATAATCTCCAAAATCAATCGTATCTCACGTACAAACGTCAAAGTATAGACCACCATGGGATTTCATCGATTAACCTTAAATAAAAACATCTAAAAATCTGGAAGGACTAATTTACAGTAAAAAAATATAATTCCTCAATAGCATTTTGTTTGCTAGGTGTATATATATTCGTAGACAATTTTATGGAGTAATTTCTTTAAAAAATGTCATGTCTTGTCTGAGGTTTTATGACATGGTAGCAAAGCCTGATTTTTTTTTTTAGAGGGCTCGTAATTAAAGCTGCTTAAACACAGTCTTGACAAATTCTCAGTTAACGAATGCCTTTATATTCCTTATGTAAAAGATTCATTCCAGTTGCTTTGGCAATGTTTTCATATTCACGTGTGCCAAACCCAGAAGCAGAGTGTTGGAACCATTTCGACTAATATCTCGATTACCAGCAACCGCTCGTCATCGTTCAGACAGCGAAGAATCGAAGTCGATTACTTAAACGCCTCCAGTGTTTAGAACGTTTGGTAAATTATCACCCAAGACTTCAGTAGCCTGCATCGGCAAGTCTATAAATAACGTAGGCAGGTTAGTAGCCCTGGGCAGCGACGCAGAGTATTTATGCCCTGCGCGGGTGGCACCCTGTCTACTGCTAGGTAGTTATGACTTGCTGCAGGCTAGATACGAGCTTATACAATGAGTTATAGGGCTTAACTAGCGAATTGTGTTCCTGAGGCGGTACTGTTGACAAGGTTCAGACAATACCAACTGTGGCGCAAGTCAGAGACTAGACTGACAGTTTCCGTTTGCTAGTTAACATTCTAGTCGTGCTCCATCAGATTAATTCCTCTGTCAGGTGACAAGTCCAGCCTGAATGTCAATTAAGACCACCTATTAGTACGACCTGTCACCGGAACTGTTCTCATGTCCAGATTCTGGCAGTGGTCGACCGTCCTTGGAGAGACAATCGTGGAATAAGAACTGAAGTAGGCCTACTGAATATTTATCTCTAATTTTAATCGTAACATTTTATGCAAGTTCAGAAACAATTGTGGAAAAAGGCCGTATACACAGCTCTCATTCCAATAATAAATAAAACTATCTATAGTTAGTTTCATTCGCATTTGCAAATTTTCTTTGGTGCCTAAATTTTATTTCCAAAAGAAACTATTTTTAAACTATTAATGAATGTGAAAAAAAAAAAATATATCGTCATAGTATTTATTACCTAATCTTACAAGAGGTGGGTTACGGTCCAGTTCGTAGAATAACACAAGGTTATATACCACAAAGGGATATATTAAAGTTCCAAAGATTATAAATCTTGGTTTGGGTACAGAACAAACCAAGCTCGTAAATTTTTGATAACAATATTTTTATATTTTGCAGATAACGTGTGTGTCAAGTATTCCTATCATTTAATACTAAGAAACGCTCTAAATTATAATTATTTTTCAAATATCAGTACCAATGAGTCTTTTTAATTTTTGTAGTAATGAAAGACTGATAATCCAGTACAACCACGACCCACCTTGTCTATGGTAGAAATTATATACAATATACTTTTCGGAAAAAAATTGCCAAGTAAATATTCTGTATACAATACTATTTAAACGGTACATTGCTGTCACAGAATCAACATATTTCTAGAATTAACAAATGACAGTGGAAGGGAAACGCTTGGGTAGAATTCACCAAGGTCTAAAAGTGCAATTTCACGGCTCATAAAAATGACACACGGCAGCGGTAACGTCCGGTAAAAGAGTGGTGATTTATGATGCTTTTATACGAGTCGAGGGGGAGTGGACTTTGAAACACACATTTGGACTGTGACAATACAAGACAAATCGTAGCGGCATCCGCCCCACCTGTTGTGGGGTAGGCAGTGGCTACCATGTGTGCGGTGTGCGGTGGTCATCTCGGTTACAATATAACAATCGTAGAATATAAAAGTGGAATGTGCTGTAGAAAAATTGATTAAGACAAGTATTATTAGGAATTCTTCGATTATAGGCCTAGACTATGTTAACAACATCATAAAACTGAAGGTTCCGACAAATTGTAAAATTTTTAGCAGTATTATTACAATAACGATAGCATTATATTCTGAACAATATTTTTCAGTATAGACTTTTCATTAGCCTTGGGGCGTATGCAAAAGTTGTACGGTGTTTACGTTAATGTAGCCATAATCACACATTCTTTTGGCTGGTGTAAAATGAATCTATGTATACATTTACGTAAGGATTGGTTAACAACATTTTTGTAGAAAATAAATTATAAACAGACAAACCAATAGATGAAATCGCAAACTGGTTTATCTGGTACTATTCAATAAATTTAATTCACTCTACTCAGAAATGATTACAATGTAAATAATAGGATAAAACACTAACAAAAAAATAAAAGTGAATATGAAAATTTACAACAGACATCTGAATAGATTTCATTATGGCTTAATGAGGTTAAAGGACCGGTTGAATCATATTTCCTTAAATCATCCCAGACTTCTTTATAAAAAAGTAGTTTTTAAGATTGAAATGAATTTTTTTGTTTAACGGGCCTCATTCTTACAAGTAATTCTAATACCAATGTTATTCTGCAAGAGTTTCCCCTTCTTCCATATAGTAGAGAAGTATAGGTCTCTAGATATTGCCGAAAATAGTCTGCCATTACCTTCTCGGCTGAAGGAACGTACTTTTTGCGGGCCACCTGGCCACTGCCTTTGTACCCTTAGTATTCGTTTTTCGAAGGTAAGAATATCTGTAAATCTGTTACAGTACAATGTCAAGCTCTTGATTCCCAATCCCTGTTCGCCACATTATCCTATTTCCTTAGTTTATTCTAGGAATTATGTCAGTAGTTCTATACTCAATCTGTGTTGTATCCCTCATTAGTGAAAAATGGACACGACATGACATAACTTCGATGATTTTATGCCATTGTAAATTGCATTTATTGTCAGTGTATTGCTTTGTGGTTCATGCTATAGTCAGGGACTTGTTTCTTCAATCACGGAGCGAGTGATTCATTGAATCATGTTATTAGTGCGTAGTTCCTCCGTTCTTTGTTCCTTCAGGTACTGTAAATATGCCGTCTCACAATGTCTTAAGGAAACTAATTCGAGTACCTTTCTTGTACACATTTACAATTTTGTTCATTAAGTAAATATCCAGAATTAACTAATTGATCAGAATTGGTAACTGCTGCCATCTGTTAGAAAACACAACTAGTTTTCTATTGTATATTATACAGCATATACGTGTGCTATTGTATATTATACGGCTGATATTTATTAATGGAGGTATAACATATTGGAGCACTTCGTGGCACATGGCGTTCTGTGATTCGAGCACTGGTCAATGATATTGAATTAGTAAATAAATTTCCTTTAAATTACTTTTTGTAGTAAATATTTGTGGTGGTAAATTGGAATAAACATTAGTCTATGTTTGCTTCTAATGCATATGCAATGTACACGTCAAAATCTGTACACTAGGTTTTGCGTGATCGAGTATTAAACAGTTAATCATATTCACAAAATGTTGCATTTATAATATATGTAGGATTCAGAAACAAACTTTTATCGTTTAATTTTACTTCATCGTTTAAATATTAAAAAAGTATATACTTAAAAAATTGAAAAAGTGTTTGGATGCTTATTAATGATGTATTTAAAATTAGAATTCTCCCATAACGATACATTCAACGATAAGGACGTAAAACTGAATGAGGTTTAATATTGTTCTTATGGGGAAAGCCTCAAGGTCATTTTACTACAGCCTACTCTTAACCAGACCAATTTATATCGAAGAGTTTATATAGTTTAGTTAAAACGATGTTTAACTAATTCGTGATGTCTTTCATCAAAATAATTTGAAATTTACTCTTCTGACTTACGCCTTTCATGAAATTGAGTTAGTGAATTAATTACACATCTGCAACTAGTTAACAGGAGTAAGAGAGATAACATAATTTATAGCTTAAGGATAAAATATCCAACATTGTCAAGATATATACAGTAAAGAATGCTTTAAAGAGTACTCTATTACTACATAAAAAGAGATGTAAAACAAAGAAGATTAGTACGGGAGAGCGGAAGCTCCAATAATAGAATGAAGGGTCAGGTTAGTGTTAGTGTCTTAACCAGCGCCTCTGTCACTTCAGAAGATGAATCGTCTGTCATCGCTTCCCTCTCGTCTTCATTATTGGTAGTTATCGTAAAAAATACAACACGAGATTATAGCAATTAACTTCGTTTTAGTATCCACCAGTGGAGAATTAAGTTATATTCGTTCCACGAGAAGAAAGATTCATCTCATGTCAGTGAATTGTTTCGTATACTGGATATGTACTTGGAATTTACTGAATATGTAGCATGAGAGTATATTATTTAATTCCAGTTTAAATTAAAAACACACTTGTTTGGTTATTTCAACGTCAAAAGATTTCTTTTAGTACAGAAAAACTCTGAAGGTGATCACTTATGCACATAATAGAATGTAATTGAGATAATTACTTAGGATCCTTGCTGTATTAAGGACCCAGCATTAATCTTGGCTTGAAATCGTGCCGGCCTGTGCAAAGTTACCGCGGAGTTGATAGAAAGCTCCTATAAACTTGAAACTTGTTACACTAGTCCAAGAATGAAAAAAAACCCGAAGTAACCTCCCCCCTCCCGCTCAGCTTATACCCTTCAATAAAGAAGAAAATCGAGGCTGATACCAATGTATAAAATGTAAAATCAAGAATTAAGAAGAAAAGAAGAAACTCAGGAAAAGAAAATCCACACTAATATCTAGAGCTGAAACTACAGAGACTCCTCATAAGCCAAAACCTGCCAAATTTGCCTATTCGCTGGTTCAGATAGAATCAGACAGCCACGGGCGACATTTGGAGGAAATTCTGCGGACCATGGTGGAGTCCTCTACGCGTGTGACCGGAGTGTCCAAAGCCGAGTGGTGGCCTGTTGACAATAACGTCCGGAAATTCTTTTCCTCCAAGCTCATGCTCAGTTGCGATTGCCAGTACCAACGATGTGACGGATGGCAACGACGAAGTGATCTTCAAACACCTGGAGAGGATCCCACCCAGTTGGCAGCCGCATCCGGCTGGTTAACTCATGCATACAGGAGCTCTGCGAAAGGCATCCGGGTGTAGTTTACCTCGACGTCAACAACATTCAAAGGAGGCTTTTCACAGCTCACGGATTGCATCTGCGCCGCCGGGGAAATGGAGTCTCGCAAGAATGCTGGTGCGGTGCCTTTCCCAGGACACCGAAGGACCCGAACCGAGGCTTCTGTGCCCAATATCACCAGCCGTCTTCGCATGTAGATTATTTGTGATCGCTAGTGTTCTTAATCAGTATCTTATTGAGTTCGTTCATGGTTTTTCTCTGTATCCAACCAGAATATCGGACGTACAGCTGTGAATAGAGCCCTGTCAATGTTTAGCTCAATTACTCTTCCTCGTCGCCGTTTGATTTAAAATATTTCCACCCGAGGAAGAACTCTGAAATCATCGATCAATGGATAACGCTGATGAATGTTAACATGTCATTTTCATCAATGTCATCTGATATGTAAAGGACCATTGCTTGCATTGCTACAGAATTCTTGTTACTACAGTTCCAGATTTCCATATCAATTGTGGACTAACTTGCGGGTAGGGTACGATAAGCGGACCCGGTTTTTTATATCGAAATTGGGAAACGATATTACTTAATCATAACCATCGATATAATCAATCGATACTGATTTATTTTGAACAATTAACTTAAATAATCTATATTAACAGCTGTAAACACTTTCAAATAATACGCGTAAGGTAATATTTCAATTTTACATAAGTAACATTTGATTATAAAAAATGGCAGTCAATTTTAGAATCTACACGACATTGCTTTGAAAGATGATAAGACATGTTTTACGTAGCTTCAACATGTTGGACTCGTACCGAAAAGCCCATTATGTGAAATTTGTGGGAAAGAAACAACTGTAACTGTGAGAGGAGCAAATATGGTCGACTTCAGTTTTCCTAATTTTGGTTATAAGAATTTGTTTCATCACTGTAAATATTAAATTCATATTTTAATTTAAAAGACGTGATTGTTATTGAGGACTATAAATACTTTTATACCGATTGATAGCCTAGGATTTGAGATCCGAATATTAGATATCGATTCTTTGATATAAAAAACCGGGTCCGCTTATCGTACCCTACCCCTAACTTGCTTCTGTGATAGTTTCCCCGAAAATGTGAGTTGAACTTTGGAAAGAACTAAATTCTATTCTATCCAGAGTTACTTTACTACTCATGGTTGCCAAATACGCTTTAATGCTTTGCAATTCAGTCAAAAAAAACGATAAGGAGATTCTAGCACGCACGAGGTATAACATTTATGCAGAAAAGATTTGTAGCAAATGTGATAGATTATACGAGCTTGATAGTATAGCCAGGGACAGAAAGATTTCCTCTGTAAACCTAGTAGTAAAACGTTGGGTACATTTCTTGGTTTATCAATTACATTCTGTGGAGCTGTTTACTGGTGCTTTGGAGGCGTTGATTTTCTTTCTCTAGGATCCGATCAATCAGGATATTGTTTTCGCTTTATATTGATAAAACGTCTCATCAACTGCAGTCAGCAAACTTTTAACCTTTCATATCCACTTCACAAAGAGCTTAGTATTAATTAAAGTAATAAATAATCTCAAGTTATGAATAAAATTACACAATAACCAAGAAAATTTATTGAGTTCCATCTTTACCAACAGGGTAGAGTTCTTGGGATGAAAATTTTATGATGAAATAACTATCTTGCAAGTCTTATAACTATCACATACTGAATCTGATTAAAGATTAAAAAACAAATTTTAAATGGCGAAAATTAATAAACACTTTTTAGAAACAAAAGTGAGAAGTTCCATGTTAAAAACACACTCTACAACACTAATGTGGGCATATTATAGATGCATAAGAGTTTTACACGAACTGACAAACATTATACGTAATAAATATTATTCTAAAAAATTATTACCATTGGAGATAAACTGAATTGAAGCCTCAAAGGCATCTACAGTTGATACAACAGCTATCAATGTCCTAAGACTGCAAGGAAGGGTATATCATGCTTGACTACTTAGGGTAAATAGCTATCAGAAGCTTTTAGGGACCCCCCAAAGTTTGCCAATGCTTTCAGAACTTTAGCTAAAGCCTAAAGCTTTTAGAGACTAGTAGCTTCTAGAAGTTTGGATCTCTTCCCTAGGCCGAGAATTCTTAGAAGTAAAAAACTCCTATTGCCTTGGAACTACCAGAGAACAGATCTCCAAAAGTCTGAGGGTTTGTAGAGAAAGTAGAGAAAAAATATTCTAGATTCCACTGCTATTTGCGCTATCCAGAGAGCAGGAGCTTCATGATTCTGGGACCTTCTTGAAACGGGAATCTCTGTAGGTTCCAAGTTCCGGGAACCTCATGAACTCCTAAGCGTAGTGAGCTTAATCCCCTAGGGCTGTAATGCCAAAAAACAGGAAGTTTCCAGAAATTAAAAACTCTCTACTTTAGCTTGCGATTTATTGAGCTAAATACAGTGGAAGGAGTAATTTTTTAGAACAAATATTAGTTTTCACTTTTAGATATTTTAAAACTTCTAAAAACCATTATTAAATATACCTAAACATGACATACGTTATTAGTTTTATTAGTTATTTTTCAATATCATCCTTTTTAGAAAGGAATTTGTTTTTCAAAACAAACAAAATTGAATAATTCAATGGTGTACATCGAAATATTTCGCTAGTCTCAAAGGATGAAAGGGTTTCTTGCTGCGTATAAGCACAGATAAAATGTTAAGGAAGATTGAACTTGCCTGAGCTATAAAAGAGCGGTCATGATGAATAATTCGTAGATGGACCACGGAGTCAGTCCTAACCTTTGAATGTATTATGCCCTCTGATAGGGTATCTCGTTGCTTTGTTCTATAATTGATAAGATGGTGGGGTGACCCAGCGACTATTATCCGTCACACCAACCTCCATTTAGCTTTCCCTAACGAAAAGAAATTGCCCATTGCGAGCCAGACTTAAGTGAATAAAAGATTATAAAATATGTGTGTAACATTCTTACAAAGGGTTTATATAATTTTGATATCTTTTATAACTAGTGTCCGAATGACATGCTGAACGATTTTTCGTTTAAAGTAGTCTAATAAATGTTAAATTAAAGAAAACTAATTGGCAAACTACAGTTCTTGATAACAGAAATTATGAGTGTAACTCAATAGTATAGTTCTAGTAAATTTGTATTAAGTTTTATTGTTTTGTCGAGTTTATACTTTATTAGACAAAAGTATACAGAGATATAAAATTAAATTTTAACAGAATATGATCTCATACATACATTATCTGTTACAGAAGTAGCTAATAGTATTTTTCTTCTGTATACTCTTAGTTATCAGGATATTTCAAAATCTGTTAAATAACAATCTCATACTTCTAGATTACATGATATATACCTTTCGTTTGATTTCGCTCCAAGGAATATTTTAAGTCAAATGTGCGGTCTGGGAAAGCACGAAAGAAAACTTTGACATTTTAAATGGTACCTGTTTTTGTTTGGTAGATATTTTAAATTGAAAGTCGTGAGATCACAAAATATTTTGATGTCTGCGAACTGATCTAATTCAGGAAATAATCCAGTAGAATATTCTGTTCTGTCACATATTTTATATGTCTATTAATAACTGGAAATATATTATAGCTTTTATTAAGTTTATTTTAAATTTTATTATTAACTTTAGCAATTTTGGAATAGAATGTTTCTTATTTTTGCTTTCAAATGCATCTGAAAGAATCCACCCTACCTGTAAAATATATATCTTTTCAATATATTCTCTTAAGTGACTCTAAATGTACTCTAATAGAAGTGAACTGAATTTATTATCTCGTAAATAAATCTTTACGATACTAAACGTATAGTATTAATTGATGATACAAGTATTACAGAGAAGCCTAAATTTTATTAAGATTTCGTTTCATAATTATTAACAAGTAAATAAATTTAAAATTCAAAAACAATATACATACATATCTTTTTCCTTTTCTTACTTAACGCATAGCTTTTATTTTAACTTTCTATAAGAACTGACCCACATGCTTTACTGTTACAGTTAAGAAATAACGGTAAACTTGTTGTAGTTGACTGCAATATATTCTACTACATTTGCAAGTTGTTCAGAAAATTTTATTATTAGATTTTCAATTCTTACTAAACGAGAAATGCTAAGCAATTATAGAATCGAATTAAATTGAGTGCTTTCACTTTCTTTTAGAAATATGTCATCAAGTATAACACTTTTGTAAAGCAATCTTCATTGATGGTAATTTTATTAAATACAGACACTTAAAATTACGATTTTGTAATATTAACGATATATTCTGAATTTAATGGAAAACACACATACCAAGTCTAATAGAAAACCGACATTCTTAGAATTCTACCTACAGTAACTTTTTTCTTATTTATTTGACGAACGAAGGAAATCATGAAGTTTTGGACTACTTACGCGATATTACACATAACCCATTGAACTTAAATTGAACATTTCATAAAGCTTGATTTTAAGCCGGTGATCTGTAAATCATTGAAATAAATTTACTTCCGATACTAATTCCGTGCATTGCTCAGAATAATTATAATAGGAACCGTACTTCTTTAGAATTATTTTCTCTTGTAATGTCGGCTTCTTCTGAAAGCTTTTATTAGCCCTTTAGCCCTAGAAGTTCCATTTCACAACGGCATCAGCCGGTCAGACAAAGGGTTTCAAGGGTCCTCATAACCCTTCACAACATTTGGTCGCGGGAAAATATTACATCACGAGCGATACAGCTGGGAACAATGTGAGGTTGGCAAGCTCTCACTGCCTCTTTCATTAGAAAGGATTATTGAATCTAACAGAAAAATTGTCTCTTTATTTCATTTCTATTTGTAATGAACAATGTAGCAATAATACACGATAACAGTTTTACTGACAAAAAGTAAGATATGTTACATTTACTTTTTGCTTCCGTTTAGAAGTTAACAACTCATGTGTCAATAAATGACTATAACACAAACAGAGAAGTATTATCAATTAGTAAAATATAAGCGAACTACGCTGTATACTATAGACGATATATCAAGATATATATAAACGATGTATTAAACAATTAACAGATATCACCCTTATAGCTTTTTAGTGCTATAAAAGTTACTTTTGTATACTATACATGATAACTTACATGCATGAGACGGTCTAGCCGGAATTTAGAAATAACCCTTTTGTTTTAGAATTCTTGGCATCCGTAGTTTATTACAAATAGAGAAATATTGTCAGTTAGTATACTATAATCTCAGGAATTATCTCCAGTCACACCATATTCTTGTTAAGCGGTCTAGAAGTTAATTCATCGTGAAAGATTTTAAACTCAGTGTACCATCTATATATACTTGTATTTTCAGATTCCGAGATACTAAACGCATAAGTGAATGGTGAAATGAGTGATAGTCATAATGAATGAAATATAAGGTCTTGGTTTCAGTTAAGATAAAATATGTTTCTAAAGTGTCACTTATTAATAATGGTGGTGATTAAGGTAGGGCTATAATTTTAGGTGGAGTACGAACAACAACGATTTCGGATTTATATTGGTATGCCGCAAAAAAAAACCCCGACGTGCAAGTACTGTAGTTGCATGACCACTACGCCAGTCTCAGAAATCGATGAAATGATTAAGCGTTAATTTCCTATTGCATGGATAATACTCGGTAAAAAGTAGAAACAAATAATGGAATTCAACGGAAATATAAGACAATTTCGAACTGTAAATAGGACCTATTTAATAAATCTATGGCTTCGTACGAATTCTCTTTCTTCCTAATAACGGTAAAATTATTCCAAAGGAACTACGTACCACAGGATTTGCGAGAGATGCATACAATTTTGTTCCTTAAAAGTTTGCCAGTTTGAGCACACACGGCAGATTCTCCTGCAGCCGGGATATAGGCCAGTCTTGTCTAGCATGAACATATAACCACTACCTGACTTGTTGGTAAGCTGTTAAGTACATTAAACCTGGTCATGAAGTGCTTGCTTTAGCTTCACGATTGGAGCCAACACAGATAATGCAGGTGGATGAGCCTAGATGAGAGTTTGCCATAGTTCTCTTCATCAGTCTTCAGTTCTTCAGTACGGGTATGTACTAATCTTTATTATCTAGTATGCAGATCCTTGCTACCTAATATGTTATCTTTGTTACATAATATTTGCTCTTTATTTAGTTTTAAATTATATCGATTGCGATAGATTTTCCAGATTAATTTAATGGCTTGTTTTTCTTGTTTAATTTATATGTAATATGTTTTTTGGTGAAACAGATTTATTAGGCTATTTCTTAAAATGTTGCTAGCAAAATATTTGATTGTACTGTCTTTGAGGATTTATTTAAAAATAAAATGTAACGAATACATTTTTAATGCTTTCAAAGTTATATAAACATGTTGTATAAGGTATATAGAGATTGAAAATCAGTTAAGAATACATTTAGACTACAAGAATATTAAACGGTCAATGTCGGTTTCAACACTTGAAAAATCAATTCCTGCAGTAATACCGCAACTGACAACCTCTCAATGAAACACTCAAGTGAAAATCTCATTTAACGGAAGCTAAATCTAAAAACGCTCAATCACTCAGTCAGAAACAGGGTGGAGGGAAATAGAGTGCATCAATTTTAAGTTTCCCTCTAAAACGTTAAGTGAATGACATGCCGTCTGCCAGGCGAGCTCGCTTAGCTCTAACGATACTTGTCATTAACGATGACAACCAACCTCTTCCCAACATCTTGCAGCGACAGCTATTTTTACCGCAGTATCCGGCCCGGCGAGCTAACCCATTAGCACGTTTCATTCCGTGGAAAAGGCATACATTAGTTCCAAAGTTTAACAAAAGTGTGCACTAACTATATTGATATAGATTTATTTCAAATTCAATTTCTGTACATTTTGACAAAGCTGAGTGGCCGAGGTAGTATAGATTTTACAAACCTTTAGAGACGATTTCATAGCCCTCGCCTCTAATAAAGTCAAGTTTCATTTCATTTCCCTACTCGTGATTAACTTCAAATATTTAATATAAAGTGGATGTTTTGTAACTACTGTGTAAATGTGAAGTTACAGCTTTGTTAAGGAACTTAAAGCTCCAAGATTTTAGAAAAAGAAATCAACATTTCTTCATCGTTTGTAGAGAAGAGGTAAAAAGTTGTTTAAAATATTGTCATACTGAATTTTAGAACTGAATACAAGGTTAAGTATTATACGAACTGTCTATTAAGAATAACCCTATATACATGAAAACTCGCCATATCTGAGTATATACTATGTAATCTATATGCTTCCAGGCGAAGGGTCGGTGGGAGAAGAAAATGTGCCTTTGATTGGGTGGTATTAAGGTCAACAAATCTTTTTTTTGGGGGATGGGAGATAATTTACCTTGGTATTTTTTCTACAGGTGGCAACACTGAACAAATATTGAGTGTCGAATGCGGTGTAATGTTTGTTGTGAGACCACACACGGTGTAGATATTTTTACATCATGTTTCAAACACTGCAATACAGGTGTTTTAATTATATTATAAACTACATTGTTGTCAAGAAACCTAACATTTGTTTTAGCGATGATTTGCTAAAAAAGAAAGTTTAAGTAAATACGAAAGTCGAGAAGTAAAAGTCCGATTATAAGTATTAATTAAGTATGTTAGGCAACTTTAAAATTATTCCGAAAGAAAATTAAGCACCATTTTCGGGCTATTTGTTCAGTAATAAATTTCGAGAGGTGTTTCATACAATCGAAAACAATCATATTGAAATATATATAACTTTGTGTATTCATGCTAATAGACAAGAATATACCTGATATAAAAATGACCTAACATTTGTTTTAGCGATGATTTGCTAAAAAAGAAAGTTTAAGTAAATACGAAAGTCGAGAAGTAAAAGTCCGATTATAAGTATTAATTAAGTATGTTAGGCAACTTTAAAATTATTCCGAAAGAAAATTAAGCACCATTTTCGGGCTATTTGTTCAGTAATAAATTTCGAGAGGTGTTTCATACAATCGAAAACAATCATATTGAAATATATATAACTTTGTGTATTCATGCTAATAGACAAGAATATACCTGATATAAAAATGACAAAATATGGTTTTTTTTAACTTGTTTAACAGTCAATTCAAACAAGTACATCAACCGTACCAAAATTATTCTATCTATTCTACCCCTCAACTATCTATTCACAATACCCACAGTTCTCAACATTGCAACAATGGCTTAAACATAGAATCACATTAAATTAATGTTCTGACTTCCAAATTATTTATGAAGAGTGAGTCAAGTTACTTACCACTTTCCAAAATATGTTTTATGACTCGTGTTATGAAATTAGTCCTTTTATTCAAGAATCCTAAAACCGTAAATTCCAGCAACTGTCACTGCAGCAAGGTCTCGGGTGACGGTGACGACAAATGTGAAGAACAGAAGGCCCAAGACCAAGCATCTGTCGGCAAGAGACCAGTCTTGGATTATCGCCTCTCAACTCGACACATCAACAGAGTTATAGCGGCTCCGCCCACGCCATCTCTCATCCTCACCAACTGGCGTTCCTTCTCTTGTTCGTTTAGCTCTTGGACATTGCTAATTGAATTCCAAATCTTCCTTGAATGTTCATAGATTGACCATTAACATCATAAAAACCTTTCATAATGTGTTCTTGACTGTCTCTATTAAAGATCAAGTTGCTTGCTGACTTGTTGACCATGATAGAATCTTCGAGTCCATTGAGGTCGAGCTATAGTCGAAAATACAAAATTAAAATTATTATTTTAAAATGTTAATTCATTACTTATTTTTCGAGATTGATGATCACCTTTGGGGTACAACCTCGAAACATCATCAAACACAGTAAATGTTCTCTTCTCATAACTTGTTACGTGGTTAGTGGTTTCTCGGACAACTGTTAATTATGATTAATTGATCTCAACTAAGTCCTTGATTTCTTTCGAGCTTTTACTCTGAGGAACATCTATAATGAAGTGTCTCTTCCCGTTGATTCTTGATGAGAGCTGGTTAGATTTCTCATAAACGACATGAAGTTTCCTGATGAGAGATATCGCGGTGGAACATCTTTAATGTCTGCTACACCTTGACACCTCGAAGGCCGCCACAACTTTCGGTCTTGTGGTGGTAGCAAGTCGTGTCGACAAAGCAACGGTGGGAGCGCGGTACGCCGCCGTTACATCTCTACTGCCTGTTCCACAATCCCGGAGTCCACAGAACATGCCGCGAGTGGGAAAGTACAGCGCAGTAAAATGGTCGACATTATGGCACCAATCAGGTGAGAACAAGGTCCTCTGGTCTCGGCCTTCTTCTCCTGGCTACTTGTCACTTGTCAACTCCTTCTGGTTGTGTTAGTTGTCTTTTATAGCATATAACTTCGTGCTACCACAAATGGTTTAAGCATTGAAAAATTAGGTACAAGAATACTAACACAGATTTGGTAAAATAATACTTACTGCTATAGCTTTTAAAATCTTCAAATAATTGGTAAGCAATATATGTCAGGAAGTAGCGACGAAACTACTACATACAGAGAATATTACCCGATTATTCTTTTACGCGAGAGATCTGTGTAGAAATCTTATCAACCACAGTAAGAATTGAATCAATCAATGCGCATCAAAAGAATTTTATCCGCTCAAGAACGATCCTTCACCTCCTAGCATGAATATTAATTTTATTGATGTGAGTGTTAGTTTAATTAATGCGAGAGTAAGAGTGTTCTCGTAAGAGTACCAGAGAGACGTACACGTTGTGGTTATTTTTCTTATCAGGTTGCCATCAAATAGTTTCTGTAATAATACAAAATAAGTATCACCTAGAAGAAGCGTGCCCTCAGGAAGGGGCATCAACCAGTTGTAAATCATTTAGAACCCTTAAGCACTTGTAATCCATGCGGGGTTTTTTCACCGCCACGCCGGAAGCCGTCGTGGATGACGGATGACTCGAGCCACAGTAGTCATTAACAGACATATTTCACGCAGTTTTAACAGTCGGGTTGTTCCAGTAATAGCCGAACTTCCGGCGAGAAATCTCCGATACCTCGGTCTTCGGGAGATGAATCGGGTGGACAGAAAGAAAGTCCTCAGAGACACTTTGGAGCTGACTTATCAAAGCACACTTTCCTTGCCACTGATGTTCTTTCGCTATCAGAGTCTTCTCGTGATCTTTCCTGGGAAAATATAAAACACACCTGCCTACCCTACGTAAACAAATATAGAGCAAATTAAATATTACCAAACATGGGTGTCTTACTTGTGTGTTGGCCATACTAGAATTTCCCGAAAACTGGTTTGAGTGTTAACAATAAAATATTTTCCTTCCAGCAAACTCGGACAATTGTATTAAATTGTTCAACTCCCTCCTAGCCTGCTTGTAGGAGAAGACGTACCGGTAAATTTGTCTAGGTGCATTTCAAAATTTTTCTCAGCTTTATAGAGCTATTGTAGTATGTTTAAAATTTGTATCGTTCTTTTGTTTTTAGATCTAGTATATTTTGCATTGTGTGATATCTAGACCAAACCCCACTAGAGCATTGTAAACTGAATATTTTAAAGGCATTGTTTTATGATCATAAAGAAATTAGACGTCAAAGCCTTGTAATTGAAAGTGTTCAGCATGCCATCAACCGCTATGATCAAAATGAAAAACCAAATTCAATTAGTTCCCTTATTGCATTAGTTCAGCAATAGCAGTGTCTGGCGTGATTCTACGAGATTTACTTATGTGATTTTTACTACTAATCCAAATCCTAAAGTCAGTAAGCATTACAAGATGGACTTTCGCGACCTGTACCATTTCTCCGTACCAGGTTTGGGGTCTTAAGCCTTCTAAAAGGACAATCATCGGTAATCTTTACTTGAACAACAAGGAGGCAGATGTCAAGGAACTAATTTGTCAACTTTTGTTCTATTTTTCTAGCTATTCTATTTTGATGGAATTGCGTTGCACACATTAAGACTCATTTATTAGGAGTGATTATCATATAAGCCGGGCCATTAAGGAATGAGTTTTAAAAACACTCCTTCACATTGTTATGCTACAAGCCACGCCATGTCACATAACATAATTCGCTGAGGTTGCACGCAAAACTTTAACTTTGTAACTCATTTTATGCTTGAGATACCCTGCAGACAGACAGAATCTTATAGAAAAGAAACTGTCTCGCAGGTAGGCAAATGAGAAATTGTGCCACCCTACTGAGTAATAAACCAAATGGTAGGCTTCAATAACGCTTAGCAAAATCCCATACATGGATATGCACCATAATAGAACTAAGTTTTGTCTATGTAGAAATGAAGTGACATGAAAAATTCAAAACCTACAGATGAAATTTTTCTCGAGATATCTTGAGGATAGTCAGGCTACATGTGTTACCATGTCACATGTTAAAATGTTGTATGAAGTAACAGTTTGCTTATAGATTTTCTCGTTTAAGACCAATAAAAGATGTTCGTTAACGATAAGTGATAACGATCTCATGGAGTAACATGCACCTTGACTCGATATTACCTATTTGGTTTGAGCAAAATTCCAAGTCTTTATAGGTTATTATTGCCTCTGCGGATAGACAGAGAGGCAGACGGAAATGAAAGATGGGCTTTACTACTGCTCAGCAAATAAATATTAGGTATATCACTCGTGATTCAGTATTTGGTAAGACCCAATTTGCTAGATAGAGACTATATTGGTTATGGGCGGTGCATATAAATGTTCTTGGGTGTCGTATACAGTATTGCATGAATTAAATTAAATTAGTCCATACGCTCTTAATATATTCTAAAACCAATTTGGAGAAAATGCCACATTCGAAGAAACCTAAACTCATCGGAACTTATTTTATTTTAGTAATTTAGCCTAGAAAAGGGTTCAATATACGTAAAAAGAATACACTTTTTAACAATTTGGTAGTTTTTATTAACTATTTTTGTGAGTTAAGGTTAACCTACAGTACGTGAAGATGGATTCTTCGAATCTGAAATTTAAATAGTAAAAAAAGCACAAAAGTTTAAAAGGTGTTTTATTTACACTTTATTTTATTGTGCGTTGCAATCAACTTTTTTAAATACAATGTTTTTGAAACTGGTACCTCCATCTTTAGCTAGAAAATTTAAACATGAGCTATTGAACTAGTTAGTAAATAAGTTGTGTAACACACAACATAGCAACGCTGTAACATGCCAAAGTGACGCAATGTGTGCGTAACAGTCGCTTTCCTAATCATCCATCGTCAATAATCAGTCATAACTAATCGTTCCCAATTTCCTAGGATTGTTCAGGAGTACATTGAATAGCCGAATACCAACCAGAGATAGATCTATCATCAAATACTGTACAGTCGGTTCAGGATGACTGATATACCGACAATTATAGGGGAATCAATCAGAGAAGAAACGATCGATCTATGTCATCGGGAATGTAGGAACAATAATCGACCGGTGCCCACATAGCAATATAACTCCCAGCGGGACTGTCCCGCCGAGCCGTGCCCACCTCAACTGTACACTCCCTCGGTCGGTGATTCTATTGTGAAAGTCCATGGTTTCAGTTCTTACGTCATCGTTTACCATGATTCCTGTTTCAGGAAATGGAGGATATCGATATCGCCACCAGAGGATTCCAGAGAGGAGTAGCAAATTCAAAAACAAGGTTTATGAGTTTTCTGACATAAGTTTATTAAAACATCTCTCTCTCTCCCTCCCTTCATCTCTCTCTCTCTCCTCCCTTCATCTCTCTCTCTCTCTCTCTCTCTCTCTCTCTCTCTCTCTCTCTCTCTCTCTCTAACCTAACTCTTAATAAAGAATGGAAAGATGGATAGTGTGAGATAGACGCTAGGGTGTTCTTCTAATTAGTGGTTAAATGTTAGTTACACCGAGTATCTTGACGACGTGACGGTGATTCCAATAATTATACGGAAGTCGTGAGTGCTCAACCCTAAGGTCCAGATATTTAAATAAACTTAATTGTGTGGGTTACGTGCAAAGAAGAATAGGAACATTACTTAGGCGTATCGTTTTTAAAAATAAAGTTGAAAAGATTGCTGACTTTCTGAAACTAATAGGCTAGCCACAAAAGATTCCAAAATTTTGACTGGCTTCTTAGGAGACATTCACCTATGTTGAGGTCAAGAGAAAAGCTGTGTGATTATTTTATTGCTACGTCTAGGCATTGAAAATGCTTTGCATATACACTGTCCAGAACTAATGTAATTTTACACATGCACCAGATGTGTAAACTCTTACACAGAGGAAACCATAAGATAGAATATAAGAATTCCAACAAATCACAAAATAATCTCATATTGACCTGTTTACCGGTAATACAATTTTAAAATAAAAATACCGACTTCAATATATGTAATAAAATTAAGCAACTAAAATTTAAAAATCATTGTAATTATAAAAAGTGAAAGTATTACAAAATCGTTTGACATAAACACAGTACTTGAATCCAACTAAAAGTTGAAGTCACACTGTGCATTAATTATTTGTGTTCATAAATTTGTCCACTAGCTGGGCAGGAATTTAGTTAAATATTATTTAGCCTTATTCTTGTACATTAGTTAAGATGGTAATCCTACAAGCACGAAATACAGGATAAATAAGAAATAAGTTGTCAAACAGAATTATAAATAGACCTAAAAATGTTTATGAATTCGTTTTAATGTATTTGAAATATTATGTTATAATCACTAGGCTTATAATTTAAAATATTAAATTTTGGGTTTGTTTGCCATGTTTTTTCAATTGTAAGATAAGAATATATTTAAAAATTATATATGTGATTTTTTCGGTATTTTTTATTGCTAAGGGTGGAGGGCTCATCCTATAATCACAAAACCACAATATTAAAAAAAATATGTTTGCTATTTTTATTTTGTACTAATTTCTGAGCACAAAAAAGTAAAAGCATGACGATGAGATTTTGTTGAAATGTAGCAAACAACTTGGCATCTGTGTGAGTTTTGCTCCTCATTAAACTACACGAAAGGAAAGAAACGAAAGATGAAACAAAAATGAACAATGAATATTGTCACTTATTGTTCTGTGTATTTTTAATGTGAATAGAGAGCAACATAAAGTAAAGTGCTGCAACATAAACTTCTCAAGTTATAAAAATGAGTTTTTTTTTTTATAAATTGCAATCAGTTGGTTAAGTACCTTTAATAAACTATTCAGTTTAATAATATGTACTTGGGGTTATTGTAAAAAATGTCATTATCATATTTTTTTTAAATTAAACCTTCTTTTTTCAGAAATTTTGTTTTGATTTTATGACAAAATCTCTGTTATTTCATTTTTTTTTATTTTCTAAATACATGCTACAGCTTATCGATTTTACTTTCATTTTTAGAACTTGAGAGCGTTGTTTTCACGTAAACGCTTGAAATACATACAAGAAATCTTCCCTGTATAACAATATTTAGCAAATTATACATATGTATAGGTTACACAAGATATCATATAGCCTAGTATAAATAAATAGAAAGTTTAACTTTTCTAGAACTATTTTTATTAATAATCTTAGTAATGCTAGCAAGGTGACTGAAGGATGATAAAAGCGTAAACTAAAACTTGTGAAGTGTTCTATGTAAGTACAAGAAAACAAATAAAAACGCTTGGAATTACTGGTTACATCAATATCAAACGAGACCACCTTGGTTTTCCCTTGCCTGCATTAATTTTTATAGCGGGTCCGGGTCCGAGGCCAGTATAATTAAGGGTCCGGAGCAAACAGGCTCTATATAACGGGTTGTTGATAAGGGCTATCAGGTCACAGCGTTTATGGGGGTGGTAAATATTAACGGTACAGCTGTCAGTCATAGCTAGGTCTCCAGGAGGGCGCGGCGCTAGCGGTGGGCTTCATAGAGGACAAACAAAGTAGAGCCGGTCACCAGCTGCATGCGGACATGGCTTATGTGGTGGATTATAGATTACAGTCTTCTTGGTTTTATAAACCAATTTAAAGTTTGTCAATTCCGAAATATTTTTGCTGAAAGTGCGAACACAAGTGTGGAATTGGGATGTCCGAATTATACTCTACCTAAGACACATTCCAATAAATGGCCGAGAAAAACCTTATGTTTTTAGATATTTCGAGGCCTCCAAATCCGTAAGTAATGCTTTTATTGGTATAAATAAAAAGCTTAAAGGTAACACAATAGTCACTATTTAGAAAATTAAAGTTGTAGGTGAGCTTCTTATTTAACTGCATGAGAATTGATTTTGTCTCACCATTTTTCACTATTCAGTTTTTTCTTAATTTACGTACATTGTTGAATTATCTTTTAAAATATACCGCACTTATCCATTTATTGATTAGCTTTTCTTTGGTTTGTACTCAGTTGTCAAAACTCAAATGTGAGGATTTTCACAACTACACGTACCCATAAATATATTTCGTTAAATATATTTAATTATTAAATCTTTATAATACCAACTTTAATAAAAATCTGTTTTAACTGAAATCTGCTCACATTAGTACTCGTATCTGCTGTCTATTTGTACCTACACATAAAATGGATAAAAATTCAACTTATTCTGACACAGTGATATTATGTTGATATCATAGTTCAAAACAAAGGTGTGTCCTTTTGTTTGGCTTTGCTGTTTCTTGTTCTTATTTTATTTCATGGGAAAGAATTAATAAGAAGATAAACGTTCGATACAATTTTAAAATGGAATTTTATTGCACGTAAAATGTCTAGAAATCACCTAAAAATTCTTCTTCTTTGATAAGAACACAACTTTACCAAAATACCAATCCGGATTTAGTTGAAAAATAAAGAAAGAACATCATGTGCAATTATTGAAAAATACGATTATCAATTTACAAAAGGAAAGTACTTTAACAGTAATGCCAATGTTTCACTTCCGAAACATGCTTGACAACTAAATGACTCGTCAAAACCAAAACAGGATATAGGTGAAATTATGTTTTGTCCCGGTATTCACAACACTAGTAGATGTCTCATCAGATGCTGTTAGGAATATATTATAGAAGTCCAATTAACTTAGATCATAATGACAATTTGTGAAGATGTCTTTCTAAGTCATAAAGTAAGTGAAATGCATAACACAAAAGTTGCCAGTTTTAACGAGTTAGCAATTACTTTTGACAAAAGTAATTCACTCATTCTCTCATTAAATTAGAATATTTACGCTCATAACATCTCCTTTTCATATTTTTGCGTCTGATGTATATATTTGATCATTGCATCTATGCTACTGAAGGGAATCGTGGGAAGGAATCTCCGAAGCAGAATAAGAAAAGCCGTATGTGAAACAAGTGCGGCAGGGTCTGTATGAGATCACATAGTTTATTCACATATCCCACTTTAGGAAGTTGAGTAAATTGAACATGACCAATATTCTTATGAACAAGTGAATTTTATGAATCCTTTCCTTTCCTATTTTTTATATAATATATCCGTTCGAATTTACCGTTAGTTAGTATTCTTGTTCTGACGGTGAAAAATATTTACGTTTTGAATAAGTATCTAGAATAGTTGTGTATAGACAACTAAGTTTACCTGGTCACACTTTTACTATACCATTTAATATGTAAGACGCAATAATAACTATTAAGATGAAGAAATAACGATAACCTAAAATAATAATTAAAATTCAATATTCATGTTTAGATGATTCAATTTACAGATTGTGGTCCTAAGAAATCGCCAGTGGAAATGAAGAACGCGCAGTTTAACCAAACGATGCAACAAGAGTAATAACATTCGACTAATTGGACTGCAAAGATTGATATTATGATCATCGAATCCATGATACAACGCTCGAGATGCGAGTACGCATGATCGATTGTCGGGAGAGACATTTTACATAACTGACTTACAGTGTGAGACTAGACACCGAGTTTACCGTGTTCCGGGCTGGCTCACACTCACATAAACCAGAGCCATCTGGCGGATAATGTCTCAATTACTGTCACTTAACACAGTCCTGCCCTCATGTGTTGATTTAATCAACTACCGGTGTACCCGTCTGGCGATGAGGCGGCTACATCACTTGTATCTAACACCTTCAACATGTAACATCTCAGCGTGTTGGAGTATATACTCAGGGTGCACCCGAGAGTATATTTATCTTGTAGTGTCCTGGGCTACAATTTGCCCATCTTCATTATTGGATTAGTGTGTTTCTTTAACGACACTAAACATATTTAAAAGGTTTTTATGCACGAAAGAAGTTAACAATTATTTTAATAATTTGATCAATATAATAGAAAATAAGTATCCACATTCGAAAACTAATTAATTTTTGAATCACCCATTTGATTAAAAATAAAAAGTATCAGTAACACCATGTGATTGTAGTTTTCTGAGAATCGAAGAATGAATACATCGAATTGACACACGTAAGACAAAGGGTGGTAAAATGTACTAAGGTCAACTGTTGACATTGGTAATGTAATGTCGTGGTAAAATGTGCAGTACAGAGTTTCAAATGGCTGATGGACAGTACTGCAAGTAGTCTCCGTCATTCAATTGTTTGTAATTTTGGTGAACTAGGAAATGTTCAGTGATATATACATGAAATTCGAGAGGTTCTTCTTGGGTACACCTTTCTTTAACCAGTACACCAGTGTGAATGTGTTTTATCTTTTCTGTGCTTGACGGAAGTTGAAATGATTTTTTTTACGTTAGATGCTTGTAATATAGAATTCAATATGCAGTTTCCAAGTCTTTTTCCATTTAAAAGAGCATTAAAAAAGAAAAAAAAATACAAACATATGATCTCTACAAAAGGGGTGGAATTTAGTAGAGTAATTGAGAACTAACTACATTGTAGTAATTTGATAAACGTATTTTTACCAGAGATAAGGGGTGGGTGTACACTAATACATATTTTTATCCATTGGGGTCGATAATAATGACTTATTATAGTGCTTTGCTGAATGGCAACCACACTATGTGTGACCTAATCGGTGACTGATTTACTTATTAAGAAAAACGTTGTCCTTATATGATAATCCTGAGCATTTCCTTTCTGACATCGCAAATTTGCACAATAATTTTCTTTCGAAGGATAAATTCCCTTTAACTGGATGACAACAAACCTTGTCTCCACGATGTGAGGGTTATTATCAAGAAATGTTACTGCCCCGAAACTTGATGACCACGATATATTGCTACCACGAATCTGCATAAAACAACCCCATTATAATGACTTTAAACCGAAGCGTTAATTAATAAAAAAAACTTCTTCATCAAAAGGGTTAAGCAAGTACAACTTAAAAGTGACACAATTCTTCTTTTTATGATTTTGTCTTTAATTATAAAAAGCAACAGAGTTAGAACTGAATTACTTTTATGATTCATTGTATAATTTATTTATATTTATAAAAAAAATCGGCTTCATAACTATTACTATTTGCAAAAATAATAATTATGGATTCTGTGTTCGTGGCTTACACAGGCCAATTGTCTAACGGTTATCAGTAGACTTATACCAGAAGTGGAGTGTTTACCTCAGCCGCGTATACAAAGTTTGAGAAATTATGACGGTTTGATCGTAACATTCTGTATTATAATTTTTTATAATCGGAATAGGTTTGAAAACTAAGTTTGTAATACAAAATGATTGTAATTTAGTAATATACAAGTTAATTAGTTTTAATAGTGATATTTTTGAGGAAGGATTTAATGCTTAAAAATGTTATAACAAAGAAAATCGATCAAATTATATTACACTAATCAACTGTTATTACTCAGACTAACTGCTTCGTTCGTCCAGGTAGAAGGAACACAATTTATTCTTTTTTAAGAGTATGTGTAATAAGTGTATAAAGTTTTGCTTTATAAAATAACTAGCAGCTACCCGGGGCTTCGCACGCAATTTCGCACACCAATTTTGAGTTGACCTTCTTGCTACGATCAAGAAAATACGTCAAAAAGTTTATAATTATGTCTAATCTAATCTACTTCGTTCTTAGTATGTTTTGTTCCACAATTAATTTTGTTTTGTTTCCCGATCGAGACAATGTATAATCCAGATGTCGTGAGAGTCCTACTTCTGTCCAAAAAGAATCAAGTTAAGCTTTATATCAGTCTGTAAATTTAAAGTAGTAAAAGTTTGTATTATCTTGGAACATTTATAGCTGGAATTGGTACATTAGTTTAAAAGAATAGTCCAGCAAAATTCTAGCATATTTCTTGTCGACTACTTCAAAAGGAGTCTTCGGAGTTAAATTCTGACCTTCTTAAGTTTTATTGGATATTTTCTAAGGTAGAGTAGTACTTACATCATCACTTTTATTTAAAACTGAGTTACAAATTATAGCAACTTATTAGAACATTTAATCACTGTAAATGTAAACAAATTGAAAATAATTAACAACGTTTACACAGATCAGTTGATTACATTTGATAGGCTCATTAAATTAATATTACCCAACTTTAAAGACCAAGATGTGATTTTTCGTTACTTTAAACACCAGTGCGGCGTAGCCCAGAAGGATTTTAGAAATAACAATAAGCCTATATTCATCCCAGGGACCGTAAGAATGTCGATGTCAAATTTCAGAACAATCGGTTGCATAGTTTACGGATGAAAGGAAAACAAACAAACAAATTCACTTTAATATTTATAACATTATTAGGATTAGGATTTTTGTGTGACATTCGTGGTACCGCGTGTTTTTACATTTTTTTTAAAATAAAAGCCAATAAATACACATAGACACGCACTTAGCACTGACTAATTAGACATGTTACTGGAATCGTAATTAATTATTTCGAAACGTATAGGGCTAGAAACGCGTACTAATTTTTGTGCTTATTACATATCACGTATCATTTAATTTGATCTCTCTCTCCGCTATCGTGGGATCCTGTATACAGTCACAGTCGAGTTCTGAAAAACCTGGAAGTTTACAGTTTTTTTGTACTTGAAAATTTCTTTGCTAGATATTTATACAGTACGAGACGATCCAAAAATATTTTCAAAAAAGTTTGTGCCTTCGTGTTCTTAATTTATTTCATGTATACAAATGATCCTGAGCATAGTGGGAGAGGATTATATAAAGAGTAATTAAAATAATAATTGTTTTAAAGATAATTCGACAGAAGGTACATATTACTTTTATAGGAAATTCCCAATAATTAATGCTCATAGTAATTACTTTTCTCTAGCCAGTCAACCCATCGCTTAATGAAATTATTCTTTGAACTAATGCCCAACTAATGTAAAAATCTAATGCCCAATGTGAAAATTGACAATGCTTCACAATTTTAATGAGTATTTTTCCGAAACAACAACAAAAATGTAAATATATATTACTGAGAACAATTTACAATAAATTACACAAAAGAGACGTAAAATTACCAGAAATTGATTGCTAAGATTTAGCCGTCGCGCCGCCTTGTAATATGACAGTTGAAGGAAAGTGAAGTTTCATTAAAAACGGGTTAGTAAGATGAGCGCCAACCGCGTTCGGTTTCCCTCCAAAAATCTTTCCAACGCAATTGTCTCCAAATCTTACAGTAATGAAATTTAATTTAACTTAATTTTTAATGTTTAGTCATTGTGTAGGGATGAGATGAGTTTTCAAACGCACCAAACAGTTTCCTCGATAGATAAGCAGTATAAGATATTAAACCTTTTCACAGCCATAGCTAAGGAAATTCTAAAGCCCATTAAGAACCGAAAAATGTTGACCATATTCATTTTCGGTTTAACGTGTGTTGACTGAAGATTGTTCTCCACAGCGAGAACAAAATATTTCAAGAATTGAACTGAGTGAGCAATGTTTCGAATCGGTGTGAACAGGAAAAATTAAATCTTAGGTATATTTTAAATTAATCGTTTGACATCGGCTGCGTGAGCCTGAGAAATAAAAAATAAAATAGCATGTGTTAGAGGAATTTAGTTGTTTAGTTGTAAAATTCTGATAAACCTGATAATATATATATACATATATATATATATATATATATATATATATATATATATACATATATATATACATATATATAAAATATATATATATTATATATATATATAATATATATAACATGAATAACCAATTTACACTTTATAAGAATAGAATACTGTTTATTGGTAGGTACGACTTCCTAAAGTGTGAAATCACTAATAATACTTAATACAAATCTAAATCCTTGAATTGTACATTCAATCAATAAACATGTAGAGGGTTTTACTGTCTTACTCTTTAAGTTCCTTGAAGTTTTATCGGCATAGATGTATCTTATATGTATTATATTTACCTTCGTTAGATTAAAGGCTAGTGCAACATTTCTATTTTATAATTCTAAATCTTCCAAATCAGTACAACGAAAAAAGAACATCCTATTAACGGTTACATCAGTTATATGAAGAGTATCTTGCCTTATAAAGAATGAACTATTTGAAATCTATATTGCAGGTTTTGTTTTAAGTCAAGATGTGTAAGGCAGCATACTCGCTGCTATAAATTTATTTTCGCCGATTGACCATTAAATGTGCAAGTATTCGGGAAGTAGAAGACGCGTGCGAGTTTTTGTTTAACTTTTAGTTATATAGCTTTGAATATAACACTGGGAAATGTTCGAAACTCTGTTAATATCAAATATGAATAGTGAAATTCAAACAAGGAGTATCGAATTTGTTAGCATTGAGTTGTGTTATATTAACAAAGTTCTTTACTTGAAGTTTGTTATTGAAGATGGGTGATTTGAAAGGATAATAATATTTCGTACATTTGTCATAGTTTTAAATGTTACAAAGTGTATAACACTACGGTTTGACGATTGGAATCTACTCTGTTTTCCAGATGTAAAAAGAAAAATGAATTTAACAAATACAACGTGCGACAATTCGTCCAATCGTAGCGTTCCATCCGAGTGTTTTCACTCTCACTGGTGCGGATGTGACGTGTTGTTTGTGCGAAAGTAGATTTTATTGTCTAATAAACAATGAACTGGTTTATACTGTTGAGGCGAGCGAGGCGAATAAAAATACCACGTTTTTTAATATCAACCCCTTCGTAGATTATTCCTGAAATAGATGCTAGTGTTTAGTTGGACACTCTGAAATAGTCTTGAACACTAAAAAAAAGTTATAAATTGTGCCAGACTTGAATAAATGTTAGAGCCAGATTTAACCAGCTAAAACGTCCGATATGGAGCAAAACATATGGAAAACTTTTAATGTTCATTGTTTCTCAGAATTGTGGGCCTGAAAGGTCCTAAAATAGTCTTCTGTGAGGTGATTTTGTATATTGTATTTAACTGTATTTAATTGTATTTGATCTTGGTAAACTGGTAAATTATCACTATTAAAAACATTTTCTGTTATGTATATAACATTTGCAAGTTATACTGCATGTTTGAATACAAACAAATACATCTTAAAAATCTAGAAACATATAAATGTTCTCAGCAAAGAATAGATTTAAACAGAATCTAACTTAAATGGATAATTAATAGTTTGACATTTATTTAGCCAACCAGAAGAATAAACCTGGAACCACAATTCGAGTTACCTGCTTACAAAGTCGTATTGAATCTCCGTGGTCTGGAGTAAAGCCTATTAGTTGCTGAGGATTTGAATCCCTAGATTTACCACAACATCCTCTGGGACTGCTGATTACTGAGAGAGAGAGAGAGAGGGAAAAGGATTAATACAACCGGAAAACTTGATTAGATATACTGTTTGCCATCTTATATATGCACGGGCACGCACCGTACATTATGTAAACAAGGATTTTTGTTCTATATATTTAATTTATTGTATTATAATTTTATGTATAACTAGCATTTACACGCTAATGCTCTGCATTGCATTGCATCTTACATTCCATATATTTTATTTTCCATCTTATATATGCACAGGCACGCACCATATCATTATGTAAACAAGGATTTTTATTCTATATATTTAATTTATTTTATTCTAATTTTATGTATAACTAGCACTTTACACGCTAATCCTCTGCATTGCATTGCATCTTACATTCCATATATTTTATTTTCCATCTTATATATGCACATGCACGCACCATATCATTATGTAAACAAGGATTTTTATTCTATATATTTAATTTATTGTTTTCTAATTTTATGTATAACTAGCACTTATACGCTAATACTCTGCATTGCATTGCATGTTACATTCCATATATTTTATTTAATAATTTAATAATCTTCAAACTTTAAAGATCAGAGAGCAATAAATTGCTATGCACTGTATCAGTTTAAAGATTTTTATATTTTCTAAGCAACCGGGTGGTCTTGCAAAACAGGAGTTAGGGATTAGACTTTATCGTAAATAATATATTATATGTTACTAATAAGATTTTTATGTTCCGCTATGCAAAGGATACTTAAGTACGACTAGCAGTTACCTAAGGTTTCGCACGCAATTTCGTGGACTTTGTACGTGTATCAGCACTTCTGGTTCGAGTGATTTATATTTCCGACGCCAATGTTGAGTTTGCCTAGTTTCCACTATCAAGAAATTTGTCCAAAAGTGTACATTTATGGACATTTTAATTAACTGCGACCTTAGTAATTTTTTTCATCGTTTTGTTCCTTGTTTTCCGTTTAATGAAAAAATATTACATACACAGATTTGAGAATCTTATTTCTGTCAAAAGCCAACTAAGGTGGGTTTTATAAGTCTTTAAGTTTATAGTAAAAGTTTAATAGTAACTAATACTTAATAGTTACCAAAATATACAGTTAAAAGTGTATTTTTACTAAAACTTCGCATCTGGACATTTTCTTACTCTGCCTTTAACTACGGTTGCAGGAAATGTTGAAATAAGAAGTGTTGGTACTACAAAGCTTACTCTATGCTTTCAACCTATAAATGCTTTAAAAAAAAATAAGCAAATTGAAAAAAGTGATTGAATGAATTAAATATATGGTTGTGCTGTCATAAAACAACGTTTACACAGAATAGTTAATTACATTTAACAGGTTCTTTCAATTAATATTTCTCAATTTTAGAAACCAGTGTGGCGTAGCTCGGAGGGATTTTCGAAATATGAATAGGCCTCATTCCAGAGACCCGAAGAATATTGATGTAAAATTTTAGTATTTACTTTCGCATTTATCATATTATTAAAATTAACACTCAGTGGGATAACTGGGTTTATACACAGCCACGTGAAGTAACTGATATTACGTAATATTAAGTATTCATTAAATAAATTAAGCATTGTGTTTATCTTAGTGTAAAACAGTGATACCCTATCTACAGTTCTTTGTTTACCAAGGTTTACCACAGTAAATGAGTTCTTTCCGTGCGTTTGATTTGCATTAGTTAAATAAATAAACCCGTATTTGATTACGGTTACAAAGCGCTTTTGTGGTGTTTTCTATCGCATAATTGAACATATAACATTATATGGATATACTATTAAATTGTACTATTTAACCTTAATATTTAATTAAATACAATTAACAAATAATATAGTTAAAGTCATAGTAATTTAGACCAATTCTAAATTTGAAATCCGTAACCGGTATTTCAGTAACTGAGACTGTATTTTATATGTAATTGTTTTATTCTAACTCTAAAATATTTCGAGCCTATTGATAATTACTATGCGGCGTTGATTATAAATTCAATGATTTGAACATTTTCTGATAAAAAACATTAATTATTAGAATTTAGGAAGAAAGTATTTAAAGTCAAATAAGTGAATACTGCTAATTTACTACAGTACTATGACGTTTAGATTACACTACTGTGATTATATGTTACGCAAACAAATTAATAAATCCATATAAATAAATAATTAACTAATCTGAATTACTTTAAAACGCAATTCAGAAAGTTTGCAATTACGCCTAAAAACAAATTTCCCTGTTCTAGACTTCTTCTAACGTTAAAAAGAACATTTGTTAACTAACATACGAAATTTCTAGAATGAAAAATACTCCGCTTAAAAGTGTTCAGTATTTTCGGATACATATATTGAATTTTTAAATGCTACATTTGTTATAAAGATATGTATGCTACAATGTTATCTGAATAATTGTAATGAACTTTGAAATGCTATATTTGCCAAAAAAGCTATAGCAATTTTTCGATACGCAACGAATTTTGAAATGTTCTGCAGCAATGAAGGATAAGTTAACTCGGATAATATACTCAAATTGATGTAGTATTATGCGGATAATATACTCAAATTGATGTAGTATTATGCGGATAATATACTCAAATTGATGTAGTATTATGCGGATAATATACTCAAATTGATGTAGTATTATGAGGATAATATACTCAAATTGATGTAGTATTATGCGGATAATATACTCAAATTGATGTAGTATTATGCGGATAATATACTCAAATCGATGTAGTATTATGCGGATAATATAATCAAATCGTTGTAGTATTATGCGGATAATATACTCAAATTGATGTAGTATTATGCGGATAATATACTCAAATTGATGTAGTATTGTGCGGAAGCAGTTGGAGACTTGCCCCAGGGGTGTGCCCTACTGCAGGCAAGGCAGGGTGTGCTGGTTTGTGTCGAGGGTCACCACTCGTCTGGAGAGGGCAGCTGTGCGGGGTCAGCAAGAGGTCCCGGTCAGCGACCACCCCTAAGCTCTTCACCCTTCACCCTTTGTTGATCTAGCTGCAATAATAGCCACACAGAGGAGAGGTCCACTCTTTAATTATATATAGAGTAATGAGGAGGAGGGAGTGATGGAGTGAGAATTATATTCCTTCTTCATTATATTGTGCAAGAACATATGCTATATTTCGCACCACTTATAATAATACAAACAGCGCATTTTAAGTCACAAAACCCACAATTTTTTCCAGACTACCAGGAGATTCAATGGCGTAACAACATTAACTTGGTTGGGTTGTAAAACGTTAACTTCAGATACGGCGATGAATTTTATTCAATAATTATTGTCGCAGGTTATAACTTAAACCAAACTAAGGTAATATGTTAGTAGCTGTTAGAACCTACAATATCGGTTTTAGATGGATTTGCGGAGGTTGAGTGTTTTCTATCACATGTACTGTCAGAAGATGTGTCTAGGATAAATCTATTTTCTATTCATCCTATGTGTCTTACTACATCTATTTATCGGAAAAAAACCTTGTACAAAACTTTTACGTAACGTCAAGTCAAAGTATATGTTCCGTATGATTTAGATATAAAACAAAACTAAGGAACACACTTCATGTTTGAAGTGGTGTTTCAGCAACCTAGACAGGTCTTAAAGTTGTATAACTTGACTCGCCCCACAGTGGGTGGGCCGTGTGTCTCCTCCGCGGGTCATAACTAAAATCTCCAGTCATGGCGAGTGTTAGCGGCTTCTGTTTGCGGTGCACAAACACTTGTCGGTCCTCCTGTCCGTCCGTCTGTCGTCCGTCTCTTGATGCCTCCACACTGTTTGTTCTCGGTGTTTTACGACTATCCAATGGCCCTTGGCGCAACCCTCCCTCCACCTAGGAAGTTGTCCTCCCACGGTAGTGTCGTAGATAGTGAGAAACGTCATCTTGTGTAAGAATTTCAGTGTTTTCAAACAGGCAAAGTTAAAATAAACCATAACTGTGTCTAATACTCACTCAGAGCCCAGAACACCGCCTTCCATCAACGATAAAATGTCTAATGGCGGAACGATTTCAACGAAGGAGTTCAGAAATAGTGTTATGTACCGACATTACTCGGAACGATCTGTGATCAGTGTAAATCAGCTGCGCAAGGGGCGGCACCGCGTCCGGTGCTATTCCAGATGGCTACTATTAATGATACGGCCCTGGGTTTATGTCGTTTTTCAGAAAGTTATTTCTTTTTACGAGAAAGCAACAGAATTAAACAGCCTTAATCTGTCGTCTACTCGAAATATTCAAGATTGCCACCCATATGAGGTTGTTGGTAATTTTCAACGATTTAAAAAAATATGATTTAGCATATACTAGCAGCCATCTTGATAATGAAAATATATCTGACCAAAACTGTCTCACTATCTGGTTTCAACAGGATATGGAGCACCTTCCGAGTGAAGTATAAGCAACATTCCCCAAAAATGAATTTGGTGAAGGAGAGCTATATGATATCCATTTGCACCACTTAAATGTTTCTACTGGGACCTTTTGAAAAATAACGGTTAGAAAAAAAGCAATTATTTATCTGAGATAAGGCCGTTGATAAGAAAAGAGTGTAACTTCTGAGGAAGCATTATTGTTGAAACGTTTAAAAAGCATTTCTGTCTTATTGAATATTATTATTGAAATAAAATCCCTTTAAAACAATTTTGAAGTTTCCTACTCAAATACATAAATCTGACTTGTATCGCGTTGAACCCTCTTAACACCACTACTTTAAGACTTTAGCCAGTCGCCAATTTTGATACAATGATCTCTTTGAGACGGGTTATTTTTGAAGAAAAGGGTGTATAACATTTACGCTTATAGTTAGGACTGTAATGACGATACTTTTACGGTAAATCCCACTGATATAGCAAGGTTAATGTTGTTACAACAGGCCGAGATCTGCCGCGGCCGGTATGACACCAGGGTTTACGGCACTGCTCTGGACAACTATGATTATTGAAGTTCCCTAGACTACGCATCAGTGCTGCATGTTTTGAGTGATAAATCTTGTAAGCATAAGTCAAGGCCTGCTCTACGACTATAACTATGTAATGAGATTCTATAAATTGGAACGAAATTAAAATTTCTTCTAAATTCATTTGGTAATCTATAAAAGGAGACTGACTAATTGACTGGACGACTGATTAATCAACGCCCAGCAAAATCCATGAAAGATACACATGAAAATTGGTACGTAGGTTCATCTTGTGCTCTATATGCCTACTAAGGATTTTATCTCCAACCTCAGGACTCCACCCTACTGGCCTCTAAATTTGCGGAAATTCTCATAAGAAATGCATTGCAGCAATCAATGATAAATTTTGGGTTGATCGTTACCGAAGCCCTGGTACGTGAACTTGTGCCTCCTACCTTGTTCCTAGACTGAATCAATGAAATGGGGTAATTTACTGAACAGAGATCAGAGAGCAAGGAATTGGTCTGAGCTGTATCAGGTTTACATATACTTATAATGTACAAGAATTAGAACCGAGAATACAAACGAATACAGCAGCCGGGTGGTCCGGAAGAACACGATTTAGGTTAACTGTATCGTAAATAATATTAAAGATTTTGCTGATTATATTTGTGTTTCTGCCATGCAAAGGCTAACATTTACGATTGTTTTTAAAGTTCGCCCAAATGATAAAATAATATTTTCCTCAGATATGCCTACTTAACTGTCATTAAAGCATTCCACTAAGAAAGCTAATATACTCCGAATTTGAGATTCCTCTCTCTGGCCTAACATAGTTCAAGTGCTGCTGAAATGTGTTGAAGTGTGCATAACACGACGCGGAATATTACATGAAATTCAATTGGGAATACGAGTATCTTCTAATCCCATGAATTCAAGGCCATTTAGAAATCTATGCCTATGAAGATTCCATTATTAAAAAAACTCATGCGAAGCCGGGTATGTAGATACTCGTAGTTACAATATAAATAGTAATAATATATTAAATATGTAACTATTTATGCCAGAAATATTCTGCTCAAAAGGGACAGTTGTATAAAATAATGGGTTTAAATACACGCATATCTTATTTCTAATATTAACTTAATTAAAATGGTAAAATGTTAATAAATAGTTATGCTATTTGATGCGAACATTTTCGTTTCTATACATAAAAAGAAGTTTGCTTCAAAATCTCAAAACCAGTATTTTTCTCTTTGGAAGAATATTTTTTAAGGCAGTTAAGAGAGAGATGTGTTATCGTTGTTAGAATAATTGTATATTTTTAGCACTTACAGTGTTTATAGATACGTAAGTTGAACTAACTGAGTCGGAGTAGGCCTGGTCTTGGATAGCAGAAAGTTTGGGTTGAAAAGTGGTTGCCAGCGCATATAGACTTTTTATGCCCCATTTTATGTGAAATTTTATGTTCCTTCAAAAATATACCATAAAATAAGATGGTATTAATATGGTTTTCTATAAGGAAATTTTACCGTCTAAAGGATCATCACATTCATGTTGAAAATCCAAAATATGAAAGTAAACATTGTACGTATAAATAAATTAATTCTCAAAAAATTAAATTTAAAATACTTACTTCCTTTTAACTGCATCTCTTAAAAAAGTATAAAAATAGTACCATAAGTTTTTAACATCTTGTATATACAACATCTATTGGGGGTGATTTCATTCTAAAGGACATTTCCGCGACTTGTGTTGTGATAAACCAAATCAAAATTATGACCTAAAATCATAATAATAGCTCTACATATTAATACTATTTTTTCCGACAATCTTTGCATATATTTAAGTCGATTATGCTTGAATTGCCACAGAGTTTAAATACAAAACAATAAAGTCGGGGCAGTAAAAAAAGGAAGAAGAAGACGAATTACAGTAGTTCAATTATATCTATTATAATCACAGTTTTCAGTTCAAAACAAACAAATTTAAATGGAGAAGCATTTGTTATAACAGAAAATAAACTGTCGTCTCGGTGCCCTCAAGATCATTTATTGGAGTTGAATGTCACCGGCGTGTCTCTCTTCCGTCAATTTCCTGTCTCTGATTGATTTTACGGATCACCGAGCGACATTTCCCTGTCTTTAGACGTAAATCTAAAACTCTATTGAAGTCATCGAGGGTAATATTGTTTTTATGAGACCCGAGATGATATTCAGATTCTGTACTTAGATTGTAATATAATTTCTCTTTCTGTTTACGTTTAATTCAATAACATAAAATATACACAATTGAAATAAAATTAATTAAAACCATAATCTTGTTAAACGCAATAAATAGAGTTGGATGTACTCATACAATTGAAATAATGAAATAATGATTTGTTCCAATAATTGTATACACATGATTAACAAAACTTAAAAAACTCTGGAATGTCTGACCACTTTTACAAGTAATGTAGTCAGTTAAAACACAAATATAAAAACAAAGTTATTCCTTGAGTCCATGTCTAATGTTCATGTTGCTGCCAGTTGAGCCGCACTCTGTGGCGTGTGTCAGACTTAGCTGACTCTATTCCAGGAGATAAGACTTAATACAAAACATAATTGCTTAATAACTAAAAATACAGCATACAATTTATGTATTACTCAGAGTACAAAATATGAAGGCACAGCTATTATAATTATTTTAAAAACAAAGTTCTAGCATTTAGCAAATAAAAATATAATAGTTAAGCATTTAGGCCTACATCTGTTTTTAAAAACGAAATATCGTGACGACTAAACAAACAAAATTTTACTTTCAAACAAAAATGCTTTATATAACTAGTTTCTTTAACGTGTTGAGGTAATCTATTAAAAAAAAGATGGTCCACTATATATAAAAGAATTTAAAAAAATGATTTATTAACTTTATGAATTCTGAAATTTCCTCTGTTCATACTTCTAGTTACATATAAAAGATCAGTCGTCCCGGTATTCCCACTCCGTAAATACAATTCGGAGTCTTGGTGCCTCAGACAAATAATCCTTATAATCTTAAATTTTAAACTCTAGGGTTTGTAGGGGAAATGATAAATCTTGAAGAATACACAGGAGAACAGATAGGAACACAATTTCTCGCTTCATAGAAATGATGGATGATGGAGGGACAGTCCAGAAGGGGCGTAGATGATAAATGGGTGATCTTATCTTATGGGTGGTAAAGATTGGAGCCCTTGAAACAAATTTCAGAACTTTTGCATCTTGCTGTATGTTTTGCTGTATAAACAAAAAAGTCCTGGTGGCCTTGTTAGCATATCAAACACATATACGTAAAGTAATGATTGGCGAAGCCTATCACTTGACGGGCTAGAAAAATAATCTGTCTGTCTGTCTATCTATATCTGTCTGTCTACACCCGTCTGTCCGAACGATATATCGAATAGGAACTGATCATATCTACACGGAGATCCGAAAGGTGACTGGTTTTATTACAGGTCATTGGGTATTCCGAAGTCACCTGAACAAAATAGGTATTCCAGTTCAGGAAACACTGTGCAGGAAATGTGGCGAGGCTGACGAAACAGCCAAGCACGTCATATTTGAATGTCCGGCATTACAGAGCAAACGCTCAAGATCCCTAGGTGTTCTTATGCATACGGAAGAGGAGTGGAACAGGAAAGCATTGTTCAGAAGATCTCATGGTTTTGTAAAGGCCTGGGATATGATACAGCTTAAATTTGGGAGAGGGTGCACAATAAGCCGGATGGCTGAGAGGCAACTACCAGGCCAAGGAAACCTGGCCCTCTGTTAAAAAAAAAAAAACTTATCATATCACCCAGTAGGCTAATACAATTGATCTTTTGTCTTCCGGGGAGATGTAAAATATTAGTTTTTGTATAATTGGCTGTCTGTCTATCTGTCTGCAGAACATCTCGAAAATGAAATGAGATATATATTTGAAATTTACTATAAAACTTTAAGGAAGCCTATTACGCGACACGTGGTATGGCGTACTTCTACCTCGCATCACAAATAACCTTTTGCATAGTTAAAAATAACAGTGAAGTTAAAATTCATGTTAAACCACTGATCAGTTAATTACTGTATGAGTATAATACATGTGATCTAAGCTTGATGCTGCTCTTTTACTTTAATGTTATTTATTTAAATTTTTTGTATACATTTAGTCACTTACATATGATTACGAAATAATACCTCTGTTTCTTAAATTGCATCCCAAAGAAACATGAGGTTTTGTGCAAAATGTTCAGTTCTTTGTTTCGGTATTTTATGATACGTCAGCTGTTTCGAACTTAAAAGGATAGTAAGCGAGGTAAATATGTGAATTTCAATTCAAATTGTGAATGATTTATTGTAATTATGACAATAATTTGGGATTATTTATTTATTTATACAGTAGTTATGTAAATGAGCGTTTATTTAAAAATTAGATGGTATTTGTTTACGTGCTCTTGATATAGTAACTTGACATAATAAATAAAATAAAAGTGTTTCTGAACTTGCCATTGATGATGTTTCTGGTGTTAGTAAATTAAGTCTTGTATTGATCATTCAGGGTATATCAATTTCTATTCTAAACCACTACGTTTCTCAAGAAGCATTAAATTCTAATTTTGTAGAGAAACTTCAATGTTGGTGTTTTGATGTACCGTTAGTATAAAAATAATAATAATAATAATTATGAACATTGGTTGGGATAAGCTTTTATGTTTAACACAAGTGTTTGCACTTCAATCGCTTTAATCTATCATTAAAACAATTAACGCATTTTGGTTTGAGCTCTAGGGTCATAAACATACATTCCCAGTATTTAATAAAAGTTCATGAAAAGTTTCTATTCTATCAGTTCAATGGCTGTGTGATCGAAACAACAATATTGCAAGAAACCTCCATCTTTATAATAATAATATTAGTATAATAAATATACTCTGTCCTACAATCTTTCCAAATGGGATTACAAAGGAGAAATTTATCTCTTTAATAAGATTTTTAAAATAGTATATAGACGCACATTCGAGATTTATAAATGATCCCTGGGAAAATAATTTATTTTAATTATAATAATCTTACTGCTGAGAGTCTGAATAAGCATTACTTTCAAATCTCAATGGTCTTAGTCATAATACTAATTGGTTTAAGCAATTTTAATAGATTCAAACTACTAACTCTAAACTAACACAAAATAGGTTAGTATTTGAAACCACCAGTGTTATTAGAAGTTTTATCTTCATTATTAACTAATAAAAACTAACAATTAAAGGTGAGAAAAAGAGATAGATTTCTAATTCTCCACAAAGGTTATTCCCCTCACCATCATTCTAACACATTTTCAGGAAGAGACCTTGCTGTCATAACCACCCATTTGGCGGCGTTTACAAGCATGAGGTCGCGACCCTGAGGTCAGCAAGGCTGTAGTGTGTGGGCAACGATAGAAGTTTGGTAGGACATGCGTCATAGACAGTGTTTTCTGTGATTTTTATAACGCCAGAACATTCTACATCAGTTTGGGGTGAAAATAAATCAAAATAGAGAACAATAAAAATGTATTGATGTGAGAAACCGTTGTAACTTTTATTTTTTTCATAAACAGTGAAACAGATAAGCTGCAGACACAAAATACAAATACAATCCAACATTTTGCATAGCCTTTTTTTACATAATAACACCGTAGAAACATGAATATATTTGAGATTTGGAATAAGGATAAACCAATATGTTTAAAAGAAAAATATTCCTACACATTATTACAGATTTATTTTTTAATACCAAAAGCAGTCTCTTACTCTTGGATTTGAACATTTTATTTAACAAAACTCGAAAAGTTATTCGGCAATATACAATTTTCACTGTTTGCATGGACAAATAAACAAATATTTGCATATTAGAATGTTATACACGTGTGTTAAACTTGTATTTTGCGCACACAGTTGTAATGTATATACTTTTTCCTGTTGAATGTATATTTTCCAATAATTTGGTTCGTCTAGTTTTTTTAGATTCAGATTTGAGGATTTCTATAATTTATTGTGTTAATTTAATGCAATCTGTTGTCCTGGCCTTTTTTAATTCTGGAATTTCCATCTTCCCTTGAATATTTATCAATTATTGTGGTTTTCTCTAATCAATGCTGAGAAAATCCTTTTTGGTTAAACTATTTAGAAATGTGTGTATAAACAAAACTTGTATACGTTAATGAATTTTCAATGTTTAGATATATTTTAATTTTAAAGACAATTATTCTAGGATATTCCCGTAAAAATAAACATAATATCTAGTTAACATTGTTTAAATTTCTTTGATAGAAATCTATATATTGTAAGATTACAGAATTATACATTATACAATAAAATAGCCAAAATGCGGGTAAAAAATGTTATTATCATGACCCGAACTGATTTCATCTTAACTGGGCACGATTCTGTTTAATAAGCTCTGGGCCGTTTTGTAAGTATTTCGATTCAATAAAAAATTCCTGTATGGCCTTCATTAATTTGTGCAAAGTAATTTTGTTTTTACAAAGAAAGGAAAACCAATAAAATGAAAAGATGGCTTTTACAATCATAAAACAACTTTACTTTATATGTAAGTGTTTGTAAAAGGGAAGGGCGTCGACATTTCTAAATAGTGTATTAACACACTAGCTATTGAAAGAGCCGTCATAGCAACAACTTTCAATACATTATGAACCTTAAAACTCTGTCCTAAATACTGCAAGAAATGTTCTAAATAACAAAGATAAGTAGGTAATATATTAAGTACATAAGTAAGTGATGCTGGTGTGGCTTATACCATATACTATCACTTGATCATATCAGTGATCATTTAAAAAATGTAACATCCCAAAAAGCACCAGGATTAGAAATTGATGGTGCGTCGGATGTTCCTTAAAGCAAAACTAGACAATACAATATGTTTGATGATGTGGTGTATTATTATGTCAGGAACAGTTAACTGACCGTATCAAAGTCCTTTAACTTTTTATGGATGAGAACTGAGTTTGGAGCACTAATAGGAAGCTTAATCGAAAGTTTTATATTGCAGACCACAACAAAAGACTCGAGATATCACATTTCAGATATAGTAGACCCGCTCAAATATCTCTTTGACATTATGTTAATGGCATCACATTAAAATTAACGTATCAACTTTTATGAAGATAATAATACCAGTTCTCATATACTGTACAGGATCCAGAGCCAATTTTTATTGTATCAGCACCCAACCTTGTTTTTTTAAATCAATAGAAAAATTTCCTCAAAACAAACGGTAGCCAGCTATTTGGTAGAAGTATAGTTTGATAGTTTTATCCCTTTTCATACTCTACCATTTAGATCTTCCCATACAAATTCCTCAATCAATATCAAGAAGATCCAGGTTGTTTGCTTATAAAATGCAAATTGGTTCTCAGCTCCTGGAATATTATATTTATTTAACACCTCTCGTTAATGAGGAAATAGTCTTCTTTTTATATACCATGTAACGTTTAATTAAGGGATTAGTAGTCTTAAGTTTTCGTCTTATCTACAATACTGATGAGGAATTGATTGTTATCATCGTGTATTCTAGGTATCCCACAGATTGTTATCATCGTGTATTCTAGGTATCCCACAGATTATTATCATCGTGTATTCTAGGTATCCCACAGATTGTTATCATCGTGTATTCTAGGTATCCCACAGATTGTTATCATCGTGTATTCTAGGTATCCCACATGGTGGCTAGGGCGTCTCAATCATCGACAGGCCTCGCAGAATAGTGCTGCTAGTCACTTCGTGTATGAGAAATTACAGATCTGTCTCAACTTCTGTTGCAGTAAGTAAACACCATAATCTGTTAAACCATTGACTTCATTAATCTGTTTTGAAAAATAATATATAAATCATCCAGATCTGGTAACTCCGATTTCATACTTCAGTGGCGCATTACGCACCATTGTTACAATTCAATAGTGCGAAGCAGTCAAAATTGCCATCGAATTTAAAAATGGAATTGTCTGCCTCTTCTGTTGGATCTTACTGAAAAAGCTACTTTGGCATATTGTCTGATTATAAATAACGATTAAATTGAATAATAGTACAACACTTAAACACTTTACCGAGAAGACGAGTGGGAGGTACTGTGAGCCGTGGCGACCAGGCGCGGTGGTCAGCGCGGGTGGCTTGTCCTCTTCCACCGATTCGTGCGCGACTCCTCGTGATTTATCCTCCGCCAGAGGTTTCGGGCTCTGTCCATAAATTACCGCTAATGATCTTATCTCCGTGTTACGCGTGCTGCCCCACAGCAGTAGCCCGGGCCGGGCCATGTAGGCCGGGGTCGGTCGACCGTGGCGAGGCAGGATCGCTTTTGGGTCCCGAGGGTCCTTTGCCATCTTAGAGGAGAAAGTCGGGGATCGGGAACTTATTGGGGGCCCGGAGATTTGCAAGACCCAGTCAGTGAAAGTTACGAAACGACAGTTTTGGAGACCTGGCAAAGCGATTATGAGTAACAGGAAATTACACCTACATCGTTTTCTGTTCAATACTCTGTATACTTTATAAACAATATTGGTTTATACAAAGTAAATTACTATAGATTACCATAGGATGTATGGGTTTAGAATACACCATTGTTCATAAGGTGAATATTGAATCTCTGGTATCAAAATCTCTCTTGTGTGCTTCAAGTCAAATTTCTGGTGTACGTGCTCACTGTGTTGTGTACAGCAATCACTATATGTCTTAATTATTTATATATAAAACTATTGCTCTCGTTATTCTAAACCAAAGTCAGTAGAACGGCTTGAAAATAAAAGGTGTCTCCAATCGAAGAATAAGTATTCATGTACTTGGACCAAAGAAGGAGCTGAAACCTAAATGTTAAAACCTTATTCTATTTATCGGCAAATACATTATGGCTCGATCTAAAGAACTGACGAAAAGATTCTATACAGTAGTTAATGTTCCAATGTAAAGTTCCATGGGAGTAGATTCCCAAGGAAATTCCATTTTTCCTTGGGAAATCCATCTGCTATGGACGTCTAAATAATCTATGAATGTTAAAAAATAGGGCTCTCTCTTCCCTCGTATGTGAATGTGCTGTTGGTACTTACTAGCGAAACATTTTACGCGTAACGTAATTAGTTATGCACTTACTAAGTAAGATAAATTTTGTTTAGATACCATACTCTAAATGTCAACTTCTCTGAGTTATTGACTGGTCAATTTCAGATAGTAGGCTAGTAACAAAAAAGTGACCAGCTGCGTATTGTAAATGCGACCCTCCCATCGGGTAGCCGCCTTTCTGGCCGTGACATTGACCAACGGGCGACAGTCAGGCAGGAACAGCAGGAGGTCTAAAATGCAACCTTGAGGTGAACCTTCCGGAGAATAACAAGTCAATTCGATCCCTTATCTCGGTGTTTAGTTATGGTAAGTTACTAATACAATAATTTCTTATACTGTATAACACGATTACAAAATAATCAATATTTAAATCGTGATTATTGTCGACTTGGTTGATTAAAGTGATACATACCGCTTTATATGTGTATTAAAATAAATGTTTGAAATTAATTAATGACAGGAAATCGTTAAAATAATTTCGTAGTTTTAAATGAAAGGTCTGTTTTACACATGTACTTTAAGGAACAAGATCATCACACGAGAAACCTAATTGTAACCCTTGCGGATCTGCCTCAAGCCAATATTGTAATAACTTTTGTAGATTGTATTGTTAGGTTTCAAATATTTACTAATAAAGCAGATGAACAAGTTGTAGTTTTAATTATTTGCAGGATGGCTCACGATGTTTACGGGGTTTCTTTGGACCGACCAAGGATCATTTGTTGAATTAAAGATGTGGATGTATCTTTGTGCGGTGCTGAGAGATGACAACGTCTGACCCGTAATCCCCAACCGCAGCTGCTGCGGATTACCCACTCAGCCGTTTGTACCCCAGCCTGTCTGTCTGTCTGTCTATCTGCCTCTAATCCTGAGTCTCTGGGTGGCTGAGTTGTTATGTCTGGAGGGTGGCCTATTAATAGTTTGACGCCACTTACTAGAAACTTATTTTTCTCCTGGAAATCACGGGATATTGCATTTGTAAAGTTATGCACTAACCAAGGAAGTATAACTTAAAAGATACATTTCTACTTTTAAGATTATAATGATTTACAAATTTATTAATATTGTTTCTGACACATGTAGTATAAAACCCATAGTAGTATATAACACCAATTCAAAATAATATTTCTTTTCCATTCAACATGGGCCCTCTTTTCGGATCCTCATGTATACAAGGTCTGGCCACAAATGTACTTTCTGCGGTCTGTCTGAATTTACTCTGGAGAAAATACAATTTCAAGTTCAAACCCAGATTTCAAAAAATGTTCGTCACAGCCAAAACGTCTAGAAACTTAACCGTATAATTTTACCCTCTTTGAACATATTTCATTGTTTAAACTTAACAAAAGTTCTTTCTTCAAAGTTAACAAACACTTTCCTAGCCCATTGTGTGTTGGGGAGGGAAGGACAAACAAATGACAGCCGTTATTAATGATCTTAGCTTTATTTTGTTCATATATATAACTCTGACGTCAAATTTATGATTTTTTGATAGTCATATTATTAAATAGAGAAATCAAAGTTCGGGTTTAGCATTAGAGGATAAAGGCGATATTTGCAAACCAGGAGGCGGACTTTATACACTATTTTATATTTTGTTTTTTAAATAAACTTTCTCATATTAAAAATAACTCCCGAGAAACATGTAGTGAGTAATCTTAAAAAATATGAAATTTGAGTAAATTTAATCAGCTAAGAAGTCTTTTTACAAACACTCACAAAAACGTTTATGTAAATTTTGAATTATTGATTGAAAGAATGTAGTCTGAACAGATGCCGTAGATAAATAGACTTTAATTTTGTGTATTACAGAATATTTATTGCATGTATATTTTATATGTAAACAAGATAGCCTATGTAACTGTTTGAATGCCAAAATTAAGATGAATCTTTATACAAGTATTTATGTTGAACTAAAAGTTACTACGTAGCTATGAAAGAAATATGAAGTCGGATCAAATATGAAAAAATGTAACAATTTAATGGAATTTAAAGTGTTAAATATATTATAAAATTGTAAGTATAGAGTTGTGTTTATTGTTATGTTAAAAGGTAATTCATACTACTTTCAAATTCTGAAAGTTTTTGTATTAAGTTAGCCAGAGATGTTAGCCAAAATACTGTTTTAATAAAGACATTGTTTTAGTACGGTAACTATTGTTTAGAGCATTGACTACATAAAGTGGCTACTTTAACACATTGACTGCTATGGACGCACTTTCATACCCTCCCGTCTCTCCTAAAGTCGGTAATAACACGTGACGCAATCAAGTGTTAAACATTATTTTCTGTTTCACGAGAAAGCATTAATAACATATAGCTGATTTAAAATATAATCTTAATTATGGACATTATTTCTTTATTCCAGTGGAGGATAGTTCAAGAAATTCTAGTTTTGAAATGCACATTTTTGTGATTTTCAAAAATTTACATTTTTTTCAGAAACTAAAAGACTTTTATTTGTATCACATGTTTTACTATTTGGGAAACATATTTATCATTAGCTATCGATACTTGAAGCATTATCGCTAATAACAATATTCGATTCGTTCGGATACGATACTGCTGATTTGGTAACTGCCATATAGAAACAAATAATTATATCGATACGGACCGTGTTGTACTGTAATAGGTTTGCAGTGAGGAACGCTTTCTCGGATGGTATAACCAATGCTGAACAGAAGCTCTGATCCGCTGCAGCGGCAGTATCACTCAGTTAATGGGGTTCCGGTGTAAGCTAAGCTGCTTCCATCATAGCTTAGGATTACATTCCCAATAGCCATTTTCACTGGATTGACAATTCCATCGGCCCAACGAGATTATGAATGACGAATGACGTTTAAGTACGACCGATTATAACGTTAGAAACACAATTATTGAACCTTGAATTTAAAAAAAAGGTCTGATCTAAAATATGAGCATACATTTGAACTTGATATTTATTGTGTATGTATTTAAAAATAATAATACAATTCATTTTTGATGTCCGATGATTGAATGTCACGGATATATCCTTGACGGATACCTGGTTAGATGGAAGACTTACCACAGAGGGACATAATCATTGAGGTCTTGTGTGTAATTAATTCATCGTGGAGCAATACACAAATTATTTCTGCTCTTTTTGTTTTCAGGGGAGTTTATTACAACGCTTTTTAAGTTTTTCTAAACAAAACTCTAAACCTGAATAATGTTCCTGAAGTGATTTCGTTGACGATTTTATCTACCTACAGAACATTAATTTGATGCAATAAGTTTAATTTTAAAATGACTTCAGGATATTTTGCTACAGAATGTTAATTTGTGTAGCTTCTAAGGGAGAAATTTCAACATTTTTTACATAGAGCGAATGGGCAACATCCCGTTGACCGAGTGAACTACTAAGTCTCTCATGTTCCAGGAAAATCAATGATTACATTTTGGCACCGTTACAAACCAAAATTGTAGGTCAAAATGTGCGACGTGAGCGCAGACAGTAGGCGGTGACGTATGGACGCGCGTGATAACGAGACTGATAAAGTGGCGGCCTGTAATTGGTATGGAAGGCAGGCCATAACTTATCAGAGGCCTGGACACGCGTATATCTCCTGCTGTCGACGGTTATTATTACTTCTCTTGCCTCGGTGGGAAGCGGCGACGAGACAGGAATCCCTGATTTTTTGAGTTTCCAATAAACTGGACATCTGTTGGTGTGAAGCATCTCTTGGGATAGGGGAAAGACAATGATCAAGATAGAAACTCGCTGAAAGCAATAAAAAATTTTATCAAATGGGGAATGTTATACATATGAATAAAAGGGCTTCTTCAAACGAATCATACGAAAAGCTAAAAACTGTTGTTATGATATTATTTGCAAAATATAATAAATACCATACATTTCTTATAAAGTTCCTTATAATTCTTTGTATAAACCCTTATAAAATCTTGGACGTAAATACACATTTGTAGTAAACGTTTTTAAACTAAACTAAAATCTAAGATCATCTAAGATCATCCATTCTAGATGTAGGCTACGCTGATAGTATATTTAATTGTATTGTATTTGATTATATATTAAAAATGTATACATTTTAGTTTTATACATTTTAGTTAATCATTTATTGAAATCATTTGATTTTTAAAATTAAATCATGCTAACACAGGCCTGAATACATACAAGATCTATCTAACACCTTTAAAGATCTACATAACAAGTACAATTTTTGAATTTTTATGTCAAGGATAATTTCTAACTATAGTATTCTAATTAAACCCTTTACTTTATTACCTTATTATTTTACTACGGCATAGTTCCCAATTTTAAGTTTAACTTCAAAAAAGTCCGGTCTTTAAAAAATATGAATGTTTATCAATAGGATGATAAATTGACGCCTGGTTCAGCTTTTACAGATCCGGTGGTTGTGGTTCCTCTCAGCGTGAACCGAGGAACGAGTTTGATTACTTTATTCTGGTTTGACTCTAAAATAGAACCGTGTGAATTACAGATCCCTGTGGTGTACCGGGAAAGTAAACATAGCGGTTCTCTCCACACCGACGTGACGAGAGCGGAGAGGTGCGTCGAACTGAGCCATAGAGCGACAGACGGCCGGCCACCGGACAACATCAAAATAAACACAGCCGCGGCCTCGGCGTGTTTACCTGATACCGTCCATCGGGAACGGTAAACACTGAGTAAATATAGTATAACTTAGCATTCCCTACATTCGCATCTACAGTTTTCAGCGTCTACGTGAGCTTTACAAGTAAACTATGTACAACTATGTTGTTTATCCTTTGGTTGAATGTATTTAAACCGTTTCAGAGCTAGCTAAAATATATAATATCGGCTATAATAGCGGCTATCTTGATTGTAACACCATAAGAGCAATGTTAACGCTCTTGCACTTTTACGACCTTAATTGGAAATATAGAATTTTAGTATCATTTTAAAAATATAATACGTATCCAGACAAAATTTAGATTTATTGCCATGGGTTATTCCGAACAAATGTCAACGTTTGTTGTACTTCATCGTTTAAATATTAAAAACATACAGTTTACATAAAAGGTAAAAGGTGTTTGGATGCGTATTAATTATATGTAATGTGTCACCCACTTAACGATACGTTTAACAATAAGGGCGTAAAAATGTATAACAGTTAACATTGTTCTTGTGAAGAAAAACTTAAGGTAATTAATTTACTACATCCCTGATTTATCATGGGCGCAAGTGGAATATAAATTCAGACAGTGCAGTTTGGACATAAGCACTTAATATTAATACTACACGTAAATTTTATGATTATTTATACCCAGAGGACAAACAAAAGATTTGATATTACATTTGTATTTGCTCTAAGATAATTTTGTAATTCAAATTACACATGTAATTTCTCTTTGATTGTAACATAAAAGCAATATGCTCATGAATGGTATTTGTTTTTCCAATCGATATTGATATTAATTGATGTTGTGGTATTAAAGATAACTTTAAAGTGTAAAAAAGCCAGTAAAAAAGTATTATAAAAGGCTTAAATACTTATGAAAAATAATATAAACTTAAAAATTACGGTATATATTTTCCTTCTATTTTGAAGAAGAATTAATACAACGAAATTGAGTAAAGAAATTAATAAGTCACTGAAAATTAAACAGTTTTTATAATCTTTGGCAACTTTTATAGTTTGTATTCAAATATAAGAGGAATATTTCAAAATCAGCTTCAGAGTTTTAATAGAAAGTGGTGATTTTAAAACCAAATAGCGTTAGACACAGCCATTCAAATTGGTTAACTGGGCGGAAATATTGTACCTTGTACCGGAACGTTGATGTAATTATGTTCCTTACTCAACAACAGCACAAAACCAGGTGTGTTTCTTGTCTGCGAATAGAGCTGCAAAACACTGAAGACCAGGTCTACTCATCTTCTGCCATTGTTACTTACCAACAACGTGTTACTTCTTAGTACAGCTCGTACTGTTGGCCAGATAAAATATTTGTTAGTAAATTTATGGCTTTTTATCATTAAAGCTATAAACTCTAGTTTATTAGTTCTTTACCATTCACTAACGTTATAACATTACATTTTGTGGAGTACCGTAGAAATTTTGAAATACATTTTAAAAGAATTGACATGACGACGATTGTGAGCTTTAACTCAACTTAGTATTTTTTGAGTACCAGTAACGCAGGCGAGGATCATGGAGAGAAAAAGAGTATGGATAGAAAATAAAGCTTAAGAAGTATAATCACGGAAACTTTTCGTTTTATCCAACGTTAATATTCAGAAAGAAAGTGTAGTTTTGTCACGAGTGGTTTACTTAGTTGTATAACCTGACTCCAAACATCCCTTGCAACTTTGGTTGTTCATTATATTTCGCCAAAGTTTATGTCTGAGGATTTACGAATTTGTAGAGAAAAGTGATTAAAAAATGAGAAAAAAGCTAAATGCAAATTTGTCTCTATCAGTATTTGATTCGTCAGTAGAATTATTTATTTTAAGCTTGAAACCAGTAATAAATATTAAATTAGGCCAAATTACATCTGAAAAGGTGGAGTAAATGAAAAAAAAAAAAGAATTTTAAATAAAATAACGGATATTTGTGGTAATTTGTATTATGCGTGAATGCGTATTGAAAACCGAATAATTTGAGCATGCCAAGCGCTATTGCAGGCAGAACATGAGAAGTTTAACTCCAGAACTCCAGAATTTAAGTTTTACTGGAGTTCTTTTGACAACCGCGGTGGTTCGCAGCTCTGACCTCTGAGGACCCAGGAAGTAACTATTTTAAGTAGCCGACTTTTTTTGTTTACTATATTATTGACGACGGCTGATATGAAAATATAACAGTATTTCGGACATCTGTCATAATTATAGTTTAATAAAATGTAAATGTTAACGCTACATTATGGAAATTTGTGTCCTCCGGTATCAAAGAGATTAACGCAAAATTTAAGCAAGTACAAAAATCAAAAACTGCGTAGCGATGACATAATTATTGTCAAAGTCATTACTGAGAATAGATAGGTTGTACATAAGTCAGACATACACCTTCAATGCCAAGGTGGTCAACGTAAGAACAAGCAATGCTAGTGCACAAAACAGGCGCACTACGCACACACACACACACACACACACACACACACACACACACACACACAAATAATCAGTTTGTATGTGTTTGCTCTGGATCTGGAGTCGGTATGTATATGTTTGCTTTGGATCTGGAGTCAGTTTGAATGTGCCTGAGCGAATGTATGAATTGTAAGTGTTAATGTGTATGAAGGTATAGTTGGGACTATTTATTTTTGTTTATGACGATTGCGATACAATGTTAAATTGTTTTAAAATGCAATAAAGAGATTATTATTATTATTACACACACACACGCACGCACGCACGCACGCACGCACGCACGCACGGACGCATGCTGCACACGTCAGAGAAGTTGTTTTATGTCGAGATGTTTATGTCATTCAAGTGTGACTATGTATAGCAGATAATCTCAATTATTTCAGGTACATCTGTATTATTCCTATTTTATTTTCCATTTCTCACTAATATCATCTTCACTATAAGTATTCAGGTTCTCCTTGACTATAGCAGCTCTTGAATTCTTGGAAGTACCAATCTATCCAGCACCCTCCCCTCTCAACCGATGTGAGGAGTTCTACAGTGTATAATAAAGCACCATAGTGTCGGTCTTCTTATCTTACACAGAAAATCTATACAGTCAAGCATAGAATTAATACTTAATCAAAGACACAATGATTTTATATAAATAATCTCAGAACAATCCTTTTACTGCTTCTGAAGAAGTCGAGATTCATGTCTGCAATATACCATACACAAATCCATCTGAGTCACCCAGAATGACTGGTGTTCAAGTCTATGAATGTGTAAATACAGCTTATGTAATGACATATGTAAAAACATATCCTTCAGTCATGTAGCGATCTTCATTAGTAAATTATTGCGGAAACAAGTTCTTACATTACTGTTGCGATAATGTTATATTCCAAATGGAGAAAGACAAGGTTATAATGCATTATGTTATACCGCATGTATTTATTACCTGAGGTTTGGTGAAGCTAATCTTAAACAACAATTTATACTACACATTAGTGAACGTAAAACCTAAAAATTCACTTATCAATATAAAAAGTTTTTATGGAGATACACTTTTGAAATAGTTACAAAATTGAGTTAAAATATGGTACCGTACTTAACACAAAATAAAACCTTTCTAAGGCGAACGGTAATTAAATTCAATTCGAGCTCACCTTTTGGTGTAACAAATGCCATTACATAACCTTTAATGTAAGCATGTATTACTGGAATGTCATTTTTTAAGCAACTAGAACATGGTAGTGTCATTTTACAAAAATGCAGATAACAACGTGCAAAATGGTTGTAGCAAATAAGAAATATTATTTATGTAACTAATGGTGCGTGATAATTAATGGAAATGTTTTTGTTTTATTATTGATAGTATGTTTATTGTTATAGTGCTTTATTCAACCTAAAATTGCTTGTTTAGCCTTTTTCGTAGTTACTTCCCAGTGGTACTAAACGTGTGACGGCGAAGAGGTATGGTGTTTCTGAGCGCACGCACACGCACACACGCACGTGCACGCACCTCTCGCCTAGCCGTACGTGTGGAATAAATTACCTACATTCACGCACCGTACACCACGCCATTGGTGTTTGGTCGATAGTTGCATCATTCCCTGATCACACAGCCAACACACTTGCCAATATCTTAACTGTGTAGAACACACTTTGAGTAGTATCAGGCTTGGTTACTTCCTGGATGGAGTACCGCCAAGCAAGCCCGTCATTGTACGTCAGTGATTAAAAAATCGTTTCTGTGGAATGTTTGAAAAGGCTGTATTGAGGAGCTATGTTGTCTATGTAACCGCTAATTACTTGGCGATGGCAGCTACATTCTGTCTCTACACTCTGGGCCATTGTGGTGGCCGATCGAAAGTCATCAACCACTAAGTACCTGGAGCCAATTACAGTTCATACTGATATCGAAGGAATGTGACAACAAAGTCACGTATTACCAGGGTGTCAGTTAAGTTTCGGGACGGTTTAACATTATTTTAACCATTTCAAATAGGGCAAGAAAACTACACGTTGTTATTGTACTTAAAAACTATTTTGACACTTATTCGGTGGACCATTACACTCCCAGAGGGCCGGCCTTCAAGGCGGAAAGTTTTACTGACAGTCGATTACCATATCAAATCAAAGATAAGGTAAGGTTTTTGGGGTATTACTAGAATACAATCCCCAAATCTGACCTCAAAAGGTTGACTCTAACAACCATTTACACACTAGCGGTTACCCGTGGGGATTTCGTAGGTTTTGCACCTGTATGAGCACTTCTGGTTTGAGTAAATTGTATTTTTGACTCCAAAGTTAAGTTTCCTTTCTTCCCACGGTCAAGAAAATGTGTTAAAATATATATATTTATGGTAACTTTAATTACTCCGGTATTGGTATTTTTTGTTCCAAAGTTGATTTTGCCTCTCTAGGCGTTGCACCTTTTATAACCACTGCTGGTTAGAGTTAACTATATTTCCGACGCCTTGTTTACATGATCAAGGAAATACGTCAAAAAGTTTATAATTGTGGCCATTGTAATTTACTTCGTTTTTAGTATGTTTTGTCCCATTGTTTGTGTTGTTTGTTTTCCGATCAAGAAAACACAGATAAGATAAGCCTATTTTTGGCAAACAAAAACTAAAACGGATTTTAATTACATCAGACTTTAAATTTATAGTAAACTTTTTAAATATTTAAAAATTTAAGAACTGGAATTGGTACATTAGTTAAAAAGAACAGTCCAGTGAACATTCATCTGGCATAGTTCTTGCCGACTGCTTCGAAAGGAGTCTTCGCCGTTAAATTCTGACCTTCTTATGTTTTAGGGCATATTCTAAGGTAGATTAGTACTTACCTTGTTAGTGACAAGATTGATTTTAAGATATGAGGAGAAAGTCAAAAACAAAACAAAAACGATTGTAAAAAATACATAATTATGAAATAATTTAGGAAGCTCCTCGTACTACGTATTTTTTTGTGATATTTGAGATCCACCTATACCAGAATAAAATGGATCTCCTCACGAATGATTTATGAAAGATCGTTCATCCAGCATCATATTAAAGAGTACGTCAGAAACAGAACATGAGAAGATGACAGTACAACTGAGATAGTTCTGAGCTTTGAATGAAGGAAGTTAGTTTATAAACTTGACAGGGTGTGCCCCAACGCAACTTGACGACAACAGGACTGTACTAACTGTTGCTCAACTCTTGGCCCAACTCTTGTTCTACACAGTTAGTATCTACACAGTATGTAGATTCACTGGTTTCATCTTTTATATTAAAACCGTGAGCTATTTCAGTTAATGCTAATTCCGAGCGCTTTAGTGATCCCGTTTCCTTGATTTCTACACATATTAAACATGATTTTAATATTATAAAACTGATAGATTGTCTATTTTACTTTCAATAAAAAATACTGACCTGTTCCTAAATAAGTATTATAAACGGTAGGGAATTTGTAAGAAAAAATAAAAATAAAAATGTTCAATTATTCTTACTTTTAAATTATAATAACCGATTATACTGTTTTATAAAAGCTTTAATGTGACGATTCTAAGCCAGTTCGCTGTTTTGTTGGAGTTTTCCGTTATAATAGTTAAAAAAATTTATAAATGAAGATAACATTTACGACTGCATGGCGTAGCATTGTATCTGTTTAAAACACGGTAGAAGTACCACATCACGTGTCGCATAACAGGCTTTGCTGAGATTATATGCAAATTTTCAAGCCGTGCATTAGCCTGCATGTGTTTACTATGCCCCATGTTAAAATGTTAAATGATTGCACTCAATTTGTTTACAAATTTATTTATCCTGCGATTTTCTCTTTGCCATCACGTTACCTTTAACCAATGTAAAAATGTTAACTAACGCTCAGGCAAACCTCATTGAGTGACATACACCATCATCAAACTCAATGTTACTTATATGAAAATAAATTCTAATAAAATATTTCAACTTTATATACGTCAATTCGTTTTCGTGATATCGTGTGGGCATATAGATAGACAGAAATGAAATTTCGTCATATGCAATGAAAAATAAACTATAATTATTAAATACGTGTTAGCACCACGTTTTATGGATTATTTTATCAATTGATATTGAGCATTTATATTATTCGTATAAACATCTTTGTTGTTGCACCACAAAACTAAAGAAAGGCTCACGTGTGCTACACAATTTTCTACAAAACCGTTAGTTAGTGGCCATTTTATCACGGAATATTTATAATTATCTGAGGAGATTGGTGTTATAATATTCTATTCCGGCTTCTAGTAATGACTTTTTTTATTTGCTAAAGGGATCTAAGATTAAAAAAATGACACGAACATACATTTCACACAGTTCTTTACATATAGCATGGGTTCAAAATATTTACATTACAATTTGAATGAAAAGCGACTCCAGAAATAACCAAAAGTTTAACCATTAACTAGTATAGTCGATTTTACAAAAAATCTAGGGCATAAAAATAAACTGCACTAGTAGCCGAGTGGTAGGTACTATTTAGTTCTATCGGCAAGCACTACCTAGCGGAATTATAGGGGGGTAAAGGCCGTGGCTGCTTATTTTAAATCCCCTTCCAAGTTGATCTGGACATCAGTGATCTCAGATCAGGTTCTGCCGGTACCATCAGGGCTGGAGTAAAGCCGCCAACATCGCAATCGGAAGTTGACCGGAAGTTGATGCCAAACACGCCCAGTGCCACGACTGACCGATCACATCCGCTCGACAAGTGACATTCTCTCTCACAAGTGTTGAGAGGAGGGTAATTGGTTGTGTTGAGTGTTCGCTGAACCCTCCTACATACAGAGCTACCGTACCACACACGGTGTACATAGTATAAATAGTACCCACTTTCCCTACTATAAGTAGTACTATAACACATAGTACCCACTTTCCGTACTATATGTAGTATTATAACATCCTGTGATAAGGTATATTATCATATAAAATCAAAATACAATATTAAACTTGTCAAACAACTTAATTTGGTACAATTGGTATACGGTTAAATAACATTTTTAGATTCTTAAAACACCTTTTATTCACAGCCCTATGAGATCATTGAAAAAGCAGGTTTCTTAATCAAGATTTATAATTACATTAATTACTTACTAAAATATATCAACCATTGCGTACAATTATCTGTATTAGTGAAAGGAATCCAGGAGTCCAGTTTTAGAATGAATATTTAGTGACACTAAGGGAGGAATGAGAAACATTAGTACTTTTGTGGTAATGCTTTTAAACAGAGATTTTCATACAGAAGGAGTTCTCACTTTGGACAAACGCTTGGTACCGGTATCGTAATGTTATGTATCACTGTAGTTTGTTCAGAAAACATTTTTTTTATGTAGCGAGAAACGGTAGATGCTAACCCTGTGAATCAAATACTACATATATCAAAAAAGGAATTTTTAACTGATCATCCTACATTCCTCCCTTAAATTAAGGTAATAACATTCCTGAATGCATGTGAAACTCCTATTCATACATGGTAATACAGTGATACTCATTCCTGGGTAAGTCCAGTGAATCCCACCACGTTCACTAAACAAGTGTATTATGTGTATTTTCAATTACATAGGTTGGGACTGAATTTATCATTAGTATTGAATTTATATGATCTGGTAACAGACAAGACCATTTTAACTGTTAGATATGAGTTCGTTTCACTATAAAATAAAGTAAACCCTAAGTCTAATTTTATTACTTTCTCAACCAAATTTAATGCAAGTATCTTGAAAGTATTCTTAGTACATATGAATAAATGTAAACAAATATCCCTGGAAACATCAACTAACCCATTCAGCGTAGATCTTCTAACATCCAAAGTGCGATTAATACCGAAGTGTCTATTCGTATTTTACCGTTAGAAGCATTATTACCGATCAACGACCTTTAAATTATACATTAGTCGAAAACAAATGAGTTGTTTTTAATGTTTAGAAGTCATTGATTTACTTTTATTCTGTTTCACCATTCTAGTGATTTTCCCATATGTGATTTTGTTGTTTTTTGTTTTCTTTTAAGCCTCAACTTCAGCTATGTAGGCTTCGATGCACACTGGTTTATTTTCAAAGTACACACACTGTTTTGTGTCTATACAAGATTGGTCCTCCCCTGGATTTGAACCTGTGATCTCTCAGTTAGGGAGCCGAGAATATAACCATTAGTATACGGAGGAAGACAGATTTTGTTGTTAACCTCTGTGTAGCGGAGATTGTAAACAAATAATTTTATTCTTTGTTCGGATGTTTTTTCCAAATTAAGCAAAGTTTTGCCATACACTGTTGATTATAATACTTCAGAATGGATGATCCTTGTTGAACAACTGATATTCGTGACTTTGCAATGGAAACAGACGTGACTGGCTTTGTTGAGTATGAAGTACAAGTTATTGTATCTTGTTTTTGTTGAAGTTGAAGTAAAAAGGAACTGACTTATAGTGTTCTACATCAGCACTTCATAAAAAGGTTACATTAAAAAAAGTGTGTTGCTTAGCAACAAAAAATTGATAAAAAACTAGCAACTTTGCGTTTTTCTCTGTAAACGCAAAAGTGATTTAAAACTTTATTTCTGAATTCTACAACACAGCACATTTTTTTGTTCACAACTACATGTCATACAATTCGGCTAATTTGGACTGTTATTACAGTACAGATACTTTTAGGTAATATCTATTTTCATATGTCAATTAATAAATAAAATATATGATTTAATATGACTTGTATACGTTAAGTTATGAAATAATTTGTGTTGTTTATTTAAAGACTGAGCGTAATGGAGGTTTAATAGATGTGAGTTTGTACAGGGAGATACAGCAGCAGAACAGTACAATAGAACAATTACTGCAGAACTCGTGAACAATCATTGTTCGGTGTTCTCTAATTTACCTTAATTGTTCTTTCATTTACCAAAACTGCAACTATTACAAGTCGAAATGTTTTAAATAAACGGTATTATTTGTAGGTACATTTATAAGGAATAGTGAAAATGGTTGCATTCTTTTTGTAAGCAATTTAGTGACTTGGGTCCTGAGTTAGAGATAACGGTAGTATGTGACCATTGCATTTTGTAGAGCATTGTATAAGATCTTCGCATGGCCATGAGGTGCCAAACCACAACTATGTTTTAGGTAGTGGAAGGGCTAGGTAGAAACAATAGTCTAATTAAAAAGATAATACGTAGTATATAAGTTTTACTCATACAGTGTATAGTTGTTTTTTAACAATAATACATTTATGTGTGTTAAATAATTCAACTTATTAGTAAACATTTCTATCTTTCGAAACGACTTCAATAACTTTAATGGTACACTCAGTGTTATTTATTTTTTTTAACAATTAAGGAATTATTTCATTTCAGAACAATTTTTATTGCACAATATTGGCTACAAAACGTAATGCTGCACATATAAAATAAAATTAAATGCAGTAGATTACAGAAAGTTGAGGTAGGACATAATTGTAAGTAAACGAATATTAGGCAAATGACATTTCGGGTAATCAATATTTTGGAGATAAATTCATTTAAATAAAAATATTTTCAAATTGAAAGATACTTCGGAGAAATGCTATTTGGGAGAACAAACAATATGTCTATATAAAGTAAGTTTGCAAATATTTTCGACAAACAGATTTTATGACGATAATATATTTCATATTTTTGACAAACGGCGTCAACCAAACCGTATTTCAACCAAACGACATTTTAAACAAAGTGTCTTTGCACAAATGTCATTTCGGATAAATGATATTTAGGGCGTGTTGTTTACTTGTCATTTCGGGCAATGCATAGTTCGGAAAGTCACTATTTTGAATGACAACTTTTAGGTTATCTATCTTTCATACAAGGAACGTTGGTCATGCGACTATGGTATTGGGCCACCAGTATTTTAGACAAACGATGCCTCGGCAGAAGGATATTTCGGTTAATTGATATTTGGAAAATGGCAATTTTAAAAAATAAAATATTCCCTTTGCTTCTCATGGTTTGTTAAAACGTAAGTTCCCTATAATGTATTTCAGGGAAATGTTCTAAAATACTATTAGTAATGTTTTGTTCTCATCTAAGATGTTTTGTTTTCATAACTGATTAAAAATTATTTTTTGGATTATATTTAACCTTTCATTAATTAGTGAGTAACTCAAAAATATTCAGAAAAAACGAGAACTCCTAAGTTTTAATTTTTTTTATAAACGGATATGAAGAGTAAGGAAAATGTAAAACAAAGTTTTTAGTATTTGCAGAGTCAAAATATTCATGTTTAAATGTTTTTTACTGTTTAGGTTTGACTTTTTTAATAAGAAATGAGCTGAGGAAACCTCTACAGAGTTCAAACTCATAAAGGATTCTGTAGGCTCTCAGAGTACGACCTAACCTAACGTAAAGCTAAGTAAACTAACTAACGTAACTAAGCTAATCTAACCTAACGTAATTCTATGTGTGATGATGGCATTAGGTCCGCCTCCAGCCAGGATTCCATGGTACAGTTACTACAAGAAGTTCCTTAGTATTGTTAAATTGGGAGAAGGTAATACATTCTCTGTTCCTGTATCACTTAAAGGAGCTTCTCCCTTGAGTTTAGGCTTCCTAATACGGAAATAGGACGCCCCCCACCTACATCAATCTCCTCCACGTTAAACTATATTACGTATTTACCAAATTATCCCTTTCATCCTACATCATTATTTCGACACTTGCCGTTTGTGACTATCCTCTGCTGTACATCCAACAGTCCGAAGTGAACCCTACTGGGGGAAAATTGCTTCATAATAAAGTAGAAATGAGCTTGTAACAAATTGCTATTTTGGGAAAAGGGGATATACGCAAAGTGTACCCTGGAGATCACTTGCAGTAATATATTAAGGTGTAAAGTTTATTTATGTTATTATTGAAATTAAGGGCGAGCTAGAGGGTTAGCATTATTGCACCCTGCGTACCCCAATGAGAATTAACATAACTTGTATAGGTAAATTACATATACATTACAGCCTACAGTCCATTCATGTGTGGTTACAGCGAGTCCAGAGTATTATTAGGGCTGAAAGAAATACACAGCGTTGTGAACATTGTTGTGTTGTAAGCTTAGGGCCTAGCGACTGTCCATTAGTTTTGTAGGATTAGTGTCCCAAAGCCTAATGGCTGGCTGTTACTTCTTGTGTAGCCGAGTTTCATTAATGACGTACTATACTGCTAATGTACATTTCCAGTGTATAGACCGAGTCGTATGTTATGTGGTAATGGTATATAAAAGCAATGCTTATAATAATAAAGCCTAATCGGCCAGTGCTGTACAAGTTTAGGAACTCACTCTCTTCCTAACAGACATTTCCTTTTGGATCTCCTAATTTTGGAGACATAAAAGATTTTTGACATAGCCTTTTAAAAGATGTAATGTAACTACTTTCATCCAAAAAATATTTATTCAAATAAGCCTTTTACAACTTTGAAATGTGAACAAAAAATATCATCAAAATAGCTTTTTACAAACTTGAAAATTTACTTAGTGTAAGTTTATTTTCATGAAATTAAAATACTCTATATTGAGACACGTGCTTTTTGGGTATCATCTACAACAATTTTATATTTTTAATCTTCGCCTGGATAATTATATTTATGTAACTGTTAATTTCAAGCCAAAGACGGTGAAAATAGAGTACGTACCAAATTGGGATAAAAAACATTATTATAATTAGCCTAAGGTTAATGCCGCCCATGTACATAGGTAAACCGAAATGTTTCAGAGAGAGCGTTTTTTTAAATACTACAATTAGTCTCGCGATTGTTAATATTTATAAAGAGAGTGTATTGTTTCTCAGAGGTACACAGCATACGCGGGGTTTGTTTATTTTAAATGATATATTGTTTTAGCATTATGAGATGTCGATAAAAATTGAATTTTATACCGTTAAATTACACTCTGAGATTCGTGCAAAACGTTTTGTTGTCTTTGATGAACTGTAAACTGTGCCAGAGTACCTTTAGGGAGATGGAGTTGCTGACTTTTCCTTGCATTTACACCGTAATGTGTCGTACTGTTGGTCAATTTGTGTTTAAAGTAACTTATATCACTATGAGACCAGAGTAGGAGCAACTACAGTACGTTGGCCTTTGAGAAGTCATCACGCCAAAGTTTGTGTCTGGATTATCAACGGACTCCTGAGGGTATAACAATTCCCACTACGAACAACCAGCTCCAACCTCGTCTGAAACACTTGTCTAAGGCATTGTCGTCTGACTAAGTTTACGCAGGGTCGCTGACGGGTGATTGGGCAGTTTACGAAGACCGAGGTGACGGTACCTGCATTATGTGGCCAGTGCACTGCAAGACTGATGAGGGTCTGTAAAAAACGTTTACTTCTTGTGATTATTTTAATCCTACTTTATTCACACTTTTGTTTTTAATCTACAAGTTTTCTTTTGCTACCATCAACCAAATCGATTGCAATGTTCTATTTTAGTTTAAACGTTTTTCAGACGGTTCTAAATCTGATGCTTTATGTAATAAAGATCTTCTTTAATTTAAATATTGCAGTAATATTGCTAAAGTAAACAGTTCAATAGGTTCCAACATTTTCGTGGAAACTACTCTTAAAAACATTGTTTTCGCTTACTTCAAGGAGCTGAAGAAATCTTACAATGCATTTAGTACCAAAAGAACCTTTAAGCTTCTTCAATATAACAGAAGAATTCCTTAATGTTTAGGCTCGACTAAATGTTAACACCAAGGAAGTCCCATCCATTCTAAGAGTCATCCTCCACGATACCTACTGATTACTTGTTTGCCACATTTTCAATGTGTCGCTCATGGAAATCCATGTGTGTGTGTGTGTGTGTGTGTGTGTGTGTGTGTGTGTGTGTGTGTGTGTGTGTGTGTGTGTGTGTGTGTGTGTGTGTGTGTGTGTGTGTGTGTGTGTGTGTGTGTGTGTGTGTGTGTGTGTGTGTGTGTGTGTGTGTGTGTGTGTGTGTGAGTGTGTGTGCGCGCGCGTCGCTCCATTGCTAAGATATAAATGATACATAGGTATTTTTGGTACCCGTTGTAGGTTCTAATGTTAGGTATAGAATAGCTTGTGGTATTGAAACTATTCCTACGTGTCATAATAAAGATTGGCGGCAGAAAGAAAGTCAGCGTAACACTCGAGAGTTTGCAATAAGCTCATTTTTGTCTCTGCATGATATCTCGAAAACAAACTGAAGCTTCATGCATGTCGAGCATATGTTCGTGCATGTCACGCGATGGAATTTGGCTGAGCGTTAGCGAACATTTTTACATTGGTATTATAGGTTACCTCTATTAGCAACGAGAAAATATCAGATAACCTTATATCCGGTTTAGGTCACCGAGGTTTCAAAAATCTCTCCTACAAACGTATTCTTAACATGGATTTTATTGAAATAACGAGATGTCACTGTGTTAACGGACAAAACTCGTCCGTTGAATAAGATATAAGATAATAAGATAATAGTTTGTAATATATATTATGTCGTCCGTGATATAAGATATAAACTTGTCCGTTAACACAGTACCATCTCGTTATTTCAATAAAATCCATGTTAAGAACACGTTTGTAGGAGAGATTTTTCGAACCTCTATGACTTGGACAATTTTAAAATTAATATCCGACGGATATACGCGTCCTAGTGAATGAATTATAATTGTTCTGCAGTGAAATCTATTCCACTGAGTCACAATCACTCAAACATTTTGAATTTCGCTTTTTGACCAGTGGATTCAGAATATGGACTGTCATCGCCATAGCACAACTGTGGGATTTATAGTTAAACATTTCACAATAATTATTTCAAAACTTGTACAAAAGTATTGGTATTTTTACTTAAAAACTATAAATTTGTACTTTTGATTCAACATAAATCAATATGTTAAAGTAATCGTATGCCCCTTTTTCCAATCTGGCAAGGCACCCCAAGATAAAATCTGTTTATGTAAGCTTTCATGTGCACAGATATATGTCTGAATGTAACATTGTGGATTGAACGTTTAAACTGCAATATTAACCGGTTAGCAGTAATATAAGGTTTGATTTCTAATTACTTTTTTGCTGTGGAAAGGTGGGTGCTTCTTGAATATCACTAAATATACCTCTACGGTGATGATTATTTCTCTTCCAACTAATACTAAATTAGGGGTGTTCAGACAGATAAAAACTATGACTTAATAGAATAATCGATAGTTTAAATAGAATTTCTTGTGGGCGATCTTCTTCATTTTTGATATGTTGAATGCTAGTAAGGTAAGCAACAAAGTGAATAGAAAGAGCTCCTCATTCATATAACAGGATACGATGTTTGCCAAACGTGAACAATCGAATCCTGTTACAACCGGACATTGAAATCGTTAACCGAATACGTAATAAGCATGTACTGAGTGGGTTCTGTTAAACAGCAAACGGTTTAGATTACACTCTACGTCGCTCAAACATTACAACCCTAGTAGTTTTCGTAATGTCTGTAAATTATAAAAATATATAATATTTATTGAGATTGGACTTTGAAAGACTGGATATTTGACTTTACGATATTGTTTGCTTATGAAAATAATCCAATTTACTTGCTTTCACAAATATTTTCCAGTTTTTGTTGGTGAGAAAGTTGACCTTTGTATCTTACAAGAGTAATCCACGGGGGTCTAAGAGTTCGGATCTGTAATTCGCAAGTAATCTACTGACGTTGACAGTATACTGCTTCATATTTTATTATTTAGTGTTTCATATAATTGTTCATTATCAATATAAATTTATTCACGTATAAAATAAACATTTTTCTCCATGACTCAATGATAATGAATAAAATAAAAACTAAATCATTACACATACAGCCAAACTTTACATTTATATTAATTATTTATATACAATATATGATGAATGAATAATGAATTAAATAATTGTTTTTGCACTGAGCCTTTGTACTTGTTAAACAATAACCTTATATCATCGTCACCATCATCAAATAATGTATTCTATAATAGTCAGAGATTTGCCTTTTATTGTCTTTTTAACTGGAACACATTATACGAAATAACTATATTTTTGTGTTTTGTACCTAAGATTAAATAACAATGATACTTTACGGACTTTACACAATGGATAAGGCTTTCTTAATTATAGATTGTTAAGAAAATGTAGTATATTAGACACTAAAGATCAGTAAGTCAAATTAGTTTTGTAATCATTTCACTAAAAGTGTGAGTGTGTAGAAACAGAAATGCAGGACATACAGTTTTTGACCTACGCTTTGTATTGCGTCTGAAGTCTCCCACATGGAAGAGTTCCCAGCCTGAGGTCTGTCTATCTCTCCGCAGGTGTAATATCTGTCTCTTCTGTAAACTGTTGAGAACTGAACCAAACTGAAGGCTGCAGGTGGTTCTGTAAACATAAACATCGATAAAAAATCCTTCTCTAGGCTACCAAGAGTAAAGTTTCATTCATCTTCGTGGGAGATATTTTAAAGTTTACGTTTAGATCGCTTGCCCTTAAAACGAGTAAGCCTTTTAAAATATTGCAGTGTGATGCTATTAGATCGATCGTTATAGTACGTGTGAACCCTAAAAGCAACCACTTCTGAATGATCCAAACTTACCTTAACTATTTACACTGGTGTCACATACATCTGAGGAATCTAGTTTAGATATCCAGGACACCATCACGTACACACATATGTCGTGATGTTGCGGATACACTTTGGGGTAACTACTTACTAGCTGGGGTAACTTTGTCGGTTAGCCTGCTCACTGTAGAAGATCACGGTCGGAGTGCATAAGCCACCCACAATTCTTAACTTCTGCAGCAAGTCTAATTTTGCGGGATCTACTCTGTCTGCCAAAGTACGATTGAAATAGTTTTATTACTGTTATAATCTACTTACGATGTTATATATACAAAGTATCTAAAAGGTCCCGGGACGGTTAAATATTTATCAAATGATTTAAGATGGTGTTACAAAACTTGTTACAGACTTAATGGAAAAACAATATAATTCAACACATAGTCAGATACCCTCTTCTTCCTCAGGGGTAAGAACAGTTTTAAATATAATTTCGACGTTGGTATTTACACCGAATTAAAGGTCTCTTTGGTCTCTATTGGTAGAGTACAATGCAGCAAACCTGACCTCAAACAGACAACCGAGCCATCGAAATGGTAGCCGTTCAATGATGGCATGAATAAACAATTATTAGGTAAACGTAACCAAGATCATGGTAGTTTTATTAATTTATTCACATGCAAAACTAGAGCAAAATTGATGATTTTTTAATATCATTACAATGGCGTAATTTAGGCATGAAATTATCATGATTGAGTCATCAATAGTTTATTATGCTTAACTGAAAATTCAACCTATGCTTATATTTACAATTTTCTTCTCTCTCCATGTGGGCCGTACCCCTGAGGAAGTATCAGATCACTGAATGTGTGTTAAATTATACTTTTTTGTCCAGTAAGTCTGTACAAACTCTATCTTAAATCGTTTCAAAAGTATTTAGCCGCCCGGGACTTTTTGGACACCTTGTATAATAATAATGTATAATTTGTATTGTATAAATTGTTGAAATAGGTGACTCTAATGACTTGAGAACTTTTTCTGAATGTTCTAACTTCCTTCATTGCATGTCCTGTTTATAGAATTTATGCTGCGCAAAAACATTTAGATTTAAGTTCAGTGAGGGGTTCTTAACTCTATACCCGACATAAAATATATATATATATATATATATATATATATATATATATATATATATGCAAGTGTAACCCTTGAATAAGTTTCAAGAAACCATTACATTCCTGTTAATTTGAAACATATAAATTGATGAATACTATGGAATATTATATAACTTCGTTGTAAGCGTAAATATTTCATTAAAGCTCATGTAACTTCATAAATGTAATTTTAGATTCAAAGAAATTTGCGAAAAGAACTAACCGTAAATAATTAACGCTTAATTTTAAAAGGTTTCTTTATTTTTTAATATATTTTCAACATGATAGTTTACAGAAGGATTTATCTCTAAAGTATTATTGTAAAATATCATAAGTAAACTCACAACAATAGTGTGAAACTGCATAATAATTTGTGATTATTGTATCCAAACTTTTCACCATTACAGTTTACAGAAGGATTTATCTCTAAAGTATTATTGTAAAATATCATAAGTAAACTCACAACAATAGTGTGAAACTGCATAATAATTTGTGATTATTGTATCCAAACTTTTCACCATTACAGTTCTCTTGCATTTCAAATGGATCCAACCATTCTTCATTATTTGTCTCAAATGCAACAATATTTTTTTATTGATTGAGGAATAATATCAAGATCCAAGAATAGCATATTATTAATTTCTAAAATAAAAGTAATTTTCTAATAATTTAGTTAGTTACTTAATTTTATAAAAAAACAATTCATTAATATTTTTTTCTGGAGACATTTGACAACTATCAGAAAGGAATGAAACGTTACAAAGGTTAAATGTAATAAGTGAAAATACCATGCAGGGCATTCACGCATACCACAAAAGAACATTGCACCATTCTTGTTAGCGACAATGTGGCGCTATTTACACTGCTAGTTCCATATGCTGTGCGCTCTAACGCAGTCCATATATGTATGTACATTTCAGGCCACTTGACTCGCAGCCAGGGGACGGTGTCCTACATGTCCCAGATGTCCCCAGACAGACCGTGATATAGCGCACCCTCACACCGTGCTGTAGTGGCTGTGTAATGAGATATTCTGGAAGACATCTGCGGCTCAGATATGCTACATAGTCCGGTGTAGACTACACGACAGTTTCAATGCTCTGTGTATAGTATGGTGCTGTGTACTGTAGCCTAGTGTGTGTACATTTCAGGCCACTCAACTCGTAGTCAGGGGGAGGCTGTTATACATGTCCCAGATGTCCCCAGACAGACCGTGATATAGCACACCCTCACACCGTGCTGTAGTGGCTGTGTAATGAGATATTCTGGAAGACATCTGCGGCTCAGATATGCTACATAGTCCGGTGTAGACTACACGACAGTTTCAATGCTCTGTGTATAGTATGGTGCTGTGTACTGTAGCCTAGTGTGTGTACATTTCAGGCCACTCAACTCGTAGTCAGGGGAGGCTGTTATACATGTCCCAGATGTCCCCAGACAGACCGTGATATAGCACACCCTCACACCGTGCTGTAGTGGCTGTGTAATGAGATATTCTGGAAGACATCTGCGGCTCAGATATGCTACATAGTCCGGTGTAGACTACACGACAGTTTCAATGCTCTGTGTATAGTATGGTGCTGTGTACTGTAGCCTAGTGTGTGTACATTTCAGGCCACTCAACTCGTAGTCAGGGGAGGCTGTTATACATGTCCCAGATGTCCCCAGACAGACCGTGATATAGCACACCCTCACACCGTGCTGTAGTGGCTGTGTAATGAGATATTCTGGAAGACATCTGCGGCTCAGATATGCTACATAGTCCGGTGTAGACTACACGACAGTTTCAATGCTCTGTGTATAGTATGGTGCTGTGTACTGTAGCCTAGTGTGTGTACATTTCAGGCCACTCAACTCGTAGTCAGGGGAGACTGTTATACATGTCCCAGATGTCCCCAGACAGACCGTGATATAGCACACCCTCACACCGTGCTGTAGTGGCTGTGTAATGAGATATTCTGGAAGACATCTGCGGCTCAGATATGCCAAATTGTTCTGTGTAACTACACGACTGTTTCAATGAGCTGTGTATAGTATGGTGCTGTGTACTGTAGCCTAGTGTGTGTACATTTCAGGCCACTCAACTCGCAGTCAGGGGACTGTGTTCTATGTTTCCCAGACTTCCCCAGACTGACAGTGATTGACCCACAGACACACTCACGCACACCCCCAGCGAGTCGGATCGGTGTTCATTTGTCCATTAGTTTATAATTATGTTTCACATAATGTTAACGTTTTTGTCTAATATTATTTACACATGCTGTATTAATTAAATTAGACTAATGTTAATTGATATGCTTAAGTTCTCTAAACTGATATTTTGAACAGATCGACCATGGTGTATTAAATATAAAATGTTTCTTTATGCAATTTTTACTCAGTTGGATGCAATGCATGTAAACATACTGTGAATTAATCTCTCTTTATGTATATAATAAAATATTGACGATTATAATGTCTCCCAATAGCTTTTTAGAGTTATGTAGTAAATATTCTTCTGATTTTTTTCTGTTGAAAGGGGTAGTTTATATAAGTATGTTTCAGTAAAACTACCCTTTCTTCTTGGGACGCCTAGTGATGTATATTTTCCTCAAGCTTGAACCAAATTTGGTTTTCGTAATTAACATCACAAAACAGACCTATTTAACATTTCTTATTCGAAAACCACACGTAAGAGTCATTTTGATGGTATTTCAAAATTGTTTTCAAAACTTTTGCAAGTGCTTTAAAATTATTGGCAGCTTGCAATAATTTTAATTTGTGCTTTTAAATTTTATGTAACTCTTGCACTAGAAATTTAATCTAATAATGATAATAACTGATTTAATTCTAATACAACAGTACAATATTATTTGTTTAAACATACGTGTTTTATAACCATTAAGCATTGCATGTGAATGTGAAACCAATAAATCTGTTATTCCTCGGGCCATTAAAACAGAAAAAGAGAACACCATTCCCCTGATAACCCTCTGGTACTCTGATAACATGCCTTTTAACCTACCCTATCAGTAAATTACGTTAAAATACATCTTTATTTTGTGGATTACTTTGAATATACTAATGCAATCTAATAATTGCAAGATGAAACATAATATTTGATTATTATGTACTTGAAAATACAGGAATTTATTTATTAGAATTTATAAGTAGGTAGTTTTCAAACAAATAATCACAAGAAAGAACATTTCTCTTTAAGTTTAAGGATAGTATTCATTGAGGTGTTTGTATAAAACTGCAACTATTATGTACAAATAAAGATAAAAAAGAATATTCTTATCCTCAAGTACATTGTAACAAGGCATTTACTAGAAATGTATAAAGTTATATCGAGTAAGTCGGTTTGGCAATATGTAGTGAAAACACATGAAGGAAAACTAAAAGTATAAGCAGTGAACAAACCATTAACAGAAAAATACACTTACAGGAATAGTGCATTTGTGCTAAATAAATCGTCCTTTTTTACGTTAGAGCGCCAAAGAGAGTAGAAACTATCCAAGCTATCATTCTGCGGGGTAATCTTCGAGATATATATTCTAAGGTATCGCATAGACCTAGAAGACAATATATTATTGAGAAGGGTATAATATAATGAACCGATACAGAAAGATTTCGTATACATACGCTAAAAGAGATGTGTTATTATTAAAAGGGTGCAAGATAGTGTACTGATACTGACATAACGTTCATATATTTATGCTAAAAAAATTTGTCTCCAATATTATGTATAAAGTAGCAGAACAATACAGTAAGAAAGATGTCAGACAATGTAAAGATACAGACATAAGTTTTACTATATTTAAACTTAAAGAAATATGTCTTCTAGATCACAGTCATGTGCAAAGTAGCAGAGCACTTAAACGGATAATGTATTTGTGTTTAAATCTTCCTTTACTACGACGAAGCACCAAAGATTGTAGAAAATATCGGAGCTGTCGTTCTGCAGGATAATCTTGGAGATATATATCCCAAGATTTCGCGTAGACCTAAAAGATAATATATTATTGAGAGGGGTTTAAGATAATGTACCGTTGTAAAAAGGTTTGTATACGTATGCTAAAGGAGATGTGTATCAAAGATTATATTTAGAGTTAGAGGACAATATATTATTGTGGTGATGTACGATAGTGTACAATGTACAAGTCAATGGTTCAACCAACACCTATTTGGTCGGAGAAAGCCAATGGACATTTAAATACATTTTTAGCACTCATGCATGTCAATCCTAATATACATAGCATATTTCACAAACAATTCCTTCAAACTATTGAAAACTTCCTTGAAACATTGCATTATTCAGAAATGTAAATGACATAGTTAGTTAAGAATTCTAAAACGTGTTAACCGTTTCTAAATTTATCATTGAACAATTTATTATTTTAACATAAATTTGTTATTGTTATTCTAAAATTTGTTATTTTGAACCTGTTGAAAATAAGTTTAGTCATTATTACAATTATTATTATCTATAGTGGTATTTAAAGATGGCCAAAATAAAGTCCAAAAGTTATCAAAATATTGCTGTACTTTATAACCAGTGACTTATACGCACAAAATAAATATTATCACCTACTCATGTCGCACGCTATGTTTACCAAATGAATATTAAACATATCAGCTAAAGCGGGGACAGCACGCACTGTATGGATAACATATCTAAACTGTAACGTTTTAACGATGCAGCCATTGTTAAGGTGTTAGTCTAGTTAAATCCTAAGTATTGCATCAGACTTCTCAATGTAAATTCGTAGTCTGATGGTTAATCTAGTTGATCAGGAGTAAATTAGGAAACTCGAGACTCGGTGTTTGACTAGTGGTATAGTTCCCGGTGACCTTGGGCCGACTCGAGAGTAACTGTCGTACTTGACCTACCCGGTATATCCCGTTAACTCGTACCTCAATTATAATTTATGTGTTATTAAATGACTACTAAATCTACACAGGATATTTGTTAAATGGCGCAATAAGGCTGTTCTGTAACAGGTTGTGTATTAGTCAAACATGCCTACACACGTGAAGCAACTTGTGTGTACACTAACAAGAGTTCCTCATCCACATGTAAAATAGCCTGTTAAAAAATGTGTCTTGTTTGTTGGCTAAAGATTTTGGGCCTTTTTAATTACAGAAACTTCGAACAGTAAAAAACACAATTGATGTCATTTCATCAACTATTTATTACTGTTTTGATCCTACTCGATATTACGAGATATAAACTATTAATAACACAAACAATATTATGTCATTCGTTACAAACTGTGTAATACTTTTAATAGAACCATGGATTTGATAGTTAAATACTGTATAGTAACTATTATAGAAGTATTAAAAACGTAATGTAAGGAAATACTGACTACCACTTTTTGCATTGGAGCAAATATGTTAGATCGGCTAGCCAGAATATATACAACCAGCCAACTCTTTATCCCGTATTTTGTGTCATATACTGCTTAGTTTATGTGGTTTGATGAATTTTCTCAGTTATTATACTACCTTTCCTAGCACACATAAGAACATTAGTAGAAATTAAACCCTTTCGCCAGCTTACTCCTTTCGTCACTTAAACATGTAATTATTGTCCAATTACGACATTTGGCAATATAAACAAACTACAGTATAAACCAGACGTCTCATTGATATAAAGACCATAACCAGTCAACAGAATGTGATTCGCTATGTCCAACCTATTGTAGTTTCTAGGTCTTATCGGTAAATCGCGCTGTGAACAGTGTTCCAATGAGACATATTGGTACTTCTCATTATAGGTTGAATGGCAACTGTAACGATAGTGGATGCCGTGTAATTTGGTACTAGATGGAAATTTTATTTTTTATTTCTATTTCATTCATTCTATTCAACGTTTCTATTCAAGAAAATCATGGCTTTCTCTGGCATGTTGTGATTTGAATTAAAATTAACAGATTGCAATCTTATGTTTATTGACAAATTGGACAAGCCTGAATTTAGTGTGAAATTAATTTACTCATAGTATTGGTGTTTAGATATTTTCTAAAATTCTGCGTTAATTATACATTCATTGGAGGTCTCCGATATTGAATTTAATTTGAATTGAAAATCTCTTTATGTATACACTATACAAGATTTTTTACATCAAATAGCGGTATATAATTTATGACTTACAGAATTTATTATTATGTATGTATATACCAGTAGCAATATGTAACAATAAAATTTTTATGTTACAGAAAAATGTTTTTAATACTGCATGATTACTTATCTAATAGATATAGTTTTACACTTTTAAAACATTTATTCAATATGAAGTGTTATGGTCAGTTTCATCTTAATTCAAACAGTTTAAAAGCCTACTCTAAGAAGTACGGATATTGATCACAACAAACGGTGTATGTATGATAAGACTTGACATTTGAAGGACTCCACGTAGTTGAATTAATAGTTGTATTCTATATGGCACATTAACAATAGGCATACTTAGTTAATAAAAGTATTTTTATGAAAGATATATCGTAGTTGTGATCAATTCTCGCTCGTTAAGCTTTTTTCTCGCCAAAAGTAACATGCACTCACTCACCTGATACAACTAGACGGTATACATGTCTACAGTAATGAAGAGGAAAGTTGCATGCGCGCTGGTAATAGAGTGGCGGGCCCCGTTGTCACGCAAGTGTTTGTGTCTTAACTTGACTTGAGTAAATTGGCTGTTTCAAACTTATCAGGGGTTAAACTCGCATTCGTGTTTTCTGTAATGCAGGAAGTATAAGAAATCGTCATTACCTTAAACAGAAAATGTTTTTATGAAGATTCCGAAGTGGCAGGACATTTAGGATTAGAAATGTGGGGAACCCCCTTTAACTCGAGAACACTACCGTGCGTAAATTTTACGTATATGCGTCATGTTTACAGTCATACCTACTCTCCCCCCCCCAACCTTCCGGTTTAAGCTTTGGGCAGTGCTTCTACTGATCAATCGTCGTTCGTCCTCCGAAGTGTAAGGGTGTGTGTAGTTCTTTTTCTTATCTCAATATTGATTTTATTTAGGCCGTGCGTCAATTTTACGTAGCGGTAGTATTGCTTGATAAACAAAATACGTATATTTTACGTATAAGTATGTATAGTAAAATAAGTAACTAAACCTATTTTAGGTTGTTTTTTGGTAAATAGAAGTCTTGGAGTTAGTAGACATTTTGTAGGCGTTTTGGAAAGGATGAGTTTCTATGGCATTGTACATTTGAAGATATGGTTAGGAAAACACCATGTACCACACATGCACGCATTACACACCCGCACACACGCTTAAGCACACGCATCATCACCTTAAGTAAGCACATAGGCAAGAAAATACAGAAACACAATACACAGGCATGAAAATAAACCTTTACATAACCTAAAAAAACAAAAATAAACATGCTACGTAAAATTTACGTATCGGTAGTAACAAAGGTATATCAAAACACGGTAATGTTCTAGGGTTAAAGTCCCACTCTATTGAAGTAGAGTAAATAATACGTGTACAATAATGTCGGACACCCTCTGTCACCATTGGAAACTCCAGAGAAGAAAAATACACCAGGAAAATATAATATGATATAATTTTACTATACAGGGACTGTTCAAAACCATGTCACACTAATCAGGGAGGGGTGATATGTCTCCATCATGACAAGCCTTGTAATTCTGCACTTTTGGAAACTGTTCGAGACAGGCAATTCCACCTTCATCTTTCCAGAGAACTAATTATCTACCGTGGATCCGCCACCAGAATTCCTCTATCCATACCTAACCAGCTTTGATGAGAATATTATAAACTATTAATTTAGATAAGTTTCCGTACGTTCCCTAACTATAACAGTTTGGTCTAGACGATCTACATACACTGGCACTCGGCCTATTCCACACGATAGCCGCACGACTCCGACATACCCTCCGCTCACCGCTTGCCTATCGCTGGCAGGAATGTGCATACCAGAACCTGTCCTGGAATATTCCAGATACTAGGAATCACATTGAGAAAACTACAACCAATTGATCGGCCTAGCTGACTATTGTGTTCGCGGCTACTGACAGCTGTTAGCTAACACGCCAAATTCAAATCTATAGTGGTGCTCGTCCAATCAGTTAACTTCAACGTCACAACGTTCAGCAGTAATATCAGATCTTTGTACGCTCAGACTTCTACAAAAGCAACGCAGTGCTCTTCCCATTGCTAAAGAAAGATTATCAACAGGAATATCAATACAAATAAATAACATAGACGCGTGTTTAGGTAGGAATTCCGACTCATAATAGACGTGAAAAAATTACAAAAAATAAGTATGGATAAGAAAAATGTTCTCCCTTGCAGTACAAAGAATTAATTAATTACAAAGAATTAATTTCTGAAACTGCCATGAAGTCTACACAGAACAATATGTATCTCTCTACCTATCCTCTTCAGCTCGGTATGAGGGGTGCTATGTCACGTACAGTCTGGGAACATCAGGACATGTAGAACATTGTCCCTGGCTGCGAGTCAAGTGGCCTGTATGTACACTCATATACGCACCGCAGCACCACCCTATACACAACATATTGAAACTGCCATGAATTCTACACAGAACAATATGTATCGCTCTACCTATCCTCTCCAGCTCTGTGTGAGGGGTGCTGTATCACGTACAGTCTGGGAACATCAGGACATGTAGAACATTGTCCCTGGCTGCGAGTCAAGTGGCCTGTATGTACATTCATATACACACCGCAGCACCACACTATACACAAAATATTGAAACTGTCCAAGAATTCTACACAGAACAATATGTATCGCTCTACCTATCCTCTCCAGCTCTGTGTGAGGGGTGCTATGTCACGTACAGTCTGGGAACATCAGGACATGTAGAACATTGTCCCTGGCTGCGAGTCAAGTGGCCTGTATGTACACTCATATACGCACCGCAGCACCACCCTATACAAATCGTATTGAAACTGCCATGAATTCTACACAGAACAATATGTATCGCTCTACCTATCCTCTTCAGCTCTGTGTGAGGGGTGCTGTATCACGTACAGTCTGTGGACATCAGGACATGTAGAACGATGTCCCTGGCTGCGAGTCAAGTGGCCTGTATGTACATTCATATACACACCGCAGCACCACATTATACACAAAATATTGAAACTACCAAGAATTCTACACAGAACAATATGTATCGCTCTACTTATCCTCTTCAGCTCAGTATGAGGGATGCTATGTATCACGTACAGTCTGGGAACGTCAGGACATGTAGAACATTATCCCTGGATGCGAGTCAAGTGGCCTGGATGTACACTCATATACGCACCGCAGCACCCCACTATACACAACATATTGAAACTACCAAGAATTCTACACAGAACAATATGTATCGCTCTACCTATCCTCTCCAGCTCTGTGTGAGGGGTGCTGTATCACGTACAGTCTGAGGACATCAGGACATGTAGAACATTTTCCCTGACTGCGAGTCAAGTGGCCTGTATGTACACATATATAAGAACCACATCACCGTACTATGCTTAGCACATAGAATATTTGTGTGACTTGCAGAGGATTAACGGTTGCAATACATTTTGTAAAAATAATTTGGTCTCAATTTGTATATGTTGTAAAATGTTTACGACCAATGCCATCATGTTAGGAATATCGTTAAGCGATTACGCAATTTCAGTAATATCTTATTTTTTTGTTTGTTTACATTTAGGAACAAAATAAATACGATATTTTGTGGCAACTGATACGACCTGGATGAAAACCTGAAGATCCTTTTAGGTTTAATGCTATCTAGATAACATTTTTTGAAATGTTTAGATATATATCCCTAGATATTTTTTAATTTTGTTTATTTCGAAGATGGGAATAAGTTTAATTCTACAGTCAGCAATTGAATTGTCTACTCTAACAGTTTATATACATAATGTATTCTTGTTGAGTAGATGTAGATGTAATAATTTTATTGTTTATTTTACACATGTTAAGTTTTAAGACAGTATTTATAAACAAAAGACATGTGACAGTTACGTGATCAAACTGGGTCTGTTATTTAAAATCACAAAGTAATGAATTTATTCTGTTTGTTTAATTAAAACTCACATGTTTGGAGCACACGTATTTGTTAAAATAAATTTAGATGTTAGCAATGTTAACCTAACTTGAACAATTCTAACAAAGATGGTTGAACTATCGTTTGCCATATGTAGAAGAGATATTACGTGTTCTATGTCACTGCATAATGCAGTGTCCTTCCTGCTTCGCAACTAAAACTTCTTGAAGCAAAATAAATCTAAGAATTATCTTTATATATACAAATCTCGTGTCTCGGTTTTCATTTACGCCAATCTCCGAAACCACTGAACCGATTTCAATGACATTTTGTAGATAGGAATTGGTTTGGTCCAACATAAAATATAGAATAGCTTTCATCTCGATTAATGGACGTCAATTTTTTTTTCTGAGAATTTGAGATAAAGGGCCGAATTCACTTCTAGAACCTGTAATCAACTGTTCTGTGTAAACCTAAATGAGTGATAAGAGTGAATTACAATAAACAAAGATATTCACTTTTTTACAGATTTTCTTGATTCTGGCAACAAGCAAACTCAACATTGGTCACGGAAATATAATTAACTCGAATTACAAGAGTTTATACACGTGCAAAGCCTACGAAATTGCGAGCGAAATTGGGTTTATATAAGCAATAAAGAATTTTGATATTATTTATTTTACCTAATATTTAATAATTCATCATAATGCTTATTTTGTACATAATATTAATCGTATAATTAATCAGTTAGTATAAATATCAAAAGAGCGTTATAAATCGTAGGGCTGATAAAATGTATTATGTGTCTGTCTGTCTATCTGGCTGCTTGTCTGCAAGATATTTAAAAAACGAACTGATTTATAGATTTTTGAAATTATGGATAAAGATTTCTAATGAGGAACACGATTGAGAATTCGATTATGGTGCGAGTCATTGCATGGGATTAGGTTGAGCTTTCACGAATATTTTTACGTTAGCCTTATCAGCTACCCTGATGTCAACGAGAAATAGCAGGATAAATAGATTTGTAAGTAAACTAAGTATGCACTTAAGAGATTATATCATGTGTCATATCAATACATGGTATCCTGGTGTGTAGACTTTTATTATTTAAACACTCTATGCCTAATAAAAGGCAGAATCAAAGCTAGGATAAAGTTCAAATAGTGAATGTGCTGAAGAAAGTCGCAGGCGAACATAAACTTCATACCAATTGCCTGAAAGGAAGTATGAAAATGCCTTCTGTTGTTGTAACTAGACTGTATTCATGTCTACATCTGTAGGGAAAGTCGCGTGCACTTCAGTAATAGAACCGGGTTTGCCGCCATACCGTACCACGCGAACGCATGTCAACCCTTACTTTATTTATCCCGGAAAACCCGGCGTATTTAAAATTGTTTGTTAGTGTTCCTTGCGTGTGAATATTACCTAGGTATATATTTTCCATTTGTTGACTTTGTTATTTTAATTTATTTGTCTTAACGATGCACTTTTTATTCAGTTCTTTACACTTGTCTTTATTGTTATTCAAGTTGGATGACATAAGCTAGAAAACAGTTTGCTTATGCAGGAGTTAAAATATAATAATATGTAAATATATATTATAATAATAAGTATATAGTATATATAGGTTTATATAGGTTTACACTTAATAATAAGTATTAAGTATATATAATAATATATAATATATTATTATTATATATATTATATATTATTATTATATATATACATATATATATAATAAAATTTATATTATAAATTTATATATTTATATATAAAAATTAATATATAAAATAATAATATATAAAATATAAAAATAAAACAACCCACAGTTGTCTGGGTCCGAAGATGTTCTCATTGAGTACGAAAGGCCTCACAAAAATAAAAACTTTATATTATTGGAGAGTTTGTTTAAGTTAATATATAATTTCCAATAAGAAAAGAGCTTCAAGAATGATTTATTATGTTTTGTTGCGATATAGTTTTGTTTTGAAATGGTGTATTTACTAGTGTTAAAATGTGATTGTTATTATGTATTGTTATTATTAATTGTTATTGTTATCATTATTAGTTATAAAAATTAATTTCATTGTAGAGTATTTATTTTTATTTCCTGGGATAACATGGTAGGAGTATTGCACTGTGTAGTAGTCATATAATAGTATTTGAAAAAGTGTATTAATAATGCACGTTTTTCAGAATCCTGCACTTGCAGTTTGAGGCACATGGGATCACGTATAAAGTAAAAAATTTAAATAAATAAACGTATTTTAACTGTGAACATAAGAAAATTATTTACAAACTCCGAACATTTCCTGAGGTATTTACCATTTGATAAGCTAATTTGACTTTTGCAAATCTAAAAATGGTAAAAATATGGGAAAGTGCTAACTGAAAAGGTTTCTGGACCAAATGTCGATATTGATAACGGGGTTATAATCTTACGCTACTGTGATTAGAGAATACTCGTTCTTGTGTGATGAAGAAAAATTATAATGCGATGGACGTGAGATGGTATATTTAAATATATGACTATATGTATTTGGTAAGCGTTGCCATTCCTCCTCGTTAGTTGACGCTGTCCAATCTTCCATAAAAAACTAAATCTTACTCAGCATGTGAGACTGGTATTCATTATATATGTATATTTAACATAGTTGATTTTGCTTTGGCTTCATGAGAGGTCGATCAATTACCACACATTCGTCGTTGATTTTAGTAGTGGCAGGTCCTGAGCGTGAACGACAACTCTCGATTACCAGAGGCCATTTAAAAATCTCACACTTAACTTCTTTTTGAGGAATAGTTCTATCCTTACTTTACAAGTAGTGTATTCAAAGAGGTATCTTGCCTATAGAGAATGTTACTGAGTTACCATTCAGGATTTCTTTATCAGGTTGCTTAGCATAACATCTTCAGTTGTGATTCAAGCTTTCTGCTGATGATACTGATAATTCTCTTTACCAATCACTGGAGTAAGCTCAGCGATTATTCATTGATTCTCCTAAAGAATGAACTGAAATTAACTACATAGCAAAGGTTTATTTCTAGTGTGTACATTAGAAAAACAGTAATTTAAATTGGAATTACCATTACTCGTAAATCTAAACCATTTTTATGCAAGTGCAGGAGATATTTTAGTGAGTTACGCTGTGTATAATCTCACAAAGATTTTCAATTATATAGAGATTTTCATAATATCTCAGCATATCTTTTCTGAATATTTAGAGTTGTTTTGAAGCTATTTGTAAATCGTGTCTTGTAGTGTGGGTGGCCAGATTTTTTAATAATGGTATGGCTGTCAAAGATTCTTGTGTAGAATAAATAATAGATACAGATTATATGATAAAATAAATAAATCATTTTAAGCATATTCTCGACGTAGCATCGGTGTTTGTATTAAATCACTTCAAAATAACCAATACAGAGAGTTTTTCAAGAATATGGTTGGGTATATAGTTATTACACAACTCCTTGTTCGAACGCAAACTTTTTTTAATTATGGATAGCGAAAAGGTTGTTCTACCCCACTATTTTTGGTTGTTCAACTAAAACCATCTAGTATTGTATGTTTAATGGTTCCTGACAAATGTAGATTTACACCAAGGTTTTCCTCATGAGCCTTGTTGATAACATCATGATTTATCCGTATTTGGTCTGCATTTGCAAACACGACATTGCTATTAACAGAACGGTCAGATATTACTGTTATTGTCCCTAGCCTTTTGAAAAAATTCCAATATTTTAAAAATTCGGAGTTTGATTCTTTAGATGGAACCTTTATAAAAAACCCATATTTTAACGGATTTTTTAAATGCGCTTTTATTTTAGTGTTTACTCAACCTATGAATTTCGGATAAATGATAAATTGTAATGGATAAGTGCTATCTAGTACTACAACAGAGAACCGTACGCAGTCTTGGATTCTAATGTATTCAGTACATTAGGAGATGTAGCTTGAAATATTCACCCTCGACGCCATTTTCTTGGAAACTTGAAAGGTATTGAAATGATATTCTTATCGTGAAACCCATAAGGTTTTCTACACAGAAATCCAATACAAACCGTGCGATGAAATTTGCATGGGCCGCTATGTACAACAATAGAGGTCCGAATGCAAGTCCTTGCAAGAGTCCTGTAACAACAGCTGGTGTAGATTGTCCACATTGTGTGTGTAATGTGTATAACTGCCAGCTTGACACGGATCTGTGGGAGAAAATTACCTCTTACGAACAGCCTTCAGAGGAACATGTTTACTAGAGAAGAAAGCTCATTTATATATTTCCATACATATGTTATGCTCCACATAGTTTGAGAGAGCCGGTTTCCAAATGGTCGGACCTTGGAATTGACTTGATAAAACAGGTAGAAATCCTCCATGGATCGGCACTTTTCCTTATACCAGTACCTCGCACTACCGCCCCTATATCTTCATTTCTCTGTTAAATTTCATGGCAATCTTCAGTCTTTAGGCAGAACTAAAAGGAGAAAAATAAAAAAAAGATGAAACCTAAAATTATAACTTATATTTTTAATCCTAATCCAAGTTATCATATCAATCATTAACTGCTCAACAAAAAACAATTTGTTTCAATTGTTGATTGTAATATTGTATTTTATATATTAATAACCATTAATGTGAGCTACTGCATTTTTTAAATCGATCTGTTAGAAGCATTCAGAGTTGGCTTGGAGAAAATCTGCCTCACTGGGCTATTTTTAAACGTTTATTTTGTCTTTGTAAAAGTCCTGTTTGTTTGACCGTTCCAGTAACAAGCAAACGGGCGACTTGTTTTGCGTTCTTTGAACCAAATCGTACACAAAGATAGCCTGTGTTTGTTGTGCTTCAAGGCAGTTTCACACGTGTGTAAAGGTAACATTTTTGCGAACAGAATGGTTTCGGTTGTTTATTCTTTTAAAGTACTGAGAATCAATACAAACCGTTATAGCTTATATAGAAATTTAAATATAACGAAATATAAACGTAAGTAAGATATTCTGATAGTCATACAAACTCTATGAAAATTGAAATATGGTATTGACTCAAAAACTTAGGCAATATTGTTGACTGCTGATAGAGATCAGACCCGCTATGTTACGTGGTATTTACATGAATCAGCTGTCGTTGTGTGATACATATAGTTATGACAGATTTTTGTCACATGTTATTATAGATGGCAGAAGTGACGAATTAAATTGAACTAGTAAATTCTGTATTTCACTTAATAGATAATATACGTGATGCACTATAAATTGGTTTCCTTTGACATTGTGGGACTGCATATATACAGTACCTGAAGGAACAAAAACTGAGGGGTCAGGCATTAACATGATTCAAAGAACCAATCACTCCGTGACTACAATTTAAGGAAAAAGCGAGCGCAGTGAAATGCGACCATAGCAAATGAAATCACACAGCAATACACCAGACATTGTATGACATTCTTGTGAGAAAATCGTCGAGGGAACATAGCAACAGTTTTGCATTGATGAGGCATACGGTACTAATTGGGTATGTACATACTGATATAATGCCTAGAATAAACAAAGGAAAGAGGATCATATGGCTAACAGTGATTTGGAAACGAGAACATAGACTTTACTGTATCATGTTTACAGATATTCATAACTTTCGATAAACGATCACAACCAAGGGCACATATAAAGGCAGCTAGCTGGGTCATCCAAAATGTACGCACATTTACTTCACTAATAGTAAATTTATATAATTAGAAAAATCCATGCATTTGCGTGTTTGCTGGTTTCTATTATTTTACATTTGGTTGTAGTTTGAAATTAATATAAACAAATATAATTTGTCAAATTATCGAATAGTATATTATTCCATTCGTTTAATTTAGTGAAACAAAGTTTCGCCTGTAGTTTATCATTTTTTCAGAATGTGTTCTGTTATTTATAACTTACAAAAGGTAGTATGTTTAGTGTTCATCGGCCACGCTTACACATGGCTTACATTTAAAGAATGTACTTGGACTTTCTTTAAATGTTTTTTATTAATATTATAAGTATTTTGTAATTGACTTTGTATTAGACAGAAGAATATTTACATGATTATATACATACTTCCGTTTCATACATCATACAGGATTTATGTCTTCTTAAGACTCCATCAGATTTACATCATAAGTGATATCACTAAGAAAGCTACAGACTTCGATTTTAGGGCTCCTCCACACATAGGCTTAAAATAGCCAAGCCCGAGCGTATATATGAAACACTGTTCGAATAAACGATTGACCACTTTCAGAAATGCGACAGTTATTTAATAAACAAATCTGTAACACTTTATTAAAACTATTCGGATTCCAATCTAAGCCGCACTGAAGGCACAAGAAGAATGTCATCCGCACTCTGCTCTACCCCTGCACACATATCTACAGTATTCTGGTACGTAGTTAACACGAGGTGTGTGCGCTGATTGTGTTAACTCATACAAGCTGCCAACATCGTTAGCAGCAGAACTCTTGTTAGATGTTTCTAACAATTTATATTCTAAGTCTGTCAAAGAGATTATAGAAGTTTATAAATTCATAATATTCCAAATATTTTGTTTTATACTTTTTATGTGCTTATAGAACTTAAATATTCTGCTTTTATGACGTACCATGTCCCATTCCAGGGAAGGAATATTGGAAACATGTTAAACTACTTATCTTAAGAGATCGACCCGAATCTCTTGTAATTATTTTTTGTAATTTTGGTCGTATAGTTTAGTTTCAAAGATTTTCAGTTTGAGAGAAATGTATGAAAACCATTAATTTAAGCTCCTATTCGTTCGTAAACGTTATATGTTCAGACAGAGATTTTACATTGACTTTCTGTTAGCTCCCAAAGTGTCCTAGAAGTGCATATACAAATTTATAAAATCTAGAAAAACCCTCGTTATTGTGTTTAAAACAGGCAGATTACCATGAAATGTATATAAAATGTAATTAACTAGATTCAAAATAATCCAAAAAATAATTGTGGACAAATATTAGTGTAAAAACATAATTATTAACGTATTTATACCTCAAGTTATGTAAAAGGGAATTTATTTTAATTTTTTTAGAACGTTTTGTTTTAAGAACTTTTTATGTTGACCTAAAATAAAGATAATTAGATACATTTTTGTTATAACGTTTATTTTTTTCAACACGTATGTTTAAAATATACATTGATTCTTTTATTCGAATAACGTATAAAATTATTTACAAATAAATAAAATATTTCTATGACGAAAGAAGATAAGCACCTAAAAAGAGACCGTGATAGTTGTTTATGTTTTAGCACTCTCCATAAAGAGGAATTATATTAATAATATTAAAATATTTTAATGGAGAAAATATCTTTGTAAAATGTTTCTATCCAGCCACGTACAGCAGCACCTAATATCCTGGCAGTGACGTGTCGGCGGGGATGGCCGGATACTGCAGTAGTATCCGGCGAGAAATGTATCACGCGAACCTCAAGAATATTCTGGCACATGTAGAACGTTTTTGGTTTAGTCGCTTCCTACTGAATGGGAATTGGTCAATTTATATTCCAGTTAGTTATGTGTCCTTTCGATTGAAGCAGCTGTTGGTGCTTATCTTAGTTTAACGACAGAGCCATACGGCTATTTATATTTAGTTATAATTTTGTCAAAGCCTTACATACTTCTTCTTGAATTCATACAAAAAAATGTTTTTAAAAATAAAACTGATGTTCTTCATCGCACTAAAGGACCTAATTCAATTAATAAAATATCCATTAAGCTTTCTTTAACGGTTTTGTATAAACCCGTATCCTACAGAAACTTTAAAATCATTGTAGAAAAGAGAAGCTCCGTTTGCACTGTGCTAGTTTTTACCAGAGTCTTAAGTACTAGATAGGAAGTTCTAAGATGACGAAATACTATTTAGAACATTAATTAGGGTCGTACTTACGAGAACTGAAGTACTCTGTAAATAAGGGACGGCTTGAGTTTCCACCCTTTGTAATGAGCTTTCAGGAAAATTCCTCTCTCATCTCGACATTCTCAGACAAATGCTCAAAGAAAATTTATTAATTTTCTTTTTCAAAACAGCCAGCTAATCTGTTGACACTTTAAGGTTTGGATTGTATCTGCGAATACTTAAAAACTGGCATTGTAAATTATTTTCTTTAGTTATGCATCGTAAATAATAATTTTTTAAGAGTACTGTTGTAAAGAATTGGGCTATGCTAATTTAATCTAGTGTCTTGGAGGTTTAAGTTTTGTGTGTATATTATTTCAAGTTAACTTGTTTTAAATATGTCTTTTTAAGTGTGTGCACACAACAGTATTTTTGAGTAAATCATCGTTCTTACTTTACGATTTTCTTTGTTTAAAGTTTCTTATTTACGTCTTTACTGTCACGTTGTAAATTTTTATGAAAAGGTTTATGTTGTCATTTAAGGTTTTTTATACACTTAATAATTTTTAACGCTCCAAATTTATTTTATATTAGTGCAGTGACCGTATTACAAAGCGAAATATAATCAAATTTTAGAATAAATACAAAATGCAGTGCCAAACTTTAACAATTTAAGATAAGTGTTATTAAACCTCAGAGATGAATAATGTAAACCAGAATTTGTGAATACAATTTTAAAACATTATAAGCTCTGTAAATATTCTAAAGGTTCAGATGCGTTACAATCACATAAGGTGAAGACAACATATTAGAAACTGTAAAAAATATTAATAGCACGATCGAAGTATTTCAAAATAATTACATAATATTTCTAGCGGAAAACTCTATAAATATAGATTTAGAAGCTGAAAATATAGTTATGGATTGAGAGGTAATATAAAATTCTAAATGTATTTTTTTAACAGTTAGCATTTTTGCTTCAAATAAAAATTAGAGTTTGGAGACACTCTAGAATGTAAACGATTTCTGTCTAGAGTTGAGGCATATATTTTATTTGAGATTATTTTAATCTCACTCCGGCATTGCATATTTTAGTTGAATAAGTCGAGAAAGGTCAAAAATAAGCTACATATAAAACAGATTGTGTACAATTTTAAATTTGGTAACAAGACTTTAGTTTAAAATGCAAAGTCATACTTTTAATTTTGTCTCCTATTATTTGTAGCGCCTCCAATTCTGGCTTACTCCAAGTTTAATCTTTAGAAAACGACTTCCTTTTCCGACAGTAAAACATTGAAGAGGTAAGCCATTCTGTTTAATGTCTTAAATTAGCATTTAGATGGCTCTAACTAGAGGCTCAAACTTAATAGGATACTGACGACTTCAACTAATGTAAATCTGCTAGTAGTACATTTATTTGACAAACAGGTAAATAAGCAGAAACATACATCAACAACGCAGATTTTTTACCTTAGGTCCAGAAAGTTTTTACGTTTATGTGCCTGTCTCATAATAATCTGGCTTCATTATTCCACAATATTTTAAGGTATATTTTGTCCTTCGATAAAGAATTGGCGAAATAAACGCTGAAACAAGTTCAAAAATTACAGAAATTGATCTTTTATTTCGACTGTGGTGGCCGGTTTGGTATGCTAATTTATTTCGCCCGTTTAAATTTTAAACAGTTTACTCGAATATTAATGAAATTAGAAAAAATTGTAGAATGCTTATAACATGCCGTAAGTTAACATTTTTTTTGTATTTTGAACGGTTTTCGAGATAGTGAACCCATTCAAAGTTCATGAAAAAATAAATGTATAGTTATATTTTCAGTTGTTACAAAACCTGAATACTTCTTTCAACTGAGCTGGAATGACTATTTTAACTAAGACGTGTATTCTCGTGAGGGTCTTTTGTTGGTAGAAAGAAAAACATTTCTAAGTTTTTTGTGTAATGTTTAATTCTGTTTTCCAAAAACCCCAAACCATAGTATATTATATTAACCATGAAAGTATTAATTTTATATTTTTGACACGATTCAAGTCTCTAGATTCAGTAAATATTTTATAGTTGTTTTAATTTATGTCTTACTGGCGCCTGTAATAAAATAATAACGTTTATGTGGGTAACACACACTTATGTAATCGCATAAATGTGAAATAAGAAAAATAACTGTCTAGAGCTAAGGGTTATCAGCTTTGATCGCTCGCTAGCCAGATGTATTCTCTCACTTTACACTAGAGGATGAAAGCCAGACGCGAACGAGATCAACTGCATTGAGAACCAGTAGATTCTGCTGGTGCCAATTGGATCTTGCGTAATACCATCAGCAGTGCACTTCCATCTCCGCTCCTGAGTAGGGTGTTACATTTTTCCCCACTTGACGCAGTCTATAACTAAAATTAAAAAAAAACTGGCGCTTTTAATGAGAAAATGTTCTTTACTTGTGTTGTGATGTGACATATGAATACATTGATAGATTGATAGACCAGTACCTCTCAACATATGAGACAAAGGTATATACATACATACATGCATACATATATATATATGTTTATTGAAATTTATTGAAATTATATATATATATATATATATATATATATATATATATATATATATATAATAGTATTTAGGTATATTAGTTCTCTAGATATCGTGGACAGACAGAAAACATTTGCAGCCCCTGTTCAATGTTGGTGCATTTCCCCATCGGATGTGTTTGTGAGCATTAGTGAAGCCTAATCATCCGTAGGATATTTCGAGACCGATTTTACATAAATAGACTTACATTTTGCATGAAACAACAAACATCCTCTAAGTCATTTGGCTTAGCGTTAGTGTAGCGTTAATATATAGAATGAAATAATGTTTGCAGACTTACAATATTTTCTTCAAGTTCTTCGGTCCGTCTGACATCTGTCACTCTGTTTTCTGCATTATACGTATTAGAACTGATTGAGCTATGGACTTAAAACTTTACATGTAACTTCATTTCTACATAGAAAATATCGTGTTTGCTGATGTCCTCGTGCGTCTGAGCGTTAGATAGATTTGACTTTCCACAGGATATCGAGAAATATTTAATCAGTATAACTTTAATTTTGCATTAAAATTTATTTATATTTGGACAAGATTGAGTTCAATGATGGTGAATGTTCCTGGTTGATTGGGCTTAACGATATTGAAGCTTAAAACGGTACAATTTATTTCTATCTGTGTGAGGGCTTGAAAAGTCTTTTATGTCAGATTGTCTGTCTGTTCAAACAATATCTCCAGAATAAACATTAGCTATTAGCTTGAAATTTCGCATGCAACTTGCGCCTGATACCCAACACGTGGTCTGAGAGTATAACATGCCAACTATAATGAAACAGTCATGGTGATTGAGATGGGACACGGATTACTATGCTGCCTTCATAAAAAACCCACGCCAATTTGCTCACATGCAGCTTCAGCCTGTAACACAATGATTTGCCAGTCTGCTCAACTTGCAGACCGTTATACTTGTGATTGTTATAGTTGCACATTTCTAATCGTCAACAATTCAACACCAGCTAACAATGAGTATTATTATTCACTTTTGACAACTCTTTACAAGTAGAAAATCCGAGATATCCTTAATATCGCTCTTACATATCAACCTTAGGAAACTAGACGCACATACATATTATTTCAAAATAGGTACTTCGTAAGCGATGGATAATAAACTTGGTATTCTGAAGTTTTCATCTTAACAGACAGAAATATTAATTACAGGGGTATGTTACTGCAATTAAGTTCAAGTTTTTCCACGAATAAAATGGAACTATTTAATTCTATCCAAATATTTGTTTTATTTTAAACAGTAAAGAAAAGACGGGTTGAGGTCACTTAATTTGCTCCCCAACCCTTGCCAAAGCAGTTGACTTGTGTTTACAGTCTCGTGAAATCTTACTCTACAATGAGGGTTTGATGCGAAGGTCTGCCCCAGCAGCGGGATCTGTCCTAATATCGAAAACCGATACGTTTGCGAACATAAAACCCTCCAATACTCGATAACGCAGCTACAAAGGGTTCCCTGGCACAGCTCAGTTTAGTAATTAATTCAAGGAAGAAAGATAGTAAAGTAGTAACTTATCTCAACTTTATCACGTAAATAATTTTTTTTCTTCTTAAATACTTATCTAGAATGCAATTCTGTTGTCAAAGAATTGTTGGGATTGAAACTTAGTTATTTTTATGCACTGTAACCAAAACAGGGCACTTAAAAACCAAATAAGAGTGAAACAGTATAAGACATAAAACAAGTATACAAATATTTCATACAAACAAACATTTTTAGGGGTGGTGATAACAGACCTAACGTCAACTATCGAAATGTATAGAGTATAAATGGAATACACATGTTAAGTTCATACACATGTTGATGTATAAGACCAAATTTAAGGCGTTGATAAGTTATGTGTGAGCCTATCTATAGAAATTTTGTATTGACTATATTGAAGCTACTTCTTATCCCAACATCCACAATATGTTTTTCAAGTGTCTGATGAAGAAATTGGGGGTTTATTGTTTCCAGATCATGCTTATCCAATACTGACTAAAACTTGAAGTAAGTACTTTTTTTGGCTGGCACAGAATTTTCTAGTAGTAAACAGTAACAAAACCAACATAACAGAGATTCATACAATTAAGATAAACCGTTTTATTCCTGGCCTGTTCTCAAAGCAACTACAAAAACTTAGAACAGGACACTGAACACTGACCACATCGAATTAGTTGTTATAAAGTTACGCCCTGTACTATTCTTTCTGAGAAATCTTTCTTCTGCTTTCAACATCATGGGTTTTGGTGTACAGGTTCACGCGTTGCCCATTTTTATTATATGTTGAAATTCAGGATTAGTAACATCTGGGAGCAGGCCTGGTATACAAACACTAGAAACGGACTATTCGAGCTATTTTAAATATTCCTGGTAGGGTTTTTATCGGACATATTTACGTGATTTCTCTTTTCATTAAAGCTGCTTTATTTCGCTAGAAATCATGTCCGCATGTATCAGTTATCAGTATCATCATTCTATGGACTAATCTCGATTAAAATATCCTTACCAATATCATCAGAATACCTCTAAATAAACCCGTTTTCCGTGAGAGGTAAGCAATGTTTGTAGTGGATCCAAGCTCTTCAGTTCGCTGTCGGATGCACTAAATGTGGAGGATGGTCTGTGTCAAATAAAAATAGCTCATTTGCTTAGTTACACCATTGTAACATGAGGGCTTTGTTAAATTAGTGATTAGCCACCCACTAGAGAATATGATATGCTACATATACAGTATAACATAATGTATGATTAGAGAGAGGTGCACGTACAATGTAATTTATACTTAACGATTGAAATAGCTTGACATAAAAGACGCTATTCTTTTCATATGACATAAACGATTTTCTTCATGTATTGTAAGCTGCACTGGTGCACATGAGTATCACAGCTTGATACTCTTAAAACTACTGTCGTACACGTAAATAAACGTTTAATCAACGTCAGTCATCAATGTACGAGTACAATGCCTTGAATTGGTCTCTTTCAGTTCTTTTAATCTGTCAGATAGGTTTTAAGTGTATCAAGCTAGAAAAAGATTACCGTTTTAATGTGTAACCTTTTTAACACCTTCCAATTTTGACCTCTTCTAACGATCAAATATCTTTCTATACAGAAAACTTCATGCGTGTGTCTTTACAAATTAAAAGTATTTTTTTATTGTAATAAACCCTAAATCATTCTAAATAGTTGTAAAAGTAGCCGTAAATATCATTATGATTTTACATCATTATGTTTAAAATTCCACGTTACGTCCTATGTAAATGAAATTTTAAAATGTTCGCTTTTCTAAATGTACGGATTTATGAAATACGTTAAAGTTCAAAATTAATTACTATTTATTAATTTTACTCGAAAGAATAAAGTTTTGTTATTGAAGCGGGATGGTTTAAAAGAACAGTAGAGTATAAAACGTATAAAAAAAGCCTAATACATAGTGCAAAGCGAGCTTCGTACATTAGAAAGTGAAGTGGTGGTCCTGTGTTTTTAATTGGAGTTGCATTTCTACTATAATACTAGTAGGTCCATACGAACTATCTGTTTGTAAGTTTGTATATGGTGTATTCTGCGACATGCTTTTGATTTGTTAAGATGTATGTCAGATTAACGTCGTGTTTTAAGTTTTATCTCCTGAAGAAGATAGGATATAAAAGATTCGAAACGTCATGTTCCAAACACCCAATAACAAACTGTTAAGAGAAAAACTTATTGACTCTAACAGAGGACACTTATTTACATTTATTCAAGACTATACTTGATAGTTATAATTTAAAATCTTAGTATAGTTCCTTAAAAATGATTGTTAATGGAACAATGTTTAATTTTCTCAAATTGCCGCAAATAGAGTAACTCAATCACTCCATGGCTATAGCAGGTTTTCAATTTCCAATCATGTAATTCCGTAGTCTATCTTTCTGAGTTAATGGGATCGTTAGAGCTCACTTAGCGCGTAAAACGGAACAGACAAATGACTAAGACGGAGTCTGGGAATGAATTAAACGTTAAGAAGAGCATTTGTTTTTCCTTTCGAATGAATTGCATTACACAAGCATACACATACATTTTTTATGACATTTATCTTCTGTTATCATTAACTTTCGACCATACACTAAACAACGGTAGTGGCCCAATCTTTTTTAGGGAAAAGCATTGGTATAAAACTACTTCTGAGGTATATTTAATACAATAACATTATTAAATATAGAATTACTAATTTTATACTGTTATAATACTGATTTTTTTATTATTATTGTGGAGGTTTTTGTATATTAACTAGCAGTCACCCGCGGCTCCGCAAGTGGGCATATTAGGCATTATTCTTTTGAATGACATTCTTAACCCTCCTGAGATAAATTATAGTCACTGAAAAATGTGAAATGTGTGATTTATTTGAGATTAAAATTTAAAGATACGTTTTTAGAGAAATTTAAGTTATTTCACTGGTACATACGTTCACTTGATGGGGCTCTATGTAGTTTTGAAACAGAAGTAGGTATATTTTACCTACATTTTATTACAGTGTTCAAGGTTAAGAGCTTCAGATGTTAATGGAACAGCGTAGGGTTTTATTTCACGCTTTGTGCTAGTATGAGCACTTCTGCTTCTAATGAATTATATTTCTGACGCCATAGTTGAGTTTACCTTGTTGCACACCGATCAATAAAATATATATATATGTAGGTCTAAAAAGCCTACATTGGTCAAAAGCGTACACTTATCGCCATTGTAATTTGCTTCGGTCTAAGACATTTCTGGTACTATAGTTGAGTTTGCTTTATTGGTTTTAAACAGTCTGTTGCAAAATTAAGGTAGTAAGTAACTTTGTCTTTTATATCTGTATTACCCTACCGATCAAGCACTGTATCGGTATCCTTAATATTTGATTAAATTTACAGTTACAAGCATATTTTTATTAACTAACTTCGAATTGTATTGTCTGGAAAATCTCTGTGCTCAATAGTAAAATAGTAAGTGTTGTTACTGTTAAGCTTATTCTATGCGATTATGAAGTTAAGCTCCATTCACCTTCCAGCTTTCCTTTCACATTTCGTACTCTATACTTTCAAGCTGTAGATAGAAAGCAATTTAAAATAGTACTTAAATTAACTAAAAATATGATGGTGTTGTCACACTATAATGTATACAAGGAACAGTTGATTAGATTTCAGCAGGCTCTTTCAATAATTGAAACATCAGTCGAGCCGTTTTGGAGGAATGCGACCACAAACACCGATTCGAGATTTTTATATATTATATGTTAATATATTAAGCTATTTGTTGCAAGAAATTCTAATTTTTAGTAGTCTTCTTTTCTGGCGTAAAAATAAATAATCAAAGAGTGATTTTTGTATCTGAACATAGACTGAGACGTCACAAACTGATTAAGAATAATGTTTTGTTATACTATACTATTAAATGTAAAGATAATAGTTAGAAATATTCTGCTTGTCTTAACGTCATAACCGGCATGTTGATCATCATACGTTATTATTATAACCTCGTTAAATGATTGCACATTCCTGATTTAACTTTTTATTATCATTTTTCGCATAGTAGACAAGAAGACTTTTCTAGTATTTTTATATATTTAGTGAAGTTATCTCATATTTTAGTGACTACAAAACTAGAACATTGATCCAACCAAAAAGAGACTTCGTTACCTTAAAGAACTGCCTGTACAATTAGGATCAGTAAATTTGAAACTATGGTTCACACCAATGAAAAAAACCGGCTCCTATTTTCTCTCAGTAGGTCCACTGTTTTATAGCATCCTTTAAAATTACTTATCAGTCTTTAAGGCCTTCACAAATGTAATATAAAGAATCTAAAATATTAAGGCGTTTAGTTCTTAGGTATAATAATTGAAATTTACTAAATATACCTAACAGTGCAAGAGAAGGACGTAAGTAATCAAGTGTTCTACATAGGTATTTTTATTTTAGAAAATGTCTGACATAGCATACATATTCAAAGATTTTAAACATGTTTCAATTAAACAACGACAGTCAAAGCGGTGCAATTAGGATATTAGTATGTATAAATTCACCCTTCTTCCTGCGAAAACGCCGAAAGTCGTTGCCAGAGGAAAATATCAAAATTAAACTCAAAACAAACTGTCTTTTGATGAGGAGTGTCATTACTAGCAGGAGGAGCAGTTATTTAAATGTTATTTTACGACGTTGAAGGAATTTATTTTTACACGAAGTCTTTATAATAATAAACAAACGTTTTATTTACATTATGCGTTTATTATTTTTAGAATAAAGTATTTATTTCCACATAAGAAAACATGCACTTAACGTAGTAATACTCTTACAGCAATAGACTTTACGTTTGCTTATTGCAAGGATCGGCAACATTATAGCATTATTTCACCCCGTCTAAAATAATAAAAATGTTGAAAATTAAAATTGTTGTAATATTTCATACCTGACTGTTAAAATACTATTTTATTAATTAAACTCTGTCTTGTTATTTCTTAAAATGTACTTATTTTAAATTATGGAAACATCTATAACAACCTGTGTAAGGATTTTATGCAAATATTGTTTAACATTAAATATATTTAATTTCTAATAAACACATTACGCCGTAATTATAGGATATATAAAAACAAAATTCCAACATCTATTATACACAAAAATTATACATAACATAGAGAAAGCCAGTATTTTAAACATATTGTTCAAAAGAATATAAACCCAAATATTAAAAATTTGTAAAATTTATTATTATTAATTTTCATTTGAACAAAATACTCGTATTAAACATTTGAATGTACTAATCATTGTTCTACAAAGTTACCGTACATATCACCTAATAATACGAGTGAGTTGAACATTATTTTTGTTCCCATGTTCTCTTTATAATATTAGATAACTTCTTTATTTTCATCGATTTCTACGGCAAAGGCTTATATATTTTAGTTTTTTGTTAAATTTACTTAAATTATAAGAATCATTAACTGATTAATATAAATCATTAATTATTTAATCCGAATTAAAAACTTAACTGTGTGATAACTCTTGTTACGTCTCGAATCCTGATACATAGGCTCTTCTTGGCCCAAGGAATAAGACTATTAATTTTGAGGTCACAGGTCAGATCAGAAGGCATCTATCACTCTGTCAGTCCGTCTGTCTATGCGTTTGTACGATAACCCTTGTTAGCAAGTTCACATAATGTTGCTATAACTGGAGCCAAATTCAACATTCAAACTTGAAACATGTTACGTAGATTTTCTTGGTCCAAGGAAAACGTTACTAGTTTTTGGTCGAAAAACCAAACGGCTGTCATTTCGTCTTTGCGATAACCCTTTTGTAACTCCCTGCCGGCTTCTTCATTTTCCCGTTGTTTATTTATTATTGCTGTGAAGCCACTTTTTACTTATCTAAATAAATATTATATTACAAAAAATGTTTTTTCCATTTTCTTTCAAATTTATTCCATTGTTCCAGTATTTTTAGTAGAATTATAGGGTTAAAGCTTTTAGTTCATGGCAAGATTAGTAATTATGTATAATAAGAAGATAACAAGATTGAAAAATGAATAGCCAATACCGGAAAAATTAAATTCTTTATTTTTTAGACTAAGTAGTGCTGTAATATAATTTTTAAAGGAAAAAAGCCATTGATAAAAGGAAAAAAAAACTGAAACGAAACCAATTAATAATAATAGCTTTAAGTTTTCTTATGAAGATAATTATTCTCAAAACAAGGAATATTTCAGAAGAGTTTATTTTTAGCTAATTATGTAGTTTAATTTTGTAGTAAATTTTGCCTGTTGATTCATATACTCTTGGGTTAAGTGAATTGTGTAGACATATATCTCGCAGAATTGATACATAGCAGACATTTAGTTTCAGAAATTGATTGAAAGCTAACTGATTTTAAATGGTTACTAACATAAAAGGTCTACTTCATCATAATTATCTCATAAGACAGAAAGCATGCAACTTGTGTATTACACAGGTTTACGCTATAGTCACCATATAATAAAAAATTTCTTATGTACTGTGATATAAAGGATTAGGCAATACAAGGCCTAAGATATTTCGGTGCAGTTAAATCAATCAATCAGCCATTTCTAAAAATAGGATTAGCTCAAAGGCACTAAAGTCACCAGAAAAATGTTTTATTACTTATGCAGATAATCGTGACTACCCCGACGCCACCCAAGCACAAAAGGGCCTTGCGCAAAGAGTGGGACAGGTGTCTGCGCAGCGTCTGTTTCTTACAACCATCCTAAAGTCAAACATGGCAAACAAAGGAATCGAAGGTACGACCAGTGTCAGTGACGCAACTTGTAAGATCAGTAAATTCATTACACGCGGCATGTTTACAATCCGCAAAATATTCAAGCAGGATGAGTTTTATGGCTTGACTAACACAGCTTGAGGCCGTATCAAGCGATACTGAACAAACAAATCCTTGATACAGCTGCTTCTCACGATCCTCTGATCCGTCTTATCGCTGCTGATAAGGCTTTATTGTGGCTTAGAGTCGCCCGTGAGCGGTGAGTGAAGCACATACCACCAAAATGTTTCTCCAACAGCAAACCAAACTTTTGTTAATGAATACGGTTTTTTCACCGAGTCACTACCTAAAAATTAACTTCCTTCAAATCTTCTTCATTAGTATATGTATACCGTACTTGATCCTGGCAGGCTCTTGCCCAAATTCCAAATTTCACCTCTAGACTTGCCAATTATCATCTTATCTTCCAACATTTCTTTGAGGAAATGGTTTATTAAATGGTAAGTCGTAAATTTTAATACACCTCAGTAGGTTTTAACAGCTTTAATAAGTGAAAATGTAGTTATTGGGTCTATTTCTAATACGTTATGTATTATTTAATATTTTTCTTTCACTAAGATTTAACATGACATTTGTTTAAAGGTTTATAGGTGAAGGAGCAGTCCGTTTGACTCTCTGTCTGTCTATCCATTTATGCAGTAAGTCTTAATATAAAGGTCCAGAAACTTTAAACTTGGTACATAAGTTCCTCTTGGCCCAAGGAGAACCCTACTTATTTTGGGATCGAAGATCAAAGGGAAGTCCGTCTGTCTCTTTGTACGTGTGTAAGATAATTCTTTCGTTACGTTCTATAGGGGTTCTTCGATACTGCATTGTATCCGATTTATTATGGCATTGTGATGCTTTAGTCTAAATTGTATAACAAAATTAAAAATGTCAATAATTGTTATGAGACTCAGGATAATTTTAGCGATTTGTATGGTTGCTACAGTTATAACGAACCCGACAATTTTAGGGTTGGTTATTTTAGAATTAAGTCTCATTAAAACAGTCTGCAGACGCTGTAAATTTGCCATGCCCCTCTTTAATTTTTTGCTAGGTCCGACACCAAACAGACGCTGGCCAGAACCCTGAAAGCGGATCAATGCACTTCCCGCTGCGTTGCATCTGGATCACGTCTGGCTGATAAAGCTGGACTTTGTGGTTCTGTTTCATGCTGTCTTGTTTTACTACCGGATGGATGATGAATCTAGAGAACATATTTCTTATCTTCTTTCTTGTCAGCTATTTGAAACTAAATTTATATTGTACTGAAACTTTAAAATTTAAACATACTCTAACTTGTATAATTATACACTGGCTTCATATGCTCATATTTGTATCCATAATGTGGTCAGAGATGGTTGTATTAGTCTGTGGGGAATGAAAATAAGGAATTTAAATCACTTATAACACTTGTGTACAGATATTGACAAAACTGCTTAGAAGTCATGATTGGACAGTTCGAGTTGCAATTACCTACACTAAACCTTACTAAAGAGAATGAGAATCGCTATAGTACAATAATTGATAAAAACTTCAATTATCACAGATAGGATTTGAAACCTATACTATCTCTATAGTATTAGCAATTAAACATTGCAGCTTAAACGTCAGGTAGTCGCCTCGCACGCGTCACAGGAACAGAGGATTAGGGTCACCCCGGCACCTTCCGTTTACTGTCTCAGGTTACCCGGTGCCGTCTTAGACCCATGCCTAAGCAATAGTATTTGCCTAATTTAATGTATTAAACTTTGTTTAGTATCATTTTCTCGTTTACTTTAGGATAAAATTTGAAATAAAAAACATCTGGGAAGTGCATTAGGGCGGAAATTCGGGCGGCCACAATGTATGAAGCCTGCGTATGCATTGGTGCAAAACTACCTGGACCCTATCCACAATCACTATTTGCTAATACTATAACTCAATTTCACAGCCCGACTCTCACGGGTAGCTTCTAATACTACTTTAAAGTTTATATATAGTTAATATTGAACCCAACTGCTTATTTTTTATTCACTTAGCCCAATATAGCCTATTATAAAAATATGTGTGTGGGGTGTGTAGACTTATTAGTTTTTATTTGCAATAGGTCCTAGAAATAAATTAATGACCAAAATATAATTTACCAGAGAGACTAAGAGACCTATCATTAAGCTTTGAATCCGATCCAGCGGCAGATATATCTTCGTATGATTATATTAATTAATAAATAATGCTGACCTCCATTTCCATAACTTATACAGGCTAATTCCAAATCCAATACGAAAGTTGATTTAATACAGTTATGATACCATGATCAAATATCTACCTTTCATGTCTAATATATTTCTAGGTCCCAAAGCTATATTATTCTGTCAGTAGTGGCGGCCACAGTAAAAATTCAAGTTAAAAATGTTACTCGATGTCAAATCCTACACTTGGATTGGAAAAATTATACTTCGTAATTTAAAACTGTTGTACTCGTATAATGTGGCTCAATTTTCTTTTTGTATTTAATTGTTATTAAATCTTTTAAAAATTTACAAAGTCGAATCCAACACAAGATTCCCGAGAAAAAAGCAAAACGTGTCTCCATGGTGTTAATTAGAATTCTGTTCTCGAATCACTGCGTTGGTCGAACGCCTCGGTCGTCTGCAAAGATAATTAATATTAATTAATTAACAAAGACATGTTCTACGTAAATTACATAGTGGAAGTTCCATTGTCTTTTTATATATTACCAGCTAAATGTGTTGTTGGAGGTATTATAACAAACTTGTTTGTCATTATATTTGTTCATTCAGTATTCAAATTAATATTGTCTATCTGTATAACAGTATCTAACTTTTGAACATATCAAATCAAATTGAAAATCCGTTAAACCAATGTGTAGGTCATTACTAATAAACCTTACCTGGACACATGGAATATAACACTTTAGTATATCATATTGTTTATTCAGATAAAAAAAATAATTAATATTTCAAGTATACTTATTTTGCTCAAGGCTGTTTCTAGACAGGAAATAAAAATTCCCTTTAGGTAAAACCAGTATACTTTAAGAATATAAAAAATACAATTTAAATTAGTTTAAACTTCTTCTTATATTATTATTTTTTAATAAGGCAAAAACATAGGTGAAAATAATATACAAATTACGTCTTTTATAGAATAAAGTACATATTACTCTTAAAACGAACTATAAAATTATCATCGACTAGCTGTCATAAAAACCAGTGTTGGATCGATTTTTGAAACGGTATGTTTGACTGAACACAGGTTTAAAATTAAGGCCATGTGTACGCGTGAGGTGAATGCTAACTATTATTATTTATTTTTGAAAACTACGGTCGAATCCTCTTCAATGTATAATACTCGTACTACACGAAATTTACGGTTTTGAGAACAAAAGATCCAGGCTCTGATGAACATTAAAAAGACTCACTGACGTGGTTTTCCTTCTTCAATAACTTTGCACTAACACAAGTACTACTTTGAGATATTTTGGATATAACAACCATAGTTATTTGAACTGCACTGTCACAGCTATCATGATGTACAGATTAAGAGCAGAGAGGATTTTTCAGATCCACCCTTGGAAAAAATTGTGTAATATCCAAATCTGGCCTGCGAGAGGGTGTCATCCAGCCTCCCGCCAGTCAGTAAAAGTTAATTTCCTCAATATAGAAGCGCCGGAGACTAGTTCAGCACTATAAGAGAGACACCAACTAGGCTGACTTAACTATTAGTTACAGCTTATCTTTGAAATAATTTGTTTCATAGTATTTTTATATACGGTTTATATTGTTAAAGTATTTTTCTTAAATATTTGTCTCGGAAAATCTTTGAAAATCGTAGAAAGTCAAAGGCTAAATGCTCAAACGTTGTAAACATAAGTCTTCTTGAGATTCAGTTTCTTCCGCTATTTTTAACAAATAATTAATTAGTTGTAATAAGTGTAGTGTATCAATTATACGGTAAAGTTTATCAGAATTCTAGGTTAAGCGACGAACTCGCTTATATCGCAACATATGCACCCAGTGTTCCTTGCACAGACAGACCCTCCACCTTTTATTTTACAAGGCATTCGTAGCTCAAGCGAGTACAGACCAGCTGTGTTTGATTGTAAAGAAAATATATTCGTGTTTAAACAGTATTATTATAATTACCAAACAGGACTGTAGAAGTAAATATGCTCTACCTATAGGTCAGTCCCAAGCATAAAATTGCAAGTTTTGAAAAGTTCTACGTGATCTCAACATGTCATTTTTTCAGAGCGATACTGCTGTTCAAGCAAGTTTTAAAATTTGTCATACATTATTTAAGGCTGGCTAACCTTTTTTGACATAAAGTCAATAAAAACTTAAATTGAAAGGTCATTTAAGGCTTTTGTAAGTGTAAATAGTAGAAATCTTTGAAGAATTGGCTAACGTTTGTTCCATGGAAAACAACGTTAATTGGTCAGAAATTTAGACAAGTCATGAAACAGTATTATGAACTCCAACATGATCTACAAAGAAGCCAGGGAAAGATTGCAGTTGGAGGTAGAAGTATTTGTGGCTCTAGAACAGGATTAGTAGGACGTATGGAATGCAGTTCAAAATGCTGACAGTGAGAAACCCTACGAATGCCACTGTATTATTCACCACAAGCCTTCTGCGATAAAAATGAGGTTTCAGAATTAATAAAGGTTGTGTTAGAATAGAGAATTTTGTTACATCTCATGCTATGCAACAACACCAGAGTGTTCAAGCGTTTTCATTCAGAAATCTAGATTAAATATCCGGATGTGCCTTAAAATTGTGATGTACTTTGACTGCGCAAAAATGCTGAAGAAGCATGGCCAAGTCTGTATAAAAGATTTGTCTGTAGAAGATAACCACTTGGCCTTGGAAGTTTGCGTTTGCAATAGGTCTAATTACTGATCTAATTGTTTTGGACTTCAAAATACAAAGCGAAAAATAGTTTGTAAGCTACTTGTTTCAACATGTGGAAGGTTTTAGAATAAAGCTTAGGCTACTATCTTTAAACATCGGTTGAGGAGATCGATTTGGGACAACTGTTAAACTTGCTAGTAAAACTCTTGGGTCTTTCCCAGCATTATACATCAACAATAGAAAATATACAAAAATCGTTAGTGTTGTATTATAGTTTTAAATTGAGAAATGCACATTTACAACTACAACTTGAACTGACTGAACTTGCTGCAAATGAGAACTTGAAACAGTACTAAGGAATGTTAAAAGACTTGCAGATCTCTTTCATTATACACTAGGTTTTCAAATATGTTTCGTTTGTAATAGGTGTGTCATGATGGATCGAGCTAAGATGGACTAAAGTTATTGGCCAAACGCAACTATATCAATCTCTTACATAAACAATAAAGATGGCAAAACATAAATATGTGACTAAGTTTTATAAATAAAGGTTAAAAGTATTAGTTTTAGTAAACAAATGAACATATTTTTTTGAAAATGTTTGACAGTTTTCTTTAGAAACCTACTAGTTTGGCTAAGTTACTATAGAACTTACAGTTCTTGGTATACATATCTAACTAGACTGCGTTCTGTAATATCCACGTGAAAGTACTTGGCCCACCAGCCTCCTTAATCTTTCAATTTGGCCCTCGAACGAAAATGATTGGAGACCCTGCCCTAGACTAATAATATCCTTGCCTTTGTGGTACGGTATAATGGGGTAATTGAAGGCTTTAGGTTATACGTACTTTAAAACAATATGAATATTTAATTATAACTGTTTTTTGTATTTTTCCATTATACGTGGCATGTATTTTAACACCTTGATATTGCCTAGTTACGAGTTAAGAGAGTAAAGGAATTTACGATACAGATGTAGCATACATGTAGTTCTAAACAAGCGCGAAAAGATAACTCAGATAAGGCAACCGAATCAATCAATTAAACTTTATTATGACAATTTTTCATTTTATATAGTAAATTATTATTTTACGTTATATGTTTGATTTATTTAGTGTACTAATCTGAATGACGTCTGTACATAAATTCAATCCTGTCAACAACACTCGCAAAGCACAACAATAACAAAGCACAAATAAGTATTCTCCACGAAAAAAATAGGAGTGAGTTTTTTGAATAGGAGTGAGTTTTTTGCAAAGCAATATTTATACATCATTGCATTAGCTTAGCAGATTGTGAAGGACCTCTTCTTTCCAGATGCCCCGTTCTTTCTTGAGATGTCCGCAAAGGTCACTCTGGCCCAGACTCTTCTCGAGTCGCTTATCTGCGATTCTTCTTAGAAGTCCTCGCTTATGTCTGCCCGCCTTTGTCAGGACACCATTACTGAACAACTCGGGACGGAAAACGTTTGGTACCGGCCAAGCCCCAACCTGCGCTCGAGAGTGGGGGTGCGTGAGTGCGAGGCGACCACCCGGCCCTTCAGCCGCAATCTCTAATTGCTAATACTATTTAGCCTATAACCCTTTCGGTCAGACTGTAACAATTAACAGAAGTTTAAAGGTGTGAAGTAAAGGAGTTAAAGGAACTCACTAACCTGTATCAGAGAGAAAAACCTGTTTCATTAATTGTAGCCCATAACTGTACAAAATGAAGTCCGCAGTTTTACGTATGGTCCAAACCACGATGTTTCCGATCTTGGTTATATGGGTAGGATTTAAATACTGATATCCAGACAAAATGCCTTAACCTGAAGCAGACCGCTTTAGGGAAGTGGGATAGTTCTTGTGGAAATACCTATGTAATAGTCATATTGGTACACTTCAACATCCGACTTTAATATAGTATCATTAAAGTTATATCATACATTGATACCACATAAACGAAAAACTATAACTGTTTTATCTTTGAGTAACGAAACATTGGCTTGAAAAACATGTTTATTTTGTACAATACCGATAATGGATTGAAAGAGAAGGCATTCTTCCTGCCTCAGGCCTACACAACAGAATTAAACAAATATTGTGAAACTGGGCCACTATTTATGGGGTGTTTTGGTCGACTGGGGACAGCAGTCAATAGATGCGGCAGCTGTTTATCGCATTGCACCTAAATGAGGGGAATGCTTATTTGGCGGGAAAGAGAAAGTGCCCGAGGTGTTTCACATTGGCGGATGTTGACAACAAATACTTCGCTCGGTCAATTCTAGATTATCTAGGTTAGCTATCAACAAGCGTTCTGAGAACAATTAAGAGATTGCTCTTCTAGCAAATACTTTACATTATTTGAGTTTCTCTAGTTTTACTGTTTAGTTTCAGATGACGTTGATTGTTAAGGGTGAGAAAAGTACAGTATCTTTAGATCAGCTGTATTGAATATGCATTTAGTTTCAATGCGGCTAAAACTAAAGACATTTTCCACGGTTCAACTTGTAAAAACAACTTAGTTCACTTCATGAAGCATAATGACTAAATAACCCATCCGTAGAAGCCACTGATCTGCTTAAAACTATCCCAATATCTCGTAAGTTTTCAAGATGGTAAATTTTCAAAAAATAGTGATTAAAGCATTTGTTAAATTAACAACGTAGGATTACATTTCAAACAATAATTGCAACGGCAAATTACTAGTACTTTCGTGACGTCGAGAAGCCTTGGAACTGCTTCATCCAACTGTTTAGTTTTTTTTTTTATTTACTATTAAAAAACGATATAGACGATGTTAGAAGATATACGTTAGTAAATTATAAATAATGGTCACTAGTGGCAATTTAACTAGCTTCACGAGAGTGTACAAGCCCATTGCACTCCTAGCGTCGAGTTTTATGTGCAATGAGTCGCAGTAATTTCGTGTCATTACAGTATAAAATTAAATTGGATGCATTGCATTATTCTTCATATCTTGGTCATACAACATCACAGAAGGAAAAAGACGAATAACTCTCACAGTTAGCAAAAGTAAACATTCTGTTGTAAAAGTATTATAACATATTTAAGTACATATAACGCACTTATAATGTATACAGATACAGTGCATATTATCAGGATAGTTAGATATTATAATAGTTAAATTAGTAGTGCATTTCAGATTGTTGCACAACCCTGCAGTGTTTGTGTTTAGGTAACGGTAACTATTAGTAATGGCAAATACGTTAATAGCTCAAATATTTAAAATCCATCACAATCATGGTGGCAATCATATTAATGTTCAAACAGACAATGTGTATAACAATGTGAACATACATATTGCTAATAATGGTTGTGGTAAAATCTAAGTTTCCCAAAATAATAGAGGAATAATAAAGCAATGTATGTAATATCCGAAAACAAACCATTAGATTAACTATCAACTGATTAGATATTTATAATTAGCAAGGACATAGCCAGCGAGGGGGTCCAAGAAATCTGGAACCTCCCCCCAATTTTCAATTTATTATTATTTAATTAATTCAGTATTACTGACATGTAATGCTGAAAGATCGTTCTCAACAAAGAAACGGGTCAAAAACATTTTAAAGAAGAAAGTGGGGCCTTACCCTCAGTCCAATACGGGAAAATGTATATATATATATATATATATATATATATGAATATATATATTCATCTGGAGGTAGCTAGGAAATATTTGGGGAGGGGGGATCCAGACAACATTTTCCCGTATTGGACAGAGGGTAATATATATATATATATATATATATATATATCTATATCTGGATACGTTCAATCTATTCTACATAAATTTTACAAAACAATTACAACTTACAGTTTAATCCCATTCCTTAAATTAATACATGACGATAGGAGAAAGTATGATAACGCGATCCTACTACAATTAACCAATTAACCTCCGTTTGAGGATACATCAGTAGGAACTTTCTGAGTCTTTCGAGACTTCTTCAGGTGGATAAACAATTGTGACGTATAGCACTTTTTTTCTCTTTTTGTGACGTATATTTTCTCTTTTTAGGTGATAATGTAAACGAACGTTATTGTGTTGATTGTTATTTTAAGAGAATAGAGGTATTTATTAGGAACCTGAGCCAAAACCTGTTATTGTAGTGCCAGATTATGTGTCACCCTACCTCGTTTTTCTTCTGATTAATGCTATTTGTCGATCTGAAGAATCTAAAACAGCAAATTTTTGTGTTCATATGTGTTAATTTCAGGTTTTAATGGTGTGTTTGCATTACGACAGCAAATGTGTATAAAAAGCTCTTACTCAATATCATTGAAGTGTGCACACTTAATGGTTTATTTATCTCCTGTATCCATAGTAAAAGGTCCCATTAATAATAAGTGCAAAAATCGCTATAGTGATCACAAGTTAACAGAAAAGCTACCCGCAAAATCAAAACGAGCCTTTGCTGATCAGGTAATGTTTCTCTACATCCACCCACATCACGTGACAGAATATCAGTCAGCAGCCCATCTGATATCTCTATCACGCGTGTGCAACCAACCGTCACAATTGCCACCGGATATGAGCTCCACTACCGGATATAGTTGGGCAAATACGCCCTCGTGTGTTCCAGCAATTAAACTTTTACTCCACGTCCCCAAACGACGCGGTGCGACGATTCCTGCCGAATTTTTAATGAGTGATTATCGTCCACAGATCTATGTGAATCAACCTAACGACCCGGTGTAGTTCCGCATTTGAATTTAAAATGAAGCGGTCGCATTGCAACAATAATGCATGGAACGGAGAGCGTTTTACTCATGACGGTATATTATTAGCAGGAACAGCATCGGGCCCAAGCGCGACCCTTGTGGAACCCTTTGTACGCTACAATGTATTGTGGTGTTAATGAGTATGACGAGTCGGCGATCACGCGCTCTTCATCTTTATGCGGACTTTGCTCTCGCTTGCAAATTATTTTCCTTTCCGCCGGCTTAAAGAGAAGAATATTATTGTTTGTTAAGAATGCCAATTTAGGGTTATTGTGGAACGTAACAATGTTGTTTTTATGTTTTGGCGTGTTGATTTTTCTTAGTGAAAATTGTATGAATAAATTCCTTGATTATTTGAATGCTACACTTAGCCAATGACGTCAGTATCAACTCTCTACTAGTGCAACAGTGTGTTCAAGTAACTGCTTATCGTCTCCATATTCTGGGTAGATATGGGTCTAAAAAGTGATTTTTGTTATCATTAAGGTTTTGATTCGAAATTAATTGCCACCGCCAGGCTGGAAGTGAGTATGGTTTGAAACTAACACCGGAACAATAATTTTGATACGCATTTAAATGGAATTGAAACTGTATGGTTTCTTTTCAAGATATATTGTGAACTGCCTGTTTTCTACTTGATAGGTGGAGAACATTTGTCAACATTTTCAAGAAACTAAAAAGAAAAATTGTATTTTCTTAAAATTATTCGGACCAGTATTTCTTATCTAGTTGGTCCTATAAATTACCTCTATAGTTCCCTTCATCAAGCTACATTAGCACACTGAAGGTGTATTGGGAGGGGAGGACACCTGATTGTAATTTGAATATCTCTATCTTTTTGCCGGCACCCACAAAGGGACCGGGTATCGAAGCCACGCGCGGGTCCTACGACAATGCTCAGGTCCGACAATACCCGAGGGTTCCGGTTGGATTACCCGTTTATTTACGGGACAGCTGTGGATGGTGCGCTCCCCTGCGCGGGCGTGTGCGTGCGCGTGTGTGTCACCTGGCTCCCCGGAACCGATGTTTTATCGCGGAGGGTTGTCGGGTCCGGGATGATATTCAAATCGGTCGTTAACATATGGCACCACCAGTTTTTGCAAATAATCAAATATTAGCCGTAACCGAGATTCCTTGCACATGTGTATGGTCATTGATAGTGAGGTGAGTACTGATATTTAGGTGAATATGAATATGAATGAAGCATGGATGTTGTGAGCGTAATGGGCAACTAAGAGGTAACCTTGGTACTCGACTGTTTCTTTGAGTCGATCGGTTATATCTACAATAATGACCAGTTGACAACGGTGGAGTTATACAATTTAGATTCCAAACCCTAGGTACATTGATCTTTGAAACAGAACTTCCCAAATCCTGTTAACATTGCCTTATTTCATATATTTACCACCAAGGAAGAATTGCGCACCTTTGCAAGGATCCATAAGAGTCGATGTGATAAAGAAACACGATCTCTATTCACTCCAGCATCAAAATATCAGGAAATACGACCTTCAAATAAGACAGATTAGAGAACAGGTTTCAAACTAAAGTTTCTTCTTCGGTTGAAATTGAAATTTTATGAAAAGTAATGTATTACATAATAAAATAAACTCAACAGATATCAAATTAAATTGTTGTGTATAATGTTTATCATAGTTAGGACAAGCCCTGAGAGGATGAATAATTTGAAACTCTAGGACACGAGGTGCTTAGGGGTAACCAAATCCTCAAATTTGTATTGCATGAGGTTAATCATGTCAATGTAATATATAGGTATCTAAAGAGCGTATAGCATAATATCTGGATCCTAGCTTATGCACAAGCCTGTAACCCAGCCTATTTTTGGGGCTTTTGTAATCAAAGATGCTGGGAAATCTATAATTGGCTCAACTCGAATCGTCTCCGTCTCATATAGAACTAAAACATGATTACTGTTAGACGATCGGTTTCATGAACGAAAATGCTTCGAAAAATAATATTTAGAACATTTGTATAATTTAGTGAGACAGAATAATTGTAACACGAAGTATCACGAATTGATTACTGCTCTATTTTTCAAGTGGAAAATACCTAACAAGTAACTTTAAAACAAATTGAAAGCAAGTCACGTTGGTCTAAAAATCCGTATCCGTAAAACACAAAAAGTAGTATCAAAATCCATAATTTGCAACAAAAACTCAAAATTTAAGCACAACATTCCAGTAAAGCACAAGTGTGGTATTGAATTTTATCTTCCTTACTTTAAATATTTCAGTCCCGTATGATATTCTTATTATAGGCTTAAAATTATTTTCAAGTTTACATAAAAAAACCAGGATCATATTTTTTTAATATAGTGTTTAGGGAAAAAATACCATTTACGAAAAAATTTGTCTGAATCATTCAAGTAGCTTAAAAAAAAAAAACAAAAACAAAAAAACCAAACACCAGTAGCGAGGAAAATGCTTACGACCTTTTTGTCCCAGCTCAAATTATTGACAAGATGCTGTTTTATTTTGGCTTTGATATTAAATTTATGGTGGCTACTACTAAACCAACTATGATAGTCTCTGTGGGTCATCGCGAGGCTTTCGTTCCTATGACAACGCTCAACAATAACGATTTGAAATCCAGGCAGGATAATTTTACTGCTGAACTTAATTTACATTTCAGGAACATAAAACAGTTTACGACGCGTATTTACAGTTTCCCTAGAACCGGTTCAGGGACAGAAGGGCCGCGGTTCCCCAATCTGAGTACAAGAAAGACCCTTGTCTTTCTTATTTATTTGGGGCAAGGGAAAGTTAAAAAGACCCCAAGTCAGTTGCCATAACTTTGGACGGTGACCCCCCTCCCACTCCCCCTCTTCTTTGGCTGTAAACCCACCCCTGACGCACGCCGTCACCCAGAGGGACGGAAGCGTTAAATCACTTTTACCGCCCGCCACAGCCGGAAATTTGTCAACGAATGTTTTCTGGACACGTTTTACGCCCGTTAGTCACGGAAGTGGGATTTTCTCCCTGAGTCCTGGAGGTGTGCAAGATAGCGCGGGTCTGTCGGGAGAGGCCCACGGCAGTCCTTTCTACCCGAACCCCATGAGTTGAAAGTTGAAAGGTTAAATCATTCTAAACACTAAAACAAACAGGTAGAGACCATGCTTCCATTGGATTAGATGGATAACTCGCATTTGTCACAGCAGGTTGTAGCTTGCTCTATGTTGTAATGATACGAAGAACGCATGAAATATCATAACACACGGAAAAATATGATTAAAAAGAAATATATAAATGGAAGAATAAAAAGAGTATTTATTTATTTATTTCTAACGGCAGCAGCCATTACTACAATTGATTACAATAAGTACATAAATTATTCAAATTTGCAAGTTTGAAGAAGACATGCAGTTTGCTATTAAATTACTTCATTGTGCAAACACAGTATATAGATATAAAACATTTTATATCTATATACTGCAACCCGACTAGAACAACAAATTTTAACTTGCATATAAAAATATAAGTGATTAACAAAAATAAATATCTAAGACGTAACATAGCATAAAACATAACAGAAACATAACTGTGCATTCCAGCCAAGGAACTGACATAAAATATTTAAATTAAATACTGTGCAAATTAGTTAAAGAGTTAACATAATAGGCCTACTAAAAATTGATGCACGAAGAGGAAAACACAGACAATAAATCGTGTTAATCTTTAAAAACAATTAAATATATTGATTAATATTCACCTTTTTATGTCTTAAAAGTTATTTAAAAAAAGAAATGATAGGAGTGACTACTGGACTTTTGGATGACTATATATATGACTACTATATATAATGTATATATTATATAATACGAGTATATATATATAGTATATGAACCACGTACTGCACATACTATATATTTTTTTTCTAGGTCACTTTTCACGCGCTATTCGCGAGTGTGCGTATGCATTTGAGTTTATGAAAGTAAAACTAGTACACGACAAATATTATACCTGTAAAATACAAGGTTTCTTTGCACTTGGACACAAAATTATTTGGTTTTTAAGTAGTTACACAAAATACAGGGAAATATAAGTGCGGTGATATATTTATAAGTAGGACAAGTGGAGCGCTCCAAGGAATCGGTTATGAAGTCAAAATGCAATATTTGCCTGGCGCTATTTGATTTGTGCTGACCTAGATTCGGGTTTGTTATGCCGACGTTTCACATGTTGCGATTCATACAAACTTCGTGAATGCTTTCCTAAACTTGCAGTTAGAAGATGGTGCCATTAATGTTTATTGCGTTAAGGCGATTGTTTTGATTTTAAAAAAACAGTATTAAAATGTACTTCTATCCAGTTAAAGTTGTTTCCTACGCTCTGAAAATAAGATTCACAATGTGTAATTCATTATGTAGGGTTGATGATGAGGTTGCAGGACCTCCATATAAGTTTGAAGTCTAGTTTGAAGTTTGGACTGTGTCTATGGGTAAATATTTCAGTCGATTTTCCCCTAACAGCTCAAACACTTAACGCCATTAAGTTGTCATGCGGGGATCACCTACAGACTGTGCGGGGATAAATTTGGCGTTCCTGCAGCTTTCAAAATCCGTTATTGACGATTGTTGATTTAAAAGGAAAACATGACTTCGGACATTTACCATAGTCATGTACCTTTCGAGGATTGCAATCCATCCTCTTCTTTAATTGTAAAAGGACTTGTAAAGTTCACACCAGAAAATTTTGTACATAAAAAAATCATTGCAAAATATCGATACTCTTGTGGTTCGGTCTCCACATAAAAATGTATAGTTCCTTGATTGTCATTAACTATCAATTAATGTTACTGCTTAGAAATAGTACAATACACTTCTTGCTCTCATTACGCTCACTCTCAGTTTTAGCGCATACCTAAAATAATGACTTGTACTGGTAATCAATTTATTGATAATCCAATAATAATTACAGTATTTTAACTTTTAAAAACTCCTCCATATTGTGTAATGCGTGATCTTGGATATTTTAGTTTCTTTAGACTTTCGTTGATTTACTGATGAATTACTTACTCTATATTGCTTTTCATGTAATGCTGTGGTTGGATGTTTCAATAGTTTTACTGCATACTTTGCATGTTTGTGCAGTCACATTAAGTTTGTATCTGGTTAATTGTTAAGTCATCTACCTGTAAGGGGAGGAGGCCACTTTTATTATCCCTATCTCCGCCATGTTAACTTTTATACCTATTACCTAAAAACTATAAAAGATACAGGATTAACAGGGTTAAAGATACTTTGCGTGTATTGACATTAACCCTTTATACATCTTTACACTAGAGGGTTATGTAAAATATACGTTTAGTTTTGTATTCATGATATTTTATTTTGTATAGTGATATAAAAAGGATAACAGATAAAATTTAACATATTTTATGTAATATTTTTACAAACAGTCTGGTATACATTTGTGTTATGATAGCCTACAGATGAGAAAAAAATGTCATGTCTGTACTACTAACGGTTACTGAAATAATGCTACGTATACACTACAAATTACAGTTGCGGAAAACAAAGAAAATGTAGAAAAAGTAATACTTAAAATGTTGTATTGAACAAGTAAGAAACTATACTGCCTGAAGTTTTTCTATTGCATATTCATTCATTAGTCTTATCTTTTACTGATGTTATTTGCTGATATCCCTCTTGTAAAACTACTCTAAGGCTTTTTCCGTTCTTCGTATTCTGCAAGATTAAAAAAAAGTAAAATACAGAGAAAAAGATGCTAGAATTATGTTTTTTCAATACCTTTGATCTATGAATGTATTGAAATGGTCTGAACATGTAAGTTATTAGAATTTTTAATGCGTAATGTTATGGTTGCTAATATATAGCTTAGGCTATTATATTATGTAAATAAAAAATGAATGAGTCCAAAAATGAAACTGTAATCATGGAAAACTACATCTGTCAAAATTTAGAACTGAGGAGCTGTGGTGCTCAATACCTCTAAAATACTGTTGATCGTGTAACATTACCAATGCACTAGTACTGTAAAAAAGAACTACTAGATTTGGTGTTATAGAAATGCTCGGTTGCATCGCGCTCAGTATTTGGTTATGAGGCTGAAGTATGCCTGAAGAAAATATTACTTTAAGCCAATTTACCATCGTAAAATATATGAATATATATATATACCGGGTGCTTCAAAAAAATGTATACGCACTTTAAACTATCGTAGTTTTTCCGCTCTACAAGGCTAATGTTATATTTCATCGCCAGGTGGTAGCATAATCGTCCCTTTATGTTATATTGTTAGTTGGAATTTGTAATATCAACATGGCGGACGTACGTTTGAGTTTTGAAGAACATAAGCAGGTTATTAAGTGGTACTGGAAGTTTGAGAATGTAAATGAAGTTCAAAGACAGTGGAGAAGGGATTATGATACAGAACCACCTTCAAGATTAACAATTACACGCATACGAGACAAATTCGAAGTTCATGGAACAGTGTGTGATGTGCATAAAGGTCATTCAGGTCGACCTCGAACAGCTACAAGTGATTAGTCTTCAACGGCAGTCTTGGAACTGTTTCAACGCTCTCCTAACAAATCTTCAAGGCAAGGGGCACGTGAAAGTAATGTAAGTGCTAGCAGCGTGCTACGCATTCTGAAGAGAGGCAAGTATCGTGTTTACATTCCAAGGCTGGTGCAACAGCTAAGTGACGACGATCCAGATCGAAGGTTGCAATTTTGTGAATGGGTTCAGGAGATGGTGATACGTGAACCGGAATTTATGGGTAGCATCATTTGGTCGGATGAAGCCCAATTCAAACTTAATGGAACTGTCAATAGGCTGAAGAACTTGTGTTTACTGGGCTGAAGACAATCCTCACATTACAATTGAAAAAGCTGTAAATTTGCCTGGTGTAAATGTGTGGTATGGTTTGTCTTCAAGGGGACTCATTGGACCTTTTCGATTTGAAGGTACTGTAACTGGTATTAATTACCTAACAATGCTTGCTGATTCCATATTTCCTGCCATTCGTGCATTATATGGTAATGATAATTTTTATTTTCAACAAGATGGTGCCCCGCCGCACTATCACAGGGACATACGAGCTTACCTGGATCAAAATTTGCCGGGCCAGTGGATAGGACGCAGGGGGCCAATCGAGTTTCCAGCACGCTCTCCAGACCTTACACCACTGGATTTCTTCTTATGGGGCACAGTAAAAGATGAGGTGTACAAACGTAAACCACGTAACCTAGACATTCTTTGGAATGAGATTCAAGCTGTGTGTAGAGAAATCTCATTGGACGTTTTTAAACGATGTACAGAATCAGTGGTGACTCGTACTCAGAATTGTGTTGATGCTGCAGGTCACCAATTTGAACAGTATTAACATTTGTTATTTACGTTTCATTTACATTGGACTTTAAGCTTTCTAATTTCCTGAAATTTTACTTTGTAGAACGGTAAATAAATTTTCTATGGAAGTTCAATGTGTGTATACATTTTTTTGAAGCACCCAGTATATACATAACATAGAGGACATTTAAAGCTATTGAAAAACTACAAAATCGATAAAAAAACAAAAAAATTGAGTTTTAACTGGTCTACTCCCCTTAAGCAAATATAGGGATGGAACATTAGTAGTTTTGAGTTTGCATACAAGTTACAATTACCTCTGTTGGTTGGTTCTGTTGTTTGAAAAATATAGTGGCATAGTAACAACAGTTTCTTTTTATTTTAATTGAAAAGAATTAATGGAATGAATAATAGTAAAGTTCATTGAAACGATGAAAAGCGAACACTGAATAGTTAGTTTGATCTTTAGAAGAATGAAACATATTTCTTTAATATTATATCTATCAACTCAGAAACAAATTTTGAAAAAATCTTCACCCTAAATTTATAAGGATATAAAAAAACATTATATAATTTTTCAACCTGTACGAAGTTTTGGATATATTGTACAGTGTTGTTAACTGTATATAGTTATAGTCTATGTATAATTTAAAAAAAATAACGTAATTATGTATATTTTTCATGCATATTTATTTATTTATATTTTCAATTTACATTTATTGAAGTAAATACTAAAAACTTCTATTTGTCCTCTTCATTAAGTATCAAATTCTAAAATATTAGGTTGAGCACACTTGAACGTTATAAATGAGTCTTTACTTCTCTGGTATGCAGTGAAAATTCGTCTATTTCTTTCCCAGATTTTGGATTTTAAGTATTGGCTATATGTTTACAATACTATTTTCTTGGTAAATTTGGCCGTGGCTTGTTCATCACTATGATCCTTATGTTGAAGGTACAAGTACCTAAACAAGAATGCATTAAAACAGTTCTGGAAAACTGGGGTTTCGCATTTTGTAATTGGATACCGATAGCAAATATATGTAATCACACACGTAATTTCGTCCTAGGGCTTATGTAACTTGTATTAATCAAGATGAGGCTTCAATACGGCAGAAAATAAAACAGACAAGCATATTGTGTTATTGTGTAGAAGGACACGAATTTGTGTCGGATTGAACCCCACTTCTTGAAGTAATGCATTTTATAATGGTATTTGATAGTTAAAGCCATAAACTTTGTCCCGAATCTACACCGTGCCGTAAGCGTAAATAAAATGACTATCCTACGAAATATATCACGTCCCAAAAATTGAAAAGTAATAGTCAACTTCGAAATGGTTGTACAGCACATTTTGTAATTAACTTATAATATAATATACCATTACGTTAGCATAAATTATAGATTAAATCTAAATTTATGTAAGACATGAGATTCATTTAACCACTGCAGATATTAAAACCTTTATACGGAAAAAATCAACAAAAAGTGAGAAAAAAAACATTGTGGACCTGTGAAACGACCCGATGATAAACAGGTGTTAATTCCACTATCTGATAAATATATTATGATAAGCTGGACGACTTGTCCAAAACAGGGGATTAATTTCATGGCTGGACGTTGGCAGTTGTCGGGTGTGTTCGGGCCGCGGCGGAAACACACGAAGCGAGTTGTAGGTCGCGCGCGCCGCGTTGAGCGCTCATCTGGATTCCAGTGTGTCTGAAGTGTCCGTGGATAGTGTTTGTGGGGTCGCACTGCGTCTTACACGCGGCAAACTTTTTTTCACTCCGTGACTTTTCAATTGTACATGTTTACCTGTGTGTTGTGCTGGCTTTTCTGAATTTAAACTGGATTCTTTGGATTATCAGTATTCTCTTATGGTGTTTCTGTTCTCAAGTGAGCAACAAGTGTTTTTTTAATTCGGTGTCATAAAACATCTTTTTAAGTAGGTAAGCAGCGGTCTATACTTTTTTTAATGTCTTTCAGATTTAACACAATGTTTTATATATTTACAACACTCAAAAGTTGTTTAAATTGAAAAGATAAGCAATTTAATCGGTGCGCTGCTGGTGTTCAAATTTCGTTTTTGATTAAATACTCAAACAAAATATCTTGACATCAAATATAAAACTATCCATTTGTTTTATAGTATTACTAATCACATTAGCTTAATTAATCACTAGTTTAATGATTATATAACTTTTACTTTTAGTTTCTTTTAGAAACTATTAAAGTTTTACGCTAGCGAAATGAACTTTCATTAAAAATTGATGTAGCCCATAGGATTAATGAATAAATAATCAGAGTATTTATGACCTTGAAGTATAGCCTAATGCTAAGGATAGTTACATTTAAACCATGCTTCAATGAGGGGTAATATACATAATTAAATAATTGGTTTTCCACAGTTCGATTTAGGGTTGCTTGCTTGTTTGTTGATAACGATAAAATAGCTGTAGTTCTAAATGTAATATTTAACATTGTTAAATCAATAACTTATCTCATTAAACTATTATGGACGTTTTATTCTATAATACGAAAATATAATAAATAAACTATATCGGTTAATTTTATGATCATAGGGTGTAAAGATAGAAAATTACAATAAGTTTAAAAGCAATTAATTATATAATAACAATTAGCGATAGACGAAATTTAGTTTTCCTTTTTAATTTATGGTTCAAGCTGAAATTGGTGTAGACAGGAGTTATGAAGAGGTAGTTTATTTACAGAATTACTCTCAAATTCGGGAAACGGAATTGAATACTAGGTACTTAAATATTAAAACATAAAAAATTGTATATTGTGTTCGGATAATAAATGTAAATTCTAACCGGACAGATGCATAGTAAAGACAAAATGGCGACAAAATGTTCTTGACGATTAGGCGTTTATTGGAAACAACTATCCTTTCAGGATATTTTTGCGCTATTCTTATATCTCATATTTTATTTCTACTTGACGAATAAAATACACAGAAATAAGTTTAGTCGCGAAGTTCGAAATATCGTCTTGTGAACGTCAACCACAGGACAAACTGTAAGAATTGAATATTTCCATTGATAAAAGATAACTGTACTCTTAGGACTGTGTTGAAAGGAGCTCGCAGCCATTTTGAATTTTGAGCTTTATAGAGGCAGATGGCTCGAATACATAATTAAATGTAATGAGAAAATAATAGTTTATTGGTTGTAAATGTATGAATTTGAAGAGACGAAAAACCTAAGAAATTCTTCAACTGTAGTTAAACATGTGACACTTTAAACATTTAAACACTGTATTAAGCTTGTTAATAACACTTTTTCCATTTAATACGGTTATTTGAAGCGGTTAACTTATATTTATTATCTTATTATAACTATCCATTGTTATATTTGTGAAAACAATAAAAGAGCATTAGTTGGTTTACTCAATACATTTATCGTGATAGTCAACAGTGATCAAAGCTGAAATTAATTGTTGACAATGGATAAAGTCTGAAATCGATTTATCACAAGCTGTTTTTCAAACTCCAACTCAGCAATAAAATTAGCTTAATGTTAATACTGAAAGTGGCATATCTGTTTTATCAGTCCGTGAAATAAGCACAGTGTTTTGTCTACTTCCATAAAAAGAAAATTAAAATAATCGGGATGGGGAAATAAAAACAGGAACAATTTGGCGTTAAAATGCTTTCTTTCCACCAGTGGTAGGTTGTGTATTTTGGTTGCATATTTAAAAAATCGAGTAACTTACTTTTTGAATCATGTAAGCGCCCCTGTTGGAAATGATTAAAAATACATATTTGTTTAATTCAATCTGGTAATGTGAATACAAATGCAGTCATATTTTTCTGTTATTGATAATTAAATTGCAATGTACAACTTTTTTTACTGTAAAGGCTTAAGTTTAATCAAAATTATTTACCTACGTACATATTTAAAATAATTCGTTTTTAACCCATTGTCTTCATAACGTCATATTGTGTCTTAATATATTATGATGACGTATTGGGGAATACGTTTTATATTTTGGATGGTAGTTAAGTTTTATGTGGTGATTTTAAAAATGTTAAGATTTAAATACTAAAAGAGGTAACAAATAAGAAAATGTTAATTATTTACACGCTATTAAATTAAAAAAAGATCATTTAACGATAAGAAACAATATTATTTACATTACATTCATTCCATATTAAACAAAGCATTCATTGTTATACGTGATGGATTTCAATTTGATTGTATGCTAATTTCTGATAGAAGACAGTTATATATCGAAATGACAGTTCAGACAACTATATCGGCAATTACTGTGGAGCGTACATCTGCCTATGTTGGCATGTATTTAGCTATGCACTTACTTTCCAGGTATTTAGGATTGTATAACAAATGTCTCATTAAAGTTATACAACTTTTACAAAATCGCACGCCTCCCCCATACTTAAAGTTCTGCAAAATATAAATCTGAACGCTCTTTTTGCTGTGGGATCTTAAATTAAATTTTAAATCTTAGATATTTTAATCTCATGTCACTTTACATTCTCATTTCATTACTCATGTGATAAATAGTTCGAAACTACTCAATGTATCGAAAAACGAGTGTTATCTATTGTTGGTATGTTTTAAATGGAATTAACCAAGTTCTATGCTGATACCCTTTGTCCTTTTCCCGAGGTTAAAGGTCGAGGACACGTTTGAACAGGATAGATCAAAAGCCACGAGTAATGAATGATATGAACTGCTCTGTTATTCAAAAACATGTCGAAGGGATAGACGTTATTACCTGATTACAATTCCAAGCTAGAAAAAGGTTGACGTTCGATTGATCCTGTTTATACAAAGAACCCTTCTAACACTGGTGCTATTTAAATGTCAATGCCAAGCTGTTTTCCCGTTATTATGAGTTAAGGAGCACACATACTAATAAAGTGTGCCATCAAACAGGAAAATTGAAGGATTCTTTATATCTCAAACAGATGTTAAAAATGTCTAATCTTTCAATTAGAAGTTTACGCGATCTCAATGATCTTTCGTATTTTATTCCTCTTAGTGTTCCTTGTATTAAAACAGCTGTAATAATACCGGTTTAGATCAAAGATAAGTGTAAAAGAAGATAAAGGGTAGGAAGATAACATGAGTACAGGATAGTGGATCTTCTAGTTGTCTTAAGCTTCACATTCTTACCTTCGTTTAGTAAACATAATCTACTTTCACTTTCTGCTTCAAAGTTTACAGTGGTTATGTGGATTTTTCCATTAAAGCGAGTTTAGTGTAGGTTTACATTGCTCTCTTCCACTAACATCATGTTCCAACTTCCTTTCTCCATTCCTTCTTTTGTGTGTCACCTTACCCCAACTCCTGACTGCTCTTCATCCTACTGACAATGAGCTTCTGTTGCAGGAATGTGTTGCCTCTAGGACCTGGCGTTAGAACCTTAGGGATGCTGTTAGTGCCCGTGACGACAGTTGTGAACATGCCCGTGTTGTGTTGTGTTAGTGCGTAAGTCAGTGTTAGTGTTAGTGTTGTACTATGGCCAACCAGTTAGTGACTCGTGCCGCATTGCTTATCACTCTTTGGATTTTGAACCTGTCTGATGTCAATGGTGAGTACAAAAGCAGAAATATGTGCTGAAATAATTTTATTTTTAAGGTTTACATTATGTATTTAATATTTTTGTTTTGCTGGTCAAAGGTTTATTGCCGCTTTAAACATACAGTTTAAGCAGCACATGCCTCTTGAATAGTTGTGGCAATTATAAACTGTTGAAGGATAGTTCTTCCTCCAGTAGTCGAAGGATCTACTAATGTAATGATATGAACTGCCTTCATCATTTCTAATATTAGCCTATTAAATGACCCAGAATGGTCTCTTTAATCTGTTGTCCTTAAATTTAAGGCCATAGTTCATTTTCCTTTTTCTTCTTATCGCTTCTGATTATACTACCAAATTAGCAATTACGGACAACTTTAACACCTTTAGCAAATTTTTCAGCTTTTAGAAATATCTAGCCTAGTAATAATACAGTTTGTCGGCGCTACTCACTTTCGACTACTACGTCAAGTTGGCTAGAAATCGTCATCTGGGCCTTTGGAAGGCTGAGGGACATACCAGTCAATACACATTACTCGTATACTAAAATGTGATTAAACGCCTACCAGGCGTTTCTCCATCTACTGAACGTATCATATTAGAAAAATGTCCCAACTAACACTGGGCTTATACACTAATTCTTCAATAATTTTTTATCTAATGTAAGGGGTTTGGACTACATAATTCTGAAAAGTATAAACATTCAACTGTTATAGAATAACATAAAAATAGAAGAGAACTGTTAAATTTATTTCCAGAACAAAAGGTTAACCTTTTATTTGACAGAGCTTTACTAGAATGTAATTCAATTACAGGGTAGAGACTTAACTTGACAAAATATAATATTCTTAAAAACGTTGGGAAAGAAAATTAAAAACAGCGCAAAGACTACTCAGAGGAATGACTCATTTACACCATATAACAGTTACTGACACAAGAATAACTCAGGAAATATAAAATTTATAAAACCAGAGTGAAAGTTAAAAACAGTGAAATGAACTAATCAGATGATTTACTCTTACACAATTTCTAATAGTTACTGAAACAAGAATAACTCAGGTCATAATATTCTTATTATAATATATATCCCCTAGAGAAAGTACAAAATAGATACTTTAAGTACGCAAATCTTAGTCCCATACATGAAAACTATAAGTGAAACTCAGCAGAGATGTCGTTGGGAAAGAGATTTGAGGGAAGTACTCCCCGAGATCTAGTTTATCCGTAGTACTCGTCAATATTAGATGATGCTGCTCCAATCCCAGGGTAAGCGGCTTCTCCGTAGTTTATAATGCAAACACATTTTCTTTCTAAGTAAGCTTGAGCTGGATTATACAAATCCCATACTTGGTATACAATGGTTTAATTAGAATAATTGAATTGTCTTAGTAAAATTAATTAGTGTCGTTTTGAGTTTGCAAACCTTGCCGAATTTAATCCTGCAATTTAGATTATTTCTTTGACATATTAAGCCTTCCTCAGCAATGCTTTTGGTTGGAGAGTTTATTATACACGATTTTCCTAAATACAACAAATTACATGTATTAAAGATAATATTGTACATTATTCATAATATTGTATATTAAGTGGAATACATTGCTGTCGTCTTAGTTGGACTCCCACTCACCTCTTTTCTTTGCTTTCAAAATACTCATGAATCAATTTGAAACGTTATTTTTCGACTGTTCGACAATCGTTAATCGTTAACATTAAAATTGAGAGCATATGATAGCTTTCATAAACTGTAGATAAAAATTTAAACTTAAAGATGGCAACATTTAAAATGTTTATCTGCAAATTTTATAAACATCCATATTAACAAATGCATTCGTATTTTTTACCCAAACCTGAGTCAAAAATGTATTCTATTTAATATGAATCAGATAAGTAAATAGGTTTTATAACAACAAGTTGGTTCTAATAGCCTTTAAAACTTTGTATAAAAAAAATATGTTCTGTTATTTTTTGGTCCATTTTCTGATTAACACCAATTTGCTTAATTTTGTGTTGTTGATCAAAAAGTTATGTTTCTGCAGGACGAACTATGTTATATGGACTATGGAATTTTAAAAATATACTAACTGTGCGATATTTAAATCATTAAGAACCTGCAATCTAAGAGACAATCTAAATAAGCCATATTATACGTTAGTTGAATTTTTTTCGTTTATCGCCTACCAAGATAAATGTGTGGATAACAATTTGAAGCAGTATGTCTACGACATGGTAAACATGTCTTTTTATAGAGGTTTTCCCCCTTTTAATCAATTTTACTGTATAATTTCTTGCACGAACAATATAGTTAGTTAATGACGAACATGTTAGTCGGTATACATAAACGTTTGTGGCGATTATTCGTTCTCTTTGGATGACAATTCTGGGTAATAAGTCAACCAGTTTACACAACCGGGCCATAAGGCAAGTTCATAGGTACATTTTATATTATCTCTTTTATTGTAAACGAAGTAAAACCAATTTGGAATTATGATATTGATTTAATAGTCCAATAGCAGAAAAGCAATTTATTTGCATTGTGTAAACAAAAAGATCTATTTTCATGAAATTGATGTTGGTAAACTATTGAATACTAATTTATTTCTCAGGTTACATTTTTGTAGCTCGTCACACTTAAAACCACCGTCAAGTAGCCTACCTACAGTAGGGACCACTAGAGAGTGCAGTTGAGGGAGGAGCCTATTTGGCGCTTGACCTTGGAGGAGTCAATGAGGACTGAGCGACGTTGCTTAACTTGCTCCCCGCTGTAACAGAAGCGCCGTGTTTGGTGGCAGTTAACGCGTTGTTTGGCAACGTCGTACGGCCTGTTTCATTGTATTGGCCGCCACCAACTGCACTCTTTCGTGGTCTCTACGAGATAAATGGACAAGTCGTCATTTTCCGGTATATTGTCGCTATTTATTTCGTTGGTTGATAGTTTAAAATGTGTCAATTCAAAAAGATAATCTTAAAATACTATCGTTTTATATTTTTCATTTTTATCATTTCTGTAATCTTCCATTTTGACTTCGACCAAACTAGCGCGGTTAACAAGCAATTGCTTTCTTAAAGGAAATCTCTCAATAAATTACACACAAAACTAGGCTCTGTGCTTAAACAATGTAAATTGGTTCTCGCCTCCTGGCCTATTATTAGACGAGCAGGTTCTCTGACATGATCAGACCAGACACAAAACTGGCGACTTGTCACAGCGGGGTGACAGTCCTGCTCTGATTGTATCCGTGGACAGCTGTCAGTACTGCCCTGACAGGCTGACAAGTCAGTCATCAATATTCGATTAGGGCTTAAATCGGAACGAGGGATTAATACCGTCCGTTTTTGGAAAATCTCACGAGACACAACCAGGCGCTAATGTTTCATTTCACGAGGGTCTGGATAGGTCGAAGATTATTTGATCAAATAAAATAAACTTTATCGATGCATATCTGGCTTCTAGAAATCAAACTTTCTCATGGTTTGCCAACAAGTAAACCCTTCGATAAAAATACGTAATACCCGAATTTTCTTATGATCGTTATTACACCATGGTGTGGTATACTTTTAACGTCATTCGACTAATACTTTAAGGGTGTACATTTTTGACATAGAAAATATTAATATTGTTTCTTCGTTTTTAATTTTTCACATAAGAAAATTTTAGTATTGTTATTTATTTTAGATTTTATTCAGGCATTAACTAAACATTTAAATTGAAATCTTATTGTTGATAATATATTAATACTATGTACTACTACTAATAAAAAGAGACGAATCAAACAAAATTGTTTGACGGATATGGTTTTATTTATCTTATAATATTTTTAATGATACCACATTGGTAGATAACTTTCAGTGTTTATTATATTTATCGTGCAGATTTTAAGTACATCTTATTAATAATGTTTAGTTTTAGATATATTATTGTTCTATTTCTGACTGTGTCATCTGTCTTACCAGCATAGCTGGATCTTGTAAGATGTAATATGACAATAAACGTCCATTCATCCATTCGGAAGCCGACTATTCTACCCCGTATTGATCGACAAACATGTCAAAAGGAATGTAAGCGCATCAAGTCTGCAGCAAGTCGGTGTCCCCATGCAGCAAGAGAATATTTGATTTAATCAAGTACTCAAACTGTTTACAGAAGGAGTTATGCGTTATATATTTCTTGTTTTTCAAATTTGACTTTTATCTTGAATCAACTATTAAATATATATTTCATAATTGAAATAAAAACGTTGATTTGTCAATAACAATAATTACACACCACAACAGTCATTTATACTAAATATTCTCCGTCTAATTACAGTATAATTTTGAGCTATGTAATTCTAATAAGGAAATAAAATTCTCAAAACAACAATAAATATTATATCGTGCAGAAAATCTGCTTTATCATTACATATTTGTTCTTTAAATTAATAATGTTTCATAGTCTTACTTTTAGTAGAATCTATTTTAGCCTTTATAAGTGTGAATTAGACAATTTAAAACTTGTTCATGATCTACGGCCCAATACGTCCTAGGGTCTCATTGTTGGAGTTTGTAACTCTTCCTGTCGCTGATTTCTCATTTTGGGTCGACGCTTTCATTTTCCTGTCCTTTTTTGTACTCTCGTTTCCTCATTCTGGCTTTGTCATATCCATTTCATTTGTTATATGAAGCATATAAGAAAATAGTGGTTCAAAAGAAAATCTGCATTGTAGGGGCTTCGTAGTCAATATAGGATGTACACACCAAGAATTGAAGAAGGCAAGGTTGGAATTCGAAAGAGGACAGGGATCGAATTAAGTTAGCATATGCAAAAAGTTATTTACATTCTTCATCATCATCGTCATCTGTATTTTAGAGATTCATCTGTATTAATCTGTCGATTTGTTGCGTGGTGACCGCTACCGCCCACAACTCTCCGCCAACTTTCTCTCCACAACCTGTCGAGTGTACACCGGTCTCAGGCGATAGCTATCTCTATTAGCTAATGAAGCTTGTTAGCCAGGGAAGGATGCACCACAGGATAGAGACGTCCGTCGCTACACGGCTGTGTGATCCAGCCGCAGGATAACACGGCGCTAATGAGTATCTTCGGTGACGCTCTTGTGGCCGCTGCTGGTTTGGCGAAATCTGAGCATTTTCCACACAGTTTTTGTTTATTAAGGACCCATCAGGTCCTTCATTAAATCGTGTCTATTTCTGTCTGTCAAACCATTTGTACGATAACCTTGGCAGAAAGATTCTAGAAACGATACATAGATTTCTTTTGGTCCACGAACAATCATGTCTCTTATTGATTTTGAGGTCCAAAGGTCACAGCATAACAACATTGAATGAAATACAGTAACAATGATTCTAGAAACGATGTACAGATTCTTTTTGGTCCAAGAACAATCATGTTCTTTATTGATTTTGAGGTCCAAGGGTCACAGCATAACAAAATTGCATGAAATACGGTAAAAATGATTCTAGAAACGATACACAGATTCCTTTTTGTCCAAGAACAATCATGTTCTTTATTGATTTTGAGGTCCAAGGGTCACAGCATAACAAAATTGCATGAAATACGGTAAAAAATTGTTCTAAAAGCGATACACAGATTCCTTTTGGTGCAAGAACAATCATGTCCCTTATTGATTTTGAAGTCCAAAGGTGGCTTAAAATAATTGCAAGGAATACGGTAAAAAGTGACAAACTGCATTTCGTTCTGTCGGCGATTCTCCATTTTGTTGGTAAAATCAAGCATAAAAAGAAGAATGATTTTTTTAATAACTCGATTTTGAAAAAAACAATATTCGATCAGTAATTATAAATAGCAAAGTTGATTTGGATTACTTACAAAATTTCTTTATCAAGAAAAAAAATATATAATCCGAAATTATGTTTGACATTATATAAAAATATAGTTTGTATCAACAACATCTGGATATAAGATGCTGTTGGTAAAGCAGACATTTCGAATGTGCCTTTGTCCTTAGGGCATACATGTCTGGATTATAACACAGCGTCATGAGTACCCGCCAACGTTTCATCTCTAACGTGAAGTAAACCAATTTCTTTATAAAAAAATTACTTAAATGCGGCCACTTTGGTTAGTTTTCATTATCGAATGCTTATTATTTTCAACATAAAATTGTATTCTGTCCTTAATTAAGTTTCTTCTTGCCTGTAAGAATAATACATGTGAATCACTGACTTTTTACCAAATCCATACAACATAAATTCATTGGATAGAGTGAATATAAATCAAATTTTGTTGGAATACAAATCCGTTTGGAAGCCCATCATACATGTTTCTAATCAGAAAGAATTCATTATTACATAAAGCAACATCTTAAAGAGAATATTTTATTTGGAGGTATTTTGAAATATTTTAAGACTTGCATCGGTAAAAACATTATAATGGTCGATTTTAATTACAATATATGAAACTATTTCCGGGTAGAGACTGAACGGCCTAGGACTCAAATTTTCGTCTCGTCTCGTCAGTAGCAGACATTTGGAAAGGTCCAGACCGAAGGGCGAACTTTGCTGTTAGTGAACATTAGAGAGCTGTAGAGAACTGCCGGAAAGTTTTATTGTAAGCACACGTCGGAGTGGGACGTGAGGGAAAGTCTAATGTGGAACCAAAACATGAGAAACTCCAATATTTGTAATCCTGATGACGAGTTTTAAGGGTCATACGTTATCTAGTTGTCCGAAGTCTTCCACAACATAATTTATGTGTTTTTTTAGACTTGAAACTCTTCACGTTTTTATAAATAATTTAAAAGTGACTACAGATTAGTCATGCTTTATCTACCCTTTTCATGTTTAGGGCTGAGCGTAAGCGAAGCTTCTCTCGCAGTGTGTTGCAAAAATTTAGCGCTGTTTTTTTTTTATATTTAATTATTCCAGCCTCCATATATAGATGAACGGTATGTCCCCCAAAGATGAAATATTCCAAGAATGCCTCTCTTTTCCGATGAATACTTCAATCTATTTTGTATTATCTAATTGATTGTAACTACAATGAATGTTTGAAATTGTATTTACAAAACGATGATTCTTGTTTACAGTGTTTGACAGAATAAGGTATGAGTACGCCACACCAGATGGAGAGAAATTGTGTCTGTCCACTGCGTGATAGGCTACAATGACGCTCAGCCAAATCATAGGTTTAGAACTCATTCTTGTATAAGTAAAAATGAAGTTTCATGCAAAATTTGCGTTTCGTCTTTCTAGAGATATCATACCTCATGATACATTCACATTTATCTAATTAATAATTTTCATAGCATTGTTCAAATAATAAAGTGCCGGTGATCTAGGGAGTGTAATACAACATAAGAGTGCTCTAAAACCAAATCTTGTCACATACCTTTAACATTGACTTTTCAATCTATTATTAGATCCATGAACATAAATGTCAAATTTTAAAATCTCTTATAATTTATACCCAGTGTGTTCCCAAATTTATGTATTCAACTATTTCCTAGTTGCCGTCATAGCTACATGTAAGACCAATGTTATTCGCTTAGGCTCAGCAAAATCCCATGGGGTAACATGCGCCACCATAGAACTGAGCTTTTCCTATGTTGAAGTGAAGCTTCATGCACAATTAATGTTCAGTCCATACGACAGTTCCTTCCAGGATATATTGCGGACAGAGAGACGGATACATGGATAGAAATACAGACATGAAATTTTTCAGCACATCGAGTCATCGCTCATGCTCAACCAATTACTATCTGATTTTTATTTATTTTTATAATTAGTTTTATAAGCAGATTAATAATTAACCTTTTAAAGACGTAAAAAGTATATTAAATACACAGCTGAAGGGAAATGTAAAGCAAAGAATAAGTAGAAGCGTGTGCATTTCAAAAAGCAATTACAGGCGTGTAATTGAAATCACATACTAGTCTTGGGAATATTTGTGATTTTCTCAGAAAATACAGAAAGTTTAAATATTTCATTATGAATGGTCTGTGGTTGGTAGATTGGATTGTTTGCGCTCTAGTCACTGAGATGAGTTGCAATATTCGAATAGGTATTCGAATACTTCACGAGTGATTAGAATAGTTATACTTTTGTGTCTTTGGCATTACTTTACGAGGTATTCGAATAATAATTCATTAAAATAATTCGAACCACTCGTATTTGGGCTGCTCGTTGCGCTCCAAACTAAAGGCTGAACCCTGATCACAAATTCTCCACTGATTATTAAATTATACCTAGGCACTGCACACTTCAATTACAAGTACTCTTGTTATATTTAGTAACTGTTGTAAGTATGTTATCAAAATTAAAATCATGTTTCATAAAAAAATGCATTTTATTACATTAAGAAATAATTCAATGTGTGCATATTTTATAGCACTTTAAATAATCAGGAAAATTTTAAAATATATTAATTTAGAATTAATAATTTTATGGAATAAGACATTAAAAAACTAATTGTACAGTAAAACCGTTTCTGTTCTTACTTTACAATAATATGATTTATAAATAGGTGAACTAGTTCAATTTTGGAAATAGACCCTAACGTAAATTCTAAAGCAGTTGCAAAAAACATATATTGAATAAATATTCTCTAAAATAATAATAAAACAATCCTTTATCAAAATATAAATTTAACTAATATTCGTTTGATACGAGTAGGCTGCGCTCACTCGTTAGATACTGACTATTCCTATTATTCAAAAGTAGTTAAAGCCAATCGTGTGTAGTATTCGAAATTATACGTGAACGTATTTGAATAATCGAATATAACAGACTTATTCGAGTTAGTAAAATACTTTTCTGTTCGAATCGGTCACTGATACTGCAATACTTAAGTGAAATAGTGCACTGATTAATCGATGGTGAGTGCATACATCCATAATACGTAAAGCAACTGAACATCTAGTGTCTACCTTGTTATATTTATATCGATCCAACATGAGTGGCACATCATAATTCGGTATGCTCTGTTTTCAAATCCATACATATAGTGAGTGGTACAAGCAATTACTAACATGACGTTTCGATATCTGTAATCTGATCTCTTCCTCAAGGCAAATTACTAACCTAACACATAAAATCCTTTTTTGCCCTTTCCCATCCCCTTTCTCGATTCTCCTTCATAATCTTTCCTTCGTAAAAAACAAACGTTAACTAAGAACCGGATGCTTGCTTAAGTTAAATCATTTTCACAGGCTAATGATACTAATTAGTAATTAAAAGTAAAAAAGTCAACTTTGGCTGAGAAACTTGTTTTTAATTAAACCGAATTCCTAAACAATTTAAAAACAGTCGTTACCCTTGATGAATTCTTGTTTAAACTTCTAATTTTCGAATTTTAGAAATTTATTCAATATATGAAAACAACTACTAATAATTTGTTCTGAAATAAAAATACTGCAGGCTAGGATGTATGCAATGGATTTATAGTGCTCATCTAATTAAAAGGTGATATAAAGATGACGATGGAAGGGACGCTTCCTAGTTTATAAAGGATAGAGAACAATGCTCCACCCTTAGCCCTTTCTTCATCGCCCCTAGGGGTGGATTACCAGGCAGACTATTGCATTCCTGCCATTGTAAACACCCCAGAGATGCTGCTTTGCAGTTTGCCTGCAGATTGAGACGCTGACTCCTACACTTCTACTCTGAAATCACTTGAAAATTTGAATTTAAAGTTCCAGACATAATGAAACACACGCCTCCAGAAGTACATTATGAACATAGTTGCTGCAATTTGATACTACTTTTCACCAAGCATAATTTGTATTCTATGACAAGTACTTTATACTCATATGACCTATTTCATGTAAGACAATCCTAAAATTTTTAGGGAGAAATTTGAATCATAGAAGAAATTATAAGCTCGAGAAAAATATTTTTTATTAAGTTAACTATACTTGTTTCACCATGGAAACCGAACTGTAATTGTGAAAACGAATCTTGGTAAAATAAAAAGGGGCTACTAATTATTCAATCTGACTTATTTACCAAGGCACGGCAATGGTACTACTCGCGCTCGCCGCTCCCTCCTCTTACACTGTTGGTTCCTGACAATCACGGCGGCGCGTTTGAAGCCACCAGACAGCTGACAGTTTTAGTCAGATGTTTCTGACATTTTGTGGTGACGTCACCGCGGGGGCAATCAGGACCATGTCACTGGTGACCCAGTCGAAGTCTAACCACTATAACTTTTTAAATTCGTCCAATAAACTCAGCAGGGGATGTTTTGTGAGTAGTTTACTTACATAAGGTTTACTTACTTGGAAAGGAATTATATAAAAGGTTCACACTGTAAAAATGTAAAGTATAAATATGCCAGCTGATAATTTTTTTAAGATATTAGATAGGGGAAGGAGACTTGGAGTATTTTCTTGTCCAAGGGATCTACTCTCTGGTGAGTTTAAGATTTGTATAGGATTTCGACGAAAGGAAAGGGGTATCTCATTACATAACTTGCAAATAGCAACTCCTTTTTGTGTGGAAAGAGAATAAAAATCCAAGAATTGAGACCAAAACTTAAGTTCATTATCTTTATTTCTGTTATATTGTTTTATATAAGACACATTTTTAACTTAAAAGCATCAGGGAAGACTTGTTTGAACATTAGGAATGAGGTAAACTCTGAATGACAAATATTTAGAAATACCAGAAATTATATTGCTTTATATTGCTAGTGCACTTTCTAGATGAGAGCCAACTGCAATGTCGCGAGGCGAAGTGTTTACTGGATCCTCGCGTGAACAGGTTTTTGATAAATGCGATTAGACACTTTTTTCTGAACATACGAATCAAAAGTAACCATGTCGAGATATAATGGTGTATCCTTCATCCAAATGGTAGATCTAATGCATGGAACAAGAAAAGCACCACTGTGTTTCTTGGTGAAAAATAAGATCATTGTGGTAGTCGTAAATGCGAGAAACCGTTTAAGATTCGATTAGACAACGCTTGTATTATGGGCAATTTGCCAGCAGTTTGTATCGTTTATTAGCTCCTAGTTTGTGATTACACGCTCGTTGATGGGGCTTGACATGTTTTTGCCAGCTCCAGTCAGAAAGTGAATGATCACGTGACCGACCAGGTGGTAAATTAACCGTAAAGCCTGGCCAGGTTTTAGCTGGCTGGTATCCAAATCGCATGTGTGGTTAAATAATAGAGACAAAAATAAGAATAAGAAGCGACGAGATAACCAATAATCGCTTGTTAAAACGCCTAAAAATAAGCAATAGCAAAGGTTACATAATATGTTAGTTTAGTGTCTTTCAAACGCTCGAAAGAAGCACTAGGTTTAACAGCTGCTTATCAACTGAAAGAGAATTCTTTTTGCAGCTCAGTTACTTGACAAACTGGAACAAATTCGTAAACATAAAAATATTAAATAACAGTAGCTCATTATGCTGGACTGTGAAACAAGAGTAGCTTCTCGCAACCTCATGAAAGTATACTTTCACGTCTGTTTCAAATTGCAACCCATGCCACAATTCTTCTTCACGAGTTGAAAATAGGTATTATATATATGAATTTAGAGCAATTAAATCACTACGTGAAAACAAAGACATAATTATTTTACCCAGCGACAAAGGTAACTCTATCGTTCTGATGAATTCTTTAGATTATATTGGTGAATCACAAAGACAACTGAATGACACATCAACATATGAGAAATTAGATGAAGATCCTTCTCCTCAACATAATGAACAAATCCAAAATTACCTTATGAACAACGGTCCTCAAGAGGGATTGTCTCAGAAAGCCATTGAACTACTAACACCTACATGTCCTAGAACTCCAGTGTTTTACACTTTACCGAAAACACACAAGTCTACCAGACCACCTCCTGGCAGGCCTATCATCTCCAGCGCTACGGATGCCCTACGGAAAGGATATCTGCTTATGTTGACGACATCTTGCAGCCGTTTGTAAGAACACTTCCTTCCTATATCAAGGACACAAATGACTTTTTAACTAAATTAGCTCAAATTAATCAAACCCTTGCCTGACGACGTCTTATTGTGTTACTGTCGATGTAGAATCTTTGTATACAAATATTCCTACAGATGATGGTCTCAGCGCTCAGCGCTGCCCAAAATCACCTTGATTCACTGCCAAACGATTCCAAACCTAGTACTAATTTCATTCTCAAACTTATGACCATGATTTTAACCTTAAATAATTTCAAATTTCAAGACCAAATTACCTTCAAAACAAAAGGAACTGCTATGGGCACACGGATGGTCCTTCTCTATGCCAATCTTTTTATGGGACTATTGGAAAAGAATTTTTTAACCAGTCAAAATTATAAACCTCTAATTTGGTTCAGGTACATAGATGATATTTTTATAATATGGCAGCATGGTATCAAAGAAACTTATCGACTTTCTTTTTAACCTCAATAAATTTAGCATTTTAAAAATTTACATGGTCTATCTCACCAGATTCAGTAACATTCTTGGATACTGATGTATTTATTGAAAATCACAATTTGAAAACAAAAATTCATGTCAAAGACAGTAAACAAAATGCAATATTTGCATTTCACCAGCTGCCATCCACTTCACATTAAAAAATCTATACCCAAGAGTTTATCAATAAGAGCAAAAAATCTTTTGTAGCAATCAATCTGACTTCCATAACTACATAAACAGGACTGTCCCATGTACTTTTTGAAAGGGGGTATCCAAAAAATCTTGTTGATAGACAAATCAGAGCACCTAAAAATATTTCCAGTGCTATTAATCCTAATGATCCTAAATTTATCACCCAATATTTTCCTGGCCTTCATAAAATCAAACAAAATTCTAAAGGTTTCCTTTCCTATTTTGGAATCTTCCCCTGAAAACTAGACATTTATTTTCTAAGCCCCCAAAGTAATTTTTAAAAAACCTCCAAAATTTACAAAACATTCTCTCTAGACCGAAATTAAAGTATGAAGGCAATACAAAAAAAGTAATAACATCAAATGTAATGTGTGCAATCCTTGTAAAAAGCCAAGATGCGGCATTTGTAAGATGTTAATAAATTCTAAATCGTTTAAAAGTAGCACAACTGAAAAAGAATATCCTATTAAAGGTAACATTGATTGCACTACAAAAAAAACATAATTTATCAACTAACCTGTAAATTCTGTCCCAAAGACTATATTGGAAAAAACCATCACTCCATTAAGAGTGAGAATGACCAATCATCGATTTGATGTTGCTCATCAAAATTATGAGAGACCATTATCTGCTCATGCGATTCAACACAATCAAAATAAATTAGAAAATTGCTTCAGCCTAAAAGGAATTTACCATTTAGAGCCAAACCCCAATCAAAATACCAATCTGATAAATTTAAGAAATGTTGAAATCGCACATCAATTAATTTTAAAATCAAGGCAACCAGATGGGTTTGAAACCTAAGATGATTCTCTTTAACTTTTTATAACAAAAAAATTTTAGTTCTATGTAAACATTTACAAATATTCTACATACAGCTGATTGGGATCTTGTTGTTTATGGTATTTATTTGTTAAAATTTTATTTTGGTTATGTCTTTTGTTTTTGGTTTGAGTTCTGTTTATATGTTTTAATTCAGTGTGTTCTGATGAAGGGTTGTGTCAACTCGAAAATTAAACATGAGCACTGAATTTTTGTTTCTGTTTTTATGTACACTATAAAGTACTTCGAAGAGTATATATATATATATATATATATATATATAATACCTATATACTGTGTATATATATGTATATATATATATATATATATATATATATATATATGTATGCTATATAAATATCTACATAAAGGCGAAAGCCTCATTGTTTGGTTTAAAGTAACTAAAAAAGTTGTAATTCCAAAAATATCAAAATTCCGCGATTAAAAACATATATAACTGTAAAAACTGTTCCATTTCTTTAATTACTTATTTATCTATAAAAACTAAATAAGGAAGGATTATGATACAATTTAAAACGTTACTAAAAATAGGTTTAATCTGCGTGTTGAGCTCTTATATACCTCTGTATATAAGTTGTATTTATAGTGTATAGTGTATGTATAGTGGAGTAGATAAAAGTACTCCAAAGTGCTATCGAGGTTAGGATGAAACCACCATACCTCTCTACGGCATAACAGAGAAAGCTACAACAATAGCTTATTTTAACCTAAGGAGATTTCCTAATACAATATTCTTCGAAAGTCATTTCCTGGATCCAGTAGAATATTCCTCCACCCTGCTTTTTTGCGATTTGTTAGGCTTCACAATTTGTCATAGGTCTGATTCTGTTTGCTCAGACCAACATCTATGTTGAAGCACAATCCTCGGTTTGCCTTAACTTTTTGTTTTTGATCTTTTCTTAATTATCTTAATCTTAGAATTTCCTGGATTCAGTAGAGTGTTCCTCCACCCTGCCTTTTTTGCGATTTGTCAGCCTTCACAATATTTTATAAAAGCAAAATTCTTACCTTCTTCTAAATAAAGGTTATAATAAAATTCTAACATTTTAAAATCAAATCGGCCTTATGGATAATCATGATGGTAATTAGTAAATAAACTGAGTACAACCGTATGACATATTATCATTATTTTAACATAGCAACACATGTGATGTTATCACTTCGTTGGATTGGTTGGTAACACTTTCGTTGCGTTCTATCGTGTTCTTCGAAACTAGGTTAATTAACATTGTAGGTTTAGTTCAAATTGAAATATATCTAAAACTACCTACTGTATTTTCTCAGTAGTTTACTGTGAGAAGAATTATTAATAAAGTGTATAGTGTTAACCTTCAGCGCATCTCCACAGTAGAGGCTGGCTGGAGAAAGTAGGTGAGTGGTAGTGTTGGCAATGACCGTGCTGAACGTCAGGCACTCGAGTGTTTCTGGGCAAGTGGACACTCATACAAACATCTTCTAAGTGGAGTTTCACAAATATGAGTGAAGGACTGTCCTTGACCTACTTACTCATGAGTTACCGAGCAAGATACCGAGCGTGGAGGAAAAGCGGCTCGACCACGAGCTGTTTGTGTGTTCTTGTATTTAGCCTCCTTGTACTATGTGGGTGGCTCGACCAGCGGTCTGTAGAATCAAAGCGGACTTGACAGTTCCTGGGAGTCACACGCCAGTGTTAGTGTAGAGTTAGCTGTCCGCCGTCACTTCAAACACAACCGCCCCACTAGAGCTCATTCAGTATGAGGAATATCCTTTGTCCATAATATTGGTTGTCCGAAATATCCTTGATTGAAACTGACGTAGCTTGTGAGTAACCGAGAATAAGTAAGATAGCCATTCGACCCGCTCGCATTCCTGTTATTTCTTGTACAGTTCTGTCCTGTAAACATTGGCACAATTTACAATTTATAGATTTAGTTTTATGAAGTACTTAGAAGATTTACTGCATGTAAACATCTGAAATATTTATTACACTATACCCTTCAGGTTAGAATTTCTGTTATCATACAAGACGAATTGCGCTAATTATATTATATTATTTTTTAGCTTATTTCTGTTTATCCAGTTGTTTTTCCTCTAACAGTTCATTAAAAGGCAAATAATCCCAAAGGTGACGTATACTAATCTACTTCAAAAAATGTTTAATTTATTAAAGTATACAAATTTGATGAATTGAAGACGTATAAGGATGAATATGTACTAGCCTTGAGTGCGTATACGGGATATTACCTCCTTCGATAATTGGTGGGCAGCACTTTATCATCATAGTAGATAAATCCTGTTTCCTTCACCAGTTCTTTTATGCCGTCGGGGATTCGTATTGAATTACTGTACAAATGTCATGTTTCTGCCTGAAACCTACAACTTTTTCTAAACATACAGGAATTGGCCAACACCACTTATTTATTTCCAGCGCTTTCGAAGAATTCAACATCGTACTGTATAGAAGATTACTTTGAGTGCTCTAAGTCAAGTATGTCACAGCTCCATCATCTTAACGTCTACACTCAGAACTTCCAGGTTTTCGCCTTATTGTCATCTGAAATCGGCCAGCTCTTCCTACACAGTGCATTTCTACAACTGTCACAGCTAACTATTTACACCATCACAAGAACTAACATCTATCTGCTACAGCATCGTAGTAACTAACTAAAAAGTAAATTTAGGTAAAATATTGTACTCGTATTGTATTGTCAGTTTTAACCAAATAGTTGAAACTGAAGAAGCTGTAGTTCATATTTCAGTCAGGTGAAAGTATTGTTCACTATTTCGGGGGTACTCATGTTTCTTACAGCCCAAAGGAAAGAGTTATTGTAGGATATTTATATTCAAAGACTAACTTAACTGATAATTCACATTTAAACGTTACTACTACCAAGGAAATAATGTATAATTGATACTGATTGCCTTCTACTAATTCGTCAAAATGTGCTAAAATAAATTTCTGTCAATCCAGTCAATTAATTATCTTTCCTCAACGGTTCTTGTTAAAAGACGAGTACTTCAGATGACTCGGAATACGTATTTAAAGTATACATTAGGAAATTAGAAAAAATCATTACAAAGAAAACAAGCCCGTTGGATTAATTACTTCTCAATAATTGATACAGTTGATGAAATATGTGACGCTATTATTGGTACAACAATGCCAGACTCCATCGACTTAGTTCGGTGTCCTTGTAAAGCAGCCAGACAGCGTGAAATTAAATTCGAGAAATAGTAGAGCCGGCTCAATTGTTTTTATGGTTCTAATAACCGTTTAAGAGTGAGACACAGAGAGTGAGAGAGAGACAGAGATAGCAGCACTGCAAATTAATTTCGATTACGTCTCTACTTTTGTACTGGAATGAATTTATTCCTCACTTTATTCAAGAGAATCATAAAGTTATTGATGTTAGGTAAACTAAAGTGTTTACAGAGAGAGACATTAAATACATTAATAAAATTTAATTGCGGTACAAATCATACCTCAAAAACAGAGTAAAAAGTAAAATTTGATACAATCAAATTAGGAAATAATATTAAAAGACATAGGTCTACCACTGAAGCAGCCGAGAAATAAAGGAAAAAACGACGAACCGTAAGCAGACATTTATAATTAAAACTCCTACATTTGTATTAGATTTTAAATCGTGTTAAATAAAGGATTGATTTATATGTTGCTGTATTTAATATTGGCATTTAATTGTCTTTGCTTGTAAGCAAATTGAAGAGTGACATTAATGATTTTGATATATGTAATTTAATTTGGATGGAATGATAATAGTACTATCATTCATACATTTTTTGTGTTCGTGTACTAAATTTAAAAAAATCTCAACTTTGGCTACATTTTAATCACTTTTTAAAGCCAAATTGTAGGTCTTCAAACTAGCTATGTAAAAGTGAAAAAATATAAAAGTAACCTCACACTCATAATACGTGTAGAAAACCCAAATTGTAATGCATTTGCAGTCAAGTTTGAGTAGTAGAATAACAAAATAAAGCGGGTTTCATGAAAGAGTTATACATTTATTTACTGATGACACGTTTGAATAAGGAAAAGGTCGAAATCTTTGAGAGAAGATTGGGTAGTATCCTCCAATGTGAAACACTGCAATCGGGACTAGATTTTATTGCGGTAACATGTTACACTGCACTGAAAAAACACAAATGGGCGTGAGAGCTTTCGGCACTAAAGACGTGGTTGAAATAAAAAAAAACACATTTTCTACCCCGTAGTGCAGTGAACTGTTCGCTTCGCGATTTCCAGGCGTGGCACGGTTCAGTGGCAGTCTGAAAGCCTTTTTATTCCACTGTTATTTTTGTCATACGAGGGAAGTCCTATTGTTCTCTTACCCCTCGGGAGCCCCATTTTGAAAAGGGGAGGAACAGGGGCTATCTGCATGTCTATCTGTACCGTATTTTTATATCGCCATGATCTAGTCTTCTATAGGAGAGCGATCGATATTGTGAAGAATCTTTCATTATTTATAGGGCAGTAGAGGTTTCACAGTTGGGATGAAGCAGGGGAACACAGTTTGATTCGTAGATCAGTGTATTTGAAACACATTGAGGCTTGGAGCACATTTTCATTTGGTTTGGCCGTTCAAAATATTTTTAATTAAACAATATTACTGTTTATTCACTGTTATGGATCTAATTTTAGATGATATTGTAAATATTTCGCAGGATGGTGAATATGGGTTTTCCATAATAAAGTAAAATAATAGAATTATGGAGGTTGAATTACAAAAAAAATAAGAGTTTTTAGTATAATTGATTAACTAGTAAGGAGCGCGTTCGTTCTTGTCTGAATTATCGAAGTAAAGTTATGAATCCCATCATGTATAATAATTCCATTCACTTTCTGCAGTAGAAACTTCAAATTTGATTATACTACTGTTTATTAATGGGTTTTTATATTCTTTGTTAAAAATTATTTGATACATTTTCTCTGGTTTGGAATTTTGTTTTTATGGGCAGGAAGAAGAATTGTGGTAAACTAAACAGTGAACCATCTATTATTTATAGAATTTCGTCAATAAAGAGAAGAGAATTTTTATGCACAAAAAATATTGAACGTTAAACCGTAAAAAATCCATAGAAGCAAAACAAACTAAATACAGTTTTTTTTATTTGCTTAAAATATGTGGATTGACGCTTCCTTTTTTGAAGAAAGGAATGGAGCAAGGAATGGTTACTTTATCCTGTTGGTTTGAGCATCAAGTCTCTTAAAATTGAAAGCTCTGTTGCATTGTAGTACTTCTAGAATCATGTTTTCTGATATTACCTTACATTTATGTCTACTGCAGAGGAAAGATTAGGCCGTAACCAAAAGTTATGACTTACTCGACTCAACATAACCACCCATGATCTATTTTCGTTAATACGAAAGTAATCAAGACAGCTTCAAACGTATTACATAGTTTCCAAGTATTTGATCAAATACATTATTAAAATTTCAAATCCATGCCAAGGTGTAATTATCGCAGAGTTAAGTCCTAATTACATATTGATACGTGTCACGTCTGTATGACTGACAACTGTTCACAGGGTACAATCAGGGCAGGATTGTCACTCCGCGGTGCCAACTGACATGAGAAACCAACATGACATGCCAACGTTGTATGTCGGACGTTCCAGCTTTGTATTACATTGGGGTTTAAACTGCTTGCAAAACCAATAAATAGTGTAAAATATGGCCAACATCTTGGATTAAATGTGTTATGAGATTCCGCAGTATTTTGTAGAAATTTTGCATTTATACATCGTCGTTTGGATCATCATTATTTTAATTTTAATACTTTATAGAAAAGCAAATATTTTCTCAAAGATATACATGTTGATACACTGCCAATAATATTGATGCGCAGTGGCGTTTGACTAACGCTTTTCTCAGGAGTCCTAAGATGAACATTTCCTCTGAAAACCATAATATTTTATTTGGATCATCACAAAACTGATCAGGAAAGTACAATTTCGCCGAGACTGTAAGAGCTTCTTGTGGAATACTGAATGCGAGGTTTATTATCCCTGGAAGGGAGAAAATTGTAGAGACTCTTAAGAGCGAACTTTCCTGTTAGTGAAGTGCAGGAAGTTTTATTGTAAACAGGCATCACAATGAGACGTGGCTTAAGACGTCAATCTTTTGCATATCTGCAAAGTGGAATACAATTCTTCTTCTCAAAAAATTCTTCTTCTCAAAAAATTTAAGATATTTTGGTGGTGACCTTTTTATACTATATAGTCTATCTTTGAAGAATACCATAAGTTAAGGGTGAAAGATTAACAATAAATACACTGTCTAAAGACTTGAGTTTGTTTGAAATACTTTTTTTACTTAATGTATTAGGTGACTCCATTAGGTCACATGGAGTTATATTATTATATGTTTACCTTCCTGAAAATTCCTGATAGGGTGGAAGAACAGTACTAACATTTAATCATTTAAGGACCGTGTCTATTAATCCTCTTGTCTGAAATAGTATTCAGAACTAATGACCGTACTACGAAGCCTCGAGGATGCTGTAGAACTCAATCAGTTAAGGCATCCTTACACAAACTTCCTGCAAGATCCTATCGTCGCCTTCCGGGGTCGGAGGCAGGAAACCTCTACGAGCGCTGGCCGATTGCATCAACTCATCCGGACAACCTTGGTGGGAAATGGAGCATTAACACGAGAGTTCTATGCCTGCATCTCCTTCTGGCAGTGAACGTGGGTCACTGCGAAGAGTGGCACTTACGTTTCTCAGGCGGAATGCTAATGTCGATCTTAACTCGTTTCCGCGTCAGTTAATATAATCATACCACTAAATTAAGGTACGAGAGGAGCTAACGTCCGGTACCGTTGCTGGTTCTTCTGAAGTTTTCTGAGAAGTCTTTAACCTTTCTTACTAGTTTAACCTTTAAGTACTGACGCGTGGTGTTGTCAAACCCCACCTTGGTAAATTTAAATACAACAACCGGAAGGGGTTACATGTAATGCTATGCTTCTGAATATTGCCAAGTTAACTCATGCGTGATCTGTATATGCTGTTGGAACTTCTTCATGTAAAGTGTAAAGTAAATTTATCATTGTAAAGTGATTTTCGTGTTTTATTTGCTGGTTGCTTTACAGTTTACAGTTTTGATAATGGATTCAGAAAATAAGAAATTGAGCCAGAACTAAGCGGTGTGTCTAAAGATACGAAATGCAGTTGATAATTTTCTTATGGAACCGGAATAATTAATGATAAAAAGGAGTATATGAGTGCTTCTGACTACGGCACTATAAATTCTACCACAGATGACAATGGAGATGGACATTGGCTGTGAGGCAGCTTGCCATTGCTCATATTTCGAAATATATCCGGTGCTCTGCCAAGAACTTGCACAAGTTTCGGTGGAAGAAGGAAACATCAACAGAGTTGAAAGAAAGAAGGAAAGTTCAATGCTTAGTGTGTCCAAGAAACAGGAACGTATAAAAGAGCTTCCTGTGCACAATTTTGTAAGCCAATGAGGATAAAGCACATTAAACCTGTTTTTGAGGAGTGCTTGAAACCCGAAAATGAATCAGAATAAGGACTAATTGCGTACATTTTCTGCATAATTAATTCATTAATTTCCTCCCAAATACTGGTTACTTTTGATAATTTTTATTACGCTCTTTATAAGCAGTGAATTTGGTAAATTAAACAAATATTTAAGTAATTAAATGTGTTTTACGTTTTTGTTAACAACGAAGGCATAATTTAAGTTTCCAAAATCAGACAATTTTAAGTAAGCAGAATAAATAATGTCCATTTAAGCCAAAATAAAGTATATTTAAAATACATTTTCAATGTAACTGTACATATCTATAACTTTAAAAAGCACACACTTTTAGGAAATAGAAAGAATACAGGTAAAAAATTCTTCAAACATTTAGTAATAATTAAGTACAACCTATATTGTGATTAAATCACATAAATATATAGCTAAGTATTTTGGTACATTTATTAAAAATGTAGGGTTAAGTACTCAAGGGTTAAGATAAGCATACCACTAAATATATTCTGTACCAATAACTCTGTCCGCCTCACATCTGGGAAAGGAGGTTCGACTCCGTTTCAGAGTCTGAAGTGAACGAACAGTTTTGAAATTGTATTACTTAGTTGAATGATACACTTTAGGTATATTACTCTGCAGTTTTTTGGTAATACAGTTATTCGAAATTTGCGTCTTATCTTAAATAATATTAAAAACATAAAGTTCTTTGTTAATATAAGGCAACTCAGGAGTTGAGGTAAAGACCTGCTAGAAAAACCTTTAGCCGGTTACACTAAGCGTAGAACCTTTTAAACATTTCATTGTTATCACAATTTTGTTAGTTTATTTGGTTTTCTGTAGAACATTGTTGAGGTCCTACTAAAAAACAAAACTAGGAACATATATTTGCATATTATAACTAAATGTTCTCGATTAAATAAGCTATAAATCACCACGCTTTTAAAAAGATTGTCTTTAATTCCAAGTCAATTTTCTTATTGTGCGTTTTTTACTTTATTTTGCAAATATTTAGCGAACTTTATTGTTTTTGTCATATAACTCTCTTTGAGTAATGAATTTTAATTTAACACTTTATGCCGTAGAGTTAAAACTGTTCTTTAACTAAAGGATTGCTATAAGACACAAAGGGTAAATATTTGTGTTATTTGAATCTAAATGAATCCTGATTATCCAGACTGAGTGGCTCCCGATTATCCGAATTCAGAGCCACCTCACTCTAGTAACATTACGGCCAACTACAGACTGTGCCTGTGCTGGCAATATGTTATTAATATCAGATCAGGTCTCCTGTAGTACTGGACCTTGTAATCTTATTAAATTATTGTTCACCTCGCCCATGTAATAGCTGCCTTACCTCCTACTCCAAGGCGGCCGGAGCTTACGTGGTTGTTACGTCACTTACCCATCATCTACCGGAATGGAATGATTCCATTATAGTACTTATATGTTCCAAATATTTCTGTGGGAGTGCGCACACTTTTTATTTCTGTACCATTATGTGCTTCAGTCCATGCTTTACGACCCTCTTTCATCGCCGACGTCCAATAATTAAGGATTATATAAAGAAATAGTCTCGGAATTTATTGAAAGGTTTATTTTTAAATATATCACTGGCTGTGGTATACATTTTTATATGACAATCACACTAGCTATATTAGACGAGTTATAAAACAAGAACTCACTATATACGATGTTATATTACAGTAACTCGTAGAGTAGAAGATTATATAGCAATAACGCACTAGCTACAATATATGATCTCAAGGCAATAAATTACTAGCTACAGTGTACGATGTACGATGTTGTAGTTCTATAACTCATCATATAAGATGTTATACGACAATAACTCATTGTCTACACTATACGATGTTATATTACAAAACAAAAAGTGCTTACTCCTATAATTCTGTTCAGATTTTAATCTACTTGCCCAACTACAACAGGTAATTGTACTGATAAGCACATTCAGAAGACCAAATATAATTTTTATGAACAAAATGGATGAAACCATTCTTTTTTATTCATTTTTTTATTTGTTGTTGGTCCATAGCATTTCCACATTCTTACAATGTAATACAAAAATCAAAGACTAGTTGGCAATTTTTTAATCTTGATAGAGCTATAATTGAACAGCAAACACTGGACATTTTTGTGAAGCAATTTTGCTCTTACCGTTTATATTGTAATCTATGATCTTAAATCTGCAATATAAACGTTGGTAATACACGGAGTTAGTAAACGGTTCAGTAAATTACCTGAAGTAAAGTTATGTAAATTAGGTCACAGATCATACTTCCCAAAAAGAAATAAATGATTTTTGAGTTGTTATTGAAACTAACAGTGTTTTCTATTATTATTTTACCTCATTCTTGAAAACTTGTCGCACTTTCTGGCTTCAAGATAGCGATTACAACTTAACTGGATGTTATTCAACTTGTTTTAAATACCAACAGCCAAGTAGATTCGAAGTAGAGTTTTAGTAAAGTTGAAACCATATTTCTGACGGAAGGGCTGTCACGTGCACGAACAGACGAAAGAGAACTTGACTTGACGCGAGAGACGTCCACTGTCCAGCGTGGCGATGGCGGGTTCAACTTGTCACCGGCCTGACATATGCCCGCTTCACACCTACAAGTTGCGACACGGGTCATCGACCAACGAGCTGGGCTGCCCCGTCCATGCGACATCTTACTGTGCACCTTGGTTACAATACCAGCCAGAGTCTACACTAGACCCGTTATTACTTGATCGCAATATCCTTTGAAACGTCCATCGAGGAATGAGCAAATTCCTGTTAGGGGAGACCGACCAATGGGAGAGATTGAAACAGACATTGTGGGACCAAGGAAAATTGACGTATATGCAGTGTTGCAAGTATATTTCAATCTTTAGATGTAAAGGTAGAACGGTTATAGTGTAGTGTATCAATCTATTTCACTGAGTAAATTCAATTTTCCTTTACATTAGCTAATTCCGTACTGCAGCGTTCAATGTCACATATATTACTGAATGGAATATTTTCACAGACACAGATATTACTGTGTAGTGTTATTTTCCGAGCTTTTGAAGCAGGATGTTACGATTTAAATGCATGGAGGCTCAAATCGTCACTCAGTTAAATTTAATTAAAATTATTGTTTGGACTCAAACTTAAGCAAAACACATTACGAAAGCACAAAAATTCGAAAGGTTATGCAATAGCTGTTGTCTTAGATTTTACACATGATACCATCTAACTTATTTTTTAATGTAAGTATCTTAGTATTCATTCCATTGTTGTACATACAATGCATAGTTGTAATGAATACGTCTTTTTATAGCTTTGGGGCATGCTATTTACATTTTTTTTTTTTACTAATACGCATCCTCTGCGCCAATGCAGCCACGGTGTACTTTACCCGTTGGTCATTCATGTTGTTCCTGGGTATAGGAAAATGTCATGCTCAGTTAATGATGTAAAGTCTAATTATAAGGTAGTAGTTCGCAAAGCAGAACTATATCAATTCTATGGCTCATTTCATTCTAGAGATGTGGTGCAGATCGAGTGATAGGATTCGCTAACGCTCAGCCAACAATTTTCGGCGGTTCAGCCAACTTAGAAGGCCATAACCTACAGTGTGGTCGATTGTATGAAGATCCACATTGCCTACAGTATGTAAAAAAAATGAAAAGCCATCGTTATTAAAACTTCTTGAGTGGCTCGGTTCATTACAGTAATTGGATCTACATAGAATTCCTCCCCCCCTCCGCAGTAGTATTACTGATTCTTAGCGATATGATTCTTAATTTAAACCCGTATCCTGTACGAATGGTTCTCAAGGAATATGTGTAGAAATATGAAATTCAGTGCGATTTCCAGCTCTATTTTCAGAAATAGAAAAGTGATTACAAGTATGAAAAGCGTTGAAATATTATTGGTCTTGAAAAAGTGAAATTTTCCCTAAATATTACAGCAATATGTGCTATTCATTGTGAAGATATTTTAGTTTTAACTATAGAAAATCTAGAATATAGTAGTTCCATAGTAGGATCACATGACCCTGGGGTAGAGAATGTGTATACAACACCCGACTTTTAACTAAAATGGGATATTTTAAAGGTCGGTTGGTGACTATTCCCCATCAAAAGCTCTTTAATTTGTTAATAACCAATACAGTACCTTTAATTTCATGGTTTTTGGCTAACACAGTAATATTGAATTTATCCCTAATTTTAAAGTACCAGGAGAGTTTTTATTTTAATAGAGTATTTTCGGTCTATTCAAAGAAAGATTCGTAGTTACCATTTTGAATATGGTTGATTGTAATACTTCTAAAATATCTTTAAATATTCTGACGGTTTCGTTTGCGTATAATTCAAATTTTAACATTCTAATATTAGATTTAAGAAACATGTATTCATGGTATGCGCAATTATCAATCGTCTTTATTTATTTAGTGTGAATCAAAATGTCTCCATTGGAATCTGTGTACACATTTTCCTAATTTTTGAACGCACCAAAATGTTTATATCGCTTAAGAGATCGTTACCACTACACCTTACTCTTGCCTGTAATTAAGGTCTAAACCACTTCCTTCTCCAAATTCATCTTTAGCCAAAATAACACACGCTGCTGTTGCAAGTGCAACCTCTTCCACACTCGAAATTTGGTACACTGAGTGAGTCACCTTGATTGTTCTGATAAAGAGAAAACGAACTATGTGCTGCGTTGCAAACCCAAATTGCAAACATTGATCGGAAACTTGTGCTACCCATCAAAGTTGACAATTTTTGGTTTGCAACTTTGGTGTGCTATTCAATTCGTTGTGTGAAGTTGTAACATAGTTATTATTAAATGTTTTTCATTTCGGAAAAAATTTACCCATTTTAACTTGATTTTTTATACCAGTTGTCTATAGCTCAAATTACCAGAATGCTTTTTGAAAAAGGCAAGGTTCGAAGTTACATACAAGCAACGTGCAATTTAAATCACAAGCAATATAGAGGTTACACCATAGTTGTCAATTCCAAGAATAGGGTATGTTAAATCTAGCTGCCCAAGTTTACAGTCTGCGCGGTAGGCAACAGGCACATACTTTACATGAACAATAGCCTCTAATGAACTTTCCCGCCTTTTTTGTAAACCCGCTCGGACCAGAACAGTGTTATGAAACTTTCAGGTCCTCCATTAGGCTCACAGTTAGCTCCATATGGCCTCGATCTATTGACGTTAGATCCATTAACTCTGAGATCCATGATTCAATCGGAGAGCTTCTAGTGTTCAACAATTATCGGCCTGTAACAATAATTAACGGCGATTGGAAATAATTGACGGCACCTGAGAAATTAGAAGATTTAGTAGATACCAGGTTCTACTTACCTTTATTAATCACTCTGTTGGTTTAATTGGACGATAGTCTAGAATCCTTTGTTGGAATGAGATATGCTCCCTGACTACGTAAAGATTGATGGTGGGGAACTATATTTTCCTAATTATTTGAAGCTTTACATGAAGACATTTTTTCGTTTTCTTTCTATAATTTTATCTTTTGTGATCTTAGTTCGTGATGAAATTTGATGAAAAACCGAAATGAGTGCATATTCCCTTGCAGATAATCATTTGTCTTAACATTTTTCTAAGGAGGAGTAAATAATTCTTATTAGAGATAGCCTCGAAAGGTGATACAAATATACAATAATAAATCTTTTTAACACTTCTTGATATAGTTTTTATTTATATTAAATGATTTTTATATATTTATGTTTATACTATATTATATAAATTATTATATAATTTTATTTTGTACAATGTATATTTCAAATTATAAGAATTCATACAAGTACCTGATAACACATTCTTATAATTTGAAATGTACATTTTACAAAATAAAAATATATCAAAAAGTATTAAAAAGATTTATTATTGTATAAATTATTATTATTTTTTTTTACTAATTTATTTGGACGCCATAATAAGGAATTTTTAAAACTTAGATCCTATTTATTTATTCTGTATAAATAACTAGAAAGGAAAAAATTGGCCCTACGTAGTTGTAGTGATTTACAATGTTACTGTTTAAAACTGCAATCTTCAGGAATCATCACGTTTGAAAGTCCGCTTTCATTCAAAATCCCACTTTTCTTGATGCATTGCATTATGTTGACCATTTAGATATTAATGATTTAAAATAAAAGTTAAAGTCCAACATAGTCAAATTCAGGGAAAGGATGCATCTCTTTTAACTTGGTTACTTATCACCTCTACCTTATTTCCTTGTCATGAGCAGATTCCTCGGTCTGAGGTTCACCACCGGAGACACCTCAGGGCTCCAGGAACACAGGAAGGCCTACAAACACCACCGCTGATGACGTCACTAGCAAGCGGCGGCACCGCGAGTCACGCAGACTACGGTATCTCCATACAATAGTGTCGACTCCACTGTCTTCTTTTTGCGGCGAACCAGTCCCCGGCACAAAGACACCGAGGACGCTGCCGGGCTCCGGAGTCCTCTGAAGTATTGAGTCAATTCTGTGAAGATCGCTGGATGCAATCATAAGCAATAACTGCAATTGTTCCATCTGGATGGAATTTGATGGCTCAATCCTATCAGTGGAAATGATTGAGTTTGCAACATTTTTTGTTTTTGTGGCCCCATAACGACTTTCTTAGTAGTCTTAAAATATTTTCGAGACGTACAATTATTTTTCCTTGCCTTTTATCTAAATTAACATAGGATCGTAATTTTACTCATGTCTGTAAACTTTTTTACTTTTATGGCTCAAAAGAAATAATTATTGGGAAAGTCTAAGAATAAGTGATAAATCATCGTTACGTAATCCTATTCTTGTTCGTTAGCTGGAGGCTATCACACGCTTCCTTATCTATATCATTATTTTAAAAAAATGTACAATGGAATGAGAAAGAGTTTATCACTGTATCTAATATTTTGATACAGAAAGACCACGTTAACAATACCTCTATGAAATCGTAATGATATAAAATTATTTTGGTATTTTTTCACCAGAATGATACTCAGTAAACCTTTGAAATATTAATTTACTTCTCTCTTTGAACTTTTTATATCGTAACCGACTGTGCTTGCAGCAAAGCAAGGGTTCTGGAACAATATTAATAGCGCATCCGGCACTTGAGTGGCCTATATTGTAGTCTCCGCGCGCGCCGACCCGGCTAGTTTATTCTTTGCCCAGTCGTTTATCTAAATTAACGTAGGCTCGTATTTTTACTCAAGTCTGTAAACTTGTTTTCTTTAGGGACTTAAAAGAAAGAGTTATTAGGGAAAGTCTGAGGATAGGTGATAAATTACCACCACGTAGACCTATAGTGGTCCTTCCACGTAAGTATCATTGAGAAGGCATTAAGTTTATGCAAAACATAGATGGATTTAGTCAGTTTAAATAATAGCTTTCGACGGAACATAACGTTGTACATAATGACTTGAAATAACATGAATATCTAAGACTTTAAAATATACTTTATTAATAAAAGAGGTATCTCGGCACTTATATTATCCGAAGGCCACTCTGCCCCTATGTAAAATTTGTTATTAGATTATAATTATAAGTTCATAAATACATCTAACATATTATAAATAGAAAAATTCAAAGTTAACATTTACGTGCGGTCACGTGATCTGAGCTTGAATTTAGGTATTACCACGAAGGATGTTTTTCTTTTTCACCAGAAGTGCTGGGTGGCGCCCGAAGCCGACACTGATGACCAGAGACATTTCCGATAGACACTTCCCGACCTCAGACGCCTGATCGTTCAACTTTTCCGATGTTAAATCACGTTGGACCATCTGTCACGTGATCTGTGGTCGGGAGGGAATTTAAACCTGCTTATATCGCGTAATGACAAGAAATAGATAGGGACAGAGTGACTTCCGAATAATAGCCTACCAATGTAACCTCTGTAACGAAATAAATAATCATTTAATGTTTTTGAACACATATACCGCAGCGTCATGAGTCTAGGTAAGTTTGACTACCTCCATTATTACGTTTCTCGGATATGGAGCTTCAATTACATCACATATGCTCTAAAGTTCCTAAAACGAATGCAAGTCGTGCCTAATACGGCAGTTAGAATAACAAAATATTACTTCCATACAAAAATACAAATGATTAGGAATTAGTATTTGTGTAAATTTGTAAAGTACTAATTTTCAAATCCTGACTGATAATTTTCTGTTAATTTTACACAGTAGATATAAAAAAACTAGAAATGACTATCTAATTTTGAATTAATCAGTTGTTATTCGGATTTAGTTGACGATTCAATAAAGAAAGAGTTTTAACTAATAAATTAACTGTATATTTAAAAATTTCAATCTGGTTCAATATCCATCTTAAGGCTGGTTATTATCAGTTAGATGTCGACAACACGTGTTCCATTTACATTGTAGAAGTATAATTTTTAAGTTTTTTGTAGTATTAGGACATCGACTGAAAAAATAGACCTTTTATATAAATAGTTTATGTATGACAAGAAAATATATCAAGATTTTATCATTTATCTACAAGCTATCCGCTAACCTGACACCAACTTCAGCTCTATATTAGTGCAGAACGATGCTTCAAACTCGGCAGTATATAACTTTTGTTTGGTTTTAATTTAGCTATTCATAAATATCTATTCCAAACGTTACTTAAGGTAATATTAAAAAGTAATAGATATGCCTAAACCTACCAAAAATACTTAAAAAATATAGTATAATTATTAGTAAATCTTTATACTTTTTATTTTCTTTAAAGTTGTATACTGAACGGTAAAACGTTAAACACAAAAATGTTTGATTAAATCTAGACTCTTAACAATTTACTTTCACTTCTAATGCTTTGTACTATACTATAAAGCATCTTTAAATTGAAGATATTTTATTCAAAACTGACTAATATGCTCCTCATATCCAAAACTTGGTGCAGATTTTAGTGATGTGATTCAAACCTTTATTGAATGGGCTAGGAAATAAATAGATTCAGACTTTGCCAACTTTCATATAGGGGAGGACTCGCTTACAGCCAAACAAACATTAAAGGGTTATTATTTGGCCAATTAATAAGTTTTAAATTCCAAGTAAAATAAATAAAAATACGATTGTGGAATTAAACAACAGAAATTCAATGCACAAGTTATTCTTTGGTCTATATGTTATGGAATCCAAAACCTGTTCTATATTGTAAGCTATTATTAATTTTTAAATAATTTAATACTTAAACAAGTAACAACAACACTGGTTGAATGGACAGATTTATACTCACAATAGACATTGACAACACCATTTACGATGAAAATAATGGCTTAATATCTTTTAAGCGGGTCCAAAAAGACTTGCAGAAAAGAAATTACCTAAATTACTGCGGGAAGACCTAGTTGACATCAGAAAAGAGTCTGGAAAGCCGTTGTTGGCCATAAATGCCGAGGAAGGTCCAAATGGGCTAAGAGGTCAACGGGATTAATAGTGCGGTTTAAAATAACCGAGGACAGCGAAATTGGCCTGTAATTGTGGGTAATTACATGTTGGCCATCTTGTTACGGCCGCTACTACATCCTTGGTCGGCCGGCGCGGCGCCTCGGCATGTCTTGGGGTAGGATAAACCCATCATCTTCGGTGATGTAGTGAGTTCTGGTGGAGTTTCGTTCCACCGAAAGGGTTTGGTTTCTCCTGTAAATTTGTCTATGATTGGGTTAAATTAAGAGATTAAATAGACATAGCCTAAATGGGTGACATCGTCATTAAAGTTCAGTGCTATTCCAGTGCTTGATTACTATGCACTGTAATGATGACCAATCTAAAAAAGTCAGCAGTGTTTGAGTCTGTTGTCCCCTAACTGCCTGACCACCCGGTACATTATGTTGTGTTGGTTCTTAGTGCTAAAGACCCCATATCTGGACAGCTCTAGAATAATGCCACTCCGTATATCTGGACAGCTCTAGAATACTGACACTCCGTTCCTCGAAGCATCCTGTCTGCCCTATCTTTGCGTTTGGAAGATGCACAATCTGGCAACGTTGTACCTGCCCTGTTATCGGGACGGATGTTTGTACCTGTCACTCAGATACTAAACAAATATTTTTTTAGTGGACAAAACCGATTTGTGGTTTTCTAATAAATTGGCATTTTTACAAATAAGGAAGTTTTTTACAAATATGGATGGAAAGATTAGTTCTTACGAATTTTATTAGATGGAAAAATACTATTAGAAGTGGAGGGCTTATTATATCTTTTATGACTACACGGGCAAACAGACGGACTCACATATATATATTATCCCAATCGTTTTGCAGCTGGCACAAAATAATAATAACAATTGATCATACTCATACTGTACTCATTAAAATTGATCATACTCATCGTTTGAAGAATGAATGCAGGTTAACAATGCTTTAGGAAATCTATTCTAATAAAAATATTCTATCCCGGAAAGGTTGTATGAAAGAAAAGGATCATGTGTCATCTACAAATTTAAAATTTAACCTAAGTAAATAATTAATTTGTACAGAGTCACCGCTATGACAACTAACTGGCTGGCTTGTTTTTAAGAAAATAGAAATCTTGCAAAACGTCTAATTTGTTAGGATCACATGCCTATTTTATGTAAAACGTTATTAAAGCATCTTTTATATACGGGATTATGATATAGGTAAAATGTTTAGGAATGTAAATTTTATATAATTTAATTGAATAGTATATACTGTGAAATAACCAGGAAAAATGTTTTATAAGATAATGAAAAAGGTGGCCTGCCTATGCCATACGATAAGACTTGCAAACTGTGCAGAGTATATTAAATACGATAGTACCAGTATTAGGTTTTATAGCAATCAGTTAAGAATTATAGAGGACATCGTATTCGCTAGTATGCAGGTTTGTTATCGTATAATTCTCAAATACATGACAACCGCCATCTTGGTATCTAAAGCGGTTGTAAAAACTATGAGAATAAGATGTTTTAAATTGCCAAGAGATTTAAATATTATGCCTTTGGATGTTATTGTAAGAGTAGTAGAGATCAGATTTTCTCAAAACTGTTTTCAACATGTTTATTGAATGAGATTGATTAGCGAAGTTATCTAAAGCGTGACTAAGTACCGTTGCCATGTTGAGTTCAGTTACGGTCAGTTAGACAATATGTCAGTTACAGTTTCACTGCTTAGTTACTACTGCTGTGTCGTTATATAATACTTCTCTGACCTTTCTACTGTTCTCATTTGAAACTGCAGGAGATGTAAAATCTGTGTATGCATAAAAGTATAAATGATTTAAATATTAAAACACGTTTTTTTAGTTTGTCCCATGATCGTCAATAGCCGATATATATACAAACCACGCCTTTCCAAACTTTTAACGATCGCGGTTTTCAAATCTTGAGACGAAAGTATGTGTGCATATCAGTTTATTCGTATACACACAAATACCTAAGCATACAGATGACACAACCAGACACAAGAAATTGGGCTATTTTTGTCTTCCCAAAATTGTGTAACAATATGGCTGTATTTGTTTGTTACATCGTGTTTCTAAAACTCGTTTATCGTCATATTTGCTCTGTACTTGTACAACAGCAGTTGTAAAAAGTTAACGGCCGCCATCTTGAAATTATTTATGAAGGAAAACCAGTTGTCCCTAACTCGCCAAAGAACTAACTTTTTTGTACTATTTATGTTTTATTATTTTTAAATTTGTTAATAATATAAAACGTAGTAAAATTAATATTGTTAATAGATTAACTATATTGACCATAAAAGATTAACTACTGTATAAAAGATCGGTTTTTTCAATTTTTCATGGCTGTATTCTCTGAATATAGGTAACGAATTATACGAGGTATGTTTAAGGTCTTTTCCCGTATTGTTTCAAAAAGTTAAAAATTATTGTATGATTTTGTTTAGTTTGCGTTGTGCATATGCATATAAATGTAGAAGTGGAATCTACGATATGCAAATAATACTGATATTTCTTTACGAGGGTTGTTGGAGTGAGCCGATTTCTAAGAAATCTACAAAAAAGACAACAAAATCATTAACAGACGAAACACAGTGTCCAATTTAAAAGACACAGGCAATAAATCATCAGTATTTGCTCAAGCGGAAACGACGCAGTTGGAAATGTCAGTGGAGTGGTCTAGCACCACAGCACCATTAGCTTCTTGCGCTGATAAGGGCCAGTGACATGTGACATTCGGTATCAGATGTGACAAAGGGGCCGCCGCCACCACTCTTGGGCTGTTTGAGCTCCACTCCTCCTCAGACACTTGGCTTTTACTCACTCACTTATTTATATCTACGTATTGTCACGATTCTTATTTTGGTGATAGATTGGCAGATTGATTGACAGTGACTGTTTCACCCAAAACGTCACATCAGAAAAATTCGAATATCATTAATAATTTATTATTAAGTCCATTTCCCAACGCCCTCTACATTTAGGATTGTAACCAGACACAAGAAGTTGGGCTATTTTGTCTTCTCAACATTTTTGCGTTTCAATTGTCAACTTCAGACGCTTACTCACTTGCGTGTTTTAAGACGAATATGAATGAAGGTTGAATGAGTTGGAAGTTTTAGTGAGTTTTGTTACTAGCTAAAACCGACCGTTTCATGGATCAACTCCAATAATTAGTGGTGACATCATTAGTTATAAAAATGTATTGAGACTTCGAATTACGGAAATACTGGTCTCAGATGTAACGCTGACAAAGTTCAGCTTCCATGTCGAAAGGTATTCAAATCCCTTCGTTGACACTAATCTCAAACTATTCTCAAAGTCAGATCTAAAAGTAACTGCTAGAGTACAGGACCACATAATTATCCCCGATAAGTGTTAACAACCTTATTCTTTGCAATCTTTAAACAGTTATCTTATTCTTATCCATAATAGTTGGGACATTGTGTTGTATCAATTCGCTAATGTGGATAATATAGTTTTCTTCACCATGTGTTCTTTGTTTCAAAACAGATAGATATTTTGATAGCTCAAGCAAGACAGACCCAGTTGCAAATCCACAACTACACACCTCGCCACTAAACCATCACTCCACTACCGGCAGGTAGCCTCGCGTCGGCACTGCTCTATAATTAGCCTCAAATTACGCCCACTTTGCCTGTCTCCAGAAATTTAAAACCTTCCTATTGATCCAGGTGACCTTTGAACACCTCCTCCAGCTTACGTCTCCTTAGTATAATTATATAACAGTGCCGGTTCATTCAGCCTGAGGGCACTTGATTTGGTTGTTTAGGATCACCCACGACAGGTATTTATCTCAGACATTGATATATGTGGACTTGAGACTTGCGGAAGGCCTGTGGAGTTCAACAAACTCCTCCTTACTGACATCGTAGTAGTTATTAGAAATGTTATAAAAAAGCATTGTTTTGTCTATAGTTAGCAGGTATCGATTAATTTTCTTGTTACATAATGTTGAATGTCCTTCAAGAGATATGTTATAGGCTGACAGAACAAACCTTACGGAGTTCCGGCAAGGATTTGTTACGGATGATAATGGCATTACCAATTCGACGCAGTCATAAACCATGACTTTACCTCTTGGAGTCAATTTTGCCCCTTATTGCCCTTTGTCGCATCATTTTTCCATAGTTATTCAGGATATGTTTCTGCAAAGAAGCAGAATATATTTTTAAATATGGAAAAACATAGAACTCAATTAATAACACTTTTTAATTCTGCATTAATAATATCAATGTGATAAGTAATGCGGCCAATAAAAAGTAAAGATTTCAAGTAAGTCGTAGAGTCTTTTTCTCCGTAATGCTGCGAGGGTTGCCTGATGGACTGCGGGACTGTAGATGACTCAGTAACAGCTCTATCAGACCCTAGCTCACGCTCTCACACTTACGATGTTTTACTACTTCTCCACGTGACTCCTCATAGATTCCGCACTCTCGGAGCCACTTCTGTGTTCTGAGCGGCCAGTGCCCCGCTATTGTATGGAGATACGGCGGAATCCGTGACCTACCGGGGACTCATATACCATTGTATTGTTCCACACGTCACCTTCTGGAATATATAGAACGGCGTAAACATTCACTTTGTATAAGTGTGTTACACGTTCATAAAAATTGCTACGTCATAAACAAACCGCTATCAAGTCAGTTTGAAAATGTTGAAACAGAACGTATCATGGAGCTATTCCATTAAACATACATGTTGAGTAACATTAGTAAAAATCCATGATATAATTTTTTTTAGAAGGAGGTTAAAATGCGTTACTGAAAGGCTTGCTGTCCCCTGGACTGTCCCGCAGGCTCATTGTCCCACGGACTACCGGCTAAAAACCCCCTCGTCTCCGAGGATACCAGCCTGGAACTGTGTAGCACATTACTTCGGGCTGGACCTGTGAAGTTACGCCACTAAGGCTTTCCTCGTCGGGGGAATCAGAAAGTTAAAGCCGATCGACGTCGACCTTTTTCGACCGAAGTACAGACTGGACATAGTGCTTCGTACAGTTCACTGGAAGTCCTCTCCCTGGAGCATAGCTCCAACGATGTTCTCAGAAGTACCGCGAAACCGATCTCAGCAGAGAGGCAAGCCCGCCGCACATGCCACCTGTCGCACTCGAAAACGCCGAGTTTGCAGTGTCAGGACAGAAAAGACAGGCCGAGCTGGCGACTGCCCACCTTGAACAAAAAGGTACGAAAATACTCGTGGCCCGAGAGAAATTTGGTCACGAAGTAAACAACCTCATAGTGCTGCCTTTCCGTCCATGGTCGAATGTCCGGGATGAGTCTGAAGCTCCAACTTACCCAATCACGTTGCCAGCGGTCAAAGCGATACATAATAGTATACATTATACAGTAACAGTAATAGTAATCATAATAATCCGTTATAATTTCTCGCAGAGCACGATTTGTAAAGAATCAAATTAAAGGTAAAGAATCAAACCTTTAAAGAAATCCTCTACGTAAAAAATAACCCGTTTCAAGGAGCGATGAGTCCAGACGGTCTGTAGTTTTTACAGATTTTAAAGTACGAGCAAATGGCTTAACATTTGACGTCATTACTGTCAATGACATTTAATTCTCTGCACGGACGAACACATGAGAAGACGATGCCGTCAATAACATTCCTTGGCGTGTAACGATTTGCCAGGATTCCGAGTAGTAAGTGATTACACCGATAGGTCGGTAATCGGCTGGCTCAGCTCGGCTGCCCAGTTATTGGACGCGGCGAACATTATGGAGTAGCAGACTACTGTCAGTGTCTGGTCAACCCGGTATAACCGAACGGTGTTAAACCTACACGGACATAGAGAGCGAAGCGAACATCAGATAACTTCTATCTGCAACGTTTAACCGGTCCGGTCTAGTTCAGTGACTTGCAGATACAATCGTGGTGCCCCTGGCGAGCCGAGACGATCGGAGTGTCTTTTTATATCCCCTGTTCTAGTCTACAGATTAATTGGTTTATTGCCTTTATCTAGCTGTTCTACTTGCCCCTAGGCGAGTTGAGTTGGTGTATTTGTTTGGTGTCGTTGAACTATCCTGGGTAATAATTTTAACAGTCATACTTTATGAATATTACTCAAGGGTGTTAGAGACATTTACGGCTTCTTGCCTTATCATTTTGCTTGGACTATTACTTTTATCACATTATCTTAAGAAACAGAAGAGGAATGTGAAGGTTGATATATGCGCATGAAGCCATTATATTGACATCTTGTAATTCATCTAATTACCGTGTGAGAGAAAAAGGGGTACTTGATCACATGCAGGCAATATTGGTCTGATGGTCAACCCCTTCTAGATGCTTGAGGTGATATTTACGTCCTGTCATGTTAAGTTGGCTTTGTTAATAAATTACACATTATCTCAAGGAGTAGTTAATTTAACTTAGTGAAATATAAAATATGTTTTACGTCACCCTAAAAGATTGAAAATAATATATAAAGATGTATAGTTAGAATGTTTTTTTGTACACATATGTTTTGGTTTTAATTGACCTACACCAAACCGCTACGGCACATGTGACGTAATGTTACAGAAATATGACAAACATTCTTTCTTGGTAAACACTTGCTGAAATATGTCATATACATCAGCAACAACTTAAGTTATATTTATAAACACTCCAAGACATTGTTTGGCGCTTCCTTTAATTATACGTCTATAATTTTCCCTTCCGGCCTTCTGGATTACTTTCTGGTTTCCTTGGTCACAGTTTGGCGATTTTAAGTTTTAATGATACGAAGTCTATGTTATTTTTAATTTATCCAATTAGCTCCTGATATCATAGGAATTATATTCTAAGTGTATTCCCACAGTTGTATGTGCATCTAAAGCTTCATTTTCAAGGTTTTAATTAATTCAGAATCAATCTAAGAAACCCTTGACCAGATAAAAGAGTAATAACTTAAATTACATTCATTCGGCCATGAACCAATTAAATAAATGTCCTCATCCAGAGTATTTTAAGACTATAAGTTTTATTTATAGTTATCACATGTATAGTATAGGTTTAATACCAGACACAGTTGATAAAACTGGCCTGGCAAATATTAAAATTGTTCTCAATATGCGATTGCTAAACCCCATTCAACCAACTCGTAAAAGATAATAAAAAAAAATTATTTTAAACATTGACATTTTTTTAAATGGCGTTTACCCCCTCCCATCGCCACCCGTATGTATATTTGATGGCTCGGAGAACCCACAATGATTATTCTTATCTTAATCTGGCTACATTATAGAATATCTCATTATCTCGTCTCTGATTAAGAACAAAGGCATGCTGGGTATAAATATCTAACATTCAGTAAACAGTTAATTGCTCTTTCATTTATAAATTTAAAGTATTCAACTAATGCAATTCAAACAATTTTAAAATCAATACATTATATTACTTTACTTATTCCAATTAACGTGTCTTTGTAGAATATGACATCAACGAATAAATTTGATTTTTGTTTATTAGTGCTGTACACGTAATGTTTATGGGTAAGAATGTAATTATTTAGGGTTTTATGAATTGAAAGGTATACACGATGAGTAGGAACTGTAATAAAATAAAGGATTCCACTTAATTGAAGTGTCTGATTTAGTTACATTCTCTAGTAATCCATTTTAGTACTCTCCGTCTCTCTTAAGTATAGCTATTTGTATTTTGTGATGTGTTAAAACATTTTACATCATATTTACAACACATCGGATAACTTTTACCAACCAATGCTTAAAACACGAAACTGCCCGCACAACATTAAAGAGGAATACCGGACCGTTACGAAACGAGGGCGCGAGTTTTTATTTATGCCCGAGGCACACGAGCGGAGCACTCAACGTATGAAATGCGCCCCGGAAGTATCTCTAAATAATGGCGCCCACCACTCATAAAAGTGATAAGGTACTCTTTTGGTGGGAGTTCAGAACCAACGCACTTTTATCATGCCAAGAGGTTTTTGGGCCGGTCGGGTCAATGTTTACTCGTGTAGAATTCACTCTTGTCGTCCCACTTATTTTGTCCATGGGACTAATCTTTATATTTAAACTAGGGATTGTTATAGCGTAAGGACTGATCTTTTTAGAGGGAGAATGCGTTGTCGGAAAGAAGAACATAGAATTAACCACCGGTAACCGTTAGTCTCTCTTCCCTATTCATAGATGGGCATTCCGGGCACTTTCGTTTTCTGGGGAAAGTGCGGTTTTAGATAGGGAAAGTATCTAAAATGAAAGTTACTGGTAGTTAGACCTGCTTATTAATAACATCCGGTATATATATTGTTTCGTACATACTCACTCGTACATAGTGTAGAACAAAATATTCTAAAGGCCCATTTTGCTCCATCCCCAAACAGACTAAAAGGGTTGTCTGCAATGTTGTCCGTCAATGTGTGGTAGATAATTCGTTACGTATGCTATTGTTTAACAATGCATTTTAATTTTTAGCATAACAAATTTTTTTTATCAAAAGCCATTTTTAAATATGAGTGATACAAAGTAATACAAAATTATACGTTTTATAGGAATTTATAAAACATTACATTTTGTTTGAGGGTACAAAATGTAATTTAAGAAATTTTATGAAATGTAGTACAGTTGTGGTTAAATTCGGCATATTGATCTAAACAATCTGACTACACTAATTATTATTATTTTAAAATATTTATTGTGTTTTACTTTTAAAATCGAAATAAGTTATTAATAGGCCGATTTGAGTTTGGGGCTGCACAAATATTTGTGTATTTGCATTACTACTATAAGGCTAGCTAAGGATTGTAACTGGTACATCCGATCTATGCGTACTGTGAGAAAATGTGTTGTATATTAGCAAAGCGTATCTAAGATTATTCTCAGATACTGCATAAGAAACGGGATAATTGTACGTGCTAGTTGTGCTCCATTTATTTTAAATAATTATAGTATTAAACTATAGTGAGTTTTGTAATTCGCAAGACACTGACGTGATAACCTTGACGTCGAAATGGACTGCACACCCCCACACAATGGCAAGAATGCAATACGTGGCACCCCTACCCGGGAGTGGCATGAGAGAATCTATTGTCCTGATTTCTCTTCTCTGGGGAAGAAATCGACTTCTAGTACAATAGAGATGGAGAAATTTGATTCGACTGATCGGATAACGACTAAAATTGAATGTGTGCACAAAACGTCTCCAATTGAACAACTTTAATATGTTTTTAATTTTTGCACATTAAATTTGTGTGGATATTTTGTATTATTTGTATTTAAATTTACTGTGAATATATCTAAATTAAACGTTAATATTGTTCTGAAATGATTAGTAATACGACACTTAAGTTATTGGATTTTTATAGTATTTTTGAAACAATTAATTGGTTACAACAGTTTAAAAACTATAAAAGTGTTAATTATTTTCAAAACCTGAGTTTTATACGTTTCCTTTGCCTTTTTTCTAAACCTTTATTTTATCTCAGACACAAACGTTGGGGAAATGTACTACAAACGCCATTATGATAATACCTTCAATCTGTCGGCACCGACTGAGTCGATAGAGGACCAAAAACATAACACTTTATTTTTTATGATAATTTATTTGTTGGGTCATAAGACGAATGCTGGTATTTGAACAATTTTTATACTACTACACAACCTTCTTCATTTTGGAAAGCGTAAAAATTAAAAAAATAAGTAAAGTTGAATCCACTAAACTTAATAAACATATCTACATTTTTATTTTATTTTCAGTGGTATAAAGGGATGGGAAGTTCTTTTATTTTCCATCCTGAATGGCTGACTTGTCAACTATGCTTTTCGAAATTATGCAGAGCCACCCTTTTGTGGCTTTAGAGATAACACAAAATATTTACCTTGCGTTGTTTCGGGATCTTGGTATTCTGAAACACCTTTAATTTAGTGCTTGAATGATAATCGACTATTGAGTATTGTAAGTTTAAAAACCTTAACATGTTGTGTCTATGAATTCTGTATTACAAATAAATTATATTGTTATAAAAATGGATATGTGTTTTCGTTTATTTGTTAATTAATTAGTTGTGATGTATTAAGTGAGTGATTATTTTATTACTGTCTAGTACAGTAGTTAATTCAGATTTTTTACCAGCCAAACAAAAAGTCAAAACTTAATTCAAATTTAGTTCCAGATCTCAATGCTAAAATAATGTTCCTTTGGAGTAATTTTCTAAAGGAAGTATACTAGTGATCAAATATTAGTGTCATAAATAACAAAAAGTCAAAACTTAATTCAAATTTAGTTCCAGATCTCAATGCTAAAATAATGTTCCTTTGGAGTGATTTTCTAAAGGAAGTATACTAGTGATCAAATATTAGTGTCATAAATAACAAAAAGTCAAAACTTAATTCAAATTTAGTTCCAGATCTCAATGCTAAAATAATGTTCCTTTGGAGTAATTTTCTAAAGGATGTATACTAGTGATCAAATATTAGTGTCATAAATAACAAAAAGGTGAAATTACAAAACTGATTAGTACTGAAAATATAGCACATATAGATAACGTTTAATGTCTTCGCAAAACAATAAAAATTATAAACAAAATCAGTAAGAAGGTTTCAAACAAACTATTTAGCTTACCGTATTCAAATTATTATGTTTTAAGAATCTCATTCTAAAAATTAATGTGTTTATTATTATTAAATAATAAATAGTATTGTGACAATGGTAAATAAATAGTTTATTTAAATATTTGAAATGATATAATGATGATATAATTTTAAAACTTATGTAATGATGTGTGGGTTATAAATATGTTTTACCTAAAAACTTTACCCTTTATATATTAGCTTATTAATGTATTATGCTTTCCTGAGTAATTTTCACAATACAATCTCATTGAAAAGCGTGTCACGTTCATGTATTAAATTACGTACAGTGGAAATATCATGTAGAGGTATAAGAGCACTTTGTAGGCGTAGCGGGCAGGATTACTGACGTCACGAAAACTCAATTGATACTTGCCCCTTCCGGTCACGCTTCCGGCCCGCGTGACGGAGTGATAGTCTTATCAGTTACAATAACTGTTATTGGCCTGGTCTAGACACGTGAGTGGTATTTGTTATTAAGATAGTGCCCACATCGTCACCTCACGGTCAAATGAGTTTTGTATGTGATTTGTTTATTTTATCTTTGTGTACTTTTCGATTACGGTACAAGAGTTTATTAATGGTGCTGAAATTGTCTTAATAACAAACACAGTGTTATTTTAAAATATAGAAGTCTGTTGATAATTTAACATATGTGCACTTAAAAGCTACCAAAACTAGTTTAGTTTTAAATTGTCATATTGCAAAAATACTTGTTCTACAATAACATAAAATAAAAAGGAAAGAATTAAACAATTTGTATCTATTAACAACGGCACAGTTCCAATTCTTTTTTTATATTTAATACAAGGCTTTCGAATGTAAATATCTCATTTTTATTTTATAAAATCGTTTGAAAATAAAATCTTTGATTTCAAAAAACCTCTTCCAAAAAAACTATTTGAAATGCGTTAATGTTAAAAGCTGCAACAAGTTTATCTTTAAATAACCAAACTAAAATGTTGTCGGAAGACATAATGCTTGACAAAAGATTCAAATCTATTCAATTAGTAAAAGCGACATTAGCCTAATTTAATATCAATAAGATTGATGAAATTCGTCGTTTGACAAGTCTTAAAACTTTATATTTCAGGTTAGATTTATTATAGTAATAGTAAAAAAAATATTCGAAATGTATTAAAAAAGATTAAACCTCAGTGCGATGGTACCTTTTGCAAGTGCAGAACTACGAGTATATTAAATATGAATAATTTTATATACAGAAAATGAAAAATCACATATTTTATACAGGGTTTGTAAAATGTCTCGTAGCACCTTAATTTTCTTAACCATAGGTGATAAAATCTACATACTTTGCACAATACGGCTATCTTATCTAATATCTAATACAATAAACATCACACGCCTAGATTGGGGAGACGGCTCCTGAAGAGAGCCATGGATGTCTTGAATGGAAGTCTATACGACACAAAGATAGATAACACAGTTGACCACTTTACTCGGTAACAGTACATTACAGTACGTGGCAGAACCTGAGCATAGGGCAATATAAATTTGGCAACAGGGTGGAGTTCCGTTGCCTAGAAAACGGATTCACGCTGATTCCGCAACACGAGCCCCTGGCAACACCGCTTTTACCTTCCCGATGCCAGGCTTGTTTTACTTTTAATTCAACTATAGTTCAATATGCGTATAATTTTAAAGATCCTAATTACTAGAACAAAATACCGTAAACCTCACTTCACAACCTCCACTAATTACAAAATGGTGACTGCTAAAGTAGGACGAATATTGAATCTTTAAATGGCCGCCATTTTGTAGAGGATAAATATTTTAGATATCACTCTCTCAGAAAATAAAGTACTTCGTGGATTGAAAGTATTAAACTATTTAAAATCTGAAAAAAATTATTTTTGTGATTTTATGTTTTATCGGGCATGGTATTAAGCAGTTTCCAAAATTTACACACTCCGTATGTATATAATGTGTGGTACCATCATTACTACAAATGTTCAGCCAAACATTTGAATAGGAGAGGCAGTATTAAGATCCTCAGTTCAGAACTGTACATCATTGTACACACAGGATTGTCCCGGAATCGCGAGTTAAAACCGCAACTTCGTCCTTCACGTGACCGTACAAAGCTCGTATCGCCCTGAAGGGCATGAAGCAAAGTTCCGTTAGTAAAGTCCAACAAACTCGCCAACCCCTGACTTTCTCATGAAGTTTGACTCTCGTAACGTTTCTATATTTAAAACAATTGAATGCCTTAAAGGGGATTTTTCAGTTCTGGATATAAATGTACCATAAATGTTTCTTTGCAGTCAATACTAATATTGTTACCAACATCTAAAAATACATGTTTTTCTGTCTAATACAATACAATTTGGTATATATGTAAATTTTAAGACTAATCCAATAATAAATGTATACGTAATAATATTATAAAGTCTACCCTCTTAGATTCTGTTCCGTTTCTAACCTCAAGAAGAAAAAAAAAACTACTAAAAGTATACTATAATAATAATAATAATATTCTTCTTTATTGCAGGAAACGATGAAAAATAACTGTGTCGGAAGCGTCAATATAATTCAAATTACAAAAGCCCTAATCTATATTTAAAATTACTTTTTAGGCACGTGCAGGCTGTCCGTCGGTTCCTCGACTGTGGCTAACTTTCTTTGGATTTCAGTAGGGTTGTCAGACAAAAATTTATTTTTTAATTGTTACTGAAACTATTCCAGCGGCCCAATGCAAACTAGTCAATTGAATAAAATGCCCTAGACTCCAAGTGTTTTAGTCGAGATTTAAACTGTTTGTGGTTATTGACGCGTTTGATCTCTCCAGGGAGCTTATTGATTAGTCTTACACTAAGATTGGATGTAAGTATTCATCTATTATCATTATTCAACTATATAAATTTTGGGTTCCAGTGGAGCTGAGTTATATAATTAGGATCATCGCCTATCACTACTACTGTAAACCATGGTGACGAATGTGCCATTAAAGTATGTGTACTGTACAAATATTTATTAGGGTTATTTTTATTCAAACAGCAGCTAACCCAGCAATTTTAATTCTCATGGATTAATTCCTAAACTGTATGTATATGATAAAATTTCTGAATCTACTCTAGATGTGATACCTTTGATCTACTATAGATGTCTAAAATGTTTATAGAACTTCAAAATAACAACTATCCACAGCCTTTTTGATGCAACCATATCGAGCTGAGTTAACATGTGAAGCTGGCAAGTGTGTACCCTAGTTATCATTAAAATTTACTGTTGTTAAAATTAGTAAAATATATGTAACTCGAGAAGATCCATCTCCAACACTATTAATACATTTTTAATCACTTTTAATCTGGTAATAGGTTTAATGCATAATTAGAAACAATTAATACATAATTAGAGACTAGTTATGGAATTTATATTGTTTAAGTATTATTACAATATTGATTAACTTCAACATTTTACATTTACACTTACATACGCTCTGAGGGAGCAACTTGTTTAAATCATGTCAATTTTTTAATATTATATTACTGCATTATTTGAGATTATTTTTAATTTCATCGTCTTAATTTATAAAAATTAAAGTGTGTATATTTTTACTACCGGAATCTAAATATGGTACACGCAAAACGAATATGATCGAGAAAAATTATTTATTTTTTCTTCCTTGCTGCATAGTAATAATTACGTATAGTTATTGATTGTTTACAGACAAAAGCGATATTTTAAACAATGGATAACCATTATTTGAATTGAAAGAAAGAATAAATCTGAATGATAAATCTCTTTGCCAATAAACCAGAACCAGCAGAGCCAAACGACTGGTCTCTTTGATCTGACCCCAACCGATGCAATAACAAATGATGTTCTTTGATTTCAACTCGTAGTCTGAACCAAAGCGAATTAAAAGTTACCCTCTCTTTGTGGTTGTATTACTTTAGCTCTCCTTTGAATTAGGGAGAACCGTTGCTGCATTGGCCATTGAATAAATGGCACAGCTTCTATGCTGATTTAAAAATAAAAGCGAGATTTTTTATTGGATTAAATTTTACCGACCCTCAAATGTAAAATAAATTAGGTAAAAATTGATGAGAGCTTAATTACGGCACTTTTGTTATAATGAGACAGTTATGATTGCAAAATGTTTGGACGATATAATCATATTTGCACAGTCTTTATAACCTGACATATGAGGTTATTCTGACAATAGTATTGTAGTTACTTATCAATATACAGGCTGAGTAATTACAGTATAATTTATCCGTTGTTTGACGGGGAAATAAAAATAATAAGCTTAAGATTTTGGAATGCCGTGATGGTAAAGTACAGTCTTAACAATAAGAAACACTAGTAATATTTCCATTTCTAATACCGAAAACGTATTATTTACTAAGGGGATAGCCGTAGAAGTATTAGTCTTAAACAGAACCATGTACTTATAACCAAAATATGTCTTACTTCTAAACGGGGCAATGGAAAATGTGAGTTGTTGTCAACATTAACAAGCCTTAGTCGGTGTTAATGAAGATTAATCTCAGAACATTGGTCATTGATGGTATAATTTTGAACTTGTAGCTTAGAGATCTGTATTTGACTAATAACTAAGCGTGGTAACACTTTAATACTAATATATTTGCAATAGTATTGTATACAATACTATGTAACGGACATGTAATGTAACGGCGCGACAAATTCGACCTCGCGGCTACGAGAGAAACTAACAAGAAACGTCTTCTGGTTTATTGTGTGAAGAGACTCCAGCACGCACATCCCTCAGGAGGTCTTAGTATGTAATATATAAAAAATATATTATTACAACCAGAAAACAAAGTTGTTTTCGTGACATGTAACATTAATGAAACACAAAATTAGGCTATAATAACATTTTAACATCGTATAACTTACAGATACGTAGGGATTTGACGCCATTGGCTACTGTTATGGGGATTTGATATTTTTTCAAAGTGTATTACCGCCAGCTAGTTATAACAATTAAATGATATTTTAATTATAAAAATATACAGTTTATGGATACTTTTATTATTAATAGGGATATAAAAGCTAAAGTACCTTACTTTGAAGAGTGATTTGAACACCATTGTTTCATCAGCAGACTAAATAAAATTTGCAAACCAAACAATAGTATTCTTCAGATACCTATTTGTATAATTTCACCTAGTATCTCGGTGTTTATGCTTTTTCAACATTGTCCCGCCATCCTCCAGCCTGAGCCCCGCTACTTGTAGAGGTATAACCATCTGATAGAGTTTTATCACGGCGTTTATCCAGTTCAAAGCGGTTCAACGACTGTGATACAATCACTGCGCTCCAGGCTTCCCTTATCGTGATTCTGCTTTTATGCTCTCCTCTCTCCGCTCTATTTGTTGCACTGTTTTGTTTATTTCCCTTATCTGTTTTTCTGTTTCGTCCTCCAGTGCGATCATTTATCGCTGCTGTTAAACTGTTAAGTCTTTTCAATGTGGGGAAATGATGTTAAGTGCATTACATTAGGCAACATGTGTTTTACTTTAATTTGTTTTATGATCAATTGGCACCAGGCCAATATTGGCAAAGTACTATTATTTTATTAGATTACATTTAAATAACAAACAAATACCAAAGGAGTGTATGTACCCATTCCAAAACAAACCCCAAACTCCTAAAACTAAAAGTATTAGGAGAAATGTTAATAAAAGTTTGATATATTACTCTAAAAAAGACAGTTTATACTATCACAACTTACGCTGTCATTTTGTCATACATAAAAGTTCAAACTGTTGGTTTTGAAAATAGTACTCTTGATATTCAGATAGCTGTGATATGAGGCCATACTTCGAAGTATGTGTTTAGACACATAATGAAGTCCAGTTATCAAAGTTACCACGCACGACTCAGAGACAACAAACTCATCCTCTAAGTTAATTACCCAATACTTAGTTCATTTTAAAACTCCGCTCACTAACTCATATTCCAGGATCCGATAACCGATTCGACTTTTTATAAGCTCAAAAACTAGTTTTTCTTGAAATTTATATATGAGCAACTTCTAAGAATGTAATCGATTGTCACCCGTGCTAGTTTAGTGAAGGTCGAAATGGGAAGTATACCAAATAGATAAAAAATATAAAATGATTATATTTTCTTATAACTTTTTTTTTTAGCTGACACATTCAAAATCAATCGTTAGTCATGTAAACAAATGTCAAAAATATAAGCGTCAGCTTACCACATAAACACCCTTAAAGTGGAGAAATTCAGTCTCTTTATCTAGGCGTCTAAGGGTGAGATAATTATTATTTATGTGTGACAGTTGGTTTTAAGTGTATCGAGCTAAGAAAAAATAATGAGAAAAAATTATCGTGTATTTTTTAACCTATTTGAAACTCTTCCTAGGTGATATAATTTGAAAGAGAAGTACCTTACTTAAAATAAAACATAATTGTTTCTTCAGGAGATCTAATAACATTTGCAAACCGAACAAGAGTATTGCTCGGATATTTGTATACATTTCATCCAGCTTCTCGATAGTTACGCTTTTTCAACATTGTCCCGCCATCTTGCAGCCTGAGCACTGCTACTTGTAGAGTTGAGAACCATCGATAGAGTGTTATCACTGCGTTTATCCAGTTCAGGTACAATCACTGTGCTACAGGCTTCCCTTATCTTGACCCTCTTATCTGTTTTTCTGTCTCAACCTCCACCAAAATTGCGTGGCTGAAGATCGATGTGTAAGCTTTCGGCTCCAAAACTATGAGGTTGTTTAAAACACAATACACAGCAAGTTGCCTGTTGTGTAGACTTTATCGGTTTCACATCGACCCTGCCCCACTATTCGGGCTCACGGGCTTAGCACCTGTTACTAAACACAACAAACCGAACAGTAGAAAAAAGATCAAGGAACTGAAGAAAAGACCATTCGTTAGGCTCGGATCTACCAGAGGAGACATTTGAGGAGGAACATTTAATTGTAATGTTGTCCCGAAGTTTTCCGATGAACCAAAAGTTAAAGCCAGTCAAGTCAGGTAAAGTTGTAGTAGGAAACTTTGCCTCTACCGAACTCCAGTCACATCTCCCCGCATTACGAGCCGTTGAAACTGTTTTTACAGCCCAATAAAATGGAACCGCTTTTACTGTAATTGGCGTTATCATCCAGGATAGGAGTTTTTCGTATCGGAATCGCTGGTGTTCTTTACAGGTTTTTTAATTTTTACATTCAGGAAAGGAAATAGAGTGAAACATTTCTCTCTTATTTCGTATCATTTTGACAAGTAAGGGAAAGTACTGAAGGTCTAGCCAAAATAGTAGTAGAGTTTAACTACGGTTATGGTTGTACACAACACCATCGTGGTGAAAGGGTATTTCCCCAGTCAGTTAAGAGGTGGTAAATGTACTGGATAAACTGGAGACGTTTGTGTATTTCATTGGTACCCATACAAAAACTGCTTTGCTCTCCAAATGTAGGATTCCAAAACATTGCTTTTTAAACTTTAAGTCCAATTATTCTGAAATGGATCAGGAAATTGGAATATCTAGTGATCATTATAAAAACTGTTTTACTCTCCAAATGTAGGATACCAGAAAATTTCTTTCTAAACTTGAAGTCCGATTATTCTGAAATGCATCAGGAAATTGGAATATCTTCCATTGACCATCATAAAAACTGTTTTGCTCTCCAAATGTAGGATACCAGAAAATTTCTTTCTAAACTTGAAGTCAGATTATTCTGAAATGGATCAGGAAATTGGAATATCTAGTGATCATTATAAAAACTGTTTTGCTCTCCAAATGTAGGATACCAGAAAATTTCTTTGTAAACTTGAAGTCCGATTATTCTGAAATGGATCAGGAAATTGGAATATCTAGTGATCATTATAAAAACTGTTTTACTCTCCAAATGTAGGATACCAGACAATTTCTTTCTAAACTTGAAGTCCGATTATTCTGAAATGGATCAGGAAATTGGAATATCTAGTGATCATTATAAAAAACTGTTTTACTCTCCAAATGTAGGATACCAGAAAATTTCTTTCTAAACTTGAAGTCCGATTATTCTGAAATGTATCAGGAAATTGGAATATCTTCCATTGACCATCATAAAAACTGTTTTGCTCTCCAAATGTAGGATACCAGAAAATTTCTTTCTAAACTTGAAGTCCGATTATTCTGAAATGGATCAGGAAATTGGAATATCTAGTGATCATTATAAAAACTGTTTTGCTCTCCAAATGTAGGATACCAGAAAATTTCTTTCTAAACTTGAAGTCCGATTATTCTGAAATGGATTAGGAAATTGGAATATCTAGTGATCATTATAAAAACTGTTTTTGCTCTCCAAATGTAGGATACCAGAAAATTTCTTTCTAAACTTGAAGTCCGATTATTCTGAAATGCATCAGGAAATTGGAATATCTACCAGTGACCATCACTTATTTTCAGAAGTGATATTACGCTATTTCTAAAGGATATAACTGTTTTTCAAAAGGAAATCATGTGCAAAACCGTGGGTGACTGCTAGTATAATAAATAAAATTTGATAAACTTTTTCCATTTTTTATGTACTTTACGGATTTTAACGCATTAAAGTGAATTTAATAACGCCGTTTGTTTGTAATCTTGTCAACGCATTAGAATGATTTGGCATCTAGAATTTAGATTGTGAACCAACCAAATACTCACGATAAATGTTAAATCTATGGTTCCACGATGATAAAGGAACATAGGAGCTCAAGGAGCCGTCAGTTCAGGTTTACTACTCGCGTTGACTCTCCTATCACGTCTCGCTGTTCGATCCCTGGAGATAAAACTCGGCGAACGACCCGTGAGTATAGCGTTAGTAACGTGTAACGGCGCGGAGGTTCTGGTAACGTTCGCGTTCACGTTGTTACCAAACACGCGTTCAGTGTTGCCAACCCTGGATCACCGCGGAGCTTCTTTACGAGCATTTAGCCGCGATATGTATCTAAAGTACTCTTGCATAGGGTATGGAAGGAATAATACTCCTCCAACGAACATTTTGAAAGTTTGCGTGCTTTCACTGAAAAGTTTGAACGTAATGCCGATTCATTTGACGTTGATATAACTCGGACCACACTATATGTGGAGTGGGTTTAGTAATATATACTTGGGTGGTTTGGAGTCCACATTATACGCTTTCTCCGTAATGACTTTCAACATTATAATTAATGGGCTGTTAATTGACTCTCTCTAGATATCGGTGACTCTAGGTAGTAATAAAATAACTTATTTAGGTAGAGGTTTTTGAACCGTTCGCACACCTAATTACTTATGGAGTCGAAACTTTCTAAGAGCCAAAGACTTAAAACTGCGTACACTCGCTATTACTAATTCGGAAGTTCCCACATGACTGTCTATCATCTACGTTAATTCACATAAAGGAATACGCAGATCACGTGACCTTAGGAGTGGTATCTGCGCGCAGTTCCACGCCCCCGCTGACCAGTTGTAAGTCTGTTATCTTTATGGCGATTCACTGTTTTCAATGACAATTTGTCTTTTTAGTCATTAACAATGTGGAATAATTTATGCAACTGTTTAAGGTTCTAATGACCGTTTGAAAAAAACTGAAGTAAAAAAATTTGAGAGTATTTGCGATCTTTAACCCATTTTCTGCAAACCTGATAGCCTTAAGAAACCGAAGGTGGATATATATATATATATATATATATATATATATATATATATATATTAGTTTATTCTATAATTAACGACAAAATATGAAAGTTAGAATGACAAGTTTGAAGCACTACCACTTTTTGAAATTAATAGAACACGAGACGGTATATCATATAAAAAAGATCTATTTCCTTTGGATTTTTTTCTTTTAAAAATATGATGAAATTTACAATTTCAGTTAAAGAGTTTAATGTATTTTTTGTGATACTTATTTGTGTTTTTCCAATTTATCATTATTATTGGATTTAACATAACAAATATTAAGTAATTAAATTACTAACTATTTATTATTAACTATAAATAAATAATTATATACATTTACAAAATTTAATTTAATACTGGTTATATACTACTAATTATATAAAAATAAAGTTATATACTTAAGGCTATAAATGTTTTATAGCTTATTATATAACTTATTATAATTAACTGAAATTGAAATACGTTCTGGTACATATTACTGGTAATTATTTGAACATAGATGTTTTCTTTATTAACGAGATCCAGTAAACTTACGTTCATAAATTTATTAAAACGCATGATAGCTCGTTAAAGTGCTTTGTTACAAATTAATGTTAAATATTCATTTTATTATTGCAAACTTTCTTTCTACTCAATCATATTCCTAATATTCTGATTCATTTAGACCAATTTCGTTAAGCGTTTTCACTTCACTAAAACAGTGTATATCATTATCATCGTTTTTAGTGCGTGAAAGATGAAAAGCGCTTGCTATCAGATGTCTCCTCTGTCAGGGGACATAGAGAGGACTGACAAGACAGACATGTCGTGGCAAACTTCGTCCTCCTACCATCAATATTGACCACGGGACGTCAAGACGTTGACAGTGGGAGCAAAACTTTGTCCGATAACGTTGCCGACCAGCTGTCATTTACAAAGTTGTCTTCCCGCAATGTCTCTGTTTATTTCAATCCCTTTCATCTGATCGTTCGGAGTGAATGATGGAGGAAACCTCTTTCTGAAAATCATCGTTCATGGACACATTTGACAATATTTAAAGAAATTTAACGATATCAAGGAATATTTTGTGAAATCCTCCCTAACTCAATATGACACCCAAAGAATAGAGGACATTCGTTTTATATAAAATTCAAAGTAAAGGCTGGAATAGCATTTTAAAAGGTGAATCGCAAAAGTTATACCACAACAACCATGGCATAAGTTGTGAATGGCAACAGATTATACATTGAAAAATATACATTTGAAAGTATAGCAACGATTAGAACTCTTATAATAAAAATATCGATCTTTTCCAAATCACCTGACTTCAACACATGGGATAAGATGGAGATATTACCTGATTAAAATAGTATTTTTAATTTATATTGTGTTGTTTAGACAGCTCTAGTCTTCAAAGTCTCCTGTAGTCGAATAAACTCAAGGTATTTACAAATTTAGTTGAAACCCATGCGATGAGCTGATGTAGAATGTAGTGTGGTATGAATTGGAATTTTATGTAATGGTAGCCTTTGAAATTTGTATCTCAAATAGAAATCTGTCATAATTTAGAGCTCACGAAACATTTGTATACCATAGAACAAGTTAACAACTCGTTGTCGTGCTCGAGCAACAAATGAGGACCCCGGTTCCTGGATGGGGACCACCGGGTTGTCTTCAATCCCCATTTAATCATGCTCCTAATTAGAGGTTGCAGACCAGAAACCTCCTGGACTCTCCAGCCTGGAAATAAACAAAATATCACTTTTCAACGCGATTAATTGGTCCAATTTAACGACATTTAGCGACCCCTTTTACCGAGGAGGCCGCGCGCGCTGCGTGGCGTCTGCGTGTTTCGTGACCGACACCCTGCAATTACACGCAATTACCTCGACCCGACCGTGTCCGGAAATTTGAAACCCTCTTATTGATCCACGTGCAGGGTCGCTACTTTTCTTTCAACCGTTACCGACTTTATTACGGCCCGTGGACGCTTCAAAGAACGGGTTTAATAATCGAATTATACGAGAACTAGAAGAAGAGTCGGTTCGGAGAGGATACAATTTCTCCAGTTTCTCTCCACTTGTGATTCTGACCGTGGAAACAAGTGAAGTGATAAATCAAAAGGAGAGGAAGATGAAAAGAAAGTGGACGATCAGCATTCTGGCGCAGTTCGCAGATAATTGCTGAGGTGCTGCGTCGGACAAGCGACCAGACACCTGCGGAATTACAATCGCCCGCACACTCTAGTTATCTCAATTAATGCCTTGCTTGTTCAGAGGCATTCTTTCGGTACGACTCGTTTAATCCGATTTCAATTAAGTTAATTACGCCCCGCCCTGAACTTTCTTCGGGCGGTCTTAATTCATTAATGCAATTAAACTCTATAATTAGAGAAAGTAATTTAAAAAGTAACTGATAAGAACAATGTGTCACCTTTATTACTTCTTGTATTAATTTTAAACGTGTCTTATGTACATTTCTGACTCGGAAACAATAATTAGGTAAAGTAGGTTAAGTTAAAAATAAAAACCAAAACCCTCAGCATAGTGGTAATTGCAATAAGTGAACCTGAATTAAAAGAGTGCTTTTAAAATTCATTTTGTTATGTTATGTTAAGTCCAAATAATGCTTCTAGATTTTATGCTAATGCAGCAATTTAAGCAGAACGTAGAATGGATACGGTATTTTCTTACATTGATTATTTAATGTATTGTCTGCGGTTGACTGATTTTTTATTCATAGTATAAGGTGCCTTTAGTTGTACTTTTTCGTTTTAAGAATCAAGAAAAGTATTTTTATTTAAAGAGACTCTAAACCCCTGGACTTGATGGTATTACAAGATAACACTTATTCATCTAGGTGAAAAATACATAGCTTATTTTTAACGCTAAAAAAGTTGTAAAAAGTAAACTTTCTCGTTATCATGGTTACCTCAAGGCCAATGTAAAAATGATCGCTAACGCTTAGCCAAATTCCTTGCAGTGGCATGCCTATAATTTAACCCAGTGTTGCCCATATAGCAATGATCTGTAGGTCTGTTCGTTGTAGACACATCGTGCGGACAGACAGACAGAAATTAAATTGTTCCAGCTCCTCAAGTGCATTGTTTGGAGTAAAACTCAAGGCCACGTCACTGCAGTGGACAGCAATATAACAATTCACTATTCTCACTGGTGTGTTTCCTTCGTGCTTTGAACAAAAGCATTCTCGAAAATACTTACATAACAATGGACACCGCCCACAATTCGGTTTACGCGTGAAAAGAAAACTATAGGGACGCCGTAACAGAGTGGGGGATGTTGTCCGGACTTTGTAAATCACCGGACCAATCCCCCCCCGCTACCCTCCATTGCCAACCTGATAACGTTTCCATTTACCCCGCTGACATCCCTAACACTATAAATTCACTGACCCTAAGGGAGGAAAGCGTTCTTCCCAATTTATTTGATCTCTTTTCCGTTAATTTTGCAACACCCCAGAGCTCACGTACCGACTTCCCCTGTTGTCCAATTTACGGGTGGTCTTTACTCTGGATATGTCTGGAACAAGGTACAGCTACCAAAACACACACACACACACACACACACACACACACACACACACACACACACACACACACACACACACACACACACACACACACACACTTGCGTATGGGGACATGAGTATGAATGAACACTGTAATGGGTTAATGAGATGTTACAAATCTATAAGCGCATTCACCTCTGACAATATATTGTTGTACATGGAACCTGAACAAAGGAGAATCTTCTTGGACGTTGATATTGAGATTACAATACCAAATTCCTTTCGTGCCAGCATTACAGGCTTTGTATCATCCAAGAGTTACTGTCAACTCCTATCCAGTATATCCTCATGTCACGATGGTGCAGTCGGTTTTTGGTTAGTAAAAAAAAAATAGTTATAGTCCTTTTATATTTCTTTTTTTAACACCGAACAATATAAAACCATTGTTGGCCACTCTTTACAATGAATTATAGGGTTTAAAGAAGTTTTAGGCTATATTTTTAATTAAAATCAACTTTTTTATTCGAATCCAAAATGTGGCTGAACATTTGATTTTTACGTTGTGTTTAATAATTATGGCTTCTAGAAATGGTATTTGTTAGTAATTTATTATATAAATTCGATATTTTATACTTGGAATTCGATATTTTAGAAACCATGATATTGGCTTCAGTGATCTTTCAACTATACACATTGTAAAACATTAATATATTTATTTTCAAACATTTTTTTGTTTGCTTGATTCGAGATGTGCCCAATTTTATGCTTCGTTGCATTTTCTAAATAATTCTTTTTCTCGTGTCTTATAAGTACGGTATTTTAAAAGGTTTGTGACTAAAACTTTTACAACCTTAACTCGGCTGCATTGCCATTTTTCCGACTCCAAGTAACTGAATGACCTTTCCAATACCACAAGTAAATAAGTTTATTTAATCGGCCGAATCGATAATTAACAAATGGTTTAGCTGTTTCTATATAATTTATTTAAAGTTGAAAATCAAAGTGAGTTAAATAACATAACATACACCCTTAAGACTGAGCTCAAATGTCTTTAAAATTTTTTTCTACTTACTGCATACTTATGAGTCTTGCCATTATGTGATTGTTTACTTCATACAACAAAATATGGAAGTATTACCCGTTGTAGGCTGAGTACAATGTCTGGAGTATTGTATTATGTGGACGATAGCAGGATGTTTCCTACCTTAACCGTGGTTAACCTGGTAGGATGTTTATTTCATCAACAATACCAAGTATGTCGCTCCACCTGTCCTGGGATCATGAGATTTAAGGGGCGCCTACATAATTTGGATGGCAGTACGTCCATAAGAGTGCTTGTTATCTGTAACGATTTATCGTAACATGCTATTGGTAATTGTAAACTTAGGCATTTTATTATGATGTAACATATAGTGTGTATTATATATAAATTTGTCACTAGTTTTGTGTGGTGTGTTGTAAAATGTATACCTTTATTCAATTCACGTATATATTTTTCCGTAAAAACACAAACAGACCGACAGACGATAAACTAAACAAGGCAGCACTATACATGATATGACATGTCTCACTTATTTTGAACTGAAACATCAAACGGTGCATTTTTAAAAAGTGGATGATGAACACTATTGTAATTATTGTATTGTGATTTAAATTACTTATATTACATTTTCGAGCCTATATCCGTAATCCTGGACTACAATTTATGCATTTTTTCAGGTAAGTCAAGGCCGTTTAGAGTGAGCTCTTCTTCGTAAGTACAACCTTTCTTCTTACATGTAAATTATTAGTAAGTAATTATAATTACTTTACGAGTTTTATATGTACTATTTAGTCGTAATAGGCAGTTAAATAACTTAAGACATGTGTTAATAATTCATTATTATAGTTCTAATAAAGTTTCCGTTATTACAAAAAATACTTTAGGGAATTTTAGGATTATTTATTTTTAAACTAATTTTTCTTGACTGAGACCCACGTTTTGTTTTGTCAACTGGTAATGGAAGTATGGTATCTGAAATTGAATTCCGTAAACTGTTAAAGTGCTATTCCAGGGTAATATTTCACGATCGTATTGTTTGTCTAAACCGAATGTTTGATGACTATCACTTTAGTGTTTACAGAGCTATTTCTTTGTAAATCACCAAACTCGTCCTAGTTAACGGAGAAGCGCTAAAGTTTCAGGACATTTCGTCGCGAGATGCACTCTTTTGTGCGGGAGAGTAAGCAAACGTGAGACCTTTTAGTGCCGAAAACGCGCGAGACGGCGAAACTTGTTAACCGGGAAGGAATTTTATGGCGGGGCAAGTTATGTAAGAAGGGCGCGTGCAGGTACGTAAATAAGGAACGCGTTCCGGAACCTGGATATTGCACCCTTCTGATTTACGGAGCGGCTCTTTCCATTCCCGCCAAAATAAACTCTGACTTTATAACCATTGGAGTCTTCAGTCACTCCGCTCGCTTCAATAATTCTAAAAGAACCTCTTTAAACCGCCTTCACAGTGTCGCTAAGTTGTCTTTTATATTCATATCGGAGATTTGAAGTCTGAGCTACGTTTGAGGTTTACGGTCAGCTGCTGTAATGGAAAACTCATAAACCACGCCTCAGCTGCCTCTGATGGATCAACATCACAGGGTCCAGGGATAGTGGTAACCAAATTTTATGAAGAATTCTTGATGTAGTTTATTGACCCGGTTTTTGATTGGGAGAAACTGTCTCCCCTGCTGGATCAGCATCACAGCTGCTTCGCAGCGAAGGGTCCAGGGATAGAACCTCTATAGTGGTAACCAAACTTTTATGAAGAATGCTTGGTGTAGTTGATTGACCTGGCTATTGATTGGGATAAACTGTCTCCCCTGCTGGATCAGCATCACGGGCTTTCGCAAGCGAAGGGTCCAGGGATAGAACCTCTATAGTGGTAACCAAACTTTGTGAAGAATGAATGCTTGGTGTAGTTGATTGACCTGGCTATTGATTGGGATGAACTGTCTCCCCTGCTGGATCAGCATCACGGGCTTCGAAGCGAAGGGTCCAGGGATAGAACCTCTATAGTGGTAACCAAACTTTGTGAAGAATGCTTGGTGTAGGTGATTGACCTGGCTATTGATTGGGATAAACTGTCTCCCCTGCTGGATCAGCATCACGGGCTTCGAAGCGAAGGGTCCAGGGATAGAACCTCTATAGTGGTAACCAAACTTTGTGAAGAATACTTAATGTAGTTGACTGACCTGGACGTTGATTGGGCAATATATCACTGTGTTTCTAGAACCAGGAAATGTTTATTTCTAATAAATGTAACCCCTTATTATGAAAATAATTATACGTAAATAACTACTTTACTGCCTCTGCATTGTTGGTTGTAAACTACAGACTCAGTAACTAAAAACTTTAATAACTTTTTATATGACACCTTGTTATTATATTTGAATTTGATGTTGTACACATATCTAAGGATATACTCAGGCTTAAAAGTATTTAGTTTATTAAGAATACTTGGCTAATGTTAGTAGATTTTAGAAACATTTCTGAATTGGCAGCCAAATATTAAATTCCCTGGATCTGTATGACTTTGTAATTTCAACCGGAGCGGGGTAAAAATAAATAACACTAAAGGAAGAAAAGTCTTGACATTTTGGAAAGTTGGGATGCTGTTAATTATAATTCTGGAGTCCTGTCATCGGTGACCCCCGGTCACTGGACGTGCCCGAACTGGGAATTTTACAGAACATTCCGCTGTGCCGCGCATATTGATAAGTGATTTGCATTTTTCCGGATTGTGTTGACGGCTCGCTCAGACTGTCTGGTGATGAAAGGGTTCTGTGAGGGGGGTGGAGGGGGGGTTGTTAGCTGTGAATACGTTTAGGAATCAGTAGTAGAATGTGGAATGAGCAAAGACTTCAGCGTCAATCCAAAGTTGGACAGATTAATGCTGAATCACAATCGTTATCATAAATATTTTGTTTCGGATCAAGATAAGACCGGTATTACACTATCATAGTTATAAAGCACACATTTATAATCATATGTCTATGATTGAAATTATTACTGTGCGATGTACCTAATATTATAGTAGTTGATATATGATCTATAATATGTTCATGTGTTCTGCTAGTGAGAATGTGTAAAACCTGCTAGAGATATGTGATTTATGTGATACAGGTAGAACACTTATAGTTCTACTTCAGTAAAGGACAAGTGTTAGATATTGATAAAGGATTAATAACCCACTAGGGGTAGTAAACTTAATGGACAACATTTCAATTGGTTTAGTGTTAATATTTTTTTAAGTCATTTTATAAAGTTATAACTTTAGAGGATATAACTATTGTATCTGATACTTTGAAAGTGGTTTAAGAGTAAGATCTGTGATAATTTTAGAAGACAATCGAATTAATTTATTTGTATAGAATTTGTTTATATATATATATATATATATATATATATATATATATATATATATATATATACTATTTAGTTATACATCATGGTTTTGGAATTAAACTTGAAGTATTTAGTTTTCTAAAAATTACCTGTAAAATTGATTATAAAATTCTATTGTGTACTTGAAAAAGGTGTTAATACGACGAAATAATGTACAAATAATTGCAGTTTTCATTTGAACTGATATGTTGAACCCCAATGAAGGGAGTGAGTGGGTGGAGTATAAAATCGAATAGGATTTTTTGAGTTTGCTGTTTATTTTGCTTTAAATCAGGCTTAAATCAAAATAAACAAGGCTGTAATCAAAGTTACTATATTTTAAATTAGATTACTATTTTACGTTGTAGTATTTTTATTTTTTTTTAACAATTGAACTTAAAAAAAACACACAATATGTAAGTAATAACTACTGATGAAATTACAAAACTCGTAATAAAACAAACCATTGATATAAAGTTCCTAGGTCCCGTTACACAATAATTGTAAACGAAATGTAGATGTTTCATTAAGGATCAGACAGTCCATTATGAGCGTGTGGTTAATCAGCCTTCGACTCTTTTGAGTCGCCGACAATTAACACTGATGACCCAATGTCACAATGGTGTTATTGTCCCGATTGACACTGCACCAATCCGTGGGATAATCAGGGCCGGAGAAGTCAACCCACGAGTTCAGCTTGAGCGCGGTGTCGCCACACTGTTATTTACGTACGGAAAACAGCGGAGAATCGGTGCAATTAAGTCTGATGGACGTGATGACGTTGTCAGCTGTCAGCCAATTAGTTTTGCTCTGATTATCTCAGATCTAAAGTTCAGATCTTGGTCCGTCACCGAGGCGATGGTGAGAAACTGCCGAGCGCTGTGACAGCCGTGCGGTGATCTCCCGACCTTTGGCGCAATCAGAACTGGGCGGGACAACTCGCCCACCATAACTCTCTCATCATAGATTGTACAACCAAGTTAAATACAAAAGGTTTTATAAATGAAGTAACTAGTACCTTCTTCTCAGTTGTGTCAAAGCTAAGCGTTCAGACTGGATTTTTTGTTGGAGATTCATGTAAGGAACGTGACTTCCAGATTATAATTGAGATACATTTAATTCACTTCCATAGTTTGGACTTTGACTACATTTCTCATGTGTTTTGTCTCATCGAGATGGTTAAAAGTAGGTACGATCTGACCAGTTCTTATGTTTTCAAGATAGTCGTTCATCGGATTCTATCAGGAACATTCTTAATGACCGCTGTGTTAAAATTGTAACAACTTCAGTTTATCTTCCATAGATCTTCAAGATATTAATCTATTAACTTATGATTCAATTTTGATTTTAAAGAATGTTAACTCTTGATTATTTACTGTAGTGTGCGTAAATATTCCCTATAATGACGGTTTATTATTTTACTAATTTCGAACATTGTGGCTACAAACATGTTCGGGATGTTTTGGTGTGGAAAGGCGCACAAAAGTGGATTTTTCTACACTAGGTACTTTACTAACGCTCGGTCGGTATTATATACACGCACATTTTACATGATACTGATAGGAGCATCGTCAGGTGACCCTTTCATAAGAAACCTGAGAGGCAGATTTAGCCCAAGCATCAGCAACAAGTGAAGCTCCAAGTGAAGCCCTGCAGGAGCTCTTCAAAGGGCTTTGTTCCACCTTATCTCCCGGACTGACATCAAACTAACAACCCTCTCCTTTAATAAACATTTTGTCCCCGTATTATTTTGAACGTCGGATTTATTTAATAATACAGTATTAATCGTGCCTTTGTACATTATTGTTTCTTAAAAGAAGCACATATTTTTAATGGCGTTTTTGTAAAAAAAGGGTGTTGCAATACTCTTAAATTACGGATGCTCTTAGTTCTCGGATATAATTCCCCTTTATTAATTTAATTTTTGTACATTCATAATTTGTGATACCATTCAATATAAAGAAAGCTTCACCTGCGCCGTATAGCATTTTTTACATTCCAAATAGCGAATGAACTATTATTAATTTCACTATCGCGCGAGATATTTTATATGACTGTGTATGTGTCATTACATTAAACCTAAATAAAGGAAATATTCTGTTTAAATATCTTTTTATAAGGAGTTCAGGTAAACTGCCTAATATCTTGTTCGTAATTAAATTCATGTAAAATTATCTGTACTTCAAACTTATGGTGGTTTAATCCGATAAATATTTTGCAAATTGGAAACTTCAGATAATAGGTTTTATGAGTTCATTTAAATATAATTACCGTGAAGACACATAAGTCATATTATTGTTTTGCGTCAGAAGGTGTCTATGTTTTATAGGTGAAATATTTAAAATTCGATTTCATTTGCGATATAATGGGGAATTTTACAAAATTGAATGTAATTGGCTGAGGATTACTATTTATATTTCATGACTGAATTTCGATTATTATTTAATCCGATTGGTCCGAACGATGATTATTTTTTTTATCTACTTAATTTTACATAAAAATACAGATTTTTGACTGATTCGACATACTATTTACTGTTTACTTCAGCGTTGATTTCTTTTTCGATGGCATAGAAAAGCCTTCTTTTGTATGAGCCGTAATGATGACGGAAGGTCTTAAATAATGTGAAGCCTGGATTACAAAACGGAAGATCTGCAGAGGAAGGCTCTTTAATAAACCTCAGAGTACGTGTGGGGAGGGGGTTGGTTTCCTATATACCCTGCATCACCACTACCGCTTTCCGCTTCCGCTCCAGCGCGGAGTTCGGAGTTCCGACTTCATAACGTGCAGAATTGCCCCTTCCCTAATCTAATGTGTCTGGCTTTCAACGTAGTTATTTACCTTGCCTTTTGTTATTTCCGTTATTGCTTGCGTTGGAGCAACATTGGTAGGTGTTATTCGTTTAGGACGATAGTTGGATATCCATAAACGTACTCATCCCTTATAGACAGGCCTAAGGAGGCATCTAGAAGAGAGTTTTTTGTATCAGAAGAAATACAAAGCACATGGACAAAAAAAAAACATATTTTTTAGGAATCGTTAAGTCAGAATGCGTGTCAAACTTGTTGATTCGAAATAATGGATTGTGCTTTTGCATTGTGTTTAAGTGTAAAAAACCGACCTAAGTTCTTAAAAACGTCATAAGAGCACAAAGAGAAAGATACATTTTACTTATAAGAAGGTATGCAATATAATAAACAAAAGATTAATATTTGCTACCAACAGGGAGAACCTCCAAAAATATAATATGCGTAATATTATGTCTTGTACTGTTAATATCTCCCATAATAAATAGTGATCCAAAATATAAACAATAAATTATTAGGGTCATCTGCCATCGTTGTGAGATAACAAAATCTGAAACATCATGTTTCAAGAACTGATACTGTTGCATTCTTCAGGTTCATAAACCTTAAGGTTAATGACATAGCACATGTACAACAAACATGGTGATAAATTGATTAATATGCCAAAGTCGTGCATGAGACCGGAAAGGTTGAACCTACAAAATTTAAACATGACATACAGACCAAAGAATGGAAAGTACAAAACTCCTTTTACTATTAATTAAACATTATTTTTCGTTTTCACCTCATCTTAAAAATGTTGTCAAGCACATTATTGTTGATCAATAGCTAAGGTTTATGAATATCAGCTTTCTCAAGGTAAAGTTCAACAATGTAATACTTCAATATATTTAACCCAAAATAATTTATTCATTGCAGAATCGTCAAATTAAAAACAAAAGAATATAAAACGTTCTACAAGTAAATAATAAAAATAACACAATAATTCATTTAAGAATTTTAAAGCATTAACAAGGAGACAACTGTTAATGTTGAACTTTGATTGCATATTTTTAACACAGCTAATGGAAACCGCTGAGTAATGACATTAATAAACAGTAATCAGCCACAGCACGAGAAGAGTGACGCCCAGTACAACAGAGATTGGTTAGCGATCGGGAAACAATCCATTTATTTGTTTACTGGCATCACCGATTAGACAGATTATTCCGTGTTTGTTTGAATTAAGTGTCATCATGTGTAATGAAGCTGCGACAGACAGTGTACGTTGAACTTTAATAGGAATGCCCTTCTTTTTATCTAATCGTTTATTCGGAGCGTATAAAGGAAACCATAAAGTGTTTTTGAGTAATATGGGCTTAAGTATAAAAACTTTTGTTAATTCCATAATATAAAATCTAGATTTAAGACATTGGGATTCGGGGTTTATGGAATATTTATAAAATGAGTGCGGACGTTTGTTTAGTAATATCGCGTGATTTCTTTTTAGAAAGGTTTGCATTTTTATTAAACACATATTATTATACGATTTTTTTATTCTTGGCGTTGTTTGAAGTTGAAAAAATTGAACGATTAGTTCACCCGGGCTACGACCCACTGGTTTCTAGGGTTGAAACAATCTTCATAAGAAATCCATTGATGGAAAAATAGTCTGAATTTTAGTCACATGTTCAACGTAAACTTTTCTTTACTACAGTGGTTTCATTAATAATATATGTTTTAAATATACCAGATGTTGTAAACATTGTATATATTATTATTTTTTATTTTAGTGTTTGGTTTGAAATGTATAAATCGCAAGGAGAAGCTTGCAGATAAAACAGAAAAGGAAGAATTTGCATTTAAATAATAGTAAAATACGCGTACAAAACGAGTCACAAAAGAAACGCGACTATACGCTTATAATGTGCGATACATAACAGCGCGCTTAGAAGAAACTCCTCTTCAACAAATTTGAAAATTTAAACAATGTATATTGTATTGTTCTGTACTTCTTTTTATATTGTCGATATCTATAAAGTTTATTGCTGAGTAAGGTTTTCAGTTTAAATACAGTAACTGTGAATACATTATTAATCAACCTTACCATCATAATTATATTGATGTATTTAAGGCTCTCAGAAAGGCAGATTTATGACTAAATATAGGAAGACCCTTACATGAGTGCCGCCACAAATAGTTACCACAAAATCGCTAAAGATTAAATATTTAGTTTAAAATAATTAAATTTGATATACGAAAAGCCTGAAAGTTATGCAACGTAAATTTATAATTTGTCAGTGTTTGCTTGTGCTACCTGAAGGTCTTCTACCGGGGACATTGTTTATCGACCGAGGTGACATTTTGGGAGGGTCGCCTGTGTCCGACACCCTAACCTATTTACTTTGAGCGTGGGGGGGGGGGAGCTGAAGGGACCGTAGCACGCATTGTAACTTGTTGGTACAGTACGTAATATGGGCTTTGTCACTAGGGTGAGTATCCTGTGCGATATTGGAATTCACGGGCATTATATCTGTTCTGTTCTTCATATAACGGAACCTAAACCAACATGGTGATGTGGTAAGCAAAAGTTTACAAACACAAAATTAAGTTGGTCCATAAAAGACACAAAAACGATACAGGTACAACACCACTAACAGTCGAAAATAGTGACTAAAAGTAATCATATGGCTGCGAAAATGGAACGGGGAATATAAATTCTTGTTGAAACACTAAATGATTACAAGAACTGCATAAACAGTTGTGTTATTTTGTCACATCCTTTATAGTCAGAACAAACTTTCTACAATACGTCACTCATGAGGTATATAAAATGAACAGGAATTCAACATTGTACCGTACATTTTTTTCTGAAGTTGAGTTTTTCAAAAACACGAGGCAGGCTACTACAGAAGACTACCTGTGTGAAGTCTAATACATTTCTTATAACTAAATTGGTATTTTACTTATTTACCTCTTATACATTTATAAAGACATGCTGGTTTTCAAAAATAATGGATTTTCACGGTAACTTTAGCGGGCAGATTAAGCAGTTCGGAAGGTAAGAGGTGATTTTTGCTTTATAGAAACAAAATCTTTTTTGTTATTAGTGTATTCGATAGAGAACTTTTTCAGTAACAAGGGTCGATTGTGTTGACTGAAGATGATTCGACAAAGTAAAATTGTTTATAACATTCACCAGTTACTGTAATGATTGTAACGGGGTCAGCCAACATGATTTTTAAATAATGAAAATTGCAAGTCGACGTGAGTACATTATAATTTAAAATGTAAATTTATGTCATTTATCAGATACAAGTGACGATAGTTTTATAAAATGAGAACTTACATTTATTTCTATATTACACAGAAAAGCAGTCGTATAAGTTTTCTGCTCTCTTCTGTTTACTTGTTCGGTGCAATAGCGTACAAAATATATTTTAGCGCTAGATTTAAAATAATATTTCAATTCAGATTTTAAAAAACCCGCTTGCAGTAAACATAAGTTTAGTATCTGTCTGACATGATGTCAGAGTATAGTTATAATCCCAAAGTTTCGCCCCGCGTAACTACGGCAACTCCGCACACACGAAACTTTATTACTAATGAAGAGAGAGACCACAGAGTCCAAACAGTTCATTTGTTTCAGTCAGTTGAATTGATTAACATGGTTACTAGTAGAATATTTACATAGTGTCCCACTAGCCGAAACGAGGGGTTAAGTAAATTATACTATGTGAAATTCCGATGGTTTTTCTGATAAAACTTGCAATGTTTTAAATATTCACAAGCCAGTTGTATTATAATTTGTTTAGTTCTTGTAGTATTCATCGTCTCTGTTATTTTAAAGATATTTTTAGTGAAGCAGATAAAAAACAAAACAAATGTGGTGTTTAGAACTTCGCAAAATACATAATGTTTTAAAACAAATTTGTCATTAAAGTGTTTTATTTAGGAGCTCCTTCAATCAGTACCCTTTGCAATTTTAAATGAGTAATTTTAAATGAGGTTTTGTAATCTTGAGTAATAAATGTACATATCTTCGATAAATTGCTACTAAGAGATTTAACAGCCTTATCTGTCTCGCAGAAAATAAATATAGAGTTTTTATAAAATGTGCTTTAAAACAAGCATGACAATTAATTTTGATACAATCAAAAGAAATCGTCTATTGTCACAGTTATTTTGAATAATTATTATCCTATTCCATTTTCTCTTTACAGTTGTTATTGAGTGTATTATTTTCGGAAACCGACTTATCTATCCTCTAACCTCACTAAATACTTTAAAACCGTTATCAGAGATGATAACGGGGCTTACCTGGATCCCGCAGAGCGCCTGATCCTGTGATTACCGATTACTGATTACCTCCGATAGCGGCTCTAACGAGGTCGATTACTCCTTGACAATCTCCCTGATTTATGTGCCTGATTGAAACCATAAATCTTCGCCACGGCCCTAAATTAAATCATTCATTCATCGTGCAGTATCATTCATCGTTGCAGCATCGTTCGTCGTCTGCCCAAGCAATTTATCAAGCGCGTGTCACTGCTGAAATATTACTGGTAATGTCTATGTTTAGAAGCATGGGCGAGCGTTTGGACCTTTCTGACGTGAGCACGGTGTGCAGTATGGCTGCCTTACTTTTCTCAATTGCAATTTTATATATTTGAATTATTCTTAATTTAATATAAATGCCTGCCACTATTGTGTGTTCCAAAGAACTTTTTTTAACGTTGGGCAACTTTAAACCATATAAGATCAGTATTGAAAATTCCAAGAATGAAATCAAACTAATGAACCAAAAATGTAAATTTATATGTCAACAATAAAAATAAAAAATATTTTTCCAGAGATGTGTATTGCATTATCAAAAAGGCAACTAATGAGGACAGCAGTGTCACATTTTAAAACCATTAAAATCTTCAATTTTAATGAAACACCAAAGTCCATATAATTTTATAAAAACAAATTGCAAAAGAATATGTCTAAAAATACCAAGAAGAACAATTTTCACAGGGTTACGTTTTAGAGTTTCACTCGTACTCTATGTACCGTTTACCCTATAAATAAGGAGAAAGAAAAAATAGTATTCTTTAAACCCTATTTAAAGTTGTATTTTAGCACATGTTAGCAACTATTTCTCTATTTCCCACCCATAATTTGAAGTTTTACCACTGCTTGAGTCGAAAGTGATACTGAATGTAGCAAAATACTGGTATAGAATGATAATGGAGTGTCATCATGAGTTAAAACACTAGTACTAGTAAATTCAGACGAGGATGCGGCGTGATCAGAACGTGGACATCGAGATGGGTGAGCAGGGGTGTCCCACGATGTTTATCAGTATCAATGCAGCTTTGTCAGCGACCCCTCGGCTACATCCTGATTAGCTCGGACTGACCACCCACTGGCCCTTTCCCACCATCAGTCACGCTAGGGGACACCCCCGCTCGCCCATCACGTGCAATACTAGAAACGCCTCAATTCGTCTAATGATGAGTTCAAGACCACGAGTAGACGGTTTTCTACGAGCAGGGTACAATAAGATTTCGGATCGATCCGCATTTGTTATTTTTCAGACCCCCTACTAGCTATTACCATCATTTACTGTCTTGGCAGCTCAGTAAGCCTTTAGAAAAAGGTAATGTCTTTAGACCAATATTGAAAGTTTTTGGAACTCCAATTAAAAATTTTAACCGTATTATACTATTCTAGAACCAAACTACGAGAGTTGTCATTGTCCCACAAAATTCTTGATTCGTATTGTCTTATTTTTGGTTTAGTAGTGGCAAGGTGTCTCATATATGACGAAACATATTTTTAACAATTTTTGGAAAAGTGAATCATGTATACGAATTTAGACGTACTAAAATCTTTTACGAGTATGTCAGATCATTTTCACTTAGTTGAAATAATATTGTATTTATAATTTTCAATATAAGTGCCAAAACCTTGTAATTTCTATTTGTGTTCTTTTACTAATCCATTTTTCTTTCTGATGATGAAAATAAATAAATGACGTTCAATTACTTTCAGAGTAAAACTATTTTGCACAATTTTGTATATTATTGCATGTAGAATTATTATTAATTTGTATATATAGCTTCTTAGGCTTAAAATTATTTTCTTTGCCAAATTTGTAATGGTATTCTTCTTGAACGTGTAAATGTATTATGTTACCTAAATAAATTGAAAGGATTATTGTTGAGAAGTCTTTAAATTACAATCCAAATTACACAGAATTAAGTTTTAATTATATATACATTTTTTTTAAATAAACTGTGAATTGAATATGAATTGAACGGCAAAACAAATTTTAAAGCTTAAATGAGTAAACTAAAATAAATTGGCCGAACACATTCCCGAGTTAATAATGTTTCCATCCAGTACATCTGCAGCTAAACTAATTACAGCATCATAATGAGTCTTGCTATTATTGCGCAAATTTACAGATTCAATTTGCAAGCAGAATGAACCTATTTGCATCCATTTGTGCGGCACGCTGCAAGACATTAACATTTTTAGAGTATCGTTACGACCATAGCAGAAAAATAATTTAATCGTTATACTTTTATATCAATTTGAAAGATAAATTTGCATTCTTCCTTCACGTAAAATATAATTTGCTGACAATATTATATTTACTTTAAAACTTTACAATATAATACTGAAGAAGTTTTGTTGTTCAAAAAATATTGTTCAGCAAAAAGAAAATTGCATGGTTTATTTTAAAGTTGTTTTAACGAAAAGAACCGCAATTAGTGGGCGTTTAAATCGCCTGGTTTACTCGCCATGAGTTTTGTGCTCAAGTTTAATAGCCGTTCCAATATAGGAATTCTCAACCTTCCGTCGCAAATGTATCCTTTAAATCTTTAAACAGTAAATATGTGCAAGGAATTACCTGCACTGAAAGAATTAATAGCAGCGTGCTAGCTTGAAGATTTTCTAATCGTTCATTTATAACATTGAAAATTTTAAATTATACAACATGTGTTATACAAAACTTCCTTATCGGCTTCTCAGGAAGCGTAGCTATCCCACTAAGAGTTGGTCGAACATTCCAAGTGGAAGCATTGTCAAGTTATTACTATAAAGGTTTGTCTACAAAACTATGCCTCGTTAATTGAAGGGTATTTAAAATTGTTGAGTATTTTGTATTAAATACGCAATATCATTTCATACACCAGATTATTCTATCAAAGCTCTTAAACATAATATACATAAAACGTTGAAAAATGTGGCATGAGTTAGTTGTGCGAAAACATTATTATAAGAAAAACCTATTCGTGATACACTACTCAAAGCGGTTCAATCTTAAATTAAAGTGTTTCGTTCTAGCGTAAGGAACTTCATACATAAAATAATACGTAGTAAGTAGTAAGTGGTAATGTTTCTCTCTTACACGACAGCCCTTCGTTACATTGCTTTTTGAGTTTCTAGCGCGATTATATTGTTTTTTGGGGAGAATGGGATAAGTAAGGAAATAATCTTTCCTTTAAATAAAATACATGTTGTATTTGAATCTGTCGAAACTATCTTGAAAATATTAATTTAAGATAATGGGAGCTTAATTATTACTAAGTTATTTTTACTACCAAAACTAGAACTTCCTTTTTGTATTAATTTTTAAATTAATTTTATTAGTTTTACCATACCCACAATACAACTAGTAAAAATAAAATTGTTATTAAAAGTGACATATTTTTCACGATATTCTTGAGGCATAATTATAAACCAAACCACATCCACGTTTTTCCAGATTATGCAAGAGATTTAGTTATTTTTCGTAGTAAATAAATGAAGCTCTCTTGTGTATTTACAAAACAAACAGTTACAGTGCAGCTTGAACGGTTTGAAGTTGAATGCGAATTTAAAAGGCCTCCAATCGGAAAGCGTTTAGAACGCTGAAGTATTTAAACTGTCATTGCAAGGCCATTAATCTTGGAGTCAAGTTTGGCGCGTTTTTGTCATCCGTCGGTCTGACAGCTCCGCTATTAATACACGTTAATGTTGCGCCTTTGTCTTCAGTTTGACTTAACAGCTGTTTGTTTCTTTTGTGCCTTGCGCCGGTAATTCGATTCGAGTTTAAAGATTGTAGTATAAAAAGGTTGTTCAAAATAATGTGTAGCAATTTTATATTGTTTTGGTACTGAGTAAACGATTATACTGTTGCATAGCAAAAGAAATTTGCTGTTCTTTCAGGTTTCTGTAGAGTAAAACATGAAATTATCTGTTTTCTCAACTTTGAAGCCTTAAAACACAAATAAGAATAAATTCAAAATCATAAAACAAGAAACAAGCTTCTGATGAACGCACTGAATTCATTCTAAACAGGAAAACTTCCTATAAACTTATTTGTTGTTAGTATAGTCGATAAAAATAAAAATACACAACTCACACAAAGCTAACGCCACACACAACGAGGCTCAGTTTATGAAAAGCAGCATATATAGAACACAACAAAAACAGCACTAACACAACACAAAACGAGGCCCAGGTCATGGAAAGCCACATAAAATAAAACAAGCTTTCTTAGCTCAGGTAGGCTATATAAATAAAAAATAAATAATAAAAAAATATAAAAAAAACAGCCCAACACAACACGAAAAGAGGACCAAGCTAACAAAAACCATATATACAACAACAAACATTATATATTGAACCAAACATAAATAATACAACACAAAATTAGACCAAGCTACGAAAGGTTTAATTATTCGTTGTAATTACAGAACGAACAATTAAACACAGCATAAAATAAGGAACTACGGAGAAAACCATAGAAGGGACAGCCGGATTTAAAATTAAATACAAAAACTTATTTATACATCATGTCACCATAATGTAAAATACACAATGTAAATTGTATTAGTAAAAAACAAATATAAAATGGTAATTATACTGTACCGAAATTATGGGTTTATCACTTTAAAATATCCTATTCCTACTTAAATGCACAATTATAAAATAAATATATTTCGAAATTCGCCATATAAACGTTTTAATACATCTTACTGTAAAATGTAAAATAATTATATTTGAAACCTTTGCAGCAAAGTAGTCTAAATTTTGTTTAGTAGGTATTTTCCCAATCCTATATTCTTCGCATTTTAGGACTGGTTTATTACAAATTCATGACAGATATAATCCAGTATGAGGATTATTTGCTTTTAACTTGGTAAATTCCAATACTACCATTACTGGTATCTTATCTTTGAATGAAAAATAAGATATTATTTTATTTTGATGGGTATAGCAAAATTATAACTAACATTAGTATTTCATGAATATAAATCTAAAAAAACTATCTACAATCGATAAAACGAAGAGTCAAATAATGCATCTGTGCTTAAAAGTGTCACGGCTTTGATCTGTACTTGTTGTTTTAAATACAATAAGAGTTATTATAACGTAATTAATAACTAATTAACTGTAATTGTTTCTTAATCTGGTTACAAATAAAAAGTAATGATAATTACTTAAAAAATTAGTAACTAATTAATGTGAAAATGGTGCTAAGAAGCCGTGGTTGGTAATCAAATTATCTCAACACGGATGTAACATGTAGCCCAAGCATAGCTGTATCAAAGGCTTACTCAAACATAGTGTAGCGGTTTAGCTTGGAATATTAAGTCAAGACGCTGCTTACCTACCTACTTCTCTGCCAGCTTCGTATCGCCATTTATTTCTCTAATAACAACATAAATAAGTAGATCTAAGTTAACAGTTGCTCCCCGAATTATATGAAAAGTATTTACTTCTTTCTGTACATAAACGACTCATCGGGGAGGATTGGTCATAGAAACTTTTGTTTGCAGATGACACCGCCATTAGTATTTTTTAAATTTCTGCATAAGACCTTTCCAAAAACACAATAATGCATTAAAGCAAATGACTTAAAAGTCAAAACCTCAATTAATTTTATGTAAAAAAAATAATAAAATAAAATTACATGAAAGAAAAGAAATTTTGACGATTAGAGATGGAGATTTTTGGCGTGTATCAAAACTGAAAGGTTTACAACCAAGATCTTTAAATGATATTTTATAGCTCATGCCAAACTAAAGTATCAGGCTGATTAGATCTAATATTTAAATTCTCAATAGATATCATAAACAGTATTAATATTAACTACAATAACTTTTAATGATTAACAAAGTGAAATTTACTTCCCTTACATCTTCGCGTAGTATCTTTCTTTGATATTAAAATAAATATAACCATGTGCGTTAAAAATTAAATTTTTATTATTTCAGTAAATAATACTTAAATAAACTATAATCTACATAATAATGATATTCATTCACTAATTTCACTTTTCACAATCTACAGGTATGTCCATCAAGCCCAAGGTTGGCTATCCGACTTTGAAAGTTCGACACGGTCCTGTTGAGAATTTAGAAATCTAGTTCCTAAATTATTGGGAGATTGAATTTTAGAGATCGTGCAAATTTTATTTTGAGAACTTAAAATCCTTCATGCACCATTCTGTTCTCATATGTTTCGTAAAGCATATTAACATGCAGAGTTGACGAGATTGGTGCATGGGTGACACGGGTTTGTCCAAGGAAAATTTACTTACAACACCAAGCTCGTCCTGACTGAGTAAGATCTAAGCTACTCTTGGATTAACACGTATATACACTCAGCAATGTGAATTAAAAAAGAGTATAGCTCTTAATATCTTTAAAAGGTTAATTTCATAGAAGTTTTACTAAACAGTCAGTGAGAATAAGTTATGAGTAACGCTAATATACAGAATTTAAGTTTACTTATACAAATATTATTAATTTTTAATAATTGTTTTTTACCATGTTTCAGGTAAGGAGAGATCGTTTTGGAAAATGTTTCGCGAGACAGGTAACGTACTTAACTTCAATATAATATGTGCAAAATTACCAATTTAACCTGTGGTAACAATATTACCATTCGCTGCCATAGCACTTACTGCAGGGGATATTGCATGAGTGCAGCTTGATATTGCAATAATTGCATTTCGTCCCGTGCAGTGGCAGCTCCGTAATAACATCCGGCCCCGCACATGTAGGTTTATTGCAGTAACATATTGCACCGTAAGTTCGTTTCGCTACCCCCCGAGTGATCACCTAATACACTAGCAGCCACTACACTATTTCCGCTTTGGTATATTCTGGCCCTTAAACATGGCCATGTGTTTTTAAAATAAATACCAAGGGCTCAAACTTTTTTCATAACATTATTTCAAACCATTATTTTGGATAAAATTATGGAAAAACTTGTTACGATTATTAAGATATTTTAGGTTTAAAGATAAACTTTAAGTTTCCTAGAAAATAAGTTACAGTAAAAACATATGAACAAACTTATTTAAAACTTTTATGTTTTCCTAGATCGGTTTCTGATGAATCCTCTCAATTAATAAGAACGTGGTATGATTTTAATACGGTAAGCTCCATTGAGAACCTCGAGTGCTCGTATACTGATCAATTTGTTTATTTTTTGCTTCCATTTCTAACAAATTAAATAAAGATCTGATAAGGTCGAGGACGAATGTCTTATGATACCGAAGACGGAGGGCTGATGAGACCGGGGACGGAAGGCTGATGAGACAGGGGACGGAAGGCTGATGAGACCGGGGACGGAGGGCTGATGAGACCGGGGAGGGAAGGCTGATGAGACCGGGGACGGAAGGCTGATGAGACCGGGGACGGAAGGCTGATGAGACCGGGGACGGAGGGCTGATGAGATCAGGGACGGAGGGCTGATGAGACCGGGGACGGAAGGCTGATGAGACCGGGGACGGAAGGCTGATGAGACCGGGGACGGAGGGCTGATGAGACCGGGGAGGGAAGGCTGATGAGACCGGGGAGGGAAGGCTGATGAGACCGGGGACGGAAGGCTGATGAGACCGGGGACAGAGGGCTGATGAGATCAGGGACGGAGGGCTGATGAGACCGGGGACGGAGGGCCGATGAGACCGGGGACGGAAGGCTGATGAGACCGGGGACGGAAGGCTGATGAGACCGGGGACGGAGGGCTGATGAGACCGGGGACGGAAGGCTGATGAGATCGGGGACGGAGGGCTGATGAGACCGGGGACGGAAGGCTGATGAGACCGGGGACGGAAGGCTGATGAGATCGGGGACGGAGGGCTGATGAGACTGGGGACGGAAGGCTGATGAGATCGGGGACGGAGGGCTGATGAGACTGGGGACGGAAGGCTGATGAGATCGGGGACGGAGGGCTGATGAGACCGAGGACGAAGGGCTGATGAGATCGGGAACGGAAGGCTGATGAGACCGGGAACGGAAGGCTGATGAGACCGAGAACGGAGGGCTGTGAGACCGGGGACGGGGGGTTGATGAGACCGGGGACGGAGGGCTGATGAGACCGGGGACGGAGGGCTGATGATTTAGAAGAAGCTTGGGTGCCAAACGAATGAAGTACGTCCACAAAGGGTGGCATGCAGATTAACTGGAAGTCTGTAGGAGGAACTTGACGTAATACTCTAGTAAACTGCTTATCTAGAGATAGTCAAAGCCTTGTGGTCTTTGTTAGTTAGGCGCTTCAGCCCGTGGCCGAGTTTTAATCGCTGTACTATGCGACAAAGAGATAGAGGGGTGACGGTTACACTGACGACGGTGTCTATTTATTTTAATAGGCAATTAACCCTAGATATGTATCTCTTGGAAAGACACTATTGATTTACCCATATAATTACAACTCGAAACCTATGTTGTTATGGAAACACAAAACACTAATACACTGAATTTGTACGTTGTTTTATTAAATACTATAAATAATATAGGAATAAACACTGCTAGTTTCCAGGAAAACTAGATATGAAAAGATTAAAATGTGAACAGACTCCATAAATTGTAAAATCTTTTCACGGCAAACATACGGCTTTTAAAAATAAACATACATTTCTTAATGGTATAAAGGTGTTTATGTTAAAACAATTTGTAACACATAGTAACAACATTTAAATATAGGTTAAGAATTTGAATTAGTTTTGTATCAAATAAAAATTTTATCTGTAATTATATTTGATTCAAAATATATACTATTTTTATGAAATGTCTATGTTTATATTAAAATTTAGATAAATATATCTCTTCTGAGACTCTCCAGAAATCTGTTAGTAGTTTGTCAGAAATATCTTAATTCTCCTAAATCTTAACACAGACACATTCGAAATCAAGAATTATAAACAATTTAATTAAATATTGAAGGCATATAGTAATTAGTTCGAAAAATTTAGAGAAATTCTCAGCACATTCCAATTTAAAAATTATATTTTTAATGACATTTGGCGTGTATATTAATGATACAATATCCACTAACAGCTCAGATAACTGCTTCCAATTGCTAATAACCATTATGGTTAAAACACTGAATATATTCAAATATTTAAACAAATGACAAGAACTACACTGAAATTCATTAGGAAAGGTAGTTTTTTTTATTTATATAAACACATTTAATAGTTATGGCTTACATCTTATCGTTATTTGAAATAACCAGCTGTCAAAGGGTGAGAAAAATATCAACCAACACGCATGCCTAAAAGTAGTTATAAGTTATGAAAAATCTCAGATTAATACACATAAAATAAAACACAAACCGTTGGCTGGAATAAAAATGTTACAAACATTTTTGATCTATATATACTCAAATCCTTTTTCGGGCAGACATTCACGTACATAGGAGTTCTACGTTTTTGTGAAATTTGTGGGCCTATAGATATAGTCAATACGAGACTGGGTGTTATATAGTGAAAATTAATCGAGATGAAATTAAATTTTTTATATTTACACAGGTCATAATGAACTTATGAGGAATGTTGCAGTACTTCAAGAGTGTAAAATAAAATTTAACTGTGTAAATTTTCTTGTCTAAATAAATTATACCCCAATAAATTTGCCATGTAAAGCCATCCTTGTGGTTTGTCGGTTCTGAATCGTAGAGGATTATCAAAGTCTAGATGTGCACATACTATACTCTATTGTTATCGTTTATTATAATCTAAGCACAGTGTTAATTTACGGAGTGAATCGGCTAAAAATAAGACATGAGCAATCTAAGAACACCCCGCACCCCTATCTTGACCACACAACCGACACGCCAGCGCTATGTCGAGTGCAGTGAAGCACAGCATCACTACCAACACATAATCATCGAAGTTAGGTTTTCTGACAAAAATCAATTACCGACATAATGACATAATTTATGAGCGATCCGGGCTGAGATAGCGCGACTCGGGACAGTTTAACCCGTTAAAGTGATAAAGAGCGGACATTAGCGTCACAGTTAATGGATCCTTATCGGGGAGAAGTGAGGAATAAATGTGGGCGTTAAAGGCTTATCAGATGAGAAGATGATACTAATTGAATAAATATAAAAAATGCCCCCCAAAGACAAGGCGGAAATGTAAATCAAATTAAACAGTCTTATGTTATTTTGTAACGTAAAATGTTTTTTGCCTATAAAATTATAATATTATAAATAAGTTTGTTTCCACGTATGCAAACATGTTACGGATATATAAATAAATTACAGCTAGACCACTGTAACAGTTTTGAAGATTCTGACTAGACATCAGTTTAAGCCTCTATGACTAGCCTCTCATAGCTTAAAACTGTATTTTTATACAAAACGAGACATACATCTTTTAAAGAAAATTGCTATGTAGAATTTTACTTAATGACATTTTTAATAACTAAATAGACTGAGAATAGTGAATACATTATCAAATAGTTTAAGTCATTAACATAATTTAAAAAAATTAATGAAAACTGCTATATGATGAACTTAGATTAAAAAAAAAACTATAGACGTGAGATTTGTTCCATTCATTTACGAATGTAATAAAAATAGATTGTGGAATGAAACATTGGTAAACTGTGATAAAAACTATGTTTACTTAGTTATAAACACTCATACTACAAACGGAACTATAGTGAAAGTCAAATCGTGATTATTATTCATTATGGATCGCAAGACAGATAACCATGTTCTCAAACTTGCCAATCCTTGTTACTCGATTGAACCTTACTGTAATAATTATTTAACGAAGCAGAAAGCTTTTGATTTGTAGCACTTATAACTAGTTGGCAAATTGTGCAGTTGGCATATCGCAAACGTTGGATCCTGAAATGATTTAGTGATTAATTTTTACCCAACTCACTAGTGTAATTGTGTTTTTTTTTTTACTAAGCGTGGTCAAGGTACGAGTATTATTATTCATGCTGATGTAGAATGAAGGAGTAGAGGAGGGTGATGAAATCCAATGATATTTTAATTTGTACGTGCTTAAGCCAAAGGTCAAACAAAGCATTTTTGTATAAGGCTAATATATGAAAGAAGTATATACATGTTCTTACTGTATATGATCATCACAAAGGGTTATTAATAAAGTCACATTGTAAGAAAAGGGAAAATGTGGTAGTTATATTTATATGGTAACTACCAATAGCTAGGTATTAGTTTACTGGATAATTGATAAAATAAATTTCACAATTATTAAACGTTGAGATCTTCTAATTGATTCCCCCTTTTTAAGTAATACGAACTCACCACACTTTGTAATCGTGTTCAAATCTATAGAGGACCACACAAAAATATCTAACGTGCACGAGAATACCAGATGATAAAAATAAAGATTGATACTGTATGAAAATCAATAAAAGTTGTGATGAATATTAATTAAGGTGTTGATCTATCAATAAATCTTTCGTAGTATTAAAATTTAAGTAATTAAAACCATTTGTATTCAATAATTACATAGGATTACATAATCTTTTAGTCAATATCTTTTTTTATGTCACTCATTATATCACTGACAGACTTTTGATTTTATCTGTGGGTTCCAAAAACGAATACTTCACCAAAACACAATTCTATTTGAACCACTTCAGTAAACATTCTACACCAGTTATATCTGTACCAAAAACGTAATGACTGTACAAGAAACCATCTTGGTACCAGAAGAGTGTCTGACCAGCTGGACCCTACTTAGTAGTCCTGAGACAACATCTGTATGACGAATCAGTCTGGAAGAAAACGGCTCCACGATTGAGCCCTGGGGGACACCGCATCAGGCACCGCTTGCTGTGCTATGGGGTCATTGTACTTGTGGCGAGACACTACATACACCGTATGTTACCTGAAGACTGACATTCTCTACGTTTTGTGTTGAGAACTGCGATTTTTTGAAGGGAAACGTTGCATGTGTATGCTGAGTTTTTCCAAAGAAGAAATAAAAAAGGGTTCATCATCCAAGTTTTAGAAGTAAAAAGCAATGGATGGATTGCATTATATATATATATATATATATATATATATATATATATATATATATATATATAATGCAATGAAATGGGATGATATATTGCAATAGATCAGAAAGTGACGTTTAGTAACGTGTTATCTCTAATGATATATGTTAATAAAATACCTAATCTAATCAATAAATGAGTAATACAAAAACAGTCAAGTAATGAAGCTGCAATATTGTGAATGGTTAAAATTTTTTGTAGTGTAACTTTACAAATTTATAAAAAAGGTATTTTTTAGACTTTGAGTTGTATTTGGTAACAGTTATATAGTTCAAGAAACATTTTCGTTTCTTCACAAGACTAACAAATACTTATGCACCGTTTATGGAAGAATCCAAACTGCATTGTGCACAATGAAGAAGAGTCCTCAATCTCTGAATCGTAATTGTGTAACGTCCTCTTTTGATAAAAAGTTCTATAGCCAACACCTAACTTTCGTTGTACATGATCTCTTCGCGCTAAATTTAATCTATTTATCTTGGAGCTCGTAATTTTATGTAACATGGTTCCTTACATCGACTGTTAAAAAACTGCAACTGAGTAGTTCTTGGCTACCATATGGAATTAAGGAGATCACAAGAACACAATGACTATAAGAGCATATTTCAAGCTCCAGGAATCCGAACTATTCTTTTAACCGAACGCTCTTCTGCAACTAGTGCTTGAGAGTCATCAGAAACTCCTCATTAGACTCAGTAACTTACAGCGATCAGTAGCACCCTACATATCACGTCCTCACGCACGCCACAAATCATTTAGGGGTAAACAACCGCTGGCTATCGCATCGTCTATCGTCTACATACGAGTACAACGGCCTCTTTGCGTGCATTCACTCAAAATTGGGCGTTACAGTAGACAGATCGTATCGCATAATCATACCTTTCCTTTCACTTGTGATTCAATACCAAGTAAGAAATATGAATAACTGAATAGAAATCTGAAATGTTAGAAGACAGTTATTCTGTCTGAGTATCAACGTAACGTCTGGGTATCAAAACACATAATCTCGATGCAGTTTGTTTCGTCTTCTGGGATATATACCTGAGAACATGGGTAAATGTTCACCTAGTAGTAGCACTATATACAGGCTAATTTTTATTAATTCATCGACTTTTGATTCGCGTTCCTGTCCACTATGAACCTGTGAATTATGGTTGTAAGTTTTTACTACTAAGACACTTAGTATTAGTTAAATTACTACTGATTACTACTGTTGTTAAACCTGCCGTCCAACGGCTAAGCATTGAAGGTGTAACTGACAAAGGCATATAACGAAGACAAAGTATCGTTTATGAATATGTCAGGAGTTTCAATACTTCCGGCTGAGCTATCTCTGTCTGGAGGTTTCTCAAAGAACTGGACCTTCAAAAGGTTCTATTTATAAATGGTTCCATAGGCTGGAGAACGATGAAACATAATAATAAAATTATCATTTTGTGTTCTAGAGGATATAGATTACATGTTTGTAGGTTGCCCGAATTTAAGTTAAATAACGTAGTTTGTTGAATTTTTAATCGTTAGCACAATCATGTAATGATGGGATTTAATTTGCACAGATCCCCATCAGCAAGCCACAAATCAAGTAGGGATGAATGACAACAAATGAGACTGATAAACAATGTTCCCTCATCGCGTGAATTTTACCACGAAGGGAGTTACAATAGAGTCTATTGAATCATAATATATTTTGGGCGATCATGTTATATGACTATACCTTTCAGAGAATTGGCAGTATCGAATACATAATAGTCAGTGATCTTGTGGAATGTCAGTACCCTTCGTAGAAATATCATGTAGCATGCCGATGCCTTTCAGTGAATTGACAGTATCGAATTGGTCAGTTGGTCAGTGATCCTGTAGAATATCAATGTCCCCCAAAATATGTTTGGCTTATTTCTACAGAGTACAGTATTTCTCATGACGACAACCATAATCTTGTTTAGTCATGTCTATGTATAGATAATAACAAAAATAATTATTTTTATTTAACACCAGTACGTTATATATTTCCGAAAATATTCAAATGTGAGAAAGAATCTTACTCAGTATTCCTCGACATATGACATAAGAAACTTTTTTCACAGATTGTAAAGAGCCAATTAAATCTAATGTAACTTTGATTGAGGTTTTACATTTTATTATGTTTCAAGTTGAGAAGAAACCTAAGAAGCACCATTTTATCACTGATATTAATTACGAAGACAAGTTAAGTAATGAAAGTGACTTAAGTATGCCTATAACATCTTAATAATAGCTGTAATATGAAAAAAGCCAGTAATCGAGAATTTAAGCCGTGAGCCATAAAATGTCAATTTGCTCTTAAGAACCGATAAGCCTTTGTTTCTGAGTTATATGGCTACCGTAATTACTGCTGATTTTGCAAGTCTATTGGTAATTAAATTCAAGAATTAAAGCCTTCTAAGTTATAGCTTGTCTGTCTCTGAAGGAGAACTAGGGTTGAAGAACGATTGTGTGCGTAAAATCTTGCTAATACACCAAATCGTTTTCAACCGTTAAATAATACAAATACATTAAGCACTGTAATTACTGTTCCTGTAGTCATTAAAATGTTACTAAACTAAAAATACATTAGTCGGCTAAGTAACGGAACCAAGTGGAGTTTTGACGACGTCGTGGACACCTGCCGCCTGTGTTACAGTCGCAATTATCGGAATTGTAAACATACTTTACAACCCTGTTTTATTTCTTCCACTCAGATGACCGTCAATTTGGCCACCTAGACCGTTTACTTCCCATTTAACGTTTTTAATGGCCCAAAGAAACATAAATGCTCGCGTGGTGATCTCATTTGTATTTTTAGCAAAGTAATTGAATTTGTCAGTGGAAGGATGTAATAGAATTTTCTGACCAATTTTTCACCAATGATAACTAAATGCTGGGTTTTCAATCGTAATGATAGTCATAAGGTATTTTAGTTACGCGTATGTCTTTCGAAATCTCAGGCCAGTAATTTAAAGGTTGTCCTTCCATTTAATAGGAAACCTTCATCGCAATTAAACCCTGGTAAACATTGATTGGTTATCTCCATTCAACCAAGACATAAGTTTCGCAACCGTATTCCAAATCACACTAAAAGAAAGAGTTCGTGAGGACCAATAACAACTAATTGAAGGAAAAATCGATGTTCTTATTTTCTACAGCCCAAAAACTTCATCGTGCTGTTTTTTAAATCTTCTTGTATATATTGTTCTTACATAAAGGTTAGTTTACCATCACATAGCAGTCGTTGAAAAATAAAAGGAATGTCAAATTTGATAGTGCATTTATTCAACTGATTAAAACAGTGAGTGATCTTTACGTTATCTTTTAAGGATTAGCCAGCCTTGATTTTTTCCCAACTATTAATAATGCTTATTTAAGTACCTCTATAGATGGCTTCGAAATAACGTCTATTATGTAAAAATGTAATTGCAAACTGCGAGTTTGTTAGGCAAATTTTAAAAATCGTTGGAATCTCAGGAACTGAAACTATTTTTCACCATGTATAATGAAGCCATCTACTATTCAATCCGTCGTTTCACTCCACACCTACTGCTGGATGTCCTTCTCATTGATTTAACATACCGGAGTGATTGCGCCGGCGAGCGGCGAACTTGAAAGCCTTCTTATCAGAGGAATAATTGCCGTCAATCTGAGAGGGATAATGAGAACCGTCTGTGGGGCACAGTGGTTATGTCATTGGTTACACTTACTTCCCGGCTTCGTTGCAGCATTGTAAGACACTTAAGCACGAAAGGGCTTACTTGACTGACATATAGCTACACCCACATAATCAATCAATAAGTGATTACTGTAGTAGTCTATTCCGCAGCAGTATCTTTGCCCTTTATTAGCATTATCATACAGTATCTCCTCCTTCACACACTAACACCTCTCGCTTTCTCTCTCACTCTGATAAGGACCCATTAACTCCGACACTAATGCTTGCTCTTTGTCACTTTAACGGGTTCCAACTGTCCGAGGCGGGTATCTCAACCTGGATCGCTCATAAATTCCGTGCTCAAGTTTGTAATTGATTTCGGACAGGACGGCTTGTAGGTGTTGAATTAACGTTGTGGAGGAATGCTGCTCGAACTCTTTGTCCTAAAATGATTGTCTAGTTTGTAACGAGATACTTGCCAATTGAATTATGAACACTGCTTATGTTATTTAATAACAAAACTATGTCTTTCACAGAAACGCTCAATTCGAAGATGACATGAGGTATTAATACTGCAGATTCACTTCTGTTCTCACAAAAAGTCACAAGTTGACAGACACGTCAGTCTGTCTGTCTGTCTGTCTGCTCTGCGGTCTGAGAGGATCCACGGTCTGAGTAGCTCAAAGCATTCCGCCTCGTCCACACTTTTTGTTACAGACAAGTTTACGACCGTTGGTTTATGCTCACCAAGGATATTTTGAGAGGACCTCAAAGGTGCAGAAGATGCTCGTGTGGTCCTACGCATAACAAAATTAGTTTTTCATTAAATTTAACTCTAATTGGGGTATAGGAGTTGCATTCAAATATTTAAACTCCGTTTTATTAAACCGCCGCTCCTCATATCATCGTATTCCTCGATTGTGTAATTTCAAGGACTGTGTTTGAATAAAAATAGGCCTATTGATAAAAAATTTTTATTAAGAAATTAAAAATATTACGTGTGTTGCCTATATTGTTTTTATTGTTGACTAATATGTGATTTTCATAATTGCAGAGTTTATTTGTAAAGTACTTGTTTCTATCCTCAGTTCACAATCACCATATGTTATTGTTTACCATGCGTTTTTATGCTGTTTTGGCATTTTTTTTTCTCCAACACAACAAATCAAATCATGTTAAAATTGAACATACAAATTCAGAAGTGATATTGTTAATACATCCTGGAAGTCAACGATTCAACTCACTATGCATTTCCACAAGAGTGAACACTTCCAGATTTGACGGAATAATCCTTGCCAGATACACCGGAAGTACTCGAGTGCTTCCGGTTTGAATTAGTCGGCGGTACTACCGTTGGTTCCGCCGGGTGAAACTGTGATATATCCTTAATGTTTGTGAGTAATTAAACTGAAACATTCAGCATATTTTGAATGGAATAGTTCTTATTATTAGTCGGGTTCTTATTAAAATTGTATACTTATATTAATTATTATTAGTGCAGGGACTTCGTTTTCTCAAATATCTATTAGATCTAAACCGCCATTTTTTAATAAACAAAATTAATTTTTTCAAACGAACCAGGTAATTTTTAAACGGGAATAATACCTTATTAAAGAATACATAAACAGACGTCTTGTGTAACTGCCGAACCCAAATTTGATTACCAAAGTTTGTTTGCGAGGGAGAGTAACAACCACTTACCAGGGGGAGCTCTGCGCCGCCCAAAAACGTTTTTTATTTACGCTTTGTTTCCACCGATCCATATTCCAAAATGGAAGGATATTTTAAACAAAACATAATCTACCTTTATTTAATTTTAGAGTTGGCACTAGTTGGGTGGGAGCTTTTACGTATACTTTCTGAAAACGACAGCTTGCGTAACGGCAATTTCTCAAACTTATTTTTTATTTGTAGTTTTTTAAATTGATAAATCTCTAAAAACCTTTAATTAATTTGATTACCTAACTCTTGGAGTATAATAATTGAAACAGCATAATGTGATGGGTGTCTCATTTGTTTAAATGTGTTTATGTATAAAAAAATGTCTAAGGAACAACAAAAGTGCATATTAGAAGTGCCGATGGCTGATAGGTTTAAGACTCCGAACTTTGAATCTGAGTTCGAGATAGGGCAGGTTTAAATCCTGTCTTTGACCATGGCATTTTTATCAGTTCAATTGACCGTGTACTGTATCGACTCTCCTCAATTTGTTTGGTAAGATGTTTGCACAGGCCAGTGGCCCATGAGGGTGGGGGAAATAAGGAGAATAAAGGGAATTCACATCTCATTAAAAAAATCTTATACAGTGTATTATATAAAGCCGATGGTTGTATTAGTAATTCTAAATATTTTCACAGAGAATATTGCATACATGAATGCAGGAGTATAGTACATTTTAAATATATAAAAAGTGGTTAAAATACTGAGATGTAAGAGATGTCAAGGGCCGATCTTGTTATTGCGTGTTAATGCGCCAATATTAAAATTGCTCAGGGTAATTTGCTTGGTTACTAGGTTCAAAAAATTATAAATAAAATTATAAATTTCCTCATTTTGAGGCAGTCAGAGACCTTACTTCCACTCAATCTATAAATCAATAATATCCAGTTCATAATTTTATCCGAAATAAACTACAACTAAATCCTAACATTAATCAAAATAATTATTTGTTGGAAGATGGAATGTCGTATATTATGTGATAAAAAATATACAAATGTTAAGAACTTATTTGCCAACAACAGAATCCTTAAATACTTCCGCAGTGACGTACTCACACAATGGGGCTGTGTTTGCAGAGGGTATTATCACCACCATCCCCCGGTATCGAACGTTCATGCGCCGACCGTCAAATATTCATTATTCCCAGCATTTACATCTCCCACGGCGGAAAACCAGCGTTTTATTCGATTTACATTACCGACATGACTGCATTATTCATCCCCTTGAGCGCTCGGATCGGAAATCGCATTGGCCGAATGATATCGTTTATTTGCCACCGTGTTTGTGGGATTCTGGCCGACAAATACCTCCGTTCTGCTCGGTTAAGTACCCGGTTTGTCGTCTCTGTAGCATCAACAGTACGGTCTCCTGGTGGCCATGGTCGGTGATAGTTTTATGGAAGTGCTGAAAGGTGTTTGTCGGTGATCATTATACGAAATTCACTCAAAAGTGTTAACCAAATTTTTGAAAATAACGAGACTTACTAGCCTTTGAATATAATTATACCGTTCAAGACATATTTGTACAGTACATTTTATTTAGTAGATGGCTATGTGCTCAAGGCAAGAACTTAAACTAAAACGATGACAGAATGTTAAAAATCAGAAATATAATAAGATCAGTATTTACTGCTGTAGAATATAAGTTTAACTGATTAGTTCTAATCCAAAGTAGCTGTCACATTATTGTTACCTATAGGCTCACATAATTATTTGTGTGGAATTTCGGTTATCCAAAATACAGTTCATTGGAAATATTGTTTATCATAAGTACCGTTTATCCGAAATAACGTTTATTCGAAATATCATTTATCCGTTATTTATTTATTAGTTATGTGCCAAAATATATCATAACAGTATAAGGAAGTTTTGTCGAGTCATGCACAATAAAAACTTTGGCAGTAACTATTTTTATCAGTAACAGTATATCGTTTGTCTAGCAGGGATATATTTTTAGGACTGCTATTTGTTAGCTTTGAAGGACAAATGCTAATTACTAACACAGAAAACAGAAAGTCGATGGACGAAGACTCTCTTTTAGTTCTGAAACCGTACATCGCCGCTCGCACACCCACAGCAAACCATCAGGGAAGCGCGCGCCCATGGTGGCGAACGGGATGCCGGAACAAAACAAAACTAGGGTAAAAAAGAACACCGTGGTCAGTATACTCAGGTTCATTTACTAAGACACCGCATAGGCCTATCCAGTCAAAAAAATATATAAGTATATATACTATAAATAAAAAAAAAAAGGTGCCTGCAGTAGTATACCTCAAACAATCCTCGTCAGGTGCACCTGTATACAAAAATTAGAAACGCCATAATTTGAAACAAGAAATGCCAATTCCACACGGTATCCTTCGGCTAAGGGCGGGCTCCTAATGAAATCCAAGAAATAACTAAATAATATCTAAAATAACTTAAATTTAAATAACAAAATATAAACTATATATATGGCAACAATAACAATAACAAATAAATAAAGAATATGGGCAGGGTATCACAGATGTTGACTAGTAGAAATGTCCATCATGGTGGCCGTCTTCAGCAGAGCGCAAAAGCGAAGGTTCTCTGCGACCACGCATGATGGAGAGATGACAGCAGAAAATCAACTCATCTCCTGGACCTCATCAGTGAGGGGGCCGTAAAACTTAGCCGCACATGTCAGAAGGAGAATAGCTCAGCAAAACTAACAAACACTTAAATAAACAAAATATATTAAACTGGAGCTACTCCTAACTTGTACACCGGCTCGGAGTCTTTGCCACCCTACCGGAAAGGCCCAAACGCCTTCAAAATGGTCAGTGGCCTCTGCAGCCAATAAACCACACACACCATACACTATATAAAACACACATGAGCGGGGAGATATAGGTATTGAAACCGGCTCAGACTCCCCCCCAAAAGGAGGAACTCCCCTCTGTTATTTCTTCAAAATGAAGAACCAAACGAAATGCCTCTCCCCCCAATGGTTGAAGAATTATAAACCGGAAACCCTGAAGTCTGCAGAAGGGGAAAACCAAGAAAATCCAGTTGGAGGCAAGAAATCACTCCAAGAGTTGCGTGGGTACAAAGAAGAAACAGGAACCTTGATCAGGAAGAAGGAGCAGAGGGTGATCAGGCCTCTGGACCTAAAACCCTCCCGCACAGACTAAAGAGAAATCACGGATGACTCCGGCAAGGCTTCAGATGGGATATGTGCGCCTTCCTGAAAATCTTCCCGGACTGAGGATCTCCCAGTCGGGCAGTCACCGGGAGTTCAGAAACTTCAAGATGCGGTGGGGACCAGTCCACCTGTAGCAAAGTTTAGCAGCTTTTTATCCACAGCCGAACTGACTGGGTTGAGCCTTGCAGTAAACTAGATCCCCACCTGGAAGGGATTGACAATACGGACCTCGGTTGTACTTCCTCCTTACTAACTCCCTAGCCGAATGAGATTCCGCCTGGCTGCCTCCCAAGTGGCTTTCACATTGGGGAGTACCAGGACCGGTGGCAGAAGATCGCTAATTTTCCAAAGGTTCGCCAAAGGGTTGTTTGGCGGAAAGCCAAATAATAACTCGAAAGGTACCGCCTTGTGACTTTTATGCTGGGCCGTATTAAAGGCAAATTGGATCCAAGGTAGTTGTTGATCCAGGTGGTCTGATTTTCCGCATGAAAGGCAATGAGAGCAGATTCGAAGATTGCGATTAAACCGTTCGGCGTGAGAAGGCTGAGGATAGAAAGGGGAAGTAGTCACATGGCGGATTCCGTGCCCAAAGCACATTCTTTTAAAGATATTGGAGACAAACTGTGAACCATTATCGGAAACTAAGGTGGCGGGGGATTCCAAAGTGTTGAAAAAAATGGTTACGAAGTGCTTGCACCGTGAGCTGCGCGGTAGCACTCCGCAATGAGAACAACCAAACAAACTTGGAGAAGGCATCCACACAAACAAGTAGGAAACTTATTTCCGGACCTTGCTACGCGGGAGAGGCCCAACATAGTCAATGAAAACCTTCTCCAAAGGTTTTTCCGCCACCTCAGATTGGCAAAAAGACCCAACTTGGTATTTTGAGCGGGTTTGCTTAGCGAGCACAGTTCACAAGAACGTACTCGAGCTGCAATATCCCGGTCCATACCTTTCCAGATGAACTGATCCCTAATCTTCGCGATGGTCTTATGATTCCTAGATGTCCGCCCACAGGAGAAGAATGAAAATACTGAAAGACCATCGGGTACAAGAAAGCTTGGCCAGCAACTAACTTAGGTTTTCCTCCGCTGCTTGTCACGGCAGCATAGAGCACCTCGGTACAGAAAATAAGGAGGGGTGGGCACTCCGTTTTTAAGCTCATTGATGATAGCAGTCAGCTCGGGATCCTTAAGTTGGTGTGGAAACAATGTCCGAAAATGCCAGAGGAAAGTCTAGGAGCACGCCACAACATGGCGGCTCTGATAAATTCTGGTGGTCGTTGGGTAAGTGATACATGCGTGACAGAGTGTCCGCTATGATATTTTGGGTGCCTCGCAGGCCGTGCTGCACTGTGAACTTAAGGGCAGAAATTTGGACTACCCAGCGACCAATCTTCCCGAGCTGACGGGGGTGGGCAAGGAGCCAAGAAAGTGCCTGGTTGTCGGTTTCCAACAAAAATTCTTTATGTTTCTAGGTAACGCCTGAACTTATTAATTCCGAATACACGACAGCCAAACATTCCAGCTCATGAACAGAACAACTCTTCTTCTCACAAGGGGTTAACGTGCGTGAAGCATAAGCTATGGGCTGCCGGATACCATCTACTTCTTGCGATAAAACAGCAGCAACGGCTAAGGAGGAAGCATCAGTTTGCAAGACGAACTTACGACTGAAATCAGGCATAGCCAAGACTGGAGGCTGCATCACTGCCTCTTTCAGCTGGCTCAAAAGCAGTCTGTTGCGCTTCACCCCACTCAAACTTGGCACCCTTTTTCCTAAGAGAGTTCAGAGGGGCCGCCACTTCAGCAACCATTGGGATGAAACAACGATAAAAAATTTATCATTCCCACAAAACGGGCAATCCCCTTGGCATCCTTAGGAGGAGGAAACTCCCCTGATTGCCTGGGTTCTCTCTGGATCAATACAAACACCTCGAGAAGAGACAAGATGACCCAGAAACGATATTTCAGGCTGAGCAAAACTCACCTTTTCAGGATTGACGGTAAGGCCAGACTCTCGCAGCCTAGTTAGAACTTCCTCTAGATGAGTCAAGTGCTCCTCATAACTCTCACTGTACACAAGCAGGTCATCCAGATAGTTGAACACGAACTTAAAATTTGACATCATGAAAGATAGAATCCAGGAGTCTGGTGAGTGTTTGGGCCCCCACAGCCAAGCCATTGGCACTCGGGTTGAAACTGGTACAAATTCCAAGGCACACAAAAGGCAGTAAGAGGTCGAGACTCGTGTTTTAGAGGAATCTGATGATATGCCTGATTAAGATCAAAAATGGAGAAATACTTGGCCTTACCAAACCAGTCGAAAGCAGAATGCAAATCGGGGAGAGGCACGGAGTCAATTTCTATCTGAGCATTGAGCTTTCGATAATCCAGGACCAATCTGGACTTCCCATTAGGTTTCGGCACTAGAAACGCTGTGGACTGGAAAAATTTGAGCAAGACGGCTCGATTACCCCACTACTTAAGTAAATCATCAATCATATTTCTCAGAATTTCCATCTTGGGCGGTAGCAAGCTTATATGGATGGGAACGTACAGGACGGGTGTCTGTAAGACGAATCTCGTATTCCAAGAGATTGGGTCGTGCCCAGTTTGTCAGTTAGGACTTCAGGAAAACTGGAACAAAATCTGCCTTATGTCCTCAGCCTCTTTCGGCGTAAGATGTCCTAGTTGGTCAGGAGGAGTCAAGCTCTTATCTTCCATCTCTAAGGCAGCAGTCCCACGAGACTCGACATCTGAAAAGGGAACGAGCACCCGCCTGGCGAAAGCAAAGAAAACATGACTGGAGGCCAAATCCAAAATCATGCCAGTTTTTTCGATAAAATCTGCTCCCAAGATGAAAGGAAAAGTCAGGTCCTTAGCCACCAAAAAGCTCCAATCCCAAGAGAAATAATTAATTTTGATGTGAATCTGGGCACTACAGATAATAGGTAAAGGTGGCGTGAAGCAGTCAGCAGATAAGTGAACTAGGCTCAACCTGCCGTATTAGCCCAGAGGATTTTAGATCTTCAAAAAACGACAAAGAAATCAGGCTGCGTGCTGACCCAGAATCAACCAGGGCCTTCTGCACCCACATTCCCCACAAGTACATCCAGTTGTGGGCAGGTTGAGCGGGCAGCCCTTACTCCCTGCGCAGCCAGAGCAGCAACCTCCCCTCTCGGCCAACGATGATAACTGTCCCCAAGTCTATTTCTTTCTGTTTTCTTTCTGTTCTGCATTAAACCAGCTACCCTTTTACCATCAAATCAGGTACATATTTGCCCTCAAAATTACCTTTACGGCACGAGTCGGGCTTACTCGTCCGCAAGCTTACTAGTTTTTTTTTATTAAGTGGACAAAACGGTCTAATATGTCCCACTTGCTTTGCAGCCATAACAGGTAGGAGGCTGCCTACGGGAAGGAGCAGCTGCTGCTCAGACTGCACCGGAGCATGGACCGGCCCGGAGGCAAGTGAGGAAGATGCCTCGACATGGCCTCCCTTTGAAAATCATCCGCATCCTGAACCCCTCTAGAGATGATGGAGAGGCGGTTCAAATCCGCAAAAGATGCGGGACGGCTACAAAAAAATCAAACGGGAGCGTTCTTCAGGTTTAATGCCGTCCAAAATAAGGCTCACCAACTCCGTTTCGCTCAAGCTCAAGCGCAACACCCGGGCTACATCCCGTATCTCCCCGACAAAATGGCACTCAACGTCTCGTTCTGGTGCCTGAGGACGGTAAACGCGTTCCACCCCGCAAGCGCTCCCTAACCCGAGCAGGTACAAAGAACTCCAAGATCTTCGGCGTGGAACTGGTCAAAGGTGGCACCTCTCTTAAGGCAGTCTAGAAGGCGATCAAAAAGCGGCCTTAAGGAAAACTGCGCTAAAATCTGCATAAGCATGGCAATCTGTCATACCAGGAAATTCTCTTAGCTTAAAAACTTCCAGAAGGAAATGGATAAGTAAAATTAGTGTCAAGCCATCAACTCTGGGGAAGTGTTGTAAAACACTCCCAAAGGATGGGGCAGTTTGCCAAAAGCTAGAAAAAGGAAGGCACAAACTATAGATGATGCCTCACAGCCGCTTCAGGAGGGCCACTACCCATCGGAGACATAGTAACTCTGGGAGGCTCGAAAGAAAGAGCCGGTGGATGGTTTAGCAAAAGTAATGGTAGTGGGAACCTCCGTTGGAGACAGCGGTAAATAGTACCCCCTTCTCTTTCACCGAGCGCACCTCACTCAAACCATCTAAAGGCTTGTTTTAATTTGTTACTGGCCGAAAAAGCCCAACTTTTAATATCAGAGTTTAAACTAGGAGCTGACATAAGTAAAACTATTCTGTCACGCCAATGTAAAAGCTGAGATGCCAATCTAGCCTTTGCTGACCCGGACATGGGAAATGACTCAAAATTAATATCGACTTCTAATTCCTCCATTCGGGTTTTACAAAACTCAAATTCTGTGTTAATTTGGAACTCTGCATTCCAAGCTGCGGTCCAACGCTTTTATACAAGCCCGTAATTGAGCTCTTAATGCCCTCACATCTCCTCGGGCTTCTGTCCTCTCGCCAAGGACCTCAAAAACCAACTCGGGCTTGCGTTTTAGATGTTCAGGCACCAGGGGAAAACGCCATACCAAACAATTAAGACAAATAAAATACCACAATAAACAACAAAGCGTACGCAACAATTACTTAGTAACCTAAGTGGACTCAACTCACAAAAGGCTGTACACTGACGAGGTCCAAGTGAAGAAGTAATACCCGCTACCTAATAGAAGGATACCCTGCAAATATACACTAACCACAACCTACAAACACAGAAGCAATAAATATAACAAAAAACAACACATTGATAGGGGAGAAGTTAGAGTACAGTTAGATAAATTTAGCGGTTAAGCAATTTAGAGTCCCTTGCTCCCTGCAAAGGGCAAGTCTGCAGGAAGCAAGACACTAAACCCAATTCCACCCGGTATCCTGTGCTAGGGCGAGCTCCTAATGAAAAAAAGGTGTACTCTAAACCTCCCCCTACCTAACACTAACCTACACCAACAAACAAAACCAGAACTGAGAGACAGCTGAGAGAGCAGCTAACCACGCTCTGCTACCATTGAAAACCGTACATCGCCGCTCGCACACCCACAGCAAACCATCAGGGAAGCGCGCGCCCATGGTGGCGAACGGGATGCCGGAACAAAACAAAACTAGGTAAAAAAGAACACCGTGGTCAGTATACTCAGGTTCATTTACTAAGACACCGCATAGGCCTATCCAGTCAAAAAAAAAATATATAAGTATATATACTATAAATAAAAAAAAAGGTGCCTGCAGTAGTATACCTCAAACAATCCTCGTCAGGGTGCACCTGCATACAAAAATTAGAAACGCCATAATTTGAAACAAGAAATGCCAATTCCACCCGGTATCCTTCGGCTAAGGGCGGGCGGGCTCCTAATGAAATCCAAGAAATAAACTAAATAATATCTAAACTAACTTAAAATTAAATAACAAAATATAAACTATATATATATGGCAAACAATAACAATAACAAATAAATAAAGAATATGGGCAGGGTTATCACAGATGTTGACTAGTAGAAATGTCCATCATGGGTGGCCGTCCTTCAGCAGAGCGCAAAAGCGATAGGTTCTCTGCGACCACGCATGATGGAGAGATGACAGCAGAAAAATCAACTCATCTCCTGGGACCTCATCAGTGAGGGGCCGTAAACTTAGCGCACATGTCAGAAGGAGAATAGCTCAGCAAAACTAACAAACACTTAAATAAACAAAATATATTAAACTGGAGCTACTCCTAACTTGTACACCACGGCTCGGAGTCTTTGCCACCCTACCGGAAAGGCCAAAACGCCTTCAAATGGTCAGTGGCCTCTGCAGCCAATAAACCACACACACATACACTATATAAAAACACACATGAGCCGGGGAGATATAGGTATTGAACCGGCTCAGTTCTATCTGGTAACTCTAACTAGTGTGCTTAAGTTTCGGATAAACTAATAACCAAATTAATACGTTTTAAGGGCAAATATATTATTATAATACTAATTCGTGTATGGATGTGAGTTTTTATTGGCAAGTAATTTGTCCTTATCTGTGGGAGGAATAACTTTTCGTAGAAGTGATAGTCCGCAAATTAGTCTAAACGGAGCATGATTTAATTTTGTGATTTGTCCATTATCGTAGGAGAGCAACGACGAATTCGGGATTCGAGCTGGTTTAAGGAAGCAAAATTATTGCATGAGATTCCACTTAGACAAGTGAGAACACTGTTTGTTTTGTAATACAGTAAACAAAGTATATTTTCAATACGTGACTTACGCTCCGGCTTATGAAATTGGTAAAGTTTAACTCTTGGCAAGATATCAGAGGCCCAGCGTGTTAATCGACTATAGCAGATCACCGATACAAGCCTTGAGGATTACTGGTTACGTCTTTGGTATAGTTATGGATCTATAAGGATTACCAGGGCTGTAACAGCCATTCATTTTATGGCCTTCCATCGCTCGAGCTTGAAAAGGATCTAAAGCATAAAATTGGCAGCCATCTGTTGAATAATAGGTTCGCAAAACTTTAGCTTTCTATCAAGTTATGTCTCATATAATTAACAGTTCCGAGCTGTACGAAAGGTATAACGGTTCAGGAACACTAATTAGAATATTTTACATATAAATTAACAAACAACTTATATAGCCAACACCTCACAACTAAACGCTCTTTGATTACTTTATTTCAGAGTTAGATTTAACTGGTTTTTAGAACGAACTGATCCAAAATTATACAATATTAATTCGGGAAAGAAGTTCTTTATCAAATTTGAAGAAAATTGATTAATCATGAGTTTTTTTAGTGTTAAAACATATTTAACTTAACTCCACAGATGAACACACAGTATTACCTCCAAAAGTGATGAACAACATCGTGATATATATTTATGTTCAATACTTATAAGCCAGTATCGGCACGGTATCAAATTCACCTTCTCTTGTGGGGTTGTTGCTACGATTGTAACCACATTAGCTTATTCTATGAAAAAGCATTAAACATATCTTAATTAATGGTTCAAACAGTACAGACGCGCCTGTATTTGTGCGGTACGTCCCGTCGCAGCACTGGAGTTGCGATATTGCCTGGAGTTACAATGAATTCCTGCTCAAAATAACCGGTGCGGCTCTCTGCCCCTACAGTACATCCCATCGCAGCATGGAGTGGTGGCACTGGAGTTGCGACATTGTCTGGAGTTACAATGCATTCCAGCTCAGAATAGCAGGTGCGGCTCTCTGCCCGTTACAGACGGACGCCATCTGAAGGTATCTGTTCTACAGGTCGGTGACTGAATACAGACATGTCATAATACTGACAAAAAGGAGCCTTGTCTATCAAAGGGAACTTTTAATTAATGCTTGATAAATCTTTACAGATTATGATTTTTTCATCTCGCCATCTTTCAGATCAGAATTATGTATAATGGCTTGATTATATGAGCGATTACTGTAAATATACAGATTTTAAGAAATCATGAAAATGCATACAATGATTATGCATGCATGCAATTATTTTGTTTTTTATTTCAACGTTATAAAAAAACTGTATCATTATACATAATTTCTTTTAAGGGTTAAATCAATTTCATTTTTATTTGTTTAATATATTAATAAATAAAATACATTGTCATGTTTGTAATGTATTTTCTCTTTAGGTTTTTTATTTCCAAATATTTGTGTTTATATTGCACTAAAATTATGTATGTATATATATATATATATATATATATATATATATATATATATATGAAAATAATTGTATTAAACAAGTATTAAATTTTACTTACTTGGGAAATTGAATAAAAAATACGAATAGAAAACTATTTTTAACATGATTGTTTGAATATGATTTGTTCCTACTTATTAGTAAGCAATTGCTTGTATAAGGGAATTTGACGTATTATATATTTGGAATTAACAATAAAGAACACGTTATCTATGGTAATAGAAATATTTATGTCAGGAAACAATACAGCAAAATTATAGTTTTTATCGTGCTTATTTTACATTACTGTTAATTACTGATAAAAACGAAGTTTTCAAGCAAATCGTGTTTATTATGTGTAATGATTGGTAGGTTACGAATACTATTAGAATAATATGACGATATTTATATCGATGAATGAAAAGCATTGCAATGTTGTGAAAAAAGAGATTAGAGGGAGTGGTGAATGGGTAGAAATTAACTGCGATAGTGTAGTGGTTTTATTTGTAATTAATGAAGTTAATGAATTTGTGAGATTAACAAGTATTTACACATTGTAATTTTTTATTTGAAGGAAAGAATTTAGTATCATAAATACACCTCTTTTACAACATCTACTGTGTTACAAAATACAATATGGTATGTTTCTAAGAGCTTCTTAGGAATTTTATAGTTCTCCTACGTGATGCGAAGCATTTTGCAATAAGTTCCCACTTTAAATGTATTGTAGCTGTAAATGAGTTCCTTTTTGAGTTGAGGGGCCCACTCGGTCATGAATATGATCACACAAATAACTCAGAACTGGACAGTTTCTTGACAAACGGCGTTTTTTATGTTAGTGTGGGCTGGGCTCGGACCTGTCCGTGTATGTGTTATGGGTACGAGCCTGTCCAGTCGCATTAGGCCCTACTGTTTATGATGAAATAGCCAGTGTAAGTAGCTTATTGATGACGATAAACGGAATGGATTAACCCTATACTTGTTTTGAATCGCTCTTCAGATTTTTATATCTGGATGTAAACTGCAAACAAAGTTGGAATTCAGATGTATGTGTAATGCATACCAAGAGTAGTGGAAAGCGTAAATCTTTACAACAAAATAAAATACATTTAGTGAGTATTTAAATTCAAAAGTAAATTAAATATGCTGGTATTGTGAGGCGACATCTGTAGACAAATCGTGTCAACTTAAAAATAATGAGTTGTAATTTTTGCACAGCAACCTTATAAATTTTACTGTGTTAGTTATGCAATAAGCTCACAATAATCAAGGTAATTTTTTAATTATATTTTAATTATAACAATTACTAAAGCAGTATGAACGTATTCCCGCATTACAATCTTAGTAATTTTAGACCATTGAAAAAGTTAAAACTAAATACTACCCTACCTAAATAATTATGATTATCAAATAGATATACCAACAGAGTACTACCTTTCTCAACAGAGTTACTAGTGTAATAATTTGTTATATGATAATGTACTCTTTTTTTACGACTTTAAAATGTACTCGTACGAAAGATTATTCTTTTGCTAGTATACTTACTGTATATTACTTAACATTGTACCATTCCATTTTTTAGAATATTTATCCCTTTCAAGGAATATTTCGTCAAAACAATCTCTAAAGCGTGTCTAATTAAAATGTTAAAAACAGATATAAAATTCCCGACTCCTGGAAATTTTAAAGTTACTCTTATAAATCCAGTTTTAACATTATTGTCGTTGGTTGCAATATTGGCTATTAAATTATAATAGTATTATGACGTGGTTTTTGAGGCACATAAAGTAATTTGTGTACCTAAATATTCTAATTTGTGTTTTTGAAATCCCTTCAACTTCACCCTATAAAATTTCTTCCGAATAAATGACTGAGATTGGCAGAGGAATTACTTGTGGAAAGAGTGGAGTGGACGTATCCTGACTAACTGGATGATTAAGTGGATATTTTGAAGGCGATCACATTAGAATATCGACAACGATCGATCGAGCCTGACGTCCAAATCCCAGCATTAAGGGATTACCGACCTCAGCTGCTCCGATATTTAGTTTACTCGGCAGTATTTAGTCGGTGATTTATTTCCCAGGATTTTCTTCCAGTGATATCTTCTGATTTATTACAACGCTCACTGATTGCGTTGCAGTTACTGTTGAAAACGATGTCGTTTTATTTGTATTTCCGGTGTTTTAGCTTGTAAGAGGACTCTTTCAGGTATTACCGGTTATTTATACGGATTTGATTTGATTTACCTTAAATATTGCGTATTACATTTTAATTACTGAAGGTCCAGCCATTATTAAAAGCGATCAGCGCGAGCGGTTCATGGAATAAGCAACGTCATGTCTTTGCCAATCACCAAATTGAGACAGGCTGGTTTGAAATAATGAAATATACGTAAATCATATTTCGTACTGTAAGAAAAACTTTTTTATTTTAGTGAAACTAATTTAATAATTAATAGTTTTTCCCTAAACTAAATAAAACTATGGGTTTATCTAATCTGCTTAATGTCTTAAGTATCAGATCCCTTTGAACCTTAACAAAAGCGTTGCTCCGAATTTTTATTTTAAGAATCCCCGCCATTTTCACCAACAAAAGGCCCGGGTTGCCGCGGAAAGAAGAGAAGCCGGATTATTAAGACGTATCGCAAGAGGCTGTTAAGACAGTCTCGTTATTCTTGAAGATTACATCGTTATTTTACAGAGATGATTTCTATGCCTTGTTACTGAGCACAATACCAGTTGTTAGTCCTCCCTTCCTCTTCCCTTTCCCCCTTTTATCCCCCTCTCCCTCGTGCTCTGCTAATTATTTATTCCAGTAATATTGTAAACTGGCTTATAAATGCTAAAGTGTAGACACTTGATATCCTTTACTACTCTCATTATAGTACTTTATTTAGGATGGAACCAAAAAATAAAATTTTATATACACTCTAATGACTCTGATCATGTAATCAATGTATAAGTTATATTCAATTTTCAATGAGCCATGATTAAAGAGGAAAATTTAAAGCAAAATGTAAAAAATCTGTGTGTGTTGATGAGCATGTCTAATTTTTTAATTAAAGAACGGTAACTAAACCTACTTATATTTTAGTTAAAAACTATTATCGAATGACTTTCACAGTTTTTCGACAACACATTAAATATCTAGGTTACTACAAAGTAAGTTTATCATTGAAGTATAGACACTCTCGTTGATATACCAGTGTTATCTGTATATTTAGTTATGTAGTTAGAGATTAGTAGACGTGTTTTTGTTTACATCAATGTAAGAATGTTTAACGTTTGAAATATTTATTTAATTCTTAGATTTCCGAGAACACCAGCTGGTTTTCTAGCAGTTGTTTGAACAAAATGAAGCCCCACTATGAAGTCTAAATTATCAAATATAATAAATTCTATTGGAAGAAAAGTATATCGTATACAAGATGTGTACGAAACGTTTAATATACTATACTGAATGTAAGAGCTGTAATGACCTCCAGACAAAATGTTAGCAGCACATTTTAAAATATATTGTCTAAGATGACACACTTTTATTACAATTTTTTGGAATTTGAAACATAAACTGTGCTTAGCGAGTGGGGCCAGAATGGAAGCTACCACAGAGGAGCGCATAGTCTGGGATTAACAGTGGAAATATATCGATTTTAATTCTCGATTGATAAAATGCCCAGTGATCCTTGTTCTGTGTAAATTTGCGTTCGTATCTCCAAGAGAACAACGGGCTTCCCACCTAGCCCAGCACTAGGCTATCTGTGTCTGTTATACCCCGTCACTGCACTTCATCTCTGCCTTTATTTTACATACATTCGGCGGATCTGAAACTTCCTCTCCATCGCACCTAATATCTCTCTTCCTCTCATTTTCCTTTCTCCTCTCCCTCTGTTCCTCTCGCTCCTCCGCTCTCTCTCCCACTCCCTCTCTCTCTCCTATTACGGGCTTGTGATATAATTAAACGCACATAGATATGTGGAAGCGACGACGCTAATTCTCGGGAAGGTGTGGCGGAGGATGTTCCGGCTCTGGCGGTTATGATGAATGATAACGCCGGGAAAGACGATAAATTATGTCGGGAGCAGCTTCCATTTGTATCTGCGAAGATTAACAGTGGCGCAATGGATATAGCGATGGTGCTGACACCCGCTACAGTAGCACTGGAAGTAGTACCCAGCTACCATTACACGGCCACAGTAGCTAGTTTCTGAAAGTCGAAATCACAAAACATTTTCATGAAACAACAGTAATTTGTAAAATTTTAAATAAATTTAAAAGCTTTTTGACTTTAAAAATTGTTACCTATGACGGTGTAAATTGCTGAATATCATTGAATGATAAATGACATGTATTTCGGTGATGAACCATATATATTTTGGGATGAATGAATGAATTTAAAATCTATGAACTATGAAGAAGAATAAAAAGGTTTGTGCTGGTCTTTCAGAATTAACTTATGCTTAAAAAGCGTACGAAGTGAAAATAACAACAGCATTAATATAAATAATATTTATGAGAAAAATAATATTTATTTATTCAATTACAGGTACCTCACTTACGCTGTTGCAAGTAAAAATGAGCATCCGTAAAAATCTACTTGTGGATCAATAAGAAATTGTAATTTTACAATTTTTTAAGTGAATTTAGAAATAAACTTTCCCGTTTAGTAATTGTCCAAAATTTCGCAAATGCGACGAACGGTCAACGTTTATCAGACATTCCTGTGAGCTTGAACCATTAACAGCGGATGTAAGACCTCCTTGACAGCGGAGAGACCTGTCCGTCTTTTCAAGGACATTCTCTTACATAAATCCTGGGTTTGGTGAATTAATTACAGACATAGCAGACGACAAATAAATCAGCTGACTTCACTCTTGGCTTTTATCAGTTCTTATATCTAGAACCGTCGTGTCGTTCATCTTCTGTGAGTGAATTCATTAGTGAGCCGTCCTCCAATCCCACACGTCCAATTTTATTGTGAGACTCATCCTACCCCTCCCCTCCAATGTCTGTTATTATTTTGTGATTATAGCTCTTGCAAAAATTGTATCTTTAAAATTGTATTGTCATATAATTGTTAATGATATTTTTTAATAAGTTAATAAATGTGGACAATAAACCAAGACATTATTCAGGATTTGTATTTGGCTGTACTTATACTTACTAGTTCAATTATATGAGTGTTATTTTGAAATGTCCTCAAAACTGTACGGTAGGTAGGCCCTATGTTGTTGTGACATTAGTTCTAAAACGAAGTGAAAGTGAAAAAGTGTTAGTAATGAATTTAAAATTTCTTCAAAATTCCAATACATCAGTATTTAGTTGTATGTAGGCTGTTAATTTTGATAAATTAGAAGCCGAAGATGGGTTTAGAGTGGACAATGCTTCCGAAAGCTGATTAAAAATTCACAACCTACAATTAACTAAGTATACATTCTATTTTGATAATATTATATGTTATTTCTAAAATGTTTCCAGCAAAAAGTGGAGCATTATGAAATAAGGAATTTTAATTTACTGCAGTAATTAATTAAATTACTTAATTAATTAGGTATGATGTAACAATTTTAATCACAGTGTACTGCAACTCAATAATTTGTTTTTAGTGGCATAGACGTCGTTATACTAATTTGTATAATTGAAGCTGTACATTAGCATGGCATGTGAAAGGGACTATAATTAAACCACTGAAGAACTTCTTTTATGTCATCTAGTGAATAATATCTAATTATCGATATTACTATAATTTTTAGTGCTGTTGACAAAAAAATCCTAAAAACTTAGTCTTACAATCATCTAGATACGCAAATCATTAAATTTTATAATTGTGCGTTTAATTATACGGGTGCTCCTACATTTTCTAACACAAACTTTAACACCCGCACTTCAAATTAAATTTATAACGTAATCTATGAAATCATAGTTTAAGTTAATCCCAATAAAGTGGAGAATTGAATTATAAATAAATATAACAAACAAATAAATTAAAACAATGACTAATATTAGTTTAAGAAAAGATGACGATAATTTTAATTAAGGTATTTGTTTTAAATGTACTCTTTAATCTTTACTGTTACGCCAAATACGGCTTTGTTACAACTTAAGAGATAAAGAAGAAAGGGAGTCTAGTATTAAAGGATTGGTGCCTGATTAATTATTGCAGATCGCTAATAATTGAGCAATTCAGTTTGAACTATTGCATAACCAGAGAAATGCCGTAGTAGAAGATAGCGCGAGTTCAATGAGTAATTTAAATAACAATAGGCTATTACAAGGCGGGTAGACTGAACTATATCTCTATGCATGATGGTGAAGATCTAATTGTTATTGTTATTGCTGGACCGGTGTGGTGCAGGCCAACTGGATTATATTGTACCCCGGGGGCTCGGCGTATACTTCAGTTTATACGGTGGCTTCTGGATTAATTTATCGAATTAGCGCATTACTCGGCAGCGTGCTTAATCAAGGCAAGCTTTGTGCTTCGCGGTTTCGCTCCATCACGGAGATTGTTCGACGGTGAACTCCATATATGTGTGCCAATATTGGTTCCATCATAATATGGAGCGTATAACCGGAAGCTTTTAAGGTGTCGAAGTCGTAATGTTGAACTAAACATATTCTTTATACCAACAGCATCAACGAATTCAACACAAAAATAATATAATGCGAAATAATTTAAAAAAAATGAACAAAATTATTAAAAAATAAAAACTGTTCTGGAATCTAATTTCAATCATAATACAGATAATAATAATATATTATAATTATATAAAATTACAATATTTAATATAATATTGTAATATATAATATAAAATTATTATATAATGTATTAATATTATATTATAATATTAATATTATTTATTATTAAGTAATAAATATATACTGTGAGAACATTAACAAGGATAGACATTACAAAATTAATATTTGCAAGAACAACAAAACCATGATACCTGATAAATATTAATAAGTCACCAATAAACACAATTAGGACATAGTATGAAATAAGTACGAAACCAATAACTTTGATCAAAGCAAATGAGGATTGACGTAAACAACAACAGCATTAATAATTTATAGTGAACCATTTCATTATTTCATTTAAGTAAGCTCTTGTTAATTAAAAAATCATATGCATAGAATCATGTACCTTTTAAAAAAATTCAATTTGAGTAACATGTTATTTGAAGGGGTTGGTATTTTTGGAATAATCTAAAAATGTATTTATAAGTTTGCTACATCCTCGTCCAATGGTTGAAAAATACAAAAGTATACAATAGAACATATGTTATGTATTCTGTTAAAGCTTACAAAATACGATATTAGCCCTAAGATTGTCAATGCAGAATTTTGTGACTGTATGGAGTATTTTTACATTTAAATCATAGGATGATAAATTATTTTATTCATTTATATGTATCTTTAGGGGAAATATAATATTGTTTGTTTTTAATATTTTCACCTCTACTCTATTAGTTAAGACGTAGATATCGCCAGTGTCCACTGATAGGTAGCAAGGGTTAACATAAGTTAGTATAAAATAGCTAATCACCTTCATATTACAAGGAATGCTTGTTTGTGTTCAGTTTCTCATTTTGTTTGATAAATATGTTATCTCATTAGGTATACTTGAGTTCTCAATCCTTTTAAACCTAAAGCCGTATATTCTAGCTTTATGTTATCGAACAAGCTTAACATGAACCCATGCCAGAAGAGATTGGAGGTTGAAGTAATACCTACCTAACTCCACTCCAGATCACGTGCTTTTCTCTATTCTTTGGTATTGACACGTGCATGATCTTATCCAGAAGTTTATCCGTTTACTTAAATCCTAACAGGAATTGGTTAGTTTGCATACGTGTTAAATAAAGTGTAGCATTTAAAAAAAGACACATTTACGTTTCTAATCTGCAGAATCAGTTTCAATATCTAGTGATTCATTATGTGCATGTATTATAAGCAATGTGCATGGAGCTGACATATCTTTTTTTATTCCTGACTGGAATTGATACAAAACATTTTTGTTGTTATTCTTGAGTTTTGCGTGTCACACTAAGTAAATAGTTTCTTTATTTTAACCTAAGTTGTAATAATTTTAGGTCATTAATCCTCCAGAGAAAGAGACCAGACTAGATCTCGAAACTTAGTGCTACTGTTTTTATACTGAACGATGGCAAATCTAACAAAAATCACAATCCTTCCATAATAAAATGTTAACTTAGTTTCATAAATTTGACTTATTATTGCAGTACTTTAATATTTTCGAAATATTACAATTACATTGAGCGCTAAGTCAAACTTCATTCTCTCAGTTAACCATTTTAATATCAATCGGTATTTTTTATCCTAAAATTATAAATTCGGTAGAAGAATATTTTTAAAGCAACTCTTTATATTCTGAAATGTTGAGTATAGTAACAGCAAGTCCGTTAGCAACTCATAGCAAGACCCAGTGTTTACCTGAAGGTAAGTATAACATCGTGTCTAGAAACAAGAATCAGAACTTTTAAAATTCAAATAGCCATTTATCCATTCAAAGGAATTAGAAGTATTAGGTACACCATTAAGCTGTTTGAATCTCAAGAAAATATTATTTATAATCCCCCCAAGTTTCACCCCAAGTCAGTAATTCAGTTATATTCAAAACACAGTGATAGACTGTTGAAACCTTTAGATTAGTACCGCGCTACTAACAGCATGGCTGTTGAAAGGGTGGACATCTCGCCGGAAGCCATGCCTCAGCTGATACCGTCAGACGTTCATAAATCGTCAGATACTCCTGATCAAAATATGAGCCCACATCTGTTAATCGGAGTTGATACATAGCTATTACGTAAAGGGGTCTCCCAACTATCGTGGCTTTAATTAACACGTTTCCTTCGACAACAGTTAGAAACAGTCTTGAAAACCTTTGTCTTCTCCCTCAAACACATTTATATTAGGAACTTTGGATTTGTATTACCTCCAAAAAATCGTGGGCTGTCGATCTTACACCTGGCACTGTATAATGTCGATTGTACATTCCGATAAAAGATAATTCGTTATAGTCATAGCAAATGAGTGTAAGACGTGTAAAGTTTACTCATAATAACAGATTTGGAGTGTCCTTGAATGTTCAAGTTTACTTGAAATGTGGACGCTTGACCAAGGGAAGAATTATTTCAGGTATGGGGAATTAAGGGACTTCTAGAACCACATACTTTATTGAAGAGCACTTTTTCCCACCACCCTTTCTCTCAGAATGACATAACACGTCTAGCCCTGGCAGGAATACGGTAATTGTAAACGACAAAATGACTTCTCCTCTTAATTAAGGACACTAAAGATAACATTTTAAAATGTGCTCCGTGGAGTTTGCCTTCGGGAGCTCAATTAATTTACAACTTCCATCCACCGTGTCAACTCAACTGGCGCTAAGTGCACTTGAAACAATTGAAGCCTTGTTATCTTTAAACTGGAGCATTAACCGAATGCCGTTGAGAGGTCGATGACCCTGACCCAACCGGACCTCCCTCAACGTTTACTTCTCGCCCGACACGGAGCGCGGGGAGTTTTAGATGTTTGATCAACGAAGTTTTAACCGAATAACTTTATATTGTTGTTGAGAGCCAATTTGCATTGGGTAAGGACCTATTCTAGTTGTCTGTGAAATCGTAGAAGACTCTGTAGGAAATAAATCGATCCTCAGCGGCGAAGTTTTAACCGAATAACTTTATATTGTTGTTGAGAGCCAATTTGCATTGGGTAAGGACATATTCTAGTTGTCTTTGAAATCGTAGAAGACTCTGTAGGAAATAAATCGATCCTCAGCGGCGAAGTTTTAACCGAATAACTTTATATTGTTGTTGAGAGCCAATTTGCATTGGGTAAGGACATATTCTAGTTGTCTGTGAAATCGTAGAAGACTCTGTAGGAAATAAATCGATCCTCAGCGGCGCCAGTTTTAATACGGCTACCTAAAATGGGAAGTTATATAAGGGTTAAACTATCAAACGATAATTTTCTCTCAGTTCACAATTTGCAGCTTAACAAAACTAAAACCACCCGTTAAACACATAAAAATAATTATGTCACCAACGAAATAAAAGAGGCTGGAAGTTGCCATTTCCAACCAAATAGTCCGCCCTCTTATGGTTGTTGATGGATTTACAAATTTTTTATATAAACTGTTGATTAGATTTAAACATAATAATTCCTAAGACTTAAAGTTCAATTATTAGTGTTTAGGTAAGCATGGTAGGCTAGTTTGGGAACGATGAGCTGGGAGTAAACATTCCAGGGCCGGCTAACACTATCTGAAATAAGATAAGTTTTATGATGGTACACACCGGTTTTTGTAACAATCCTGTGCGACACTTTAGATAACAACATAATATTTCAGCCTTTGTTTTTCATCAAAACTGCTTTTACGTGTCTGCGTAGGAAAAATAATTAACTGCTTTAAAAGAGTATTGTATACAACAGTACAACCTTTTTATTCGAACTTATCCACATATAATTTATATAATATATTGGCAGAATTGTTTTGTTAAAAGAATTGTTGGGAGTTTAAAACGAAAAACTTATATTTTTTAAGAAGTGAATTCAATTGTACATGTAAACTCATGCGTGTGTTCGTGTATATGCGTTGTGATTTGACAAAATAGTAGTAGTTCATAAACATTGAAGCATATAAAGGTTATTTTCATTCATGGCTCCTCATTAAGGAAGCAACTCGATTTCAGCCTTATTACATTACTACTATGTGTTAGGGCTCATTTCAATTATTCATATCGATTTATGTAGATTAGGCAGATTGTGAAGAGTTTAATAATAGTCTTAAATTATTGGTAATTAAAATAATCACAAATACGTCTAGAACTTAGTAGAAACGTTTTGCAAGAAAGGGTCCTTGGGTAGCCCACAAAAATTCATTTTTTTGCTACAAAAAAAAAAAAAAAAAAAAAAAAAAAGACCAGATCATCCTCCAACGGTTTATAGGTTAAGGTGTAGTTCTAACTTACCTTGCCTTTTTTCGGGGTTTAAAGCAAAATAATTGGGGGTGAAAATTCCAGACTTTCTCAGATATCCCTGATATTCTATTTATGGTTTCGTCGGTTTACTACTCGTATCGCAATGGAAAATGGTCAACCCGAGGAATTTTATCCGAATGAAGGAAATTTGGTAATGGATGTCTCTGTTTAGTGTAATTGATGCAGAGTTGACACAGAATAGGATCTCTTGACCAAACTTCTTAAGTACCTGATAATGAGTGATAATAAAGTACCCGCAGGTCTGAGCTGACTGCCATGTGGTCTAGCACCTTACCTACCGAGTACCCGGGTCCTGAGGGTACGCTGTTACATTCTCTCCGTGTGGGCGGTTTGCCACAACGTCTGCCGCTGCGCTGTGGGTCGGGTAATGGACCGTATTTATGGACCGAGTGCATTTTGCACTTAACTCCGATAAGATGTCTACCGACCGCTCTGCACTGTTCTGCACTCTGGCTTCCGCCTTCGAGATAGCCGGGTCGTCGGGTCTGCATTGAGACGGCAGTGTTCAAATTGTTTACGTTGTCGTGTTTCGCCACGTTGGAAAGATAACTTTTTGTATCCAATATCCATCTTTCTTATCAAACAACCGTTGTATAGATGAATACAGTTAGGAGGATAGTCCGCCTCCCCATTTATATATGCTCCCGGTTTGAGGTTCATTTAGACATTCCTTAGACGATAAATATATTTACAGGATTGTTTCCGGACATTTGCCATCGTTCAGTGAAACGAAAAGATCAGTAACACTTATGGGTTTAGCTTACAGCAAAAATCATCAAAACAGAATCAAATATTTCTTTGTAATATTGCATTTAACCTTTATTTTATTTAAAACTGCACCTCACTAATACTGTATAAAATAACGATACAAATAAAACACAGACTTCAAATATTAAGGGGGTTCGGTATGCCCTATCCTTCCCATGTTAATTTGGCCAATTTTATGTACCTTTTTCTCAGAAACCTTTAAAGCTATCATTATCAAACTTTAGGACACAACTATTTAGACCTTTGTTAACATTTAGACCGGAAGACATTATAAAAATCTATTTTAAATTTATTATTAAAAAAATTATAATTATAAATTATTTTACAAAAAATTAATAAATTTTTTATTTACAAGAAATTTAATAAAAACTTCTTTTTTTTTAACTTTGTTCCGCTCTAAATGTTAACAAAGGTCAAAATAGTAGTGTCCTAAAGTTTAATGATGACAGCTTTAAAGGTTTCTGAGAAAAAGGTACATAAAATTGGTCAAATTAACATGGGAAGGATAGGGCATACCGAACCCCCTTAACATAATATAATTTTTAAATGATTTTTTCCTTAGAAGAAATACAATAAATAACACATGATTCTACTTATAACATGTTTACATTAACAATTTACAGAAGTTTCCAGTGAATTTAAACTTTGATTTGTTTTGTAGTCGTAATTCAGTTTTTCAGACAATTGTATTTTTTTAAGACTGATTGAAGTATATAATTTTTAAAATTTGAATCTTTGAAAGAATAAATATTTGCAATAACAGTTCAATATTCATCGATTTACATTTATATGATTAAACTCCTTATTAAATACCTGAAGGTCGAAGAAAATTGTAAGTTTTACAAAATCTGTTTAAATTAGTTATTTTGCTGGCTGAATATTAAAAATATAAATTTCCGACGTTGTAATTACAAGGAAACACTCGGTAACCTGTAATTATGCTAATGTTCTGTTTGAAACGAGATATCATTATTTTTACCTCCAGCAGTAAAAAACTTATTTCTCGAAAAACAAACTGCCAAGAGAACATTTTATTGAGAAAACTGCCGAGAACGGGTGCAGTGGAGCGCGTGGAACAGCGAGGTAGGAGACTCCCGTTAACAAAATTTCTTTGTTGTGTATCAGAGACAAAGGATAGTTCAACATGACTGGATTGTTTTCAGTTGAAAATATAAACTATTTTGTTACCCACTCATCGTCTTATTACATTTTAAAACTGAACTCAACGACATAAATACTTATGGTTGAGTAATTTAAATCATCACACTTCTAAACAAATATTAATCCCCTTATGAAACTAAAACATATTTTGTATTTATGTCATCTGCGTATAAAACAAAGTTTAAATTTTAATATTTATTTTGAAAGAGATAATACACAGGTAGGAAGTATTGTAAGAATACTCTTAAGAATGTTTGGATCGAACGATCACCAAGTTTACGAATATCTAGCAGACATTAATTTCTTAAATGGTTCAGTGTCAATTACTACTTTTGGAGTTAAAAAAAGCCAGGACATCAAGATTTCACCAAATAAAACTTAGAGGTTTTCACCCCCAGGATTTAATAAAAATAGATGTTCAATCGAAATCCTTAATAACTAAACCTCCTCTTAAGGTTTCTTGCAGTAGCGGTTCATGGAGTGGCCTTCTTTTTAATGTGGCTCTTAAATCGAACCTTAAGTCTCCGGCATCATGTATAACTGCGAGATACCTCATTTATGATCTTCTGCAATCTACATTTACAATCCTTACTATATTCTGGTAATCATAGAGAAATCCCTAAACCACTCACATTATACCTTATGGCAAAGCTTTACATTTCCGACATCAAGTATAACTGCGAGACTCCCCCCTAATTTATGATCTTCTGCAGTCTATACTTACAATCATTACTATATTCTGGTAATCATAGAGAAATCCCTAAACCACTTACATTATACCTTATGGCAAAGCTTTACATTTCCGTTTGGTAATCATTACATTACATTACATTTCCGTAACTGCGAGATACCCCCCTCATTTATGATCTTCAACATCCTATATTGTAAGTCCGTTATTACAATATTCTACGGATTATGGATAAATTACAAGTGCTTATCAAGTTTTACGCTTACAACATCAAGGATGCAGGAGAGATATACCCTCTCCTCTAGGATACACCTCTGTTATATTTTCGTACGCTCTCTACTGACAATCCCTTATCCACAGAGCAGTACGTTAGTCCTTGCTTCGCGGAGCAGCTCCTGGTTCTGTTGGATCATCCATATTGAGCAACATCAAGGCTAAATATGAGATTTTCCTGTCCCTTGTAGTCTACTGAACCTCTTGTACTGTTGCAGGTCAGTACCGCAGCCCGCGGATCACAGAACACCCCTCGGACGTGGTAGTCCCGCGGAACGAACCGGTCACCCTCAACTGCAAGGCCGAGGGGCGGCCGGAGCCCCGTGTCACGTGGTACAAGGACGGCTCACTCGTGGACGAGGCCAAGAGTCACCGGGTGATCCTGCCTGCAGGATCCCTCTTCTTCCTCAGAGTCATGCACGGCAAGAAGGAGTCGGACAGCGGAGTGTACTGGTGTGTCGCCACTAACATCGCGGGTACAGTCAGCAGCAGGAACGCTACCCTACAAGTTGCAGGTAGGTCTAAGTTTGTTCTGTTTACTGATCTTTACTGATTTGTCCGAGTTGGTACATATGTAAGTTAAATATTGACCAATCCGAGGGCTCAACACACGGAGTAACAGACTATAAAGTAAGTTACTAGTCTTTTGTGATGATTGGCAGGGCTGGATTTACATATGGGCTCAATGGGCTATAGCCCAGGGCAGCAGAATTCAGGAGGTGGCAAATTTTGGTAAAAAAGTAACAAATAAATTATTCCAAAAGTAAAAAATATGTGAAAAAATTACTTAATGTGCCATATGAATAAATGTTGTGACATCTCATATTTTATAGTAGGCCTAAAAACAATAACTGTAACTATAAGAAGCGTAACTTAAATGTTGATAATTCGACCTATTTTATTTGAGTTTTATTACAAGTTTTATTACCGCCGACGTCGTGTTGACCCACCGCGGTACCAAGGTAAGCCCACATGGTTGATGGGGAGGGGGAGAGAGGGCGGCAAATTGTGGATAGCCCAGGGGCGGCAAATCTTCAAATCCGCCTCTGATAATTGGTAATGAATTTTGGTTGATTGAAAAGAGAGTAAATTTTATCAAAATGTCTATGTCAACTAAATTGTATTTGTAATCAAACAACATTACCAAATGATGTTAATATAGAGTGCGGCACATGTCTGCATACCTGTATTGTGTCGTTACTGTCTAGCGTGGTGTTGTATTTACGTGGCATTTGGTGGTGTCATTGTATCTACCGTCACTTTTTACGGTATAATTAGCTCAAACAAGTACTTGAGACATGCTGTATGGGGCGTTATTGGAACAGCATACCTGTACATTTTTTAGGAAATCCAACATTGTTTAGCAGTTCTCTGCATTTTCTCCACAATAGTGCGTAGAAGGTCGGTGACTCTTCAATGAAGGGAGGCTTGCTAGGTGCCAAGACTTATTTCGGTTTGATTTTAGTACGTGGTGATTTAAAAAATAAAATAATTTTTTTTGAAATTCTAAAATTTATAGAGAATAAATAGAATACCATTTCACATTTTATTTACACGTGGTTTCTGAAGGAAATTTTGAATAACTGTGCTAAAACGATGTTTCATGGTTAATAAAAGCAGTCAAAATGCTGTGAAGATTGCAATCGTTCAGAAAAGTTGTGACAATTATATGTCGCAATTTTTTAATCCACCGGTTAACATGTATATTATGATAGTTTAGCTGGACTGAACATGTGATGTCTATGAACTTGGAGTTTTCAGCAATAACGGTGAAAAGTGGACGAGACGAACTCCATTAGTGGTGGAATTGCATATTTTGTGATCAGGACTAATTTAGCAAGCCATATGACCTGACCAGCGCAGCACAGAGAGGCAGCGAGGCGCGGTGTGGTGTCGAGTCCGGTCCGTCTGTAATGGCAGAGAGAGGGCTCAAATGAATTTATCGGGCCCAGTGAGTGTAATTTATTGATTTCGGCCGGCGTAATGACTTGATGGGAGTGTGCAGCTGGCAATGGGCTGAACTAACAGCTGATCTGTTAATGACGTCATCCGTCCATTGTGTCTCTGAGAAGTTATGTTGTGAGGGGAGTTAGCGATGATGTTTCCTTGCCAATAAGTTGACAAGTGAGATCAATATAAATAGCCAGTGTTCTGTTTGTTTTTTGTATGTCAATAGGTAGGGTGGTTAGAGATAGTAATCACTCCCCAGCTTTGGGAATTTTAGCTCTCAGTTAGCACATTTTTTACACATTTTTGTCCAAAAAACTTTTTCTTTCATTCTTAGAATAACCCCCACACCCAAGAGTTAACCGACAACGATTTGGGATCACCCGATATGAAAATGAAATATACTTCATATTATTTTACTTTTGGCTGTGATATACCATTTCCAATGATATTGAATTGACACTGGAGTTGATACTTGGAATTATGCTTCCGCGTGTAACTCCTTTGATCGGTAATTCCAGGCCTATTACTCCCAAGTGGGAGTATCGGGTATGATTGTACAGAGTAGAAATACCATTTAGTGAATTAGCGTAGCTCCTGTTATAATTGCGAAAACTGATTGAACTGTGTGTGGCTCTTTTTAAGAAATCATTGTTGGGAATATATTGTAGACCGAAAAAACCTTATTCTGACTTGTGTGATTCTAGAAGTTTGTCACTCAGATTGAGATACAATTTAATAGTTAGCTAGTTTTACAGCATACTGTATAATAACAATTTGGTAAGCTATAACAAAAAAAGAAATTTAAATGTTCTTATTTCTTGTCTACATGTCATCTACATCGATATTAATTGTACGTTTAGAATTTGTTTTCTGTGCAGCGTAATTCGTCTGTGAAACACGCTCCTTTCTATGGAAAGAAGTGTGTAAAAAGCTATCCCATTTAATAGTACAGAAGAAAGGAGCGATATGTTTTTTCATTTTCTGTTTAGTGGACCGAAATGTTTTACCTCAATTAAAGCAATCGAAAAAGTTTCAAGTGCTAATAATTTAATGGAAATATACACTTGCTTAATACTTAAATAACTCTTCATCAGTGTATACATTTACTTTAAAATGTCATCTAAGGTATATGCATATCTAAATGTATGCGTTTAAGGAGAGTAATATCTTTGGGCATTAATTTAATCATAAGGGTTAATTGTTGCAAATTGGCCTCCATTCTGGTCGATATCGATTTGAACTTGATACCATGTACATAATTATCTTCACAATTGTCTGTTGACTGTTACGTTTTGATCCTCAAATTTCCGTTATTTAAATAAAGCCAATGATGAAGCAGTGGAATAACATAATTAAATTTCATGCTTATCAATTCATTTTAATTCATGTTCAGTGATGAAGCAGTGGCAGATCATAATTAAATTTCATGCGTATCAATTCATTATAATTCATTTTCAGTGATGAATCAGTGGCAGATCACAATTAAATTCATTCGTATCAATTCATTTTAATTCATGTTCAGGGATGAGGCATTGGCAGAACATAATTAAATTTCATGCGTATAAATTCATTTTAATTCATGTTCAGTGATTTCTGCTCATAACCGCACAATTTGTTGAAAACAAATCTATAAAAACCGCTTAATGGCACATATTAATCTATTTTAGTAATTTAAGTATGCAATAAATACTTTACCCTTGGTAACGTATCAAATTTTAGCTCGAAATTATATTACCCTAACCATTTCCCATAATTGTAATTACACACACACAATTTAAAATTGATATTGTATGTTCCATATTTATACTAGATGATTTAATACAGCTGTCAATTAAACTTTACTCTCGTAAATTTGTAAGTACCTTGTTCACTGTCCTTGTGTCTCGTATAAGTTTTCCTCATAATAAACCACTATGGGGGCTCCCCTTACATAAACCATGTAAGAGGAGCTGTACATAAATTACTTACCCTTTCATAAAAGAAAAAAACAAATTCGATATGGGAACACAATATAAAATCCCTGATATTTAAAAATGCTTTAATATTTGAAATTCTCCTATAGATATCGCATGTTATATCGAGCATCGCTGCTGCTTGGATGACGTGTGACCGCTAAACGACCCTGCCTTGCAAGCGGTCCACCTGCCCGGCCATTGATGGTGGTTCGGTGACCTTTAAGACGTTGGTTCCCAGGTTAAGTGTTAGAAGGCATCTTAGCCCTAACTTCGTTTGGTAAAACAAGACATTCTTTGATTTCGACTTTGTTTTAATTTGAGTGAACATAGTGAAAGTTACTCCATGAAAGCAAGGTCAAAAGAGTATATCCAGCAATAGATTTTTGGAAAGCTGCCCATCAAAAAACTTGAATGGTTCATAGTCATGATAAGCAAAAAACTATCTAGGGTGACAGTCAACATAAACACTGCATTGAAATTATGTAAAACCAGAAGTATCTAGGTGAAATAGGTATTGGTAGATGTATCTGTTACAACCTGGTCAACATTATTTGTTCCCCATACCCATCCTTATAATTGTAATGTCTGCGTTGGTTGTCCGGTTGAGTGTGTTGTATCATTAGTCAGTTCGCATGAACAAACACGCGTTGGTGATGTGTCAAATCTGCATTGTTTAGTTTATGCCTGTATATGTTACGTGCTATGTGTAGTGTGTAGGGAAGGGAATTATAGCAAATCATTACAATGAAAAAAGAATTTATTGAAGCTATAAAAGCGGAATACTCCCAGAACGAAATATCAAGTAATTATCTGCTTGAGTATAATTCAGAATCTCCCCTAAACGTCGCCATAACGCCTGTCCCCGACCCACCCTTACGGAATATTACCAGTAATTGCTATTTACTAATACTGAAATCACCAGAACGCAAAGCTGGCCCGTTATCGCCAACGGCAGCATAATAGCCGAGGGGAGATGTCTCCTTTATTGATTTGTCTATCTAATTGTTAAGTCCAAGAGCTATGACGAGTAGCCATATTTTCATACAGTTCTCTCTCCTCCAAAGCAGTGAACGAAATAACACCACTTCCGCCATGGATGGCTAGACCTTATGCACGATTCGTATACAAGCGGGGTTTAAAGGTATTTTTATTGTCAAAATCTCTTTATATTTTATGCGTTTAAGTAATTTTTATTAGATAAGTATGTAGAGTTGAGAAGTAATTTAAATACAAACAATATCCAGTTATTATTCAATAACAACGGCACGTGTTGGTTGAAACTTAAAAGTGTCATTCACAGATTCAAATTTGGTAGCTCTTAATATCTAGCATATTCAAATTGTCAAAATTAGTACAAGATAATCCTAATTGATTGACATAATGTGCTTTTGAATATTATAAGTAAATTTACTGAGTTTGAATCAACAGTATGAATATAATATGGAAATTGAATGCATCCAACTAAATGTTCATATTTTTAAAAGAACGCTGAAAAAAAATAAAACAATGCAGAAAACAATAAAAAATGTAAATTTTGAAATTTTGTTTGGAAAATGGGAAATTTACTGACTGTTGAACCTTCCGCGACGTCTAGAATATTAATAACCACTACCAATTAGTTACCGGAAAAGTAGCATTAATTAAATAAAAGAACATTGCATTAACTGGAAACACGCATTACTCAATGGTTAACAATTGCATAAATATGAATTAACAATTAGTCAGTTCGCATGAACAAACACGCGTTGGTGATGTATCAAATCTGCATTGTTTAGTTTATGCCCGTATGTGTTATCTGCTTGGGAACGAGATAAGCTATGTATGAATGGCTGCGGCCTGTCGTTTGTTTGTGAACATCGTTGTCTGTGTGAATTGTTCGGTAAACAGGGTGTACCAGCTTTATCTCACGTTATTATTGTACGGCATTGTAACAATGTTTGTATTATAAATATAAAACATTATGAAATCATAGTTTACAACATGACGGTATAAAACTATTTGCTCTCGTTATTGTTTGGCATTTTACGCTTTCCTAGCTATTTTCTTCTTTTTTTTAACGTTTTGACATTGTTTTTTGTTTTTCGTATGATATATTCCTACATGAATGTTGGTTACACAAGCGTTTCAGATGGGAAAGCAATGGAGGGTTCGAAAGGCAACAGTTTGTCGCTAAGCGGTGTTGAAAGACGAGAGCAGACGGACAGACAGGCGGACATTTATCGTCGACATCGACAATAAACAACTTGTTGCCGCGAGATCGACCCTTCCCTCCTCGACAACCCTTTGTAACACTCGAATAACCCGTAACACTGAAACATTCCATAAAGTAATGTTTTTTTGTGAAACAGATCAATCTCAATTCTATTTTAATTGACAGAACGATTTGCCTCGTTTATGTAGATACGTACTTTGTAGCTTCTGTTATAGTTTATCTGTCATATCTTCTCAGATTCGTAGCAATAATATTCCTCGTAGATATTCGGTCTGGTGAATATGTATAAGGCTTGACTATTACACGATCATGGTCTAACAATAAGTCGACTCTTTTGACTATTTTTATGACAATTTTGTAGTTAAGCCATCTACCATGGCTGCAGTGAATTCTGTATCAATTATTAATTTTCTATCACTTTTAACACAGATTAACAAAATTATGTTCAGTTTTCCATTACATTTATCATTTAGGAACATCATTGAATGTACTATACTGTTTAGGGAACAAAATTAAATTGTGTTGACCACTGAAATTAAGACGGGATTCTTCTTTTTCGATTGTCAATACTAATGCTGAATTTCGTTGACAATTATTCGATTGCATTTAGTCAATGAATTGACAGAATGTATGAGGGTCCACCTTAAATCTTTGTTTAGAATATGTATTTCACAATGTATTCGGAACTGTTCTATTTTTATGGATTCTGAACCAGATTGGTTCTGTTGTAAAACTACTTTTCTCTTTAAAAAGACATTAATTCGTTTACTGGAAATCTGAATTCAAATAAAACGATAATATCAAAGGGCCTTGACAGAACTTAATAAAATATGTTTAACGAGCTGGTTTTTTCCCCTTACTAGTGCAAAATCATAGGGTTCTCGGAATAAGAAGACCCTGTGCACCAAGTCCTTTATACCAAAAGCTGTCTGTCGCATAGACGTATATACAGAAAAAGATACGATTTAAAGACACAATATTGATCTCATAATGTACCAACTCAGTTTCGTTGGTTATATAGGAGTTGTTGACCATGGGAGCTGGAAACGACCTTGACAGCGAAAGTTAATGAAATCACCACCGCGCCGACCTGATGTAACCTCGGAGATCCAGGGCACTGCCAGCATGATATCACCGACACTTTCAGTCCAGCAGACACAATAGTGAGAGGCTTAGCAGTTGCATTGCGGTTTTACGCTATTGTTCCGGTGATTGTCAGTTTCCTGCGTGCTCTCACGCGTGTTGACACGGAGGTCACGCGGAGTATCCAACCGTATCAACAGCAGGTCCTGGCGGGGCTCATAGTGGTTTGGCGACAAACAGCGACTCACTACATGATAACTTGAAACTGTATTTGCGTTCAGTAATTTTTGCAGTGTCAATTAATGACACTTTGTAAGAGACATCAGTACAATATTAGTGGTCTTTGAAATACAGAATTTGATCTTTTTTCCATTCCATAGGTAATGGGAAGAAGAAGGTAGGATTATAAAGAAACTTAACCGGTTATACTGTAAAACAAGGTTTTTTTACATAAAATTTACTTTTTCTTTCCGTGAAGTTCTAAAAAATACAATACTTTTGTAACATAGTTTGTTTTTCTAACCTTAAACAAGTTTATATAACAGATACGAACTAATTTTGAAATTCTACTGTTTGTTATTATTAATAAGGAATGCATATGAAATGGAAGCTAATGATAATACTAATAATAAAATGTGTTGACCAACGGGATATTTCTTTAAATCTAAAAAATTTAACATATGTATGAAACACTCTGAAAGTCTCCAACAGATTTTATCTAACCTTATAATATTCTGCGTTAAATTTTGCGAAAAATCACAATAAGAGTAAAAATGTACAATTAATAACAAAGTATTATTACTTCGATGATTAGGATTGGGTGAATAATAATTTTGAAAACACATTTCGTGTTGAAGTGCAATGTGTTGCAAAAGAGCAGTAAAAATACTTTATTCAGTAATTTTTCAGATTTGTAGACAAATGAGGTATCAAACATATTGTGTATTCGTAAAATGTGTATGTTTTACTGTAGCTTTGTCCACTAAAAAGATTTTTGTTAAATTGTTGTTGTATAACTAGCAAATTATTTTTCAAATTTACCTTCCAAATAAATTGTTCCAAATGCCAATTTTAATGGAAAAATTGCATAACCATGTATGAGTGTGAATTTTGAAATACGAGAAACACAGTCCCAAAGGAAGGGGAAATTCCAATAGATTTAGACATATTGTATGTAAAATACCATTTTATCTTTCTAGGTCCTTGGAACAATAGTCTAAAATGCAAACAACAATTCCGAAACAATCTGTGTATAAAGTTTTCAAGTAATTATAGCTAACGAAAATACAATGTTTTCAACGAACACAATCGTGCTTACTGTAAACATCAAACGAGGCTTTTAGAGAATTGTTTCATGAAATAATGTTTTCATCTTTAATAAATAACGAAGATTGAACGAATTCCCGCGGGAGAAGTCTCGGAGGAAATAAAACTTTGCAATATCTCCGCGTTGTATAAAACTTAGGCAACTAAATTTCACCAACTACTTTTGTGTGCTGGTAGTTCTTATTTCCCTGAAGAATATATTTTGATGTCCAGACACTTCGAAACGTCTTCACTTATATTTATACTGTTCCATATTTTTCTTAGGCCTCGTTTTTGTCAGGCTTCTTAGAGATGAAAACCAAGACTTCCTGAGTATCGTGGTTCGCGGTTACCCTGTAGTTACGATAAATGTGGTTTGTTTTTAGAGAAAATATAGATTTGTTAAAAAAAGTTTATTAAAATAACTTTCTATTACATTAACTTAGTATATCCATTTTTTCTTTGCTAGAAGTACCCATTGGTTGTTGATGGGCTGAAATCTTGTTGTAAGCAAGCAATTGTTTGCTTAATATTCGCGAAATCTCTCTACCAGATTGGTCGATGATGTTCATATGCTGAACTGATTCTATTTGGTAAACGAAATATACATATTGCACAAATGACGTTCTTAACGATTCTGTGCTCTAAAAAAGTTCAAGTAATTTTTTACGAGTATTATTGTTGTCTACTGAAATTTGGGACGTTCTCTATATTCAGTTTTTAAGTATGGATATAATATAATAGATTTTTGTAAACAATTTTCTATTTTCTCTTTCTGGTACCAAGAATAAAATAAAACACTTCTTACGGGCTTTAGACGAAGATACATCATTGGTGGTTCAAAGACGGGTTCAATTACTCAAAGTATTCTTTTTAAAGAAAGCATGTGCTGTAGAAATGTGTATTTAAGATATATATAATGCCCATTTTGGTTTTTTTGTTATTTTTAATTTTACGTGTCAATCTACCCGCGCCAGACCGCATAAGCCCACATTTTACACGTTACTATTTTATAATACATTACACCTAAAGCGTTTGGCACTTTTTATCATACTTTGTTCTTGTACTGTATCCGACAATTTTTTAGCCAGTATTCCAAAAAGCAGGTTATTATGTCCTTTACTATAGTATTTATCACAAGAATGAATAGATGTGATAATACTAGGTTTTGTTGAATTGGGAGCATGAGAATTCTGTGATAACCAAACTTCGAAATATTTAAAATTTTAAGATTTAATTTTTATTTCTTCTTGAGTTAAGGAAGATAAATTTATAGTTTGGATTTGTATAAACAATTCTATAACTTTAAATTATGTTCTAAAAAGTATACTATCAGTAATTACAAATTAATAAACCTATACTTGGTAATTATGCAGTAAGTAGTAAATTTAGGCATGCCTTATCACAATTTTTTTTTAAAGGGGATTTTAAACAGATTCTTTATACTTAAAAAGATTTTTATTTATTTCCCTTTCACAGGTCATCTGCCATTTAACTCATGGCTCTCCAACAGTTTGTTTTCCCGCCGCGCCGCACTCGGATCGCCCACTGGCACAGCTGATTGTCGGCCCGCCTCGCCGCGCCTGACTGACAGATTAATCAGCTGTTTTTCTTGCGGGAAGTTGCCCAGTCGGCTGCTGTTTTGCTACATAAACCAATTAGCGGCAACAACGTGATAAATAATAGCTTTCCGCTGCGAGCAGTGCGGCGCGCGTCCATTCCGCTGATTTTGCCGGACTCCGGGGTGTTTTTGCGCCTAGGTGATTTATTTTCATTAAAACCGATTTCCATCTCGCTCCCGATTTGACACCAACGGTGGATAATCTGGATACGCATGACGACAAATTGCATCTGATAGTGAGAATTCTGAACAAGACTCTTTTTTGTAATTGCATTATAAGCTCAAAAAGTGTGTTAATGTTGAATATTTTTACAACTGAATTATACTTAAAAGTCGAAGATGAACTCTTTTCTACTTCAGATGATCAAGGAGATAAAAAACTATATATGAATCATGTTTAAAATGTTAAGATAAGGAATGATAGAGTGCTGCGCCGTTGCCCACGGGATTGTCACGCGTAGGTTAAGGGAACGAACTACGTAAGTGACCGCTGAGTTACTTCGACTGTAATGGCCATCTAGTTATGTTAAGTGAAATTTACATACCTTATCCAGGAAACCTATTGTAATTTCCTAAAGTAATTAAAATTTGAGGATATTTAACAAGAACTTGGTGCCTGAGACTATATTCTCCAAATGATACTGTACGTTGAGAAGGAAAATGGGGTCTTTTTCGTTTAAGGGCCATCACCTTACAAACATACTATACCTGACTGACAGTGCATTTAATCGTTTATTAGTTCGTAGGGCAGTAGTCCAGGTACTACTTCTAATATAAACTCGTCTTATCTCATCAGTGATAAACGCGCGCCGCTTATCTTTTGCCTTTAATGTAACCTGCGTTAGTTCTGTCTGAGTTTTAGCGTGGTGAGTTGATCTGGGCTTGGACTTTGCAAGCTCGAGTTAATTTTTTTTTTTTTAAGAGCAAGCAGCGCAAAGCGCTGCGCAGCGGGCAAGCATCGCGTGATCTGAGTTTTGAATAGGCAAGCTAGGGTCTTTTGTGCTGGCCCTTAAACGAAATAGACCCGGAAAATGCAATTGTTTGTTCACAGATTTGTATTGATGGTGGATTTGAAAGGATAAAAGCATTAGGACATTTATTTGCCTTGGTTGTGTGTAGAACAGAAACACGACGATTCGCGAATTGGTACTTGACCTATTTTTAGGCGGAAAATGGCTGGAATCCTATTATCACTTCAAACGTACTTACTTAACACCGATCTTCAATTATATGACTTTTAAATAAACTACAAAGATAACTAAAATCTTCATTTGTCTATAGAAACTGTGAGTGTAATATGACAACTGCGAGTATTTCATTAATACTACAATCGATTGGTGTGTTTTAGATAACAAAAGATAACACATTAAGTTCCCAACAAAACCGAAAACAAAGAGCAACTTTACGGCGGGTGATAAGTTGGCCTCGCTTTTGTCCCGAAGTGGAGGAACTTTAACGTTTTACGCGATGATTTAACTGTACAAACTTCACCGACAATAACAGTTTGTCTTTCATCTTTGATGCACCTTTGTCAGAGGTAAGGGAATTACGGAACTTTGCCTGAGCTTTGTTTTACGGTTCGACTTTGAAGCATAATTCAAATACCTTACTTAACGTTGCTTCTAACTTGCCATGTCGGAATGCTTTACCTTCTTAATGTTGCATTAAGGCATTTCAGGCTACGAGTTTTTGTGCTATTTAAACATGTTAAGTGAACTGTTCAAGTCAAGGATTTGAAAGAATATAGGTTAATTTTATTCATTAGTAATCCTCCGAGCTTTTCTCATGGAAACATTATAATCAATCAAGGATATTTATTTAGTTTAGTGAAGCCATGACTTGTAATGAATGAAACATAAGATCTTTTCACTGAATCACTTTAGTTCCACATCGGTTAGACTGGTCATCCCTCCCCCAAAATTAATCTATGTATTGGATGATAGCTATAATATTCCTGCTAGACAAGTCCCTTGTCACATTATTGGATTGTGGTGGAATAGATTATGTCAAAAAGTTTGGTATTTTGGCCTACCACCATAATTATTTACAGTTTCCTTATACAGAATTGATAGACTTCAAGAATGTTTATGGAATTGCATTATACAAGTAACGGTCTTTCATCAACTATTTCGCTCAAGTCAAAGATTCTTTGCTCATGCATCGCCTCTCTTGTTTTTATTATTATTATGCAAAAGAAGTGATAAATCCTCAAAAGTCTCAGAATTCCTTACAATACTCAATAATGTGATTCCGATTTTGTATTATATGTCAGTCTTGTTCATGCAATGTGTATTTATAAGGATTCTCGCATCCGGAATCAAATACATTTTATATAAATTTTAGTTAGTTAACATTAATTTCATTAGTTCTAAATTAATCTGTTAAACTTCATTTATTGTTTGAATATTATTATTTAAATATTATCTTAATATTAATTTAATATTCTAAACCCTGAACTGATTAACTGTTAAATAAGATTATGTACATCACAACCAATTGGTTTCTCTTGTCGTACAACCCTTGTAAATCTCAACGTGTCCACGAAAGATTAAGTGGTTGAACCTCCCACCCCGTCCGTGGGTTAGTACAGAATCCCTTTTGTCCAGGAATAAACCAGAGGACACAATTAACACTGGGGTTGCTAATGGCTAGGAACACAAACACAACGTTATCCGTGCATTTTATTTCTGGAGTCTAGAAGAGAAGCGGCTCAGGACGTACAGAAGGTGGCTAAGTGAGGGCCCGTCTGTATTAGAAGCGCTTGTTCTCTAAATAAACAGATCCGAGAATCCGACCCCGGGACAAGACGCCCAATTTGTTTACCCCACGTTTAAAAAGAGGAAAAGTGCTAAAAGCTCCCTTCATCCTTCTTATCTCTGAATTTCACTCACAAAACGAGTGTCACTGTCAGAACTCCATGAATAGAAGAAGAGGTGGGTCTGATTTTCTACGCTTTTCTAACATGGCTACAATTTATATTGTTGTTTGTAAAAGAAACAAATGTCTGTTCTGTTCTTGCCTTAGTGACAAATTTTTAGAAACTACCCAATGTTTAAATAGTTTCATATAATGAAGTGATCATATTTTAATTAAACTAATAAAACTATAAAGAAAGTTAACTGTATTATTTTTAGGATGCACAAACTTTTTATTACCTAGTATTTAAAACAGTCGCAAATTATTGAGTAACAAGTTTTGTTTAGATACCACGAGTTCATACATTTAAGCACATTTTACACTGATACGATTTATAATTATTATAAAATAATTCAACGTTTTAGATGGATTGATTTGTCGGGAAATGATCCTGAATTGTGAATAAAATCTCTAGCACTGACCGAGAAAGTAGACAGTATACATACTAAAGAGTAGACAGCTACACAAAAGAGGCCATTACAATGTTTTCCCCAATTATATGAAGAAAAATTTAATGCCCAGTGTAACGCTGTTAATGTATGTATATACATTAGTAACATAAATGAGAAACTTGGTATAATGGAATGGTGCTTTTGGCCGTGTTTGCATAACAAATTTAAGAGCAAAGTAGTTAATAATTGAATGAAACTGATTTTATCACTTATGACACATTTTTAGGGACACACAAATGAAGAAATTATCAAAGACTGCAGATTTAAAAATTTCTAAATCTATATTATAAAGGTAAACCTTTCGCTCATTGGTATTGGAATCTGATTAGTGCCGGGTTTTACACGATTATCGAGTTAAAGGACTGATTATTATTTTTGACAATTTTCTTTTCGAGCCAGTGACGTGACTTGTGGTAGACCGAGATCTGTGTCGGGTGGGTGAGGACAAATCACCGCGGTAATGTCTGGATCAATCAGCCCAGGCCGAGTGAGAGGCAGTGTGAGACTCGTTAGGTGCGGCAGCTCCCTCTCGCCCGGTGACGTATCAATTTGTCGTATCGACGGTCTAAGCCGGGCCGGGTCTGCCGACGGGCGTCTTGGACCCATCCGTCACTCTTTGTGGAGTGCCGGGATTAGGCTTAGCAGCGCTGAATAAACAGGCCGTCTTTGTGCGACCGGATAAAAAGGGTGCTGAAATCCCTCACGAGTCGAGTGCGCACATCACTCCGGGGAAAGTCGCTTGGGGGAGAAAGTCTAGAGGTCCGGTGTCCTCGATGGTCCAATTATTGCAAGGCAAATTACCCGTCCTTTAATTAATTGTAGTTCAAATATATCACATTTGCTTGTATAAGGGGTGCCAAGATGATACATTGTCCACCCAATAAATGAAAAATTGCCCTCTCTATAATCCCAGTTTTATTATTGCTTCTTCCTTTAGTTACGTTTACAAATATCCCACATCACTCCCCAATTGTATACCATTATTGCCTATCCTATATTTCAATGTATACATTTTCCCATTCTATACTACAACGGATACCATGTGTATATATTAAGAGAATAAAATTCAAAAACCAATTATACACTTTAGCGAGTATTCCCGGACAGGCACACTCGTATTTGGATACAAAAGTTTAGTAAGTATGACCTCACATCAATCCAACTTTACCTAATTTGTACCATATTTATTGATTGCTATTGTTAAGATTTGGATTAATATTCATCAGCTCGTATAGATAAAGATAAAGAGTTGTTTCTTTACATGATCAACTTGTGACTAGATGAATTCCAAATATGTATGACAGAACTATCGGGGTTTTATCAGTTTCCAGAGTTCGGGCTTTTTCAGGGAATAAAATTTGTGTAATCTAAGAAGTGTCATTTTACAACTCAGTCGGTCGAGTCAAACGATGAAAGATGGAAGACTGTAGCCTCTAAATCTTTTTATAACGCCAACGAGAACTTGATCCTATTGGGTTTCGTGAGGATGCACGTTGCAGAAGTTATTTCCAGATGTTGACAATGGTTTGTGTCAGACTGTCATTGTTTAGCTGGAGCGTCCGAACTGTCTAACACTGTTCCGGCTCCAAACACAGTCACTTCCTCAAACTCTTGATTTGTGTGTTTATCCACCCATTGAATGATGGCCCTCCCCGCCGGGCTGTCTAGTAGCGCCGACCTGCACTTTAGTCCACGAATTCGTCGAGTTCAACCAAACTTAGGCGAAGTAGACGTTTTTTTGAGTCTTAGTATCTTTGTATTAGAAATATGTGCGTGGTACTTTCGTGATTCGATTGCCTCCACTCGTAAGCAAACCGTTGTTTTTCTTTCGAATACACTCAGGGTGCACTCATGATCCTCATTGGACGGGATGAAAATGTTTTACAATTTCATTAGAAGCAATGGCAAGCATCTGGAATTGATCATGATCTCCTAGATGTCAGCATTAATCTACACGAACTTTTTAGTTGCTGGATAACTTCTAACCTAAAGATTCCTTTCTCCAACAACTTTTACTAAACATCGTAATACATAAAAAGTGTAGAGGTCCAACTCCCAAGGCCAACACGAAGGGAAATGGTTGGGTGTCGTATAGTTTAAAGAAACAATATGTATAGTATCATTTGTAAAGAATTATGCTGAATAATATCTCGTCCCAGTCGTCTCGATGCAAAATGAACCTTCTAAAAAAGTATTTAAACGCAACTAACGAACTAGAATTGCACGCCAGACCATTTGCCACGTAACAGAATTCGCTTGTTTGATGAAAAATATCACATCTACAGCTTACTTCGTCATTCTGCTGACAGACAGACAGGCAAAGATATAGAAGAGAAATTATGTCTGCTTTTTAAGTTAAAATCAAGTTTATAGAACAATTATTCTTGAGGCATCCCGCGGACATTTAGGCTTGACTATGATATCCTGTGGATAGTCAGACAGATATACAAAAGAGGAAATTTGGTAGCACATTCAATGAGTCCTAATTAGAAATCCCAAATATATAATATTTAAGAATCACTTGAAAATATTTAATATAACAATTTCTCCATCTAGTTTGCTTGAAAAGACAGCGATAATCATGGGTTAATATCATCACCCTTTTCAGAATCTGGAACTCTTTTCTATTGGATCTAGTAAGTTTTAAGTGATTCATCTGGAAGTGTTGGATTTGTTGAAAAAATAAGTAGCATTTTAAAAGTGTAGCTCAAGGAACGTTTAATTCGTCCTTTATGGCAAATTCGTTGCTGTTGCCTTAAATAAATGATGCAGGATCCAATGAGGCAAAGGATGTTCCTCGACCCGTACAGTTTTACGGTTATCTATCAGATAAATCTTACACATAGCTACCTTACCTGGTCAGACGATCTGGGGTTATAAATATAGACGGACACGATATCACCAACATTTCTTTCCGAAATGGTTTTACCACCGAATTAACGATATTTATGGGGTACGTTATAAACTTTTAGCCTAATAATATACAATAGTCGGAGATTTTTCCTTGCGGAACACTAAACATTTACAGTTTGAACAACAAGTCGTTTACTGATGCTTCCTACACCTCAGAATAAAATTTAAAATCCAAAAAAAATTTGTGGATCCAAATTTAAGCCCAGGGTCAGTTGTGTAAATCTTTCTATACAGGAGATGTGGTTAAACATATTGAGTAAAATGTTAGCATATAAAATCAAACAATTGATTGTCAAGGTTTCAAACAATTGATTGTTAAGGTTTCTATATAAGTTATTATGCCATGCTGAATATATTATTATTATTAATTTCACTTATTTAAAGTAGATTTGGTTTAGTGAGAGATCTCATTGTGTAAAAATGTAAGAAATAAAGCTTTCATACAGAATCTTGTCATCCTTAAATTTTGAACCAGTGAATTTTGAACTCGCTTTTATATGAAATGTAAATTTTTTAATTACTGATTTACATTTAAATTATGTCTAGTGTTTTGTATATCAATACAATATTAACGTAATTGTAGTTAGTCCTTGAGTGGTCAGTTCAAAATTATCAAAAACTTCTATTGTTTGGATAGAGTTAAACTTAAACAAATTAAACTAGAGAAATTAATTTTGCATTTAGAACGTCATTAAATCCATACGATTTTATATTAATAAAAATAAAATTAAAGACAAAAGGAATTCAGTGTGAAATAGGTAAGGAATTGTAAAGTATAAGGAAAATGTTCGGCTGAATCGAGTGAGGTTTTCTGAGATCTTGAAGAAATAGAGATAAGAAACGAGATGTTAAGCTGTCATACCGAGTATCTATTCCTTCTCTATGACATTATTGATCCTGTCGGTCGGTGTACGTTTATTGGGATTGATATCAGCGAGTTGATGGGAGTGCGCTTTTGTAACGTTGGAAACGGTATCCATGCGGTTTCCAATGTTACAAAAGGGCACGCCCATGAACTTGTTAATATTGAAGGCCGATTCCGGAAATGGAGTGGCTGGCCTCCAGTACTCAATACACTTACTGCACTTAATTTCAGCATATACATAAGTTTTTTAATATATAGACACCATTCAGGTTATTAGGTGAACAACGATCTGAAAATTGATACAGCTTATAAAATAAGTTGCAATTAAAATAAACTAAGCTTGTTTTTCACTCAAGAATCTATGTCCAATTCATTGCTAATTTTGAAACTATGAAAGCTTCCATTGTTTTGAGTTAACTGGATGGATTGTCACAACATTTTTAAAGCCTAAACAAAAATTATTCTAATAATGGTACAGCCGAGGTAAGAACATTCCTGCAAACATTAATTCATCAGTATTAATACAATAAGCATGGCCTCCTTATAGCTACATGTATACAATTCTCTGCCTTTACAAATAAAACCAACAAACATGTCACAAAGATGAAGTGAAATATAAATACCAGTTTTGATAGAGAAGTCTCCAATACTCAGGCCTCTAATTAGTTTTGTTTAAAGCCGGAGTAAATTACTGCGCTCTGAAACTTTATAGCGAACGCGAACAATATCTCAAAATTTAAATTCTTTACATCTTTCGTTAGGATATGTTATCTACAATGTAATTTTTGAAGAATATATTTATCTCGATAGCTTTTAGAACCGTTTTGAAGGGGTTATTTTTTGAGCCAAGGCATAATATTGTAAACAAATTACACTGAAATAAAATGAAAGCATTTATTTTAATTGCATTTTAATGTTTGTTGAGACTAAAATTTATTTTAGAAAAATTACAAAAGAAAATATTTTAAAATCTAAGTCAACGTTTTTTAAATATCAACAGGAAACTAAAATATGTATTAGTTAATGTAGTTTAGTGTGTATTATTTATCTTATTCAGGAGATTGATTAGCGAGACATTAAACAAAGGTGGCTCAGATCATTTTTTGTTGTGAAAGAAGCTGAAACATTTTACTAGAACAATATGATTGTTCAAATTAAGAAATTGAGCTAAGCTACTGTTCTCCATCGCAGGAGCAATTTAACGTTTCTGCGATAAGACGCCGGGGTTTTCTCGCCAAATAAGTTGACCCTACATCCATTACGTTACCGAGTTTCCTGGGAAATTCTTAGATTGGATATTTCCTTTGCTTTGTTTGAGACACTCTTTATTTCCAATGTTGTTTTAAGGATAGATATTTTACCTGCATACTGTTCCCTAAGCCTTCCCTAAGTTTTCCATTCCGTAATGTCTCACAACATGTACTGTTGAGTAAAAACTCGTATACAGGGTGTACATAAAGTCCTGCACGGGTATAATATTTTCTGAACAATAACAGATAAATAAACAAGATTTGGTACATCAATACTACACCTAAAAATCTACTTTTTGAAGGAACTATCAGTTTTCTGTAATATCATGGGGACGTCCCGCAAGGAGTCAGAAGGAAATCTTAAATAGGAGCATCATTTATCAGGTTTTCCCTGTTATCAATATATTAGGACCAAATTTGTAACCCTTGAGGATAACTAATGTCATAATTCACTTCTGTACAACTGACAAGCATAATGTAGTAGTTAGCTGCAGTATTCGTTTGGTTGCAGTTTTGCTTTACTGGGGTTATGGCTACTAATAAAATGTAACCAAGTAAAACCTTTGAACAGCCGCCATTTTGTACTGGATCAATCTTTTTGAGTGCGGTTTGCGGCATTAAACTCTGCTAGATAAGCCCTTTAAAATGATGTCCATATTGACCTATGCTCCTATTTAAGATTTCCTTCTGACTCCTTGCGGGACGTCCCCATGATATTACAGAAAACTGATAGTTCCTTCAAAAAGTAGATTTTTAGGTGTAGTATTGATGTACCAAATCTTGTTTATTTATCTGTTATCATTCAGAAAATATTATACCCGTGCAGGACTTTATGTACACCCTGTATATACACATGCACGAGTTATCAAACAATGTATTGTTTGAGAGAATTATAAAATTTGGAAACATGAATATATTTTTCTTGTGTATTTCACAAAATTCTAGGTATATTATTGTCATTTTTTGTAGTCGTGAGCACTCTAATTACAGAGATTATAAAATGAGCCCAACATATTTTTTAAGTGTGGGGTATTTTAAAATAATTTAAGGGTGGATACATTTCGTGGTATTTACTTTCTGAATCCTGAAATAGAGTAATTTCATATAGCTTTTTATATTAAAATTATATATATATGTCTTAATACGTCTAAATATTTATTAATTTTGTTCTTCTATTCACAGCCTTAAAATTCGCAACTGATGTCAATATAATATGTTTTACTCACAATTTTGCAAGGGAATGAAAATTATTCTTTTAACGAAGTATGTTTGATGCGAGAGGAATTATCACAACGAACAATAGTAAGCAGCAAACAGTAATGACGCTGTGACGGTTATATCATTAATTAAAATTACACACCATATTTGCATGCGTATATAATGTAAACCTAGTTTCCCTATAAGACTCTGCATGCGACTCATCATGATTTAGCCTTCAATGACTAATTTAACCCCAATGTAAATGTACTTAAGCAATTGTTCACTGACAGTTATAAAGCAAATTCTTCCAAACACTTCATAAAAAATGTAATTACTTTCATTACTTTCTGAAATTCAGTATTTAGGCTATCTCTTAAAAGTTATAGGCTGTCATAAGAATTATTAATCCTCAAAAACCCAGTATATGGAAACAGGGATATGTCGAGTACCCTCGCACAGAGTGTTTATTTCTCACTTTGTTATCTAAGCTGATACGATTAAGGCATGTAAATATTGTTCGTTTATGACTTATGAACATTTAGTTCAGTTCATTAAATAGAGTAATATGGATGATACACCAATCTCGAATTTGACTTATTCAGTAGTTCTGGTGGTACAGTTGTCCTATTTAATTAAAGACACCTCCTTGTCGCTCGCCACAGTTTACTCGGGATTGGAATGTGTCAAATCTCACATTCTCCTAAAAGACACCCAGCCCGGCAGAAAGTGCCGGCAAAGCAACATGTGCAGTAGGCTGTAGACTCGGGCTCGTAAACAGTTCAGGGGGCTATTTCCAGCCCCTTTATTCCTGGACAAGAAAGGATTTGTTGTCTGCCTGCGATCAGCTGTTGCTGCCTTCATCTCATCTGACATGCTGTAGAGACTAGATCCGGCGTCGTGTCGCTAGAGTCGCGTCGGCTCTTCCTTGCGTCTTTGGCCGTGAACAGCATTTGAAGTCCGTATATAATTTGGTCCTACAGTTCCTACAAACTACCAACCAATAAGTTTCGTACTAATTATTCCAACAGTTTATAAAATTTATGCTATGTCATGGAGGAGACACTTGTACATTTTGAGTGTTATAGGCATTAAAACCAAGTGATGCTTTTACAAAAATTTGAAAATTGAAATAGTCCCAAGTGTTTATTGCCGACAATGTGTACTTCTCTTGTGAACAAGTTGTAATTATTATCACATTTTAGGATTAGTGAAGACAATGTATCTTTTGGATACTAGCGGTCTGGAAAACCCAAATAATTATAATGTTCTAGGAAAGTTACTATATCTAACCCTTCAGTCCAATTCTAATACCTTATTATAATGCTCTAGGAATTATCTAGATGACATTACAGGATTTTTAGAGTAACATCGTATTTAGGTGCTGGTTTGTAATAATAAAGAAAATATTAATTTTGTTTCACGAACAACAGGAAAAGTTATATTTTCTGTATCGGAAAACAAAATAAATTTAATAGTATATTGAGAATATAGTTTAAGCTAATATTTTGGTTATTTACTCATGAGTAAAAAAATTAAAACACTGGAATTAATCTAGTCTGAAAAACACTCAGGAAAATCTATAATAATTTTATAAGCTAATTATAAGAAACAATGGAATATTGGTTTACCAGGGAGTACAACGGTCCTAATGTAGCTGATAAAGGTTTACAGATTAGTATATTTGCAAATTAATTATAAGAAAACATTACTATCCTCATAAAGTAAGTAAATATGGAGTAATATGGATGATACTGTTATTCACAATCTTTTTTATACTTTTTACTAAAGTGTCTAGCTAGAGTTTTAAGTAAAAATAAACCACAAAATGGAAGTACAGGATGCTTTTTACGCTGTGTGGGTGTGGTTATTATGTAAATCTAATTATTTAATGATGTATATAATTGTCCGTACGAACGCAATACAGTGTTAATAGGATACGTTATTTATTTATTATTGACCTGTCGGGTTCACTTAAACAGTTCTTGTGTTGTACTATAATCAGACAAATCGAGGCAAGACAATAACATTTTGTTTTCAACCATTAATTGTTGTTGATAGGTGCTCGAAACACGCTGGCCTGTAATGAACCGCCCGGTTCCCTCATTTGTTTATTTAATTGGCTACCCGTGCTCTAGTTTATTATTGGAGTGCTATTCTTCGATTTCCCCCGATCCATTGTTTAGTCATGCCATCTGTTAAAAAGTTTGTTTGATTGCGTGCGTTATTACCGCCATCTGTCCGACTGGCCGTCTGTCTGTCTGTCTGTCTAAGCGCGGCTGGGCGCCAATAGATCAAAGGGCACGTGTTTTGTAGCAATCTACAGAATGTAAGGGTACCGGCACTGAAAAGTCGGTTGGAATTGATGTATGTCCGCTATTAGTTGGTTAGGTGACCAAGCGAAATATATATCATCCATCCTATTTGTTAAATCAGTCTATATGATATTTTAGTGTGTGTGTGTGTGTATATATATATATATATATATATATATATATATATATATATATATATGTATATAGTTAGTCCGTTACGAAAAATTGTAGTCCTTCAAGAGTTTCTCCTTTAAGAGTCCACAGACGGGCTGCATGATGGAAGAGTGACTGATGCGTTTCCTTTGTCGGATTTACGTAAATGCCTACTGTTGAAATTTTTTGCGTAGCCTAAGTCGTATTTTATTAATGTTATCACTTTTTCATCGCAATTTGCCAAGAACCTACGAGAGTATTCTAATTAAGGATTTGAGACCAGTCTATTCACTATTTCGCGTTTGTGTGTGTAATTGATTGAAGATTATTTGAAACTATATTCCATTATTAATTAGGAGTCATTATAGCCATAAGTGTATATTTCTAATTTTATTATATACCGTATTTGTTTTATTGATTTTTTGTGTTTATTATTTACAGGTAAATGGAATTGGAAATCACGTGGGGTGAGTTTATTTACCAAGGGTGTTGTACAAACACCTACTTCATCTTTTGTAATACTTGAGAGAGAGTTATTACTTCTGATTGAATAGAAAAGGTTCGTCTTCAATTGTTGTTCCTGTAACACAGTTAACTTTGGACGTTAAGGCAGAAACGACTCCGGATGGGTTGTTTCCCGCTGTAAAATTGCTAAGCCAACGAGCTGAGTGCGGCGCGGCGGCGGCGGCCCGCCCTAACACGATTAGAGCGAATTAGCCGGGCTCGGGAAAGCGCGAGATTCCATTTCCCATTGTCTTGTGGATGGGATAATGCGACGGCGGGGTTTCCAAGGCAACAGGATCCCCGGGGAGGACTAGGGTACCGGGACCGGAGAGCTGGAGGCCGATATAGGCTGTTTGAGGGATAAACTGAATTATGAGCAGGGATATTGAATTTAAGGAGCTTACCTGGTGTTCCTTCAGCAGAGGATGATTTCAACCGCATAACAATAACCTGAATCAATTCACTCTCTGGAGTGGTAGGGAACTGGTTCATTCTACGAAACTACGGTATCAAAAAGACCTTTTACTTATAAGGGAACAAACGTTCATAGATTGAAATTGCAGTAAGAATTATTAATCCTTTAGTAAATATCTGTTATTATAAAATCCAACTGCGCCACTATTAATGTTATGAAATTAAATCAGATAACACAATGAACTTTGGCGTATGCTGTGTCAGCGCCTCTTTTCGAATCCACTATTTGATTTGTATTTAGAGGCTTAACTTAAAAGATCTAGTTAAAATAAATTGTGATCGTAGATTTTGAAAGGTGACGTATACCTTCTGCACATGACAATCATTTTAAATTCATCGCAAATAGTGATTGAGTGAAAATTAACGTCATTGACCACAACAACCGTCCTCCATAGACATTTTTTCCTTCTTTGGTCTCTATTACTCCGTGCACTTGTGCACCCATATGAAAGCGAAGTTGAACTCGGTCATCAACAAAGTTATTCAGACACAGCGAAACTTTGATCTTTGTGTTTATAGGGCAGTCTCTGCCCATTTTGGCTTTGTTGGTATCTGATTTGACACCCGCTAACGTATCCTAACAAGTTAATTTAATTTTAAACAGGTTTTAAAAGTTTTAAATGTAAAAACAATGTGCTTAGTAACCACAAAAAAGAATTTATCTATGTGGTAGACATACTAATATGTGTGTATATTGAACGTGTATTATCCTCAATACCACGATCTGTATTAAAACTTTCAAAAAATAGGGATGTCGAATCTTTGATTACTATAAACTCTTGTATTCAGAATTTATTGTATAGAAACAACCGCCAGAACGCTATAGACTATGGATTTTGATCAGTGTATATTTCTTTAAGCAGTTCCTGTATAACTTATAAATTAAAATACACAAGGTTCAGGTAGAGTTATTCATTATTACGAGACTGGCGGAAAGTACAACTTAAGAATACAAAAGAACAGAGCATGTCTTTAGTACACGAAGTGTATACAGTCGGAAAGTTTACAAGTTGTTTGGACAAACCAATTTCGCAAACAATTTGCATAAAATGTCAGTTCTTATGTCAGCTTTAGATGACTATTATCTCGTCTTATAGTATTTATATAGTATCGATTTTCTAGAATTGATTATGTAAGTATTGCTTTTACCGAAAATATATGTAAGTTATATATTGATTATCAAACTATGACTTAATATTAACGAATATTTATGTCAGAAAATTGAATAAGAATTTTGCATTGTGAAAAGTGTATTTATTTAAAACACAACATCGAAACACCTAAATGGGATATTTGGCATGCTCCATAAGTACATTAACATAATTCATTTAAGAAAATGTTAAAATACAAATACATACACCCCTACAGTTGTTCAATACGCAAGAGAAAGTAAGTAATGAAACTAGTTATACGAGTATTTCATGCACCGTAATTATAATTAAACATTATTAATTGTTCCTCATCACGGTGGTGGAACAGATGACCTGGCGGGGTCGAAGGTCAGTCTGTACCGCGGCGCAGGGCGCTGTGCTGGCACAGTTACAAGACACGGCGCATGAGGAGGATGGCGATTTAATTAGTAGAGAGCACTGTCTGCGCATGCGCGGTACCGAGCATGCGCGCTGGCGTCGCGTCTCCAAGCTCGGGCACGTGACCGATCGGCGATACCACCGCTCCTCGCGGGCTATGTACTAATGAGTATAGATAGTGACATCGTTGGTGAACATCCTGCCTTCATGAGGAATCATCTTGATGTGTGTAAGGAAAGATAAAGCATTTTAAAAACTTGAGCATGTCTCAACTCCTGGTAAGGACAAAAGATACTCTTTATCGTGTTATGTATAATCAATCCAATATAAGGTAATTTTTGTTTATTAACTAGACCCAAGTATATATGGATAGGAACGTATAATGGAAATTTACGACATTGAGAGTAGTGCAACCATACAATATTGAAAGCTAAATACTTACTAGTAATACATGTATCGTAAATAGTTATGGACAAGTAAATGATAATTATTTCTCATAAATACGATACACTTTCAGAAAGCTTTAAAATCCTATGGCTCTAATCGTTGTGATATTGTTTTTATCAAGTTATTTACATCCTCGTTGTGTGATAAAACTTATAGAAAGCGAATGGTTCTTGCTATTACTTGTTTGGATAGTCTGTACATACTGGCACTGGTTTTAAGTTGGTATCAAGAATATGCATGTACAGCGCCCGCGTATATCTTCGTGGACGAAAAGGCTTTCCTGTCTTATAAAGTATCTGTTCATCCAGTTATGAATACCAACAATGTTTGTGCTTCATCCCAAGTAAACATTCCATATTTTACCTAGCGCTATAAAAAGGCGACGAGGGCCTGTGGGTGAGAAGTTGCAGGGGGTGTGAAGAGCGGACCGAAGGGGTGAGATACGAGTACAAGGGTTGCGGCAGCTGGGCCGACTTCACATTAGCCCCGTTGTCCCGCCGTCGCGCGCACTTTGTGTCACGTGATTTATCGAGGATTTTGGCGGGAATCCGGTGTATCCGTCAACAGCCTCCTTGATTGATGACGTGCTCCGGTCCGACTGGCGCTCACGGACAAATATTGTCTTTTGGCACGCGCCCCTCCCCGACTTTTCAATCAGGCGGGACTTCATCACGCAGCACCCTTTCAACCCCGCGATAAATCATGATATTTCACACATGACCATTGTTTTGCAAAAATTCTGTTTTTTTGGCTGATGGTGTTAGCTTAATTAACTTCTATACTTCTTGGTTATTACATCACAATTAACTACACACAGTAATGCAGAAGACAATAATAGTTACGCTTCCCAAACTATCCCATAACAAAATTCGATATTATTTTACTTTTTATCCCGATGAGAAATTCTAAATTTTGGTTACTTTTGGTTATCTTGGCTAGGCTACAACGGAAAAAAATTTCCATATTTCAGCTATTATTTCCTTTTTCTGAACGGATTCTATTTTTTTGACATCTTTCTTGTTTTGGCCTTGATTTCCATAAAAGAAAAATTATAATATTCTTTTTTGATTTAAAATAGATGTTTTCTTTTTACGCTTATAACAAGAAAAGATCATATTAACAGTTATGTAGAAAAGATTTATATTTAAGTCATATCTGGAATAACAATGTTATTTTTATATTGTAAGTTTAAAAAATACTCATACTATAGTAATATGTTACACATTTCAGGTGTAATTGATTTCTAAAACTAAGGTTAATTATATAAACTGAATGTGTGGTTTTATTTTGCAATTTCTTATGAGTACTCGTGTAACTATTACTACTTACCATTATCGTGTTGATGAAAAATTCAGTAAATTTTTAATACTACTAACTTTAATGTAACTAACATTAGTTACTTTTAAGAGTTTATTTTTAAATCACAGTATGGCAATTACAAACACTCCTCATTAGATGTGTATTATAAAGTGAAGAAAAAGTTGAACAAATCTTTTGAAAAAAAGGCTTAAGAAAGTTTATATTTACGTCGAAAGTTATTTGCTGTTTTAAGGTAAGTCGTTGAAGTAAAAAGTGTTTATGAATTAACTGAAACGGCATGATTGATATTTCAAAAATGATATTATTTTTCGTAATCAGTATATCCCACTAGCATTTTCAAATTTATTATTTGATACCATGCCTGTAATCATTAAGTATTTTACCTCTAACCCCACTTAGTGTTAGAGGTAAATTTAAACTAAATCGTTGACGATTGGTATAATTCATTTCATTTTATGTCTGAATGTAGCAGTTATTATAGATTTAAATGTAAAGAATAACTAACAAAACATAGTATAAATATAATAATGTGTGACGCATTTTTTTACAATAATCGATTTCTTTTTAGTGTACTATCTCTCAGAAAATGCATCCTAAAGATTTTCTGTCAGACAAGATCGAGACGGAGAACCCTCCACTGGAGAGGAGTTGTGAGAAAGAAACTTTTTCAATTTGTTGAGATCAAGAGAAAGCCTGTGTCTCGCCGTTCCTCCTACAAGACTCGAGGCGGGGAAAACGCTCATAATCAAATGAAAAAATATTGAATCAAACTTTAATGCACTCATCGTACGATCTCCTCTTTAGTTATCCGGAAATTAATAAACTGCGGTTCTTGGATTCCTTTTATTATTGTGGTTCAAGTAATGGACATTGATGGTCTCTTCAATAACAGCGACTTATAAATATTAAATTGCTCACTCTGATTTCTCATTATACAGACCTGATTCTAATTGAATCTTTTTAAATTTAATGATACTCTTTAAGCTTACCGTTACGGATTATAGTCTACAATGGATTAATAATTTAAATATAGTTTAATAAAGAAAATCCCTTTAAAATACTGGAAAAAGGAATAAAGATGGAGTCATGGTAAGAATGAAAAGGAAAAGAAGTGAGTAGCGAAGGAGGAGAGACAGAGGAAAGGGAAGGAGGAGTGAGATAGAGTGGCAGAAGGAGAAAAGAGTGTTGGAGAAGAGCAAGAGGAGGAGAGCAGGTGAAGGGATAAAGATGAAGAGGGTAGAAAGAGGAATGGGAAAGAAGTGCTCGATTTGGATTCAGCAAATATCAAGGAATAAATAGCTATTTTTCATGACATAGTTTTATATCTTAAAATTTACATGGATTGCTCGAAGAAATTAATAGACTTTTTTCAAATAAAATATTTACACAGAGTATTCATATGATTATCCGTTTAACCTCTGTGTGCGTGTTCCAAAGACCACAACAATTCAGAGCACGCTGGACACGCGTGGTTATCATGAAGTGATAATGCTGCTTGGTTAAAATATGAAAGGATGGATAGTTATTGTCACGCAAGGAATCCAAGGCTATCCGTATTTATTAAATACACGCCCGCTGCGGACCGTGCCGGTGATGCCTGTACATTGCATTATTTTTGTTCTAACAAAAATAGTTTTGAAATTCTATGATTGAAAACCAAAAAGAAACAGAACATATATCCCCTAAATCACTAAGTAAATAAAAAAGTTTTCTATGTGAAGTGTGTCTAATATGTTTTGAAAAATATCGTAGCTCTCAGTGTATACATATTACAGGGCGTATGACACACCCATGGTTCTCGAAGAACTGCAATGATGCTGAATTAAGATTATTACTAATGAATGAATGACCCGGATGGGTCTTGATGTAAATCATGTCGTTTTCCATTCGTGTGTGTGATAACTCTTCCCAGAATGGTCCTAGAGACACAAAGCGTGGTGTATAAGTTTCTCTTAGTTCAAGGAAAACCCCTATTAATTTTACGATCGAAGGGGATCAGACAGAGCGTCCATATGTCTGTCATCTGTCTGAACGTGTGATAACACTTGTAAAGGCACGATAGGCTTTACTGATTCAATTAGGACTCGTAATGCGAAAGGGCATCAGAGTTTCATTTCCGGTAAAGATTTTCGTTACGTTCTGTTGGTACTTTGATACTCTGTTGTAGTGGCTATTCTCAATTTGACTTCTTTTAAACTACATGAAGCCCATTCAACAAAACTAATAAATACGAAATACACCTTTCAATTCACTATAAACCCACCGAATATGAGAGACATTTGTTTTGAATGTATGTAAAAAGATACCGATTTGATACAGTGTTCGATTATTTTAAAACATTCATTTTGGTTATTTAAAGGGCACAATAAACATAGGTTGATAGAAAAACTCGGCTGTGCACTATTACAGACTTCTACTTTACAGTTCTAACTGGCAGATGTCATCGCATTATTTAATGATTTCATTGAATTCAACTTGCAATGTGGTATTGGATGTGTTCTCTCGCATGTACACACAAACCATAAAAACATTCTAGTATATCTTAGTATACGCCTAACCAAGTATGGTACACGTTTGTTAACTTATCTATTCTCTTAATTCTTTTACCCCTTTATTCTTAAAAAACTATACCATGACCAATCAATTAGGAATTGCGGCTTGCACCCCACCATTGAAATTTGAAATGTTGGTTAAATAGCTAGCCCGAGCATATACTTACTCATTATTAGCTATTGGAATAAAGGCAGATAAAACTAACAAATCAATATAATTAGAGTAGACACTTTGTTCATAAAATTAAAGATTTGAGAATCATACTGATTATTATTATTAATTCGTCATAGTTAACCGATTTCGACAAAGGCTGTTGTGAGTGATTGTGGCTACTCTTCCTTCTAATATCTAACTCTAAACATTTTAATATTAAATTTATTAAAACTTACAAAAAGTATATTAACTTAGCTCGTCAAGTATAAAGCTTATTTTTGTATTAAAGATTAAATTATTCATATAAGCTAGTACTACTTAAACATCAAGAATTGTAACCAAATCCCTGCAAAGATAATAAGGTATTATCGGGTTTAGAAACAATTTAAATATAATCTGAGATTGCTAAGGACGAAACTCCTTTTCAGGAGCAGATCTGCGATAAATGGAGTCATTTGAAGGCTGTACCCGTATTCCTGCAGGGATGTTACGTCAGTAAGCAATGTCCTGGAGTAGACGTTGACAAATAGTCCTATCTGCCACCTCCGACAGCCGTATAACAAATGGCGCTAAGTCCTTACCTTGGAAACACGGCAAAGGACATTATATTTCATCCCGTGTCGATAAAACATACAGAAACAGTACAAGGAGTCTTATTGGATTGCAGTTCTTAAGAATTAGTAAAGCTTAAAGTATTTGCAATACTAAGGTATTCCGGTTTCCAAAATATAATTTTATGGTGTTACAGAAAGTTATGTTTTACTCAATAAAAATGATATAATATACTTGTTCAATGTCATTATCAACTCCGCAATTCTTAGTTGAAAAGACTTTTTAATCTTCATTATACATTTTTTCACAGACTTGACCTCCAGATGTGGAGACACCTGTGTTAAAATCTTGAGAATCTGACTGGACAAAAATGTTAAATCCTCCAACAACTAACACCCATTAACTAAAGAGTTTTTTCAAAGAATCATAGCCGAGTGTAAGTTTCGTTTAATTGGCCGAAAGGGGGCCGTCACAAAAAGTAGGCACAAAAACGTGGTAACGAATGAATCCCAGCTGCGGGCTAATGTTACAGCGCACCGTCAGGCGAGGGGAGGTCAATTTTGGGAGTGGGAAGGGGGGATCCTAACCCTTCGGACCCTTCCATTCCACTGACATTACACAGATTCAGTGCCTGCTTGACCAAACATTACAATTGCCCTTTGTCCCCGGTTGACCCGTCATTTCCGTCACTGTTACCAGATGTCGCATTTCAGCAGTCTGATGCTTCAATATCTTGAAACTATTCTCAATATCCCGACATAAAATATTCCGATAAAAACGATAATAATATGCATCGAGAAATGGTGCGTAATTTTATCTAGTATTTTAGAAAATCGCATAGTAAACTACAGAAATTAATTATGTTTTAGAGTATAAATTTGGATTTTCAACATTTGGTGTTGAATATCACTTATTGCAGTGAAACGTCAACCTTTTACTATGAGGAAACCAGTCATTCTAAGACATTTTCAGGTACCCCAATCATGTTTGATTTTAGGTTCTTTTTCAAAAGAGGACTTCATTTTAAATACTTTTAAAAATTTCCTTATACTAACAAGGAATAAATATGCTACTATGCGGATGGATTAGGTTAGCTATGGCTTCGAATTAGTGATAATCATGAAATTATTAAATTTTCATTTCACTGTTTACCTCTTGCTATTACAACCTAACCTGAGCAGCATACTTTCTGTTAGTAGTCCCAATGAATATATTTAAAAGTGATAGGAATCTTATAAGGAAGTGATAGTACTTCAGTTTTATTTCACACTTTTTGCTCAAATCATCATCCCTATAACCGGATGGATAGTTTTATGAACTTGAAATGTTAAAAAAAAAACTCATTATGGAATTTAAAAATGTGGTACATAATTGTCATACTTTACACAATGTTATGGATCCTTTCAGGCGAGTAGACTGCAGTTGAGGTTATCTTCCTAAAAGTTCTTTGTAAGTCTACACCACGAAACAGGGATTGCCTTATCACTCTTATCAGCATCACATGTTCTTTGGCACCTCAGCATGTGTCCTGGCGACGTTAATCCACCGGAAGTGCGTACTAGGCGCAGTAAAGACTCCAGATGTGCGCCTGTGTAGCGCGTGAGGAGGCGATCAATGAGAATGCGCACACGGAACGTGTCCTGCTCTTACTTTAATGTCCTGCATCCTTGAACTGTGACCTTCGCATTAGTTCCTTACAACAAGGCTCTAATCGCCTCCCAAGCAACGAGCGGGCAACATCTGTGGAAGCATCCACGTGCCGAGTAACTGTCGCCTTTACGACCGTCCCATCTCGCCAAATAAACCCAACAGGAATATAATGGTAAATTAATGTCAAATATCTGTCACAAAGTATATATTGAATCTGAATATTTCAAAGCATCCGACATTTCATCCTCGATTGAAATATACAGCGAAGCAGGTTTTTAAAGTCAATACAATCCGTATTGATTCGGAGGTAAACTTTGCCGCTGTTCGAGACCAGCTTATTATGAAAATAAATATCAATTTCCTGAGTCTTCTTGATCAAAATATATATTTATATAACTTAGCTAATGTTTAAAATTCAACATTTTCAAATGTATCGTTGTGTATTACAGGTTCTTTGTAATATATTTTATGGATCGACCTCGAGAGGGAACTTTTCTTCCATGAGATGAATGACATAAGTCAACTCAATCGATTTTCGAACCATTAAATCTTATCATTGGAATATTACCTAAATCACATTCATTACGAAACTGACACTACTCTCGACTTGTCAAGACCCTTCTTGGACATCTTTAAGTAGTAGGCGAAGACCTAAACTAAGATTCCGAGATCAAACAACGAAAAACAGTTATCCATCCTTATTGTTAGAAAAAGAAAAATCACGCACTTTTCCCAACTTCAACCAGCTCAAGTAAGGCAAATCGTAAAGTAGCCAATAATTGGAATGCCAATGGCAAAATAATAAAACTAAAAAATTTGAATTAATTCTAAAAATTTCCCCTTTTTACCTCTTAAATAGAATATTAAAATATTCCGCGTTGAAACATTTTCCCTTTGAGACGATTAAATTTATATACTCCAGAAAAACCAGAGATCCCAAATTCTCTCTATTCCGGTTAAAAATTTGCATAAAAGAGACATGAAATATTTGTGTAAGATGCTACAACAACGGGCCGGGCTGGCTCCCCAATAAGCCGCTCTCGCCGCGTATTTGTTCTGGATGAATATTAAACCTTGTCCGTTGGTTGTATCTCTTATTTCCATAATCCATGAATACCATTAGGCCGACTACCTGGTTATGACAGCATCTGATTTTTTTGTTTCAACGCTGAGTGGCAATGTGAACACAGTTGGGATTAATCCAGCGTACTGTTATTACGCTGGTATATGAATTAAACAATGTAATAGAAACTGTATTCCAAATTTCATAAGGTAGAACATTGCTGGATATTTATTTTAATACAAATAATGGTTTTAGAGGAGAACCTCAATATTTTCTTTTTTTAAGCTGATTGAATAACTTTTTCTTTTTGTAATGCAAATGTTTGTTTTTTATGTTGCGTGATGAACAACGTCACTACAACCTGTTTATGGTAAATTTATAACTGTTATACCTATTACACTCGTAACAGAGTATTAATTTCATTAGCACTTTACAATCATTATCTTAAACCTATAAAACGAGAAATCTGTGCACAAGGTATGTCGTCAAACCTAATATAAACTGTGCCTTTTATGTACTCACATGTAGAGGACAGCAAGAGAAAAAAAATAGTCCAAGATCGCGGGTTGGTTTAGCGATGTTTTAGTAAAAATGTTAAGCAGATACCAGACATAAAAACCACGTTACTTACGTACTGTATAAGTATTTTAGGCAAATTAAAATGGTTTAAAATTAAATTAAGGAACATTTTTGGGCAAATGCACACTGACGTGGAGGAAATATACTAAAAGCAACATTATATCTTTTTGTTACTTTTCCTTTTGATTATTTATATTATTAAAGGAATTTCTTGACCTTATTCGGCAATTTTTGACGTCTATAATTATAATTTTATGAACATGATAGGTATCAATTGAAAGCGCTTTCACTTTAGATGTGGCTTGTATAGATTTAAAATTTATTCGACTATGATCTACCTCACGGGTTTCAATGTTAATCTTATTACAATTACAATTATCTAATTATCAAATCACACGTATTGCTCAGACAGTTATTCTCATTATTCAAGTTAATATCAGCTAATTGGTTATAACATCCAATTAGCTACTTAATATAAACTTATTTATTTGTAATATTTGACACCAAAAGTTCAAAACAACTTTAATTTCAACAACGTTGACTTTGGTACAGATGGATTATAAAATCATAATCATACCGATTTACGTTTTATAATAAACTTAAAATGGAATCTTTCTTAATGTTTCCAGACATATTAAGAAGAAACATTAAGTTCGGTTCCTGGTTATAATAATTATGATGCAGGGAATGAGAATAATTTTCAGAGACGTGGATTTTTACCACTGTCCAAAATTGGTCATAGGAAGGCTTGGAGACATGTCGCCATCCTCCTCAGGTATATCCACATTCTGCTAGTGGTCCATAGGTTCTCGGTTGGATGTAACAAGTTGGGAAGAGGGATGGAGATGGAAAGTCTTTCCAATAACCATTATTCAGCTTTACGTAGGTATATGTCACTACCCAGGTAAAGGTCATAGCGTTGTTCGGCTCCATTGCTAATGAGTCTGCTATGGGGAGAACAAATCTCAGATGGGTTGGGAAAAACTTTTAGGAGTATATGTTTTGTTGGCTACGAAACATCGGTCCAAGTGTATGGAAACATGACGATAAGTGGAGGTTTGTCACAATGAAGATTTTATACCACTGACCTTAAGCTAACCTGGAAATCCATTATTTTTATATTTCTTTAAATGGTATATCAGAAAATAAAAGAGTCGTTTCCGTCACAGTTAGTGATTTATAACTTTTAAAATAAAACATCAGAAACCATAATATAAACCAATTCCACATTATAAGAGATTTCCGCATAAACAAGGTTGTAAAGCAATTGTAGCAAAAGGACAAAAGTCCAGATCGTTTAAAAATAAAAAATATTTGGTTGGTTCACTTTAAAATCTCATCTATTATTTCTTTCCATTGTTAAAAATATATAGAGGTATCCTGGTGAAACCAACAGGACAATATTGGATTGGTACTCAGTTTAAGGAAACGTGACGACTGAACTAACTAAAATTCTTCGATTGCGATAGCGTATTTTCTCTGTTAAAAATCAACAAAGCGTTGATACAGCGGCCAGAAGTGTGTATTTTTAACTAATGTCAACGCTGGATCGGTATTCAATAATTGTTTTCTGTGGAACACTCCTGACAAGTATTCAACTAGATTGTTGAAGCTCCTATAGTTCAGAGTCGTTACGTCAATATCGTACACCGACTGCTTCTCGAGTTCCGACTCAGTGAGCGACTATTGTACTTCGTGATGGCAAATTCGATACACCAGGCGGTTCCTGGAAGTGACCCATTTCCGATATTAATTCTTGCTTTCATAAAATGTAGAAATGTTATAACTGGTTATTAACAACAAATAGGCTGGAAATATTAATCTATCTCATAATCTTTTGATCCGTCTTTTATTCAATATTTTGTGTATTATGACTTTTTATAGTTATGTAATATGAAAAGAATTACAACATTCTTTTATTATATAGCTAACTCTGGATTGTATCTATATTTAAATGGGAAATCCTTTTGAAAATACTTGTGGTGATTAATTATTACAAAACGTATTATGACTTATTCCATTCTGTTGCCGTTCCCGGCCTAAAAGGTGTCCAAAAATCACTTTGGATGGCGGTTGACATTAGGGTAAAAAATTAGATTTTTTATTTTAATTTTTCATATATTTTATAATTAATTAAATAAAAGAAATTACTTTCTTTTTAACTTCCCGTAAATATTTTATGAGTGATTTTCTAATGACATACCTAGTCATTTTTACTCCGTTTTAGGGTGATTCATTAAGAAGATTTGTAGCTTGAATATTAATTTACATGTTACTTTCTTAATGACCATCCTTTTCCATTGAGAGGCTCGAAATTCGAGTGGGTCACTCAGAAATGCAATTTCGACTTTTCCAACGAGAAACACATGAGATAACTTGGGGTGAATGTATGAACAAACGATATTGGGAACACAATTTAATTATTATGGTTTCTAAGTCTGTGCGAAATTAACTCTGATAAAGTAGAAAAATTACAACAAGTAATAGAAATCTCTTTTCCATATGCAAGAATTTTGCAAATGCAACTAATATATCGGAAGATAAACGGTTCATGGAGGGCCCAGAAAACCCTCATGGGTGAGGAATGCAATTTATTTGGGGTTTCTGGCCTGGTTACTGATATATGTTTAAATACGAGTACATTTTTATGTAAATCCTGATTTCATTTGTAATGATAAGTATGTCAATCTCAGCAACTGTAAAATATATTTTGCTTCAGATTTTTTTAATTCTGTTCAACTAAACCTTTCTATAATTTTTATAGAACTGATATACTGTATGTCGTCATCTTAAGATTTCAAATACTAAACACTAAGTATAAGCATGCAAAACGTTGTGGTGGTGAGTTCAGATAGAATTTTAATGATGTCAGAGTGAACACTTACTCTTTGAGTTTGGCGTGTTCATGGTTATTTGTAGAACTATTTACTTTTTAATACTCTTTCTTAGTACTTGACATCTGAAGTACAAATACATGCATCCTAAGTTTGCGTTAAGCTTTTGTAGTATGTGTAGTGGCAAAAGTATTTCCTAAATGAAACCTGCATAAGTGGAGCAACTCAAAGTAATCTATACTACACGTTACTTGAAAGAGACCCATCTCGGTGACGGCGGACGTGACAAGAGGACGTTATTGGTCCGCCATCTGCTGACGTTATGACGTAACATCTGCCGCAATGGGTCAGAAGGACATTCATATCTTCTTGAATTGCATTGTCTTTTCGTATAATGAAAGTCCACCGAACCAAGTTTTTTAATCGTAAACATTATTTTAATTTTAGCAACTTACCGTGCTAAAACCTAAAAACTCTATAAACCTACGTAAAGTAGTTGTTTGGCCGTAGCTTAAATTAATCTAGTATAGGTCCTAGTATACTGCTTCAGATAAAACAATAAAAAACATACCAGCCATTAAGTTACACATGAGTTAATTCTGGAAATAAAGTGTTCTTAAATGTAAATAAGATAAATACCTATTTATCAGTGAACAAAGTTTTTGTAACATATCACCAAATGTAATGTTCCTTCCGGCAATAATTTTAACAAATTACAATTAATATATTTGTGATATTTAACAAAGGAAGTCTATCACCTTATTAATGATACCTCTCCATAAGCTGGGTAACATTAACTAAACAAAATGTTAAATGAATAAATGTTTTTCAGTGTTATGCAATAACATTTCGTATTTAACATCCAAGAAAAGTTTTAAAACTATCACTCATTTCTTTTTACCAATGAATAATCTGATATTGACAGTACATCAAACCACTTTCGTATTATTAAATTATTGTTTATCAGTTCCTTCGTTTAACTCAGGTTAAATATTCTGTTTGTTTGTAACAAGAACAACGTATATTGTTCAACGTATATTGTTCAGGAAACTGAGGATTAACTAGAAACTAAAATTTAAAACTCTCATTCATTTCTTTTTACCAATGAATAATCTGATATTGACAGTACATCAAACCACTTTCGTATTATTAAATTATTGTTTATCAGTTCCTTCGTTTAACTCATGTTAAAATATTCTGTTTGGCTAGTAACAAAGAACAACGTATATTGTTCAGGAGAGGATTAGCTAGAAACTAAAATTTAAAACTCTCATTCATTTCTTTTTACCAATGAATAATCTGATATTGACAGTACATCAAACCACTTTCGTATTATTAAATTATTGTTTATCAGTTCCTTCGTTTAACTCAGATTAAATATTCTGTTTGGCTAGTAACAAAGAACAACGTATATTGTTCAGGAGAGGATTAACTAGAAACTAAAATTTAAAACTCTCATTCATTTCTTTTTACCAATGAATAATCTGATATTGTCAGTACATCAAACCACTTTCGTATTATTAAATTATTGTTTATCAGTTCCTTCGTTTAACTCAGGTTAAATATTCTGTTTGGCTAGTAAGAAAGAACGACGTATATTGTTCAGGACAGGATTAACTAGAAACTACTCTAGTCTCGAACATTGGGTCAGCAGGCCATTAATATTGTGGCCCTTGGCATATTAGCATTCCAGCCGTCTACAGTGTGCAACGAGAACTTTGTCCAGAATATCTCTCCCCTTCTGCCACAAACGACATCATCCCTTCGTATTTCTGAACTTATGAAATGTCGTGTTTTGTTTATATATATTTAGTACCTGGTTTTTATTTTAATTTTCCTTAATGTTGTTTTGATGTTACTGTTTTATTTTCTGATCTTCTAATGTGGCCTGTAATATATTTACAACATAAATATAATGTTGATTAACAGAAAAAAAATATTATCTTCCATTTTTATGTCAGCCAACATCAACAACCCCCACAGTGACAACTCCGCCTCCCGCAAGCGCTTCAAATACCACTCGCTCACTCATAGTCCCCTAATTATCTTGCTAGGGTGACTTAAGCTTTATTATAAGTAATTAATTCACTCCTGATTAATTTGCCTTTGCCGCAGAATCTGTAGTCCCCCTTTTAATAATCACATCGCTTAAAATTGCCTTCGTTAACGAAATACTCAGCGATGAAACTTGATGAATAGGTCGTTAAAACGTTTGTTACCGCTTTGTTACACTATTTGTACCAGCGTTTATTATATTTTAAGGAGTGTTTCAGTTTGCTCGGTATCTGATATTTCCATCATTTAGTTTTATCAGCGAATATTTACTTGAAAAATCTCCAATAGAATATTCACGAATCCTTCCTTAATAGCAGAATGGTTAATATCTCCATTGCTCAAGGGTTTGAGTCCTGTTTGGGTTCGTCATTTTCTCATTTTGATATTAATAAATAATCTGCAACTAGCCTTTATTGGTTCGGTAAACAGTCCCAGCCTAGACCTTCACATCATATATAACTAATCGAGTAACTAAGAATGAAAAGTTGAAATTGGATTGTCTTTCCATCGGTGCTATCTTGAGAATGACAGTATGGTTAATCGTTTAGGGTATGGTTTTTGATTTAAAAAGGCCGTTGGTTGTTTCAGTTAATTCAAAACACAATAGAATATTCTGAATATATGTTTGATTGTATATATGATATGAAAAATATTTTACTTCAACTACTGTTGAAACTACACACGCAAATGTTCTTCTTTACTTTGTATTTATTACAAAATTAAATATTGTTGAAAATACTAATAGTGTTATTTAAATGTACTGGAATGTATGTTGACTGATTGTCAATCACAGTGTCATTCAGAATATTGACAGTCACTTTTAGCGTATTGGATGTGGTTAAAATAAAAACAAAATAATAGGACAACTGTGTAAGTAAATTAATGCTTGGATTGGTTTGGCGTATATATAAACATAACCGAATAATTTCATTACGTCTTGCGAGGCTAGGCCATTATTGTAAGAAAAACACATTATATATTAAAAAAATATTGTTCATTAGTACGTTTCTTACTATACTGCATTAGCATAAAGATTTAAGGTGAAATTAGAAATATTGGAATTTCGAAATAACATCAAACTAGTATTATTATTTTTAATCAGTGTTAAGAATTTTGGTACGACCTTACAACGGGATGTCTTACAGAAACTTTATGGATTCTTTTTTTTCGTAACCTCAAAGTTACCTACAAGTTAGTTGCATTATTGATAAGATGAAATTTTCAGGGGAGACGACTTAGTACTGAGTGAGATTTTCACAAATTGTACAGTACATTATGTATTTGTCAGACTGACAGAAAACGTGTTATGAACATGTGTTTATTGTGAAGTGGAGTTAGATGTATTGTTTGTTTTTGTTACAAATCTAAACTCTGTTCTCCTGATACATGTACTAAATCTACTTTCAAATGCGAAAGAGTTCGAGAAATATTCACAAAAGTAAATCTAGTTGAGAGGAGTATTTATCAAACTTGAAAATTGTGTTGAAAAACAATTAGTCTTACCACGGTAAAACAAACTATCTTATTACAAACTACATACACAGTTTCATTTGGTTTAGAATATTGAACATATTCTAATATATAATAATAAATCAAATATATAATAATAACTTTAGACGGTGACAGACTAGTTTTCCATTTTTTTTTAAATTTATTAGTGGCAGTCGATATAATGTATAATGGTCTTTTAAGTTTGGTATTATGGTATAAATGACATAATAAGTTTTACTGTAGTAATTTTGTAATATTTAAGTGAGGAATAATTTTGGAATTAGGAAGTTTGTTTTCACTATTGGTAGTAAAACAAGTATGCCTTGTATTAAGTATGCCTCTCAGCTATTCGTACTTCTTTAACACTTCCAATCACCTACAAAGTAGCACAAATCCGATACTGTAAGTACACATAGACATTTTAAAGTGGATTTTGGGTCTCAGAAGTACAACATAGATTTTTGCATAAAGCGTACTTCGTGATCATATACACTTTAAAAAATACAAGCGATATATATGCAAGAGAGGGATGATCTAATAAAATAAGATATGTGCCATCGTCATGATAAGCTTGCCCAGGAGAGAGATTGGCAGATCTGACAAAACTAGGTCAGCCATCGACATTATTATCGGATATTATTACATATATCGAAGGGTTTGAGAGCTCAATAATATATCATAGCAGCAGTGTGTCAGTATTTTAGTTTCTAACTATCCTCATAACTTCAATATGAATTGACAGACATGTCATTTGATGTTAAGAATTTTGCTTACATTTTGTTGCGATTGGTGATTGGCGAAAGCATTATAAACATGTTCCATCATTATTTGTTAAAAAAAGTAAATAGTTAATTTTGAGTGTTATAAACTATTAGTTTCAAAATACATATTGTTAAGAAAACACAACAATATTAAAAACTAAAAATTGTTAGAATGAACTCGCCAAAGACTACCTAGACGACTGAAAATTTTTAAGTCTAAAATTCCAAGCATATATCTGTAATTCTGGAGAGATCGAGCACACACAATGATACAGCACAAGACTAGACGTACTATACAACACACGTTGTACTCACCAGAGACTCCTTAGAGAATTCATTACCACTCTTTTATTACCTTTACATTTTGCTTGTGCACTTGATCGTATGGCTTAAGATATTTTGATTCCTGAGAAAGAAGATGGAATCCAATGCTCTAAGCGCAGAATTCTATTTTTGAAATGTAACGCACTATCCAAAATCTTATTATCATCTAAAAATTACGTTTCTAAACTAGAACTCAGGAAACTTGCAGATAGTGAAATAGCTCTCGGGAGATTACATTTTTGTTAAGATATTAAACCTCTTAAAGTAGTTTTTTATCATCAGCCATACTATAACAGGTATGCTCTGTGGTTGGCAACTTCAATCCTTTTTTTACTTTCAAAATAACTAAGTGCAAAGAGGGAGGAGGTCGCATTCGGCGGGCCAAAATACCATAGTTTAAAGCATTAATTAGTTCCGGAACAGCTGCGACGCGCGAGGGGCGTCTAACCCCCAACACCCGTCGGTCTGTCTGTCTGTCATCCTCCCTATCTCAGACGTACCACACGCAAGGTAAGGGTTGCAGAGAGGAGGGAGTGGCAGCAACTCACACCAGCCCTACATCGGCCAAAAACATCAAGAGCGTCCTGCTTCAAATCATTTCAGCCTTTCAACAGTCGTATAAAACAATCGTTAAATTTATGGATCGTGGTTCCTCAAAGAGAATGAGCAACAATATTTTACATTAGTTTCGTCTAATTTGTTAATTCTGTAACTAATTTAAAATTACGGATTTATTCTCAAAAACTTGGTGTTGTTATTGGTTCTTCTTTCAGCTACTCTTGCTTGTCCAAGCTTTCAAGATGGAGAAATGATGTTGTTATTGATGTAACAAACGAGATTTCAGCGATTTTACACACAAAGTCTGACAGAGTATGTTTTAGGAAACGTTACGGAAATGTGATCCATTAAAAGGAGAACAATGTACGGAATCTGAAATGTGAGGAGAGGTAGTACTCGAATCCAAAACAGCAACCAAAACTGATTGTATACATACCGGTAGTTTCATGTAGAAACCCATTCTACTGTCCAAATCACTAGGTAGGAGCGTAACCAGCTTTGCTGAGATTGCATGTGATTTTCAAAGTCTACAGCTCATTTCATTCTTGACAGACAGAATCATTCCGGTAGACAAACGAGAAATCGTGTCAGTCTACTAAGTGTTCTGTTCCAATGACGCTCACCAAAATCCTATGAATCAAATCAAATTTCATGCAAAATCTACAGATACAGTAGTTCTCGAGATATTCTGCTAATAGTTGCTACGTAAAATCTTAGCTAAATTCCACGAGTAACATGGCCACCATCAAACACGACGTTGTCTATGTATAAATTAAGTTACATAAACGTACAGTCTTCTCCTTTCACAGGTTTGGCCGAAAACGAATTATTATAGTTCAACAGGGCAGACGTCTGCTATCCTTACTTGGACAATAACCGTAATAACGACAAACTTATAATATTGGAAAAATAAAGTACGTATATATAAAGTACAATAGTATAAGTATAAAGTATATAAGTATAAAGAAAACGTATAAATAAAGTACGCATATACAACGTTGGTATAGCCCTGAGGTCGGAAAAAATTTCTTTTTTCATGGTAATGGAAAGACGTTTAAAATAATTGAGAAGTATAAAAGTAACTACGTTCTAAACAAATCTTGGGATAAAATGAAAATCACATGATATGTGATGATGTGACGGAGGAATCGGAATTATTTCATCCTGCCAAGACCCCTCGCAGATATAATCACGACATAATCTTTGAGCAAACATTCGTAGAACCCTTCTACCTATCATAACAAAAATAATGACCGTAGGGGCCATAATCCATGTGTGATTAAATACAAACATTACGGGACGGGGAGCTAAACAATGATGGCGGAGGGAGGTGAGAGAGGGTAGCTCTTGACAATACCATTTCCGCGGACTAATTAAGCCAAAATAATTGTTTCCAAAGCAGGAAAAAGCACCAAAGGATAAAATTGCTTTCTCTGTCAGAATTTGAATTAATTAAGGTAATTTGTGCTTCGCGTGTTTTGAATGGCTAGCACAATATATCACGATAGTTGAGATTATTATATTGTTAAAACAACACTTACCACTATTATCAATCTCAGGTCAAACATTGAAAGGTCACACTAATTCCGTAACTAGTTGTTGATTGTGTTGTACGATTCTCATATCCTCCCCCCCCCTTGTTGTTGTTTACTGGTGAATGTGTGAAAAATGCAATAATCTCTAATGCAATATGAAATATTTTTACTATATTCCATAAATCTAGGAAAATAAGTATGACAAAACTAGTTAAAACCCTTTTGGAATAATTTTCATTAATTTTTACAAAATATTAATTAAAAGCTCTCACATTTGTATTGCTATCTAAGTTTTAAATTAATTATTACTAAGAGCATAATCATAAATACATAATCACATGTACGTATATTGATGACGTCTAATAGTGTCACGGTTGACTCATTTCATTAATAATAATTTGATTTATTAATCTCCTTCGACTATTATGAACAGAATCGTAGCCATGAGCCACTTCAATGTTAATTATCTTTTATTTTGAACATTTTCATCATGTATTGTTTTTAAATACCTCGTTTTATTATTATATGTTCCTAGATGTTATCACCCGCAACTTCGTTTACATTCCCTCGTTGCACGGGTTTGGACATCAATGTTTTGTTCAATTTCGAATTACGTTTAATTTAAGACATTGTGGGAGACAGCGTGCTACGGAGTACCTGTGCTTGTGCGCTCGGTAATGAGTAATATGAGACATCCCAATCACCACAACACGTCCCATCTTGCTGAAATATCCCAGTGCTTGTAACATAGAGTAACGAACTCTGTGGTTGTAGTCTACAACATAAGCGACATCGGAAAATCTCCACATCACTTAGTTGCCGACAGTAATTTAAACTCATAACTAGACTATTATAAATATGTCTTGAAGTAGTCCCCAAATAACTGTAAAAGGACCCTGTGCTTGCCTGCTTTATACACTTTCTAACTGTACCAATCCTAGAAGCCACTATAAAGGGTCGATCCCTGGAGCCACTTAGCTGTACCAGGTCTAGAAGCTACTGTGCTGTATTAAGCATGAAAGCCTCTGTACAGTATCAAATCTAGCAGCCACTGTAGTCTTCCAGTTCTGAACACTATTTTGCTATATTATATATAACCTAGAAACCGATCACAGACCGAAGAAGGAAAAAGGTTTTCTTTAGTCTATAAAGCCGATGTCCTCTCTGTCATGAGACCACTGTAATGCGCATGCGTTGTAAGGCATTGTAGTGTACCAATTTTAAAGACCACTGTGCTTTTTCAGATATAAGAGCCACTTTTATGTGCAAGGCTTGTAAGCTACTGTAGTGTACCAGTTTTTTGAGACCACTGTGCTAAATCAGATATACAAGCCACTGTGATGTGCACGTTTCTGTAGTGTACCAGTTTTTGAGACCACTGTGCTAAATCAGATATAAAAGCCACTGTGATGTGTAAGTTTCTGTAGTGTACCAGTTGTAGAGACCACTGTGCTAAATCAGATATTAAAAAAGCCACTTTGATGTGCATGTTTCTGTAGTGTACCAGTTGTAGAGACCACTGTATTGTATCGTGATCTTACAGACCATGGATACATTGATGTGCAAGGATGGATAAGCCACTGTATTGTATCGTGTCTTACAGACCACGGATACATTGATATAGCACACGAGGATGGATGCCACTGCATTGTATCGTGTCTTACAGACCACGGATACATTGATATAGCACACGAGGATGGATGCCACTGTATTGTATCGTGTCTTAAAGACCACGGATACATTGATATAGCACACGAGGATGAGTGCCACTGCATTGTATCGTGTCTTACAGACCATGGATACATTGATATAGCACACGAGGATGGATGCCACTGTATTGTATCGTGTCTTAAAGACCACGGATACATTGATATAGCACACGAGGATGAGTGCCACTGTATTGTATCGTGTCTTACAGACCATGGATACATTGATATAGCACACGAGGATGGATGCCACTGTATTGTATCGTGTCTTACAGACCTCGGATACATTGATATAGCACACGAGGATGAATGCCACTGTATTGTATCGTGTCTTAAAGACCACGGATACATTGATATAGCACACGAGGATGAGTGCCACTGTATTGTATCGTGTCTTACAGACCACGGATACATTGATATAGCACACGAGGATGAGTGCCACTGTATTGTATCGTGTCTTACAGACCACGGATACATTGATATAGCACAAGAGGATGAATGCCACTGTATTGTATCGTGTCTTACAGACCACGGATACATTGATATAGCACACGAGGATGGAATGCCACTGTATTGTATCGTGTCTTACAGACCACGGATACATTGATATAGCACACGAGGATGAATGCCACTGTATTTTATCGTGTCTTACAGACCACGGATACATTGATATAGCACACGAGGATGAGTGCCACTGTATTTTATCATGTCTTACAGACCATGGATACATTGATATAGCACATGAGGATGAGTGCCACTGTATTTTATCGTGTCTTACAGACCATGGATACATTGATATAGCACACGAGGATGAGTGCCACTGTATTTTATCATGTCTTACAGACCATGGATACATTGATATAGCACACGAGGATGAATGCCACTGTAACAAGCATTTACAAATGTAAGACAGAATACCTGCCTTTGCCTTGTTACCTCAAATTGCTATATACTATAAAAACCATACATAATAAACATTTCTTTGTAGTACGGTTGTCTCAAATTGCTATATACTATAAAAACCATACATAATAAACATTTCTTTGTAGTACGGTTGTCTCAAATTGCTATATACTATAAAAACCATACATAATATACATTTCTTTGTAGTACGGTTGTACACCTTTTAAAGTTTGCTAATTAAATAATAAAAAGTAATCCTTACTAGTAAAGTATGAGTTTTTAATTTAGGCTTACAAATTATAGGCTTAAGTTTTTAAAACCTCCTACTACTGGTTTTTCTGGTAAAAACACATACGAAAACATTAGATGTTATTTTCACTTAGGATATATTTTAGCGCACTAATTTAGTGCTTAATTGCCTTATGTATGTGATTGAAAATACACTCAATATCATCAAACTTTGGATAGAAACAAAACACAGCCAAATTATATCCCAATTATGATTATGTAATTGCCATTGAAATGGAGTCCAGTGGGGCGGAGCCCTGATGCCGAAGGGCGAAATCGATTGTTATTGAACATCCAAGTATGAGTATAACATGAGCAAAATTTTTGGCAATTTAGTTCAATTTATAACTGCTTAGTACTTAGTCAAAAACTCCCTTAAATTTATTTAAAATGTGTTTAAATACCAAATAAATATTAATAAATATTTGATTTTAATAACGAATACTAAATATGTTTTTTTTTTCTTTAAAATAATTATTTATATTCATATTTAAACTATTGTTCCATTGTACACACAAGCACTCTGCTCACTGAGCCCCCTGAAGTCGGCGGTGATTACTATGATAAACAAAGGGGGTGAACCTATATTTTGCTCGTCTGGATGACGGTAATGCTATAATCGCCTCTTTCATCCTTGTATAAATATTTCGTGTTCGCCGTCTGCAACGAAAATAATGTCTAAGAGAAGAGGGAGGGGAGGGGAGGGGAGGGGGTAGCTGTGATCAGTTTGTAATTAAAAACAAACATTATACAGCACGGGAGATACAAACATAGACAAACACGGGTGATGGGGGATGGGTGGTAGGGAGGGATGGCTCAGAACAGGGGAGGGTTGGGTATGTAGACATTTTCATTGTTATCCGGGGACTAATGACTCCAGGTCTTCCAGTTAGCTGAAAACAAATGAAAAATGTTTGTTCTGGGTTGTAGATTTACATTACATTTCATGTATCAAGTACAATTTACAAAACTACCGAGTAGATCAAGACGAGAACAGTAGTTTGTCTCCCATGTAGAACAAATGGTTATTATTTATTCAAACTCCATGCATAGAAAGTAAAATCTATGATTCATCTTAATGAATGAATTCCTTCATTTTATTACTTGTTTTATCTGATGAGATCAAATTATTTAACACTTTTATCATACGGATGTTGGCACAAACTGACTGGCGGGAAAGGAGAAGGGCTTCGCCCCCCAGGGTGCAGCAGCTGCCTTGGAATTAATTATCCTTTCCATTCACGAAACTCCGTAAAAACCCTCACAGATACCGCTCTATCTGGTACATTTACTGCTAATGGCACTTCGTTTTTATATGGACGAAGGAGACATTTAAATCACAATCCTACACTAAAGCGTGGTCTAATTTTGGAAGGTCCTATTTCCACTCTCTCTTTCACACTATATGGAAAATATATTGCGACGTGAAAATTTACAGAATATGTGCAGCCACTATTTGAACAACACTCATTAGTAACTTTAATAATATACGAGTATAAAATATCATAAATTAATAATTTTAAGTTAACTTGTTTAGTGATATGAGAATAACACTGTATGGTCACCTCAAATGTGCTTTAGTAATCATCTGGTTGAATCTAAATAAATACGCCTATAAGGTTAACATTGGAAGTTTGAGAGATCGTGATACCAATACTCATAGTCGGATGAGTTTCAAATTCACGAAAAGCACATCGATAGTGTAAAAGCTTTGGAATTATAACAAATGTGTACTATATAAAGATCGCTGTATACAAATTTAAAAAAATCTTTTAATTTATATATTAAAAATTACTTAAGGTTGGTAAAATTGAAGTATTCTCAAAACCAATAATGATTTATCGTGATATGCTAAAACAATCTAACACTACATTTCTAGGATTGAATTTACCCTCTTCTTCAGATGTCTTAATGATTTCTGTTGTGTATGTTGCCATTTTTTGGAGGTTTGGTTGTGATATTAAGAAATATGTTTTAAACAATTATAATCTTAAATTTAACAACAAACAAATGTATTCATAAATTATTACTACATTGTAATAAGTTAGATGCACGTATTGTTAATTCATCCGCTTCAAATATAAAAAAGAGTAATACAACATTTTTGGAATATGTATTCGAGAGCAAAAGAAAATTTCTGTTCATATCAATTGATTTTGTTCAAGTACGCAAATTTCTATTTTTTTTACTTTTGGTGGCATTTTATGATTTTTTTATACCTTTTTAAATAATATTGTACACTAATAAACCATAATTTTGTAATGTCAGTGACGATTGTTTACTAAAAAAATTTTATTACCAGTTAATTACCAGCCTGACAAGCAGGTATACTCAAGTACGTACTTTATAGCGAATGATAAAGGGTGCGTGTAATGGATGAACGAGTTTGCACTTTGTTATTTTGTAGGGTCGTTTTACCTCGGGGTTCATAAGAGTTCAGTTTTTGGCTATCGCTTTACCAATTGGACAGCAAACGCTTAACCAAATAAACAATAATTAATTTGTTTCTCAATATTGTCCTATACATACCTATAACCAGAAGAGTGCAAGATTGCGTATAAATCAGGTGTGAAGTTTTGGCTCGAAACTCAAATAGAATTGTACATGTCAAATTCCATCATTCCACCAACTAAAGACGGTCAGAACATAACTACTTCTTTAGACATCCAAGTCTTCTTGTCACCAAGAGAATAGTGAGAACCACAGACGATTCAGGAATACTGACTCCAATACATACCTTGTCTCAGACCATCTTTCTTATCATACGGAAAATTATTTATTTATTTCTAATGACTTATTTTTTAACCAATGTTATTAAAATAGCAGACCAAAAACATTAAAAAATAATAATGCAACACCTTAATAAAATAAAAATATAAGTGTTATAATACAAATTGAAAAAAACAACTATTAAAAACTACACAATGTAACATAACGATAATAATTTTCAACTTTGAATAACTACAATAGAAAAGTACAGAAATATTAACAAATCAATAGTTAAAAAAATAGTAAAAACAACAGAAATTTATACAAGTAGTTGTTAATGTAATTGAGGTTCAGTTAAGACAAAAACCTAGGTGTGTTACGGTATAAAGGGGGAAAATGTGTAACACTAGAAGGCTCTTCTGTGAGAATGGAAACCTTGTACACCTAAAGAATTGATGTATGTAATTCCAGTTAGTTATGGAGTTCAACCTGATGTGCGTTTATGTGTTATCTTTACGAATTGAGGAACTTGGTATTCGCGTTCCCCAAGGCTCTCTGACATCTAAACCGTAATTGGTGAAAATGACCTTCGATGACCTTTTTGTGTGTTCCAAGCTATTCAGGGGAATCGAAAGCGGTTGGATAGCAAAGATTCATCCCAATAATCATAGCAGGTTTCAGGGATGCTTGGAGACATTCGCTGTCCTGATGTGTTCTGTTTGTTTCCAGAGGGGGGAGATCCTTTAGAGACAGGAATTTCTGCAAGTGATCATTACTGCTGCAAAAGTGCCTAGATGAATACTGCCCAAAAAACGGTGTTATGACATCTTTGCTGGAAATTCCAAACTTTTGGATTCAACGTAGTCTGATATAATGGGATGCGAAAATGAAGTGTTCAGCTAAATTTTAACGACGAGAATACCGAAAGCTATCTAACAAACCTGGTAAAGATACATTTGTTGAGTCATAAAACTTTGTCGTTAGCTGCAAAGTGACAAACTAGGGTATGGGGCATAAAATGAAAATTCTACACAAAGTTTGGAACAAAAGATAATTTTAGATCGGATCCCAGCGTGTTGACTTTAATTTGTAATAAATATAAAGGTGAGTGATTAAAATAAATAATAATTAAATACAAATCTAGGATCTAAAGTACGTAAATATTTGTGTGCAATGGCCAACAAATGCATTGTTTACAAATTATTGGCACTTTGTTAACTTCAGAAATGAATCATTTTACAGGTAGACATTTAGCATGTGATTGAATAAAGGAAATTCAAATATACACTTGTTAAATTCGTACACCAGCCGCAGTTATTGACGGCTGGTTCCACATCCCGCCAATAATCGCGGCTCGAGAGCGCTGATTGGTGGATTTGTGCAGTAGGCCGCCATGATTGGCGGATTTGTCAGTGACGTCACTTTATTGGCGGGACTCGCGTTGTATGGATGTCACTGATGTCAGTAGAATTCGATTACAGGATATTTCATTACGGACCGCTCCTGCAAATGCGTCGATGAAATTGTTTTGACATTCGATTACGGAATACCGTTTCAATAAACTAGTAGTTCGGGTCACAATCTTGTTAGAGAAATATTTTCTATTCAAACAAAGCTTTTTTTTGTTCTCCTATATAGTTGATGTAAAATTAAAACCATCAATAAAATATTATTTTTAATATTTTCTATTCAAACAAAGCTTTTTGTTGTCCTATATCGTTGATGTAAAATTAAAACCATCAATAACATATGATTTTTAAAACTACTTGTTTGATATACTTTATTATGGCATCAATTTAAAGTGATTTGAGAAGTTACACAAAAAGAGTAACGCAAAAAGGTTATTTTTGAAAAATACTATTTCAAATAACAACTATATTAATTTTTTTATTGGTCTGACCGTGAAAGGAATAAATATGTTTAGTTCTTTGAAAAATATTACAATTTTTTTAGGTTCATAAACGACTGTATCATTAATTGTGTTTAACATTTGCATCCCAAAGTCAAGGTCATGGCTTTCTTATCGAGGAGTCTATATTTATAATTTTGAAAAATAAATTAAGATTTTGATTTATGACCAGACGGTTTTTCTTAAAAGCTTTTTAATTAATACTCACTAATCTGTGAACGCTGTTAATAAAACCTTCCTCTATGTTTATAAAATACTATGTAAGCAATTCTAAGATAGTCCCAACTCCACTAATCAAATACCAATTTTGGAATGGTTTCTCATTAATAATTAAAAACTTATAATACCACATAGACTATCGTTCCAGCTACTGTACACCCAAGGGCTTGTAGGCCCAAAATTACTGTATCCTTACGTTTTGCTTCATTATATACTTATATGTCATATTTTATGGTTGTACTTATTGGTTATTTATTATTGCCGAGTGCAGCTTTGACGTGACATTTATATCATTACTTTGCCAAGTAAATTATGTATATACAGGGTGGAGCGCGGTAATTTGCTTTTTTGCACTGCAGGCTGTGGCGCCACTGTTGGTCGAAGAGAGGGGAGAGTGGGCGTGGCTTATAGTGGCTGACGGGAGATTTGTATACCTCCGCGTTCCAGTTGCCATCATGCAGTGGACACAAGAGGAGAGGTCGTTTTGTGTTAAAGCGTATTTTTCAAATGCCCACTCGATCATTGCAGTGCAGTGTGCTTTTCGTTTACGATTCGCTGTTCCCCCACGCGGACGTGTTCCTGGTCGGCAATCAATTGTAAATTGGGTAACTGCATTCAGAACAGCAGGGAATGTGTCATGTGTACGAAGGGGACCACAGAGAAGGATTACAACTCCGGAAAACATCGATAGAGTTAGAGCAGCAGGAAAGACGTTCTCTCCACCGGATTCTTCATGATGAACTAAAATTTCACCCGTATAAAATGTGCGTGGTCCATCAATTGTCAGCACGGGACTATTTGACACGGCGTACTTCTTGTGAAGACATGCTTGCAACTATACTGCGCGACGCAATTGTGTTCTTTTCTGATGAGGCACATTTTCACCTCAGTGGGTATGTCAACAAGCAAAACATGCGCTATTGGAGTAAAACAACCCCCAGAGAAGTCCACCAGAGACCTCTGCATTCGGACCGCGTCACTGTGTGGTGCGCCATATCACGAGTAGGCATCATTGGCCCTTACTTTTTTTAGGATAACCGTCGTGCCATAATTGTGAACTCCGAACGGTACTTGACTATGATACAAGATTTTTTCAGCCGCCTCTTGAGGCAATGCAATTAGAGGATACATGTTTCCAATAGGATGGTGTCACTGCACACACAGCGAGGGTTACCATGAATTGTTTGAGGCAAATGTTTCCTGGACGGCTTATCTCTTTGAGGGGTGATGTGAACTGGCCGGCACGCTCACCAGACTTAGCCCCATGCGATTTTTCCTTTGGCGTTACCTCAAGTCGCAGGTGTATATCAACCGTCCCAACACCTTGGAAGACATAAGGAACAATATTGAGGCTGAAATTGGCAGAATACCAGTCGACACGCTTGTTAGAGTTAATGAAAACATCAGAAAACGTATGCAGCAGTGTGTGGATGCCGAAGGTCGACATTTGCCAGATACATTATTTAAAACCATGTAATATAAAAATTCCCTTACTGTTCAATATAATTAAAATAAAAAATAATTTTGTCTAAGGTTCATAATTGTTTTATTTAATTTCCAAATCAGCAAATTACCGCGCTCCACCCTGTATATATATTTAGTCGATAGTATAATCATATTGTCTAGGTAATCGTATAATTAAAACTTAAAATGTTTCTCATTATGACATGATTCGTATATCAATCATAGTATTTTGATTTAATATAGTCTTGGTAGACACAACTTTTAATTTCCGCCTAATGAAATTGTCCATATGTTCGGAAACAAAAACATTTCAGAAAATTGTTCACGTATTTAGTCAAACATTTTGTAAAATATGGACACAAGAACATATACAAATAATTGTATCTTGTTTATAAATTAGATATTTTGCTAGAACTATTGGCAGCTCTATTGTACCAGTACAAAGCCTTTCTTCGGTTATGTACTTAGTGTTCTCGTTCACCGCTGATCCAAGTGCAAGTGATTAAGGGTTATTTGTTTAACATCAATACTGTGTACACAGGCAGGCGGCTTATTGAACTCACAAAGTTTGTTTACCGATAATTACGTTAGCTGTGTACTTGGTATTGAACAATTCTCTTGTGCAAACTTTAGTGCTCTTAAATAAAAATCAATTATTACATCCTCTCTGCGCTAAATTTGCAAGAATTGGTAACGTCGCACTAAACACCTGCTTATCCTTAAACTATCTCAGTTCGTTATTTTAGTTACAGGTGTGTGTGTGTGTGTGTAGGCCCCAGAACGCAGCATTGCCAGATTGTGAGCCTCTCAGGAGCCAAGTCAACGGAGACGAGACTAGATATTGGTTCCTAAAATAGAAAAAATTACTGATTCTAAAATTTTGAATTGCAAACATAATGCAGAATTTCATAAATAGGTAGACGACTTTAAAACTAACAAAGGGATTCCTATGAAAATATGTGTTATTTGTTTTAACTTGATACAATAAATAATAATAACAAAGTAATGCTACATATATTTGATTAGTACCATAACCGTGATAATATTAAAACTAACAAAGGGATTCCTATGAAAATATGTGTTATTTGTTTTAACTTGATACAATAAATAATAATAACAACGTAATGCTACATATATTTGATTAGTACCATAACCGTGATAATATTAAAACTAACAAAGGGATTCCTATGAAAATATGTGTTATTTGTTTTAACTTGATACAATAAATAATAATAACGTAATGCTACATATATTTGATTAGTACCATAACCGTGATAATATTAAAACTAACAAGGGGATTCCAATGAAAATATGTGTTATTTGTTTTAACTTGATACAATAAATAATAATAACGTAATGCTACATATATTTGATTAGTACCATAACCGTGATAATATTAAAACTAACAAAGGGATTCCTATGAAAATATGTGTTATTTGTTTTAACTTGATACAATAAATAATAATAACGTAATGCTACACATACTTGATTAGTACCATAACCGTGATAATATTAAAACATTATTAATTGTTAACTAACATCAGGGAACATAAAATTGCTAAAAATGACATTTAATGAATGTTCCATAATGGAAATTGTTTTGTTTGAATGGATGTAAAATATTTATAACATATTAATTTTTTAATGAACAGTAACAAACAGCCATAAGCTAAACTAAGTAAGGTGTCATATTTATATTAATAAGAGTCCTATGGAACTTCGATGCCTCATTTCGTATATCAGGAAAATACTTTTCTTTTAGTGAACTCACAATCTGCATCAATATTAAACTATAATATTGCATATAAATTACAACGTTCTTATCAATCAACGAATTTCATGAATTTCATAAGCAACATTATTTTACAACACTGCGAAATACTTATTCGAATTTGTAACTTGAGCACCACTCTAGTTCATTCTTCTTTTTTTTATAAAAAAAAAATAGAATTTTTATAGGATAAACAATCTGAAATATTTAGCATTTCTTTGATTATAATTTCACAAATTTTAATGGATTTCGAGTATCGGAGAAACCCAGTGCCCGCATCATTTCCGCCAAGCCGCACTAAGCTCAGCGGTCCGTATAAAACCGCGTCTGGCGCTTTAAAATTTGTTAATTTCCCGTTGCTCTCCTCGTGGAACTCGAATTTAGCGGAAAATGTTGTACAAATTCTACACTTTTATTATATAAATTATAACTTATGGCTTCTCTAAATGTGAGGAAATGTGTCGAAAATACTTTAGTGTTAAATAATTTGCTAATTATTTTTTTAATTAAAACAAAACCGGGCCTTTCAGCTTTTCATTGAAAACTATTTTGAACAGATATCGTTTTCTCTTCAACATTTTTACTTTTTTTAAATTATTTATTTTTTGTTGTTACGTCATGAGATATAAGATTTAAAAACGAAAATTTAATTTTACGAACATATCTGTTTAAGAAAAATCAACACCTTTATTCGCCATATTATTATTTTTGTATAATATTCTAATTAAAACATAAAACTCAATAATTTTCTATTTAAAACTTCTTATATAGAAAATATACAATACAATATGTTGTAGATGAGTGGTATTTAATATTAATGAAAAAAACTATTTACGAAATTTATAAGAAAACAGAATTATATTGTAACCTCGTCAGTTTTGAAGTGATAGAACAACGACCACTTCTCGTTTCCTCACATGACTGCTAGCCAATACGGTTCATCGTTGGAATAATTGCCGGCCTGGATTGGACTATTTGAGTGTGACGTTGTCGTTATATTATTTGCAATATGCAGTGCTGTTATCCTTAAAACGCCGTTACAGAACTGTACCAGTGACATTTAAATATGCAATATCATTGAAGAAATATTTAAATTGTCTGTTGTATAACTTGGGATTGTTTCATGAGAAGTCTTATAATTGTGATGACAGGTGGAAGCTTTAAAATTCGCCAACAAACATTCCGCAATTTCTATTTCAGTTGTCCTCGATATAACATTTGGCCAGTATAATATTAGGGACTGTCCATACATAGTGATTCAACGCTTGTAGAATATTGATCATAGTCTAGCAATAATTAAACTAAAAGAGATAGAAAATAGTTTTGGCAATTAAGATTGTTGTAAAAGTTATCGTCTATGTTTTTTTATCAAAAAGGAATACATTTATTAATTTACAAGCATAATTAAAAATAAACTTAATGTTTGATTTTAGGTTATCGGTACCATTTTAAAAGTAGGAAAACCATTATCATGAAATAATCTATTTTATGACGATTCTCGTTTAATGATTTTGAGATTACGCAACAATTCTCTTATTGGTCTTTCTCTTAAAATAAATAATCTTTGTAATTACTTTTTTTTGCTTAGACAAAGTTATGATAAACAAAGAGAGTTTGAATTTAAGTCAAATGATTACATTTTTATTACATTGGATCGTAGATTGACACAAAAAGTAAAATAATAGTGCAAAAACTATTTTTAAGTATTTAATTTAAATCAGCTATATACTTCAGACCGTCCAAACTAAACAGTATCTTAAAGATACAACCTATTATATTTTCTATCGATAAAAGATAATATCAATATAGGTATTTACAATAATTTAAATGTGTAAATAAACAACGCTTCGAGACGTACTTTCCTTCTTCTAAGATCAACTCCAAAGTGTGAGGCTAAGTATCATAGCATTGCACACATATAATTCAAGAGGCATAACAGTAACATTTTTTCTCTAAAACAACACCTGAAACAATAAAGTCATTAGTAATTTTTCCTTTTTCCAGAATATGTAGTTCATAACGAACTTTAAACGACGTATCATGTGTATAACTTTCATTTTGCATATTTTTTAACTATATTTCAAGTACTATGATACCCCCCCCCCCTAAAATCAGACTCGGTAGTCTATTCTGTGTCCACGATTGACATAAGGTAACCCGGAGACGGCCCCGGATAATCTACCCGTTTTAAAATTTAAATAAACGGGGCACGTGAGGAACAATGACCTTGTGATGAGCTGTTAACAATGGACACAATCACAATAATTGAGCCCTCCCACAGCCATTGTGCTTCGTCTTCATAACAGAGGCATTGTGTGCTATTATAGATCAGCATGGACTTTATTAATTTAGGATGCACTGGACTGAATAATTTATTCGCCTTGGCACTGATAGGCACTTTATTTATGGACCGCTTGAGAAAGCGAATACTTCACTCAATTCAGCCCCTTCCGGAATAAAATGTTATAATCCCCTCCCCTACTAAAAAACCAATATTCTAATATTTTAATGTTAAAATAAATTATACCTGTTCTGATGTTTAAACTATAAAATATCCAAATATAACAATATTTGGTTTTAAAATTCAACTACTTGTCATACCAATTCATCCTGATCCCGCATTTCGAAAGTTGCAGTTCAATAATGGTTTCATATTATTTAAACTGTATTGATTTATCAGAGAAGTTACTACATTGTTTTGAAACTGCACACATAAATGTCTGAATAATTTTTCTCTATAGTAGAAACATGTGTGACCAGTTGATAACTTTCTATTCACATATTATTCTTTCTATTATCTCCTTTGTTTTAAACAACCTATTACTCAACAACATTAGTAATGTATCATATCACAATTGGCAACCACAGTAAGCATTCTGTACAAAATGAAGTCTCGTCAAGTAATCGCTTTATTCACTGGAACTCATACTGCGTAGCCAATATTCGAAAACAAATATAAAAATTGGTAAGTATACTGAAATATTTCAACCAAATCGTGTTATTTTCGTACTGAATTTCATACATTCAACATTCTGTGAAACAATTTTATTTTATGCACTTTGAATTGTATCGTAATTCTTACAATAATATTAACCGTATAAATCATAACATACCTCGGAAATAATCATACTACACACTGTGTACGATATGTATGCATATCGTAGAACATTATATTAACATATAACATATCAAGTCAATGGAATCATAATATACAAAACTAGCAGAACAATATATGATATGCGCCATGCATCGTATTGTTTTAATACCAATAGAAACCACCGACCCGGCCATAACTCGAGCACTCCGCGGATCTGCGAGTATTTTGATATTTTGCGGAGAGCGGAATGATCGATGGGGCCATCGCTTGCGCTAGGCTGCGCCGCCAAATTGGTTTTGCACCCCACATTTCACGTCTACTGTTGTATTTTTCAATTTAGCTGCACAATTTTTAAATTAATTATTGGATCAGAGACAGGTACGTAAGGTGTTTACAATACGTATCAGACTTGCAACATTTATTTCTCATAAGGAATATTAAGTTATTTTTAGTAGTTTTCTTCCTAAACTGTTTAATAAACTTTTACTACTATTAGTGAATGAATTACAATAAGTTCTTATATATGGGTTTCGCTTTTATATTTCTATTTTTTCAGTTGTAATACCTTTCTGTGTTTTACGACGTATTATGAATATTCCATGGATTAGGTAGCTGTATTGTTTTCATTTTACTCTAATTTAATCTTTCTACAATATTTTCAGTACAGAATCAAACTTTTACGTTATAACTCAACAAATAATTAATACATGCATGTTCCAATTAAACAACTACATATGGCACTGGGTGGGCTTTACAATACATCATTATTTAGTTAGTAACTCAAAAATGAAATAAAAAGTATAAATTAAACTTCACAAAAACTTACAAAAACCTAACATATCATAAACTTTGCGTCATTAACAACAAGAATCATGATAACAATAATTTGAATAAATATTAACAACTATACAAAGTAAAGCCAGAAATAAAACAAATAAGTATAAACGATTACTACAGAAGGCGTTAGCACATTTACTGGATGACCCGACGATCAGAACAAGTATTTATATCGACAGGGTGTAAGGAAGCAATAACAAGTTATGTTGACTGGTTATACTTAATAAACTCACATGGAAATCTATGTTTAGTTTGGCTTTGCTTGTTTCCCAATAACATTTGATTTTGTGTTCGTTAAATCTGAGCAAGATTGTAACAGTCCTTATCCCGATTAACAAATAACAGGAGAATTGGATAAATAACATTTGAACAGTGCCAAATAACAGATTTTTGTAAACCAAGAATTCGGAGACAATTGAGTGCAAAGGAGAGTGAGTGCATATTAGCCTATATTTTGAACGCACTAACATCGTGAGAGGTACCGACTCCGTTCGTGGATTTAGGGATGCCATGTTAAATTGTATGACCATCTGATGATAGGTTATTTATCGCTGATGTTACTAAAACAAAACACTATGTTTCCAAGTTTATAATTTATCCACTTCATCAAGTCTCAAGTGTCTTAGGTATATATATCAAGCAAGCATACGAAAAATGAACTTACATAAGGTTGTTTACACTTGAAGAAAAGTATAGATTCCCATCATTGCAACGAAGTGTTCTCTTTTGTAAAATTAACGATGCCAAAAATGTACGAAAACCTGTTATGCTTACAAGTTATCGCCGATAGTACGTTTTAAACTATGAATTAAAATAAGATAGCTAACATGTTTGAAAAATAAGTAAATTCCATTGCTCCTTGCAAAAAAGAACAGAAATGCCAATTTTACCCATTCTGAGTCTGTGTTCAAAAAAAATTACGCGTGATACATTTTGCTGTTTGTTCTAACCCGCGAAACTTTATATTTATAGATTTAATAGCATGTTGTTTTAAAATTTCGAATTATGTCCCCAATTAATAATGCACATAATTAAAATAGTTAAGTATTAATTCGTGTTGGAGACGAAGTGCTGAGTAAAAGCACAACCGAACAATGAGATAGCCCCGGGTGGGGTGATTTGGGGGGGGGGGGCGTCAGGCGTCCAATTACTCAGATTGGTGCCATTGTCAGCTGCTTCACCTTTGTTGACAAACATATTGAAATCAGCTGTTTCCCGCTTTATATGGGTTCGCGAATAGAATATAAACCTCCTGTATTATGTGTGGAGTTTTATGTCGTCTGCAACAAAGCGAAATTAATACATTCATTCACTACCAACATTGTTTTACTGTACTGTTGTAGATTATGTTGCAGATTGATTTGTTTTTACTGAATAATTCCAATATATGCTCAGTCTTCTTCAATACAAACATTAGTAATGCTAAAACTATATTTGATGCATTATATTGTTATACTGTATTTGTTAGCAGCAACACTAATTGCAAATTATTTCAACGTACGACAGTCATTTCAATTTCAAATTAAACCCTACCTCCGATAGTACATAACCAAGTATAATTCCCATGCAAAAATCAAAATTACAGCATTAAGTATTAAATTTGATAGCTTTCCAAACACCACTGAATCCAAGCCTTTACTAAGATCCGACTGTAGGAATTGACATTGAGGTTCGCGTAAGTACAATTTAATCCTCATACACTTTTAGCCCTTACTTTAGAGCGAAATGTTGCGGGAGTTGTCTTATTTTAAAGGTATGTTAGATACACATCCAAACGATTTTTAGTTTTCCTTTAGAGCGTATACTTTTTGAGTATTGAAGCGGTAAAATGCAAATATTAGAGTTTTTTTTATTCTAAGTGACCAATAAAAACGCAGAGAAAAAGTTTCAATACATATTTACCAAACGTTTAAAATGGTTTAAATAGCGTATTAAGGCTATAATGAAGATGGCTGTCAGGACAGCCGTCTCTATAGACCAATAGCTACCGATCCATTTTTACTTTTGTATATTATTTAAACATGTTGTTATATTTGATGATTTTAAGTAAGATTGAACAATATATACGCTTAAAACAAAATCAGAATTAGTTAATATTGAAAATCATATGTATTATATATTATCTATATACTAAACATATTTAATAGAAAAAAAAATATATATATATAATCCATTAAAACATTTCTGGAATTTTGAGTTGAGCCCCTCTTAGTGCATCGTCTGGAATCTGACGCTGCGCTGTTTCAGGCTTGGCTCCTGGAATCTGGAATCACGTTCGCCTGGAGAGATCCAATTAATGTCGTCGACTAAGAAGTTCAGAATTAACTCTTTACATCCTTTCGACGTAATAGACACCTAAAATACAAAATATAGTGTAATATAGGTGAAGATGTTTTCTTATTGTCTCATCTGGTGCACATTTGTGTGCACTACGATGTTTTAGACACGATCTCTAAGCACGTTTGTGCAAGCTAGTTTTTTATACACAACATAGCTATGGTGGGAAGTCCAGATTCCTGGAGTCAAGTCTGTGACAGCGTCAGATTCCAGTCGTTGCACTAAAAGGAAGGTGAACTGAAGCTAAATTCAACATTCGTATTGAATGAACCCTTCCCACCTTAGCTACGTTATGTGTGGAATTTCTAGCATTTTTGGCACACGTGTTTCAAAGACCTTGCGCTTTTAATAAATGCCCTAAATATGAAATGCTGCGTACGCAACAACACATGGCACGATTTATTCACATAGAGTTAATGGTTTTATTTATAGTCTAGTGTATGTGGTGTCTATTTCAATGTTTGTAGGACATCGGTCACAGTCTTAACGATAAGTTAAATTCAGAGAGTAAAATATGTTTTATATAAACCGATGAAACCTAGTATCGAAGGATTCAACAGTACACATCGACAGTCTAACGACAAACTCAACTTTATTATCACACGTATTATTATTCCACTTGGTAAAATGTGAATTGGTTTTAAACAGTACATTGTCAAATTTGTTTTTATTAAAATATCCTGCGATTTTTTCATTATCATGATGGTTTTTTTATAAAACTAACTAAGAAATGTTAAAATTGTATTTTTACCTTAAATTTGGCCTATGAACCCACAGTCAAAGGAGTTCGTTTTCAGGTGAAGAAAAACCTTGGTACCAAGTTTCAATATTTTAGAACCTTTCGATTAAGAGTAACTGTACGGACGGACTTACAGACAGATGGAAGGACATCGACATTATTATAAGAAGGATCCGTAATCGTCAGGTCCTTAACAACACGGAATGTATAATTCTGTAACTTTTATAGCCTAATGTGGTTTGTTAAATAGAAATGTATTTATAAATATGTTCATTTTTATATTTCTATTCATAACACTCAATATTTCCTAAATGTAAATAATATTTTTTTTAGTCCACTTATTGTTTTTGATCCGTGATATTTACTCAGAATACGCAGTCTATTCCTCTAGTACATTATATGTGGAAGCGTAGAGTTGTAGTGCAATAAACGATATATAGTCACGTATGCGTGAGAAGAGTTGCCCCTAGTTGGCAGTCCGGCTGTACTATTGTTGTCATGTTTGGCGGAGCAAAGTGACAAATCATCCAGACACTTCCTTTTCTGGAAATGTGTCGTATTGTCCAACATCCTTTTGTACTTTTTATCCTGATCATATTTTTCCAAAAACATTTGGATCGAAAATTAAATCTATCACTAATGCATGTATGGATTGTTTATTTGCAGGGACTGACAACAATACCTGTTGTTTAATGTGTAAACATGGAAGTTATATGTTTTAATACAGTGTTATTTTCTCTCTGTTACAGGTAAATATGAATCTGCGTTTTACTCCATATTTGGTAAGCGTTATTCAAGAGGCACATACTTTAATTTTTTCTCTTAGGACAATTTTGAAATTTTATTGAAATGACGTTACTAACCTCGCTGTAATTATAATAATTGTAACGTAACAATAATCAATCATATTACTTGCAACTTTTACTATTTTTATGGACTATTACTTGTCCGACCAAAAATATTTGAGATATTCATGTTTATGAGAAAATTCTATTTAATATCAGAATTTTTTATTAAATGTTAATTAATGACATTTTGAAGAAAAAAATGGAATTTTTTGGAAAAAAGTTGTGTCATTGTCAAACCGGATGCTTGTGGCAAGCAGGACGATACAGCGAGCTAACTGCGTTGCCAAACCGTTCTAACCCCAAGTGAAATGTAAAAGCGCACAGAGTGTGGTAAGAACACAATGTTAGGCAACTAAAAAAAAAAAAAAAAAACTGAAAATACCTATCATTTGAACAAAACTAGTCCTTCAAGAAATTCATTTCTAAAAACACTGCAATGTAAGATATCCTTTTTGTGAGAAAAGTGTTTCAATACGCGACTTCCCTCTACGGTTAGACACAACGAAAACCCGCGCGCGATACATTCTAGAGGAGCTAATAATTTATGTACCTCGGTCCCGAATCATTTCGGGCGTACACGAATACACACTAAGCCCTACGTCAACAAACCACCCTAATAATGCACCCCGGAGATGTAATTTGGCCGCTTCTACCGCGTCTCGAGAGAGCAGTAAGACTGTTAGGCGCGGCGGCGGGGGCGTGAGGCGGGGATGTTTTGGCGGGAAAATCTCCTGGGGCGGGGGCGCATAGCTAGACGGGAGGAGAGCCTCGTACACGATACACGGGCCTGGAATATGGTTAGGACTGAGTAAACACAGGTCGTACGTTGTTATTGTGTGAGCGACGTTTCCAGGCCTGCATGTAAATAAATGGCTTTGACGTAGAATTGCCTTGTACTGGGCCTTGGAATTATTTACTAGTATAAGGAACGCTCCATTCAGTAATCATTTACACCTCAAAGTTATTCCTCTTTGAGGAGGGACCATGTCCGTAACATATTAAGACTCGATAGAAAGTAACAAAGTCTTTATCGAACTGTAACTTATTCCTGTAGTAATGAATATTGTCTATAGTCCAAATTTCTCTTTTCTGCATGCCTCTTAATTATGGAAAATGTCAAGTTGTGCCCATGAAATGAACCTAACAAGTTAAGGGGCAACTGGCAGTGGTGGTTGCTGATCTTGACTAACCTAACTTCTGACAAAACTGACCTTACTCTGACTCTTGGATGTTTTGATTCCAAAATTAATACATTTCTTCCTTGGACCAACCTGTTTTACCGAGTTTCAAATCTTCATAATCTATCAAGGTCACAATGAGGTAACGCACTTAGACGTTAGAATCGTGTCGTTATCAGTAAGACGGATGGACAGACTGATAACAGCACGATTTTAAGAAGGACTTGTCGGATTCTTAATAAAGCATTTGGTTTTATTATTCTGATAATAAATCTTTTAAGGATGTGTTCATATGAGTAACCCATAAAATACTTCTTACGTCATAATACTAATGTAACCAGCAAATTTATTTTCTCAAATGGAGTGTTACCTAATAGGCGTACGTTAATTGATAACCTGTTAAAAATTTTGGATAAATACCCCAGGACAACCCCCAAAAAAGATTTAAAACCTCACTGCTGATATGGCCATTTGTAACGCCTGGTACCTGGTTATGATTACCATATCAAACACTCGTATGTACAACAATGTCTTTATATACGCCACCAAGATGAGTAAGCTTTCAAAAATACCAGATTTGCGAAATAAATCAAATTTCAAACTGGTTTTTCCAACAGTGCAATATATTTAAACAAAGAACAGTTTATATATTACACAGGCGTTTAAGTCAGAATTACAAAAACCCAAAATTAGTTATCGCGCGTGGTCTTTACAGTCCTTTTTTAACGGCTGTACGATAAACGATCTGAAAAGTATGTAGAAGTTTAACAACTTGTAAATTAACCATCTGTTAAACACACAAATGGATAGCGGTAAACGAACGGAGTAAAACCAACACACTGAAATTATCTCCCTACTTATTACAAAAGTGGTCGGTGTCTCTATTTCTTTAAGTATTCTTTTCTCAAAACTTTGTTGAAAACAATGTTTGTCCATTTTCTTTTTTCCCCTATTGTGTATTAGAGTTTCTACAGTATACTTTGGAAATCCATTAAAACCGATATCAGTATATAATGCCTGTATGATGTGTAAGTAAATTGTTTTTTATATAATGTAAGCTACTAGTTAAGGACACAGAAACGTTATGGCTATTTTAACGGTTTATCTCTTCGAGCCACACCGTTTATTGAGTACTATACTCTTCCTAATCTCATAAAATACTACAATATTGTTATAAAAGGCATTACAATTACACAAAAGTAACGAAAGATTATTGAGCGTAAAAATTATTTAGGTTTAGTCAACTGATGAAAATCCTTGATAAGAATCCATACATGTAAAGGATTTCGATACATAAAAACACACATAGTCAATCTATTGTATATTAGATATTGCTCTAATTACTTGAGGAGTGATCAGATACAATTTTGTATAGCCTAATTTGTGTCTTCAGGGAGATACTCAACCGAAAACCTTACACCACTTTAATAACATCAAACCCTAATTACTAAAGTTTAATTGTAAAAAATGTTGGGTTATAAAAAGGAATAACTTGAAAAATATTCCAAAATAAGAACAGCATACCTTTTTGTGTGGAAAGAGTCATAGATATTATTATTTGACACCACGCAAATAACAACAAGAATCCAATTATATTTTTATAGAACAAGTTACACAATCGTCCTGCAAAGATTTAAGCAATAAATAATGTTTTGTTTGTGTATTTATTTATGTTTTATCATCTGTTTAGTTCATGGTTAATTTTTTTCATTTGAGGTTATCGTTGTGATCATAGTCATTTTAGAAAAGTGAGCATTATCAAATAAAATATTCTCCAAGAGGTGCTTTCTATTAGCCTTTAACTTACACATATTTTTATCGCATTATCTTTTTCTAGAAGTCTGTTTGCTAAACTAAACGTTAAAAAAACTTAATAGGTACTCTTCTTTTTTGACTCTGCAGATTTTTATTTATTATTTAAAATTAAAAAGATTTTAAAATTTAACCACAGTTTGAGAATATTAATAGTCAAATATATTACACCTAATATATCTTTATATTCGTCCTCACTGACAGATATATAAATTTATCCTCACTGATACATCTTTATATTTTTCCTCACTCATATATCTATCTATTCGTCCTCCTCATGCATCTATCTATTCGTCCTCACTCACACATCTATCTATTCGTCCTCATTCACACATCTATCTAATCGTCCTCATTCACACATCTATCTATTCGTCCTCATTCACATATCTATCTATTCGTCCTCATTCACTCATCTATCTATTCGTCATCATACATCTATCTATTTGTCCTCACTCACACACCTATCTATTTGTCCTCACTCACACACCTATCTATTCGTCCTCATTCACACATCTATCCATGTGTCCTCAGCAATACATCAAATACATGCTTTCGATCTGGAAGACGAGGTATGGTGTAGCGCCATTTTAAGTACGAATAAACTTTCTTATAAATTTATATCTCGGTTTCATTAGTAGCCCTTACTACTGGTCAATTCCTGCCCCCAGCCATCGTCTTGAGCTATTGTCGTTTTGTTGGTACAAAACTAGGACAACCACCCTTCTCCTACCACTCCTGTCTTTACAATGGCAGGTCTTTTATTGTCATCCATCTCCCTATTTTGATTACAGTCGACCTACCATTGTTGGTATTTCGTTGTATTTTAATTAATATTGGAATTCTGGTTTCCAATATAACAGTTAACCTGACATCTATTTAAAAATCTGGATATAAAAACTAAATTTTGCTCATCTATTGTAATAATTAAATAGATACTAACAGTTTTAGGATTTGTTAAATGTAGTAATAACCAAGTTTTTCATGAGTCCTACTCTCGTATTATATACTATTGTGCACTTATATAACCTATGTATCTTTTGTCTCATTATCATACTATGTGTGACGATCACATCTGCCCTGGAAGTGGGTCCAGAAAACTGTAACGTACGACAGTAAATCATTAATAATAAATACTAAGAACACAATGCAATAAGAGTGAGAATACGCTCATAATTATTTATTTTGAAGTTAAATTTAAATAGTTTTATAATGAATGAATAAGTATAATTCTGTTGTATATTAGATTTTAGTTGAACGCTTTTATTTTCAGTCGGAGAGACAGAGCTCAAATGGGTGTTAAAGCTAGATAATGTGACGAAATACGGATTTAGCGCTATCTCTGGACGGCACGCTGAACTAATTTTGGCACCTAAGCTAAATCGACAACGTTATTTTCTACTAAGTGCGTTATCAAGATTTATTCACCTACTGTTTATCCATGAACATAAATAACTCAGTCCAGCCTGTTTCACGGTGTATCACAAAACTGCTGGTCTCATGCACTGACGCTTATTGACAGCTGAGGGGTATGTTTCATATTTTCGAATGGAAACAGAAACGGTGCGCACAAAAACATTGGAGCACAGACAATGAAAGGATGTAATCCTCACCACGGCGCTTTTGTCAGCGACAATGGCGCGACTGGGCTTGTGTGGGCGCTTTGTCCCGCACCCGTCAAAATATTGAGCCCCCGCAGAGACCCTCGGGAGTATGAATAAATTACTCTCACACTTTATACGGAAGCTAAACAGGAATCGAGGCCGACGGGTAGAACGATACCGTTCTGTTGTGACCAGGGAGATTTCCAGGATAGAGAGATTATTCTCCTGCAGAGTGTACAGATATACTTTTTATAAATTACTCTTACACTTTATACGGAAGCTGAACGGGAGTCGAGGCCGACGGGTAGAACGATACCGTCCTTTTGTGATCAGGGAGATTTTCAGGATAGAGAAATTATTCTCCTGCAGAGTGTACAGATATACTTTTTATAAATTACTCTTACACTTTATACGGAAGCTGAACGGGAGTCGAGGCCGACGGGTAGAACGATACCGTCCTTTTGTGACCAGGGAGATTTCCAGGATAGAGAGATTATTCTCCTGCAGAGTGTACAGATATACTTTTTATAAATTACTCTCACACTTTATACGGAAGCTGAACGGGAGTCGAGGCCGACGGGTAGAACGATACCGTCCTTTTGTGACCAGGGAGATTTCCAGGATAGAGAGATTATTCTCCTGCAGAGTGTACAGATATACTTTTTATAAATTACTCTCACACTTTATACGGAAGCTAAACAGGAGTCGAGACCGACGGGTAGAACGATACCGTCCTTTTGTGACCAGGGAGATTTCCAGGATATAGAGATTATTCTCCTGCAGAGTGTACAGATATACTTTTTATAAATTACTCTCACACTTTATACGGAAGCTAAACAGGAGTCGAGACCGACGGGTAGAACGATACCGTTCTGTTGTGACCAGGGAGATTTCCAGGATAGAGAGATTATTCTCCTGCAGAGTGTACAGATATACTTTTTATAAATTACACTCACACTTTATACGGAAGCTGAACGGGAGTCGAGGCCGACGGGTAGAACGATACCGTCCTTTTGTGACCAGGGAGATTTCCAGGATATAGAGATTATTCTCCTGCAGAGTGTACAGATATACTTTTTATAAATTACTCTCACACTTTATACGGAAGCTAAACAGGAGTCGAGACCGACGGGTAGAACGATACCGTTCTGTTGTGACCAGGGAGATTTCCAGGATAGAGAGATTATTCTCCTGCAGAGTGTACAGATATACTTTTTATAAATTACTCTCACACTTTATACGGAAGCTGAACGGGAGTCGAGGCCGACGGGTAGAACGATACCGTCCTTTTGTGATCAGGGAGATTTCCAGGATAGAGAGATTATTCTCTCCAGCAAACATTGCAGATATACGTTTTATAAATTACTCTCACACTTTATACGGAAGCTGAACGGGAGTCGAGGCCGACGGGTTAGAGCGATACCGTCCTGTTGTGATCAGGGAGATTTCCAGGATAGAGAAATTATTCTCCTGCAAACATTGCAGATATACGTTTTATAAATTACTCTCACACTTTATACGGAAGCTGAACGGGAGTCGAGGCCGACGGGTAGAACGATACCGTCCTGTTGTGATCAGGGAGATTTCCAGGATAGAGAGATTATTCTCCAGCAAACATTGCAGATATACGTTTTTATAAATTACTCTCACACTTTATACGGAAGCTGAACGGGAGTCGAGGCCGACGGGTAGAGCGATACCGTCCTTTTGTGACCAGGGAGATTTCCAGGATAGAGAGATTGTGTTTCTAAGACATTACATTTATACGTTTTATAAATTACAGTCGCTTAATGAAGTGATTAAGCCTCCTCCCTGATTTTGAGGGTACCAGAAATTGTAAAAATGCAATACTTATGGCGTTTATTTATTATAATACAAGATAAAGCTTCGAGGAGGATGTTATTTTTAAACATCTTAGATCCTTACATTCAAACACTGGAACGGTCTAAGTTTCGGTAGAATAATCTTAATAAAGGAGGTAAATTTTTTTAGAAAGATATTTTTCGGTTTACACAGAACATTCTGTTATCTAAATTACAAATTTCATCACTGAGGAGGTCGAGCTCGAGAATTTCATTCAATTTCGGTTTACACTTTTTGGGGTGTTATAAATAATATTTGTTTAAATTTTTATAACTTTTACATTACATAATTAATCATAATACAAAATATACAATAGCTGAAACGAACTAAAAAGCATCTGTTTGGTTATGTTTTCGTTTTACCCCTTTTAGGTAATTACGCCAAGTAGCAGTAACGCCTACTGCCTTATTTATATATCTTATTCCTACTATTAGTGCAACTTATAATAAAAGAATATAGCCCCTCAAAAAAAAACTGAAGCCCTTTTCTAAAGTCTGTTTGACTACAATATTAAACAATTACCATAAAAGGAAAGTTCGTTAAAATTATAAACTCAATACACGTTACTGTATGAAAAGAACAAGGGTGTGTTTTATTAGCATGATAGGGAATAAATAACGGTAATTTGCTGAGTCAACATTTTGTACAAAGAGTATTATGATTTCAATATCTACAAAGAGATGTCTTTTACATTCTCGGAAAATTAATGAGCTGATATTGCTCTGGATGAAAATAGACGGCAAACCGACCCCTCAGCCATACTTCATGATTGTACTTTATCATACAATCCATTCCCTTTGATGCAGACATGATAATGATTATTTTTACAGCAAACGATTTAAATGTCAAAAGATTATACTTTGAAATAAGAACTTTATTTCATTGCTCAATTTACAAAGCCGAAAGTTAGATATAAATTATATTAAACTCATTTTAAACTACAAACCCGGAAAATATAATTTGTATTTTTCTGTGAAGTGTTCTAACTTTGTTCGGTTTTCTTGGATTCCATTTATCATAAGATTAGTTTAATAATGATATTATTTCATAACTCAGTTTACAAAACCGAGAGTTAGACATAAACTATTGGCTGATGATTAGCGAAGCCTATCACACATGGGACTGGAAAATTTGTATTTATGTACATCTGTCTGTCCGAACGTTGTCTCGAACCAACCGATAGACTTTATGTTCTGCATGAAGCTTATTCATATGTACATAAGGAACGCTGAGTTCAATGATGGTCCAATGTCACTTCATGGGATTTTTCCGATCGTTAAAGAGTATATTTTTAGATTAGTCTTATGGTTAACCAGGATGGCAACGCTAAAACACCAGAATAAATCAATTTGTAAACAAACTCGGGGTATTCGTAAGTGATTTTATTGTGAAATATTAACAGATATAGCCTAACTATCCCAACACATCCAACATCATTTTATGGGTACTGGTTGTAGACTTTAACTGTGATATGAAACGCAATTTACCTTGTTTTAAACTAGTTTTGAAGTTGAAAGAATCATTTGTATATTTGTGTTTACAATTTTATTGGGGTTATTTTAAATATTTTATTTAATTCATTGAACACATTATCATGATTGAAAAATACTTGATAAATGTTTGATTTTGGTTGAACTCGTTAATATTATCGTTTATCATTTAATAATATGTTGTTACTATTAAAACATGATAAAAATTTAATGTCAATAACAAATAACGCATCAAAAATGGTCATGATATAAGATTTTAAACTTATTCAATAGATTAAGTCTATTAAACTCTATTATTTTCGTCTAGAAGAACATTGCATACTTTATAATTTTAAATCATTATGAATTTTTGGCCACCACGCTGGACCTACACATAAAAACCTACTACATTTGGTTTAATATACGAGTAAATGTGCTCTTATCCTAAGGGATTTTGGTTTGTATACCTCAATCTTTTATTGAGGCGGTGAGGCAGATATTACATGATGAACGAGTCGTAGGAGCCGTCTCTTGAGGCTGGGATATTTTACGTATTGTAGTTGAATTGATACCAAATATACATTGTAATAAATTAGAGTGCATTTGAAATAAAATATGAATTTACATAAAATAATGCGTCTAATTTGTCTAAAAACCTGGTAATAACAAAATCCCGTCTTCAGATGCTTTAAATTGCCATATAATTTAGGTGCTTACAGAATGTTGGCGTTATTTGTAAATGTACAAAAAATTTTAAATGGATCATTGATCATTCTAGATAATGCTAAAAGGGACTTAAACACCGAACATAATATTATTACACACTTAAGGGTTTTAAACACTTGCTATTTGCTCCAAACAACATGACTTTCAGTTATTTTAAAATCTAAAGAAGCTAAATACGTATTAAGAAATACTTTTGTTCACATTTACAAAAAGTAAGTAGTTTTCAGTATAGTGAATTCAGGATGATGGTGAGGACTCACAACAATGTCAGCACTTAAATCACGATCGAATAATATTGGAATTAAGTTAGACCAGTGATAACCTTTAATATCCGAATCGAAAGTTGGTGTAAACTAATATTTATCTTGCATAATAACTTTTGAGAGTGATAACTTATTAGTAATGGAAGGAGAACTTATCACTTTGAAGAAAGCAAATTTCATTTACTCTCAACCCAACAATTTCAGTGTATTTTAGTTCAGAAAGGGCAAGTACTAAATTGATGCACCAAGATTGAGATAAAGCCCTTTCGTTGAGTCAGGTAATCTTGGACTGTTTGCCCTTAGTTAACAAAGGGTTGAAGATGAAGCTTAATTAATGAAAGTCTTCTTCATTTTAGCCAGCTTACGATGTAATTGTGTCTGTGGAGAGGATTGCTTTTAATGAACTTCTTTAGCTTTTTGTAATTTTACCCTTATCCAAACACTTGGAAGAGCGCCGGAGTTCTTAAGCGTTATTAAAACTGATAGTACTGGCTGCGCGCAGTGGCGTCCAAGTAATATCAACTTAAGCAAACTGTTTTATTTCACCAAACGAGGTTAAAGCTGTATTCTTTTCTTTTCTTTTTATCGCTTATAAGTCGTTTTAAACTCTGATATGCTTCATTACAAATTAATGTACTACGACTTTTCCATCTGGACAAGCTTCCGGTTTTCTCTCGAGGAATTCTGTCAAAAGATTAGTAATTAGAAAAAGTAGAAATATGAAATCAAAAGTATACTTAGTTTGCAATATTATTATAGCTATGTATTTTTTCTGAAATGTTAAATTCTCTATGTAGGTACTATAACAATACAATTTTTAACAAACCAACATGTGTTTTGGCAATTATACTTGTATTAAACTCATGTATAGACTTATATGTATATATTATATATATATATATATATATATATATATATATTATATATTATATATATATACTATATTTTTATATTATTCTGTGTATGTTTTACAAGTGTACTTGACAAAGTTGTAATGCAACGAAATATTGTACATTAAACAATTATTGTAGTTTTCTTTTGAAACTGCTCTAAGATATTATATGTATGTATAATATATATAATACTATAATGACAATAATATATGCCTACAAGGTAGCAACTTTAGCTGGCTCTTGATTGAACGTAGGCCTATTATAAGAGACAATTACATGATAAAGGAGAAAAAATATCAAGTGATACAAAAACAAAATCACGATTTTCTGAGAAATATAACCTGTTAAAAGAGTTTAATCTAAAACATAACAATAAATACTCACAAATAAGAAATGAATCACAAATAACCACTACAATAATATACACCTCAATAGTTGGTGCCTAGTTCCATCACTGGAAAGATACACTACTATTATGATAATGTTTAACCCTAGAGATGTTGGTACTTCGTAGATATAAATAATTGAAATACAGTGGGCTTTGACAAGAAGGAATCGAGGCAACGTTTCTGGTCAATGGTTACTAAAAGTGCTATTTATCGACAATACTAGTACGATGTTCATTTATATAGTAAATACGAACGCACTCGGCTTAAACTAACAAAATGCGGTACACTGTAACAACACGTCATCTCTATACACGAAGTGAATATTCTTTAGGTTATGACATCAACGAAGCACAGCACTTTATGTTATACTAAAAAGTTTGGTTATAAATATTGTGTGTGCGACACACATATTTTCTGTTGTAAAGATTTACTTTAAGGTCAGCGCTTAGGTTCTACTTAAAATATTTTATATATACGTCTAATCAATATTGTAATGATAAATAGAGCAGATACCTTTCTTTGAAATGCCTTGTTTCAGTTTACGTAACTTAAACAGCAACATGTCCGTATCCATTTATGTTTCATCACATATAATAATCTCTAAAATTCAAAATTACGGTTTGATACACTGTACTGTGATAACTGTAACTGTTACATAACCATACAAGGTAGGAGTACGTCACACTACTTGTCGTGTAACAGACTTTACTGAGGTTACTTGAATCTATAGCTTATTTTATTCACGAGCTGTCCTGCAGGCATAGTTAATCATACAGAAAATATATTGGCACATCCTCCTGCAGACAAAAAAAGAAATTATGTCAACCTACTAAGTGGTAGACTTCAATGACGCGCAGCCAAATTACATGGTTGGGCACGCACTATAGCAAGTTTAATGCAAAATTTAAAGTTTGCAGATGAAGGGAACTATAACATAAGGGTGCGCTGATATGAAATTTTGTCATCGACTTTTAACCTCGACTTCCCCCTCCCTCTTTTTAGTCTACAAATATAAATTGTCACGCGACTTAAATTCTTATATGATGGAACTTTGTTTACAAATTAATTTATTCTGCAAGTTTATCGTTACCGTCATAAGACTAATGAAATAACTTGCGCTAACACTCAATCGAAGTCTATGAAGTCACATGCACCTTCATCGAACTTAGTATAGAAATTAAGGTGCATGCGAACTTTCAAATCTATTGGTCAGTTCGTTTTCGAGATATCGTGTGGACAGACAGAAATGAAATTTGTTCAAGCCCCTCAAGTGGTAGGTTTGGCTAACGCTCAGCTAATCGTGGATTTTAGTACCTTTCGGACTTAATAAAATGTTTTTTACAATACACATAGAAACTGACGTTTACTGTTGAGGTCTTGATCTTCAGGTGCGCTTGGGTACTAGATAATTCCTAAACAATAGATATCATTGCACCCGTTATCTCAGGAAAGTGAGGAGTGTTTCTTTATCATCAGGAGCAAACAGGGAGTCAGAACTTCGAGATCACATTCGAGATTTAAAGGGAATTCCAAGTGACGAGTGAGTTGAGGAATTTCATTAACAACACAGTAACTCGAGGACTCGTACTAGTTATAAATTCGTTTGAAAACTTGTAGATTTGAATATATTGAATTTTATCACTGTCGTAATTCTTAATAATACTAGTTGTAATTTTCAAAACTATGTGCCACGGTTTTAATAGTTACACTATTACGTAGCTTTTACAGAAAGTTATTTTATTTGATATTTCCTATATTATATTAGTTATTATGTCTTTTTAAATTCCTCACTATTATTTCAAATTTTGAATTCTAGAAATATTTATTTCTATAATTAATTTATCACTAATATTATAATACATTTGTCTGAGAATCGGAATTTGTAATTTAATAAATGATCCGCAGACGTTTCAATAATTCTCTTATAATGATTTTGGATTTTTTCAAATAAAAATCTTTTTCAAGTATTTCTAAAAGAGGAAAAATATCACGAGTGTGCATTCTTTATAGCTCTTGGACTTGCGATAGCGATACAAAAGTTAATGTAAAACCCAAACAACGTCTCATATAAATTTTCATTTAATATCTTTTTATAAAGAAACATTCCTTTTTCCTACGGGTTGCATAATGTTAGATGGCAGCGATCCAACACAATCCAATCTCTGCAACTCTCTAGATTCTCATTAAACACTTGGTCTCCACATAAATGCCTCCCCATTTTGGAAAATTGGCTGACTGTGTCAAACAAGGATCAAATTTCAGAAATAAACGCCCATTTTGGCATCTATGATTGAAAAAGTCACAGATTAATAAATCCATGATGGTTAACAATGGAGTGACCTCCTACAAGTGGTGCTACGAATGCTACTGGATATACAACAACACCAGGGTTGCCAACCCTTTGAAGTATTGCTAATAGCTTTATTTTCTCTTAACATAATTTTCATATACTTCTTTCAGCATTCAAAGCAAGATGCGATGTTATACAACCTTTGTACCTAGACTAGCCGTATAACCTCTCTTCCACGGACACAAAGGTAATAACGAAACCATAGCGCCTGTCTCATCAGTCCCAATGGTTCTTAACATTTCACTAATCAAACACACCAGGACACAATGGCGCCCCGCCCGCCAAGTAGCACGCAGATGCTCACTGCTCACGTAGGGCTTTGTGTGTTTTTAATCAAGGCCAGAGTAATCTTGGGCGCATTGTCGTCGCTCTGGGCAAATCAGATGTGCCCCGAGAGCTCTGTCATTCTGTCGATCTTTTGTCACTCCGTCGTGATTTGTGATTTCGTCCGAGCTTGTGCACGTAACCGATATTGTCATAACGCGAGAGAATATGACACAGTGATACATTCATGTACAATATATATTTACGATTGGCAGTATGATGTGATATATAAGTGTGATTTATAAATGTTATAGTATATGATCTATGGAGTAAATATTATAAAACCTTAATCACGAAAATATTTTCCAATATATAAAAGTCGCAAAATCCGATTGACAAAAATTATGTTTTAAGAATTGAAATAATTGATGTTCATAAATATAAACTCTGAATGATCTGCTTAGTAAAATGGTAACGAAATAATAAATATTACAATTTATTATTAGGGAAAAACATTCTAATGTGGTCCAGAATAGAAACAAATAATTGGCCTCTGCGTGTTTTCTGTTGCCGACATACATATCTTAAAATTGTTGGTCCATTTAAAAAATGATTGAACTGAGCTGTTAAATCTTTACAGATGCTGAAAAAGTATTTCTTTTTTGTCTTTGTGCTACTAAGGTTAATGTTAGATTAAATTATTTGTGTTAAATGAAGCTATAGTATCCGTTGTATGTAATATTTTAGCATGAAAATTAATTAATCAACACCAATATTACTACGCATTATAATAGTTAAGTGTGTGGAATAAATGAAACCTTTGATTCAAATAGTACATTCACGAACGTTAAGTTGGTTTTTTTTTTTTTTTTTCAAAAAAAATGAGATAAATTCAACCGTAACCCTCAACCAAAAAGGATAACCAGTAAGTACTATATGTATTAAGATGCCGTACCTCATTTCAAAGTAAACAGTTTTTACGTTGTGAATTAAAATTATAACTATTGCAGTAGATCAATAGAAACTGACATACAGATTAGATTTACGAGTGCAACGACAACTTGGGGATTTTCCGAAAAAAATTGTACTAATCGAGTCCTCCAAATCCTGCCATGAAATTTGAAATACTCTTCGGCTCATGTTCGATGTTATGTTATGATAACTTTAGCTATTCGCATTAACCGTTTTGATTATTAATCTCGATCCAGATCGTTTGCTACAGCAACCCTCTGGTTTGTAACACTCCTAAGGATACGGGGTGTGACGATACAACTGTAAAACTACCGTACCGGAGTGTAAGGCCGTCTCAGTCTGGTTGACGGCGCGGTGTGTGTTTCAGAAACTTAATCCGGTCCTGCTCGCGCTCTGTGATTCTTGCCGGTGATGAACATAAAAACAATAGTACTGAGGATATGGAGAAAAGTGAAGAATTTCTTGATTCCGTCCGGAGAAGAATTGCTTTGTAGCTACTGGAGCGCTTGTAAACCAGAGAATATTAATTATTTTAATGAGTTAATAAGTAGTTAGATTGATTGTGGCATTCATCATTTTAAGATGATCTTGCAATAGTTGTAACCAGTTACGCTTTTGGTGCTGAAGGGATTTAATATTTTTGTCTTTTTCCTAGTTAATTTTCCTTTTGAGAAAAATCTCTCGCGTGTTGAGTTTGCTCAGCTAAACCTCGGTTTCTCGAATTCCTCAGATTCTCCATACCAGTGTCGTGGCTAAAGTTCATTTTATTACATCCGCTGTAGTGGAACGGCTCTTATTGGAGTTCTACACTGCTAGAAAAAACAAGAGTACCCGTGTAAAGTACTCACTTATAGCTCTGTTATCTCCTCGAATTCCTCACATTCTCCATACCAGTGTCGTGGCTAAAGTTCATTTTATTTCATCCGCTATACTGGAACGGCTCTTATTGGAGTTCTACACTACTAGAAAACACAAGAGTACCCGTGTAAAGTACTCACCTATAGCTCTGTTATCTCCTCGAATTCCTCACATTCTCCATACCAGTGTCGCGGCTAAAGCTCATTTTATTTTATCCGCTGTAGTGGAATAGCTCTTATTGGAGTTCTATACTGCTAGAAAAAACCAGAGTACCCGTGCAGAGTACTCACCTATAGCTCTGTTATCTCCTCGAATTCCTCACATTCTCCATACCAGTGTCGTGGCTAAAGTTCATTTTATTTCATCCGCTATACTGGAACGGCTCTTATTGGAGTTCTATACTGCTAGAAAAAACCAGAGTACCCGTGCAGAGTACTCACCTATAGCTCTGTTATCTCCTCGAATTCCTCACATTCTCCATACCAGTGTCGCGGCTAAAGCTCATTTTATTTTATCCGCTGTAGTGGAATAGCTCTTATATACACTATGGCTAGAAAACACAATGAATCCGTGCTAATGGAAATATTTTTGCGTACCTAATGCAAACGCGTTGAAAGGAGCTAATAATGTCAATAAGTTACATTCTTCACACATACTGTAGTACCAGATATGTGGTAGATCTTGTAGAAAAAAGATAACCGGTGGACATTTTTATACCTACCACATTTACGGTGAGGAGGTTAGACTTTTATGAAAGTATACTTATTGTCTGCTAATAAGTAACTGGTCTCATTATCTGTGACAAATGCTTTCCACATAGTTACATCACTAAGTGTGTCCCGTGCAGTGAATTTTATTTGTATTTTAGCTAACTATTAATCGCTGATAATCAAATTTCAGGCTACATATTGCTAATGGTAACTGTCCAAGCGAAATAGTAGTAAATCCTCAGTTGACACATTCGGATGCCACTAATTAACCTTGCTCAATCTGCATTCCGTATATTTTAATTGAACGATTCACTTAGAGGTTCATTAAGGATGATTGACGATTGCCTTTGATCTATATGAATTTAGTCTTTTGAAATTTAAAGGTAGGGAATATATAATAACTATAGAGGGACATATCTCAGATCTGAGTATGCAGGCATCCAATGGTCCATTTGTACATTTTATCAGTAAATTTTACCAACCATGGTTTTTTCTGTGGACCAGGATTTCCCACAGCAATGAACCTGATATGCTCTTTCAATTTAAAAAATTGCATTGAAGAATCATACGCCTTTGGATATCAATCCTATTACATTTTTGTGTTCGGTAGTTCTAGCTTAGTCAAAAGAATACTGGTTATCATATTTCTTTTTACTAAAAATTACCTCCTAAAGTTACTAATAGAGACACTTGAATACATTAAAATATGTTGAAAAAGTTAAAACGTTTATGAAACAATTTAATCAATGAGTTTAATCTAATTAACTAAATAGTAACATGAAAAGAGGTCGAGCTATTCTGCTCATCAGATTAAAATATCTTCTCTTCAGTATAACCGTTTGACGCAACTAAGGTAAAACACTTCGTAAAAGTGTTTAATCTTATTTCTTTTGTTTTTTTACGTACCTGTTTTTAATATGCATCAGTAAATAAAAATGTCAAATTCTTTGATATCTAAGACCTGGATTTACTATATTCATAAACCTTTTATAATATTTATAAAGTTTTCTTGTAACCAGGTTTTAAATAAAGATGAACAATAGGACAGCAGTCAGAGAAAATTACGTTCTCATTCCTACTAACAATACGACCTGATATTCTGCCCATTGGGGCTCACTGTAATATTTGTGCTGAGGCTCAAATTGAGAATAATGGCCGGGAGTTTCAGGTTCCGACGTTGACAGACGGAATGTGCGTACATCAAACTGCAGCCTTTGGAGCATTTATCTGTGTCAGTGAGCCGAACCGGGTACCCACAATGCCCGTCATCTCTACACCACATCGAGGCCGTGGAGGCGTCCTCTTTCCGGGCGTTAAACCAAATTTGATTTCGTCCGAAACACGCTGCCCGTTAAAACTAATAGAGTGAACTGGTTTTCGCCAGATATAAAACGAGGAGGACATCGTTAGGGTTTATAGTCCTGCTGTCGTTCACATAATTTTATGACACATCTTAGCCTTCCTACGCCTAGCGGGATATTTATGCCTCGATCAAAAACACCTATGGTCTCTCCGGAGTGGGAGAGTTGGCCGAGTGGAAAGCCGGGCTCGGCTGGAACACCGAAACAATGAATTTTCGAAAAGGTCTGGATCCCAAAGAAGCCGGTTTTTATATCTTGTATAAACAGTGTGTTTTAAACGCCGCTGAGACTATACAGTATTTTTTTTGTTGTTGTTGTGTTACTATTACTGCGTTTAGCAATCTCTCTGTTACTTTTGAGCGTACTTTAACGAAAAAGGGTTTTACCTTACTTTATTTTGAAGTGTACATATAGAGATAGTTTGTTTTTATGTCATCCATAAAACACAGAATATTATAATACAGAAATTTCAATTTGAAAAAAATATGTTTGGTAGTTAAAAGGTTTTCAACAAAAAAAGCCGTTTGAAAACGAAACCCACTACAATATATGTTATAGACGAGATTAGTAAAAATATAAAAATACACGATAGTCCATCTTTACCCCCAAAAAAATTAAACAGTACGAAACTTTGTAGTTTTGGAGAGTTATAGTTGAGATTTTGTTGTGTATTGCAAGATTTTCTGTTAATTTCTTTTTACAAAATTGGAATGGAGGTTAACTCGAAATACATGTACAAGCATATTTTATGTGGACATTTACAACTTCCATTACATTATAACGTTTCCATGAATATATTTGAGTACTGTATAATTGATTATTGAAAAAGTTTTGTTTTCCTATACCACTTTTATTAATTTGAAACCTACTCATAGTCATTTGGTATTATTGACCATATGCTTATTTGCAATACGCTCTAAAATTCTTATCTTTGCCATTTTTCAGTACATTTTGGGCAGAAGTTTGTCTCTTCGTTATATATTTACTTAGTTATTTATTCACCAACGGCATACGCCATTTTATATTATTACAATACAAACAAAGATGGTCAACAGAATAAATCAAGAATTATAAATACTGTTAGTTATTATATACTTAATAAATGAATGAGTGGCTAACAAACATATAATAAAGTACATGCAATGAAAGCAAGCAATAACTACTACTTGATATGCGAGCAAATAACACGAAACTAAAATTTGACAAAGTAACAATTAACAATATAAAAAATCAAGCAAAGAAAATAAAGCAACTAAAACATTAAATGTGTAAGTACTAACAAAACAAATAAATATTTCAAAGAATAACAATGTAGACCATTAACGATCTAAAACAAACAAATATAACGAAGAATAAAAATAATAATATATTGTTATACTAATTTCGAAATTTTACTTACAAACATTTTCCATTTTTGGAATTTATCTGGGGAAAACTATCTCCCCACAAACTGATCCCCGGTTGGCAAAAAAACTGATGAAGTATATAAGAGGGTGTTTTTAATACAGCCTAAGGCCCCCAAACCCCAACGAGTTTTATTTTGTGTGGCTATTGCGGCTCTCCCGCCGACATCAGATACCCCACCAGGCTAATGATAGGCTACAGAGACTGACACCTTTTTTACCCTCCTACAACCCTTATTGTGTCCCCTATGGCGGGGGGTATCTCAGTCAGGTAGACGGAAAAGGAGTCGTTCCCAAGAACTGTTCCCATAGGTGGAATCATTCTTGAGTATGAATCACACTACACCTATCTGAAATCTCAACCCAAGTGGTAAAAACGACTTTTTATTTTAAAACTATTTTCAAGTTATCTTTCATAACTGGGACCGTCCTAAGTTGAAAGAAATACTTTTTCTTTTTCTCTGCTCTTTTCCCAACGCATTTGTATTACAGGGTCCATTTTTTTTCAAACCCTAAATAAAGTTCTTATTTTTTTAATAAATTTGTAATAAATATCTATAATAAATAATCTATAACTTTAATAAATAAGCGTTTTGTATAATTTACAAACAATGTTTAAAGAATATTTCAAGGGAATTTTTCCTTAAAATTATAGTACTTTATGCTGCCTGTAATATTCATAGCAAATTATAAAATTTCATAATGTCTTAAAATGATTCATGGAAACTTAAATAAATTTGTTGACCAAGTTAAACTATTTTTGACAAATCGAGATTTGTATTAGTCCCCAACCTGTAACCGAAATCCCTTTTAGAGGATATAATGTATAGTTGTGGTGAGTACCGTACTGTCGTGCATTACAGCTCCTTTAAAAGGTGCATTCGTAGACCATTAAATAGGCAACATTTTTTTATAATGTGGCTGCTTTTAGATTCTAACTTTGAACGACACTTGTTTTGAAAAAAACTCTAAAGTTTATTTCAGTATCCAGAGTACATCCAGTACAGCAAGTCAAGAAACGTTTCGTATAACACAAATAACTTACGCACTTCCTTTCGAGAGGTGGAATCTGCACTCTTCTACCGGTGAAAAATATACAGAAAATATTCATTCGTGATGACACACGTCTTTTTATGCTTTGTGAATTTTGTTTACGTTTTATGTACGTGTCTCATAGCGTTCTGTCTGTTTTCCATTCGCATGTTAAATATATGGATTCGAAAAAATCCATGTATGACTGGAAACCGGGTGAAGTAGAAAGATTACCTCTACATGTTTCCGGTCCACCCACTCTCGCAGGACTCCTGGTAGACGTGTATGGTCTACCTATGGTCTCGTTTAATCTCGCCATCGTGCATTGTTCCACAGTTCCCAGTAGACGGTGTTCGTGATTCCTTTCTTAGGTCTGTGGTGGTAGCTGACACGACACCCTAGAGGCGTTCTTCACAGGCTGAATGAGACTTTCAGGTATATGGACCCCGTAAGCTTTGTCTGTAAGAGTTGACATGAGGCATTGACTCTAAGTTGGTCGCTGAAGTTCCAGTGATAAGTGGTTTGCGTGCTGCAAGAGTGATCAACTCTAGAGATAATCAGTCGATCAAGTGCATGTAGAAGTCAGAATATCATCTCTTCGTGCATGATGACTTGGTACAGGATGTTGTTTTCTCACACACCTAGATGTTTAATAACTTTTGTCTCATGTTTCGGTTTCTCAGGAGAATCTCCCATGAAGACATGGCTGGGTCCTCATAGCTCACCTGTGGAGTTAAGTACCAGCGACCATTCTACAATTACTTTTCTCTCCTATTACTCAGTTTCTTTTCCCGTTTTTTTTTTCTTTTGCCAACAACCAAAGGATCTACTTGCCAAAGAAAAAGAAACTTCCTACACCTAATTTCAGGAGAATTATTTTTGTCGTCCGGGTTTAAAACTCATTTCTTTCTTTTTTAATGATGTCTATTACAGAAGTATTTGGTTGCAGTAGTATTGGTTAGTTGTAGCCATTATTTGTTGCGCAAGAAAAAAAAGCTGTTATAAATAAGAGAAGGTAAGGTCCCATTTGATGAAGTATCAGCTATTCGCAGTTTTATTGCTAAAATTGCTTGTGCTGCTTCAGGGTTTTTGTACGGTTAGTTAATTTGGTAATGTCGTAAATCAGGTTATCATTAATAAAGACGTTGGTGACGGTCTTAGAAGATGTTTCTAGATGTCCCAAATGAGTTGAGATCCGTGAATATTCTGTGAAGAATCTGGAAATATCTCTTGTGGGTATTTTAAGGTTATCCATGTTCAAAATAACGGATCAATAAATTTGAAGACTACAAATCAAACGTAAACAATTTTATTTAATGTTTTATTCATCTGAGTGTAATTTTTCTGTAAAACTCTTCTGTAAAATACATGTAATTAGAAAAATAAACGTTATGTATGCACGTAATATATATTTTAAGTAAAAATCGGAAACACCTATTTCATTATTGATGAAAACCTTTAAAGGAAATTTATTCCATGGGAAGAATCACCATGACTGCGTAGTAAGTATCATGTTACAGATGTAATTTTATATTCTCTCAGAGACTCCAACAGGTCTATGTTTGTGGATGAGCCACAACGGTTAGGATTCCATTATTAGTTTTGCTTTAAAACAATTTATATATGCAAAATAACATAGTTAAATAAAATGTTATTTCTTGAAAAATTAAATTAAAACTACATTAGTGTAAAATGTATTCAGTAGCTGTACAGTTTATTTATAAGGTACCTACTACAAAGACTAAAATTAATCCATTATACGAATACTAAAATTTACATACCACTATGCAAACACACACCTACCACGCACATAAAATGTATACATAGTTAAAAAATAATATCATAGCAATAAACCAAAATATTTGAAATTTTCAAAATAATAAATATAGTACAATTAATTATATTCCACTGATCACTCAATAAAAATTAGGAGATTTCAATAAACATCCTGTTTCAAATACAATGGTTAACATTGTGGATCCTGGAACCGAAAGAACTATTCATTGATCACTCCAAGATTAGATTCGTGGTAGGGCTCGTTCTTTTTGTGACCTTCAGATACTTGTATCACCAGCTGTTCCGGAACTAATGTCTTTATCCTCCCTACCCGCCCCTCCACTGACTCGTACAGTTCGGATGTTGTCACAAAATCACAAAATACAGCCTATTGTTGTCGGGTCGGTTACGGTCCATGTTTGTTCCTTCTCCTGGCCGCGACCCGGAGCTGTGGGAACCTGCCTGTTGTAGTTTTCTTGTAGAACAGCTGCTCTGCTGATTTTTTACCGTTTCCTACCAGTTTGAATCTGTCGCGATGAGAACATAACATGTTTAACAATATTTTTTAACACTATTTGGAATTTCATTTTCGTTCGTGACGTCGTGTACTTTTTCTACCTCTATGTCTAATGCTACCAACAGAGATACTGTCACACTACATCAGGTCCTGGTGTTACAAAAAGCACAGAAGAGATGCGGAAAACGAATGAAATGTAAAAAGCATGTAGCTGGAGTTGAGAAGAGGCTGAGAATGATACTTGAGTTAATGGAAGACGTGGGAACTACGAACCCTCCCGTCTCTTCTTGGGAACTCTTCTCCAGTTTATTCGTCCTCGGAAACTTTTTACTGGACAGTTCATGATAGTAAATATACGTTAGCCCACCTGAGATTTGTATGACATTGATTCGCAAAGAATGCTTTTGAGGTGAAACTTTCCAAATAGAAACATCAATGATGATCTGAAAGATTTTGGAATTTAAACAAATTTCCAAATATATTTTTGCATGATTATTATTGTAGTTTTTTATCATATTATTTTGAGGAATTTAAAAGTTCTAAAGATTTGTAGTTCCCGATGGGTTCGATAAACTTGCAGAATATCTGCAGCGTTGTGTGATTTTTGCAAAGTCAGGGCAATTTTCCGGGCTGGATTGGGAGTTTCCAGTACATTAGGCTAACGTTTAGATGGCGTTGCGTTCAGACTCTGTTCAACCCTCTTCTAAAGTACGTTTTCCTCAGAATTTGTTAAGATTAATGTTTGATGGTTCCATCACACTGTACGTTCATAACTCGAACTCTCTAAGTGATTTTTTTTATTTCAGTAATAATCTACATGGTTTAGTATTTATACACTTAAATCTTAATAGATGGCCAAATGAACGATTCTGGAATCCCACAAGGATTATTCTTTATCTCCTTTATCTTTATCCGGCTCGTAGTTTCTATCGTTTCATCAACGGCTGTCCTGGTAATTGATAATCCGTGCTCGGCAGCTTTTATGCCACCAGGCGGGCCAATAAAGACGATAGCTCTTATTTGTATTCTTGACTGTTGCACATCGTAAACCTAAAGACGCCGCCTTTTTTGGTTTCTCTGGCAGCCGACGTTATGCAAATTGGGATTTAACACTTGATGAAAGGCTGGACCACCGGCCGAGCGTCTCAAGGGAGACGCGGTTTTTGTTACTTGTTAGATCTTATCAATTTAGGAGATTGAGGCTGCGCGATCAAAATTCAATGCATTACTTATTTTTAGTCACACTCCTTGCACAAACTAGGCTGATGCCTTAACTGGTTAAGAAACTGTGTGTAAGTTACCATCGTGTTAACGTGTTAAAATTGTTTTGGTTGCCATATCATTTATTCTTCTACTGTAATTGTAATTTATACTGTCATATTTTTCAGTAATGTGCTAAAATATCTGTATTTTATACTAAAATAAATCAGTATGCAAAACTTTTAAATCTAAATAATATCGTTAATAAATTTCATTTAACTTATAATTATATACGTATTGCTAAATGTATTACATTTATGATCTAGGCATGGACAACCTATATAGTCTATTTAGTACTTTATATATATATATATATATATATATATATATATATATATATATATATAAAGTACTAGTATGAAATATGTCTTTATAACAGAGGAGTGTTAGGGTTATCAAGATAATATGTCGCTCAACAACATAATGTACACCAGCAATGTGCACGAAGTGTATATACAAAAATAAATTTAAATTAGATAAATTTTTAAATATATACTTATAATCAATATTAACAAAATGAAAAATATATATTAAATTTGGAGTAAAATTTTACTTAAATGCAAAGTAAAAGTCAAACAATGTAAAATTCCATTTTTGCCTTAAATAGTTTTAAATAATTTAATTGTACATCATACGGAATTTATTTAATGAGATGGGGTTGTTGAGAGGAAAGAAGAAACTGTGACGTCTCAATTCTTGACAAGTCGACAAAGTTTCCTGAGCTCCGACCCGAGCGACGGAAGGAGACGTTCCCCAGTTTATAAACTTGGCTGTCAGCTGTGGCATTGCAGTGCAGCCAACCGAACCGCTCAAAATGTGACGGTTCAGCATTCACCATTGTTATAGACTTGCAAAACAGGCAGGCAGCCCTGTCAGCGTGAATCGGGTAGTGGTGGAAATGGCAGAGAGAGGGTGGCACAACACGAGGATCAACAGTTCACTCTTGTTCTTTAGAAGATCAATACAGTAATTAAATGTTGATTCTCGGAAACTCTGAGCTTGAAAATCCGTCACGTAAGATAAGAGCTAAGAGTGGTGTAGTATTTTACACTGTTACTGACAATTTATACAGTATCACAAGAAAGAAAAAAATATCATGAATAAAAATAACTATATATAATGCTAAATAGTTTTATAGGTAGGCTAAATTCAAAATACAATCAGACATTTTGGTCTACATTTCAAATTAAAATAACTTTCTTCGATTTAAGAAGATGTTATTTTGTAATTTTCATGTTTAATACATGATATTTCATTCATCTGTGTTTTCAAGGTTGGATTTCTTATCAAACAAATTTTAGGAACAAATACTGTTCAAAACCGGTATATAAAAATAATATAAATACTAAATATTTCCTGTTGTTCAAAATACACATTTAGAAATAAAATAAACCGATTACTAATGGGAAATTGCATTTTTAATTTACTGAGAAGCGTTTACAAGATTAAAACATTTTTTTAATTTGTCACCTACTCATAAAAATTCATAAAAAATAAGACATTTTTGTTTACTGAACGATATAATATAGTTAACATGTATTTCCGTTATAATTTATAGAAATACATAAGAATTACATACTTCTGTACATTTTTGACTTCCTATCACTGAAGTGTCCTATTCTAATAACAGTGTACCATTCCTCTATTACACTTTAGGTTTGGCACCCCCGATGTGGCTATATACTACACAGAGTTAAACAGAGATTCACTAACTGAGAACACCTCAATTCTAACATTAATGTTTGTGTAGGGAGACAATATAGAGAGAAAATACATTAACAGAGTACACCAACTCAACTCCAGAATTGGTTTAGTGTATGAGAACAGTTTATCCTTCAGAGAGTAAAAATATAGTAACTGACTAAACCAACTGAACTACAGCAGTAATGTTAGAGTAGGAAAACAATATACATAGAATTTAAAATAAAATAAGTACACCAACCAAACTCCAGCAATTATGTTAATGAAAGGGGACAATATATATGGAGAGTTAAAAATACATTAAATGAGTACACATAATATACTCAGTAACGTTATTATTGGAACACCAATATATAGAGAGAGTTAAGTATACAATAACAGACTTCGGTACTCAACTCCGACGGTAATATTCTTGTGGAAAGGTAATTTACAGAGAGTTACAGATATAATAACTGAGTACACATATTCAATTCCTGCAGAGATATTAGTGCAGGGAGACAATGTACACGGTGAGTTAGATACAATAACTGAGTACACATACTCAACTCCGGCAGAAATGTTAGTTTAGCTACACAATATAAAGAGAGAGTAAAAGATACAATAATTGAGTGTACGTACTCAACTCCTGTAGTAACATTAATGTAGGGAGACAATGTAAACAAAGAGTTAGAAACAATACTTATACTCAACTCCGACAGTAATGTTGGTGCAGGGAGACAACATACAGAAAGAGCTGTTAAACATGCACTAACTGAATACACATACACAGCTCTGGCAGTAATGTTGGTGCAGTGAGACAATATACAGAGAGAGTTAAAGATACACTAACTGAGTTCACCAGCAGTAAGCCTATACGGGTGGGATACGCAGCACGATCCAGCAGTAATGTTGGTGCTGGGAGACAACATACATAGAGAGTTAAAGATACACTAACTGAGTTCACCAGCAGTAAGCCTATACGGGTGGGATACGCAGCACGATCCGGCAGTAATGTTGGTGCAGTGAGACAATATACAGAGAGAGTTAAAGATACACTAACTGAGTTCACCAGCAGTAAGCCTATACGGGTGGGATACGCAGCACGCTCCGGCAGTAATGTTTGTACAGGGAGACAACATACAGAGAGAGTTAAAGATACACTAACTGAGATCACCAGCAGTAAGCCTATACGGGTGGGATACGCAGCACGATCCGGCAGTAATGTTGGTGCTGGGAGACAACATACATAGAGAGTTAAAGATACACTAACTGAGTTCACCAGCAGTAAGCCTATACGGGTGGGATACGCAGCACGATCCGGCAGTAATGTTGGTGCAGGGAGACAACATACAGAGAGAGTTAAAGATACACTAACTGAGTTCACCAGCAGTAAGCCTATACGGGTGGGATACGCAGCACGCTCCGCCGCTCCCGACTCCATTACATTATCATATGTTGGCTTTGTAAAACACTCTGCCGTCATTGTGGCTCTTTTGTTACACCATTGTTGCTGTCTTCCCACGATTATGTCGTGATAATAGGTGTGAAAAGATGCATTAATGGAACACTGTAATTAGCTGTAAGCTGAATTTGAATTATGAATTATATCAATCAACTAACCAAACTACTTACACATCCGTTAAAGTTCATTTTTGAAATGTCATCTCGCCCATATATTGTGAGTGGTGCAGACATGATAAAGGCATAGTTTATCTCATTACTTCATGAAAAATCGGATTAATATTTAATTATGTGGGTGCTTAGGTTGATGACTAATATCAGAATTTTAGAGGCTAGATAGCTGGAAAGAAAGTGCAAAAATTATGCCGATACGTATACACCGTTAATTATTCGTATTTTGAAAGATATAAATGATGTCTTCATTACAAAACCTCAAAACAAAGTTACAGTTGGAGATAAGGTGCAAAAATTATGCCGTTCCGTAAACGAGCGTCAATTATTCGTGTTTTGAAAGATATAAATTATGTCTTCCTTACAAATAGTAGTAATATGTATAAAGATAGTTAGGTCTATAATGTAATTTTTTTGAACTAGCTTTTACAGTTGTTATGCTGAAATTCTAAATAAATTATTTCCTAATCAACACTTTCATTATTTCAGTTTTCTGCACAATTATTCTTTTCAGACTCCAAGGCACAGTGCGTCCATCCAAACTGATCTATTTAAATCACGATTCTCGTGCTCTTAGGACTGCTGAGAGGCGGTCCAGGAAGCTGTTGAAGGATCGCCTTCCACTCGGCTACAAACAAGCCGACAATATGTAAACCAGCTCAGGATCACCGACATCCAACCATCGGCAGCATAGGAATCTCACTGAGGACCGCTGATTGGCACACTTCCAGTGTCGGATCTACGACTTACAGCTGCTGCTCTTTATCAAGCGTTATTCTGGCGCTCTGAGAAGAGACTTGTGGTCATCTTTTATGATTGAGACTGTTCATAGTGGCTATTATTATAACTGTATTACTGATTACCGTTAAATATTTGGAACACCTTGGATATTCATTCAATAATGTTAACCGCAATCTAAGTGAATATACATAGGTTTAGCCAAATGAGTCCCATTAATTCCACAACGTATATTTTATAGATATGAAGCAAACGTTTTTAGACTTTGCATGATAATTCTGAAAAGTCAATTGAATCAACAATACTCAATTAAGACAACTAAACATTTTCAGCATTATTGAATTCTAGTTATAACGTAGATATGGTGTGAAAGGTTAATTTAATCTGAATGTTAAGTTAAGATTCAGTTCACCTTCCTCAGACTGCAGCGTCTATCGGCAACGAAGAAGGTCATTTTGGATCTCTTCAGACGAACATTCCAAATTCCAGGAGTCAATTCTATTGAAGCGTCATATTTCAGTCAATGTACTAAGAGGATGGTGAACTGTAACTAAAATCAACATTCACATTATTATTCATCTTTTGTTCATCATTAAATGTTCAAGTCTTTTTGAAAGAATATAATTTCGTCATAAAACTTTATCAAAGCTGTGAATGATAAAGAATATTTGAGGTTATTATTATGCAGTAAAACCTGTCTATGTCAATGGCTTTCTTGATGAGCAATATCTTTGATGTTCATATTGACTTTGTTGTGTTTATCGCTTTGTGTTGATTAATATGGTTACTTTTTGCATATTTAACGTTATAATGTATTATGTGACATCTGCAGAAGGTGATAAATACTATTCCTCATAACGACGTGTTTTTGTCATTATAACAATGGAAAATAAACCAATTAAACTGAATTAAATACAAAAAGTTTTACATATTACCAGCGTACAAATATATTTTTTACTACGGACGATAAAAATGCACTGGAACGAAATGAGATGACTGAACCGTGCTGCGTAAGCTCGTCCTAGTGCCAGATTACGGTGGTGATAAAAAGGCTTTCTAGCTGACGTTTTCCTGTTTTTCCTCACTTTTATGTTAACAGAACAGTATTTTTAATATTTGTCATGCCTTTCCTTTTTTTAATCATGGAGAGGATTCGAAAATTGACAACACAGTCATAGAGAATAATCATTAGGGAAAAATTTAAATGTAATTAATTGTACATAAAAATTGTACCCTTACTTTAGGATTGCTGTCGTAAGGTTATAAGTGGTAAGAATCTATAGACCTTCCAGCGACATGGCGGTAGGTGGAGCCCTTGAAATGAGGTTTGTCAACTCTGTAATTACGAAGCACCCACATTATTGCTGAAATATTAACTTCTCTTATATTTAGTATTGATTTCGGATATTACTAGGCTGAACGTTGTATCTCCTGGTTTGTCACTTAATGATTTTAAATCTAACGTGCCAAGTACTGTAGAATGAAATGTACTGCAGGTGGTTAAAAGGTTGACAATAGTTCACCAATACAGTTTTATTTTTATAACAAAATGAAATATGAGTTAAAAAGTATGAATAAGGCGTAACTTGTTGCTGCTGGAGATTGGCTGGATCTCAGTAGGTGTTAAACATTAATATACCGATATAATGGAGTATCGAATATTCGAAGGATCCAACTGAAACTCTCGGCATCCGAAATGGAGTGATTTTTTCCGTTTATATTGACGTGAAGATGAAATAGTATGTTCCATGTTTTAATAAAACCGATCAATCCAACAAAGGAACTTCATCACATATGTTGGTAACTTTAAATTGAAATGAACTTTCGTAGTATACTCTGTTTGTTGATAAAATGTATTTATCCTGCGCTTTTTTGATACCGTAGTGATTATCCCATGAGACCAATGAAAAATTATAGTTACTTGTAACTTGGCTTCCTTTTGATATTTTGACACCAAAATCAATAGATTTGTTCCTTGGAGCAAGAGGAGCCTATGTACCAAGTTTCAAGTGTCTAGTATCTTTGTATCGAGAGTTATCGGACTAAACCTCCAGTCTCACTCAAAGATGTCAACCAATAAAATAAAATTATCAATGTAAAGTAAGGAACCAACGTTTTCTAAAACTACTCAGGGTTTGGTTGTGATAACGTCGATATCAGTTGTCACACGCGTCATGAGCACTGAATGATCCAGTGTCAACCCACGCTTATAGACTTCTTTGGTTGACTCATTATTGACAGTGAGTGGTATAAGTCGACACAAATACTCGCAACACCTCGCTCGCGAGTAGCTTATCACAGCGAGTCACGAGCACCGTCTGACCAATCAGGCCACTCACCTTTCCCAGATAATCCCTTCAGTGCCGCTCGTAAATCGGATAATTAATAATTTCACGGCTCGGCTCACAATATTTACAGTAGTTTACGACCGAGTATTTCAGGATTTCCCGGTTACAGGTTACCGCCTGGCATTATTAATCACGGTTAACTCGTCCGCGACGTGTGAGAAATACGATTACCGCGACAGAGCTCTCCTGCAATGTCCTGGTTACTTCTTAGGCTCCTTCCTTAGACGTGCATCGCCAAGCGTATGATCGACCTCAGGTCTGAGATAGATTAGGCATGGAACTTCAGGAATAACGAAAATTGTTAGTCTGGCAAACATTTTAACTTCAAAACCTTTTTTATTTTAATACAATTTTAATAGCTCTGTAGTAAATGGCAATAGCCATTCTTATGTTAGTAGACTGTAACAGACTATTATTGACGATGAAAGATTTGAAAGGATAACAGGATTCCGGACATTTGCCACCGTTATATTTTTCTTTATTTTTGTATGTACAGTATTTATTATATGCTCATCTGAAGAAGAGCATAGGTTTTAATCCTCGAAACGTTGTGTTAACCAGTTTGTAATGTATAACAATCGCAAATGTCCGAAATCGTATTACACTTCAGACTTCAGTTTTTAGTCGTACTAAACGTTGGGAGTGAAACTGTGTATCGTACTGTGGTTATTGAGGTATTGTCATTCAACTTCTGTGCCGCTGTACACTCTGCCTGATGTTGTGTATAAGATATGATCTAGAATAGAGCATCAAATAGTATTTACCGCAGTCACCTGTATTGTTTAACCTTTCCAATAATCACAAGAATTCAAATACGAACACAGAATATCAGACATATTTGGTATGGACATCCAAGAAAATTATGCCAGAAAGCAAATTAATGTCTAAAATTCTATCTTTTTAAATTAACCGTCATCAATAATGAGCTTTAAACGATATATCCAAGTGTAGTTTAACATATAGTTAAATCAGTTTCATGTAAAAGCTTTAAAGGCCTAGCATAATATATTGCGCTTAATTTACGTCCATTAGTTAAGCCCTGATAGTAATGGCACTATTAAATCGCACGTGCTGCCAACTCTGCCGCCGAAAAGTGATGATACATTAAGTCACTACCATAAAATTAAAAAATCTTCAGTAATATAATGAAACTAGGGTTTATTGTTCGAAATTCTAGTTTTTGCATAGTTTCCTTCCATTATTCACAAAGTTTTAAAACTGAAATAATTCGGCAGAATAATACGATTAAATATTTGGTATAATTTTCAATGCTATTGAAACATCAGACTACTTTTTCTACTTTTAAAGAAAGACAAACCTACAGGAAAACATATTGCAATTGTTAAATTTTAACCTTTCGATGTGTTTTTTGTTTTACATTGTATAAGGACACAACCTATTCCTCCGTGAAATCGCAAGGGGAATTTCGTCTAAAAAGAAATCTGTTGTCACCAATGCTAGTTCTGGTAACATACCTCAAGAGGGTGTATATAGGGTTAAATATCAAACATTTTCATACCTTAACACCCTTAAAATCAACCATCAGATACATAAATAATATTTATATCAGTATCAAACTACGAGGCAAAGACAATGAGGTCAATAATTTTACTGAAACAAATCGGTATTTATGGGTTGGTTTTTAATGCATCAATCTAAAATAATTTGATATGAAAAATAAATTAACCTTTGTTATTTTTTAACCTTTTCAATCCGCTTTACACTTCAACCCCCACCAAATGGGTGGCGGTTGACAATATTTATTACTTTCTTAGACGAAAATCCTTTATCGGTTTCACAAAAGAAGTTTCTATGCTTATGCAATTCAAATTGGAGATCGGCTCCACACGTCATAACTCCTGCAAGTTATACGACAGTGGTAACGGTTTTGAATTACAATAAACATAATCGGAAACGAAGGTGAGCAGGATACAAATAGGAAAGGAAAGGTACTGCAGATTATGCAATGGTAGTACTCGTACAACACTGATCTCTGTATCCACGTGGAAATTATCTGACCCCACGTAGCCTCTGTAGCTCTGGCCTAGATGTTAGGCGCGAACTAACCAAACACCCGATTCAAGTCAACGTGATCCTGCACCACGTTAATATGTAGTTATTGGGGTTGACAGTTTACTTCTGTTGTAGGTCAAGCCTATGACTGCTAAGCCTGTTGACATGTTTAAACCCTGTCCACTGACCCCCAGTAAAAGAAGATTAATGGATACTTCAATAATTAACCGATTGGTCATGGTTTCTCTATTTAATATGCATAGCTAATAGTTACCACCCATAGCGTGTTTAATGTATGCATTCCTTAGCTCCTTCCATGAAAACCTCACTTTACCGCTATGAAAGTTTCCCAGCCTTAAAAAACATAAACGTAAAGCAAAATCCTACATTATTTTTAGAATTTGGTTCCTCTATTACAAATTATGTATATTTTTCAATTATTATTTTCTTTTTTAAGGACCTGAGCATTATAAGACTGTTAAGAGCAAGTCATACACATTAAAGGTGTCACTGTCTTTATGTTAAGATAATGGAGAAAATTATCATATTTTTTATAAATATAACCATAAAATTTTAAATAGTATAAATTAATTTGTATGTCTAATTAAAATGAATGCTGTTTTTACGTTTTACCATGTTTTATTATTTTTAAGCAGTCTGTATTATATGTATGTCGCTCTAAAATTATATCCATGAACTACCAAAATTTATTTTTCTTCTTACCAAGTCACTTGTTAAGTGTTGTTATTAATGACCGCTAATAGACATACAAGGTGAGGTCCCTATTGTATTTTTAGCCCATACAGTATTAATATTTCTGAACTCTTTTTTTAGATACTTTGGTGTTTACTAAGATGGAATTTTTCTTTTTATAATGTTCCTGAATTAAAACGTCCTTCACATATTATGAACCTATATTAGTATTAAAAAGATTACATACCTATTGAAATATGTTCTTCCTTTATTGCTATAAAATGATTACTGAATACACGTTATTCAACATAATAGATTAATATGCATCTACAATGGATTATGTAGATGGATTATACTGGGACAGTAAATATATGTATCGTTTTCAAAAGGCGGCTACTTGTAGCATGGGGATCCAGACCCTTTGGCTTATTCTGGAAAATAACAATTGAATTTGCCCTAAAACTTGATAACGTAAATGACCCAAAGGCGCAGCGCTGTGGAAGAAAAACAACGAGGCTTTATTGGATTCGCGGATGAAATGCTCATCACAAACGAAACGGTAATATAACGATGACGACACTCATTGTTGGAATGAAAATTCGTTCTAGACACCCTCTTGACCCTGTCATTTCCGCGTCTCACTGCTTTGTTTCTCGGGGATTACGTAAATGTCATCCCGTGGTTTGTTTCGGTACCGGATCTCCTTCCTAATTCCCGTTTGAATGTGTTTGTTGTAAAATGTCTTGATCTCGTTTATTAATATTTCATCTTCCTTTAAGCTTTTAAACTTTGACTTTTAAACCTAGATGGTTTTAATAGTGATATAGGTTCAAGGACCACACGAGTAAAAAGGGGATTTCGCTTAAATTTCCACAACTATCTGCAATGACCAAACTAACATATCTGTATTGAAAAAATTGCCATTCTAGTGATTGTGAATACCGGATACAGTATTCCCATAAGCAAATGAAACAAATTAAAATTAACCCATTAAGCATTGTGAGAAATTCAATTTCAATTGTTTTAAGAACCTTGCCGATGGCATTGAGATTAATTAAAGTAAAATTAATAAATAGTTTCACCAAATATACTGCTACTTGATATACGCTATGCAGAGCACATTTTTAGAATTTTCAACCTGAGTTTCATCGTGATGTGATGAGTATATTTGGACTATGCTGGAACTATTGTGCCCATATAACCTTTATTAATACGGAATATAAAACAACGTATCATTCATGATTTTATGTTTCGAAACATTTATACAACGATGACATTTATAAATATCGACGTAAAGAAGTGTACGTCTCCACATGCCACAGACTCCCTTCCAAACTTATATAAACCTAGGTTTTAAGAACATAGCCAACAATGTGGTTTATTCAAGCTTACCTGTAACCTGAATAATGTTATTTTTATCGTTGGAAAATTTATTAAACTTAGATTCTATGGCGTAACCGGTTAAACTAGTAATATTTCTCTTCACACACTAGACTTTTATTGAATGAACCATTTTTCTAAATGATCGTCAGTACTTTCAATGTAAAATAAAGTGAATATCAATATCTACACTAGTGTAATAATATAATGTTTCATTTGTCTACCGGCGTGGAATGTGCCCTTGTTAATTGTAATTAACCAGATGGTGGATATTTTCTGATATATTATACATTTTAGTATATTTAGTTATAATTTGTTTCGTCTTCTTTTGTTAAGTCAAAACTAACCCAAGACTTGATTGGGGTTCACTTTTAAAAGATTATACAAGTGATTAAAAAATCTCTTGTTACGTGTCAGCCTACATAGAAGTACAAGTAAATTAAATTCTTAATTTTACCAACCTTGAAACTTAAAAAAGTGTGTCTCTCCAATTTGCATAAATATCTTTCAAATTTATGAAAATAAAGATGACACAATTTATTGTTAAGAGATGTGAGCAAGCCCACATTACCTCTTCAAGCAAAATCACCAGTGGGACCTAATCTGACGCACAGTTAATTAACATTTTTTCTCTTATTTCTTTATTCATATTTAGGAAAATTTACACGTTTAAATTACTTGTTTGGATACAATATGCTACTAGCGCCTTTAATGTGTTTATAACAATATTTACTCTTTTTTATTTTATTTTTATTATATACGATTTTAAAATGTCTGAAAGCAGCCTGAAGAAACAGAATAATGTTAATGTTTGTTTAATGTGGTACTGTAAATATTATATCATTAATTATCTTCGTAAACTAAAAACTTTATTACACATTTATATTGTATTCGTTATTACCCAAACTATTTAAAATTGTTGATTTCAGGAGTTGCCACTACCAAAGACGTGGTTTCTCCTAGAGTGGAACCTGATTCAAACACTTCTGTCCAGATTGCCTCAAATTTAGATAACTATTGACCATAAGCAGTTATCCGATAGTAAATGTACTGAGAGATAATTCTAGGGGCTGTAGGTTTATAGAGGCCAGATGATCGTGACACTAGGACCCAGTTGTTATATAAGCTAGAGGGTTCTAGATATGGGGTTGCTGTATGTTGCCTCAGAAATCCGAAGCATTTTAGAATTCATAAACGTTCACAGCTAATTACATTTTTTTAAAGATTGCAAATGTTCATGTCTGTTATGATCTATAATGTTTTTTTTACAAATCTAATACAATATCTTCCAGGTAGGCATTGAAAACTTGTAATACTTGCCCGGAATGACGGGAGATGGCTAGTCAAATTTAGAAAGACGTGACAGTACTGGGAACTGCCGCTAGGAGCGTCACGTTTATAGTACTTACTCGCCCGTTATTCAACACATCGTAGCACTGTCGCTTTAATTCGTTTAAGTCCAAATTTCAGGGAAGAATTATTTATCTACTAATCAAAGAATAACTGAAGTGATATGCAGTTTGAAGTTGAGAAATCTAGCTCAAAAGGTTCTCAAGATGTCGTGTGGAGAAATACATAAACAAATGTACCTACGAGAACCTTAGCTGACGTCAGGAAAATAAAGAACATAATAATATTTAAAATATTGATACAAACATATTTTCCAATGTTAAAACATTGTTTCATTTAACAATGGCAAATTATGATTCTCTTCACAAGCCCATCATCGTCAGAAATATACTTTAAATGAAGAAAGCTACTATTTCAATACCCCTATTTAGACCTTTATATTTACAAAGTCATAAACTATGAGACTAATAATAATGAAATAAATAACAATTAGCAGCTATAACTAACCACGCTGGTATGGATTATTGGAACGTTCCGTAGTGGGTAGTATTAAAACTGCTCTAACATTTCATATTTATTGGTTAGGGTTAGAGAGCGCGTAAAACCCATGTAATAACCGGAGAATTACTGGGCCACAAACTAAACTAATACCGGCATGTGAATGGATAGCTGTCTGTTGACCCATATGGCCAACATTATTAAACTCATATTCCTGTTCGGACCCGTCTGATGCGTCCTCTTACATCATCCGCTCTACTAGGTTCCAATTAAAATAACTCGCCAATACAGATTACTTTGTTTATCTGCATGTAATCACCTCACCCCCTCCACTCCGTGTTCATTTTATCTTCTATTAATTTAATCTGTATAACTCGTTATATTATGATTATAATATATCAATAACATTATTACGATTCATACATACAGTTTGTTTCGTTGTGGTTGGCATAACTAAAGAAAATGACTATATATATATATATATATATATATATATATATACTGTCATTTTGTATATATATATATATGTATATATATATATATATATATATATATATATATATATATATATATATATATATATATATATATATATATATATATATATATATATATATATATATATAGATTACATGCAGATAAACAAAGTAATCTGTTTTGGCGAGTTATTTTAATTATATCTCACTTTGTTAGGATCAGTGTCTGTCTGAAAAATTGTATGTTGTTTTACGCACATCCAAAAAACGGTTAATGTTAAAAACGTAAAACATGGGGCATTTATGGCAAAACAAATTAAATGAAAATTCTTTATTTAAGACTTGGCGATAAGGTTGTCAATCCCTCTATACCACTCAACTGCATCAAATAAAAATAAAAATAATAACGCATTCCGTTTCAAAATTAAGGCATTAAACAGTTTCACAAATCTCTTGAAAACGTTAATCGTACAATAAACGTGTAGTTAGGTATTACATTTAAACCCATATTTAATGGTATACGATATAATTATCTCCAATCGTATCGCCTAATCATAAATTACATCATAGCAAGTCGTCATGATTTGTTTGGTTACATACATTCACATTCGAGTTATTTAAAACGTTTCAATATCCATAGTTTACTGTATCGTTAGATTATATAACGCTAATAAAATCGGGAGAACCACATTTCTATGCTCTCGATAGTTTTTAGTGTCAGAAATGCTGGGATATTTATTTAATTAACTGATAGAATTTATCTGAATTAGGCCACACGCAGGCTAGTGTAATCGTTCCTTTCCCCAAAGAAAAAAATTGGTGCAACTTCTCAGTATTTAGTGGTTTCTTAAATTTGGTTTGACTATAGTTGTACAATCAGGCTATAAATGAAATTATAAAGCTAATATTTCTTAGCCAATAAAAACCATATTGAATGTACAATCCTTTAAACTTAACTTTAATTGTAAACTTTTTGATGTAACCCCTCCTTCCCCTTTGTAACACTTATCTTCAATAAAATTAATTTTGAAAATGTTGCTAATTCTGTGGAATCTTAATAATCTGGTCTTGAAGTTAAACACTGTCAATAATTCAATAATTCCTTCAGAGTTTCTAAACTGAACAGGAATCTATAAGAGACATTGGTTCAATGACCGATCTTATCCAGTTTTCAAACTTCGCGCGTAGTGTTTACTTAGTTCCGCTACTACAACACAGACAGCGCTGAGTACTTTACGAGGCGCGCACGAGTACAGAAGAGATTAGTACTTAGTAGTAGTATATTATCAGCGCTGTTTACGGAACATTAGGAGAACGAGGAAAAATGAATAAGAAAAACTGGAAACCTGTGTAAAATGCGATTCCTGTAAAACCTGCTGTTACTTATAGTTTACTAAGTTCTCAGGTGAAGTGAAAGTAAGTATGAACTCTGCGTATAAAAATTACAATTCCAAATCTAGTTTATTTTACTTATACCTTTTCGAGGAAAACGAGAAAGTTTATTATTAAAAATGACAGCTAAGGTCAGCCTGGGACTAATACAGGCCAGGATGTTAAACTAAGCACACTCTGGGGACGTGTTGGCGATGCAGATTTATTACAGTACGTTTTACGCGTCGCCCTTTCCGTCGAGAGTGTGTTTTTTGCGTTTTATTTTCCTGTATATTACACTACTGTACGTGTTTTTCATTCCAGTCAAACTACCGAGTTGTTAGTATTAAATCGTAAAGTTTAGTTTATTCCAGAGGGCGATATTACTTTTATTGTTTTTTTAATTAAATGTTTATATGTACAAATGTATTTGTATATTTTGCAAACTAAAAAATAGACGGGATAGTTATACACTTGAAATATTAATAACAGTTAATCAATAACAGGGGTACGTCTCACCTAGTGTCGCTCGCATAATAAAGTTCACTGCGGTAGTATATAAGATTTCAAGTCTATAACTACATGTGTCACATATTACAATTTCATATGAATGTTCTCAGTTTATTTACCATTTAACTTATTTTGAGTTTTTCTCGTTGCCAGGATGCAGCATAAAACCCATAAGACCAACATTGGACTCCGTGTTTCCTGTATAAAAGTGAAGATTCGTGGAAAATTTCAAGCCTATGGGTCAGTTCATTTCGAAATATCGTAAAGTAAAGATATCTTATTTTACCAGGCGAAGTTAGAGTTAAGAAGCCCTCTCTAACACTCGATACTCGACATAACTGGTAGGATACATAAGTAAAATCTTTCTAGCTCCTCAAACGATAGGCAATCACGCTCCTTAAAACTCGTTATTCTATGTCATCAAAATATAAAACCTATAATGTAGTTGTTGCGCGTTATACGTCATTTTAAGAAGTTCATTGTTTGAGGCCTATTCTCCTTCTTTTATCGTTTAGTAAAACGGAAGGATCTGCGTTTTTAACATTAAGAGCTGTTCCTGTTGAGATGAAGATTTCATTATGTAGATAGTTTGAAGAGAATGAAAGTCTATGTAATTTGAAGTGACAATACTGTTAGAAATTATTTTGTTAAGACTGAAATTAAACCTTTCAACCAATTCAACTGTAACGTACTACATTTATCAACAGCCAAAAAAACCTTGAGGCAATCGGAGGAGGATTAAATTGCTTCGATCGTACAATGAGATCAGTGTCAATATGATTTGACACTATTGCATTATTTTAGGACCCTTATTTTTCAGCATCGATCTTGTACAAGAGAACATGCCACTGAAGGACAAACATACCTAATTTATCATCAACCATTCCAATCAAACTGTTTAAACGTTTCCTCTTTTAGAAAACACGTTAAAAGTGCCCCTGGGGCAGAAATAAATATTTAAAAGTTACTGACAACTCGGTTAAGCTCGTGAAATACATGCATTTCATTCATTCCTAATATTTTTAACATGTTCTGTGTATTGTGATTAGCGTATTTTGAGGTACGGGAGTTCACGGGACACAGGGCTTAGTTGTTTGTTCTCAAAGTGACTTGAAACAAAAACAAACCACAACAACTTGTTCTTGGGTCCTAAGCCTTGTGTTTAACATGATGACGTTAACTTGGAGTAATAAAGTTAGAGTCAAATTAAAGAGCAGAGTTGTGGAACTGAGGGCTACAAACAGTGTAACAAACGACAAACAGCTGAGCAAACTAGCATTGTCGCCTTGTTTGTCCCTTGCTCAGCTGCTCTTGTGACAACCCCCTCCCCCTACCATACACTGCCCCATCCCCTGGTATTTGCGATGGAACAGGTGTTCTTTTACCTGAGAACAGGTTATGTTACATTCAAATTATTCTCTCTTAAGTTTCAGTGTATATTAGTACTATGACTGGATCTTGATATTGTATGTATGCTTCTTGTTTCGTTATAATATGTGCCCAAATTTATTTGAGGCTTTGAAAACCTCAATGTTCAAAGAAGAGTAGAGGATGGAGCATGTACAGAAGGGGTGGAGACTTATGAAAGAACTCCTTTAATAGGGTTCTAACAATTAGTAGAAGAGCTCATGTTTTCCGTAATAAAAATATTTATTACCGGGTATAAAAAATATAGTATAAACTGACAACCCTTAAAAATGTTAAATTAAAATTATTAAAAATGTAGTAAACTCCCTTGTATGAGTCCAATGAGTCAAGACAAAACATGTACCTAATGTTTTCATTGAACGGAAAAATTATGTTACATGAATATACTCATCGTAAACTGGTGAGGGTGAATTTAAATTTTGCATATTCATATTTCACCTAAAGGGATTTTACGAGACAGAAAAGAAAACATCTGTGGAAGAACTATAGATCGTGGGAACATGAGCATACTGGAGAGAGGAAGAAGGACTGTCTAGTGTATATATGAGTGTAAAGACTAACACTTGATAGTGTGCCACTCACTGCTCACTGCACTCATAGTCCGCTCCCACGCGTATCCCACTCCACTGATGATGTTGACTCTGTCTGTTTCTCCACACTTGACAGATTGATTTGACAGACTCTCTTTGAAATTATTTTTCTTTTTTTATAAGAAGTAACGGATTACATTTCACTGACCATGGAGATTACGCTCGAGAACACTAATTTTGGATCAAACCAAAGAGATTCTGATCGAAACGTAACAACTGGTGAGTCGTAAATCACAATAAACATCGATGTCTATTAGAGTTTGTGGAACACTTTTTAAATTAATGAAACTTGTGTTTATTAGATGAGAAGTAAGGACTATGAAGTTCTTTCTTTCAGTGAGGACACAGCGATAAACCAAAATAACAATCAACAACGTGGATATAAAAAATATTTGAAAATCTTTGGTCAAAAAATATCGAATCTCGAGTATATATCAGAATCGTGCGATATGAATCGTTAATAAAAAGTGAAAAACTTGAAATGTATTATTGGTACATATGGCTCAATGCCCTAATACTGATTTAGATTTTAAAATTTTTATATATCAGACACCACTGATAAAACAATGTAGATAGGAGTCGAGACACTAAACATCATTGATTATCGACTTATTTACATAATTCAGATCATACATCAGATATTATGGGAAGGAAATGTATCGAAAATTAAGGTCCAGAAACTCTGTATCGATACATTTGAAATTGTCGTCGTGGATCAGAAAATAGGGACCTGAGATCTTGGGCCAGAATCCATTGCATATAAATATGGACACCCTATAACTCACATATGTATCGATATATACTGACCAGGGTGTCGGCTCCGTGATATATGGATGGTATCTAAAGGCGCCTCAATATTTTGTCCCGATACGATCAACAGGGGCCGTAGGAGATGGTGGGTGGTTCCGGAAGTAATATATGACCACAGGAAGTGAATCCGATATTTATCATACTCGGTGACAGGAAGTTTATTGCAGAGCGGTTCCGCATGGGAAATCTCCGCGGATCACTATTTAGTAACAACTTTCTCTTTAGTAGTAGTTGTTATGTGTAGTAAGAATACAAATACAAAGGATTTAGTTCTTAACCAGCTGCCTTTATTGTGTTTTTTATTTTGATGATTTTCCTTAAGTTTTATGATGGTAAGATAAGAATAGGATTTTATCGTATATACAGGGTGGCGCAAAAGTCACTGGACAGTTGGTTAAAACAAGACTAGATTTATTTGAAATCATTTTTTATTACAAAAAATACTTACAATTATTTTTATATTCAAATTGTTTTCCGTCTTCATTAATACATCTTTGAAGTCTTTCTGGAATACTGTTACATACTCTACGGCATAGTGTGGGATCATTGTCCAAATCATAAAATGCGTCATGTATGTAGTCTTTCAGTTCGTCAATAGTATGAGGCTTTCGAGAATAAACAGAGTCCTTGACTACTCCCCATACGAAAAATCCATTGGTGTGATATCTGGTGAACGTGGGGGCATGTCAATATCTGCCCTTCGACCAATAACTTTTCTTTGGAAACGTTCGTTTAAATGTTTAACAAATATTCTATAAAAAAAATAATAATTCAGGGACTACAGCTTTAAACACGCGTAACAGATGAACTCACTAGTTCGATTCTTGTGTGTTTCATTGCATTGTATTGCCAACTTAAAAAGGCATAATTATCAACATTTAGTAATACCAACATCACGGACGAAAACTATTGTACTACGTCTTGCTGTTATTTTTTTCTTCTTTTAACCAACTGTCCAGTGACTTTTGCGCCACCCTGTATAGCCTATTAGTTGCGAGTTTAATGAATGACTTTCTCTTATTCATGACTTTTAAGGAAAGTTAAAAATATTTTAATAAAATTACTTAATTTTTTGATAAATGTAAAGTAGTTTATATATTATTTAATATTTACCAATATAATATTATGTATTATAATATTACTTAATCAACATATACTTATCTTCAGCAGTATTTCTTTGAGCTTGATGACGAGTTACCCCCTATACTAATATTACCTGCCCCTATACCTGCTATTTGTTGTGGATTGATAAAACAACTTTTTTCTATTTTCTTTAAAAAAATGATAAAACTTGTACTTATCCGACCTCCGATTACACCACTTATACATAAAATTTTTTGAACTTGTTGTTTATTTAAATCATAATACTGTAAATTCTATTTGTCTTAAATTATTTTTTTTTTCAAATTAATTATATGAAACGGATTTGTATAATTCTTTCAAGATTATCCTATTCTTAGTTACCGTGGTCGGAGGAGTGAGGGCGTTTTCCAAAACCGACAACAGAAAATGTGAAATTCATGAAGCTGACACGTTGACAGCAGTTAGTGGGGCAGTACATGGACTGTTTTGCAAGTCTATTAGCCGGGGGACAAGTCTGTCGTGTCTGTTGGTAACATTGCATGTACATCAGCTGGCAAATACTTGTGCCGTGCAGTTGGCACCAATGACTTGCAATGATCGTGTAAACTACGAGTACATTATTTTACGCTGCTTTTCATGGTTAAGTTTGATTAATGACGTAATTTTTCTGTGAAGAGTTTGGATCTCTGCGAGACCCAAACCAAAAACCCACCATCGCACATTTTATTGGTGGATAAGGAGGAGTATGTCGACCACTTCTTTTTACATAGACATGAAGGTATAGAGGTAACACGAACTATAAGAAATGGTAAAAAATACTTAGATTAAAGAAAAATACTACAGTACCACGACTGGTCTTCCGTGTTCTGATTTGTGTTATTTATCCTCTCTGTGAGGGCATAACTTCAGGCGACTTTAAATTTCAAACGTAAAAATTATTAATGGAATAATGGAAGTGTCAGTATTGCCATTGATAAAACATCCTTCTCTTAGTGGACGAAAGAATAAAATGTAAACATATCCTATGTTTCCTTAATTTAAAGTATTGACGCTTTGAACACACTTAACATATATATGATCGTAATCCAGAAACGAAAAGAAATACAAAATATTAATAAATTGCCCAATGTAATTTAAAAATTTCTCTATGTGTGCTAGAAATCTAAACACATAGAGGAATTAACAAACATGTTATAAGTAAATAACGCTGTTGTTAAGACAGTAATGACACACAAAGAATGGGATTTTGAAATTGTAGTTGTGAGTAAAATACAACTTGTAAGACGCACTCTTATGAGCGAATGCTGATTGAGGTATTTATGTTTGCTCTGTACACATCTAATATCCATCACACTGTTAGGCATTATCAGTACTTAGGTGATTACCCGACCTTACTGTACGCTATGACAAAATACTAACTTGCAGGCATCGATGTGTAATTGACCTATTTGTATCATCTGTTGAAAACTGTTAAAACCAATAATTGACGCAAATTTGATGTGGACAGGAAATCCATTTTACGCGGGCGGTCAGGTTGATACGTTTAGTTTTTCTTGCAACTTACAAACGCAAACTTTTGTTAACTTCGCTGTGACATACGTAAATCAACTATGAATATATTAAGACAATTTAAAGTCTTTCTTGCGCTATTAAAAATAAAATTAATTAACATGGATTTTTTCCGTTCTTAAAGCAGCATCCAGATAGAATAAAATCGTACTCAAATATTACCGTCATCGTCTGTGTGTTTTTTATCTAAAAAATAATTTGATGGATTTGTATTGTAATAACGATACATTGTTTGAAAAATATATGTATAAGTATGAATCTTATTATGTATATATATATATATTACATATATATATTATATATATATATATATATATATATATATATATATATATAAACAAATAGAATTAGCCTCGACGACCAATATTCTCGGAAGGAATTAAGCGGTGTGGGTTTTTCAGTAGGCGGACAGATTTAGAGTGTTTAGAAATTCTTTTCGGAACGAATCCACTACCACAAGCTCACGTTGCCAACGCCTCGGACCTACTTTGCAAGTTTATCGCCCCGTTTAGGTTGGCCACACTGTTTACTCGACAGATGTTGCCATTTTTTGTCGTTAAGTTGGCAGGAGACTCCCCAAAAGCATGTTTCTGTTAAAATGCGACGCGTTGATTTCATTAAGATTAATTGTCCTGTTTGTGAGTTAGTTTATTTATATGGAATAAACGCGTGGAGAACGATCTGGGGGGGGGGTTCACCACTATTGAGACTTGTCAGATGACTAATTGATTTGTAATACCACTTATGGTAATGACAGTACCATCTTGGCCCGATTCGTTAAGGCCCCCTCTTTAACCAATTCCGAACATTCCGAAGATTAATGACAAGATTCGGCCTTCCTTTCCCTTCGTTTTAAAGTGAAATAAATGCGTTTTTTATAAGTATAACACTTGAAAGTGAATTATCCACCCCTTCAAGATCAAAGGAACCTACCCGCAGTTAATTTGCGAGGGTTGAGTGTACTCCTTTAATATTTTAAGTGAAAAATTCTTACTTCCTCTTCTGTGCACGGAATTCATTATTAATTGCATTAATGTATTAACGTGTCTATCCTTTATAAAACACCACGTCATGTACTGAATAATTGGACTAAATAACTGAAGACTAAATCTAATTCGTATATTTTAATTTTTATTCCATTAAAGAGAAACAGAACTAATACAATTTTCTGTTTTTATAACAATCATAATAGTAACGTATCAAGAGCTAGTCCTAAATGAAATACTTTACATCAGTTTAAGCTGAATATACACCTAAAGTTTCATAGTTTCACGCCTGAATGTGCCAGCAGATATAAGTGATCGAAACGCTGAAAAGTGTCATTGTGTTATCCATCAATATTTAGTAAAAATCAACTTGGCATGTCTATGCGCAGGAGAAACAGTGGTTTATAACTTAACATGTGGTTTATATTCATAAATCACAATTGTACAATGTCAAATTGTAATTTTCCAGACGAATATTGTTAAAGATGCGTTAAAAATTATTTATTTATCTAAGGTTCAAATTGAGATTAAAAGGTTCGTACCATTAATTTAAGCGATTATGTATTGATCATTAGTTTGATTAAGTTTGTCTTGTTTCAGGTAAAAAGGAGCTAATATAATTACGTACTTGAGGTATTGGTAAGTTTATTCATACCACACATGGTTCATTTTTAATAATTTATCGCTAACATAAAAATTCAATTAAACATTTTCTCCTCCTTGATATTTCTTGAGTAGTATTTATTTTGAGACTTTTAGTGCAATCTTGAAAACACATATAACTTAGACCTTTTATATGTAGGTATTGTGATATACGTTCGGATTGCCTTTATAATCAATTATTCACAAGAAGCATTTTATTATATGGGGGTTTTAAAACTAATTAAAAACTAACTTTTGAAAAATTATTTTTATAGATTAAGAAAATGACATTCTAACATGAAAATGCATCTATTTTTATTTGTAAGTTCTACGTATTATCCAATTTTGTGAAGTTAATAGACAATATCGAAGTTAACAGTTAAAATTTCGCATTAATTATGCACGATTAATTAATTCTAAAATAAAAATATATTTATTATTTACTGTAGGTAATTAGATTGGTTTTACATCAATGGCTTTTAAAACATTGTGATATTAAGTAATATTATTTTATTGATATTATTACGTGACAAGATCACTTAAATTAATAACAGTAGTCACAGGTATCCGAACTCTACATTTATCTTAGAAAAAAATCAATATGCTATTGAGGGTATACAAGGTGAAGACCGAAAATGGTAAAATTATATATTTACTATCCAAAAATGACTGACAAGGTCGGGAGGATGTTTAAAACTCAGGCTATTTAATAACACCTTACTTCTCAGATATTTTAGGTTAAAATAAAATATTTTACAAAGTATATTTTTGTTAGAAAAATGTGTTTACACGAAATTGAAAGCGTGAGTAACGCTCATTGCTATACGTTGGGTCGCACGTGCGGGGAATCTCCTGATATTGTTTCACATCTGTAAAATTGCCTTTTGGGATCCTTCCATTTTGTCGGTTTCTACTCAGTTTAAAGGTCTTTTTATTTTAGGGAGAACGGTGTTAGTAATTTATAAACTTTATGTTTGCAACTTCTAAATACTTTTTTGTTTGGGCTGTATTAGAAAAAGTATTTTTACTTAATAAATAATGGCATACTTTTAAATCTCAAAACGTGTCATGTAGTTGTTTATTTAAACTAGATAAATTGTGTTCTCAGTATGGTTTTCCATTTTCATATGATTTATTCAAATTTAATTATCTGAGATTCAGTTAGAAAATTAAATACACTAATATTTTAATTATATAAAGGAGTATGCTATGTCATTTTGAAAGGATATTAATGTTTTTTTTGCCGTTTCTATTGTAAGGATTCTTACCAATACGTGTTCTTGGTAGTAAAATGTTTTTAATTTCCTTAATAAATGAATAACGTATTTTTGAGTGGGATCTTACCTACTCTTTTTGGATCATCTATTTGGCAATTATTTGATCCGTATGTGATGTATATAAGAGTAGTTTAATTTCTATTAATATTATATGCATTAGCTCCCCTTAAACGTGACCCACAGACATGAAGTGCACAGCGCCATCCTAGGGCTAGATCTAGGAACTACCTACCATTGGTGTGACATAGCTTCCAGTTACTAGTCTGGCTGGATTGTCTTTTATCTGGCTGAGCAAGTATTTTCTGTGCATACAACTTCATTGATACGTAACACCATATATAATAATAATAATAATGTTTTATATATATATATATATATATATATATATATATATATATATATATATAAAATATTACGAATGAATACGAAATAATTCTAAAATTTTGTTTTAATTATTTGTTGCGATATTCTATGAATCAAACATTCCATAAAATGCAAAAATCTAAGATATAACAATTTATTTCATGCATAATGTTATCATTTTTCATAAACTCTAATAAATAATTACAATAAATATATTTAAAATATACAAATCATTATTTTTAAATTAAAGAAAACAAGAAATTTAATACTCGAACTAAGAAAACGCGTTTATAATGATCGAATGCTTCTGAAGAAAATTACCCCAACCAAGAGAAAAGTCGTCTGCATTTTATTTCCTTTTTGAATTTAAGCGCAGTGCTATCTCAGTGACCTTAATATTCAGCCTTTCTTCTCTCCATGGCCATCCTTTCATCTTCCGAGTTTTCCTTTGTACGGCTTTTACTCCAAGGACATTCAATATCGCTTGGTCAACCTGAGCCTGAGCCTAGCCTCTATTTATTGAATGAGATTATTTTCCAACGTAAATTACCTATCTTAAAATATAGACATCCTGGAAGTAAGAAAAATAATTTTATTGTGCTAAATAAACTTTATTGTACTTTAACGATAGTTTTCCATAATTTTCTGGTTTGAGTTTGTTTAGTTAGTGGACGTATCGATAGATATTGGAGGAGAATAAAACAAAAAGTAATTTGGTGTCTTAAGAATATTTTAAATTGTAATAAGATTTAATAGATATTTCTTGGATTTAAATGTGGATCTTTTTTGTTCAACTTATGCCTTCCAAATCTAAAGTTACACTTCGTAACTAAATTATGTCTTATCGACTAGAACTGTTTTTCTGTTGTAGCAAAACCAAACTGAAACGTTGAGATATATTGTGTCCCTTATCAGTGGAGTGGCACACACATTGAAATGCTGAGTCCAATTTGGTTTTTGTGAAAGCTCTAGATTTAAACACTACTTACCCATTAACCGATAAAATGCGATAAATCACTGAATTATTCAACGTCTGCACTGTAAATAAATGTAAAATATCCCTTTTTACAAGCGCAAGCTTACAAAATCAAGACATTAATGTTAATTTATGTAGGATTGCTCTTAGCCGATCTTAAATCAGGCTGGGGGAGCCGAGCGCCCTTGGACAGCAGACGGAGGAGAGTAGATTTCCATGTTCAACCCACACCCTGCTGGAGCCTCCAGCTTGCCTGGACTCCATGTACAGACTGGATCTGGAGAGTGAAGTGTCCCTTCCGGCTTCTCATTCTAGAAACTACTTGAAAACTGAAAGCCAAAGTTGCTTGTTATCTAATGGGAAGACCGGCTGAGGCGATTAAAAATCACCCCTTCAATATAACAGAAAATACGTTTAGATAGGTTTCTGTATCAGGATGTATAAAAGAGACCTGAAGTTTCATCACGAACAAAATTTCGTACACAGTTAGATTTTTTATTAGAGGCACATTTTGTTATACAATCATACAACTGCTTGGAGATTTTGTGTTATGTATTTATCTTTAATAATAAATCATTTAGGCTTTCCTATTCCACAGATAGCATTTCTCTGGATTAAAAAATAGTAACATCGAGAATACTTAAAGAATATTGAATGCAGTTTCGGTTCATCTTATCCATTAACAAGAACGTTCTGTAACGAAACTTATAACACATTGTTTAATTCAAAACCAAGGGAGTACACATTTTGAAGGTTTTTGTTTGTTTGTTGAGCATAAATTAAGATTGCTGTTTGTATATTTGGGTTTACTGTGTGACGTTAATGTATTTTACACGTAGTGAAAACATACAATTTTGTTACCTGTATTTTGGTGTACATTGCTTTTTTTAATGTGAAAACATGTTGGTATTGTATCAATCCAAATGTTTAAAACGCCAAAGAAACCTTAAATGTAAGCAAATAGTTTGATTTAGTCCAAAATGTATAAGGTTGGGTATAAAAAAGTAATAACGAGTAATTCTATACGAATTGACTCTTAACGAAAATAAAATAAAATATCAATTTCCACGACTTGTTTTATTGATTTATTATTCTATGAATTGAACAACAGAACTCGAAGTGTGTTTCGAATATTTTATTTCCAAAAATATTTTGATTTTAAAGACTCTATATATAGTAGAATTTGAAAAAGCGGCGAGAGCACGGCGGTATCGCGTCCCGTCGAGTCGAGTTACCCTAACTCGCTCCCTGAGATGCTGCCTCTTTGTATGTCCCGGACCGTCGGAAAATGACCCTAATATTCAGAGGCTGAGTCGGGTCCAATCTCCTCCCCTTTCCTTTTGTCGGCGAAATTGGAAGTAAGATGGGGAAATGGACGTGACAATCTTTTCACGAACGGAACAGTTTCGCTCAGAATGGTTTTCTTGAGAGGCACTTGCAAGATATCTTTCTGTTTATTCAGTTTCAACCGTATCGTTAAATGCACGTACGTTTCATACTATGTCAGCGTAAATGTGTAATAATTAAACAGGTGAGCAAACTATTAAGAACTAATCATTTCATCGTAAACGATTAAGAATTAAACTATTAGAAATTAAGCATATCAGCGTTAACTATTAATAAATGAGCATATCATCGTAAAACATTAAGAGCTAACCGCAATGATAGCTCTAACGCTTAACGCTTATTCTTGTACTATAATCATAATTATTTTGAACTTCTTTACTATTAATTATTCTATTCAGCTTTTTCTACCAATTTGTGCAATTTTTGTATGTAATGGGTTTACCGTGAATAAATAAATAAGTAAATAGCCTAAATTATTGAGAGTTGACATGTCAGCGTGAAAAATTAAAATTAATCATGCCAACTTACCATGTAAACAAGAATTTCAGTATAAACAAAGATATATATTAGCCAAAGTAATATGATATGGATATCTCTTTTTCATTTAATTTACAAAAGTGAAGTGATATGAAAGTATTAAATCATATAAATTTTTTCATGAGAAATACTCTCTATTGTTACGCCCATTTGACGCCGACTGCCTACTTTTAGCTAACAGCCTATTGAAACACTAGTAGAATTGGCAGGTCTCCAGTTTCAGATAAACCAGATCTAGAGTGTGTTGGGAGTGGTACTCTTTCTTGTTGTTTCGTATTCGAGACACATTTATGCTGTAGCATTACTGTAATCGAGGTGTATCACGTTCACTACTAGTCACACATTCACTGCTATATTTTACTCACACACGTTTATGTGTCGCACACACACATTTTATAACAATGTACAGAAGAGCGGAGACATATTGTTTGACGATTCAAAACATTATTGAACATGGTATAAGTTTAAAAAGTCATAGTTAAAAAGGCAAACTTAATTTTCGTGGTATGCCTATGGTTTTATTTTACTGACTATCGCCTTATAAATTTTTATATTTTTTGCTAAAATACGTTTAATTTTTTTAAAGTTGTAGAATATAACGTGTGTTGGATTTAGAATAATATCATACAGACTTACGTACAATAACATAATGAGCATTTAACGACGTTTTCTTTAGTACAAATATTTGTCAGGTAATTTTACACTTTTACACATGATGTAAAAGCTGTTAATTAAGAGCTATGTAAAAAACATTCGAGTGACGTACGCCATCATCGAGTTCAGTGATGCCTATATATAAATGAAGCGGAATGTAAAATTTCAAATTATTTTGTAAATTTTCAAAATATCTCGCGGACAGACGGGCAAGCAGGCACAAATTAAATGTTTTCAGTTTTTTCGCTAATTTTAATCAAATAAAATACATGTATTTTTATAAAGTGTACGTGGAAAACATAAGAAAATTCAATTCAAAATTGTTGCTTACCTAATTTTATATGTTCCAATTCATACTCATAATATGTATGTACGTCTTGTTGACTTTTCATCCTTATTTTGTTTTATATTCGTGTAAATGTATAAGAATATACCAATAAAATTGTTTTCCAAAAAGTGCACAAGTCTGAACCTTCTTACAAAGTATAATAATAGTCTTCTTGTAAACATATATCTTTATTTTTATTTGAGAGTGGACCGATCGCCCACACGAGATGAGGATGATGTATAAGTTATTGGTACACATAAAGTGTCCTGTTAGGTTCTTCCATATATCAAGTGTATGGGCATCTCGCATATCGCAACGACACTAGTCCCTAGCTCTTGGTTTCGCCCATATATTATCCCATACTGCCTCCGAGGTTGCTATAAAAGATAAGTGTTATTGCACTATTGGACTAGCGATTTATTGGATTTACATTCAAGAATGGTGGTGAAATAGGAGAAGGCAATTGTAACCATATCGATATTGTTATGACTTAAATATTGACTATGTCTTCATGTGAGACTATACTTTGCTTGTCCCTGATAGCCGAGTAGTCAGCGTCTCACCTCATCACCCCTGAGACCCGGGTTTGAATACAGGCTCCGGCATGGAATTTTTGCTTGCTAACATATAATTATCTAAGCCCAATCTGAAATAATTTGAGAAACATTTTCGAACTAGAATACAAATGTGCATTCAGGTTGTAGAATAGAATCACATAACTATAAGAGAAACAAAAATAAACGAATATAATGTATAATTGAATTGATAATAGATGATATGAGAGATATGAGATTACTTCAATTGCAAAATTTATCTCATTTTTCGTTTGAATGGGAACAGATTGTCATTGTAAGACTGAACACATTGTGATTCGGATGTTTTGATATCGATGTTGATTAATTACATATGTATCATTATTAAACGATCACAGCCGTTTTAATAAATTGTATTAAGGTCTTAATATTATAAGCAGCCAATAATATCATTTTAGTGCAATATTTATTGTGACAACTTAATTGTTTCTAATACGATTCTTGTGATGTAATCGTCATAAAAGGGTTAAAGCAGATTAATTTGCATTGTGATAGTAAATCTTGGGAGATTACGCGTAATTGAACGATACCTGAGACAATAGCCGATATTTATATTGTGAGGGAGGTCGTGGGACCCAAACAACTGCAGAACTCGACAACAGGGGTGCATAATCTTTAATATCCCAGTCCTTTGATACTTCAGCAACCCCGAATGTTTAGACCCTTGTATTCAAATCTCCTCCCCCTCTTCATCTCGTCCACAACAACAACATTTTCTCTTTGACGTTATTTTCAGAAGGACACGATGCAGATGTAAAGGGCAAGTCCTTTTAAAAATATTAATTTCTTACTTCAGATAGATTTGTTTATTTGGTGACTTTGTTTTATATATATGTGACAGTTTTGGTTTAAATTGATATTTTACTTTCATCACCTCGGAAAACTGTCTATGGAACAGAAGCTATATTTATTGCACGGCAGTCTTAAAAGTAATTTGGAATTTTACAATTCTTTTAATTTATTTAACAAATTCCTCATAATTGTTCATTTACTTACAATTGCACTCGTAAGTTTAACAGAGTAATGAGTACGCCTTAATGTTAAAGTTTATAACTCTGTTTTTCAATTATTATTATTAGTCAGTTGTTATTATGTTGTTATTTGTGTTATCAACTTCGTATAATTTTGTGTCCTCTAACTCTTTGTCATGTACCCTTTGATAACAAATCGTCTTGCAGTTCAATAAGAATGAGGTCTCAAACTATTACATTTTTTTCAATTTTTCGACCCAACCTTGACTAATCGAATCTAATGAGATCAATTACGTAACTAATTGTCAGCTGTTGTTTTATTATCTAATGTCTAAGTCACTAACGTATTGAGTATATTCGATGCGTCTAGGGAGTACATGCTATAAAAGGAAGAGAGACACGTTCCCATCACTCTAGCTGAGAACCATTATAGCACTATTGCCGTCCATTAGGCCATGACATGTCAGGTAGTAACGTAATTTCTATAGCATTTGGGAGATATTAGGCTGATTCTTAACGAACTTGAAAAAAAAATTATCTTAATGTTTTTGTTGTATAAATTAAGAAAAAAAACTTCTTAAAAAAACTGCAAGTTCAAAACAAGTTTTCCTCCAGACCAGAGCATTTCTAGTCAGATTTCACAGGATATCGAATTTCTGGGGTTTGTCGCAGATGTAGAAGTTCACCCAAATGCATTCCATAGATGGTATATTTCATCCTCCCGTTTGATTGTGACTACGAAAGTATTCACATAAAAGTGTTTCTTAAGCTTTGAGATATATTCTGATCGAGCAATGTCATTATCGCTCGGAAGGTAGCCTTTGCTTTGTGCTACTGAAAGTTGTTCATACATTAGCTACGTATCCTCAAGCGATCGTTAATATTTACTTATTGAACACGTACTCCAATGGGAGAGTTGGCGGATAGCCATGCGGGCAAGGGTGGCAGGACTTCAAACCTTGTTAATGATGATTTAATGGTGGCATTACCCTAACGATAACAAACTTGCGGCTCCTATGATGATTTGTTATCAATACCATGGGACACCCCTTTGCGCTACCCCGTCTCCTATTATTGTTTGTTTCCCCCCTCGCGTTGGAACTGTCGTTACTTAAAAGCCAGTAGACACTTTATTCTGATGTGTCATAAACATCTAGGATATCATAAATATACATATCTTTTTTGAATTAATAAAACCGTTTTATCAAAAGAAAAGTATTTTCACGGATTCCTGTTTGAACACAGGTAGGTGTTCTAGAGCGTTCAATATAAACATAATTTTCCTTTCCTCATACTAAAGATCCCCGCTTGGTCCATTTGAAACGTACTATATGAAGATTAGAAGGACTTCGCATGCTACCTTTTACACAAGAAAAATAATTTTCGAGTTGTTAAAAAAAATATAAAACTATTGTGCTTTCACAACGCTCTTGATTTCCTTAGAAAATCCACTACAATTGACCTAATTTCCGAACTCTGTTTCATTGCTATGAACAGATTTATTATCAAGTATGACTTTGGATTTAACCCTAGCTCTGGCAAAGATTCATTGAATAAATTTTTGAAAGCGCTTCATCAGTGGCCAACATTCATACAAGGAATGTTTGAATGTACCTTTTGTAATGGCATTTTAGTACAGATAAAAAAGCTGCACTGAAAAGCATCTATTTTTCTTTAGAATTCGGTCAGAACGAACTATTTATGAGAGTTTTTACTCCTGTTAGGATTATACTTATAATGGAATTCAGCTCATTTCCATAATGGCAAACATTTATTGCTAATATTTTTCTTTATTTATATACTTTATTTACAAGAGAGATATATTTTATACCTCAGCAAGTTATAATCTGTACAGATTATTTGTATCAAAATATATAATACACGTAAAATATTCATATAAAAATATTTTAGCCTAAATACACTTTCCCTTTTACTACAACAGGGAGCATAACGAATAGATCCTATCTAGGAATCTTCATAAAAAATGTTTATGTTCTTAAATTCAAAGTGTCATTCGTGCTAAACTAACCTTTCACAAAATATAAAAGTTTTTTTTATAGTTCGTCATTGCTCAATAAAGAAAATTCATATTCTGAACAACAAAGAAATATATAACTGCTTTTAGTGAAGTAAAATTGGTACATTACATTAGAGTCTTCCTTAAAATATAAAGGAAAAAATAAGAGATGATTCTATACGATTGTAATAAAGCATTTAATAAAAAATTTGGCCAATTTTCCTGGTTTTATGTAAATTTTACCTCAAGATGCTAAATCTTTCCTATTCAAACAAAACTTTTGAAAGCTGTAAAATATAATGTTTAACAACTTTCTGCTATCTCATATTTTACATAAGTTTTTTAATTTTCCCGATAGAGGATCTGCCTCGCTAGCAGTTTTTGTTTACAAATCTGTATCTGTGCAGTCAACCTCTCAAAATTAATGTATAACAATGACAATTATATATATTCTGGTTTTTAAATAAACTTTAGAACGTTCTGTAAAGAACAATACAAAATTCTTGATGCATTGATTATAAAAAATATTTATTACGAATTTCATTGGTGTACAAAGATTTACTTAGAAGTAATTCCTTCTCTTTTTTAGAAGTGAACTTTTTCGTTCAGTTACGATAGATGAGGAATGTCATAGATCAACTAAATTGTAATTGTTTTCTGTAACCGTGAAGGCCATAACAATTAATATTAGGTTGTAAAACACTATATTTTATACATAACATTTAAAAAAATCTTGAATTACACGAATTATTGAAAAAAGTCCAATAAATCTCTATATTATTTTTGTATAATCTTAATTATTTGTACAGACAAATTTTTACTATCAATAAATTAACGGTACCGCGATATTTAGGACTATCAAGATTTTAATCTAGGTTGTTTAAAATAGTAAACGTAGTTATAATTACAGTTTTAAAACAGCATTTTTTGCCAACAGCTTTTGCTTTTGTCGTTCACAATATTGTCACATTGGTTTCGGCGTTAGCTGGTGACAGCTGGACAAAATATGCAAAAGTTAACAAACATTATTTGATGTATGTGTCAGCGGCTAGTTGATGACGTCATATCACTGGTTCCAACCCCACGCCGCGTAGCACCAATTCGTGAGCAGCACTTTGTTTACATTTGTTCAAATGTTGGATATTTTGTTAGCGTTAACTCACCACCAATTGTGATTGACAGAGCACGTATAGTATGTACGATAATTCCAAAGTTTGTAATAATTCACTTTCCACTTTCGTGTCTATATGTTAAGTAAAATTGTGTTATCAATTTTAAAATAACTTTACGAGGACCTAGACTCTTGAAATTGGAACAAAGATCAGATCTGTAAAAACATGCCGCAATATGTAATTTATTATTTTTGATAGGGTGTACTCGTGTATACTCATAGGAATGTTTGGAGATACTTAGGGTAGTACTACATGTAGCCCCTGAACACCGTTAGATTTTCTTCTATGATTAAATAAGGTTACATAACTTTCTGTCGTCAACCAACTCTTTTTTATTAGATAACTACTTTCGGGGGTACTATCCTAGAGATAAGATCATCATATTTCGGGGGTACTATCCTAGAGATAAAATCATCAAATTTCATAAATATTGAACATGCAGTTAAAAATAAAATTACACGCAACACGAAGAAATAAACAACACACGCACACAAACACGCACGTACAAAAACTCTCAACACAGCGAAGAAATTTTAAATATAAATCAATTTTGTATATGACCGGCCATTAAACAAAATTAAATAACACTAAATATATATCTAAATATGAAATTAACGAGTCTGAAACTTTAATAAAAGGCAGTGAAACTTATTGTCCAATTAACAGAAGAATGTCACGCAAGGGGCCTTTAGGAGCTCGTGTTACTAACTTTACCTTGCCTTTGAGGAAGACGTCTTCTGTATGTCAAAGCGTACTTTGATTAAAGACTGAGGTGTCCATCAGTCCGATACAAGAGGCAAATATCGCGGCTAATTATACAGAATGACGGCATTTCAGCATTTACCATCGCAGACTGGCAAAATTGATTAATAGGTTTCCTGAGCGTCCCAAAACATTTGACACATTCAAATCAGTTCAAGGCTCATCTAAGATATCTGATGTTCTCAAACGAGTTGTACCCCCTAGGTTGGAGATTCCATGGAGAGCCGCTGGGATAATGAAACGTAAATTTTATAGTCGGCCCGTCAATATGAGATATATCACAACAGTTAATAGACGTAGACCTATAACACTGATTAGGTCATTCAAACTTCTATTTATAACAGACTTTAATAACAGCAGCGGCGGCTTCCTACAAGTCTTCAGAAAAGGCAAAGCCTTGGAACTGTCCGCGGACGTTGATTAGCGCGCGTGGGAACAAATAATTTATGCCTCCATCAAACGGCGGTTGGCAAGAGTGAAGTACAAATCACAGCAATTACAGCTGTCAAGCTGCAAGGGGAGGCCGTGGTTATCCTACCGCAGAAGTGAATACCGAAGCCGGCCTTGAACGTATAACGTGGTAATAAATACAGCTTCGCCGCATCGGTAACATAATGTAGGTATTAGTCCACCTGCGCTCTCCCAGTAGTCGTGTGGTATTAAATCATTTGTCGCTATCATTTCTTGTAACATTTAACTAATTGTTCATTCTATTTACAGAAAGGGTTAAAATGCAAGGCCACTGGATGTATAGTATATTTTCTCATTATTCAAAGTGCCTCTTTACCATGCAATTACAAGTCACTGGGTTGAAGTATACTTCACATATGGTATGTTTTCTCATTGTCCAAAGTGGTTCCTTAAGCATACAAGTACAAGTCACTGGGTTGAAGTATACTTCACATATGATATGTTTTCTCATTGTCCAAAGTGGTTCCTTAAGCATACAAGTACAAGTCACTGGGTTGAAGTATACTTCACATATGGTATGTTTTCTCATTGTCCAAAGTGGTTCCTTAAGCATACGAGTACAAGTCACTGGGTTGAAGTATACTTCACATATGGTATGTTTTCTCATTGTCCAAAGTGGTTCCTTAAGCATACGAGTACAAGTCACTGGGTTGAAGTATACTTCACATATGGTATGTTTTCTCATTGTCCAAAGTGGTTCCTTAAGCATACGAGTACAAGTCACTGGGTTGAAGTATACTTCACGTATAGTATGTTTTCTCATTGTCCAAAGTGCCTCCTTACCACGCAGTTCAAGTTATTGGATTGTATTATACTTCACGTATGGCATGTTTTCTCATTGACAAAAGTGGTTCCTTACCATGCATCTACAAAGTATTGGATTGTATTATACTTCACGTATGGTATGTTTTCTCATTGTCCAAAGTGGTTCCTTACCATGCAAGTACAAGGTATTGGATTATATTATACTTCACGTATGGTATGTTTTCTCATTGTCCAAAGTGGTTCCTTATCATGCAAGTACAAGGTATTGGATTGTATTATACTTCACGTATGGTATGTTTTCTCATTGTCCACAGTGGTTCCTTATATTGCAAGTACAAGGTATTGGATTGTATTATACTTCACGTATGGTATGTTTTCTCATTGTCCAAAGTGGTTCCTTACCATGCAAGTACAAGGTATTGGATTGTATTGTACTTCACGTATGGTATGTTTTCTCATTGTCCAAAGTGGTTCCTTACCATGCAAGTACAAGGTATTGGATTGTATTGTACTTCACGTATGGTATGTTTTCTCATTGTCCAAAGTGGTTCCTTACCATGCAAGTACAAGGTATTAGATTGTATTGTACTTCACGTATGGTATGTTTTCTCATTGTCCATAGTGGTTCCTTACCATGCAAGTACAAGGTATTGGATTGTATTGTACTTCACGTATGGTATGTTTTCTCATTGTACAAAGTGGTTTCTTATATTGCAAGTAAAAGTCATTGGGTTATATTATACTTCACATATGGTTTGATTTTGCACTGCACATAGTGCCTCCTTACCATGCAGTACAGATTAGGAAAAAGACCATTACGAAATATAATATTTTACCTTATAACTGTATTGTTTTAATATTCTTCATGATTATTTAAGTTTATGACAAAGCCTTCTGTACCAGTATTCGCTACGCAGATGGTCTTCAATGCCTAGAAAATTATTGAAAACTAGGTTTTTAGTTTAAAACATTTAAATTTACCCAAATTGCTGAATTGAAAATGCTTGGAGGATGTATCCCTATGCTGTTAAAAAATAACAATATTCACCAATGTGATCCGAGTCAAGTATTAACAAAATGAAGACGTTTCTAAAAATGTTTAAATATTGTAATACATATACCTAAGGTAAAAGAATTTAAATCATTGTTACCAACAATAAGTACAATCTTCCAATGGTAAATCATTCAGTCAATCATTTGTTTTAATTTTACTTTGCAAAGGAAGCAATGACTTACAAGGTGCAAAAAAAAAAGAAAATAACGACACAATAAAAATAAGTATATTCAGAGTTTGTCATGCTGTTGAGTCTTGCAGGAAAGCGCACTTTATTCCATCTAAATGGTAAACATGCTCGTGTACTATCGCTGACTACAGATAGTGTACACTTTGTCCTCCTCTCTCTATGCTACATGTGTTCTCCATTATAGCTCCACTTTAATCACCACCTGATGATACGTTACTGTTACAACAGAATGCAATAGCTTGTCTGTGATTGGATCAAAATTCACACTCTTCCTTTGTTTTTTATAATTGTTAAATTTTAGTATTTTTCAGCTTTTTGTCATCAATCGTAAATAAATTGTGTTTACCTAGTACGTTTTGTTTATTGCTAACATAGCATTTCTTTCTATTTATTGAATAATAGTTGCAATGATTTATCGTTATTTACAATCAGTCTTATAACAACATAGCTCGGAAGTATCACCCAAATTTGTATGTAATCAAGGTAGAACAGACGTTTCTCCAACTTGAGCACCTTTTTTAATATTTATCAATAATTACGAGGTCCACAAATTATACCCAGTGCAGTATTATCTTCTCCTAATTTCTAATCATCATAATTCATCAGATTGTTTGTTGATGTAGAAGTCTATTTTATTATTACCAGTTTAATTGTGCGCAAGAAGGATTTTCTTCGCCACAATATTATATTCTAAATTATATTTAAATTTTGCGTTACTTTATCGTTCTTTTATCTACATCATCATTTTTTACTGATTGAACAGTTTGCCGTGCTATTTTCGAATGTTATTTACATAATTTCTTGTTATTTTCTACTGTTTTGTATATTTTACGCCCTCATCTGTTTTCGTATATGTAAATTATTCCCTACCATTTTATCTGATATGTAAATTATGGCCAACCTTTCTTTTCTATTATTTTATAGTATGGCTCTTTCTTCAACTTTTTACTAGAATATTTCCTATTTTTTGTTACGTTATAGTCTAAACTTTTCTGTATGCTCCATTTTTCTATATTAAAACTTACTTTTCCATAACTACTTCTTATACAATACGTTGCGTGCTTCTAGAATATGCCATTCTTTATTCTAGCAATCAAATAGGGCCCAAATATTTATAGGTCGTGGATTTCATGGTAGTTAAATATCGTATTTTTTCTAATACAGAAATAAATGCTTTTACACACACCTATTCGACTCTCTCGTGCTTTGGTAATTTTGGACAAATTAAGAAATATGCCAAAATTGAAACTCATTGGTCATACAAGGTGTACTACTAGAAAGCGTATTCTTTTATATTCCATCCCTTTGATATATCAGAAAACCCGACTGTGAGATCTTTGTATTATTTTCTCCTCCCTCCCTTTGTTTCATTTCGTCCAGTCAAAAACGTTTTGCTTAAAATATGATATTTTATGAAATAATTTACTATTCAGTGTCGCATTACTAGTTTATAATATGATACTTATCACTAATATGTGTGTGTGGAATATGGAAATATTATTAGAGATTCTTTCGTTATTTTCTTATTAAATTTATTATTTAATTTTAAAACCGTTATTTTCGTACGCTTAAGTACGGAATATGACCATTAAATTCCTTTTATCCAGTAATGTTACATTTCAAACTGTAATGGTGTTACATCCAGAACTGGAAAGGATAACGGTTTCCTACGCCAAACCCAGTTCAAATAAACCGTAATGGCCAGCAATCCAATGCTGGAATATACAGACCCCATTTTACCATTCTTTAATCCCTTTACACGTACAAAAAGAGTTATACCCAGCCATTCTTGCCAATATCCTTTTAGCTAAACATAGAATCCAAGGGACCGTTTTTGTTTCTGAATTGCCCCTCTATTGGCGCTTTATTACAGTAAAGTTCATCATAAAGTGATAAATAGTTTGTTAAACGTTATTAAATGCCATTCCCTCTCTTAGAGTTCCAATGTTCACAGATCAATTTTGTGTCTAAATAAATACACGCTTTATAATAAGGGTATGCCTGTTTACAATGTCTTGACTATTTAAACACTTATTTATGAAAAGGATTTCGGAAACACCCACAAGACATTTATGTTAATTTTTTGATTGGTGCAGATTTAAGTATTCTTGAAACAACATGAATTTTTGTTAAAAGGTTAGAAATAAAAAATCTTTCCGATGGCTAAGAGCTAGAATTACTAAAACTGAGAAAATCTAAAAGACGAAAATATTTGTTTGAATGATAATATCAAAAGTGAAAAATGTGGTATGGCATGCAGTAGCAATCTTTTTAATGATTTGAACCAAATAATTTAGATAATTAGATATCATTGTTTGATCTTTAATACATCATGAAGTCTTCAGTTGTTTAATTTTAATGTCACTGACATTTATCTTGAAATACATTTTTTTATGTAAAGAATATTTCTAACCGTAAATTAGAGTCATTGAGATCGGAGTTTGAAGTAAAAAGTTTACCTTTCCTTATTATAAATATCTATCTTAAATTGTACTTCCTTTTACGCACCTAACCTTAAAAGAAATTATGTTTTTTAAATGCAACAACAAATTTTATGTTTCATATTTACGTCTATTGTTATAGTATAATCACAATAAAACGTTACAGTGCAAAAAATAATGATTATATACATTTTTCTAATAAGTCTTTTGATTGTAAATAGAGGTTCATGTTTTAACTCGATGAGCCTTATACCTGTTTATGGTATTATTTATCAATCTGCTTAGCTAGTTTTGAGTGTGAAAACCTCACGAAAAGGATTAATTACAATCAAAAACCGAAGTGAAATATATTTTTCTTTCCTTCAATTTTCTGGTGTTCCAAAAATGTAGGATCTCAAATCTATCCAGTTTGTTGCATATTATTGTCGCATGGTGTAAATAAGACATCTAAAATACTTTATGATAACATGAGCTATTTAAATTTGTGTAACGACATTCTTCCAATTCTTCCGATTGATTAACGTTTATTAGAAATGCATTTATACACTAATTATACCGATGAAACTCAGTACAGACAGTTAAGTGTTCATGATTTAATTGAAGCGAAAAAAAAATTCCAAATCTTTGATATCGCAACTCAAAAGGAGTTCATTACATGACAAATGTAAAAAGAATTGTCTTACTGTCACTTTTTATATGTATCTTGAAGGCTCTATACCTTCGAAACATCTTAGCATAGACAATTTGTAGAACCTTCGTAATATTTTCCTCTTTATCCAAAGACTTATTGAAGTTGTATTCCAGTACCCTTTTCTACGTACTTGCTGGTAGTTATTGGTCGGTGTGAAATAGTAAGTGAATATTTGGTCTCAACTTTTTTTCGTATAAGTCCTGTCGGGCATAGGGCGGGAACACATGTGGCGCGGCGCGGTGGTAGAAAGTCCGCGATACACTCCGCCAGTAGCCATGTATGTATGACGAGAGGTACCCCGGTATTCAAATCAGCTTTCTCCTGACGCCGCGCCGGGCCAGGCCGGGCCGACCAGAGTCAAGGCGGAGATTGGATGTGGGTCGCCCCCGCAGTTGTCTGCTGTCTGCTCCTTCTAATCATTCATTGTCCCGGTCTCCCCGTGAATCTAATTAAGAGGCCCATTCAGTAGGCTGCTCCGGGCACCGCTCGATAACCCACCGGGAAAACACCATTGTGGCTATCGGTGTGATAGACGTGGTGATGATTCGAGAGGTCAAGCTTTGACTACTACCCAGAACGTAGTGAAGTCTGACTGTATCATATTTTACACTTATCCTGTGCACTGCTCAAAAGTAATTCGTTTGTTTTTTACTGTAGAGGGAACTTGTATTTTTCTAAAAGTTGGAACTCTGGCCACCTCTTCTCCTCCAGGTCTTATGAAAGTGACTATTCTCCAACGAAACCCATGGGTATCAATTTAGACTTAATCGTGAAACAAATATCCTACACCACGATGAATTCAGAGGTAATTATTTAGTGGTTGTTTCCAATACTTAACAACTGATATTGTTTTAGTAAAATACGCCTTATCAATGCGATGCAGTTCATTTGAAACAATTCTATAAGAAGCAGACCAACATAGGTTGACATAGGTATTGACTTTTGAACTCCCTTTGATGGGCACAAAACACTTGAAAAGCTATGTAATGCTTGATGCACTATTCTCCCTAGTAGTACTCCACGTTACGAGTAGCGAACAACTATGTGGGGAGGGATGCTATAAATTCTTTTTCTTATGTAGAAGGAAATGCGAAGACTGATGATGATTGTGTAGCTCTTCTGGAGATTAACATGAAATGCAAATTTAAAACAACCAAGATGGAATTAGACTTCACTCGGTCGGCCAATAATTGTTCAGTCAATGATCATTTTAGTACTTCCATCAACTAAACTTATTGTATTTATTAATATATCAATTAATCGCATTTAATACGTTTTAGAACCTAAATATGGTATTAGGTATCAAGTGTTGAAATACGCACTTTCTTTATAATTAGGTAGTAGGCGATCATTTAAACCCCTATTTAATTACAGTGGAAAACCGGCTTCCTTGAATCAGAGAACATATACTGTAGTCTCGTTACATAATTATCCAAGACAAGGCTATCCGCGTGCGTGTGTGCGTGTTCGAGGTAATATATTCCTGCGAGATAAGCAGTCCTGGCCTGATTACTGTGACAGCTTGATCCTGACGAGTACGATCCGTGGTCCTTGGAGACTCGGAGGTTCACCGATCTCTTGAGAGTTGAAGTGTGAGATCCCTATCGTCTGGTATCAGATGATTAGTCGTGAAATATTTTAACATTTCTATGTACCTGAAATTTCAAGATGTACAATTAATCAGTTTTATATAGAAAATCAAGTATCGACGTGTATTTAACCAAATTATTGAAAAGAAATTACAATTTGCTTGCTATTTCGAGTCCAGATAGATTGTTGGTTTTTGTATTTCAAATACTCTAGAATATATGATGATGAAGAAACTAATGATAAAGAAACTTTTCCATTTTGGTAGTCTTTTAAGCATAAGTTTATGTCACAACAAAAATGCAAGCATTATTCCAGCGACAGGAAACATAACATTACTCAGCTATATATATATATATATAAAATAAATGCTCAGAGGCTTCTTTAACAATAGAAGAAAAAGACTTCATATAAATCCTTTAATATTTCGACTATATTTTTGTACCTTTTGGAAAACGACAATATAGTCGAAATATTAAAGGATTTATATGAGGTCTTTTTCTTCTATTGTTAAAGAAGCCTCTGGCATTTATTTTCTGCATACAGTATATATATATATACTTTAAGGTTCTCTGTAATTTGAGAGAAAATAAAATCACAGCTCTCTTTGTAAACACTAGAAAAAACAAGATCTTGATAAAAAGGTAGTGTGCGTGGTTGACTAAGTAATTCAATGTGTGGAAACTTTGTCCTTACCATGTAATTTCTCTTGATGTTCCTTTTGTCGGTCACCCTTTTGAATCTTCTTTGAGTCCAGAATTTTACGATGGTAAGGCAATCCCTCACAGTTCAAGGAAGGAAGATACGCTGGTACACCCGAGCCTCCGGTTCTACTATGAGATGAGATCACCCTCCAGGCTCCAGCAGACTCTAGTAGAACCGGTCCAGCAAAACCGGTCAAGGTCAACACTCCAGCTCTATTTTGGTCAACTGCTAAATTGCTCTGGTCACTGCAATTGGCCGCCGGTACCGTTTCTCAATTTCCCTACATTAGAGCCAGGCAGGATTTGCGGCTCTGTGATGAACATCAGTTTCACGTGATTCGCAACTGCCCAAGAATCTATTCCTGACCACTTTTTATAACGGGCTCTGGTATCGTAAGAACCGCATGTCAAGGAGATCTGATCAATTAGTTGCTATTTAGTGTCCTTCCAAAAATGGACTTTCCCACGTATCAGACTCATACTGCTGCCGAACTTCACTGTCCACGTCTATCACGTGTCTTGGTAGATATTGAAAGTTACGTTGCTTGTGTTTATGATTTAATACCATTGAAAAATTAGTATTAGTTGGATATAATAAAATTTGTTTGATGACTGAGAAGATAGTTCATCATAAGCTTCTCGTTAACGTTGAGTTAATTAGTTACTCATATCCAAATGTTGTGCATAGTGCAGCTAACGTGTATATCGTAATTGTATGTTGGGCTATATGTAAGTATACATAACATATATATGTAATTCATTTTCTTGAATCGAACTACACGGAAAACTTCTTTACATTGTGTTTTACCTCACTGAGGACAAGAGGCTGAACACCTTCTCTGGAAAACCTTCTGCGTGGCCTCCGGAATGATAGGATATTGCCGTTGGCAAGTATGGTGGATTGGAGGTGTCACCTGTCGAGAAACCATAAGGAGGAATGCTGCAACTATCTCAGCTAGACCACTTTGCTTTCTAGCTTCTACCAATCAAAGCGAGAAGGGGAAGGCTCTCCTTCAGACCTGCAAAAACCTTTAACGCTGAGGGACCCTCGCCCACTCCAATTATTAGTGGATATTGTCGATAGTTCATACCAAATATCTCAACATTTTCCATTGTTAATCTAACTTCATTATGGATTCCATGATCTTTCAGCATTCATTAGTAAATATTCATATTATTCTCGTTATATTCGTATATTCGCGTTAGAGATATACGTATTAGCTATCGTATATTAGAAGCCTAGTAGCATTGCAACGATAGTGTTTCATTCTCTAAATAAAACAGTTCTCAATTCTGGGAAGAAAGTTATGGAAATGAATGGGCGTTGTAAAGTTTTTACTCGACGCAATTTAGATATCAATCACCACTCGTTGCAAACCACTTTAAAGTGTTAATGAATATTGACCGTTCAATTTGCAATTTAATTTACCATCAATGAATATGCAACGATAGACGCTTCAGACGTTCATCAGAGGAACTGATCGAATACTCACTTGCGAGAACTTTCAACTCTGAATAAAGAATGCAGTCTGCAACAACATTTACAAAACGGTTGTAAATTTGTAAATTTTATACTTCATATGTGAAGATTTTTTTCATCATTAAAATTAAACAACCAAGTATCTATACCGAGATAGATTTTGAGTGTAAAAGAAAACTTTGCTTGCATACTTCTTAAACTGTTCGAAAGGAATTGTTATAACTTCGTTAAATCTTTCATTATGCAGTCTTGCCGGTCACTTTGCAGTTTCAAGTAATGGATTTAAAGCCAATGTCAGTGTTTCAATTACAATGTTCATGTTTAATTTTGGTACGTTTTGCTGTACCCTATCCGCTAACCTTTACAAATTGTGCTTTTTGAACGGTTTGATATGAAAAGATTTTTAGCTCATGTTTTAAATGTGTACAATGTGATAATTTTAGTGTACAGAATTTTTAAGAGGTTTTCTTAAAAGTAAAAATAACATGCATTGGTGCGTTGGGAATGAAAATCTAAATTAAATTAGGGAAGAAACGTTGGCTCTTTTCAAAGGTTGACCAAACATTGAAAATTTTTAAACCCGTTTTTTTTTAATATTGTTCCTCAAAATCTTACAGTTTTTCCATTTTCCAAACAGGGTTAAATATTTAGTTATTGTATTTAAAAGTACTTTACAATTATATATAAACGTAGTAGTGGATACTGGAACCCAAAGTAGTAGTGGAAGACCATTTTTATTCCCAATAACGGAACACTCGTGCTGCACACTATAACTGTCAGTGCCATCTTCCAAGCGTCTGTCAATAAGTATCTTAAGCATTTCCTTTGTAACCTAAGATGCTATGTAGCCTTCTATGGGCATCCCTCTTCAAGTCTAGAGCTATCCTACCTTTCCTGAGAGCTCGGAAGTTCAAAGGTCGTTCCGACTCCAATTGCACCATTACTTATTAGTGCTATGTCGGCGGGGTAGAAAGCTCCAAGTTATCGCCATGCTCTAGGACTGGTTTCGAGCTTTGTTTAGTAACCAAGTTTTGATCTACGACGCTTGCCTCATTTAGGCCGACCCGTTTAGCAAGAACCCCCGTTGTGCCCGTTAAGTTCCGATATTTGCATACATAAGTTTGATTGGCTGGTGAAGTAATGTCAATTGCTCAATTTTGACTGTGGCGTAGGTGCAGCCGCTTGATAATGGTTGTTGTCAATATTACGATATTTGAAGCCTAATAAATGGAGTTTTCAAAAACAGTGTTGGAGATATATAGTTTGATCAGCTACTATATGTATTTATGTGTTTTTTTTTTATTTAGCATTGCTTAATTCATGAATCGTAAGTTGCAGTGATATAATTCTTTAAGCTTATAAATAACAATCTTGAAATACATATAACGTAGCTGTTATAGTGGAAAGGATTGATTAAATGTGAATGTTGAGTTTAGCTCCAGTTCATTCTTGAAATGTAAGATATTTTTTTTAATCCCTGGTTTTCAATAATGATGGTAGATTTTAAAATATTATAATGATTTTACGAACATAATAAACTCATGGAAAAAGACCAAAAATACTTTAATCCCTTGATCGTATTATAGAAGTAGTTTTAAGCTCTTGACAAATTCAAACATAATCATATGCTACCGTTGCCTTTGCACATGTACAAACGCTTTGCCTTCGTTTGTATTATCCTGTTTGGAGGAAACTCCAAAATATTGCTTTATTTTAGTACACTTACGTAACGTAAAATGTGCCTATGACCACAATATTAGACTTGATCAAAAGAATATAATTTATGTGAAGTGGATTTTGTTACGTAATTCATTTTAAAATTTAATTTTGTATAACTCTTTTCCATCCAACTCTAATTAGAATATCAGTGGTTTCAGTAACATCTGAATAGATTTTAATTAAATATATAGCAAGGTGATAGTAGGTACTAATAAAAACAAACTTTTCGTCCAATCGTATAAAAAGTACATGTATATCGTACATTCATGTTCCTAGCTGGATTTCAATAAAGGTCGTATTTAATATTTTAAGTACTGTACTGTTAAAAATTAACTTTTTATTATTTTCAAACTTGGTGTAATGTAACGTATTAGATTTTAAATCTGTGATGAGATATTTGTTTGTGCTTTTTCTCTGTGAGATTTATTTATTTCTTGCGTTTAGCACCGTAACACTTTTTCAGCGACATTTTCCAATAAATACTGCTATACTTTTAAAAACACGAACTTATGTTTTATGTTTGAATGTCGTTAAGGAAAATAGACATATTTTTGCATAGGTTAGTATATATTGTAACAGTAAAAACAGTGTACTACAGAGAACAGTGTTGTTCCTAATATAATGGAGATATAATAAGTAGAAAAACTTTGCCAGTGTATTTTCAATCATTTTCACTTGCGTATACAGTGGCATTTAATATTATGCAGATCTAAAAATTAGTGACCGAGGCTCGGCAGTTACTGCATGATACTAAGGCGTAATGCCAGCAGAAAAACAAACAGTACTCTACAGCAAGATGAGCGTTAACTTGAGGGTTGAATATAGGAGCGGCTTATTTCGCCCAGTCAGCAATCTCGAACGACAGCGGAAATCCAAACAGTACTCTACAGCAACATGCGCGTCAACTTGAAGGATGAATATAGGAGCGGCTGATTTCGCCCAGTCAGCAATCTCGAACGACAGCGGAAATCCAAACAGTACTCTACAGCAACATGCGCGTCAACTTGAAGGATGAATATAGGAGCGGCTGCTTTCGCACAATCAGCTATCTCGAACTTTGATATCATCTTCTTTTGATCATATGAGAAAAGTGTCAAACTGCGAACAATCCTTTGTCTAAACAATTGTGCTAAACCCTGTCTTACAGTTTAGTTCATCTTTAACCACCTGATTGATGATGGAACGATTGTTCTGACACATGTAGTGGACATCTACAATATCAAGGAACTACAATATAGTGTCATATTGTAGTAATTGATACAGTTCCGGGACTGTAAACTATGAATTTTAATCCTTTGCCCCCTAACCTTGTATAAGGAAAATCGGGTAGTTTCGAATAACTATCTTGACTATTTCTTACTTGCGACATTCAGAAAAGATTCTTTAATTTCCAAGTCAGTATCATGGAGTTGTTCGCCGTTATTCTACTTCCGAATTTCGCAGCGTTTGGTTGGATCGTACCAGCATTTCCTGACCTACCCACAATTGTGGTATCGGATTGCTTTTGTAATTACAGTTAATTATGTCTTACTCTTTCATAATATATTAAATTCTTATTATAAAGCATCCCTTAATGCTATCCAGATATTTCTTCTTTTCGTCATGAAACTGAAATTTGTGGAAGTAAAAAGTTTAATGTAAAAATTTGCAGTTTCTGGAAAGTCAATCGAGTCTTAAATCACTGTTTCTTCTCAGCTTTAACGGTCTTGCCCTTAAGGCATTACAATGATGTCAGTTTGATAATCAAACTAATCTGTGCGATTTAGATAAATATTTCTTCTACAATTAACTAGGGAAAATATATTTGAAAATCTTGAAAACTGCTCTGTTAGTGTAATATTGTGCATAAACTATGTGATAATCTATTCAATAGCACACAGTCAGGAAGTATCTATTATATGTTTCTGTTCGCACAGTCTATATTGCAAGAGAATCGTTATGCAGTAAATTAATAATGTACTACATTAGCTCATTCTTAATTTAAAGGAAACCCCCATATAGAATTAAATTTACCGCATGTTCTATACCATAAAAAAAGTCTTACAACAAGTAACTTATAATATAAAATATACAGTCTCTTTCCGTTTTCTATTTTTGCGTATGTCTCTCTCAGTATTTCCTTCAATTTTATGAATGTTGGTAATGTTCAAAAGGCCGTGGAGAAGTATAATCAACGGAGTAAGGTATACTACTTCTCTGAGATGGAAGGCAATTATATTGGGACTTCCTCATTCTACGCCCATTCAATTCTACCGGGGCGAGCAGCTGTACATGATCAACGTCAGAGCGGGCGAAGAATGCAAGCGGTGTCTATAGCGGGAGCTATCAGAGTTAATCAGATGATATCACCTGGGTTCCGAACCGGTCCGCCAAGGTCAGACAGGACTGCCGTGTTTTGGCCTGCCCTCCTCCTCCTCGTATACCGACCGTTAGGGTTAGATAGACCTGGTCAGGCGCCCAGGAATGTATCTTGTGTAATTTATGACTACTCACTTGTCCACTCTACTATACATCTGTAACCGAGCACATTCATCAGGATTGTTGTAAGTTTAGAAGGTTCTGTATTTAAGAATTTGGATACTGAAGCAATGCGTTAGTATCTTTGCTAAACTTTTCAAGAAAACAATTATTACTTAACATTAACACTTTTGAAGATTAAAACATATTTTATAGAACGAACGATTTATCTAATGAACGCAATATGTTATGTACTCCTTTTTACAGGTCCAGTCTTTTTGCGTAAGTTTTAATCACATAACATTTTATTGAAAAAAAAAAATGCAATTACTAAGTAATAAGTATGAAAATGAAGGGACACGAGGTATATTTTAAGGCCTTCTGCATTACTAGTTGACATTTATCTGAATTTTTATCACAGACTATATAAATAAAGCCACTTATTTGTTGGTACATTACAGTATAGTTATTGAGAGTGAATATTTATAAGGAGGAAAGAGAAGCAATAAACACGTGTACAACACAGTCCCTTGTACCGATACCCACGATCCCGGCGCTGCCATATTTTACATCGCGGTTTATCACCGTGCTCTAATTATAGCCTATACACGGGAACACGTAATCTACCATTCAAGCCGCCATAAACAGGTAATGGAGCCGACATGCGGCTGGTGGGCAAGGTACAAGTCGCATCGCGACGCGTGGACTTTTATGTGGCAGTAAAGTGGACAATAATCGAGTACTTCGACTCGGTTTCGGGTCCTGTCGAATCTTGTCCCAACAGAATTCCTACCTTGGCCTTTTGGGACCCGCACACACTGTATTGGGGCAGGTGAACCCCTGGACGTAGCGAGTTCGTTCTAACCGTTCTTTAGTTTGTACAGCAAAAGACATATACTCGTACTGTCGTGAGGATTATCGTTCTCCTAATCTGATTTTCAACAGACCCTTGTTCTATTTTAACTTCACGTATCTGTAAAAAATAGAACACTACGTTTTGATGACTAACATCTACACTCCCTACACTTTTACATATGTCAAAATCTCTACGACATAAGGTTAACCTTAGTATGCCTTAGAGTCTTTACATTTGAGGATGAGAGTTGATACCCTTTTTCAGGTGTTAAAATCTCTACGAAATAAGGTTAACCTTAATATGTCTTAGAGTCTTTTACATTTGAGGATGAGAGTTGATGTCAATCCTCTAAACGTTTTATACTTGTTGCATATAAATGAGATTCAATTATCCCTTCAAGCAATCTATCGCCAATAGCAGACTTTGAACAAAGAACAAAGAATTTACGTATCTGTTGTTTACAACACTGAAGAATAATACAATTCACATTAAACTCCCGAAAATAGAAGCTGGAAATAAGTTATTAAATCTGAGATAAATTGGGGATCGACCGTAAGAAGTACAATAATTAACCTATTCTACCGTATTTTTTTGTTTTTACTAAATGTATTAAAACAACAAAAATATAAATAAGCATTATATACAAAAGTAAATAAACCTATAACACTTACACCTCATTAAATAACATGTACATGTAGTATTTTAGTTTGTGTTCAAAAGTTTAGGCACAATTTATTTTTCTTTGTCAGCCATAGAAAGTAAGAATGGTTACCATAATTATTTTCCGTACTCTAGTTTGTTAAATTGAAAAAAAAAAAAAAAAAAAAAAAAAAACTAAATCAGATTTCTCATTAAATTAAAGGAAGAGTAAGCGGAAGAACTATGAGGACTGCAACAATCCTGATATACACTACAGTATTTGTTAGTCATGCGTTGTAACATTACATGACTACTGTAGTTTTAGGATAGATGGTTATCTGTAATTATCAGATAGTAGTAGTTGAGAATAGCTTTGTAAAATATTTCCCCATATTATACTTGGTGGGCTGCAATTTGTTATATCAATGTTTGCTGTTCCTCTTTAATTCATAATTTGTTATTTTTATTTAAAACATTGTTTAGTAAAATATCCTGGAACTGCTTCTGGTTTAACGCTGATTTGAAACTTTATTTCCCTGTACTTGCACGAAATATCTGGTATGGTTTCCAATTATTTTTGTTTTTCTTCAAAATCCGTTAAATTCATACACTTACGTACGCGACCGGTCCCCGAGTATTATCAAAGTTTTCCAGTTGAAACCGCGTCGAAGAATTACTAACACTATCCACATCTTGAAATATTTCGTCAAAACAAATGTTGATTATAAAACTTAATAATAGTCTTTGCTATTACTCTTTTTCAGAAGCCTTTGAGTTCAGGGGTCGTTGTCCATTATTGGCGAATATGTGAAGGATAGTCGTTACTTCAAGGAAACTTAAATAAATATCGTTTATAAATATATCGTTATAAATAAATTAAGTTCATATCTGTGACTCCAAACGATTTGGTTTAAAACATAATTTATAAATAACCTTTCTTGATATATATTCTTACATTCAGCTTTGTAAGCTGTAAACACTGATTCCTGCCCTATATTGACTGCTGTTTTGTTTTCTAGGTGAGCATACAGAATACAGTCCAGTTATGGTGGTGAGTCGAACATTTCTATGTACACAAGGTAAACAGTGAAGTAACGCAGAACATGTGTCGGTGTCGAGAGACGATAGAAACGCTGCGCTGCGCTGCACAAAGTGACATGAGGCGCTGGCGATGTCGGCGAGAATTACAACTGTGCACCACAATTACTCAGGAGAATTGCTAATAATGTCTTGAACTGTTGCCAGCGCCATCTATATTTCCACCGTGCATACGATTTGTCTAATGTCCTACTCAATCATAATATGTCACTCCGTCAGCTGTTACTGATTCATATTAGAATATACCCTGGATTCCGTCGCGCAGTTTTACATTTTTCACGCTATAGGCCTATCTCTTATTGAAATTAAGTATGAATGTAGCTTCCTGAATCTAAATTCTTGCCTAACCTGCGATAATTCGGATTTATATTATTTCTATTCGCAGTCCCAAGATATCCCTTCAAAACCACAAATTCCAAAAATTAAATAGATATTTAGTCCAGTTCTTCTTACCATTGTGCAGATATTTCACCAAAAATGTATAGGGTTTTTTAATCTACGTGACAAATCCATAGGATGTATTTAAGAAGTTAGATAATTTTTTTAAATATAAAAAATATTTAAACATGTATTCTAAACTACAGTTCTCCGAAGTTGGCATTAAAAGCTGAATTTCACTTCCTCGCTTATATATTCAAGACCACAATCTCGGTGGTTCTGACAATGCGTAAAACGGTACAGTAGGGTTTCCTTAGTTGTGGTTGATTGTTTTGGAATGAATGAATGGCACTTGTTAAAAAACAGTCAGTCTTAACTAGTACCGAAGGTACACCTCACTCACTCACGCAATAAAATCATGAAACGTCGGAAGCTCAAAGTGAAATACCTGGCCACCGATAGTCTCTACTCTCACTAGCGAGGGACTTGACTTCGTGAAGGGCTAACCTAGGTAACACATCGGAAGACAGTGGTGTTCAAGCTCCTGTATACAGCTCAATGAATTCTGTAGACTATTCGTTCATGGTCACAAAATAAAAAATAAATCTTAACTGAAACCAATTTACGTGGGCAACTTGTGCTTTCTTCCTGTGACGGGAAGTTTTGTCCTATGCCTCCGTATCTGAGTTTTAAGTCGTTTAACCTTCCTTAATGGGGATTGTTAGCAAAGAGCAATTAGTGAGGATATCATTAGACTGAAGATTAAAGTTTCTTCTTTAAGGTTACGGAATTGCCGTATTTCTTAGAACTTCTGAGAGTTATCTTGAGTTGTTAATTTACAATTTAGATTCTAAACACATTACAAAATTATTTGGTGCATTAAAGATTGTTATATAATGTAATAACGAATTTATAATGTGCTAACTTTAATGTTTACTTTATGAAAATATATTCTACTGATTTTGTTAATAAAAGTTTGCAAAGACAAGCAATTACAAGAATCCAAAATATAAACTAAAAATGCTAATGGTGGTTGTCATTAAAAAATTAACTAATTTTTATTCCATTGCTTTAATTAAGTTTACCTGTGACCTGATTGTGACTCGATCTCTGATAAATTAAATTTAGCCCAAGAAGACAACGTACGGAAATTGCTCCTTGGAGGAGTCAAGGGCCGTATAAATTGGTTTAACCCTACAGCGCAGAGACCACATCGAATTAGCTGTGTGAAGTCTTTTATCTCCACTGACGTAACTCGGTGTGCAGAATTTCTAAACAGTATTACTCCTTTAGTGGATGGATTAAAACAGCACATCTTTATTTTTATTATGAAGCGTACGCATTTGAAAACCCGTAAATCTCTGAGGAAACCGTCCTACACACTGAAAATGGATATTTTCAAAAACCGTAGTTAACTTATTAACTGTATTATAATACCAAGAATGCTGAAATCAAGTCCGAAATATATATATATATATATATATATATATATATATATATAAAAAATTTACATTTGGCATTAAATCAATTATTTTTTATTTAATCAAAATACATCCCTATTGTCATCGGATACCACCAAAATAGTGTAGGCTGAGCTAATAATTGTTTAAACAACAATATAACATTATCAAAGACAACTGTTTATTAACCAGTGAACAATTACAATTCAGAAATAATAGAACATAGAGATACTTTTTAGAAACTTACATACATGCAATATTTTATATGGTGTATTGTAAAACTTTCGGGATATTTTGGAAATTAAACTCTCAACAGGCTGCGGGAAGGGAACGAAAAATGTATTTGTATTGCAGGGTCTCATATTCATGATTCTGGCCTCATAAAAATTGTCTGTAGTTAAACGAACTACCCCGGAGTTCTACCCCGTAAACACAATTTTAAAATCTCAAACAGGTTTATGCCCTTGTTTTTGGTTGTATAATTATTTAAAAATTAGTTTAAATATATAAACTCATGCAAGCGTTTTTGACATTTTCTTTGCAAATTGTATAATTTTAAAAGATTTAAATGATAAACAGTTTGAAATTTTTCATAATAATGACAGTATCAAAAATTATAATGCGTTTTGATGTTTATCAACTTTATCTTAAAAATTAGACCGTAGCATTATTTGAGATTCAAAGTTATTCTGGTGAGACTATGGCCGCTTTTATTCATTATATATATACACATATAAAGTTTCACAGTGTTTTGGTATTCTGTACAGCGCCTAAAGGTCGATTTTGCCTGCACTCCTAGACATTGTTATATTCACCAGATGGTTTCCTGAAATTTCGAAGGGCGGTGTTTGGTTGAAATACAGGTGACAAAGTGTTCAACAGTGTGACGCAGATTGGCCAGAGAGGCCTAAAGTGCGATCTATGTTCATCGAGATGAACTCACGCGTGTGTGTCACATTCCACTGTATAGCTTGTCTCATATATGTACAAATGTGGGGTCTCCAGAGCCTTGTATATTTCCGTATCGTTCAAAATAAATTTGTTGTATAGTACAGCAAATAAAGACTGCAGCTGAAGAGTCTGGTAGTCACGAGCACAGACAGTATGTTGCAGTTTTCCGCCCCACTTTATTCAGTGACGTCTCAGACTCATTACTCTCCAACAGTTGCAGTGTATTATACGTAGTTTGGCATCATTTTTCTCATTATGATGTTTACTATCTATATACTGTACTAATCATTTTAGGATAAAATTGCAAATAACAAAAATAAGGTTTTGATTGGAGAAGTGCACTAGATGACTAACGGGGCGGTCCTAATCTAATGGACTTATCTGTGTGGGGTCTGCGTGTGTGTGGGTGTGAACCTACCTGGCCCAGCTGCACTCACACTGAACAAGTTGTACGGTTAATATGTATTGATCCTGGGCACCAATGTGTGTAATATCAATTAGTCTGAAATTACAAAAGCTGTATGTATTACATCGTGTTCCGGCATGATATAATTAATGTTAACTTATCAAAAGAAAACTAGACTGGGTGGAAAGAAGATGGAATATATTATACAGGCAAAAATCAAGCTTGCAGTGGCAGGCAAGTTTGATTAAACGCCGCAAGATATTAAACTTGATAAGACTGAGAAGCGCCTCGCTGAAATATACGCTTCATATCTTTAAAATTTGCCTAAAATGTGGTTATCGTGTTCAGCAAAACTTCATATTCTTCCTTGATACTCAACATATGCTAAGTAGATTACTCATCATAATTTTCATTATTCGTTAATTAATTTTAATTGATAACACATATCATGCCAAAATAAAGTAGTCCAAAAACCTCTTTAAATATATGTATTCTGGTAAACAGTGATTTTAAATATTGTACATATTTATCATATCTAAAAACTATGTACTTTTTTATTTATTGCAAAATCAAATTTAAATTAATTCAAATCAAAATTTATATTGAAAGGTGCGCCCACCAATACTTATTATTGCACCGATTGTTTTATTTTAATTATTATAAAATAGTTGACATATCTGTGCTTTCAAATGCAATAATCTTCAAATTCATCTACAACACCGGTGGAGGTTCAGGATTATTTGCGAGAAATTCATCGTCACCGAACTCGCTGGATCAATTTTATATTTGAAACATATTTTAAAATTATGATGTTAAAATCTTTTTCTATCTCATACAAAAGGTTTGTAAGACAAGTAAAATTTGTATCTCGAAAGATATGCTCAGCGGGAGTAATTAGAGCATGTATGAGTTAATCGAATCGAGATATCCGATCATCCTGCAATACTAGACCATTTCAGTCACTGCTGAGCAAAGAAAATGACCGCACATTGAATACCTTACGATATGTTTTGACCATGTACAATTATTTTTAAATACAGTTCGCTCTCACCACAATCATTTTTTGAACGTCGTCCGCTGGCAAGCTCTAATTTTCGCATCTCATCCTCTATGGATCATACAGCGCCATAACCATTTCCTGGTGATTAGACCCGATATCGAGCTCATCTTGTCGAGCACTGTCCTCCCTCCCAACTTCCTGACAGCGATATCACCGGCAAGCAAGGGAATTATGCTGAAGAGCCTTGCAGCGCGACTCACCGTGCCAGATCCAAGGCCGTTGGCCTTTCCACGCACGGAGACTGTTGGTCGGCGCTGATCGCTTCCTCATTAGACTCCAAATACGGCCAAGGGGAGAGGATAAGCGATGTTGGCATTGTCAGCAGGAATGTCTGCCTCTACATTTGCACCGGTCCTGACCTTTATGTCCGTACACAGGCAAGGCTGCTAAGCTTCGGTTTATAAGATTTTAATGAGATATCCAATAACAATTATATATGCTGGAATTGAAGTTGTGGTTTGTACTTCGGCTGTATTGAACTCGGGTGTGAGAGGCTTGTTTCATTGCCATGTGTCATCCTTATTACTTAATAAATATGTAAAGCTGAATTTTGGTAAACTGTCAATACAGCAAAGATCGAATTCAATTATGGACTCTATTTAGTTACAATTCTCAGGCTCCTTTAGTAGTCATCGGTTATTATAAATGATGAATAAACAATTAACCACAAAGCTACGACTTCTTACTATTCCTTTATTCATACTTGGCTGAAATTAAATACTTATTATTTTGATATATTAAGGTTTATATTTGGTATAAAGCCAATAAATACAGTATACAATCTTTATTCAAATCCTTAAGTTATGGGTTTGATATAAGGTCCTGAAGGATTCTAGTGCCGTTGACAAGCGTATTACCAATATTGGCCCCGTCTTATAATATTAAATATTGCCTGGGAAACGCTATTTGTTCACTATATGTTCGTGATTATAATATAGTTGTAACAAATGTCCATGCCCTATGCTAATTATATTTAGGAAAAGTCCGAATTTTGCAAAGTAACTGTAATGTGTTTCTCTTATAGCACAGAAATGTCTAGGATTTAAAAATACATCTACAACTCTTCATTTTCTTCACCTCAATTTTCTGTGATGAATGGAAGAAAACAACCATAAGTGTCGTCTCAATTATATATAACTTACGAGTTGAATCCAATACAAGACAACTGTAAGCAGTATTCAGGCATTAACAATTTTATTTGTGTTACGCTTGGCAATTTCGATAACTATTTATCAAATAAATAAACAAAATTAGGATGATCAGGGTTAATCATTGAAGCGAGAAAAGTGGATTGTCCTGGAAATTCTTTCAAGCATGTTATTTTCAATTATTTGTAAAAGTATTTTGGAGAAATATTCTTAGAAACCCCTCCAATGTATATTAACTGACAACGTTTACTATTGTACATTAATTCTAACATAATTTACATTCTTATATTCATAATTAATACTATTTATTGTTTATAAAGAAGATGTACATTGTCATTAATGATATCCAGGGAATCAGTCAGTGTGCTATTTAATTCTATTATAATCACACAATGAAACGGGACGTACACAACGTACACAATAACGTTGTGTAATCACGGGATAATTAAAACGATAATATGACTGAAATTGTTGGATCTGAAGTCAGCGTGGCTGTATTTGCTTAAATGTAGAAAATGTATGTCTGACTGTGTGTAAATAGTTGTATTGGATTAATTGTGGTTTTAACGTTGGTCATATTTTGACGATTGCGATACAATGATATATTGTCTGGTGCAATAAAGATTTTATTATTATTATTATTATATGAAACGACTTGATAGTGATACGTTTATTTACCTCATTACATATAATTAATTCATCACATTCATTAAGCTTGGGCTAGTGTAAATACACGTATTGTCTCTATAGCAAAAAAGGACACAAAAGGTTTTAGTCAATTTCTTGGCCATCACATTAATAACGAAGTATAAAGCGATTAACAAAACCCCGATAGTGCGTCGCGCCGCCTCGCCGGGAGACTGCCGAAGCAGCATTTGCCTTTCATGGGCTGACTTTTCCCCCGCTCAATTAACCAACTTTGGCGACTCCATTGCTCCCCAATCGGTCCAGTTAAATTGGTCTCGGTCCACTAAAATCCGGTTCACTCCGGGAATAACTCTCTCGAGAACTCAATATACTTAGCGAACCCACTCACTGCTCGGTGTTTGATTATAGATTTCCATACTTAGTGTACTGGAGTATTATTGGCGCTATAATTTCTGTAGCCGTGTTTGTGTTTATTTATAATGCATTTCTCCGCTATTTTCCTTTCTGTTTTTTAGTAATGTAGAGTGTTTTTAGACTCTTTACATCTAGTGTGTTAGTTATTAACCATATTTGAGAAAGATCTGCATTTGGAATATTGAAATCTGTAATACGTAGTTTTTATTACTTGTTTTACATTAAGACATATATCCAAGAATTGGGTTGCAATCTAAGTTAAACTGATTTATTAGTTTCGGCATCTATTGTGAGGACATATTCGTAAAACAATAGAGCGTCTAAAAGCAGTGTCGACCGGAAACAAAACAAATGGAAAATTTTAAAACGTTTCCATTATTTTTAAAATGCTATATCTACGAAAATTAGATAATAAAAGCTCTAATTGCACGCTGATCAACATATTTTTATTTTACGTCTGGAAGACACCTGTGAGTCCCCTTACATGATACGTGTCTTATTTTATACCCTAATAAGAAGGTGTTTACATAAAGTTTTTAGAATAAGAGTTTTGGGGTCTTATAAATCAGTATAATAAAGTATGTATACTATTATATAACGAATTCTAATGGTGTCTGCCTGTGTATTTGTATTTGTCTTACTAAACCGCGCACCTACTGGACCGACTGTACTGATATTTTAGATGGACATTCTTAAGGTCGCTAGTTAACATATAGGCCTATTCCTACTTCGAATACTCCTCCGTGCTACGCCTCCCTGGTCTTGAAAACTCCCTTATTACGTCATTTCCATTATATTTACTGACTTTGCTTATCAGCAGATAGTAAATGTGTTTTTGATTAATGTGTCAAGAATAATGTGAATAATAATTTATACACATTTAAATAAGGAGGTTTTCTTTATATGTGTTTGTTTTTATTGGGATTTTAACCAACTACAGTAAAATGCCACAATTTATTACATCATAAATAATGTGTTAACTGAAAAGCTAAGAACTTCGATTTTATTCTCCCTGTATTATTCTCCCTGGATTTCTTCTCACTGGTCTAAAATAGTTCAATTGTGACTAGAATCTTTAGATATATTCATTAAAATATCATTAAATATTGTAGTAAAATTCGAGAAATTTCAGAGGTAAGTATAGGTAAAATAGCGGTTTCACTCTCAGATTTTTCAGGGCTCCATCTTTAAACCTAAATCTAAAATGGATCAAGAGATTGGAACATATTTCAGGAACTCACTTATCTCAGGAGTGTTTGGAGTGCCGTTTCAAAAGGATATGCTCATCGCGTTCTTGGTTTAAACATGGAATTGCGTGAGAAGGCGCCGGTAACTGCTAGTAAACAACACAGTTTGAACAGTTAACTTTTACGAGTAAACGTAAAATTAATGTTTTACTAATAATAAACGTACGTTTTTGAAATATTTCAGTGATTCACCAACACGCATAATGAAATTATTTAATGGGATCGAATTAATAATTATAATGGCCTTTTTTGTTTAACCCTCTCACTGCGGCTCTACACCGAGTGTGGCCAACTAACAACCCGCATTGCACTCGCGCTCCGTAAGGTGTCTATCGCACGCAGTCTACGTCTTAACGTGGGATAACGATTCATTTGAAAGTCTGTATGTAACTGTCTCAATATATTTTACCAGTAAAATTTGAAATTTGAGTGTCAGAAATGTAATGGAGTAATTCAAGAAAAGCCCTCTTTCGTATATAAAAGAATTTATGTGTAGATTTTGATAACCCTAAAAACACAAGTAGACAATTATTTCCCACGTAGGTTGATTATAATATAGATAAAATTGTATATATTTATCAAGAATACTAAATTCTGCTGTTGTTCAATATTTCATTCTCAATCGAAATTTAAATGAATTAGATAATAACTTCTATCAAGCTTTCACACGTCTTACTTCTACTTTAAATGAGGTAACATAATATTGTCTCTTTGAGATCATAGTTTACCTTTGCGTCGACTGACCTTCGTCCTTATCAGCTCAACATCTTGTGTTGCACTGAATACCAACCAGTGGCATTTTCCTTCTCGGATAATCAGATACCATTGAGGACGTGTACTTAATTGGAATAATAAACAGGGAGTATCTGAGCGATTCATGAGATACTTGACGTAGGTTGCTAAGTGCACGATTAGTATTAAATGTAAATTGAACGTCAAATATCAATTATGAAGTGACGTCGTCCCTCCTAGTTAATAAAAGATATCACGTTTTCCCACTTGAATGTGAACATAACTTAAAAGAGGATATAATAATAATTGGCTTTTATTTAAATTTCTGATAATCCTAAAATAATTCTTTTACTGGGTCCGTTACTTGTTGTGCCTAATACTTCTTTACGCACGTTCTGTAGGATAGGTTAGGTAGATTAAGTAAAAAGTTACGAGTGCGCGAAAGAGGATTATATAGGTTTCCTAAACTGAGTGAAAGTAGTAAGTTTTTTCCATCGGTATCGTTCAGGGATAAACAAATGTATGTGTGGTATTACAAGTTCCCTGTAGAATGTCCAAGTTAATTACCCTCATAAGGAAGAGATCAGATTGCATATCTTTGTACATAGTAATACTATTTATTTATATTACTGAACGTTGGTGAACGCCCGAAAACATTATGTTACCTTTACAAACCTAACATCGTAAATAACAAACGTATTGGAGAGGGTTTTTTTTACTTACCGTAACGTACTTACCTAGACTACTTAGTTTACTTAAACAATGAATGAGATTAGTTAACAGACGCGTACACAAATACATAGATATATTTTAATTGTTGGTTTCTCCATAATAATAACAATGGAGATACCATAAACCACGCGTCATTAACAGTAACATTCATGAATTTTAACTAGTAGTTTATTTTTATTGTCTAGGAATAATAAATCATCACAATAGCATCAGAGACCTCCCCGCTTGTATGCCAGAGGCATGGCAGGGTGTATTAAAAAGAGAAAAGTCATCTCCTATGTTAATGAAATAGGCAATGGAATAAATTCCATTCCACCAAAATGGCACACAGGCTATATCCAAACCTCCCTTTACGTGAGCCTGTTATAGAAAGTGGTTACCTCCGACGTTGACCGGAGCAAACGTCAACTACTCTGAGGGAACAAAGGGCAATTTGAATCCCTCCCCAGCCAGTGATTGGGGCAAATCGATTGCGTACCGTTTAAGGGTAAAACGCTGATTGTCCCTTTTGGTTCCTCACTACTGCAGTCAATGCATTGTGCAAGTTTGCCTGAAATGGAGTTTCCTTATCTATTACTCGGTTTTCTGTCTACATTCTTAAATTATTGCTTTTGTTATAATAGGGATAAAATTTTTATTTCGGTTTTTTATGTCGCTCTTATAGCCATGTTAAAAAAATGTTAAATAGACTTTTTACGTTTCCAAAATGTCACTCGATATAATTCAGCACTCTCTTTTCTATAATACTTAACTTTGAAATATATTAGTATTGGTGATCTCTAGAAAATGGTTGTTCAACAGTCCACATGCAAACAAACTACATCCAAAGCGGTGCAGAGCCAGGTTGCGGTGATTTTAGCCTTAGAGATCGAAATATTGACAACACAAGCGCTACTGGTTCAAAAACTCAACTGACCATAATATACAAATAAAGGCCTATCGTTTGGTAGACGGATACAGTAGAGGTGTTGTTCACGCAACGATGATGGAGCGGTCGACTCAGTCAAGCGATAGACAGAGATGGATCGCTGTTAAATTTGGGCTGTGACTGTTGTGTTTGGCGTCTTTGTTTTGAGTGTCGGTTTTTACCCTGGGTAGATTCGTTGCAGAAGTATTAACAGAATGACTCGGTTTTAACAATGTGTTTATGTTCACAAAAGTTAGGTGTGGTATTATAAATGAACAAAAATTTAAAAACTGTATAAAATGTTTGGTACAAAAATAGTTCACACTTGATATCAAGCTGTTTTTACAATAACAACCAATAGAGATACTTCTAGTCTTTCGAATCAAACGTTTAATATTTTTGTACCCTGATATAATGGATTTAAATTGTATCAATATGATTAGTTTAAAAACTTATTAACATATCACTACTATTTAACGCATATAGACAAGTGAAATGTCAAACAATCGGCTCGGAAAGTTAATAAGAAGCTCGATAAAAAGCTGTTCAGAGATGGTGTCAATTAAGGGTAAATAAGAGCTGCAATAAGTTGAAATATAATTATCACTGGCAGGCAATTAAACCAGTGGGAGCGCGAACCATCTGCGATAGCTCTAAAGGCTGGTTCTGGTACATCTGGTCTAATTAAGGTTTAATCGGACCGCCACATAAACCAGAGCAATTATCGTATCGGGGAGTTACGTGAAGATAAGATTCGCGCTCCATCAAGATTGGGTAGAAAGACGTCTTCATTTTGCTTATGCGCAGTTTAGAGAGAAGGTAACGGCTGGTTTATTTACTGATTTACGTTTCCCTTGATTTCCTAAAAATTAAGAAGTCATTATAAAAAACTTGGATATTAAAACAGTTTTACTTTTTAGACATTACTTTTCCTCTCATTGCATACTCAGAGAGATGACGATCAATTAATTGGTTGTTTTGGTTAATGCAACTTTCCTAGTGCCATTACTACTAGCATTTGATTGTGACCGTTTTAAGCTCGGTTGTATGGAAAACAATTCGATCCCTCGAACTAACTTCCCTTGATCAATATCTATAGTGGGGTGCTTATTGTATAGACTGGCCTGTTCTCTCACCTCTCTCTGTAGCCGCGCAATTTTCTCTCTTGCTCTTCCTTGCACTGTAGCACGCTATTTCTGGAGGAAGATCGGAACTATCCCACACAACACGCGAAATTGAAAGACGATTGCCAAATTCATAACTCGCTACTTGATTTGTTCATCAGGGTTTAAATAATGTTTCTATTACTTACTTACTCATTTCTAAATTATTAACTGCAAAGACATAAAGAACAGGCTTTCTTTTAACTTCAACGTTTATACTCCATGGTTTTGTATACAGAACTTTTTCTTGCTCTCATGCATTATACATTTTAATCAATATCGAACATGGGTAATTGATTTTGTTTCATTTATTTTCATCGTTCATTCGTTCTTATTCTAAGTAAAGAGTAAAGGATAATGATCAACACTTAGAACATACGGATAACGGAGCCTACAACCATAACTTATCAGCTATAAGACGTCTTTTATAAATTATATCCAATGCATTGCGTTGAAACAAATTTTGTGCCGTATCGACTTTGACTACCAAATGTTACTTTTAATTAAACTTCTTTTGAACTCTTTTCTGAAACTTTTGGTCTGTTCACTCTCGCCAACAGCGGCCAACTTCTTAATGGAGCTGTCTGTGCGTGAGTTTTGTCTTTGTTTATGTCTGCCACTGTTTCTCGTCTTTGTATTTACTGCGAAACTTTCAAACAAAGAGGAAGAAGTTTCTGGTGGTACAAGGGTTCTGTGATCTAAAATACTGTGCTTGTACCTAACACTAGTCCAGACTGTAATCCATTTTAGTTTGTCCGTCGTATTGGAAATTTGGTATTTTTTATTTTAAACCAAAATTCTGTAATTATTTAAATTAAATTAACATACGATATACAGATTAGTTGATACTTAACTAATATAAACTCAACTAATACTAAACGATAGACGTACAACTTTTCTGGGTTAATGTGAGATTTATAATTATTTTTAAGATAATTTTCATTAAAGTACTCGTTAATCAAAAAATCAAAAACAATACTTAGTCCCTGGTATTTTACAATAAAATTTCTTATTACTAGCTCAATTTGTGAAAAAGTAACATACAAAAACCTGTGGACGATTTATATTTTACTTTATGAAAATTTAACTCTTAAATGCGTATTTAACATATGTTTTTATTATTACAACACTTAACTAGATTAAATTTTCACCATTAGCCTATTAACCTATAATAAAGCATAATTGAAACTATAATAAGCATCATACAGGCAATTTTATTGTTATTTGACACTTATGTGTAATTTATAAATACCCAAAGAGAACTATGCGAGGAAAATGAACCTTAAGCCCTATTTTAATCGTTCCTAATAGTGTTTTGTTATTATTTTAATATTGCAGAAGACTTTTTAATTTGCACTATATGTCATTTTCCGTTCACAATTTCGACACTATAAAATTGAATCGCAGGTATTACAGTATTTTGCCAACACAGATAAGCTCTGGCACGAGTTTAACGAAAATATAGCGAGGGAATGAACGGGAATTTGCATACTTATTGAGTCCCTATCCAATACCGCGTGCGTGTACCGTGTTTGGTTCGGGAGTTTATACAAGTTTATAAAACATGTGCACGTATCTAATTATTATTCCTTTAACTATTTTTAGGCGTTCATAAATGATTTTAAATTGCTTATATTTTATCTTGAAAGCATAAACAAAATATATACTACGTGGCCTTATCGGTCCCAAAATGTTTTGCGTGGCTCAACCCCACATATCCCATTTATTTTTAAAGTCATGCAATGTCATACTTTAAAAATGTTTAGAAGAAAACGTGATGCTGATGTAGCGTGCTGAGGGATTTGAAGCCTTAATACAACCCTTACTGTCAGCTTTGGTAAAGCTCTTCTAGAAATAACGATGCAAGAAATGACAATTCAGAGGAAACCCAGGCCGACAGAAGAGTTGGCTTTTGTTGTAGGATTATTTACATCACTGTTTGCTCTCTGATGTTTTCGTACATCCATTAGACCTACGTTAACATCTTTACCAACATTACATTAGCTTTTAGTATCCTTTGCGTTTGAGGGATCATTTTGCCTGTACACATAACATTATACCTCACTGTACCAATTCTTCCAGTGGCGTTCTAAACTGACTTTCAGGGTGGGGAAAAACTCACGATGTAATATTTCATGGGAGGAGTATTTCGATGAGGGAAGGGGCTAATTCAATCTATTCTTTTTAATATAATCCTGTTAAAAATCGGTTTAAAATTGTTTTAAATAGAATAACCAAACATTCACTCACTTTGTTTGTATCAGTCTCCATTCACTAGCTAACGTCCTAATGTAAACAATCCTGGCCATTTATTTAATTTACCTACTAGACAAGCTTGTATGAAGGACCATCCTTCATAGAATATACTCTAATTTGGTTGGACCTAAACTGTCTATTTACATTTGTTTAATATACAATTATATACACATAAACAAAAATAGGTTAATTCTCTAAAAAAATATATAATGATTTAAAAAATGTATATATTTCTTGTAAAGATGTAAAAATTTACAAATAATCAGTGTAATAAATATGAAAATAAAATGAAGTGAGGATTCAAACAAGAAAAGTAAACATTATAAATAAATACATCGATCAGCAGCTGGTGGTCCATGAAATTGGTAGCTGTGAATAATTAAGTACAAAAATATGAAATTCATCTAAAATTAAGACCTCTTGGGTGTCTTGTTTGAAGTACTACTACTTGGTGTACAGTTTCAATTCAATTTTAAGCTATTAAGTTTTTCAATTAAATTTTCATGGATCTTAGTAATATCTTTGATAGTTCTGTTCCCAATAAAAATTACAATTAAATTGATGAATTGGGTTTTTAGTGTCACATAAGATATTTCCTTTGAAAATATAAGGACATAGAAAGCATTTTACACGAGTAAGAAGTTAATATGTTGCAGAACTAAGATGATCTTTTTATTATAATTATTATTCTTTCGTCAAGTTTTATTAGTGCAATGTTACGTTAATAAAAAACTGTACTTGGGTTTAAAGTTTTATTTAGGTATTCCAATAAATGTTATCGATTTAAAAACTCTTGTAGAAAAAAACAAAATCGAGCTTGTGAATGTTTTATCTGCATTTAGCATCTGTAAATTGAATACAAACCGTTATAGCTGTATAAAATAAAGAAAACTCTATTGAAGTGACCGCGTGTCATTCACTACCATAGTTTCCACTATGCAATTGGGGCGCTGAATAATTTCAAAGTTTGTTTGCGAAACGATTTATTTCAATTGTTCGCTCGCCTTGTCAGATATAATTGGTAGGTCGTGTGTTTCGTGATCCCCGGATTACAGCTTTTGTGCAGCCGCCGCCGCGCCGTCAGCAAATACCTGTTGTCAAAACGCCATCAGGCAGTAGTTGCCTCAGTGGTCGTGGGTGCCTGTAGAGCTACAGAAGGATAACTTACTAGAATAACATGCGATAATATCTGCATTCCTGTAGTTGAAACATTGGTCTATGTAGGTCCAGATGGTAGCGGTTTGAAATACAATCCATCAATGTTGTAAGTCTATTATGGCGGTTCAGACTACCAGTGAATGTGTTGGTGTAAATAAAGTTTGAGTATGTGCTCACGAGCAGGTGCTTATACGAGGGTGGGCAAGTGCTCTGCACATGAGCACGTGTTCAGTTATCGAGTGACTTAAGTTGAGCTACTGACAAGAGCAGATGCTCGTGTAGCTAATCCGCATACTTTTCACGAAATGCAGAGGGATGTGTTGAATCTGAATACTTTTTAAATTTTAATATTATTTATTATAATTGAAAACTGTCTTAGCTAAAATGGTGTTGTAAAATTATTTCTAGCATGGATTTAAGAATAGCTTTGCATTGTATAACTAAATTATTTTATTTATTCTAAAACAGATTTGATTAACGTAGCAAACATGGTAAAAGACATGGTAATAAACATGGTAATAACATGGTAAAATATGGTAATAACTGTGTTACACTTCACTAACGGTGAGATAGCGATGACATTTCTTCTTTGACGTCATTGTCGGGATGACTTCTCATCGATATTCAATCCTCATTTAATCTGTTGTATTCGCTTACTGTCTTCAAATGCAAATCTATAAGTGTCTGCGTGAAAGCCCTCCATAAATAAATATTTTAAGTCAAAAAGAAAGAGAACATAGAACAAAATCAACAATTTTCACACAAAAAACTTGTATATCTCATCTTTCCACATGCCATTGTCACCTAGCAGTCCTACAAGGCGGGGAAATGAAGAAATACACGTTCTTATGTTTGGAATGTAAAACTTGTTCTTTTTTTAAATAATGACGTCATTTACCTCAGATGAAACACATTCATTACTCCAACCTTTTAGTGACAGTACTAGCAGTGATCGTGATCATTCGAGAAGGAATTCCTGGAGGAGGGAAGGCCAGGACTGTCAACATCAATGCAATCGCCTTTCCGCGATCGTAGTTGCCAATCAATCTGTCCGTCGCTGCCCTCGTGTGCCCTCCGTCTACAGCAATACAGCTCTCGTGTACTCTACCTGTATGGCAATATTGCTCTCATATATCCTCCGTCTACAGCAATACAGCTCTCGTGTACTCTACCTGTATGGCAATATTGCTCTCATATATCCTCCGTCTACAGCAATACTGCTCTCGTGTACACGTCTACAGCAATACAGCTCTCGAGACAGCAATACAGCTCTCGTGTACTACCTGTATGGCAATATTGCTCTCATATATCCTCCGTCTACAGCAATACTGCTCTCGTGTACTCTACCTGTATGGCAATATTGCTCTCATATATCCTCCGTCTACAGCAATACTGCTCTCGTGTACTCTACGTATGGCAAAATGATGCTCTCATATATTCTCCGTCTACAGCAATACTGCTCTCGTGTACTCTACCTGTATGGCAATGATGCTTTCATATATCCTCCGTCTACAGCAATATTGCTCTCGTGTGCTCTACGTATATGAAAATGATGCTTTCATATATTCTCTGTCTACAGCAATACTGCTCTCGTGTACTCTACGTATATGAAAATGATGCTTTCATATATTCTCCGTCTACAGAAATACAGCTCTCGTGTACTCTACCTGTATGGCAATATTGCTCTCATATATCCTCCGTCTACAGCAATACTGCTCTCGTGTACTCTACACGTATATGAAAATGCTGCTTTCATAATATATCCTCCGTCTAAAGCAATACTGTTCTCGTGTACTCTACCTTACATTTTTCATACACTCTTAAGTGTCTTTTCATTATTTTATTCTCTTCATAGATTTTTTAACGATTTATATAATTTTCATAATAACAAAAATGTTTTATATCTCTCTGAGTTGTAACTTTACTGCTTCTTTTTATCTTGCAATTTATTTACCAAAGCAGTGGTTTTAATATTATACACCCCAGTTTAATGTACATATGAAACTAAATAATATATTTACGAGCGTATATCAATCAATTAACAGTATACAGTCACAATTTACAATCCATGTCATAACTGAATTGTATTACTGAGTTTTATATGTAATACTAGAAATACAATTATTGCACATTGCAGCCTGAATCGGCTGCGCTATGCTATGCTCTTTTGTGGTTATTTAAACAGAATAGTTAGTATCGTATGACTTAACAGTGTCAGGGCGCAAACATTATGTATGTATTTATTGCAAGTGCACTAGGTGTAAAACGAAATTCAATTCTCGACCACTAAATAGTCAAATAATCATAGTCAACTAATTTCTAATCTAATTTACACCAAAGTGCTGAATTTCAACTAGGCTAGCTAGAAATGTTGCAATAACATTATCAGATTTTCTCACTTTTGCGTGGCATTACTTCTATTTTTATATAAACTAAGTAGATTAGACATTCTTGCTATGTGAAGTAATTCTAAGTGTATATCTTATATTTGATTATGTTAGTATAATTCTATCCATACACTCATATAGTTTTAAATAAGACCATGTGTAATGCATATATGAAATTATATCTGGTCGTACTCGAGTGTGTAAACAGTGATGGAAAGTCAAGCCGGAAATGGAAAGTCACTTTTGACGCAATATCAGACGTCACGTGAGAAAACCTTTCCTGAAAATGGCATTGAGAGAGAATACAGGTTGTCTGGATAGGTTTAGAGAAATGGAGACGGTGACTTTTGTTTCCAAGCTAAGCCGCTCAGTATGGTATTACTCAGTGCAATAAACTCCTTCCAAACGATGGTTTCTATGTTGGTATAAATGGGTTCAGTATGTGCGATACTTTAATAATGCATTTAATATGAAATATAAAAACTAATTTCTTAACGTCATATTTTGGTGTTGCCTGAGCGTTATCAAAGCATACAACACAATGAAGGTGATTTAAAGAAGGATAACTCACGATTGGTTAAACTAAATTTCTTAAAGTCGGTACTGTAATAATTAACATCTCGCAATACAGAACAATTAGCATATCGAAAATATACAATACCCACACCACTTGCTACAGCTACCTACCCGACTTTGATTAACGTTTTTTTAATTTACCAGCTAATCAATATTATCTATGCTATCATATAAATCTAATGATGTTTGTCTAGGTGTTTATGTGTGTGATAATCACGTAATTTACTGGGCCGATTGTAGTGAAATTTTACATGGACATTCTTAGGATCCCTGGTTAGCATATCGGCTTTTTCCTTTGTCGAAAATCCCTCCTGGCTATGCCCCGCTGCTCTTGAAAACTCTCTTACTTATCCATTACTAGCAGTTACCCGCGGCTTCACACGCACTTTTGAAAATTAAAGTGAAAGCAATTATGATGTAATATAATGGAGTCCAATGATATTTTTTAAACATAAGTAGACACATCTGCGCTAAAGAAAATATATGTATACATAAGCTTAAGAAGACTAATATGGTCAGAAAGCACTTGCGTCGCTTGTGTTCTCCTTCCTGTATAAGGTATAGGAAATTTAAAACATATTTCCAATTCATTAGATGGTTTAAATTCATCACTGGTCCAATATGTAGTAAGAATTAGATAGTAACTTCATCTTTGCAGATAGTTTCTCTTCAGTTGTATACGTGTTTATGTAACATAAGCAGAGAAGCCTTTAGGAAATTCCACAATTTTTTATGCCATATGTACCTGCGATCAGTTGCATTCCGGGATTACTTGAGCTAAATGGGGCTTAGCCCAACGCCATATAATTACGCGGTTCAGTAGATATTAAGCTGAGATTAGATACTTCACAACTCTATTTAACGCATATGCTTAATTATTATTAGCAAAATACATTGATGATATAGAAGGCAATAGAACACCGTGATTACTGTTTCCTGCAGTTTTTTGGAAGGATACAATATGGCCTCCTGCTCAACAAAACATGGTTGGAGTCATCGGCAAATAAAAATTTCTTTCATTTCAATTTTTTTAAATATTGACCTCTAAGGTTTAAATACATGTCTAGATTTAACGCATATGCTTAATTATTGTTATAAAAATACGTTGATGATTAAGAAGGCAATAGAACACCGTGATCACTGTTTCCTGCAGTTTTTGGAAGGATACAATATGGCCTCCTGCTCAACAAAACATGGTTGGAGTCATCGGCAAATAAAAATTTCTTTCATTTGAATTTTTTTTAATATTGACCTCTAAGGTTTAAATACATGTTTAGAGAGCGATTTCTAAAACATTTAGATCAAATACACCGACAGGACAAGGAAGTGAATGGAGTGCGCCGAAATCGGTCTCTAGTTTATATTTATTATTATTACTGTGCAAAATGGTTTGAAATAGATACGCGCACACGCAGAGGCATTCGCCATCGGAGGAGAAGTGCCTTGACACAGCCTTCACCGTAACACATGGGGTTATGTTCCCGTCATACATACACGCAGAAGAACATACAGCCTGCGTATGTAATGTGTCTTGGCTCATACACACTTCAGTATATCATCATTTGTCAGCCTGTCTCATAAAACACATATAACATCGCCTTGCCAGTGAAATACATGTTAAGGTTAAAAAGTCATCGCTTGAACAGCAATCTCTATCGCTTTGCTCTCGAGTATCTCCCATGTCTGTATAATGCGTATGGGTATTTAATCTTTACGTCTTGTATACATCACGTATCTAGCTGTCCTGCTGAACATAAAACATTATAGTACTTCAGTACTGAATGATAATAATAAAAGTGAAGTTCTCTAAATATTCCAACCGTAAATGTTCCTTACGTTACGTTCTGTTAATTTACCGGAACAATTACTCTGCATACACGTAGATGGGTGTCCAATAAAAAGTCTCGTAAATGTGTTCTCTTTGAGTTAACAAAACTTATTTTCTCTTGGCGAACCCGAGTTCTGCTGCAAGTTGGTTGTGTTCAGTGCCCAACGCCTCGCCCGCGCCGCGGGCATTCTCCTAATGGAATCGCTGTACGTGAGTTTTGTCTTGTACCGTTTCTCTCTTTGTATTTACTGGAAACTTTTGGATTAAATAAGAGGGAGCCTGCTTAATGTGTAGGCGCTGCGTGAGGCCTGCAAAACTTCTTGGAATTTGTTTTCAGCAAACTTCTCGGTTACGAGGATCTTTTTGTTGTTTTTCATTTCCATAAGAAAAGTTTCGCTATGTTTACGATATTAACTTGTTACCTTTATTAAATTATAACATACGTCAACATAAATAGCTGTGTTCTTAAAGGAAAATTTGTTTGAAGAATATGGTGTAGCCTTGTCACTAAGATCAGCTGTTGTTACTTAGCTTTTAATTGATTAATGTTCATGTCGATATCAATGACATCTTTTGAATTCGAATCTCAGTGATTCCGTTCTTAAATATATAGTAAAACAGCTATCATTCAGCGTCAATTGTCAATGGTATCATTTTCTTACCAGAATATGACTACGCTCAATATTTTTGAAGGGGGTATTGAGGACATCACGTAACACAAACTCCTCTGTAGCGTGAAACCGTCCTTCTCTGATATTTGTAAAGTTCCTAAACTATGGTTATCGTTTTGACGTACAAAATTAGTGTGGTGGAAATGTATCACCAATTGCCAGATTGCCACAGAAAAGGTTACCAATAAATTCAATATTAATTATATTGAATTTAATGATAATGCGTTTTTTTTATTAGAAAACCAACTGGCCTTATTCACATGAGAGGGTCGTAAACATATACTTTCTGACTTCATATAGTCCCTGATATGCTGACGGTCATCTTATTTCACCTATTAAACTTATTTGCAACCTTGGAAGCTTTGGCCTTAACTGCCATGATCAAATTATATGTTCGCCTCAAACCCTCTACAAACTGTACCACTAGACTCTGTGGCACGCGTCCCTCAACAGTGTACATGCCTCAAAATTGTCATTTAAGTTTAGGAAAGCCTTGTTTTATTCAAAATGTTATGACAGAATACGTATCTTTATGTCTCAACTTGAATTAATATTATTGTTTACAGTTAAAGCACAGGTTTTATAAGTTATGGTTCCGGTATAAAAGATGGCTGTACAGGCAACCATCTTTGTTTTAGTCCCATAAGAACACTTTTAGGATGATTTTATATTATTTTGAATGGGTTATTAAGACAAAACAAATGTTATTAACTTGTTCTTTTAAATATTCAAACAATATGTTATACACTTAAATACATATAAACAATAAATACATAAAACGTATTAACCATAAAACATATTCCACAATTACAGGACATAAATAAGGATGTAAAAGTGTTATGGATAAAATAAAGTTTGTTTCACTACGGCTGATGCGTATATCAAATGTCTTAGTCAGCCACCAACTGAGGGCTTGAGAGATGAAGCCAAATTTGCATCCTTATTGTTTCTATCAAGAAATGCACGGGAGAAGTTAAGCTTGAGGGAGATTATAAAGTGTCTACAACACATAAGTGCTTTCAATTCGGATACCTGTAAAGATTTTAAAATAATAAAACAAATGTTCAGAAAATACAAAATATAACGTCATAATACCAAACAAATACTGTATGAAGAATTTAAATTTAGTAGATATGTCAGGTGTGTCATGACACGAATGAAAAACAATTGTTTCTGCGTACTGATAATACTTGGCTCAATGATAACCAAAAAAATTCACGAATTTACACGGAGCCTGAACCAAGGAAATTTCAATATTGGCAGTTAGTGCAAACCGTTGTAATGTATTTTACCACGCACTGACAGTTCGATCACCTTTGAAAGGTTTCCTCTCAGGGTTTTGTGCGGAAGGATATAGAAACAACTTTGGGTTTTAAAACATTCTAGGTTCATATCGTCCAGGAACCCGATTCCCAGGTAGGATTGTCCAGTTTGTCCCAGGGATACATAAATGGTGACTAATGACAAATCCCATCCACCAACACTAACTGAGATAGTTCGTTAATTATTTTTCAGGAAAAGTTTCACCAATTACACGAAGAAACTAACCTCGTATAAATTCGGAACTGAAATTTTATATATATTACAGAATATTTCCTCGTAAAATGTGAAATACATAACTGAACTACAGTATTGCTCTTAAACCACTTATTCATTATTTTGTTTCAAATTATTTGATGATTGATTTTAGAGTGTTTTAATAATATAAAAATGATTATACTATTTAAATGGTAATTCTGGAATGTATTAAATTTAATTCAGTTTTAACACCTAACCTTTATTGGCAATTAATAAGCAATGAATATGCATAGCCTGACACCTCTGGTAATAGCTTATCGCCCTTAAATAAGATATTTGCTTAATGGTATAAATTTCACCAGTAGTTCGCACAGAAAAAGGTAGTTATGTTTTTATTGTTGAAAGCTTTAAGAATGTTGTACACTACACAAGCAACTAAGTAAGAATTCATTCATCATTGGAAAGAAAACTGTAAATTTTAAATAAAACTCTTATTCCATGCGAGATCCTTATATTATTCAAACCTTCAAGTTCCTATTCATGAAATTTTATTATTATTAACCCAAAAGTACGGTTCCGCTAATAATACATAATAAAATTGATGTTACTTATCTTGAGTTGAGTGTTTTTAAAGGGAATGACGAAGAGGCATGGAAATATTAAACACAGGAAGATTGCAGGTTTACTAACAAATGTAGTTTGGTAGTGAATCATTAGGATGCTTATTTATCCTTAACTAAAGATATGAGATATGCTTGCTGTTTTCATCGATAATCTTATATATATATATAGTAGTTCCATAATTTCTAGTAGTTCCATATTTTAACTGTTATATATATATATATATATATATATATATATATATATATATAAAATATGGAACTACTAGAAATGGTGTGAATCTTTTCCAAAACTGCTGCAGATATAGTTTTACTTTACAAAGCAATGATTACATTTCATAAATAAATTTCTCGTTCATTACAGAATCCTGACATCTTTATACAAAAAGCCTTGTTGATTGTTTTATCTGTAGTTATCAAGTTTTATTTTACCTGTTTTATATATATATATATATATATATATATATATATATATATATATATATATATAAAACAGTTAAAATATGGAACTACTAGAAATGGTGTGAATCTTTTCCAAAACTGCTGCAGATATAGTTTTACTTTACAAAGCAATGATTACATTTCATAAATAAATTTCTCGTTCATTACAGAATCCTGACATCTTTATACAAAAAGCCTTGTTTGATAGGTTAAGCCTTATAATAAACTTGAGATTGAAAATAACGTTAGTGGTTGAAAAGTACTCATTCTTAGTTTGAAGTTGTAGAATAGTGGATTAATCTTGGTTTAACCGACTCTAGTACAGAAAGTGCGCGAAAAGTCTACAGGTTAATATACTATAAGTTCCATATTGAATCCTAATAGTGACTTGAAATATCATAAATCGAATTAGGTACTTTCAAGTTGCGCAGTTTGCACAGTTGGTCCCGCTAATTAAGAAAAAAAACTGTTCTAAAATGTAGTTTAACTCTATTATGGACTATTCGTAGTTGTATAGTGAATATATGATTATTAATTTCGTATTTCTATTTTTTAAGTATTTTGATCAATATACAATGTTTTTTTGATAAAACGCACATTTCCAAAAAGATGTGTATTAAAGAAATAAGTCAAGCGTCATTGTTTAAGTTAAATATTAATCGAAATATTATTAAGTTAATTGGTTATATAAATCGTTAATATACGTCATAACACTACAAATCTGCATTATTTACGATGCAACAACTTTAAGCAATTTAGTTCAAGCACATAAATACAACTTCGCTTAACTTTAAAGTTAGAGGCATTATCGGAGCACGTGGCCTCTGTCTGTAACTTGGATTACGTTTCAAGTTTAATCGTTTAAGCTTATTAGTTCAGTCCCGTAACTAAGAATTGAAATTCCGTGGTGGCTCCAATCAAATCATATTTTTCAAATTATAATTCTCGTTCATTTATGGTTCTTAACATAATTAGAATTGTGAAACATCATTAAAAACAAGTGTGTTTGTGTTCTTTGTAATAAAATAATGAAAGTGAGAACAATTAGTTTTAGGAATCAGTCTGAGAAACATCTGCGGTATTGTCATGAAAAAATATATTTATATATTGACTTCTACTTTGATGTAAAATACATGGGGGTTTTGAAGCCAAATCCTTGGCTGTTAATGTTGCTGCAATTCATTTTTGGATGGAATTGTATTTTTTTTTTTTTTTATTAAAAACTTGTTTACACCTCCTTTAAGGTATCATTTGTTAAAGACGGGAAAAATATAAAAATAAATAATTCTAGTAGGATTGGTAGGCATTTGAAACACAGTATTTCATTTCCTTAGGAAAAAATGTTTAAAATATGTCATTTACTTACATTATTTTTGGATAAAAATATAATATTCTTAATTCGTATATTTAAAGAAATGTATTGCGTTGCCTTAAACTAATTGTTTTCATTGTGTACTTAATTTTGTGCGTGCTGTATTCTAACGTTTACCTATTTTTACGGTTGGCGGCAGTGTGTACATTTCAAAATTTGACAAACTACGATTTTCATACTATATTCCTGAAATACATTTAGTAAAAAATATTGGTTCAATTTATGGCAAGTATTTTCAAATATATAGTACGTAATTGTTTTAACAACGGAAAAGTTACAGATAAAAACGGATTGTGGCTACATATTTTGCATAAGGTATAGGAACACCATATTTACATTGGATTAGATTAATTACTTCCAAAATGGAGAATAGATGAAAATTTCAACTGTGTAGAACTGAATTATTTGCTACCCAATAATGATCGCTGTTAGATCCTAATCATCATTTGAAGAAATGAGGTAAACAGTAGGGATCGGTATTTTTTAAACTCACCCTGTACAATCGAGTTATTTAATAATTTTATTCTGGCTATGAAATACCGTATTTAAACTGTTACAAGAAGTTGGGACGTTATAAAAGCGTTGGAACTCCTAATAGCAGTGCCGTATTAGTAGCAAGCGGCGAAGTTCTGGCGTAACCGGTAATGTGCCAGATATTTCACCGGCAAGCCGCCTTTTAACGGCTTTGTCAAATTGGTTCGCCGCTCCTCGTCTCGCCTTGCAGCCGAGTTCTCTTTTGTAAGAAATGAACACTTTAACGACATAAAGCTACAATGCAATTTCCACATTAATATATCATAGTATTCAACAATGAAAAGGTATATATGTCTCCGCTTTTTATTAGAATACATCGATTCTTAGTAATAGGGGGAAATATTCAAATTTCTTAAACTGATCTAATTTTGTTACCAGCGCCAAATAATAAAGATAAAATTAAGTTTTTTACAATATGCACAATGTACTGAGTTATAAATTTAGCGAGTGACGTGTTTTTAATTATTTATGGCTTAAAGAAATTACATTGTGTACAAAATTAAATATCGTGTAAAAATTACATGTTTTAAATAAAATATTACTTACATACATATATATATATTTTTTTTTTAAGAAATACATAGTTCCATTTAAACGTCTAAACTTATGCGGAATAAACATTAATATTTTTATGTTTAACAGTTTTTTAGGCGGGGGGAGGGGAAGACTGGTTGTAAGATGCCCCGAAATTCGCGTTATGACAAAACCTGGAAAAATTCCTTTTTTTGGGAAAAAAGTCCAAAACTATTCCTGTTAGACATCGATTGCACCACCTTAAATTACACCATATTGAGTTCTTATCAATAAAACATTTGAAAGCTTACTTGGCTCCAGACACTGAATAAGTTTCAACGCCTCGATTACTGCCACTATGCTAACCCACTTGAATATTCATACGCCATAAAGTGGCAATCAAATAGCTGACATGATTCCATCTTCTACGTTGAATGAAGGTTGATTGGGTTAACCCCGTGCAGGGTGGCTTAACCTGATTAATAGTAGTTATAAGCCAGTAACACTAACTTGGAACAGGGTTTATAAAGTTGTATTACTCTCTTTGTGCATATAGTTACAGTAATTTGGTGTTTTTGAAACCTACCAGATAATACAATGTTACCTATTTGTCTTGCTCACTGACAAAGAAAAGAGATTTCAAACTTTAGAAATCTCCACATTTGATTATATCATTAATTTTTATCTGCGATTTACTGAAAATGTACCATGTTTTGTATTAGTATTTATTATTTACGACGTAAGCAGCGTAGCATTGAATTCTCTTTTATTGAATCATAAGAAACTTGAAAAAATTGTATTAATAATGTGTATTTTTGGGTTATAACCATTTATACACACGTAGCTCTTTAATATATTTATCTTATAAACTGTAAGTAAAAAATGTGTATAAACCATTACAAATTTCATAACTTACTGACTAGCCTATAATAAATTACACATTTAACTATACTAAGTAAATAACACCATTAATAACCAATAATAATGAAGATGTAAATACAATGCAACAGAATAAATTATCTGTAATTATTTTAGACATTCTTGTAGCCAAGAGTATATCTTTCGGTTGATAATGGCTATAAAAAATTCACTCAGTAAAGCCAATAGGAGAAACCTCGGTCAGACAGAAAGGGCAGACACTTCAGCATGCGAAAGTCTAGCCTATCCATTACAAGTGTCACCCATGCATATTCATTCCTTGTAAATTGCAAATTAAACGGCCAATTTACATCCGGTTTGTGGCGGACTGGTTAGCCGCTTGATTGAAATCTTGATTGTCTCTAGAAAGTTTCCAATGCGGGAAGAACGGCGAAGGACGCAATTGAATGCATATCCATTAATGCGTGTACCCATTACTGTTATCCCGTTTTGAAAATGTTGCATAGTTCATTTATAGCACAGTTATGATAATGTCCAATCCACGTTAATGGCTCAATCAGGCGGGAATATATGTGGATAGTATTTAGTAGCTATTTAGTAGTATTTAGTAGTATTTAGTAGCTTTTGCATGATCAATAAACTAATAACTGCAATCGTCTTATGTTTTAAAACAACCATCAATGTATTCTAACTAAACTACTCATTTCCTGGGCTAATAAAGTGGAAAATTTGCTGCATGGAATATAATTAATTGCTTCTATTAATATTATTTTCATTTTAATTTGTTTATTCCCCTTCGTTCAAAATATTGGCAACAAAACTTTTGTTAAGATATATGTATTTCTTCAATAAAATATTTTCATTGTAGTTTAAGTTCTAGAGAGTACACTAAGTTTTTAAAGTATAATTTATGTTAATCGTTTTCTGCCGCTATCATCCTAAATTCATTTTTTTAGTCAAAATTTAGTGAACCTTACATAGAAAATCTCATTCTTATTTAATTGTTAAGTGAATTTTTTTTCATTATATCACGATAAATTTTTATATGATTTCAGATCGTTTAACTGATAAACCAGTTCAAGACCCACTTGAGTTGACTTGGTATACCGATGAGAGGGAGGTCATTGTTATTTATTATATGTCAGGCTTACTACTCAGCATATATTCTGGTTTTGTCGAAAAGAAAGTAAATAATATAATGCAGAGTGGAAGAAATCGAGGCTTATTCAATGTCTAGAGTCAAGTAAGCTTTCAAATGTTTTATTGATAAAAACATAATATGGTGTAATTTAAGGTGGTACAATCGAATAATGTTTGAATTAAGTGAACAAGCTTAGTGCTATGACGTCTAAAATTGCCAAGATGAACCATGTCAAGTCTCACAATTCGAGTAAATTACAAGTTAGTGCAGTGAGAGCTCGAAGAATTTCATTAGTATTTCAGTCGTGCTGAACATTTTGCATGCGCTTAGGGACTCTTGATTTTTACATGTTAACTATCATCCTTGTTGAATTGCAGCCAATTTATTCCAATTCTTGTTGATGTGTCATTTAAAAGGCAGGTCATACAACCTATGTAAAACTTAATGGTCAACGATTTCTTTATCAATAACACGTATTTGTGGCACTGAATTTCATATTGGTTAATGTTAAAGTAATATCTTTTCATAGATAATGTCACACATGTTATATGAACTGACAAATTTGCGATTGGATTTAAACCGAACTGCATCTGTCTGAACCATTTATAAATTAATGTTAAAAAATACTGTCCACTTTTTTCTTGTAAATTAAGCAATTTTCTCAAGAATATCATATTATAATCTCATTAATAAATTGTATTTAGTTTGCTTTGCATTTTTTGCAATTCGTGACTTCCATTAGAATTATGCAGACCTTTAGCCTTAATTAATTTCTTTATCAATAAATTATTTTAGCAATGGTGGGTTAAGCAAAACACTAGCAAGGAATTGATTAAACTTGATACTGATTATTACGTATAATCAGTATTATACAATACTGTATACATACAACTGTACTGTACTGTACTGTACTGTATTGTTCAATACTGTGATACATCAGTATGTATCACAGTATTGAAGTCTTATATTATACAAGTTATTGATTTAAAGTCTTGTTTTACCGATGGAAGGTTTGTGAAGGTATTCTTTTAGACCTTATATGAGTTTTTGCTCAGTCATGTAAAAAAGTACCACTACATTTCGAGATTTGTAATCTGATCTCTTTCTGTAGCGGATAACTAACGTAACGCATACAATGTAGATTATAATGATCACCTAATACAAAGCGTTATAACACAGTTACGTCAGTTACGTTATAACAATGTTTGTGTTTCTTTTTTTTAAACCATTTTTTCATTTTTTCAGATTGCAGACCTTGAAACATAGTATCAATTTTTGTATCGCTGAACGATGACATCATATAGTAATTCTTCTCATTTTTAATGCTTGAATTTAAGAGTTTTCGAGTTCACGTGGTGTACTTTGTAGAATAAGTTATGAACCACTGAAGCTAGAAAAATATGTTTTATATAAAAACATCCCTTTTTACTTTTATTGTTTAAGCGTTAGCTCTAGCGCCCTGCACCCCGTTGCTTAGTACTCGATACTCGGAATATGTGGTAGTTTTGAAGTTATCGTGATGTAGAAATATATGACATGGAAGTTGGATTCCAATATAGCAAAAACCACGATCTGCATGGCTCGGAATCCGCTTAAAACTTTAGAAATTGATTGGTTTTTTGACTAATTATTAATTGCATTTGATAAAGAACAATCAATATAAGTGTAATAACAAATGTATATCCATCCAGTAAATCTTCATTCCTGAATTATTAATACCCATCCTGTATTCGGTTACTCTCTGACGCAACATCTTATTATAAATATCTCACATTCTTATCACTCAAATGTAATGGCAGAACTACATCCAGCAGACAGTCACGTTTCAAGCTCGCTGCAAACTTGGCAACTTTAAATTGACAAACTTGAAAGCACATTTGGAATCATTAATCAGACCATACGCTCAGCCATATCTTTCTTATCAGCGTCACGAAACATCTTGCGTTTCCTCAGTCCATTCCACTCAGAGTATAGTCCCTACTTGAAAGTCTCAGTTATATTTAAGTGATCACGTACTTTTAATTTATAAATATATAGCTGACATTTACAAATTGTTTTATTAAACTTCAAAAACTTGATAATAATAAAATTTAATAACAGTAATAAATAGTAACCTCAAATCGAATGCCACGTATAATTCAGTGAAAACTAGTGTTGCATCTATTAACTTTCTTTTATTTTACACTAATTTTCGTGCATAATATTAACTAAGGTATTGAGTTACTTAATAGTATGTAATTTTAACCGAACATTATCAAAATTATTCAGCAAAGTGAAACAGTTGTATAATGATGACTAGTTTAAAATCTGTTTGCAATTTGATCTAGCTTCAAATTATATAGTTCAAACAAAACTTTAGTTATAGTTAAAAGTCACTTACTTTTAATTAACAATTCCAAGAAAACAGAATAATGATTAAAAAATGTTGTTGGGATTCATTCATCAAGATGATGGTTTATTTGACAATATGCATTTTGCCATTACATTTATTTTATTTTCAAATAGTTTTATTCATTTAGTTTTAAACATTATAAATAATTAATTTTCACTTGATCTACCTACTCCTTGTCATAATTGACGATTTACCGGTATGTAGTAGGCAGATCACGTGATCAGTCTACTCCTTGTTAAACATTGACGTCTTACCTGTATGTAGTAGGTAGATCACGTGATCTGACTACTCCTTGTCATAATTGACGATTTACCGGTATGCAGTAGGCAGATCACGTGATCAGTCTACTCCTTGTTAAACATTGACGTCTTACCTGTATGTAGTAGGTAGATCACGTGATCTGACTACTCCTTGTCATAATTGACGATTTACCGGTATGCAGTAGGCAGATCACGTGATCAGTCTACTCCTTGTTAAACATGGACGTCTTACCTGTATGTAGTCGGTAGATCACGTGATCTGACTACTCCTTATCATAATTGACGATTTACCGGTATGTAGACGTGATCAGTCTACTCCTTGTTAAACATTGACGTCTTACCTGTATGTAGTAGGTAGATCACGTGATCTGACTACTCCTTGTCATAATTGACGATGTACCGGTATGTAGTAGGTAGATCACGTGATCAGTCTACTCCTTGTTAAACATTGACGTCTTACCTGTATGTAGTAGGTAGATCACGTGATCTGACTACTCCTTGTCATAATTGACGATTTACCGGTATGTAGTAGGTAGATCACGTGATCTGACTACTCCTTGTCATAAATTGACGTTGGACCAATATGTAGTTGGCAAATCAGGTGGGTGCTTCTGAATCATGAATGACGAGTGCGATCAGTTTGGAAGGCTGTGTAAATCTTTAACCGGTGTTCTATTATATTTATAAAATTACCATTTAATCTAAGTTTTTATATTTCCATTGCGTGGAAACATTGCTTTCGCAATTAAATTCTCGAAATATTTTGGCCTCACTTTGGTGAGTTATATCTTTTTCATATATAACTGTATAATTAGCTCATTGTACAAATTTAAACTCTACATTTTGTAATTTTGTCATTGTGTACACTATAAGGCTATACACACTGAGGCTATAACATTTATAGGCCGTATCGAGTACTAAACTGTTCGATAGCGCCAAAAATATTAACAATTCCAAGTATGTTTTCTCTGTTGGCCAATTAAAAGTTGACTACGTTGTTAACTGAAGTTCCACCCTCCGTGTAGAAGGCATGGTATGCCAGTAAACCACTCACTTGTTTCAAAGTCTACCCAACACTAAATTACAGCTGTTACATCGTATAAACTTCTGATGAACACTCAGTCACGGTCTTAAATCTTTGCCGCAACATCTTGTTTTCATCTCTTAAGTATCAAGAAGTAGTTTCCTTCAAAAATCACTAGGTTATAAAAATAAAACCGTGATAAGACGATCATACAATTTGGAATATTATTATTTATTTACAGTAATTATATGTAATTATTATAAATCGTTCATCTCAAGATTATATCACACTGTTCATCATTATAAAACAACTACATACTTGTATTAACTTCCAATTTTGTAATACTTAAGTTTGCGCAGACAAAGATTTTGGTCGGATTATTTTTTTAATTTCAGAGTTACTAGATAGTTCTACCAAATCACGAGAAATTAAAAGCGTTTGAGTAAATAAGTTTGGGCAATTCAGTAAAGATGGCTGAAGTTAAATTTGAGACTTCGTTTAGTACTTTAGTAAGGGCATTATTTTTTTATGAATTATGACCTAGGGAAATTTATTTGTTTTGTAACTAAGCTTTATTCAAGGAAGTTTAATTGAATTGTAATAAAAACGAATAAATCCCTTACGTTATCTTTGATGAACATAACGTAAAAACACGTATTTATATAGACAGCCGCTTCTCGTTGAGCATAATACAATTTCAACATGCTTCCAATCATTATTTTAAACACTTAATTTTTATGAATAAAATTATTCTATTTTACTGTCCCCTTCAATAATTAACTCAGCCACAATTGACGATTAGCTGTGGCTGAAAAATTATACAAAATTGACCGAATCAAAAATTGAATGTACAATGTTAGTAATCCTTCAGAATCATATCTGGCGGTAAATCCCTCTGGCAATACATCTGCAAATCTGTTTTGTTCTCTGTGTCACTACCCGCTTTATGTCAAAATCAAGTGCACCTATAAGTCTGTAGTTACTATAGTTTACTGTAACTCCGCAAGGCGGTGCCGACTCCCGAGACAGCATTAGCATTGTTCCCAGTACAATGAGTGCAAGAACTGTTCCATATGCAACATTCAATGAATGCTATATCTGCGGAGGTGTTGACGTCTATTTTATGTTGTCGCCGCGTACTTTATACTGTAGCCTTGGTTGATGAATGCTAGAGAATATCATTAGTGCGCGAATATATTAACTTTACCCGCGTTCACAGATGTCTCTTGTCGCTGCGTGGGATGAACCAGAGTGAAACGATAGTATTCTGATATTGCCCATAGGTTTGTAATTAATCAAACAACTGTTTTGGTTTAAAAGGCGAATGCACTAAAACATTACTTTGTTGTCAAATACTCCATTTTCTTTTCTTTTCTGTATGACTAAAATCTCGTACGTTTAGTTTTTTATTTGCTCATTAACATATGAAATCCATAGGAAAACATCCCAGTTTTTAATTGAAACGTTCAAATTCCGTATCATTTTACCTTTATAATACTAACACTATTATTGATTTGAAGGAATCACTAATCCTAGTAAAACTAAATTGGCTGAGTATTAGCGAAGCCTATCACTTATGTCGTTGACAAAATTTCGTTTCTATATATCTGTGGTCAGCCGAGAATGGTTTCGTCCTTAAACTTATAATTTTTTGGAAACGTAATTGCAACATCGACAAGATTGAGTTTGATGATGGGGAATTTCTCTAAGTAGTAATTGGTAGAGCGTCATTAAAGCCTGTCAAACAGGGGGTTGGCAACATTTCTTTCCGAGGATTATAAAAGCCTGTCCGCAAGATATCGCATGAAACGAGCTATACACTTGAAATATGTCATGCAACTTTGGCGAAGTCTGTTACACGATACATGGTTCTTTATATAAATAAAGGTGACATTTTCCATCATTTTGATAAGAAGGGCATAATTAGAAAATCATTTCTACAAATAGTTTAAAAGTCCAAGTTGTATATAATTTTGAAGTCTCTGATAAGAGAGAAAATGTTTTAAAAATTACGTTTTACATTTAAAACTTACAATTGTAGACGATTTAACTGTTTGAGTGTTATTCAAACACGTATCTTTGGTTTTTACTCCATGACACGCGTAGACCGGAGAGATATAGAAGAGAAGTACACCCGTTCTCACTCTAGGTAAGGCAGTTACACACGTATGTAAGTATTTCTTACATTTATCTGCCAGGTATTCAAATTTTATTGAGCAATGAATTGAAAAATCTGTTCAGACAATTTTGCTGTAAATAAAATCAAGGAAAATTTTGCAGTTTTCAAAAAACAAAACGATTAAAATTGCTGACTTAAACAGTAAACAACAATATCAAGTATTTGAACCTACATTGTTTCTATTACTCCGTAAAACTGTATTGCCGAATTCGTAGAAAATAAAACGCCACTATTGGTTCCCATTTTGTGTAAAACAAACGTAAAAATATGAGAAAGCAGGTACTCATTCATTGCCGGATCAACTAGATCCTTTCCAAACGTGAACCACCCGAAAACAGTCAAGTAATTTGCCCGTATTGCGTGTTAGTTCACAAGAAATTTGACATGTACGAATTGAGCGGAACAATCCGTCTATATCATTACACAAACAGGTCAAATCCTGAGTAAACAACAAAATCAATCAACCTGCAGTGTGCGGGGCTTGAACACACAAATGTACAACCCGCCTATCCATGTTATTGACTCTCTTCCTGAAACAATATGTGAATGCATGCATTGACCCTGTGCACTGTATTACTTTATTAGTTCGATTAAGACTATTAGACTTATATTTTAATTTTAATTTCGAAAGCAAAAATCAAAAGTTTCGTTTGAAATGTAAAAAAAGCCTTTGTTTCTATCAATATGAATACTCAATACTTGTACAGCTTAAAGCTTTTTTTTAATGGTTTGACTAATAAGTATGTTTCTTCTTAGCCAATATTCCAACTGTTGAAAAATACCTTAAAGTAACAAATAACTAACAATAATAATTAACAATACGGACTAGCCATTATACCGGTACAATAACAGTTTAATAACTGGTTGATTAGCAAAATCCACTTAACCCACTTTTACTGTGTTTCGGTAATTAATTATTCGCAAGTATTGCATTCAATGCATCGCATTGCAAGCAATGTTGTCCCCAAATCCAAAGTATATTGCATGTTCGTCTCCCTACCCCCCACATCCCCACCGTCAAAACCAGTTTAACTTTATGTTATAGTATTCTTAAAACCTATTTGAAAATATGAATTAACATTCACTAAGAAAGATTTAATGGATTTTATACTTGTCGTACCACAAAATGGCGGTTACTCAAAAATTTGAAACAGCATGACCCATCGAATTAAACGGTTTTTTTTAGAAATAATACTGATGACACAAAGAAGCTAATTTATCCCCGTTTTTGTCCAAAATGGGTACCGTTCGAACAAAGTTTATATGCTGTCTCCAATTGAATGTAATGTTGAAAATATTCAAATTCCAGATATCAAATTTTCTCTATTCTATCAAATTATCTTCTGCTTTAAAGTCTATCAATTACATTAGTTTCAGGTATATTTAGATGGATCGATTTATTAAAAATTTTTGATTGCTTCTTAATACCCATTTTGGGAAGTGAGAGGAAGCTATAAAATTCATCAAAAATTATGTTACATGTTATAAAATGAGATTTGAAAATACTCAAACGTTGAAAAGTCAAGGTGGGGGGGGGGTGAATATTTTTATATTCCTGATTGTTTCTCCTCTACCAATTGTACAAATTATTATTGTCAGACGATATCCCAGTAAAGTATGTATTTTAAGAAGAATTAATTGAAGAATTTGATTAGTGATTGAGATGCAGTTTCCTTACTTATTAATATTTCATTGACCAATAATAACCTATTTCAGTTTTCCGTGGACTACAAGTCATGGGAATTTCAATCTTGGATATATCGATTGGCTACTGATACTTTCTAATGCGGAATTACATCCTTGTAGTACCCCAGATGATCAGGCACGATCTCCAAACTCCATATCATCAGTGTTATTGCAGTCATATGGCGTTGCTTGAAAACGTAGTTTGTTATAAACCATCGTCAAATTTTAAAATCAAAGAGGCTTTATCATAGGATTATCCCAACTTTCAAAACAATGTAACTAAACTAGACGGCACCTTTGCGCACTTTTAATTACTACTGGTTCGTTATGTCAGCCTGTATAAGGATTATAAATTAATAATTATTTATTACTTTAGACAAAGATACACTTCACAAATTGTAATCGCCTATAAAAAGCAATATTTAAGAACTTGCAAGGTAAACGAATTAAATAAATAATATTCTTTGGCTAGTGTACACTTTGTATTGTAACGTCTTGGACAATAAGATTAAAGATCAAAGAATTATCTGTAGTGATAAATTTACATCATAATAATTATCAAGATTTCATCATTCAAAGATTTATTGACTGCATAATCGTTTCAAAGGTATTTTATGTAGCAAAAAGCCAAAAGTCATGAACATTTTTAAGTTAGAAACTTTACATTACATTAACTTCAAATTTTACATGTATTTTAGAGTTAGACATCAAGTACTTAGGTTGATAATTATGCAAACAAATCATACCAGTATCATTCCCTTTTCTTTACCTAAATCATGATACTCATATAAACAAACCTATACTATTTTCAAACCTTTTTGGAAAAAATACACTATTTCTAAGTTATTTTCAACTCCTAGTGTTAGTCCGACAAGTAAGATCGAGACATTAATATTCTGCAATATACTCGTTCATGCTAGACTTGGTAGTAATGAGCACAATATCGGAACTACTTACAAAAACAATATTTTGTACTCTTTTTAAGATAAACAAGTTGTTGGAAGAAATCATCAAGCACGAACAATCTGGGATGCAAAACTCTAGTCTATTTATAACTAGTGGCAGCCTTGAATATTCATTTCTTGTAAATTGCAAATTAAACGACCACTTTACATCCGGTCCCGGAGTGGCTTTCCGCTTGATTGAAACCTGGATTGTCTCTACAAAGTTTCCAGTGCGACGCGATACCACGACAGGGTTGCCAATTGCGGTGGCAATGGCCGTACATAATTGTTTCAATAGCTTTTGACAAATTTGTTACTCCAAATAAATTACTGAAAAGTAAATCTACTCATTTGAATATGTTAGAGAAATCTTCTGACCTCAACCAAAAGTAACGCTTATTTGATAAACATTTTTCGAAATAAGTAATCAAGTAAACTGAAAAATTACTCTTGTTAAACGTGTTAACTGCTGTAAAAAATTGTGTTAAAATGTTGTCACGTGAAGCTAACCGTTAGATTTTATATACATAGGAGCCATAACAATTAACATAATTACTCGAAATTATTGTGTTAGAATTGTCAGCCAGATGTAATTTAATGAAATAGCTTCATCAAACTGTGGGATGGCTCAGTAGATTTACTTATTGAGTAATTTTCTCCAATATTGATGAATAATGTATGTTAATATACCTACCAAATTCAAATTGTAATCATACGCCTTAGGCAACAAGAATAATCTATCAATATTTACAACCTCTTGTAATAGGGCAACCCTCATTTTTATAATTAAGCCATTAGAAAATGTAGTCAGAATTAGATGAGTATTTTGCATTGGAATTTATTTAAAGGTACTTAGAGTCTTAATACTGAAATAAACGCACACTGAAATGGGAAAGTAATTAATTGTCATTTTTCAACGTTCAATAACCTTGACAAATACGTTGTACTTCTTGTTAAATACAAAGTTGCCTGTTTTAGTCATTTAAATTAGCCTTTTAAGATACTTTCAAACAAATCTTCTTTGTCATCTTTTAAGTATGAGCTTGTTCTACAAATCTTTGCATAGTCGAACTTGGAAAAAAAACCATTGATTCGAATTTTACTAGTCAAGCTGGCAAGAGTGTTAAGTAGTTTCTATTGAAAGAAAGATAATATTTGGGCAGTATTTTTAATATCACAAAAAAGTGCATACAAAGTTCAAGTTTTAAAATTGAGGTGGAGAGATACCAGTTCAACAGTGCTTATCGGATTGTATACATATATTTTTAATTGCTAGTAGCAAATGGCAACGGTGGGAAATACAATATAATAAGACAGTTATATAATACTGAACAGTAAAATAAATATTAATAAATTATATAGCCAATGGTGACTTCACGAAAACTGATTTATCGGACAGTTTTTTAAGAACTGTGAGCGGAGTCCTTAAATTTTCCGGTTCCCAAATGACAAACACCCACTGGCATACCATTGTAGAACTTGCATAGCTACTGACACCTGTGAGAGCCTGAGGAATCGACGTGAGTCAACAGTGGGAATGTAGATATACGCCTACCGGGTGCGTATTATGCCAATTACCGTTATCCTTCTAGGCAAATCGTCCACGTTATCCTTTATCCGAAGGTCTGAGGTTACCACATATAGCAATTGTATGAAGTCATTGAACCTTTGGGATAATGCCTTTCCTTTCTTTATAACCAAGATATGTTGACTTAAAGGGGGTTGGATTCAAATCGCCTAAACATATAACCCTTAATTATAGTCTTAATAACTTTAGAATTCTGGACAGTATTCAACTACGCCTAATGTTTACCATCAGTTCAGACCTCTTTCTCCTTCACTGAAATTTTACAGCTTCATAGCCCCAGAATATTCCAAAATTCCAGGCATCATTTTACATCCCACGCTAGGGGTCAAATCTTCTTGACAGCATTTTGTTGTTCCATAAATATAGTTTTTTTTGTTTGTAAAGGCTGGTCAGAAGCACGTGTTAATTCACTGTTAGATCTACGCTAAGTACTCGGTAAAGACTATACGGTAGTAATAACTGAAAAGTAAATGTAGAATGGCAACACAAGCCGGTTAGTTTGACACATTATCTGATTCAGCACATCCCTGTAGCTCTTGTGATGACTTCCTCCACCATTTACTAGGGTTCTTGACTGCGTCTTGAATCCTCAAAGTAATCGAGGTTTAAGAAAAAAATTCTTTTTGGAATAATTTAATGTTGATATTACTTTATTTTTATTACAAATAAATATGTCACTAAAATCTCTTAAGGGTGGTGAATGCGACTGCATTGCCTCACTTTATACATACTGTATTCCGAGTTCCGGTGCTTTCTTCAAAATAAAACCGTAGTTAATAGCAATATCGTACTTTTAACCTTTATAATAAGTACTAATCATGTATGTAAGCTTCCATAAACGATTAGTTTGTAAATAGTAGATCAGTTTAAATAATTTAAGCTGTGAGTCATTATTAATTGCAATTATTTAAAAGCTCCATATGATACAAAACCATATTTTTGCAGTTTTAAGAGGATAAGAGGAAAGTTATTTTGTCCTCGGCGCTGTGGGAGCGAACTGATATTAAAAATAACACAATGGCGCCGCTGAAAACTGTTTTATTATTAACATTTCAACATTGTTGTCCACAGCGCGGCGCGGCTCTGCCTGATGACACAGGGAATTTTTTATTACTTTGTTTTGAAGAGGATAAAACGCTATAACAAACATTATCATCTTTTATTAAAGATTAAACTACATCCAAGAGCAGTCCAGCGTTGTATTTTATTGTGTTTGTACCACGCCAAGATTAAAATTATGATACAATTTTGTGAGCAATGCCTAAATACTGTTTTAAAGGAAGTATGTTCTGTACATTTTTAATTTTAGTCACAGGTTAATGAAAACCAAAGTGCTATTTGCTGATCTACACCTTTCCTAGATGAAGACTACCATCAAAAGTCTAAAACAAATTACCTTCTTTATTGTATCTGAATTCAGAAGAATTGGTCTTCCTAAATTTACAAAGAGGTCCTCATAAAACATAACTAAACATAGAAATACAGTCGCCATAGCTCTGCTGAACTGAAAACATATCGGACATTACGGAGTGAGATATCCAATCGACCCCATATACCCATTCTACTCCTCGGACGTAATAGACCAGGCCGCCTTCAAGCCCCTCGGAGTTAATGGGCTATAGGGCACCGTAAAAATTGGGTGTCCCCAGTAATGAAGTGTTCTGGTGGCGGTAATTTACCAAATTAGTGCATTAGAGGGTCGAGGGGAGCCCCGGTCCGGGGCACTGTTTCTCGCTGACACTCCGGCTCTGGCACATGCTGTAGTATTTTAGCCCTCTTTCTTTTCTACAGACTGAAATTGAGAAGCGAACCGTTCGTTGTGTAAAACTTAAAAAAATATCTGTGTCTTTCTAAAATAGTAAATTAGCTGTCATAAACGCTCATTTCAGATTAAGTAATAAATACAAGCACACATCTGTGTTACAGAACAAGTCAAATCAAATAGAGTAAAAGACTAAACATTTTAAAAGTAGTTAATGGTAAAATTCATTATGAAATTACATATTTTAATTTAATAAAATACTGAAGCTGGAAATTGTTGACTGTACTCTATCCACTTATTTTTCCTGCTAAAAATAAAATGAAATGTTTAAGGGTACTTTCTTATTAACTTTGGAATTCATATACGCATCTAACGAGTGTGCAAGTGGAATGCTCTGCTGTAAGTTATTATAAATAATACGACAACTAATCGTTTACTGACGTCATTAACTATCACAGTAGTAAATGGTTTTCCATTATCGATGAAATTATAATGAGCTTCTTTGATCCGGCTGTGGAATCAAATATACGTATAATTATTCTGCTTCTGATCCCTCTTTTCTTTGTTCGTACAGTACTGGATGTAATAAATCGATTTCATATGGTTCTATATATTCATTTTTTAATTATTTACAGTTTGGAAAATCGCTCCCGACAACTTAAATTAGCCGCATAAATCTAAATTTGATGTGAATTGAAATAATTTATTACATATAGGTACTAGGTTTTAAAATGTTAGTATTAAATCTTAAATCAGAAATATTAAAATAGAAAATAATTGCAATCATGTAGTGTTTCGCTTGATTGTAAACGTAAGTCAAGTAGCGCAACATTTTAATGTAAGTTAACCCAGTGGCGTAGTATTTAAATATAAGTGTAAATCATGAAGGAGTTACATTTAAATTTAAGAGCAAGTCTACAGCTTTTTTACTTAATCGAAAATCAAGTGGTGTAATATTTAAATGTTGTGTCTAAATTTAGTAGTATGACTTTAATACGGAAGGATAAAACATTTGATGTGATTTAAAAAAACCGATTTGTAAAATTAAAATGTGAGCAATAATTCTGAAAATAGGTGTCATATTGAGTTGTTGCAGACTGAAAATGAAATAAGCAAAATCATCCATGGTCTAACAAAGATCTCTCTTAAAGATAATGTTGAATAGTTAGAGCTTAGAGCCTAAGCAAAGGTGTTGTTTTTGTAATACAAAGATTGTAGTGTGCTACATCTTGTTAAAACACGTTTATATATTTTCAATCTAATGTAACTGTCAAAGAAGACTGAAAGAAAGACGTTTGTTAGTTAATATACAAATTTTAAGTGTTCACAACTCTAACAATTAACTACAAGAGTTATTTAGGTTCCTAGAAGAAACGCTGAGGAAAGCAGAGTTTTTACTATGTCCAGTAAGAATATATAAAATTATGGAAGTACAGCAAAGGAACACATCTAGAAGACTAACACATAATTGGAGTTCCCCGAAATTAATGTTCTACAGATAATTCCACAATTGAGTTGTTTCACAAAAATGTGGTCTGTGGAGGATTGTTCAGACGGGTCGGAAGTTCGCTACACTGTCCAAATCAAACTATTTGTTATATTTGCTCAACGAAAGAATAATGTTATTGAACCTATTTGAAACGGATTATTATTTTTTTAATTACAAATTTTGAGCCATGCAATATGTGGACTAACAAGTATATAATAAAAAGAATTACAAATAAATGTATAACGAAAAAACAAAAGTATTTCAGCTGTTTAAAAGTCCGAAGTATACAGCTACGCAGCTTGGTTGCTATCTCACCAATATAAAATCAATACTTTACTTAAAATTGGAAAAATCGAGCCAACAAGGAAAAGTTAAAATCACAACTGAAACTTTAGAACGAGAAACTAATTTCATTAATTTCCCACTCGATAAATTCAAGAAGTTAGAGTAAACATTTAGTGCCCGCAAAGTACTTGGTTCACAACCAAACTTTCAACTTGCTTAAAGTTGAAGTTATGGTAAAAGTTGGCCTTTGATGTCGTAATTAATTGAAAATGAAAGACCGCCACAATCTAACTTGGTTAACAGAACTGCTTCAGGGATAAGGGAGACGAGAAGCGACTTATCAAATTTCGATGGAATCGAACACTAATAAACTTTATTTTTTTAAATAAAGTTTAATGTTTATTCTATCTTTAAGGAGGGTAATCAAACGTGAAAACGTTTTAAAGAGTGTCAATTACATAAGTGAATAAAACGAACTTATGATCCGGTATATCCTAATATCATTTATAAAAGTAAATGGTTTTTTATATCCCAAGGCCATCTGATGCTATTTTTATGTAATAGACAGTTTTTGTTCCTACATCTTTTAATTTTATTGCTGAGGGACACTACATATTAATTAGATATTTATCCTACTATACAATTGGATATCCATTAAATACTTTGCGTTACAAACCTAAAGCGACGATCGCATAGTTGACATAAGGGAAGATGAGTAAAACCACTTTTATTGTGAAGAAAACAGGATTTTCCTCACATTTTGCCATCGTTCAGTTATAAAATACGATCAGTAACACTACGTTTCGAAATCTGCAATCTAATCTCTTCCTCAGGTGAATGACATATTAATATATCACTACAGTTTAGGTTAAAGTAAACATGACTATGGTAAATTTTGTTCACTTTAACCTTGATTGTAATTATGTATTATAGTATGGTTAGTCAGTCTCATTCATCTGAGGAAGCGATCAGATTGCAGATCTCGAAATGGAAAATGTCCGGAAAAATTGTGTTTACTTCGCAATCCTTCCATTGTCAAAAACAAACTTCTTTTATTGTATTTGAAAATTCTGTTAGAAGGTTTCGAATAGTTTATTAATTTCATCATTCAAAATCGAATTAATAACAATTTGTCCTGTTTACACGTACTATACACTGTTAAGTATACGTGTAAAATATTAACAATCAAAACTTTATATATATATATATATATATATGTATATAAACATTGAATCACAAAAAGTACTTGCTCCGCCGGGACTCGAACCCGGATCTCTCACTTACCGGGTGAATGTGCTACCATTACATCACAGAGCCCTCACTTTTTACGATTCAATTGTATTGTATTTGGCCGTATCTGTAACATATGCGTTTAAATAACCAAACTATCGTATGATCGGAAGGCCAAATACCTGTCAAATGATTTTTGTTTACATTTATTAAATTTGTATAAGTAGGCAATAGCCTAATTTCATTTCATTTTGGTGTTTAATTACTGCAATTTTGGTGTGCACATATATATAAATTTGCAGTCATGAATATTTAAGTAAAAACTCATTGTTTAATCTAGACCTTTTTGTAGAATATTTGTCGAAAAATATAGTTAGTAATACCCAAACGTCCTATATTGCTATATTGCTACCTGTAGTTCAATTTAAGATAGATAAACGTATAAACAGTAACATAATCTAAATGTTTAATCGCATCATCTAACCATATTTGAATAATATAAAAACTTTAATGACAAACTTTCTAAATTTATAATTACATTGAATAACAAAAGTAAAAATACGTCTGTAAAAGGTTTTAACTAACTAAAAAAACTCTGCAAAATAACCATTTCGTACAATCAGTTATAGTTATAGTTATAGACAATGCTTCCAGTTTCTACTGTTGTAAGGTCTGCCTGTACATGTTCGTCCAGAGAGGGACGTGTCGAGAGGCAATTCATTGACCTCAGGTGGGTCAGTAATATCCTCTTACAATATTGACTTTGGGGATTTGCAGCCCAGTCAGTCAATATGCAATCTAGAATATTAGGTAGCTCGTATACCTTTCTCACGTCCAGCTGAGGTCATACAATGATCACTACTCAATAAAATATTCTTTTAGACGAACTATGGGAATCTTATTTAAAGGTGCATTATTATTTGTAACAAAAATAATTTACTTTTTACAATGAGAACCTATTACATTTTACTTTCCCCACCACGCAAAGTGCAATTGAAGAGATTATGATGGCCCAAAACCTCAAATGTTAGCTGTTTTGGTTTTAGGGCCACCCGATTGACAAATATTTTTTCATTGTAGCTCAGACCTACCCACGAGTGTAATTTTATAACATATCTAGCATACGAACATAAAGTTTGGGCTACTTTAAAAATCGCTATGCAAGTCTAGCTACTTACACATACAACTAACACTTGCAACTTTTAGAGTTTTAACGATACATTTATTTTTCACCGATAATCGACAAGTGAATAATAGTAAATATTTTATTTTGATTCAGTCCATTCAGTTCACGTTTAATTAAAATTAAAAGTTCAGAAATAGTCGATTTTTTGAAGTGTTGCAGGAGTTTAATTTGTGCTTTGATTTAAAACTATATTTTATTATTAGTTTCTAGATATATTTCAATCCCCGACACGCAGTTTTTTTTAAATATGCGTTTTTTCAGTTTAAATATGCGTTCCTTTTTCAGTTTATTATTGACGATGAATAATTTGAAAGGATTACAGCACATAAAATATTTTCCATCATTTTGTTAGAAAATTTTTATTTTCTAACAAAATGATGGAAAATATTTTATGTGCTGTAATCCTTTCAAATTATCCATCGTCAATAATAAACTTCAAACAATGGACTTGCTTCTTCATTTGTTTGAAGAAAGAGACACTTCTATATTTTGATGATAGGCACGAGACAATTTAAAGAATTAAAGTCTCCATCTAAATAATATTCTTAAAGATGGAAAGTCAAATTTATTATTTACCATTTTCTTTCATCCTTTCAAACTCTGCCGCCATATTATTCATATTTATGTATTCGTCAGGGATCTGATCTTCAACTCATTAATACTCGTTGCTAATACTGTCATTGTATATAAATATAAAGGCAATGACGAATTCATTTTTACGAAACAAAGATATGCCATCATTACAAGAACTCAACAGAATACGTTGTACTTTAGAATATTGATGAAGATTCATAAACTCACTTGGGGTTAACCTAATGTGAAACTTTCAACCTCTTTGCAAAGCCGAAGTTATTAACTTAATGGTCTTTTTAATGAGTTAGCTTAAAATAAACTGTCCCAGATTTGCGTAAGATGAAAAGGGTGTATGGAAAGAGTTTCTAAAACACTTGGCTTCTGCGTAAGAGCCAGAATGATACGAAGTAATATTTCAGTTATCTTTAAGATTGGAATCTATTGTGAACACAAATTTACGCTCTACACGAGGTAGATTTTGATGTATATTGTTATCAAGATAAGCTAATCAAGGACGTAGCCAGCGAGGAGGTCCAAAGGGATCCGGAACTCCCTCCAAATTTTTAACTTTTTCAATTATTATTTTGGTATTACTGACATGTATTGCTAAAAGATCGTTTCTCAACACAAATACGGGCCAAGAACTCTTTAAGGTACAAAATGGGGTCTTACTTTATGTCCACTTTGGGAAAATATCAGTTGTCTTCACCTTCCCACCCCCCAATTATTTTCCTGGCTACGTTCTTGGACAGCTTGAAAGCTAAAAGTGTAAATTTAATATTTAGAGTTAGTTAGTGGAATTTTTCACCTTTAAGGATCTCAGTATGATAATTTCGAGAACAACAGAGTGAGATATTTACAGATTTCATGATTGACAAAAACATCAAAAACGTTGATTGATTTACATTGATTCTTTTATTGTTTTCTTGTTGTGTACAATATACTGTACCACATAAAGTAAAACTTTGAACACCCTTGACCTTTTGTATATTAAATATAACTTTAATAATATGTAAATTTGAAAAATTTGAACATTTTTGCATTCTTAATCCCTAACAATTTCCATTTCAAGGGCCATCGACAGCCCCATGTTCTGGATCATTGATTTTTAATATAGTATTTTGTCACAAAGCAACAAGGGATAATTGCCAGCCGTGCTCTTAGAATAAATAGGGGATGCTATATAATAGCGTAATATATAATAGTTATAATGCGAAGCAAATTTTTCCATGAACCCTGCGTGCACGAGATCGTGTACATGCTGTATAACGCGCAGTACCAACATTATAATACAGAACTGCAGCCTCTCATTATACTGCAGACTCTCCCGCGTCCTGGTGATTCAAGAGGTTTCACAAATGGAATAAATGAGCCAGACCCGCCACGGTACAAGTACGCGGAGTTGGCTCTTTTATTCTCACCCCCTTTCACAAACCACCCTAACTGTTTCCGACTCTACAGTGAGTCTGGAAATAATTCTGGCGCTGTATCAAGTTGCTTAGCGCATTCATAAGCTGTTTTACTGCGAGATTAATGTTACGATCAGGTAAGTGATCCGTCTTCATTCAAACCATTTTTAACCTCGAGCAACGTAAATAGCAACCATAAAATGGCAAATAAAAATAATTTGTGTTTAAGTAATCTTAGATGTGAATTTCATACTTCTATTGTGTCCTTTGCAGTTACATTATTATATAATACATTAAACAGGCTAATTATCCAATCTGCTTTTAAAATATAAACAGTAGTGTGATGTGCCATCTTTTGATGAATAAATAACCTGAAAAACTTATAATTAATCATTTATAATTAAAAGATAATTACAATGAGTATAATGCTTTTCGTGTAATTGTCATTAAATAGATTTTATCATTACCTTCCAAATACTATTAAGTATGACGAGTCTGTGTATCATGGCACAATTTAAGGTACAAAAATGGTATAATGTTATTGAATCCTGGCATTTAGATTTAATTGGTCAGCTATTGATTATAAATATAGCCAACTGTCAACTTTGTGCAGTAGGTAATAAAGATAAACTTGACAAGAAACAAATGAACATCTTGGAGAGAATCCAAACGTAGCCCTGACTCTGTGGATAATAACCAGTCATCGAAATTTGCTAGTGTTGCGCCAGGCCTCATTAAGGGTAGTACTAAGCCTAGCCGTCAGAATGCGCTATGTACATTTGCTCTAGGTAAAATTCTATGATATTTTATGTGATCATCCCGGATATCCAACAGCATCTAACAATTGAGACATGGCCATATGATGCTATGAGGGTGGGGGGAGAATACCCTCTCTCTCTCTCTTACTGTCATCATAAACAAATAGCACACTTTCAATAACACGCTCATAAATTACGTCCTTCATTAGAGCGTAAATCAATAAAGTTACGTTAAATATATACTTCAATAAAGTGCTATAACAATTTAGAATTAATTATATGGCTGTAATCTTCATAAAAATGTAGCACTACCCTTCTGAAATCGTACTCGATAAGAAATTGAAACGGAAACAAAGTGTTTACGCAAGCGGTCGTAATGCATGAGGTTAAAGTCAACAAACAGTAGAGAGGCGTAAATTCAAAAATGTCAACGAAGCGTATTGGTTATTTTAGTTATCGTAAATGTTGTGCACACTATATTACCTACAACGTACAGCATATTACAGAAACTGCTATGTAATAACTTAGTGGGTTCAAAACTTTTCATAGCGTAATATCAGCTTTAAAACCCTACTAAAAGTTGAAGGTATTTGAACATCTTTACCTAGTCCCAGTTTTAGCCTCAGTTTTAGATCATAAACAGTGCTGTAAGAAAACAGTAATAAATCCTTTATATTACATGTACTTATCTCTTGCTTAATGGTTTCAAAGCACACACGCCAAATTGTTATAAAATTGAACTACGCGGCTTGTCTGAACTATGTAACAAACCAAGGGGCAGACCCGAATTCAAAAAGAAAATGGTGAAATAAAATATAATGCTTATATCGATTGGCTGTTTAATATCATACTTAAAGAAGTAAAGAGGAGTATGTTTTTATCCATGTTAATGTGCATGGTGTAGCCTAAAGGATATTTAAAGGTTTCCGAGAACTGGTTAGATCTTTAAAAGTGCAGCATTCGATTTTAATTCAATTTCTTGCAACATTAAACAATGTACTCAGAGTACTGTCCTGATGCCATCTTTGTTTTTGTAATAAATATTCAAATTTAACCTGAACGAAATCTATCAAAAAAGAATCAAAAAGAAAGTATAAAATGTATTGTTCTTTTTTGGCTGAGCGTAAGCAAAGAAGTTATCGAAAAATAATATAAGGTTGTCCATACATAAATATTTTTGGAAGATGCTTAAAATATTCCCTTAAGCTTCTTTCTGCCCGTTCTCATGGGCCACTGGCCTGTGCGAGGTTTTAATCAAACATAATATAAGGGAGAGAGTCGATAAAGTGCAAGGTCGATGGTACTGATAAAAATTCTACGTTTAATGACTGAAGCTGCGCTATCTCTAATTAGGATGGAAAGTCCGACTTCTTACAAAGCTCGGACATAGGCTCGGGTTCGATAGTATATTCAGATCTTGTTGAATGAGTATTCACAAATACATAGTGTGTAACACTCGAACATTAAAGACTTCATTAATGAACAGCGACCTTTGAAGAATCAATCAAAAAGCTTAATTCATAACACCCACGTAGAACAGCTCCCAATGTGGGTGCAACGAAACATGGTGGGGCTGTCCTTTCACAAGGCTACAACCAAGAAAAACTCAAAACATTAATTGAAATTGAATTCTTCTTTCAACAATTGAATCAGAACCCCTTCAGATCATTGGTCCAAACCTACATTGTGTATATATCGTAATTGGAATTAAAGATAATTTGTAAACAAATCATATGGCTGTTTTGAGGATTACAAATTGGGTTTTCAATTCACAACAAGGCAGTAAAAAGGGAGAGTCGCAGTGACGGGAAGTAGCGGAGTGCGCCGCCAGAGGTATAAAAGCTTTCAACAAAATGACAGAACTTCAGGAGTCTTAGAGAGAGTAAACATACAGATGGATGATCTGACAGTTCCGTCAATTTCTCTCTGTCTACCCTCTGCGCTCTCATCCATTCACCCCTGAATAGGATAACATTCTATTTGTGTGAATTGTATAAGACAAATACAAGATTAGATATGCAGTTAACTTTGTATACATTTTTATTGCAAAGTTTCCCTAATGAATTAAGTTGTAATTTTGTATTGCTGCTATTTACATGTGACCAAAGAACGAGGCATGACTCGACTTCCCAAGAAGGAATGTGACATGAGTGTATGAAGCCCAGCGCCGAGATAGGAGCCCTAATTTCGCAGAGGATCCTGCTTTGCATTTTTATCGCCGCACAGATTGCGCCCGGCCAGATGGCGTGGCTTTCGCTTATCAGATTGGCCTGGTAACCCGTTCCCTTCTCTATGTAGTAGTGTAAATAAAATATCGCCACACAAAATCTGTACCTCGTCATCGCCTAATCAACTCGATTATTAATTTACATTCATAAACTGATTTATAGTTTAGTGAGTGAATTAGTCTTAATGATGATGGAAACATTAATGCATTTTGTAGAAATTTGTAAATATTTCCATCTGAATCGAAAAGCACTGAGTAAATTTCATTGGTAAAAATATAAGTTTGTCCTTTCTTGCGAAATTAAATAGACAAAATAATTTCTGATGAAATTAAAGTTTTGGAATTATTTCATTACAGACGGTTTTATATTTAGAGGATTAATAAACATCACGCAATCATTTTTGAGCTTGGTCATGAGATACTGATAGCTTTACATAACGTTCAGGTTTTAATTGTGCTGTAATGCAAAGTATAAGAGTATTAAGGCTTTAATTAATTATCCTTCAACACTATTCACTAATATTGGGTATAAGTCCTATCTCGTCACACATTGAAAGTTTCAACTTTATTCAAACCCGACATGTGGCGATTGCTCGTGATTGCTTTATATCCTGAGTTACAAAACTTGTTCCGAGTAAAACTGCAATACATTGTCTTATTTCACTGCCCAATTATAAAAAGTATGGATGATATATTTTACATCGAGTAAAGTACGTAATTGATTCCATTCCAATGCGAGATATTCTTGTATGGTGCTGATAGTCATGTCACTCGTCTACGCACTCAATTAGTACTCAACGTAAGACACAAAACACAACATAATTGTAGTGAACATTTGATATTGCTGTACGTGACAAAAAAAGACGACGCGACGTTTCGAAAATTGATATCTGCTCTCTTCGTCTTTAACGCTTAATATAATATTTAGAAAACATATATCAACACTTCTTTGAATAGACAACTTATTGCTGAACTTAATTCAAACCCAAAGTGAATAGAGGACAAATAAAACACAAAAAACCTGATCACCTTGTTACTTGTTGTACTGCACTTGTTGGGTTGCACGTATGGATACTTTATACATTGGATGTGGAGCTTGTTGTCAAATGGTGGGATAGCACTTAAGCTATTAAGCTATACTACATTGTTATAATGTGAACCAAATTCTTCCATAGAACACTACGTACACGATGCTATATAACGCGCGCGGTACCAACAATTAATAGCAGATTGAATTTTAGAACATTACAAGTTCTCGATACGGCCTGTGTGCGTTATCAATAAATTCAGTGTCATTAATGTTATCCTTTATAAGTACCCTTCCTAAAATCAATTATTAACCAATAGAATCGAAAATAATGTAGAAGAGCTGCTTACAAATTATATAAAAAGACTTCAGCTCCCATTAGTTACAGTTGACTCAAGTTCAACTCGGGAACTTAGTTTAAATGAGCTCCGCGTATTTTTCAGAAGTCGGAAGTTAGATGTGCTCAATTAAAGTTGAGCAATGGAAGCCGTCTTTTTTCCCCCCGTAGTCGGTCTTCAGTTAGACGATGAATATGATAGCCGTGAGTTTTGCAGTTTCAGCATTTTGGCTCCAATCAGCCTTACTGCTGTAATTATAAAGCGGGCAGGGGTGGGCTGATTCAGCCAATGTTAGCATTAAACCACACTCTAGTTCATTCTTGTTAAAGTTAATAATAAATCTTCCATTTATCCTTATCATCACAGATCATTTCCCCCTTCTTTTCGGAAGGGCTTATGTAACCAACTTAGTGTGCGTGTGTGATTTAATCTGTGTACGAATTTTTACTATTTAAACAAAGAAATTCATAAATTTGTTAGGAGCGTTTTTGACTTTCCAAGTAGTGTTTTCTATGTTATCAAGGCATGGGTTGCCGAAGATGCCTCTTGAAGTACGCGGTCACTATTTCTACTACGGTGGTTTGTAGAGAAGGTTTCTCTCATTGTTCGTAACTACCCTCAAAAGTACTTGACATCTCTCCATCAATGCTGAAAAGTTTATTCTTGAAGATCTCTAAAGTACGCCGAGTTGTCCACAGTTACCAGTGGGTGAATATGTTGCCTTTTTCAAATCCATTTAATGATTGCAAAATGCTGTTTCAAGACAAGGAGGTTAGGATTTTCTCCAGGATGATTCCTAATATCCGTACCCTTATAGTCCAATCATTCACGCCGCACGTACTGGGGATATCGTACACGTGCAGTAGAAGTGGCAGCACCAGCAGTACAATAGAGCATTGCAGCCTCTCATTATACTGCAGACTCTCCCGCGACCTGGTGATTCAAGAGGTTTCACAAATGGACTAAATGAGCCAGACCCGCCACGGAACACGGGCTTGTTTCTTTTATTCGTACCCTCTTACACAAACCACCTTTACTGCTTCAAACCCTTTATTTTATTTTATTTTCCACCTTAAAGGTTTCATAATATGGCTGAAATTTACAATAATTCTTTTTGTATTTATATTCTTCTTCGTTTCACCTTTTAATGATATGATGAATGAAAAGAATTTTACATTTAGTGTATCGATTTGTTGATAATAACTTTTAGTACATGAATTAATTTGAGGATTTTATAATATCTTATTACATGTTCAGGTAAACGTCCTTCCTTATTGGATTATCGATGAATCAATGTTCATGTAGACATCCTATATCTGGTTATATAGTATATCCTATATCTTGAAATGTCTGCAGAGCGTGGAAGTAACAACGTCATTACCATGATTTCTCGTGTTTCTTATGCGGCTAGTTATTGTGCTTTGTGGAAAAAATAGCTTTATTAGTTATTCAGATAATAACAATACAAAATCTTTTTACACAACTAGGACTTCATAAATTTTATCACGTACCTCAGTTTAATCGAATAACAGCATTTTAAAATTAATCAATAGTTAATAACAAGTTTTAATAATAATAATTGTTTGCTTCTGCAGATTTTCTGAATAAAACTATGCATATATCTGTTACTTTATTTATTTATTATTTTTCTGAAAACATTCTTTGTTACTATAAATTTGTAATTATGAATATTTCATACAGTTGTATAATACAGAACAAGCGAGGACAGTATGGGGAGGGAATAAGAGTTAGTTTTGTTGCCCAAGCGCTAAACGTGTAGGAATTAAACATCGAGGAGGCCTAATTTCACGGAGATGCTGTTTTGCATTTTTATCGGCAAACTGACTGCGCTCTGCCAAACGACTCGATCTTGCTTATCAGCTTGACCTATTAAGTAAATCGTTATTTTTTAATGTTTTTACTAGCAACTTCATCTGTAATAGTACTAGTACTATAAAATTTAGTTCTTGTAATAATTTTGACTTTGATACAGATACGTAATCCTAGCACTCAGTATAAGTAAAATTTAATTATTCATTGTTAAATTTCAATTTGATCCCATATCAGTTACATCCTCCTTATAATCTCATTGTGTAATATTGTAGCGCCGTACAATTTAAATTCTATGTTTAAGAACTTTAAGTAATTCATGATTCTGATACACTGTATGTCATTATTGTTTATAATAAAGATAATTACAAATTTAAATCTCTTATTCTTCTAATAATAAAATGTTTACAATGTTTTGTTTTCTTGTTACTAAATATTTTAAACTGGATTATGACCATTTGTCGGAATATTGCATCCAATCACTATAGTACCTACAGAGTTTAAAAGGGGGACAAAGGCAAAAGTAAATTAGAACGATTGCCTTTAAAATATGTTTCACTAGTTTAAGACTTAACCAATATAATTTGTTCCAATGCATGGCCATGTTTATTAATGTTTAATTTGTGTTTATCTTTTAACGAGAATATGTTTAATGTCTAAGAAAGTAAAGGTAAAATAATGAGTACATACAATCAGTAACACTACATTTCGAGATCTAAAATGTAATCTCTTCCTCAGGTGGATAACTAACCTAACATGTAACATTAACTAGAATGTAGATACAATCTAGGTTAAAATTAACAAATCGTATCAGAGCGTTGGAACAGTTATGTATCACAACAACCATGTCGTGTGTCAGATCAGTCTTAAAATGTTCCACAAATCTCCATTTTGTATCACTGAACAAAACGGCCGAAAAATCGTGTTCACAATCTTTCCATAGCAAAAATAGTTTTTTAAGAAAAAGATTTTTTTAATAATACAAAATGTCCAAGTATTTACGTTTTTGCTGTCGATATACTAATATTACAGCAGCCGAGCTACTTGTATTTATATTTTAATTACGTTGTAGCTGTGAGCTGTTCAATATAGCATGGCACCTATGGATGTTATTGTTCACGGAGCGATGGCCAGCGCGTCGTATTGTTATCCCTACAGCGCCCAGAAAGTGGACCGTTCGTGATCGTGATTGTATCAGATTGCCGTCATTATCGTTAACCACTACCTGTGCGCCGTGGCACTTCCAGACCCGTTTTCATAATACCTACCCTCAAAACGTACAATTATAAAACTGCTACTTTCCGCACAACGGGTTGGAAGGTCAAGGGTTAAGGTTAATTATCACAAAAATATTTATTTGCGAATGTTCAGTTCAGATACATTTCACCTTTTGCTTGATGCAGCGTTTGTAAATCTGATTCTGTAACATACATAACTCCTGGAATCTTCAACATCCGTCTGAAGTGATCCAAAAAAAGTCGGTAACGAAGAAATTCAAAATTATATCTTTCCCTACTTTTGACATCAAAGACACCTAGAGTACAAAATCAAGTGTAATCTAGGTGAAGAGTCATTCTCATTGTTTCATCATACTTACCGCTTCTCACCACAGCTACCTTAAGTGTAGATAACTCATTTGCTCCGCCGTTATTTGGCACTCAGTTTTGCACGTGATGAGATTTGTAGTTTAGGTGGAAAGAGTTATTTTTGAGCTTCTTCGTTGCCGATTTTTTAATCTCTTCAGACGAATGTTGACTACAGATGTTGACTCGCAGTTACGTCTGTTACAGCATGCTATTTACGCTGCACCAAGCGGAATGTGAAATGAAGCTGAGCTCAATATTCGCATTAACCCTTCCTAACATAGCTACGTTATGTGTAGAATATTTATTTGTTGTGTTTCTAGTTGAGTGTGGTGAACGCAATACTCGAAACTGTCTGATCGATGTATGGATAACCTATGACCATAATCAGTGTAATCAGTTCGTAATCAGTGCTTCTGTCGTTAGAGTCTCAAGATTATCAGAACTTCTGTATCTCAAGTAGGTCGAAGGGATGTATAAGAAGACCATGAAGAATTGAACGTGCTAAGGGTTGAATATACATTTTTAAACATCATATTAACTGAAGAAAGTTCGCATGTATGTTTCTTGAATAATTAGTACTCCGCAGATTCAAAATAGAAGTAGAAAAAATGCTTAGCTTTTTACGTGTATATTAAATGGTTGCAGGCATTAAATATTAAATTCCATTTTAACCTAATATAATTGATTCTCATTATTTTATCTCGTTATATTCAACCAACACGGTGTGTCGCATTATTGTTTGTAAATGTTACGAAGGAATAAAACGTATAAAGATAGCAAATGACGTTGTCGTTACAATAGTTGATATGTCTGACATGTCTGCTCATATTTTGTACCCAAGAATATCCCAATATCTTTAGTATAGCTCTTCCGTTATATGAACGGAGAATACGTAATAATATATAGGTAGCGACTTTGCTTTTCGTCACGAATTCGCTCTCGTTCAAAGTTTAATCTTATTCGAGGATTTTTACAGATCTGCGGTTTATGTGTTTGTTGTTAGAAAATATTGAACCGTTTTCGGAAGTACAAAATGTTTTGTACCGTGTGACACATATGTCCTTGTTTAAATTTTACTTCATAATGAGCTATGCATTGTTTTTAATACAATATACACCTCCATTGAAGAAATTTCAGTGATACTATACATTATGAATATTACTTGTTAATGTGAATATGTATTATATTAAATATATTATTTGTAATCTGACCATTATTATTTGTTGTTTCAGGTAAACTCAGCACTTTGCATGTTACATTTCCTCATAATCTGGTAAGCTTGTTCTAATTTTTCAAACTACTATAATATAATATAGGCTATAGATTTCAGTTTTTGGAATACGTAATGACCATAGCAATGACCATCGAAGCTTTGGCTTTGGCAATCCTCCATCTTTCAAAAACATAGGGTGGTGAACTAATTCGCACATTCTACATATAATTCCTTTTATATCTTATCTATATTATTTTCCTTAGTCGTTTATCATTTAAATTGTTGGCAGTGTATAAACATTGCTCTGCTATATGGACTTAGATGGCTTACGAATTTTATGAAAATTTATGATTTAGAAATGATAATTTTTTACTGTCGTATGTGGGCTCCCAGAGTGTGCATGATCCTAATTCTTGAAGTGGATCGAAACACAAATCAAATCTAGACTCAACAGTAAGTTGTCAGATCCCTGAATGGGCAGCGAGCGTGTAAGGGATCCTAGGGCCCAAGGCTCATCTGAAATCCAAATGAACCCTAAGGGACTCCAAGCCAGGCCCCGACACGTAGCTTCCCATCCTTGAATCTCAACTACTTTACTTCCAGACCACCCGGCTTGTCTGGAATACAACTTGAAGAAATTACAACAAAACTTGTCTGTTATTATTCATTCTGTAACACGAATGTTCGGTTTTAAACTCTTCCTTTATTTTTCGCTGTAAACATAGTAGTTATATTTTTACGATGAGTATAATAATAATCACAAATTTCTATTTTTTTAAAGCAGTTTAAGTTTTTATTTGATAAATGTGGAAAACTATTTTTGATACTTTAGTTGTGCACGAAAGTGACGAGTATATTAGTCATGTGCTCATTCAATTTGAATCTTTATTTATTAGAACTAACATTGAGATCTGCTAGGTAAAGAATCAATAGCAAGTAGTAACTGCGAGTAGCCAACAGAGATCGCTAGTGTAGTGCTGAATTTCAACAACTGCAGTATTAGTCCTGGCCGTTAGATAGAATTGCAAATAGTGTCACATTAAGACTTCTTAGTTTTTTTCTCTCTTGCCAGAAGCATTTTTAATGTAAGTTAAATTAATAAGGTATTAATTTAAAATATCTTATTGCGTGAACTTTGTAAATATTAATTAGAAAAAATTAGCAAACGAAAGACAGAAGAGTATATTACGTGAATAGTAAAGCAGTGAAAACGTTACGGATTATTCGATGCATGTGTTGTTATGTGGTTAGAATTACATGATAACGTAGTTTTGGATTTAAAGAGAGTTGGTGTACTTAAGTTAAATCAATAAATTATACTTATTCCGACATCGATTTGGTCGTGATTCTGTCATATTAAGGCTTTGTCATGTAGAAACACAATATATGAACATTTTACATGGTACTCTGTAATATTAACACTCTATAATAGCTTAAAAGCAACAATCAGAACCTATCTGAATGTAACACAATCTAGCGTATTTAAACCTTAACCTTAATTAACCTTATTTACGTGTATGTAAGTTTTGTTTCAAGTATATTGTAATTTTTCATTTTAAAGATTAAAGTAATTTTCATTCTTTCGTATTAAAACATTAAATGTGAAAAAATCGGCAAAACATAATATTTATTTTATTAAATTCGATCACAATCCCATTTCGTTACTTTATGATTTTGTAAATGAAAACCACCTGCTTCAATACAATAAGAAATATGTTACTAGAACACGTCCCATGCTAAAAGTGATGGTACGAACGTTATTCCGCTGTTTGGAATCAGGTAGTTCCACATTTATTCCACAGACAGCGCTCAACTACAATGCGAGAAAGAGTAATTATAGACAGAGAATGGATTAAGAAAGTAGGCATAAGCGTTCTGTGGAGTAGGTGAGGAATTACAAGTTTTAAGGGCAGGAACTTGAAACAAAAAGCTACTCCACTATATCTGCGCTTGCAAATTTTACCAATAATTTTGCATATTAAAATATCTAAGTAACCTTCCGTACACAATGTCTAATTGAATCTATAATAAAATGTGCTATCTTTTCCTACGCTTTACAACTTGTTAGCATTATTACTTGACTATTGATGTGTTGCTTACAATATATTGCTGCTACCGTTTCAGGAGTACTCCACAAGAGGGCGTTGGAAATAAGAATTTCCAAATCCGTTTATCTCACATTCACACAACACAGGGCGGCACGTCGTGTGTCACTCCGGGGGGGGGGGGGGCGGTTAAACCCCCGATGTCATCTAAAACCCAAATGAACACTGAGGAAGCCCAAGGGTTCTGAATAGTCCTGAACATTTTCTTTGTCGTTGCAAAACGTTTTGTTCTGCTGTTAAGGAATAAAGGTTGATTATTTTTGTTAAATCGATTGTTTATTCTGAATTTGTGAACCCCACTTCAAACCCTGATCATGTAATTTATCAATCACATGAAATACTTAACGAGATATCGCATGTTTCTGAAATTTTCATTCCAGTCGTTTCAGCGATGCAACAAGGTATTTTCTCCAATAGGTACTAATGTGTTTTAGGTGTGCAATAATAAAAATATTAATGTGCAATATGTGAACGGAAAGTATTGTGGAGGAGACAACTTTCAGTTTCCTTGTCTCTCTGGCTAACGCTGATAGCCACTGGATATTACTTGTGCAACATTTATCATTTTGTTTTCCCAGCCCTTTTGTTACGTTCCCATTCCGAACAAGAAAACTAATACGAATAACCATCAAATTCTTTTTCAAATAACAATCCTCTATTGTATTTACGAAAAGCTACGTTGTTATCTTACACGATTTAAATTGCCTCTCAGCCTCCTGAGCTATTAGTAAAGTATAACTTCAGTCATAATCATGAAGTGCAAAGTAGTGAGATTGCTAAACATATATTACATTTTAAATAAAAAACATTGATTATTATAATTGTGTTCGGGAAGTTGTTATTTAACAAAGTTATAACAGCTTTTTACATCTTTGTCATAATTAATCTTATATTAATATGACTGTCACGCCTGAACCGGTAAATAATTTTTATTGAAATTAAAGTTCATTTCTACATGTCTTTTATTTTTATTCATTAGTAATCCGCTAATAGTAATACATTATGCCGTAGTATATAAAACAGGCAGAGCGTTTGCACATCTACCAGGGGCGGGAAGCAGACTAAATGTCGGTTTACGATTTATCACTTAACGTAACATAGTGTTACGATTTACATTGTCCACAACAATTGTCTGAGACGGTGGATCTGAGTATCTGTACTTATTGTACGGCAGTTGATCTTCTACACATAAGTGAGACTGTGGACACCATTGACGTCTTCAAAAGGTTTGGGAGATCATTGAAATCGATCCTACAGTAATATTAAAATTTATTTTTAAAGTATTAGGCCTACCGTATGTCTTCTTACATACGTATATTAACGTTCCTTGTTACTACATTTAAAAAGTCCATGTTATTTCACAAGGGGTATTTTTAAGCACTGCGTTATGATTTATTTCTTCTTCTTTAATTCAATAATTATTTTTTTATATATTTGTAAAAAACAACAATATTGGTAAGAAAACATAAGTTAATTCGATCACGCAAGATCATTATTCTGTATTCCCATCCCTGAATTCGTCAGTGCTGAAGTAGACTGACTCTTAAATTAGAATTTTCGCCTCCTTCCAACGCTACAAGTGCTGTTGTCTGATCAGCCTACGTCGCCGAAGGCTCCCGTATTTAGTCTCCGCTTGTAATAACACCGTCTACAAGTCATTACAGCTTGTAAACACAGACTGGCTCTTAAATTAGAATTTTCGCCTCCTTCCAACGCTACAAGTGCTGTTGTCTGATCAGCCTACGTCGCCGAAGGCTCCCGTATTTAGTCTCCGCTTGTAATAACACCGTCTACAAGTCATTACAGCTTGTAAACACAGACTGGCTCTTAAATTAGAATTTTCGCCTCCTTCCAACGCTACAAGTGCTGTTGTCTGATCAGCCTACGTCGCCGAAGGCTCCCGTATTTAGTCTCCGCTTGTAATAACACCGTCTACAAGTCATTACAGCTTGTAAACACAGACTGGCTCTTAAATTAGAATTTTCGCCTCCTTCCAACGCTACAAGTGCTGTTGTCTGATCAGCCTACGTCGCCGAAGGCTCCCGTATTTAGTCTCCGCTTGTAATAACACCGTCTACAAGTCATTACAGCTTGTAAACACAGACTGGCTCTTAAATTAGAATTTTCGCCTCCTTCCAACGCTACAAGTGCTGTTGTCTGATCAGCCTACGTCGCCGAAGGCTCCCGTATTTAGTCTCCGCTTGTAATAACACCGTCTACAAGTCATTACAGCTTGTAAACACAGACTGGCTCTTAAATTAGAATTTTCGCCTCCTTCCAACGCTACAAGTGCTGTTGTCTGATCAGCCTACGTCGCCGAAGGCTCCCGTATTTAGTCTCCGCTTGTAATAACACCGTCTACAAGTCATTACAGCTTGTAAACACAGACTGGCTCTTAAATTAGAATTTTCGCCTCCTTCCAACGCTACAAGTGCTGTTGTCTGATCAGCCTACGTCGCCGAAGGCTCCCGTATTTAGTCTCCGCTTGTAATAACACCGTCTACAAGTCATTACAGCTTGTAAACACAGACTGGCTCTTAAATTAGAATTTTCGCCTCCTTCCAACGCTACAAGTGCTGTTGTCTGATCAGCCTACGTCGCCGAAGGCTCCCGTATTTAGTCTCCGCTTGTAATAACACCGTCTACAAGTCATTACAGCTTGTAAACACAGACTCTTGTTAGAATACTCAATATCTCATGAATAAATCAGTGTACGAGTCCATACATGAGGTTTTCCTTGGTCTGGTGTCTGTGAGAGACAATCACCCATTTATTACGTCTGTAAAGCCGGCATAACTACTTCTAGTGTCTTATTTATTACTGGGAGTAAAATTTGTTTTTATGAAGACAGAGTTGTGACTGTCCTACTCAGTACCTACGGCTTTTTAAAAGCTCTATAATAATTAAATGTAATTATCTGATACGATTTAAATTCCAAAACTAGAAGTTCTAATACTACGGTGCAAGATCAGAGAGAATGGAGATACTTTAATCCTTTCTGGTGGCAAGTAAAATATTAAACATGTAATCTTCCACTTTCGCATTTTGGAGAATTCTATAGCTGTGCTTTATATAAATACGCCACTTTAATAGTTTTTAAGCAATAGTCGTTTTGTGTTACTATATTCTGTGTCATCGAATCTGTAATTTTTACTTCTTCCATTAGTCCGTCTTTTTCTTGAAGAAGAGAGTAGAATAATATTAAAATTAAAAACTTAAATCTTTTACTAATATGTTGTTGGCATTGCCGTTATTTAAAAAAGATTAGGATAATTTTACAAAAAACTACAACAAATTTGTTAAACTGATAATCCTGGATATTACAACAAAAGAGTAGTTCGGGTTGCATTTGGTTGTTTTTGTGCTAGGCAATAAGCAGAACGTTTATTTCATTCATAACGTTAATCAGGAATGTTAGTAATAAATTAGTAAAACATCATTGAAGCTTTTAGTATGTGTGAATTATGTGCGTTAATAATTAAGTTAAATGTAAATAATCGACAGTAAAACACAAACACACTTACTGTTAATGTCGACTCATTATTTAACTTTAATCTCGATCAGAATTTCAATAATGAGAACGGGTTTATATGCGATAAACATCTACGCTAACGCTGGCTGGTAAAATTAACAAAATGAACCCTACCCTCTGTAGCATGTGAAATCAATTTCGCCCCGGAAATTAGAACCATCGATATTTGTTGCTGGCTCTAGTGAATTGCAGAGCTCCCTCTAAACGGTTTCTTCTGTGTGAACTAAACGAGATTTAGAAATTTCGCTAGATGGCGTCACAAAAAAATTAAAAAAGCAATGTTTTGTATAAAATGTATAAAATATTTATGATTGAAATACGACACAAAGATTTAACAAAGCTGAGAGTGAATCGGATTTTTTAGTCCGAGTCCAAGAATCTTAGTTAAGCTACTCGATAGTCAGTATTATCGAATCAATACATGTGTTGTTTTTATTCCTTATTGAACTCTGATTATCCTTCCTTTTATTGTTCCGATTTACCCCAAAATCGATAGCTACTTCCTTGGAAAAAGACGAACCTACTTACTCAATTTCAAGTCTGTGTGTGTGACATTCTATCAAGATATATCACATAGACAGATGGATTGTCCTTTGACTTTTGACGTAACATTCAATACTGTTCTTCCTTGAACCAAGAGAACCCTCCCTATACAACAAGTTTCAAGTTTCCAGGACCTTCCTATCAAGAGATATCGCACAGTCAGATAGACAGATGGATTGTCCTTTGACTTTTGACGTAACATTCAATACTGTTCTTCCTTGAACCAAGAGAACCCTCCCTATACACCAAGTTTCAAGATTCCAGGACCTTCATATCAAGGGATATCGCACAGACAGACAGATAGACAGATGGATTGTCCTTTGACTTTTGACGTAACATTCAATACTGTTCTTCCTTGAACCAAGAGAACCCTCCCTATACACCAAGTTTCAAGTTTCCAGGGCCTTCCTATCAAGAGATATCGCACAGACAGATAGACAGATGGATTGTCCTTTGACTTTTGACATAACATTCAATACTGTTCTTCCTTGAACCAAGAGAACCCTCCCTATACACCAAGTTTCAAGTTTCCAGGACCTTCCTATCAAGAGATATCGCACAGACAGATAGACAGATGGATTGGCCTTTGACTTTTGACGTAACATTCAATACTGTTCTTCCTTGAACCAAGAGAACCCTCCCTATACACCAAGTTTCAAGTTTCCAGGACCTTCCTATCAAGAGATATCGCACAGACAGATAGGCAGATAGGTTTGTCCTTTGACTTTTGATATAACATTCAATACTGTTCTTCCTTGAACCAAGAGAACCCTCCCTATACACCAAGTTTCAAGTTTCCAGGACCTTCATATCAAGGGATATCGCACAGACGGGCATACGGACAGACATACACAGATACGAGTTTAATGAGGATCTGTTGGGTCATTTGTAATAGTAATAACACAAAACATTAACTTTTACTTCTGAAAACGTGTTTGGGAGGACCACCTTATTTTTTTCTTGGAAAAACGGAAACACGCATTATAGGAAAAGGTAAATAGGAAAGAAGGTGGGAAGAGTGTTGGTACCTACAATTGTAATACTGACCTATTTGAATTCACCCGATAGCTTTCATCGGAAAAGCGGTTGGGTGGGTGTACGAGGTTGCCCGGCGTCTCGCAAGCTCGCAGAGTGGTAGAGATACGAAATTAATTAATTTCAAACGAACTGCTACTGATGTGTTTTCCAATGGAACCAGATTCAAATAATGTTGTTCTCCCGTGTCCAGGGAGGGATAGAGTTGAATATGGCGTATATTACAAACCACCCGCGCCACCACTGTGGTTTAAGCGGGGGGTGGGGAGGAAATGGATTTTAATGATTAAACCGTGATAACACAACGCGAGCACGCACAACTCCGCGCTCTTCCGCCCCATGGAGGTTATGAATTTATCACATCATTTGTTAAATTCCGAAAACTAGATAACTGGCTGGAGTGACACGTTCGTTTTGTTTTTTCGCCCTTTCAGACGAACTCACTATCGTGGTTCTTTGTTTAAATAAAGTGTTTCAATGACAGTATTTGTATACTTCCTTTTTTAATTTTACAACAACTACAAGGCAGCGTACTGTTATGCATGCAAAGTGATGTAATGAGGCTTCTGTCCACAGGGAAACGTCATTATTACCATTTTCTTGTTCCTAAGATAAACCTATGAACAAACACTAAGAGCTTTGAGATGCCCCTCGAATAAACTCTCATGTTAAGCACGTGAGATATATTCGGATTCGAATCTCATGAGATAAAGTACTTTTAGTTCTGAATGAAGGGTCTTCATGAAAATAGAAGCTTTCAAGCAAATTTGTTAGATCAATCAAATTTATATGTGGGCTATTTACAACTATGTACCCCACGAAATTGTTTACACTTTTAAACAGTTACCGAGTGAGTATCGTCTTCGATCATAAAAAAGCTTAATTGTTCATCACTATAATGCACATCATATTGTTCATTATAGTGTATAAATTAAATGGAAAACGACTATAATTGTTTAAATCGTTGGTTACGTTAAAATTAATATAATTTTATTGGCTTAGTAATTATGCATTGCTTTCAGCACTTACCATTGTGCTTCTATTGCAGATATCAAAGTTTAATTTTAAAGCACATTTTTGGATTTTCGAAAGGTTATGAAAATATTCATCAAAATGGCTGACGTATAGACTGCTCGTCTGATGGCCGATCTGTTCAGAAATGTAAAAACCTTGGTGGGATACAGGGCATTTTTGGTTATGTATATTATATATACAGGGTGACAATTAAGTCTGGAACCCCCTTTTTAATTTTTGAACCACAATAGAAAGAAATACCAAAGTTCAAACGTGCTTACTGGTGATAGTAACGCACACATCTGCCCAATTACCGACCAGATATTCCCTTTGGGGGGACGGTCCACAAGGAGTCAGACAAAATTCTTAAATAGCAGCATAGGTCAAGTAATTGTGTTATTGGTAATAATTATTGATTCCTGGCTTTGATTACTACATTGTTAGATGATGGGATGGGAACATTTTGAACACTTACTTTGATCACAGGTACTTAAAAATTGGTGTTTACTTGTATGTAATACTTAATAATTTACATTGTTAAATTGTTATAAAATTCAAATAGCTATAACTACTGAATGAATCCACCTTTTGAAGTCCGGTTTGCGGCATTGTACTCTGCTAAGTGAGACCTTTAATTTGATACCAAACTTGACCTATGCTGCTATTTAAGAATTTTGTCTGACTCCTTGTGGACCGTCCCCCAAAGGGAATATCTGGTCGGTAATTGGGCAGATGTGTGCGTTACTATCACCAGTAAGCACGTTTGAACTTTGGTATTTCTTTCTATTGTGGTTCAAAAATTAAAAAGGGGGTTCCAGACTTAATTGTCACCCTGTATATGAATATATATATATATATATTTTATATATATATATATATATATATATATATATATATATAAAAATTAATACATGTTGAAGCCGTTTGAAATACATTTTTTTCCAACTCAGGTCCCACGTACATGGCCTGGAAGTTTTAGGTACTAATCTCTTAACTTTGTTAAAAACAAACAAAGCAATGCGACCAGTAATAATTTGAGTGCATTTAGATTTCGAAATACACTTCAATTAGAATTAGGAGCCAATAAGACTCACCCATGTGTTGCGTGTTCGGTTCAACCGGTCGACTCTTCTGAGCTGTGAGACGGATTGTTTACCGCGTGCACTGTATCCGCTGCATCACTGTCCTAGAGAGAAAAACGTAACAAACAATATAAAATTTCAGTCAAGTTTTATGTTTAATAATTTATAACAACTAATCAATGAACATACTATTTGTGACACTTGATTAAAACATATGCAATCAAGTTCCACTTAAAATAATTACCCAGTTTCCTATTGTTCAACCATCAAAACAGACTTAGTGACGCTATGGATACATACTTTTTCCAACTTATTGAAAGATATCTAAGCCAGCCGTACTTTGTGCGTCATAACATACTTAGATACAGAGTAGGTAAAGTGTATACATTATCAACTGATATACTGTAATATGGTATAAAGTTTAATCTATTTCAAATGTAATTAAGATGCGTTTCTAAACATTTATGACCTAGTTGATTAATAGAATTAAAAATTTTCTTACAATGGCTTTCGATATTCGTCGGTGAAAAGACGAAAGAATATTACAAAATGTCCACAGTCTTTTAGTCATTTTTCTTAGACGTAATTACATTCCCCCATTTTCACTGCGTTAATTACAAAACTCATTCACATTCGTCAAGAGTATTTCTACGCACACCATGGTATCGCTGAGTCTCCTCTTTCGGAAAATGAAGAGGATAAAATAGAGGATCGCGTGAGGAGAGGGGTGGAATCCGTAAAAACAGAGCGTAACCAAGAACCTATTAGTACGCAAATGAGGCGGTAATTTAACCCAAGGTGGTAGGGGATGCGGGGACGAAGCAGCTCGGCCCGGCCCGGCGTGACATGAAATTTCCATTAAATTTGTGCCACAATTTATAGCCGGGTTGATAATCAGCTGATAAGGATAATGTGTGGGCCGGGAGGCGTTGTCTAGGCCCGTTCACTGACAGAGATAAGGCGAGTGAACACGGCTTTTGTGTGGGCAGCGGACACCCCTGCGCGGGCCGTATATTCGGTAGCTTATATTTTGGTATATTTACCGGAACTCACCATCTTATTGGATGATCTTAAATATAAGTTAGTATTAGAAACTTGAACTATTTATACGTTGAACATTTCAATCTTGCTTTAGCATAATATGCAACTTAATATCATAATATAAATGGTTATACTCGTACTTTAAATTAGTATAAAACATACTTATTAAATGTATTAATTGTGTCTTAGGACCTATAGCCTAAGGTTTTCTGTTAAGTGTTTAGGGACCCTTCACTTCTTTAATGAAAGCATCGTCAGAAATCAGAAAGTTAAAGTTGTGTATAGCTTTAAATATAATAGCGGAACGGGACTAACTGTGAAATAAAATACATTGTATGGACTCCGAAAATAGGTGACCAGTAAAATTATCTACGTTTAGTGAATGATTTCATGAGGTATAAAAAATAATATTTCCTTAAACAGTACAATTTAAAACCTCAGACCCATAAATGTAACTGTACTAAACATTCCATGTCGATTGCTTCTAAAGAGTTATGAAAAGTTTACAAGAAATTTTATTAGGATAGTGAAAGCTAAAAGTATTATGCGACAAATAGATCTTATAAAACATTACAGTCATAGTTACCTCTGAAGATAAAAACTTTTCTAGGAACCATGTGAGATCTGGTGTTTTAGTTCTCACCTTTATTATTTATTATTATTACATCCCGCAGTGTATAATTTTCAACCAGATGTTTAACTGACATATAAAAATAAGATTTATATATCAATCAAAAATCTTAATAGATTTTTTTTGCTAAAAATTTTTTCATTATCATAACAATTATTTTATAATTATTTATCTTGTTGACATAATTTATCCACTTTTAAAGTGATGTGCCGATTGACGCTGCGTACAACCTTTTAGGTCGTTTGCGGTCCCTCCGCATGTCATAATAATAGTTTGATAGGTATTTAATGTGTAATGCTTCATTTACCAGTTTAACTGACAGTAAATTACTTAATGTATGTCCACTTAATTTCTCGTTCCCCCACGTAATTAAAAAAAATCATAAATCAAAGAATGAAAAGGCGGAGTTTAGATGTAAAACCGCACAGAAACATAATAACAATTAGATCACCAAAATATAGCACGCTTTTCCCAACCTGTAGGGTGTGCCTGTAATCAGCCTAACATGACAATGCAGTGGCAGGTCAACAAAAAACAAACTTTCTAACCTTTACGACAAAGGAATTTAAACATAAAATGAGCGGAGTTATGGTAGCGTAGTCCCACACGCTGGTCAGTGTTCTCTTATCAACTAATCACCAGCGCCAGCGTGCCTGCCGCACGTGGCTACACCTCCGCCCGGTGCCGATATCTCCGCGGATAGCGCCCAGCCGCTTGTACCCAGGCTCCGTAGGCTGCTGTAATGTGTGTGTAGGCCGCACAGGCTGTCTGTCATCGCCTCGAAGATTTACTTCGCTATGTACTCGCACGTGTAGGCTAAACTATCGGGCTGAAATATCTTCGTATTATTTACTACTTTTATATCACGCAGGTTCATGGGAGGTTCGGAAGCTGTGGAGGATGCCACTCGGTGCTACATCTCGTACATACAACAGGAGATGGACCTTCAGACCGGTCAATAGGTCCAACAGAAATGCCGGAAAGCCTTTCTAGCGAGTTTACAAAGGGCGGTGAGCAATGTGGTTGTATAAGCTATGTGCTTGCTATAATATACAACAAGGGTAGAGTGTTTAGCCAGTCCCATCGCAAGGGACAAGGGCAATCCCCCTGTGTCCAAGTACAATGTGTATTGCACTAATAATGGCACATGCCTGTTGTAAGTAAACCTTGTCATTGTTAGTAGGCCACACAAAGTTAAATTACTTTTGAAATGAAGCAGTGTTAGTAAATTTGTTTCACTTTGATTGAAATACTGTACGAACTAAACAATGCCAGACTTGTGATATTTATTATGATTCGTTAATTTTTGCGTATATACAAAATTACATTTGCCTTATTATTAATGTTTGCTTGCACCACAATATAGTCTGAAATAATAATATTATATTAATAACTTAGGAGCTATATTCCAGTTTATAAACACATATACAGCGTCGAATCGATTAAAAACGAACCTCCAAAGAAATGTTATGATATTATTAGATTATGTCAGTAATTTGGGCAAATAATCAGAAGAAACAGGACTCTCGTCGTATTATCCCAGAGAGATCAAATCCAATCAATCTGTACTAAGTGGTTGAATGCGAGAACACTAAGTGGTGTTACTAGTCGGAACAATGTTTCGTTCAGAAAAAGCAAACATCTAACCAAACTTGCAATTTGGCTACAATTGTAGTTCCTATAACCACTGTAGTTCCTATAACCACTGTAGTTCCTATAACCACTGCTTTAAGGGGTACTATTCTGACAATCTTACTTGCAATGACATTCAGCGTAGGGTGGTTTGTATTTAGTTAGGTTAATATCGTTTCATTGTCATAGCTCTTTAAGATGCCTTCACCAAAGACATATAGAAGAATAATATAACCATTTTCTATCACTCCATTAGAGACTTTATGCTTTTTAAAGAAGTCGCTTTGGGCAAATTTAAAACACATTCAAAGAATACCGATGAAGATAATAACATGACTTTATAAGGTGAGGGAGTGGCTTGTTTTGTAATGACGTGTGATTTAAAGAAATTGCTTTTAAAATTAAGTATAAGTTACTTAATACGTACAGGGTTTTCGTATAAAAAATACGCCATTTTTCAATCATTTTTCTGTACACAATGAAGAAACTAATATTCTTATCTTCACTGGGCCTCATATACCAAATGACCAATTACTACTTTAAATACCTATAATTTATCGTGGAATGATGAAAACGTTTGTCCTGTACGTAGAGAAGGCATTTTAAAAGCGAGTTTTAAGTAAGCATTGCAACTGAAAACGAGTGCACCAGTCCAAAGAGTTCATCTGGATTTTGGTGAAGTCCAGCATCTTTGTCGAGCAACTCTTGTGCTATAATTCAATCAGCATCTGATGAAACCGCAACCACCGTGTTGCAAACGTTGTCATAACGTATGACGCGACCGCAGGTTCTTTGATAGTTCTAGATTACAAGTCGGCTGCCTGATACTTGCCAACCGGCCCTCACTACATATTAAACGACGTCTTCTTCCTTATTATTTGGTGGAGTGGTTTAATTCATTTGAGCACGAATGAAGTAAATCATCAGAAGTAATTCCAATAAAGACGAGTTCATACTTTTATATGAAATGTTAACTCTCTGTAAAATGTACCAATACAATGGCTACATCGTACTTAGCCTCTATGTTCAGTAAGAAGTTTCAAAGACCAATAACTGGTAGGATATATTATGGATAACTCAAGGCTTTCATTAACTCCAGGCTGGAAACCTCTACTATAGTTTCAGAGTAGTTCTACCTGCAGCAGTTCCCTCCCGGCTGGCTACGCTCATTGGGAAGGTGAAGAACCAAGAGATATTCAAGAACGCCGAAAGAACTCTCTCCTTCTAGAGTAGAGTAGCTCTATGAAGCCTACAAAAATATTGGTACCCTGAAGCTCGTCAGTAGAAGCTAGTCTAGAATCTAGTTTCACGGTACAACTCTTCCTCGAGAGGATAAACTTCCAGAGTGGTCGAATAACTACTGTCCGGTCCTTTTGTGGGATACCGGAATAATGGAAGTCCTCCATATTATTAAAACCCAACTGGCCATGCGATTTACCAACCTTTGCTGTGTAATGAGGAAATTTTAGTTGGGACGCCATTTTATTAGACATTTCAAACTGAGGTGATCTTGGTCCAAGGAGATGAGTGATGATGAAATATTCATTTCTGTAATGTGTGGTGATTTAAAAGAATTGTTAATTGAATATAATAATCTCCTAAATTCCTCATCGGTCTTTATTACATCCACCCCTTGTGTCATTAGATTAGTTGACTCAGTTTTGTGCTGAGTTTATTTTCACGGCCCGGATTTGTTCAGAAGCTTCCCCGGTAAATAATCCCCCAGCCATTCTTCAAGGGGAGGGAGTGATTGATGATAATTTGAATTGCGGATAAGATAAACAAAAGACCTTTCCAGCTTAATCGCCATGGAGTATCGCTGTTTGGGGGGTAGTTCTACCGCACCTCTCGCATTCCCCCGCTTGCTTTATCTGTGAAAACTGGGGAGATCATTTCAGACACAGGGCAGGTGAGAAATATAGGGATGAGAACAACTATTACGTATTACAAGTAATTAGTTTTACAAAGCTAATAGTTCGGTATATGTCACTTAGTTTTATTATAACAGTTTTATTTAAGAAATACAATTATGTTTGTATCATTTGTTCATATATAAACAAAAAGTCTCATTTACCGAATATTTAAATATATGTGTTTTATTATCTTCTGCTGTATGACCCAGGATTGGATAGAGAAATGTTTTCTAATAATAAGAAAGCCATCGTCAGCCACGCAAGTTTTGGTGGAGGTCGAAATAGGAGGCCATAAATAGGGAAATAGGGGCGGGGAGGGTTGAAAGAATATCCGTAAGACATATAAATAAAAAGACTGAAAATAGCTACGTTAAAGGTGTGCATATGGTTTACCTGACGCCAATTTAACATTTATGTAAATGTTCTCGATTGGTTAAAATATTGTAAGGCTAAGGAAAATATAATCTGAGAAAAAATTACCATTTTACAACTTTAACTATTTTGATACCCTCCCCAAAACTAGTGGCTGAAGATTGATTTCTTTCTTAAGAAAGTTTCTCTATCAATTTCAAGAAAGCCATGTTACACTATGATAATTGACTCGACTCCTGAACTATTCTATTTGATATTTTTTGTTTAAAGCGATACACAAGTACTATATACACATATGTTTTGCAATATATTTGAGAATCATTAAATTGAGAATTCTACTGAATTCATTAGGACTCAAGTGGTACAACAAGACTAATTTCATGCAAGAAAGAGTTGTATATCAAAACATCAACATAAAATAAACCCACAGCACATTACAGATTATAGTGCACAGATCTGAGCAGTTGGGTTGAAAGTAGTGAATAAAAGAGCGAAAGTTCTTTAACCGTCGCGATACAGTTTGTGTAACATAAACCCTTGCTAACAGGTTAAATGGAAACACATACGTTATGTTCACAGTTAAATCATCTAATTTGGGATCTTAATTAGGTGACAAGTGATGATGGAATTATATAATCCATTATCAATATGTTTATCATCTTCAGTTCTCTGAAATATCTGACAGATCTTTCAAAGTAAAAGCATAATTAAAGTTTATTACCAAGTTGAATCTCCTTTATCATAAATTAGCAGTTACTCTTAGCAACAATTTCGTACTGAAAACAGAGGCATCGTGAGCATATTCCTATCAAATGACACTTTAAACACCCTTGAGTTAAGTAATTTATTAAGTTATTTCAAATTGAATAATTATTTTTGGTATTCCAAAATTATTCTTGGAAGTGAACTCCTGTTGACTGTCCAGTACTAAACAGTTTGACTTACCAGTATTTTGTATTTAATTTATACGTATCACTGCAGACAAAGGAAGACAATATTTGCGTCACTGGCGGTCCTCAAACAACTGATTGTATCAACACCGAGCTTTAAGACAAAAGTGAAAAACATTTCACAATTCAAAGAAACATATAGAGATAAAATCCATAAAAGATTACAGGTTAGTGCCTTAGTAGTGCTGAGTTATTGTTCAATCATTACCCTTCTATGTTTTATCCTTTCTTATAACTAGGAAGCAGCCATTCAAAGGCGTCCTTTTACTGAAAATTCTCTTTCGTACACAATAACGATAAGTAGAGGGCAATTAGTTTGTCCAACAGTCCATACTGCATATCCTAGTGTACTGTACATACTACTTTTCTTTTCCCGCGATATATACCACAATCAATCAACTTTTCAAATCAAATCGTCTATTATCGCAGTATATATATATATATATATATATATATATATATATACATATATATATATATATACATATATATATATATATATACAACGTCTTTTGATACAATTTAGATTTACATAAAATAACTTCAACTTAGATTTTAAAAGTGTGTGTTTTCATTCCCTCGATATGCATGAACAGAAAAGTAATAAAACTTTAAACTCTGGTATTTAAAACTGGCTTAGGTGTTAACAAAATATTGTGGTACCAGTTCAACTAAGACTATCTCACCGTATTTAGAAAATATTCTAAGGTAGTAAGATATTTGTGTTTTATGTTCTCTTTGTATTTCCCTTTCTAATATTCTACAAACAATGGTACTTTTGAAATCGATTTAAAAGACGGCTATTCTATATTTCCATCATAAAGAATATTTTAAATATCAAGACTTTTATTATACTTTTGTGAGTTACAAACCTCAAACATTTTAAATTGAAAATCTCAAGATTGTACATGTTGATGGATGATGGGAATGATCAAAACCATTGAAATCGTTTCGGCTATCTTTTAAATTTTTAAATCGATTGACCGTACGTTGCCTGTTGTATGTTACAGAAATCAACAGAATTTACTGTAGAACTCTATTACGCGGTTTAACAAAGATCGGATCCTGTGCAGTTTCCACTAAAACTAGTTGTATAAGAACAGTAATGATTCAGTTACTCAATTCATTTTTGTTTTGTTAATAAGGGAGAAAGGTATATTTTGGGGGTTAAGTTTGATGCCTCTCGTATTTTTTTTTTTTTTTTTTTTGCATTTATTTCAATCCTCGTGGTATTCCGTGTAAACAAATTTTAAAAGTTTGTCAATTTGAAATAATACGAGTGTGAACAAACGTATTTTAGAGATCTAACTAAGTGCTTTGATATTTTCTAAGCACGTATTAATAGAAATAACTTCTAGAAACTTCGAAATGAAATTATTAATTAAACTTTAATGATGGATTTTTACTCAACTAAGCCACAATCAAAAATGATTTACTAATAATTTATCACGTATTTTATACACCTATATACACCATTGTATCAGTCATTAATTTACAATAATTATTCTTCGTCAGTAAACAATATTACCAAACTAATATTGTAGCATGCACTTGTTCAGTCGACGGTGAACACTGCCCATGTGTTGATCGACTACTAATGAACCGTTTCGTGTATTTAGGACTTAATTAGTTTTCCTCCGGCTATACAGAAGCCTTTGATCCTACATGGCATCATTGTATTAATTGATAGCTTATTTAACGAGGTGAGCTCAGTTTATGTTATCGTTGTGCGTGTACAATTAATTAGAGACGCAATGAAAGTCTGTCGGTGTATATTATCACTGTGTGTGTATGTGCTGTTAATTATAGAAGTAATGGATGTCTGTGTCATTAACAGTTCTGTCACACTAAAGCAAAGGTTAGTTGAACTTAATTTGAAATGCTGGTAGGGACAGAATGTAATACGCTCCCCCTTTGTGTTTTGTCAGCCTACAGAACCATTTTGTAAGCACTATTCGGTTTGTCCTTCACCAAATTAAACACTAAACATGTCTAAGAATACCTTACATACTTGTTGTAGGCTATCAATTCAAAATCCGTCACGTTGCATTAGTATGGCACAGGCTATGTTAACTTAGCTTAATTTATATTATGTCGATTACGTCATATAATGAAACTAAGGTAGAATTAGTTCTGTTATGTTATGTCACATAATACGAAGTTAAGGTAGTACAATCGCTTTTCCTCTTTTAATTAGAAAAAAATGTCACAGCCCTACATTTCTAACGCCGGGATAACAGACAAAATTCTATATCAAATAATCAAGCCCCAAGAAAAACTGCGAGTATAAAAATATGATTTTTTACAGTATGTACATGAAATATGTCTGGGGAGGTTGCTATGTTTATGAAACACTAATTGCTTAAATAACACAATTTAAAATATGTAATCTTTTTTAATTATATTTAATTAAAAAATTATAGTGTCCTTAAATCATAAATGGATAAAACCCATGCCACAAGTTGAAGGTATAACTCGTGTAAGGTATACATTTCTGTCTCGAGACATATTTATTTGGGCCCCATTTCAAAATGACCTTCTTTAAATGCTCGAAATACGACTGATAAAAATTCGCTGTGAAAGATAAACTGTTATACAGTTATTGCGTTTGTACAATTGTTATTTACTCGTACATGGAAGTAGTATCTGGGGGACGTGCCTTAAGCTGTTTTCCACGCTGCTACGTGCGGCGATCATCTGAGATCCCCACTCAGCCTTACCATCTTAGCACTCTTAGTTTGCCGCTTAGAATCTTGCAAGATTGCATGAAATGTGCTAAAATTAGTGTTCTATGTTTATTGTGTTGAGAGTGAAAATATTTGTTCTCGGAAAGTCCTTCTTCGTGACAAGGAGTATTGCACAAAGGAGCATGTCTAATTCCACAACCAGTTCTTTTTTTTATTTTAAGAAGACTTAATGTTACTGCCTCAACTGCACAGATGTTTATATCTCTTTTCATTCTCGGTTAGATATGTGTTTAACACCTTCCCAGCAAGTGCACCCACGACTAGATGTGAGTGAGTCAGAGACTGTTACTCACGTGACGCCGAGTTGCCGCTGAACTCGCAGTGATCGTATCGAACCCTGTGTGACACTGAGGTTGCGGTGTTATCTGATTGAACTTTAGTATAGAAGCGGTTGTTCAGTTCACGTTCGGATCTGCTATTCCCCAGCAAGTACACCCACGACCAGCAGCGAGTGAGTCAGAGACTGCTACTCACGTGACGCCGAGTTGCCTCTGAACTCGCAGTGATCGTATCGAACCCCGTGTGACACTGAGGCTGCGGTGTTATCTGATTGAACTTTAGTATAGAAGTGGTTGTTCAGTTCACGTTCGGATCTGCTATTCCCCAGCAAGTACACCCACGACCAGCAGCGAGTGAGTCAGAGACTGCTACTCACGTGACGCCGAGTTGCCTCTGAACTCGCAGTGATCGTATCGAACCCCGTGTGACACTGAGGCTGCGGTGTTATCTGATTGAACTTTAGTATAGAAGCGGTTCTTCAGTTCACGTTCGGATCTGCTATTCCCCAGCAAGTACACCCACGACCAGCAGCGAGTGAGTCAGAGACTGCTACTCACGTGACGCCGAGTTGCATCTGAACTCGCAGTGATCGTATCGAACCCCGTGTGACACTGAGGCTGCGGTGTTATCTGATTGAACTTTAGTATAGAAGTGGTTGTTCAGTTCACGTTCGGATCTGCTATTCCCCAGCAAGTACACCCACGACCAGCAGCGAGTGAGTCAGAGACTGCTACTCACGTGACGCCGAGTTGCCTCTGAACTCGCAGTGATCGTATCGAACCCCGTGTGACACTGAGGCTGCGGTGTCATCTGATTGAACTTTAGTATAGAAGCGGTTCTTCAGTTCACGTTCGGATCTGCTATTCCCCAGCAAGTACACCCACGACCAGCAGCGAGTGAGTCAGAGACTGCTACTCACGTAACGCCGAGTTGCCGCTGAACTCGCAGTGATCGTATCGAACCCCGTGTGACACTGAGGCTGCGGTGTTATCTGATTGAACTTTCGTATAGAAGCGGTTGTTCAGTTCTTGTGAGGGTCGCCGGTTTGTTTGATACGGGCTGGCAACGACCTTTGAGCTATTCACAATCAGGGGATGTCTGCAGTGCCTTTCTGATTGGCTTTGAGGGTGCGAACATTATCAAATTTCGAGATTAGCAGTAATAATATCGATACCAGTAACTCTACTCACATTGCACATCCCTTTGCTAGGGGATTCATGGCCAGGATATTTCGAGGCTCAATGGACTCGTCAGTATTATGAATAAAAGTGCTAACATATCATTCCTTTTCTGCCTTATTCCTATCGTTTTTTTTCTATATTTCCGTTTATTTATGGACAGTTTAATACAGGCAATCTTTTGGATGTTTTTATTGGTAGAAAAATAACATATTATGTTTGTTCTTTAGTTTCTTTTAAAAATGCACTCTTTCGAAGCTATAGAACATCCAGTCAAATAATTATATAGAGTATTAACTGCTCCACTGAAATAGATGGGACAAATTTGGGTTTCTCAGAGTTTAAACTGTGCAAATTCATGCAAATCCATAGCAAAACATCGTAATCTAAAAATGTTTTTGGTGGGTTTTCCCCTTTAATTAGATAACATTATATGCTGAGGATATTAGTTGGATTTGAGAATACCATAATACATAAAATGAGAGAAGTTTGAAATTTTATATGTTTTCTCTACGCAGCATATTTTTTGGAGAAAATCAGAGTCCCCGCCACGCCCAGGAAGTAATGACACAAAGAAATATGAAAAAAAGAGTCGTGTAGAGATGCTGCTGTTGTTGCAGCTTCAACCACGATATGTGTAAAAAGACACCTCTCTTTGTAACAGCTTTGTAAAAACAAACAAATTCCGTCTTATTTTAAACATTTATCCCGTGTTTTAATATCTTGCAGCTTCAACCACGATATGTGTAAAAAGACACCTCTCTTTGTAACAGCTTTGTAAAAACAAACAAATTCCGTCTTATTTTAAACATTTATCCCGTGTTTTAATATCAATTCAGATATAGCCTTTCATAATTGAATTGGTTCATAAAATAAAGAAAAATGTATCATGGCGCACAAATTGATAGCTCACTTTCAAGCAGCCCTCTTTCAAATCATTTCCAATCCGAACTGAGAATATTTTAAACATTAGTAAAACACACACATTCGGTGTATTTAGCGAATAAAAAGAATACCAGTGAATAAACAAGATTTGGTTTTTGTAAGCTGGACGCGTGTTCCGTCTGAGACGAAACGGAGAAATAAACAACCGTTACGCCGGGTGATCGCTCATTTAACACCCATGTCGCGCCATTGTCTGAGGGATTTTTGGTGTAGCCGAGGGTAGTAATGTTCCACAATAACCGTTATTCTCGACTGCACCGCCATTTTGTCCTTGTTCAGATACCAGAAGCACTCTATAAACAATGAGATACACGGCAGCACACTGTAAGACCTACGCTCACTCTACGCTCGGCGCCAGCCTACACGGCGCATTCATTATTTGTTAAATATTATTATGGCCCCACGTTCAGCATGTTTGTTTTGACCTGTCGTCCGTAAGAACAGGACCTGATCAGCGTTCATATCGTCTATAAAAATATGTAAAATTTATTCAGCCACACCCAACAATAGCTAAAGTGGGCAGGCATAAAGTACGGCTGGTATACGGCAAATTGTAATAAATTAAATATGATTTTATTATATTGATTTAAATACCATTTGTTTACTGTGTCCATAATTAATTATTTTGTTCGAGCAGTTTTTAAGCTAAGCGAATGTAGCAAAATAGATTTAAATAATTATGAATATATATATATATATATATATATATATATATAATATATCCCTAATATATCATAATTATATTTCCTAATATATATATATCCCTAATATATATATATATATATATATATATATATATATATATATACATTCTGTTTAAAATATTATATCATTCTCAAAACTGGTTTTACATTTTTGAAACTAGATGGTAAGTATAAGACGAGAAAATCATTAGACACACAAAAAGTACTACTTGAAACATATTGTATTTTATAAGGAATGATGACAGCGTTTTGTTATAACTTCTTAAAATCGATAAATTATATAGTGGTAGTATTAACGTTTTTATTCCATTCTGAAATTTTTGACAAATGAAATTTTCTATTCTTCCCTCTCCAAATAGACATTGTTAAACGAGTTTTTCGCCTCAACATAGAAACTATGAACTAAGCAAACATTACAGCTATGTGAAAAGCAACATATTCCATCAACATCGATGGTCAGTAATTATTGTTAGGAAGAATTACCACCAAAACGATTTCCCCCCAAGTCCTGATACCCTATTGATTCCTTTATAGCAAACTAGACCAACAACAGACAACACCATCTTTTGTTCCGATAGTTCATAGTTAATAATTCACCACAATTCCGATAGTTTATAGTAAGCGTTCAGGACATTCTACAGTAGTTTTAATTTTTGAAACTCTTATTTAACGAATTGTTTTCCATTTACCCAAGGAGTCAAATTATGAATTGGAAGTTTATAAAGGTACACATTAATTACTATGTCATTTAAGGTATTTTGTGAGTGCCGCGATCCCTGATCGATTCCGTGACCAGGCGAAGCTCCCCCGAATTGAATAATTCAGACAAATGGCCGGTAGATTGTCGGAGGCGACAGGGAACCTATGGACAAGAGAAGGGAGGCTTTATGGGCTTCAATAATAAATTCTTTATGTGATAAACGTGGCATGCCTCCATCTTTCCTACCAAATTGACAATCGATTTTACGTCAATTTACTTCACATACTATTATTGTATAAACGTCTTATACTATAATCCATATGAGGCAAAACAAATATAAGAGATAACCATCATTATTTGTAACGGCAGTATAATTCAATATTAGTTAACGATTGTAAATAACTCAATAATTGAACAATCCATGTAGGACTCAACAATTAATTAGCGTCCCCTGTCTGTGTTTATTGGATGTCGTTTCTCGCAAATTCAAATCGGACAAACAGCTTTGTAGATATTTTTACAAAAATGTCCATGTAAATATCTCAATGGACCAAATCAGAATTATATCTTGGATTAAACAAACTTAAATATTATTAAGCGTTTTTTATTGCACTTTTGAGTGAGTAAACGTTGCTCGGTTTCTCTGTCCAAGATTCCTCCGAACTGTAGGTTCCCTTGTTTTCAAAGTCCCTTACTTCTATTTCCTTTACCCAGAGAAACCGAAATATTGCGGTCTCAGGGTCTTCAAACAGGATTCCGCACCCTGGGGTTTCACGTCTCGAGATTGAATTAAATTTTCTTCAAGCCTCAAAATATTAGAGGGTTCCCTAACTTTAGGGTCTCTATAGATTTTGAATCCTGAACTTCAGGATTCATCCCCTTTGTGCTCTTGCAGTTTTCTGATTATTGAGTTTCAGGAGATACCAAGAACACTCCTAAGACTTCTATTATCTACCTCAACATGGATGAAACTCTAAAATAACAACAACACGTGTTTCCATTAATATTTATCTTTGCTGATAAAGAGGGCTCCAGATATAGTTCACTTGAAATTAGAATGAAATAAACCCCGTGATATTAATAAGTAAAACAAAAAATAATGGTGTAAAAAATAAATGATGAGAAAAATAAGTCCCAAACAGTTGTTCCTGCAACAAACACAAAATATGTTTTGGTACTTTTTTACAGTGTATGATTGGTTCACTTATAATATGACAATTCTTCACTAGATATGGTGTTCTGTGTCTACACTGCGGTTCCAGTCGGCCTTGGAACTGTCTTGTGGTCATTGTAACAGTTAACTACTGCCACACGTGTTATTCAAAGGGTTAATACTCGTACTCTTTCTCTCCTCTCAGAGTTTTGTAATGAGTCACTATTTGGTTTCAATCGTCTTCTTCAAATATTAATGTTTTTCAAATTTACTCATATTATCTATATTGATTGGGCCATTATACAATTCTCTGTTTCTTGGTAATTAGCGGTTTAAACACATGGATGATTGAAAACAAATATTAAATGAGAAGCGTTCAGTATCAATCTTTTACCGCGCAACTCAGGTTATTATTGTTGAAACCGAGACGTAGAGTTTTCAAACGAAATTGATTTTATATGGTGTTACCTTGCCACAATGTGTTTGTTGTAATATAATGTATTATTAATAAGATTTGCCCTAAGTATCTAATAAGTATCTTTTGTTAGCCATGGTATTAATCATATTATGACAGGTTAGGATACTTCGTGATAAAATCCTTGAAACAGAATGTAAATCTAAACTGTTTTTCACTTTATATAATCAGAGCCTTCGAGGAATTGTTTTCGTCCGGAGTTGATTTCTCCTCTGATAACACTCGGACATCTCGTTTTTCTCTTGTACTGTATTGATTTCCACGTGCGGTCGCCGTATCGCATTGCTGCAGCGGGTTTCTGCGGTCGGGAACCGCCTCGTTGCGGCTGCGGTGGGATGATACAACACCCATCATCGCAACCGCCAGCTCGACCTGCCGGGTTCGCCGTTCTTGCGAAATTATAGCAATCCTTTATCACTTATCTGCCATTTTCTCAGTGTTACCCGGTTGTAAGTGGATCACCGCGGTCGCTTCGAGGAATACGCGTCGTCGTGACGCAGCAGATGGTGATGTCTGACTATTAAAAGTACCTCTTATGTGTATCCTTCAGACTATGGTGCTTTCTTAAACATAGCATTTTAAAATCTGGCTTCGGTATCAATTTACAAAATCGTGACCATGGAAAGGTATGTTCATTTTTTTTTCCTGAAAACTACAATTGTTCCTGAAAACAATAGTGAAGAAAAAATTCGTCGGCAACGAAAATCAAAGGAGTTACGATTTTTTTAAATCCTCTGAAAACTCTGTTTTTGACAGTACCTCTGGCAATTTTACTGAAATGATGACGTTAATCCTGTCAACGATGCCTGCCCGCTGCGCAGTGCTGCGCACTGCTTGCTCTTTTAGAAAAAAAAATTAACTCGAGCTTGCAAAAGTCGAATCCCAGATCACGTGATGCCCCTGATCCTTAACCCTCCAAGTGTTGTTCGACAAAATTTTGTCGGTTATTTTCAATCTTTAATGCAATAATGCCCGAAAGGCATCAATATAATACAATGATATACTTTCCCCCCAGTTTATATGCACCTGTGATAATAACACTTGGCTATAAATGCCCAACCCATGAAAAAAAGTCCATTTTTCATGGTCACGGTATTGTAAATAAATACCCTGGCTTCATATATTTAGTTATGTGGAGAATAAAAATACCTTCTAGGTAGAGGTGTACGATGTAAAATCCGTTAAAAACAAAACTTTTTCAAGCTGTCCAAACAATTAAAGGTAGACGCTATTAAAATTTGTAAACATTCTCAACTTTTGGAAGACTGTACCCACATATTTTGGAGATTATGTTTGGAGATTTTATGACATCATAACAAAACCGCATATTTAAGTTTTAAAGTTTAAATTGACAACACCCTGCCTAGAGAAAGGAATAATGTTCTTCTAAAAAATTATTTCAAGAATATTAGAACACTGTAAACAAATGTATTGCTCGAGCATATTTTTTATAACTAATTTAACTTTAATATCCCACTACTAAATAAACTTGTTACAAAACAGTTTTTTTTTTTTTATTCAGGCCCTTTGAGTTTGTTGAATATGGCAAAAAAAGCAATTTTATACACATTTTTACAAATATTTTGAACCATTCACGATACTTTTATATTTATCAACAGCCTGCTATCTAGAGACTGAGGTGACACTGGAGGGTAAAGCCAATAAGTCAGGATTACGCAGACAGTATATTGCCCTAAGTCAAACAACCAACCATGCAGGGCAAAGGGCAAGCGTCTCAATTATAATGTGGGGGGCCACAGTTACTTGGGGTGGCTTACACGTTGAGCTTAGGAATATTTATGACGTTATTTATGTGTTTGAAGAAAGCTATAGCTTTCTGGCTATTATACCGAAGTACGTGGGGTGTACATTTATAAATAAATCTTAGCTTTCAGAGCTGACAGTTGATTTACTGTGATGAACTGAAACTTGTCTGTGACGAATCGCTGGGAGACTTAACACAGCCTTTAACTAAAAACAAAACGTAGCCCTATAGCTCTGAATACTTCCTTTATGTCATTGAAAAGTCCCTAACTAAAGTTCCTAATAAAATACTTCCTTAGTTTGGGTCCCCTGCGTGTTGATGATCATGCAAGCTGGTAACCTCGAATGTTGACTACGAATTCTGACCACGAAATAAAAGCTGCCACGAATGTTGGCCACGAACCCGCCCAAAACAACCCCAAACTAATTAGCTTTAAGCCGAATCATTAATTAATAGAATAAAAACTGCTTCACCAGATAGGTTAAGCACGTGCAACCTTGTTACTGGCTTCAGTCATAAAAACAAAAATGTAACATTTGAATCATTTTTATCATTCACTTGTTCAATACGTTAATATTAATATTTACGAGAAGCTACCGGCGTAATAACTATTATATTATACGAAAAGTTTTTACTTACGGACGCTCACGCGAATTTGGTTTCTTGGCTGAGACTTATTACATATTATACTTAACAAAAGTTAGTCTTTTGTATTCACTACTACAGTTACGATGTTATCATACTATATTAAGGCGGAGATTTAGTAGGCCAATTTGTCTGCAGAGAGGTCTCTTGGGTATCTTCTCCCCCCCCCCACCACTCCAGACCTCAGGCCACTGTGAAATCGAGCCCTGGGGATTCGAGTGATTGAATTCATGCCAAATTACTGTAAGCCTCCGGCCACCACGCAAGGATTCAATTCAATGTATTCAATTGACAGTACTGTATTAGCCGCACCAACCTGATGGATTAGTTCATTTCAGCAGCATTACCAAAAGTACTGTTTTTAGAGTAAATCGGTTTGGTTGCTGTCGGATTTGTTTGTTTCATTTCAAACATTCTGATTCTCAAAGTGATAGGGAGTATCGGACAAATTAGTTTGAGCCACTCTGGTATTATATATCGCCGTCAGTGCTTGGGGAAAGATATAGATCAAAATTGAAAAAGTAGTGTTCTCATAATATGTAACTATTAAAATGGTTAATTACAGTTGTCTAAGCATATTTATTCTAAACGTTTTTGAAAAGCCTCAATGAATGGCATATGTGGTTTTAAAATCATGTCTTTTTTCACATTATCTCTAATCAGTTTGACCTAGAATACTCAATAACTGTCTAGCTGTACATTTATTGCCACACGACTGCTAACTATTTACAATACTATCATATCTCAGAGCGTCGCGAGTTTTGTGGAAGCTATTGAATCTAAAAATGGGTTCAGAAATCTAAATTTTATTAATTAAATCTCGATGAATCAAAAGTATTCGTACAAAATAAATAGAAAGTCAGTTCTGAAAATAAAATGTTTCTTATAAATATAATTAAAATTGATATTTCCTAGGTTTAGTTTTTGCGCATTGCATTGAGTGTTAAATTTAAAAGAACTAAACACAGAACAGTAATGTGATAAATAGCCAAAGTATTCTTTATGTTAATTCGTTCATAATTGACAAGCTAGAACTACAACTACAATTTATATTTATAACTATGTAAAAATTAACACTATTTTGTTCAAATATCAATTTTTTAAATTTTTGAGCAATAAATACTTTGATAACTTGTACACATTCTTTGAATTCGCAACGTATATTAAGTAATTTTAGTTCTTTACGCTATAAACAGATTTTTTAGTTATCCATTCATGGATAGCATTATCAGGATACACCATTTTGACTTTTTTGTTTCTGTTAGTGGTTTTACTTTACATTTTTGTAAGTAATAATGCCGGCTACTCTCCAGATAATGTGACGTGTATGAGATTTTATTTCATTGAGATTTTTCCAAAAATTTTCAACCGTCACAACATGACTTTATAATGGCACTTAGGACTCCAAATTTTCACTCCACAAATTTGACACGAGAATAGCTCCGAGGGGTGCTACGAAGCCACGAACAATCAATAGGTACAATCAGCAAACTCGGAAACTTGTCGGCTTATCCAGGTTTCATTGTGACAGCAAATACCCCGACTGATTGCAATGGACACACGTTCAATTGACCACCCCCTCCCCTCCCCCTCCCCTCGACAATTGGGCATAGGTCGCCCCTTGCATGTCAATTGATTGCGCTGCTAATGCGCTACAATTGTCCCGTTAGTGCTGGTACTAAAGTGATGCCCCTTGTTCAGATAATGGACTCGTGATGCCATTCCTATGTTTTTATTGGCTGATAACTCTTTGCACACGTTACGTGATTCCTACACCTTGTTAACATTTTACATTTCAGATTAAATGAGAACTTGATGCCATGCGAATAGTTCGGGTTCTTCAAAGAAGTAGAACTAACCTTGGTAAATTGTTGCCAAGATGCTGTACGTTGTTTATCTTAAATTCATTTTAATTATCAGAAATAAAAATATGATAGCATTGACCCCTGAAACACTCCGGGATTGGGTATGTCCTAACCAGGAGCTTATTGATCTTTACACAACAATGTTTTGTTGTATAATATACGAGTAATTGGATCACACTGCAATGAACATAAAAAAGATCATATGTCACTTAACTATGAGTTTATGAAATATTATAAAAAAATGTGTGATCGTAAATCTCAGGGTTTTTACTCTTTTCGAGTTTCGAGGGTATTTAATCGCATGGTGCATTTTGGATTATATTTTAAATTTTGTAAAAAGATTAAAAACAACTCCGGTCAATATTTTGGATTCATGGGTTATACATTTTCTTTAGACCTGTGATTTATTATAGACAGCTTGTCACAATTAGAGCAATTTCTGACCTCGCCATCGTTGGTCATAAAAACTAACTGTCTCTGGAGATATCTGATAATAAACTTAATTAATAATGTTAGTAGCTATGGTGGTTATATCTGTGTGAATGTTAAGTCTAGCTCCAGCTCACCTTTCCCATAGTACGGCGTCAAAAATTTGAAGGGATCCGAAAAAATCGGTGACAACGAAGCTTAAAATTAACACTTTATATCCACATCAAAGACATCCATATTACAAAATATAGTGTAATCTTGGTGAAAATGTGTTCTCTTTATCTCATCAGGTGCACGAATTGAGTGCACCACGATCTCTAACCACGGTAGAGCAATTGAGTTTTCTACACATAAAGTAGCTAAAGTGGGAAGGATTGAATCAATGTGAATTTTGTCTGACCTTCTTCGTATCAGATTTCAGACGCTACACAGAGGAAGGTGAACTGGAGCTAAACCCAACGCTCACATTAATAACTTGAATCGGAATATGCTGTCAATTGTGAAGAATACATACAATTTATCGGTATGTAATTTAATTGTTTTAGAAGGAAACATTGACATATATCTGATAGTAAAATATGATAGGTGTTCCAATAGTTTATTAATCAACATGTTTTTGCCGTCTACACATCCTGAGGTTAACCCCTAAAATAAACACAGCATTTTAAGCAACAAAAATATATGCTAAGCCTAGTTCTTTTCATCTAATACAAGTATTAAAATATTAGTATTAACATTAATACAAATTTTAAACACTAAACATTGTTGGATGATGCACTAATATTAAGTTTTAGGATATATAAATTGCATCATCATAACTACAAAAAAAACCATTACAAGGAATATTAAAATAACGTTGAAGGTTGAATTTAATTATTTTATAAACTATATGAAAAAGAATTTATTAATATTAATATATCACAGGTACAAAAATAATTGTTTGTGTATGTGTCATTACGTACAGAGATATTAATGATCAAATATTGGAATTCATGTTTTGTATCCCATTAATTAATACTTGTGTTAACACATTATATTCAAATAGAAAATTAAGGAAATAACGAAAAAATTGGCATTGTTTAACTATTAAATCTTTTCCAGCTGCTCAACAAAATGAACACAGACACAGATCTGAAGGGGATGCGAGAAACAATGATCCCCAGAAGGAACAGAAAGCGAGAGTAAAGTTTACGTGGTAATGTAGACTCTGGCTTTTAACTGATGTTTAAATCCTCATTCCCACGGCTCTTGCCGTTTTACCTTTCCTCTTGCAGCATTTAGCCTCCATTCTTCTCTCGTTTGTGTTACTATGGAACCGTGCTTTTCTAAGCTCTCATCGAAAAAATACACTGAGCTACTCGTCTTTCCAATAATTCCCTAGTTCCTCACGTTTGTTTTGTCTTTTACGAGGGTATGTATTTTGAATAAAATATATGTAATTAATGAGTAGATATTGAGATAAATGTTGTTAATTTGTTTGTTATTTATAACACAAATAAACGGAAACGGTTTATCGATGGGCCAACTGAACGTAATGAAAGTCTTATCACTCAATAAAGTAACTTCATAATATGTGTTACTTACTATGCTACAAGATGCAATGTCATATAGCCTACTTGTAATGTTCGATTGCAAATTTTTATATTGTAATCCACGGTTATTGTAATTTTCTCGTCATCATGGTTACCAAAAACCAATTTAACAATATTAAAATCCTGTTTTTACCTTTAATTTTTACTTTGTTATCCTAAAATCAACAGCTCTTAGGAGCAAAAGGGACCAATGTACCTGTTTTCTATCAAGGGTTTGATTACACATGCTGGGAGATTATTAATAAAACATAATCCGATGAGAATATGCAAGGAGGCAAACATCAAGAGTTGATACTGAAGGTGATGAACCCACATTATGAACCCATTTCAAACACTGAACTCGTATGAGTGGACAAATTGCCCCATCTTACGCAGCCCCCGCAGCTCTGGTATGCCAATTTTTCCTCTTAGCACAAACTTAAATGTACACGGCTGGCTATGAGAAAGCTATTGAAAATAAAAAATCGAATAGTATAACCCAAATGTAAGAATAATGTAATGGCCTTAGATAACGAGATTCCACACAATACACATTGTACATGACGAACACACGATGTAGCTGGCACAAAATTGTGCTTTGAGTCAAGCCAACATTAATTATACTTCATCATGGTGAACCAATGAGCACAGATAGTAAGTACTTCGATACCAAAATGTCAATAACACTCAGGACATCTTCTCAAAACTAATCATAAATATCAGCCGTCTCTCATCCATATCGAATATCAAATTTTCTGTGCCACTGTCAGTGATTTCCTGACTTCAGCCACTGTCGCTGCTTGTTAACCCATTTACTCGGTTATTCCACTGAGCATCCAATGAATCCACTCTTTTGCTGACCATAAAAGGTGCCACAGTTAGTGATTTCCTGAGTTCAGCCACTGTCGCTGCTTGTTAACTCATTTACACGACTATTTCACTGAGCATCCAATGAATCCACTCTTTTCCTGACCTTAAGAGGTTTATAGCGAACCTCATGACTTAATCAGGCACAAAACGGATGAAGCAGCATAATTAAGTGCTGTATTTTTACATAATACCTTTGAAAGAGGGGTAGGGGTAGGGGTAGGGGTACATTAAACTGTGCGTGTGATACAGCGATTTATTAAACCCTGAGGCGGTCGTCTCCACTTTTCACCCCTATATATATCACATGTTGTATAATTGAGACGCTGCGCTGGTGCCCCTCCTCCCCCTCTTGTTTGAACTGACCCGAGTAATAAAACCGTGTCTTAGATGTCAGAGACTGATTAACTGGGGTGTAAGCTCTGCTCCGGGGGGGGGGGGAGACAATGATCATATCTTGTGTTTTATTGTATAACTCCTAATGATATCGTTTCAATAAAAAGTAATATCTGTGAAGAGTATTGTAGAAATTTAAACTTCGTTTTGTCTCAAACACATAAAGGTAAAGATTTCAATTAATTTGAATAACAAATGCAACAAATTGGAGGCAATAATTTACTAAAACGCTTTTGAATCTGATTAAAACGTTTTTATGAGAAATATAACTGATTAAAGTTAGATTTTTTTAAATATGCAAAAATTAACATAAGACTCCCTTGTCAAAATTATTAAATGATGTTTATGTTCGCCAATTATAATAACTTCACATAAAACAAAAGAAATTTATCGTATAAAAAGAAGTTAAGGGTTATTCCCATTTTGTCAACATTAATTAAATGAAGAATGTTATTTGTATCTGGAAATATGTTGAGCAAGGTTTTTAAATAAATATCAATGGCGGGGAATGATTAATACATATTTGCCTAACCAGCTATGTGTTTTTCCTATTGCGTACATTTATCAGACTCCCTTGTCAGAGTATACCAAAACTAAAACATGTTTTTAATTCTCTTTCACACAATGGTTGGCTTAGTTTGACTACGAAAATTCTAAAATGTTGTGTTAATCAATTATTAGCCAATTTAGTTTCAACTTTATCAGGCGTCTAGCTACAAATACTGTATAACCTCATACCCATGTAACTTACATGGCCATTAACATTGATCAGGTTAATATTGCGTTTGTCTAACTCAATACTTCCAGAAGCAGCTGCCATATAAATAAATACATATAAATAAACCACCATTTTGAATATGTTTAAATATACGTATTGTTACAAATACATAATCCATATTGTAAGATTATTTGGAAGTGTTGATAGATCTAAGAACGGAAGTGGACACGATGCAATAAATAACTGCCAGCAGATAGTTTTTTCAAAACGTCATTAATGTTGTACTCTTAGGTTAACCTCGCCAGATGGCAGGTTATGATACTGTATAACCTCCACAGTATATGTTCTCTCCGGACATTGGCAATAACGGTTATCAGCTGATCGAAGCGCTACATAGTGCTCATTATTGTACCAGTACGTTATTGAAGGTAATTAACTCTCTGATGGGATAAGACAATACGGCATGTGGGAAATATAACAGCTGGAGGTAATTAGGAGATGCAACTTACATTAATTAGTGCCAATGAAAAGTCTTATTAATTTTGTAAAATGCAAAGGATTGTAAACAATGACCGTTCGATGTTTTAATGTTTGATACTCAGTCACACAAAATCCAGTGGCCGGATTTAGATGTATTGTCATAGACATATTTTCATTCCAAATTGTAAATGATTTATTCCATAATTTCGTATGTACATGAACAAAATACCATCTATCATAGTATAACAAAAGCCAATAGTTGTGACGTTAGTATTATCTAAGTTTTATTTTGGATACTAGAAATTAGTTTTCTTTGACATTGCCGGACGGTATATTTACAGTATATGAAGGAACAAAAACAGAGGGACCGGGCACTGATGTGACTCAACGAACCATTCGCTCTGTGACTTGACTATCATTGCAAATGCAATCACAAAGAAATGCAAGACACAATGTGCAATTTTTATGGCACAAATATTTCGAGGGTTTAGTGTTCTAAACTAGTTCCGTTTAGTTTAGTTTAGTTCCGTTTAGTACTGAAGATTATGCTACTGGTTAGGTCAATAAACATGTATATCATTCACAGACTGAACCAGGAAAATAGGATTATTTGGCGAACAGAGTTTAATAGCTCAAATGTTCAAATATTGTAAATTTTATCATATATTATGATATGGGTAGGATTCGTATTAGAATAGTAGGATAATTGAAGTCGACACTAAACTTTTGTTATATTTAAATGTTTAAATCAGTGGAGTGGTTAATCAACTCATCCGAAGTGTATGTAGCCTAATTTACCATTTCCAGAAAACTTTGCTCTGGATTTAGAACACAACGTTGTGTTCACAATCACGTTAACTTCGAATGTAAGTAAACATTTAAAATATAAATGATTCAGAGATCGGTGAAAATGTGTAAGAATTTTCCAAAAGCCCTGTCATGAGGGTGTTAGTAATTGGAAACTTTTCATGTAATAGACTTGAAGAGCTATTTGAATTTTTGAAACGTAGAGTTTCTTTGATCGAATATCAGAAAGTTGCTTCTATTACAGCTGTTCTGCAGAGTAGGGAGGTATGTAATTAGCAAGCTTTGTCAGAAGAAGGGTTCTTTTTGTGAGGTGTTCATTAAGTAGATGGCAATTAAAGGGGTTTGAAAAGATCCACGCTAAATTAGCGAGGAGTGAGTTCGTGTTATGTTTGAAGAGCTCAAAGAATTCTTCTATCTTTTGCGACATAACTTACTAAACTCGTTTCGTGTGCTTGTGTCATATTATATTACACGAATATTTTGTACTTCCATTCCAGTAAAAATACATTAGTGTCGCCAATAGACAAGTATGGTTTTTAGAAAACTTTATTCTTCTCTGCCATTCTTTTTGTATTTTTTTTTTTTTTTTTTTAATTCGAACTAAACGTATTTTCTGTTCTGTAGTGTAGTGTGGTTCTACGTAGTGTTCTGTCCTACTTTTAGATTACCTCCCTGAAGTATGCCCTAAATTTGTATTATAGCCCTTAAATAAACGGAAAAGCCACATGTACATTCAGTGTGAATATTTTAGTTCAATCGCAGGTCAGACAAAAAAGAAATGTTCCAACCACATGAGGTGAGGCTTCGTTAAAGCTCAGCCAATTATGGCTGGATATGGACAGCCAAACTAGCCATGCGTCTGCGTTCCTCCCACTCAGATGTGGACCACGGTTAACCAATACACATGTTTGCCTGTACATATCCATTAACGGCATCCATTATTCAATGCCATCTGGTCACTGCGGTCACATTGGTGCTGTGGTCAAAACCGCACAACAGTTACGAGTTAGGCTTACCTTCGTTGTCATGTCGATACTGAAAGTATCGATATTTCTTATATATTTATATGACATAAAAGAAGTATATTTTTTATAAGGATTAGAAGTCATTTTTATATTATGTAATAGCAAAATATTACATGAAAAATTCATGAATGGTCTTGATTGGCTTTGGATTTGGTTTTAATTTAATTGCTATGGATAAAGGTACAGGACCAACTCTTTAAAAGAGAATTTTTATGTAATTATGGTTTCGCCACTTTCTCAGTAATGTAATTAATTGTAAGAGATAACGAATTTAAACCCCATTCCGCTTGGTATTATTTTTTATAAGTTATAAAATGTACAGAGATAATCTTTTATAACGGTGCAGTTTTCTATGTGTCATGTTATGAAACATATTATAATAGACTGGTTTTAAACCCCATTCCGCTTGGTATTATTTTTTATAAGTTATAAAATGTACAGAGATAATTTTTTACAACGGTGCAGTTTTCTGTGTGTCATGTTATGAAACATATTATAATAGACTGGTTAGTACTGGTGTGATTGAGGTTTCATCTTTTTCTCGGTAGAAAAAACCACACTCCCAAGTTTAAATATTAATTACTGTAACACGGGTTGATCAGATTGATATATATGTACACATATATGCTTTACATCTTTCCGTATACAATTTCTCCAAGTTTCAGACCTTTATGTGGAATTTTTCATTTATAATAATTGTTTAACCCCATTTATTTATGTTATAATTCAACTATGACCTATGTTTTAACAGCTTTTAGATTTTGTCCAGAATTTTATTTTATATTATTTATCATATGAGATTATTTCTTCAAATTTTGAGTGTTATTAAGGATTGTTATTTAGAATATATTATTGATTAAGAACTGTTGATACTCTCATAAACCCTACAGCAGAGGTGTCACAATTGACAACGCAAGTACGCAAACAAGCTCATAAAAATAAGTCTCTTTGAGGAGTATTTTGTCTGTATATTATTTTCCACAAACACTAGTAAGGCAATATTATGTGTGGAATTGTAAGCTCTCTTTGACCTCGCAAGAAAAGATCCAATTCAAGAACGCCGCTGGATATCTGGAATGCTTCCCTAGTACGACATCTAATTATCTCGCCTTCCCTTTCATTGTTTTCTCTCAAAGCCCACCAAAAGAAACAAAGTACTAATTTTAGTCTTACTGATCGTCTCTTACGCACACAGATATTTAATTTACTATTTGTATTTTCATTACACAGGAATTGAATAAATAAAATTATTATGTTACGCTGTATTTGTTTAATCAGAATTTCTCGTCTACTTTTCATTTTACAATATAAGATATCCGATTTTATTTTTACATTTTCTATAAAAAATTAACCAGTTTTCAACCACGCTTAAGAGGAATTTGGATAACAAATTAACAGTTGTATTATTATTCGCCTCGTATCAACTTAATTCTCCGCCTTTCTATATTACTCCTCTTCTGTTGATATTACTACAAAAAATAACTTCAGATAGAATTAATAACTAATAGAGTCAATTCAGGGGGGAGTATTCTTGAAACGTTTTTGTTATTTATTCTAAATATAGTATCATCACAGTTTTCATTTATTTCTTACGCTAAGAATGAATGAATCAAGGATGTACAACAAGAGGAACTAAATAATAGCATCACAATAATAAATAGTATTAAAGTCTTAAGTCTACAAATAGAGCTGATGTTACATTTTCAACAAATAAAACCTCCTAAAAATCAGTTCATTGGAGTGAAATGTTTTAAGTAAGTAGAGGTTTGGATTACCTTTGGTATAAATTACTAAATATGAGATGGTTCATGTTGTATAATATCACACGAGGATTTCGTTATATTAATGGTATACATTTTAACAAGCAGCAGACCATATCTACTTAGTCTCCTATATTACTGCACTATCTAGTAAGCCAGTAAACTCTCAGTAGAGGTTTTGGTACTTATATGATTACACGAAGGTAGATGAAGGGTTACGTGGTATTAGATGGTTAGAGACCACACAGACAGACAGACCCACATACAAGATGGAGTCTCCCCGTGTCCCCGTAGACCTAACCTCGAACTGAATAAATTAACAATGATAACAAGTGACCAAATGTTCGTGTTCTCTGGATGCGTGGCGAAGTATGTGCGGTTTTAGTTTCAATTTTGTTTCCTCATAACAATAGGAATTCCATTTGTTTTAAAATATAGAATAACGTGATGGATAATCTGTTTTAATAACATGTTATTATAATATTTGATATTGTGTACTCATTGGTTGGTATAGACTTATCTCTAGAATTACTTCACTTAGAATTTCACAACACAGCACTCGTCTATGGCTTTGGTCTTCCGTCATATACAGCAAACTAGAACAACAATCATCAAATTACAATCAGATATTTGATTTGTAGTGATAAAACTAGAATTTTTGTGACTATACACAAGGGCAGACACATACACGTGTTGAATACAAACCTGTTGTCAGTGTTGAGTTTCAACCATCTGACGTATACAAATATAGGGTGCTCAGCGAACCCCAAATATGGGAAGAATGAAGCGTACAACGGTTGGCCATGTCCTTATCCCTAGCCTCTAAGTTATAACAATTCATGTTATAACAAGTCTTAGTATGAACATTCACTACCTACTAAAGCAACCCTGACCATAATAGAAGGATGGAATTGGACACGTGACAGCCCATTAAACGTGTATTTTATATTACAAATATGTGTTGTAGTTTCTAGATGTGAACAATACTATGAATAAAGTGAACAAATATCTCAGAGCTTATAATATATGTGCCAGTATTACATTTGTTTCTTGGTATATTGATCAAATCACCCACTGTGCTGTGTTGCCATATCGCTGCTGACAACTAACTTCCCACATTATGATGACGCCACCATGATCACTACTGTTTGTTTGATTTACATTTCGTCTGTAAACAGATAATAGACTCAAACGTACGCAGTTTACGGTAACAAATGATTATTTGTTCGTTGTATCAGATGTTGAGCCGGATTTTACGTTTTTCACACACGTAAAATTGGTAGCTGCGTGGTGCGCGGGGTGTAGAGGGAGGATTTTAACGCAACACACACAAATGTGCTATTTTTGTGCGGTCTGCTCTTGTCTTGTAATTCATCATACGGTTCTCGAAGATTGTTACGTAGATTGATTAAGTGAAAATCGTGAAATCGTGGTTTAATTTTTCAAACGGTTCTCGAATATGTGACGTACTATATTGATTGAGTGAAATTTGTAAAAGGAATTTTGTAAGTTATCTTAGTTTTCTCAAATATGTTATGTATGAGAAATAATTGAGCGGAGCCGTAAAATCGTGTTGTAAATTATCATAGAGTTCTCACAGATTTTTCGTATACTGATTAAGTGGAATTCATAAATAATGAATGAATCAAGGATGTACAAGAGCAACAAAATAATAGAATCACAATAATAAATAGCATTAAAGTATTAAGTCTTCAAATAGAGCTGATGTTACATTTTCAACAAATAAATCCTTCTCAAATGTTATTAAAAAAATAATTTGATCAGTTCATTGGAGTGAATTGTTTAACTATTTTAAGTAAGTAGAGGTTTAGAGTACTTTCATTGAAAAATAATTGAGCGGTATTCGTAAAATCTTGTTGTAAATTATCATAGAGTTCTCACAGAATTTTCGTATACCAAATAAGAGGAATTAATAAATAATCGTACAGTTCTCAAAAATGTGGTGTATAATTGAGAGGTATTCAGAAACTCTTATTGTGCTTCATCACACGGATCTCAAAGATTGACGTATGGATTGGGTGATTTCGTAAAATCTTTTCAAAATTTGTGGTTCCAGCAACGGTGAACGTGTTTTGACCACAAAAGTGAAACAGAAGCCAAATTAGTTCAGAACGAATTTTTGTTAGCCCACACCGCTATTATAATCCCATTATGGCCCTCGGTTACGACCGCCGATCCATGTTAACTACCACACCTGTTTTAATCCAGTTTATAGCCTTTTCCCCGGGATTTGTTCGTTTACGACTTGCTTTCATTTATGTAATTTCCGTTTTAATCACTTTAGATATTATTGATCCATCCAGTGTTTTTGTACATGATTTTATTTGAATGAATTTACACTTTTCTAACTCATTATTAAATTAATGTTTCGCATTTACATGATCATTATTCGAAGTACTGTTGTTGTAAATACTGATATAAATTGTGAAAGCAAGTTTTTGTTGAACATATTATAGTTTTATTTCTTATAAAACTGAAATAATGTTACCAGTGACATGGGAATTTGCTTGCCCTCGTTGTTTATGTTAACTATTCTGTAACCGGGCCATAAACTGTAATTAACTGGTCATAAAAGTTATGAAAACATGACAACACCACGCTAACAAAAATAATGATATTTATTTCTCAGCTGACACTATACTCGTTAAATAAACTTCACTGTTGGTTTCTTTTCTATATGACGTATTTTCATGGAAAGATATTTTAATTTTATATTGATGAATGCTGTAATATTGATTATTAACAGTCGTAATGGGTTTTCATGTATTTTTTCGTATTATTATATTGAGTAGTACAAAATTTAACGTTTTTGATTAAACTTTATATATTCTGGATTGGTATTAAATTTAATATTTTCTGAATTTATTTACATATTAAATATATATTATATTTTCCTTAATTATGAATTAGTGAAGAACTTAGTTTAAATCTTATACGTTTCACCGTATATTTCCAATTCCTTCATTTTGATCATTGCAAACTACCGCCTCTTATCAAATCAGTAATAAAATAAAACTTCATTTTCTAGATTTCTAGAAGCAAACAAAAGATTTTTCTAACATTCTGTCTTTATAGAATTAAACCTTTTTATCCCAGTAGCTTAATTTCAATAAAGGAAGTTCGTTTCTGGCATTTTACAATAATTTAAAAGCCATTTACTAGTCAACGTGTTCTTACTTGCCTTTTTTACTTGAAATTTTAATAAATTAAATTTTCATCATCGGTTATTAAATGTATTTTCAAAATATTCCATCTATGTTAAAAACAATGACATGTTCTGTCAATAACTTTTGTCAGTTGTGGGAAAGCTCCATGTCAGAGTTGTCGCCAGTTGTCCCGGACTTGACTGGCAGATGCAATATCAGCCCTGGTCTGCTCTCAGCTCTCGGATCGTTATTGTGGACCATTTACCCGATGACGAAACTGTCAATAACTTTTGGAAGTTGAGGGAAAGTTACGATGTCAAAGTTGCCGTCAGCTGTCTCAGACTTGACTGGCAGATGCAATATCAGTCCCTGGTCTGCTAAGCTCACGGATCGTTATTGTGGACCATTTACCCGATGACGAAGCTGTCAATAACTTTTGTAAGTTGAGGGAAAGTTACGATGTCAAAATTGCCGCCAGTTGTCCTAAACTTGGCTGGCAAATGCTATATCAGTCCTGGCCTGCTCTCAGCTCACGGATCGTTATTGTGGACCATTTAAATCCGAAACGGATGGCGAACCTGTCAATAACTTTTGTAAGTTGAGGGAAAGTTACGATGTCAAAGTTGCCGTCAGCTGTCTCAGACTTGACTGGCAGACGCAATATCAGCCCTGGTCTACTAAACTCACAGATTGTTATTGTGGACCATTTACCCGATGACGAAACTGTCAATAACTTTTGTAAGTTGAGGGAAAGTTACGATATCAAAATTGCCGCCAGTTGTCCTAAACTTGGCTGGCAAATGCTATATCAGTCCTGGCCTGCTCTCAGCTCACGGATCGTTATTGTGGACCATTTACCCGATGGCGAACCTGTCAATAACTTTTGTAAGTTGAGGGAAAGTTACGATGTCAAAGTTGCCGTCAGTTGTCCCAGACTTGACTGGCAGACGCAATATCAGCCCTGGTCTACTAAACTCACAGATTGTTATTGTGGACCATTTACCCGATGACGAAACTGTCAATAACTTTTGTAAGTTGAGGGAAAGTTACGATATCAAAATTGCCGCCAGTTGTCCTAAACTTGGCTGGCAAATGCTATATCAGTCCTGGCCTGCTCTCAGCTCACGGATCGTTATTGTGGACCATTTACCCGATGGCGAACCTGTCAATAACTTTTGTAAGTTGAGGGAAAGTTACGATGTCAAAGTTGCCGTCAGTTGTCCCAGACTTGACTGGCAGATGCTATATCAGTCCTACTCTGCTCAACTCACAGATCGTTATTGTGGACCATTTACCCGATGGCGAACCTGTCAATAACTTTTGTAAGTTGAGGGAAAGTTACGATGTCAAAGTTGCCGTCAGTTGTCCCAGACTTGACTGGCAGATGCTATATCAGTCCTACTCTGCTCAGCTCACGGATCGTTATTGTGGACCATTTACCCGATGGCGAACCTGTCAATAACTTTTGTAAGTTGAGGGAAAGTTACGATGTCAAAGTTGCCGTCAGTTGTCCCAGACTTGACTGGCAGATGCTATATCAGTCCTACTCTGCTCAACTCACAGATCGTTATTGTGGTTTTTTAAGCCTTGTATTGTCGAAAGGCTAAGTCGATTTGAGGGTGGCAAATGTCACCTAGGCCATAGGCTCTACCGGAAACATTAAATGGAATAGTCTTTCTGCTTAGATGGAAAATCCCCCTCCTTTGATCCATTAGATTCATTACTTTCTATGAAAGTCATGTTGACGAGTAGGGACGCTCCTCCCTTCTTATAATATAAAGAAATTAGTATTTTTGAAAGTTGAAAATTTATTTGCATAGGAAATATTAAATTGGTTCCAAGAATAAATAAATATATATGTACATATATATATATATATATATATATATATATATATATATTAAAATTTAGATAGAAGCAAAAAAACTCTCTAAAATTATATATATATATATATATATATATATATATATATATATATATATATATATATATATACAACGTACAATAAAATGTATTGATATTTTAAATACAATAAGTTGTAGAAACAATTTTTGTTCGCCTCTTGAAATGTTAAAATACAGAGGCGTATATTTACCATCACAGATTTGTATTCCGTGGGGAAAAACTGTGAGTAACATTGATTCTTATTAAAATGAACGAAATATTGATAAAGATCTATGAAGTGAAATTGAATTGTTTGAATCTGTTGGTTGAACAAATTCATATAAGCGACTCCTCTGCAGGATCTCCCATACCCACGCAATCAAACTCTGCGTTACAATAGAAATCTGTTTAATAAAATTCTCACCAATGAATTGAGCAACCACCCCCTGTCGCTTTTCCATTGACACGAGAGTGGTATCCCCAGCCGGTATCAGCCCCCCAATCAGACACAGGGACTAAGCAGTCTGTCGCGAGGGAGGATTACGGGGTAAACTCTCCCTGAGGGCCCAGTGTTACCACAACACAGCCAATTAATTGCCCTGCGGTTTACCACGTTGCATGGTGCACATAATCAATCCTCTGCAAAACGCGACTGTCCAACCCTGGGCTCTCGTTTGATAAATCCGTTCACTCAATGAATATTTGTTTATGTGTCAAAAATGATACCAAGTTCGCCAACAAATTTAATTGCCAGTAAAATGTTAATTATTGTTCAAATATTACATACATACTTACGTCACTTCCTGTGTAGATAAAACAGAATTTATGGAATACTCTTGTAAGTATAAAATGTTATTGGTTATTATGAAAATATTTATTTTTATTTAGATGCTCTATCAAAAGTGAACACCAGTTACCTTTGAATGAAATCAGAAAGACATTCAAACAATATATTTCCTAATTCAGGTGTTGATATCCGTTGATAATCATAGATCACGCCTGCCTTCTGCTTCAATAAGTCATTTCTAAATAGATTATCAAGTTACTGTACAGAACTGTAAGTATTAATAAATTGGCTGTAGTGTAAGGGATGCGACTCGCCCCTCTCCGCCCTTTAAGGGTAAAGGGTTCACAATTGCCCTTAGAGCGACAAGTGTTAGTCCCTAAGGCAGTGAGGATATCTCCACCGAGTCAACATCGTGTCCTTATTGTTACAACACTACTCTTGTGCTCGCTAGAGCCTTCCACGAGGCTGTTCTCTTGTTAATGTCCACCCCCCCCCCTCATAACTCTGTTCACAATTTATTATGGCTAACAGATCATTGTATTATTTTTAATACACATTTTAAAGTTAAATTAAATTATTGAATGTTGGTTTTGGCAGATTATCTACAATTTCAAGTGTTTTGTATTTTATGTCATTTATAATAATCGTGCCGTTAATCTAAATTAATAATTTTTAAATAGTATAATATTTTATTAAAAATTATTACAATAAGCTTCATTATATTAGTTCTGGTAGTGTCTAGTAAATGAAACAATCTAAGATAATAATGTATATAATTATATATATATAATTATATACATATAATTATATATATATATATATATATATATATATATATATATATATATATATATAATATTAAACTTGTGTATTAAACAAATTATCTTCATCATGCCTGAAGTATGTTCCATTAGTTTCTAGAATTAAATTATGATGCAGTGTATTCCTTATTCAATTTTAGTGCGTTTGATGTGTAGGTTAGATATAACAAAATATACTATTAATTTGGACAGTATTCTTTCAGATTTACTCTTTTATACTCTTTACTAGCAACATAAATTAATTATTTTACGGATTAATTAGGCACATGATTCAGATATAGTAATATTTTTAATTGTTGATATATGTTTTATGTTAGTTCCTTATTCCAGATGTCCCACAGGTCTCTCCTACATCTTCTTATTTGACAACTTGTAAAAATGTTCTAATCTATTTCAGGATTCCTTAATATATGTCTACTTTAATTTGTACTGTTTTCATCAGGCTGGGTCCTCATAACTTTTCCCCAAAATACAAAATTAAGGATCATTTCGGAAACATTAAGTAACGTGAGGAAAGTCTTATTCAGTAAAGATTTCCCATTAATGCGTTACTTTTTATTTTTCGAAAAAGAATTTAGGGACTAATAGCAACACATAACATGTTGTGCTCCAACAATAGTTTCTATTTTATTCAGATATATTTTGATAGAAATATACGAGTATATGGATTCACTCCACTCCGGAAACATGGTAACAGTCTTAACAATGGTCTCAAATAATAATCATAGCAAAGATTGTATGAGACACTGGTCTCCAGGACGATTCAAATCTTCGCAACTTTCTAGTTTTGTTCTCTCTATATTACATGTCCCTCAGTAAGAGGAATTGTTGGCTGGAAAGAGATATTGATCAAGCAAAAATACAACTGTGGATACGAATGTCTGTTTTGTTCCTTAGTGGACTTTTCGATTGCATGATTGCAAGGAGAACTAAACACACGGTAATATTCCAATGCGGCTGAAAATTTATGTCACTTTCTCCAAGAGAGTGCTATCATCAATCTTTCAAATACAGTGCCTTCGCGTTGTAGGTCTTGTTTCTTCAGGACTTTTCAATTTCCGAATAAAATTGCTTTGAAAATCAATTCCACGAGTGATGTAAAATTACAAGAAAATGCAGTCCTCACATGTGTGTAATAGTGGATATTCCAGACACACCAAAGTAAGGTCTGTGGCTCGGGGAGGGGGGAGGGGTAGTGGTATTAAACCACGGCTAGACAGACATGGTTGTAGAACGCACAGGAATTAATTAAACCCGACCGAGTGAATTAGCAACCCCCAAACCTCTAGCCGGCCGTCTCTGTGTAGTTCTGCCTTGCACCGTTTGTACGATCCACTAGCATGGCGGACTGTATGTGCGATACCGTGCAATGGGACTTTGAGAGGTTCTACCGATGTCACGGGTAGTTACATACTGAAAGAGTGCGTTGTAATGCTGTAGCTGGGGGAGGGGGAGATATAAGGGAGGACTGTTACAAACAAGTCACGTTCTAGCCAAGGGAGGGAAGAAGGTTTTCAATCGAAAACAGACCCCTAATTGGGTAAAGTACCAGTAACTGAGTAATCCGGCTCCAGCTCCCTGCCAAACCAGAATAATCTCTGCAGCTCTGGCACATTCATGTCGAGTAGTAGTGAATTCTGGTCCATAAAGCACTCTCTTGATAAAATAGTGTGTGTACTCATATTTCGTCAATAATATACTCTAAACACGATTTGGTTGATATGAATGAAAAAAATATTCGATCCTATAATAAAAATATTATTTCAAAGTCCCAAATTTAAATATAAAACCTTTTGAACTTTTGCGATTTTATTAATTTTCTGAAAATGTTCTATGTGAAAACTATTTTAATACTAACTACTTGTGTTTTGTAATAACGTATTACATTCCAGAAAAATGGAAATTTTTGAAAGCTACAGCATATTTTTGTTTTTATAATGTGCACCAAGTTTGCAAGCTTTGTGCGCCACACCAAGTGTTACGTAATAGGCTTTACTGAGGTCGCATGTAAAACATTTTCAAACGTATAGAACATTTCACTCTCGGACCATTTCATATGTCCTGCGGTCAGAGAGATAGACAGACAATTGCACAAAAAAGAAATTTGTATTTCCCCCCGGCAGACAAAATAGAAATTGAATATACATATGAAATATTTCTCAACAAATCTTGCACTATGATACTTTAACATTTTTGTACACTAAGTTAGGATTCGTAGCAGTGTTCAAATAATAAAAATTTCGATGAGCTATGGAGGGTAGTACAACGAAAGTGTGTGCTGAAATGAAATCTTGCCACCAAATTTTAACATTGAATTTTTACTCTGTGAATAAAAATTTCAAATTGATTCATTCTGCGTTTTTTCTCGTTGCCATCCTGCTTAGCCGTGAGATCAATGTAATCATATTCGATAACGCTCAGTAAAATCCCATGGAATTACATGCCCCATTATCGAACTCAATGTTGCCTCTGTATAATTATTAAGCATCATGCAATATTTCGAATCTATAAGTAAGTTCGTTCTCGAGATATTGTGTTGACAAACACAGATGGAAATTAAACTTTTCAGTCACTTTTTCTCAAAAAGCAATATGTATTAAGTGATGTAAATATTGAAAATTTTAAAGACTAAATATAATCAACAATAGTTTTTAACCACCAAAAAGTGCTAATTTATGTAAATTTTATTGTTGGATCATTTTGGATTTTAGAGATTTCTAGCCAATTTATCTCCACGTTTTTTAGGTTAACTATACCGCAGTTAATTTTGTAATAGTATTTTTAAACGACATGTATAGTTCTTCCCCAGCACTAATACGATGCAGCACGTTATTTACAATACGTCTCCTAACTCATAAGAACATTTAGTTATCCTTCTATCTCTTAATATTGTGACTGAGTAAAATATATGAATCTAATAATCAAGTCATTTTGAGATCAGTCAGTTTTATGAATTTATTTTTATGTTTTAGGTAAGCTGAAGCGGTGTACAGTATGACATGTGAGTAAAATTATTTACAACACATTGCAACTTTATGGTGTTCTATATACTCATACTCTGTAATTATTTTTATAATTCGTCATTTCATAATATAAACAAAATCTATAAAATTGTATACCTGTGTGTCTTGTTTACAAAGTATATAATTAATTCGGAATTGGTAAAGAAAAATTAATAACAAATTAAGGTTTACAGTTGAATATCCAAAAACCCTCGACTTAGCTTAAAGTATTAATTACACAATTTGTACCGTTAAATTCCGTATTCTCGGATAAACGGGTTGCTAGGATTAAAACCATAATGCTTGCGTAAGTTTCACTCGCGGCATTACATGAATATATACGAACGTTTATCCTGGGGGGAAATCTGCACAGGAGAGAGGAAACAACGTTCTGCCTCTAGCAATTTCCGCCTCACTTCGTTGGAAATTCGTTTAATTTTTAATCCCATCGCTCCCGGGGGCCACCTTAGGCTAATAGACTTATCCCGCCATGTTTACATGTTGTCGGAAATATTTGTCATGAGAGAGTTATTTTTGATATTCTATCAAGCGAAACACTTGTTGGCCGGTTTCTGGCCAAGTATTATTATTTAAGTGAAATTTTATTGTTTTATGTAATCATAAAAATGCTCTTTTTGTTTAAGTTATTAACAATATTTTAGACTCTAATTTCACAGCATAGATAAGATGGATCCCACCATCTCAGAATCACATTGAACTACGCGTAAAATGTCAAAGGGGTAGTTATAGCTTTATATCTATTGGAGTCAATTTTGAACAAATTTTTTTATATTTATAGCAAGAAATTGCATAGATTTATGATTTATGTAGTAACCCCTAATTAAGAAATTGTATTCACCAATTACCAATATTATCAGAGCATCAAATTGAATGGGGGCGGTGTCAATCGACGTTTGACATGGACATCTTTCGATATCTTTCAACTTATTGAACACACCGCATAACGTACTACTATTAATTAACACTTTTTAAATCGTTCTAACTTTGTGGTTGTAAAAAAGCACATTTTCATGAGACGGGGGTAAATTGAGTTTTCATTTTTCAACATCGTCACACCTGTACACTGACCTCCCCCCTCCGTACCTTTCCCCATCTGATTTGTATTCTTTACAGCCATACTTCCCTTTATTAAATCAAGAACGCCCCGGGAAGTGAGTGTTGGCTGCGCGGGTGGTAACATTTTCTGCCACTCACTCTCACCTCCGCCGCTCAGCAGTACAATGTCCTTAAAATTATCCTTGACCAAAGTTTAAACGTAAGGGCATAATAGTGCTAAAACCATTTTTAGAGGATATTATGATGATAAAAATTTACTTTTCAAAACTCCACTGTTACAAGTCTGCTACAAATAATATTTTAGTCAATTATTTCGGAACCATTCTTATAGTCATATTTTTTAAGCCTGAAATAAACTTTATCGGAGTTTTCCATATTTACTATTGGAAAAATATTTTAATAGAATTAAGTTCTTATGGAATTTCAACAAACTTTCGTTTTTTTTGCGAAAACGAATGTTCTAAAATGGGAGATGAGTATCGATACTAGTAGCTTTTATAGTGCGTTTAAGACCAAGTTTGCGTGCTCAATTTTGTTCAGATTCGGTTCAAATATTCTTAATTATTTTTTATGTATTCGTTCACCAATTAAATATGATTCTGGTATGGAAATTTGTACAATTTTATCACAAGCACAGCGTTTTTCTTCACGCCAGCAGATATTGTCTAGTAAACTTCAAGTATGTATTTGAGCATTGTTATAAATTGTACTAATTTTCATCCTAAGATCCTAATGAGATTTTAATTTATAAGTAAAAACAAAATTAAATTAAAGCGGGTAACTTAGATGGAATGTAATGCAATTATAAAATAGTTTAATACAAAATAAAAACACCAGTGCTGTTCTGGCACATTTCAGTTGTTCAACTGCTGAAGATAGAGTTGTATGAGAATTTGATGTTAGTTTAGTCGTGAATGGTTTAGCCTATCTTGAAGTTTGCCGTAATCAAATTGCGTGTTCTAAGCTGTGGCAAGAATTAGTTATCTTTGACGTGGTGTTCAGCTACTAGTAATGCAATAACTGAAACAGCCTGGAACAAATGGATGGAATTATGTTATTGCGGATTCATCACTGAATTAAAAACCAACTAGTTTAGATTCCCCGAGGAGTCTTATCCCGCTCTGCACCAAGCCCCGCAGCTTCCGACGTGACTCACATTCATAAATTCCATCTCCGCTAAGCTACATTCAATGTTTAGAAATCGCCTTTTAATTCTATTATCTGAGCGAGCATCTCGATTTATTGAAAGCAACGCCCCTTGCATATTTATCGTTGAAGGCGCCTCTCTCGAAGCTTCATGAAAACGTTATTATAAACCACTTTAGTGATTTCTTTTTTACAAGAGTAAAAAATTGTAAATATCTTATTGATTAGGGTCCGCTCAAACCCTTTTTTGGGATGATGAATATGTGGATTGTATGAAATGTCTCTCTAGGTCCTTGGAAAAAGCCATCGAAATCCCAGTGTCTGGTGAGACAGGGAGTCGTACAGGTTACCCTGAGTCGGAGCTGCACGTATTCGCCTCATGGTCTTAGTTCATTTATTTACTTATTCTTGTACATGTCAAGAGCATGCCAGCATACCTATGCAATGCATCACAGAAAATGGTTGTTCATACAACATTAAATAACTTTCAGAACAAAATCATTGCTAGATTTGCATGCAGTATCAATATCATGCAAAATACCTAGCCACTAATGAGTAATGAACCTTGACTAAACAGAAAAAAATAAACATATTCACCGTCAATGGTGAGCTCGAAAAGATTCAGAGCTCAACCTCTCAAAGCCTGCAAATTGCCCACTATAGGGCTCAGCTTGTTGAATCCTTGCAAGTGGCCTCGAGTGCTCGTAAGTCTAGTGTATTGGTGCTGAAAGGTTCTCTACAATCCAGGTCGGTACCTGGCGGATACCTGAAGTTTACCGCTGACCGGGAAGCAGGAGTTTAGGTAAGACAATTAATGAGTTACAGCTTGTGGAAAGACAGCACATCAGATGTAAAACGTCTTGCTCGCAAATCAGAAAGTTCAACTTTGAAGAAACTTTATAGGAACATCTTGATACAGGATATCCAGACGTACACCGATAAAATTGGGTGATCGTTGAACAATACTTCCGTACTGAAGAACTTGGCGGACCCACGAACAGAAAAGTGCTAGGAGATTCTGCACTCTGCAGCCTTCATGACGTATTTGCTCGCCTAACTCACCTAGTTTTTATTACTCCGTTTTCATAATGATAATTTAAAATGTTTATGTTGCAAATACACTGTTAAATGTTTTCACGAAATTTCTTATGTGTATATGAACTTTAACGTCGCTTCTAAATAGTTCTAATTTTACTCTAGTGTAATTGATGTAATTTTACACCGCTCAAGACATAAAACAGATAACTTCTATGTCCATAATTGGAACGGTAAAGCGAGACGCCTCCAGCAAAATTACCGAGTAATTAGTGGCTCGTAAGGCGGGAACAGCTGTTTTATGGTTACTTCCTCAGTCTGGTGGAGCTAGTGGCGCAGAAGACGATTAGATCACCTGCCATAATTTATTGATAAACTGCTGCTACAAGGCGAAGTCTCTCTAGTGTGTTTTATGCTGTCTATAGAGTAGTATAGAGGTTATGAATACAAATCACACCTACAAAGAAATAGTTCAGATATAATTACAATATGATTATTTTTGTATAGTAGACCTTGCTTTGTGTGCCCTTTTTAATTTTGAATGAGTAAACACATTGATAATTTAAAACCCGATATTAGGTTCTCAAGTTTAAGTATAGTATGGTCTCTAAAACAAAATAGGAAGTTATTATAGAGAATTAGAACGCAATATTTGAACGGTAAACACGTTCCTGGTTATGGAATATTGATGTGGTTTGTAATTGTCGGAAATTAAAATGTATAAACCGATGTAGGACGTACAACCTAGTAAACATTTCTAGTTTACCCAAATTTGTCTTGGTCAGCAAAAAGTCCAATTTGAAATTCCCGCCAAACTGTCATCTCGTAGTATTGGTGGTCAATCAAGGCAAAATCTAATTTATTTATCATACCGACGGCAAACACCAATTACAAAACATATTCATGAAAAATATACATATTCTATATATGTATATAATTAATATATACATATACATACAATTTTAGAACTACTATATTACTTGAGCAAACACTATAACAAATTTTTATTAAATAGCAAAAATATAATAACCAACAATATAAACTCTATTAATCAGAAAAAAAATTATATATCAACGTCAAAGATATACCTTTATAATAATAACATCAGTAACAATAAATATTGTAATGCAGTGAAGTAATATACAAATTACTTTTGCTGTGTATGTCTGGTTCTACAGGAAATACAAAAGAAGCATTTTTATTGTTATTATTGCAACTCACCAGAGGTTACCATGCATGAAATGTTGTATTATGAGTTATTAGTAGAGACTGGAGGTGAGTGAAGAAACTGTACATGCACTTGGAGGGGATTTAGTTCGTGGAGGCGGGAGTGTCCTCCATTGCGGAACAGAGTCTGAATGACTAGTAGTCGTCTTACAAAAACATCAAGTTGATACCATTAGTAGTTCTTACTGCGTCGTGTCACATCAAACAGGTTATGCACTTACATCTGAACTAGTATATCACAATCTTTTACAAGTGGCTGTTTTTAATAAAATAATACTCAATATGTGTTTTGACAACAGGAATCTAATAAATAAATTAATAAATAAAAGAGGAATATCGTTGCTATTCATAGTGCCTTAATTAATTAATTTCATTACAGTCGTGCCATCTGCATCCGTTTTCAAATGTGATTACAGTTGCATGTTTAATTAAAATCTAAATTTATGTTTTACAACTTTTTAAACGTATAATTTCTGGTAATACTAGCATTGTAAACCCTTTCCACCATAGTATGTCTTATAAAGTAGGTCTTCATTACCTTCCATCATACAACTCCCTGGACAATATTTAATAAAATGGCATGAATTTTATGAGCATTTTGTTTGTTAAAATACATTTTTAGTATAGGATATCTTAGAAACTCCTACATTCAAATGTCCTAACATAAGCATATACACTATTCAAAGCGTTCACATGAAATTTGTAACAAAATCTCTAAGAACTGTAATAATGTCGATACACGAAATTGTGTAAACTGGTGCCTTTATACATCGCTCCGCTTGTCAATCGGTATATTCCACTTTTATTTTCTATTTGCAACTGTGGTTGCATGCAGCGTGTGCTTTTACTATATTTTTTCGGTTGTTGAAGATTAAATTTTAAGTTATCTTACGCAAACCATTGTAGCTACAGATATTTTAGAACAACAGCATTGAGGTTTCCCCTTAACCTTTTGCTAAAACTGTCCTCTTCAGCAGTTAGCCCTCACTTCTATTTTACGATCTCACCATGTGTTCGACGTGTCACGCACGCTGCTGCCGCGGTATTTAAGGGCAGGTGTCGCGTATAGTAGGAGCTGTCACAGATGGTTTTTATTGATCAAAACTGCTTTTTGTCGATTTGAAAGGGAAGGGTCCTTCGCTGCTATTGCGACCATTTGTAGAGTTTAATTAAAACACTTTTGCTACACCCTAAAACAAGGTTTCTTCTTTATTTTCAATATCACGTTTAACGTGGAATGTACTTCCACTTCCAAATTATTTACTGACTTTTATATCTGTGTATGAGGGGCACTTTCAGGAATCGTAACAGCAATAACTAACTTTGTATTCTTTATTTTGCTATGGAATAGAATTAGATAATAAATATAAGGTCAAACTTGGTCCTATGGTGAATTTTAAAAGGGATATTCTTTTCAACAAACCAAATAGATCATATAAATTGCATAATGTAGGTTTAATTCAGTTCGGTACAAAACAACATAACTGGAGGGTATTGGTTGGGAATAATACATTGAAATATGTCTCGCAAGTGAATGAGCATCTGATAATATCATAAAATCAGGATTATTGTTTCAAAAATCTGTTTATCCGGATCAAGGATAATAAATATGAGACCTGTTCCACGAAGACCGCTAGATCAAGTCAGAAAGTTAGGAGTTGTTCCACGAAGACCGCTAGAGCAAGTCAGAAAGTTAGGAGTTGTTCCACGAAGACCGCTAGATCAAGTCAGAAAGTTAGGAGTTGTTCCACGAAGACCGCTAGATCAAGTCAGAAAGTTAGGAGTTGCTCCATGAAGAACGTCTGATCACATGATAAGATTAGGTAACATTCCGAGAAAACGCTCTGATCAGATCAAATATTTAGGATTTAGTTAATTGGAGTCAATTCCATTCATTCAGTTAAAAGAAAAAATGGTAAATACTAATTTCAAGGCTAAAATAAAGTCGTAAACTTAATTTTTATTACACTAACTAAACGATAATAAAAACAATTCCAATCTTATTGTAAACAATGTTGCCGCGTGGAGAGGAAATTATTTTACAAATCGCACTAACCGGCTCTGCGACTGACACGCCGGAAATCCACACAAAAGCAATTAAAACCAAGGTAATGGTGTGTACGGTGTACAGTGGGCTGAAACCGCAGCAAATTTCATTTAAACCTGTTCCGACCTGTTGGGCTGACTACAGGCTGCTCGCAGCTTTGCACTGTTCTGGCACACTCATTCATCGGATTGATTATGAAGCTTGTCGCCAAGCTGCGGGAAATAATTATACCGCAATGTTCTGGCAAATCCTTTTTTTCGTTGTGTGTGATTGAGGAAACAGAAACTCTTTGTTTTGTAATACTGGCTGTAAACATTTTGAATCGGGTGAAACACACAAATTCTCAAAAAATGGAATCGGCAAGTTTCAATCACCATAGTGGCCTTTATATTTGTTTAGTCACCAGCACCACACGTGATACTATAAAGCCTATAGTGACTTTATTACGTCGTTGATCAAGTATTACACAAAGACCAATAAAGCGGAATCAAAAATCATAAAATTAGCACAAAAAGGTGAAAAGTTTTTTTTTACATTTCATACCTGGGAATCGGATGAAAAAAACAAACAAAAAATAACTTTAAATTTCATTTCAGACATAACATAAAACATATAATAAATTAATTATGCAAGACATACACATTTAAATATTGCTAATTATTGTCTAGAAAGTAAAATAATTAATTCCGGTTCTTAAAAAAAATAAAATACTGAAATCTTTGTAGATATTATAAAAATATTATAAAAAAGTTTTTTTTTTTTAACATATACAGCTATATTGTTACTGGAGTTTTAAATATTTATAAAACAAAAATACTTAAAAGTGAGACTGGTAGCTATGCAAAATTACAATGCTGTAACATAAACTGTTTACAGTTAAGGCATTTGCAAAACTTTCGCTCTTTGCCAGAATCTACACCTTTTTTGAAATGTATTATTGAATGCCTTCTTTTTGTACAATCTATCTAACTCCTTGTAATGTATCAATTTATGAGATAACATTATTTCTAAAAAAAGTAAATTATGCTAATTTGTTTCATTTTGAAAGAGACATAAACTATAACGCACTTATGCACAATCAATTGGATATTGCTAGATACACTAATAAATTTAAAGGTCATCGAAATCCATTTTTTAAATACCAGATCTAACCTGACACTTTTCATGGAATAGATAATATTTTCTGATTTGATCCGGTATTTTTAATAGAGCAATTTATATATATTTTTTATCTATTTTGGCGTTTTTCAAGACATAGTTTGGAACTTTGTACTGTGATCAGGCGCTCTTCGTGGAGTAGTTTCTACCTTCTTAACCTATTCAAGTGTATTCATGGAAGAAGTTGCAACTTTTGATCTGAATAGATTTTCTAGAATTGTAAATATTTGATCTGATTGAAGCGTTTTCTTAGAGTTTTTTATTTCATAATACCACCTGCTATAGAGTGGTAACCAATTTCTCGTCGTACAGGAAAAGCACTAGTTTTCCTAATGTTTGACATTTTTACCCTTCTATATGGAAAATTAATAAAGAAAAGTTCTTTTATTAAACCATTATCCCCAAAAAAAACATTCAAAGGTGAAAACATTAAGTAGGGATGTTGCAGGTTTAATTTACAAAAAAGCTCTTCCTCTCCAGTTCGGCTTGAGCAGTATGATGAGTGCTACAGTAGGATATAAGCCCCTCATATCCTGTGGTCTTGCTGATTACATATGCTGACGGAAGCTTCTCTCATCGCCTCAGCAACTGAATGCTTCTCGCCGCTGAATATTTTACCTTGGTTGCTTACAGAATCTTTACAAATTCTACTAAAATGCTTGAATATTTCACGTTTTTAATTTGCAGTTTTAAAATGGCTGGTTGTTTTATATCAATAAAACACTATCAATAAATAGTGTTTTATTGATATTACTCAAGACAACTTTCGCTATGGTTTAGAATTAGTGGATTATTAACATAATAATTATATTTATTAAAAAATATTTGATACTTAAAATGTATAATTTTTTATATATACACATACACATATAAAACAATACAATATATTATAACTATAGTTTTGTGATAATAACATTATTATTTTATTTCATAATCTAACCAACCACATATTTTACAAAACCTTATTGAGAGTATCTGTAAAGTTCAATTTTGAAAAATAATTAGAAAAATTTGAAATTAACGAAGGATAAATTTATTGGAAGACAAACGAAAATTTTGTGTATTTCTTGTTTAAGTTATCACATCGTCTCAAGTAGGCTCATTACGTTATCGCATAGTATAAAGTCACATGAGTGCAGTGTTGTTACTATCAAAGTCTGATTTATCAGCGAAGGCCCACTGTAGTTCGAGAAGTTGTATGCCGATGGTAGCTGCGGTAGAGGAAGATCCACTGTGGTTCGAGAACTAGTTTTCCGAAGGTAGTTACAGTATAGGAAGGCCCACTGTAGTTCGAGAAGTTGTATACCGATGGTAGCTGCGGTAGAGGAAGGTCCACTGTGGTTCGAGAACTAGTTTTCCGAAGGTAGTTACAGTATAGGAAGGCCCACTGTAGTTCGAGAAGTTGTATACCGATGGTAGCTGCGGTAGAGGAAGGTCCACTGTGGTTCGAGAACTAGTTTTCCGAAGGTAGTTACAGTATAGGAAGGCCCAAAGTTGTTCGAGAAGTTGTATACCGATGGTAGCTGCGGTAGAGGAAGGCCCACTGTGGGTATTCTGTTCAACAACCGCATGTGATTTGCACACTTGCTCTGACGAATCTTAACTACTCAGCCAAGACGGGGCCCTCTGGGTTCTGAAGACAGTTGTTATGAACCATTTGGGAGTATATAATCATCAACATCGCACATCGCTCAAAGTTAACATGAGCTTGAGATAATAATAAAGATTACTCACTACTCACTGCTCATCTTCAGTTATTTTAAATTTATTATTATTTACCAAAAACTTCAAATGAGTAACGGACATCGGTAGAGTGTGAATTGCTCACACGCACGCTCACAGTACACTCGCAGGCTGCATATAATGGGAAAAAATAAAGATATTTTGTAAAAAACCATATACAAACTGTTTAAAACAAAAGATATTTGGCAATGTATTCGTCCATTTTTAGTTACACTCAAAGGGTTTTTAGATTCAACTGACTAAGTTATTTTACATATACAAAATAATATTGTCTACGATTATATGAAACGTGTACAAACAAAAGTTGAGCCTGGTACCGCTGAGCAAGGAAGCAAGAGCCTCGCAGAGTCGCGCCGCGCCGCGCAGGTAGTTAGCAATTCTATCAGCGAGTCTGCAGACAGGCCTCCACTGGAATACAAAACGCGGGGTCACAAACTGTAAATGCACTTTCATCGCTTTACCTTTCTTGCTCTACAAGTTTTTCATTTTCTACGCGAGAGAAATATTCCCCAGCGATGTTTATGGCTCCTTTCTTCCCTCTTGTTATCCCAGGGTTCGTTGTTGAACGTTCTCTGTCGGGCCTACTAAAATCGTTCGCTATAAATAAGCCAGTGCAGTGTCTTGGGTGAAAATTGTATCACTCCAATCATTCGGCTTTTTGTACTTTTATCACCGGCGGGAAAATTGTACATTTCACTCCCTAATACATTTTTTCTTTCAAAAAGTAATCCTTGGTACGTTATATCGCAATAGGGTTTCAAAATTGTATAGTCCATATATCGTTTTTGTTATTTTGGCGAAATTATTAGCCATTTTCGTTGCGGCAAAGAATCCTAGAATATTCATATCTTCACCAAAAACATTGCACTTGAGTGCTGTCTCTCAGAAAAACGTGTTTATTACATATTTAACTCACGAATGTAGCAACTGTTCGCCCAATTAATGTATCGCTGCAAATTTCTGCTGAATCTTTTGGACTTCATTTGCGATTTTAAGAATGATAAGGTCATGAATCCAAAATTCAACCTGTTGGCCACACACGTCTAAGAGTTGTGTTGTCTCTACCAAAATATTTCAAAGCGTTAAAGGAACAAGCTCATGTGACAATCATTTACTATCTTTACGACGTCTCGTTGGCATTGTAAAAAACATATTAAGTATTCATCATCAAACGAGTCGTTTATTTTTAAGATTTTGAGCTCTATTGGCCATCTAACCGTCATTTATATAGGCGTTTCTAAGAACGTGTATATAGCAGTCTGATACGTCTAGTACAATCAACATTTTCATTCATATCAAATTAATAGTCAATATACGATCTTAACACAGTCAAATCTTGCCATCCCTTATTTCCAATACCTGAATATAACTTGTAGCAGCTAATCTATATTTAACTGAAAGTAATGTGTCACAATAATATGGATTTACATAGCTTTTTTCGTTAATAGTACTGGTTCTGCTAAAAGTGTTACCTCCTTTATTCTCATAAGAGTATTTCACTTAAAACAATTCCATACCAGGTACAATGTCTTAAGTTTAGATTGAACTATTGGAAATAATGATTCCACCTAACATGGTTCAGCTGTTAAACCCAACACATTAAAGTTTTGTTACCTAACACCTTAAAATGACAGAATTTTACCTATATATTTTAGCCAAACGTGCAGTATCTGTGGTTCCAACTATTAGCAAGACTCACTACTAGAAATCACTACTTCGAGTTTATAGAGACGTGGTGGTTATTAAACCATAAAATTGGTGCTGATAAACGTGCCCGAAAAAAGTTTTTTTTTTTTTTCACCTGAAAAATTCTAAACCAATTCCATAATAACTTCATTACATTTTCAGTAAATCTCTAATGTATCTAAACTCGATGATCCTATTTTCAATATTCTCTGGTGCTATTGCGCCGAATCTTTTCGGAGAAGGTAGCTCTTTGAGGAGGCCCAATTTAACATCACGTTATAATGACTTAAAACGTACAAATGTCAATTTTCAACATTTTATGGTTTATCGTTGGAATTGGAAATGTCCGAGTTCAGTTGTGTGAGTAAATACCCTCATGGGGAGGAATGTCTTATTCAAATATCTTAGGTGTAGGTAAACGACTATGATATCTTTGTTTAGGATCATTACCGTAGGTACTTTGTAGTAGAGTGAGGTGCCTACACTGGCTGGGATAGTATTCGAAGAGGGAGCGAAGCTTTCGATCTTCAACTGATTGCTCTATAGATTTAGTTTATACTTAATACTTTGGTACCTGCAGAAAACTTAAAGTTTGACCGCGCAGTTTGTGGGGAACATATCCTAATTGTACGGTATTATTACAAGGAAAACGTCTTAGGAAAAATCATGAGATGACCCCATGGTAGCATGTCCTAATCGATCACATTGATTGGTTCAATGCGATTCTATTCTTGCTTGAAAATTAAATTCGTAAATTGCTGTGCTAATGAACACTTAAACTTAATCTGAAGTACAGTCCTTTTTATTGCACGATCGAATTGAATTAGTTTATTTATATAAATAATTTACTATTTTGTATTTAAACTTAATAATATTCATCAAGATAAAAAAAAATTATATTCTTCAGTTATTGTTCAGGAACATATTTTTAATAACATCTATCCAACAGTATATTCCGCTTCTTCCATTTTAGAATAAATAAACAAAAAATGTGTTTCTATTATAAAACGATCAGACACGTTTTAAATTGAAAGTAAGAAAGTTGGAGTCTGTTTCAAAAAAACACAAAATTATAACGCTAAATACACATAAACAGGACTCCGTATACAGTATTTCCGAACAGCATGTACGACGAGTTCACAAATCCGCAATTTATGACAAGACATTAACTGTATAGCCTACATTATTCATCGGAGATACATAAAAAACCTTTATTTTATGTGCATTATATTTTATTTAAATTTTCCTACATCCAGCATGCAGGCTAATTAACCATTACATTACACATGAAAATAATGTCGTTAAAGTCAATGAAATTTTAGAAAAGTGCATAAAAACTGTATTATAAGACATAAGTTATTACAGCGTGTAGTGGAATATATTCATGAGTTAAAAGTTATCAATAAAAACTACATACGTTTTTAACTCAATTAATACAATACGGCTAGTGGTGCATTAAATTTATTATAGTTACACTTTTACAGTATTTAAAATAAACATTCCAATTAAAAACGTTGTATATAAACACATACCATGTATTATCTTTTCGGAAACAACTTAGCTACAATTAGTTTATAGGTATGCTTTTATTTGTCTATTGTATTTAATAGTAATTAAATAATCTAATGTGAAATAATCAAACTGAGGATCATAGTAATGGCATTAACCTACTCCATATTGAGTTTGTATAGCAATGAAAGTATAACTGTTGGGATCCCGGGATGTGGGGAAGCTAGGCTGAACAGTTACGATGCCCGAATTGTTTATAGCAGTTGTTTATGATTTGTTGCCGCAAGCGAGGCATAAACATCGCCGTAAACGGCTCCAGCAACATGGCATAAACATGAGCGAAACAACCGGTTCGCCCGCTACTGGAAACAGTGGAAACAGCTGACGTCTACGTCCTCCCATCGCTTTACGCTGATACGTCGCGACGCCCGACGTAGAGATCAACCGAACCACGTCACAGTACTTCCATGTTCATTCTGATTCTTATCGTGAAGATGAGAATAGGTTTGGCAATAACAAAATTATGAATGTTCTAATAGTACTATTCCAGGGCCCGTACAGAAGCAAATCAATACTTGAACAATTATTTTATGTCTTCTCTTTTAAAATGTTCTCATAAAATACCTAGTATTGTACGTATTATAACCAATATATTCCTTTTTGTAAATTTCACACATGAGTTTTTGTGTTACGTCACCTGTTTAACATTTTAATATAACCTAATATAAAATATGCACAGTTGTTACGCTGTTTAATTTTAATTTGATGCAAATGAATTTATGTTAAATTTGTTGTTCTATTTGTCGTTATATATCTTTGCACGTATTTAAAAACATTTAATTTTCTGCATTTTGTAATCAATTTAACATAAATTCTATTTTTCCAGCAGTTTAATTTATCTAACAGACGTTCAGGTATAATAATAAATCTAACTATATTTAAAGGGCATTCATTGTTCTGCAAGCATAACACCAAATACAGTATAATCTTTCTTTTACGATTTATAAAAACCACTTATCATTTTAGTATTTACTATTAGGTACATATATTACTTTTAAAATAGTTTCTTGGAATTAAATGTTCGTCATTTAAAAAAATAACATTATGTGTTACGATATAATGATAGAAAATCAACAATTTTTCTATTTTTCACTATTTACCACTGTACCGTATTGTCTAAACTCAAATTATTCATAACAGTTTTGAAAAGACAATGGATTCTTTCAAAATAAACAGCGACGAAACATTATTATCTTTCCCCCCAAAAAGGACTTAAATGCGTTGTGTTAAAACAGAGGTCGGTTGTACCAGCCTGTAAGTGATAGCGGTTTAAGTAGAGCCTCTCATTAAAACGTTTCCCGCTTACAAGCCAACTCTAATTTGACAACGACTGGGACAAAAGAAGATCCACAGAGAACAAAGGACCGCTTAAATGACGGGTGAACAATAGGGATGTAAACAATCAGAGGAAGACAAAGCCTTTGTGAATTGTGACGTCAGCGTCACTGTAGTCTACAAACATTTCATCTTTACCTTTTAATGTCCTTTGTTCGAGGGCGCATAAAGCCGCTAATTTTCCTGTAGATGGCACATCTTTGAGGGCGACCCTCAGTACTGAATGCTTCGCCGAAGAGAACCTTGTTATTTGACCTCTCGCTTTCTGTGCAGTCTCTCCTTGCGAAAGCGGGTAATCACAGTCCAGCGTTCAGATTATCAAACAAAAAGACGTATTTTATGGACATTAAAGATACATTGACATCACAAAATGCCTTCTTGGATTCATTCGAGGTTGACTTGATAAGTCAGAAGTTTGAATCGTATTTTAAGAGAAGCAAATGAAGACGAAATTAAATCTTTTCTACTCGTGATTACAAAATAAGAATTGGTTACATTTTATAATAATGTGTAACCTTAATTTAATTCGTTTGACCATAAAGTAACATATTGAGGAGTAACTTATATGATTAACTAAATAATCCATTACTCTTGTTTGACGGTTTAATACCGAAAGCAAGTATAAGTTGTCAAAGTTGTGCCAAAAGGCACATTATAAATTTAAATTTAAAAAAAAAAATATGGTTGCCTGTATGGTTTTTACGGGCGAAGATTTTACGTGACAACGTCTTTTTCTCGGTAGAATATTTATTGATATGAATATTATTAAATTGCACAATAGGAACAAGGAATTGAATGAAAAATAAGAATTGCACAAATTTTAACTATAGAAATATATTTTGTTTACTAAAACATTGTACATAATTTGAAATTAATTAAAATTTGTTATTGTAAATGGTAAAGTTGAATAAAACATTTACTAAAATTGGAATTTGAAATTCTTGCTAAACACAGTTAAATTCTAACTCCGCGCGTGGTGATTGGTCGGTTTAGTTCGTTTGTTTGGTCGCACTGTTATGACAGGTTAGAGGTTATAATTTGTTATTTTTAATGTTTGACTAGCAATACGCGCTGTTTCTTCTCAATCGACTGAATTACGATTGATTGCAGAGTGATTTAAACTAATAATTTACTTAACACTATCAACATTTGTCAATAGTATGACATAACCTATAAACTCAGTTTCTCAACTTTTGTGTCAATCTAACAATTAATCAATCAATCATAGTTTACGATAATGAAATATCAGTGTACAATTATTTACCTTTATTGTTGTAGTTGTTGTAAATGACGAATCTAAGCACTCCACATTTTCACGAATAAACATAGTTATCTGCTTTATCCCGTGCGGCGGACCCACAGTTATCTGCTTTATCCCGTGCGGATCCCGTGCGGCGGACCCACAGGACGGGCATCGTAACGTTACCGGGCGTTACACTTTTTCATGAGTGACTCCGAGCCGCAACCTAATTTAAGACGTTGTCACGTCAATAAATAAAAGTATATAATAATCAAACAATAGACTTAAACTTTCATTCATCTGGAAATGGTGTTTTGGTATAACAGACTGTAAAATCTATATTTATTTAATTTTAATTTATTTTCTTGTAATTTTTATCCTTTTTGTATTCCAAAGTGTTGTGCTCTTGTAACTGTAACTAAGATAAATTTAATAATTATAAGAAATACTTTGTTGTAAGCAGGCGAATATGTGAATTTTATCTCCTTTCATCGCAATATACTATTACAGGGATGCTACAGGTCAGGGAAATCAGGGAAGTCAGGGAAAAGTCAGGGGAAAAAAACAGGACTGGAAATCAGGGAAAAGTCAGGGAATCCAGTCTCAAGTCAGGGAAAAGTCAGGGAATTTCGACGTTGGTCAGGGAAAAATATAAAATCCCTTTACACAAATAAACTTACTGCCGCAGCGTCGAGTCCAAGCCTGCAGACGACGCGGCGCATGAAGCAGGCAGCCGAGGCGGCTCGGCTGGCCCACCCATTAATTGCTAAAAACCCTGGGGATTGCGTTGAAAAAAGTCAGGGAAAAATGAAAAATTTGGTCTGGAAATCAGGGAAAAGTCAGGGAATTTCATTATTGGACTCCTGTAGCAACCCTGTATTAATTATCTCTTCACTTCGCTTCCCATACAGATGTAAATAAAATTTAACAGCTACGAGCACAGCTGGAGACCGACTAAAAATGCGCTGTGAACAAATTATGAATCATCATGAATAAATTATGAATCATATCATCATTCATGTCTGACCTAGGTCATTGTGAGCACAATTAGGTAACAAAATATTATTGTCCAAGCAATATCCAAGCGATTCATTACATTAAATATTATATTTCATGGAAAAGGTTGTTGCTTTTCGACTACATTCCTGCATTTTATTGGGTAAAGTATTGATACTATTTTGGATATTTTTCATTCAATTTCAATAGTCAAAACTACAATCACCATCAATGGAAACTAAAGAACGTGATTCAATATTAAATAAATATGCCTTGTCTTCAGAAGTCTACTGATATATTCTGTGAATTTAACTTTACTTGATTCCATTACTATTTAGAGAGTATCGGAAAGAAACCAAAGAGAAAAGGTAATGTGGGAAGCATTTGTGGCCACGACCAAACAAAAGATAGACAGACGTATCGATTGACTCAGTATCGACATTAAACTTCGATTTCATTACTACCCCCCCCCCCCCAAAAGGACCCTTCGGTTTCTCTAATTAATACTCTCTCAGTTTCCACCCTCGCGTCAGACGGCATAAACGAATCGCACCCATTACCCCCACCCCTACCCCCTCCCACTACTACGACCACCCTGTTTGTCTGCGGTCCCCCGGTGAGCAATTATGGACAAATCTGCGTCGATACGTCGAAGGCTACGGTATCAGGCGGGTTAGCAGTCTCACAGGAGCAGAGGGGTGGTGGGGGGTCCATGTTCCACTGAAGAATGGGTTCCATTCAGCAACATCTTCTCTGAAGGCAACTAACACGATATTATATTTATGTTTCATTCCTAGAAATGTAATCGTATCCATCATTCGTCATAGAGAGATGTCCTTACAAATATTAGCATTGCAAATTGGTGTCGTGATACCTACACTTTTGCTCACAACAGTTGTGCACTAGAAGTGCAGATAAACACATAATTTGTTAAAATGCGTTTAACTTGAACTGTTTATTGTTTGTACTTTCAAAATGTAACTTCGCAAAAATTAAAATAACTTGTGCGTATTGTATTCCTCTTCGTTTAGCTAATCAGGATATGCACTTTTCGTAGTGTTTTGTGTTTAATTGTGCAATGTGTTTGTAAACTAATTACTGATACACATGGCTCCAGTGACAAGTTTATAGAATATAATATAATATTTAATATACAAAATTTAAGGCAGGAACTGACTGGCCCTTTTTATGAATGGCACTTACACTGAATGTGCGTTAAACATGAACACTAAAATACCAATTTAATGAGCAGGAATTAAAAGAAGAATCGGTAATTTTGTGTTATGAATAATCACAACAAATTAAATAGAAACTGGCAGTGATATTCGCAACTTACTAGAAATGATTAGATGACAAATTCCAGGATTGGCATATACGACTTAGAGGCGAGGAGGCAGATACAGAAAACTACATTTGATTCCTTAGTTCTAAATGCGAAGTATGATTTTAAACCAATAAAGAAATACTAACAACATTACTAAAACAAAATTCGTGTCATTTTTTATATTAAAAAAATACTTTACTGTATTTAAATACATAATTTACCATTAATTCATAATTCATTCAAAATTATAACAGCAATGTCGTCAATTGTGTCAAATTATTTTGATTACTTTACTTTTGAATATATAGCATGCCAATATTACATTTTATTGTACAGTACTTTAGTTATCATTTAAGAGTTTCAGTAAGTAACTAAATGATGAGTAAAATATTCAGTGGCGAGAAGCATTCAGTTGCTGAGGCGATGAGAGAAGCTTCCGTCAGCATATGTAATCAGCAAGACCACAGGATATGAGGGGCTTATATCCTACTGTAGCACTCATCATACTGCTCAAGCCGAACTGGAGAGGAAGAGCTTTTCTGTAAATACAGCTACGGTACATCTACAGCTGTACAAAGAGGAAAATGATGTTTATTCCGAGTTATTTTTTAAAAATTTACGAAGAAGTAATACATGTAAAATTTTAAGTACACATTTTACTGTAGAATGCATTGTTCTAAATACTTTGAACTTAAATTAAATTAGACAAAAATGTAAATGATGTAATAGTGTAAATGCACCCTGATCCCTCCTAAAACACTAGGTTAATGTCTAACCATTCAAAAATCCAAACACTTATAATGTCGTATCAATAATATACACTACGAATGAGCCATAATCAAATTGACTGCACCAGGACTATTCCTAGTTATGTAATGAGGAATTCTATTGTATAAGTTAAGTCTAACTACCTTGGATATTATGTAAAATTCAATTGTGATATTAGTATAACACGTACATTTTCAAAAATCAACGAATACTATTAATTAAGTATTAATTAATTTTTCAAAGGGTAATATGTAAATATGAAAATAATGTATTTATATATTTCAATCAGAGTATCTCGGTTATGGAAATAGATTTTTTAAATATTTAATCTCTAAACACCAACCTCAGTAACCTCTGTGGACTGAGTTCAGAGGACAAGTTTTCAGAAAAGTGTCAGGAGCCGTTTCCGTTTCCTGTCAAGAAACAATTTCCGTTCCATTATTTTTAAAATCATTTCATCTTTAATCCAATTTCCTCAGAGCTTATTGGAAGCAAGGCACGCTTTAGAAACATGATAAATTAAAATTTTCATCTCTTGATAGACCACTCTTTGTAAAATTCTAGACAAATATCGATGATTGTTAAATAATTTTGATGTTTATTCGTTGAATTTGGAGAAGTAAATGATAGTTATAACACAACATCGAATATATTTTCTAAATATATTTTGAAGCTCTATCGGTTTTTGCTGAACATCCAATGCTATCAAGACGATAATATTCGTTTATAACGGCTATGGAAATAAAACTTTATACCACGATAAATAGATTTTAGTTCATTTTCCACATAAACCATAAGCAATTTGTTTGCGTTCTTGAAAGTGTTAAATAGTAGGAATGGCTACTGAAATATTTAGTATAATAAACATCTTAAAAATTTACAGTTTGATTTGCAAATCTGGCTTCAACATTCTTCTGCGCAAAACCTTTTTTAAATTATAGTAATTAGTATTGAAATCCTTCAGAGTTGCCACTTGACATTAGAAGCAAATTCTCCTATTTGCTAAGTATTTAATGTCCACTTAAGTCATGTATTAGTGTTATATGGAATTTTTTGGGGATCAGCTACAGTTAACTTAACAAATTAATTGTGAGAATAAAGATTACAGCCGCTGAATGTTCTGTATCTGGGATAATAAGTATAAGATTCAAATTAAAGAGGTCTTACATATACGATCCTGGAGAAAGGCAAATGTTAGTCTACCTGTTGCGAGAAGCTGGCTGTTAAGAAGGAGCACACACACACCAGCCTCCTCGCTCTCTCTCACTCTCTCTCTCTCTCTTACAACCCCTAACAATGTGTATCCCTAGAGGATGTCTGTGTCTTGCATCTGTGGAAACCGCCCCTTTATTGCCTCTCCTTGCAATCTCACAGGCGCTGTTTCCTTTCCCTACAGCAGGGACTTGAGATTTTGCAAGGGAATTGCGAAAAGAACAGGATAACACTTGTGGTTGAATACGCACTGAGACCTCCGCAGTGTTTATCACAATAGGGGTTCGTTTCAGAAACGGTTATACAGTAAATTTAAATTTAATAAAAGGAGTTGGGTAACTTAATTAACCATTTTGGAAGATTCGATTCCTCGAAAGGGACTAGTAATTAATAACCTCACGGGATATGGAGTCGGATTTGTTCCGTAATTGAGCGCGAACGCGATGTAGGGTGCGATTCATTTATAACTCTCAGCTCTCGCTGGGGGTGAAAGGGTGTTGGGAGTGGGGATGATTCGGGGTCTCTGGAGTAAGGCAAGGGACGGGTTGAAAGTTACACTTTATAATAAAATATATGACTTCCCGTTCGGTTACAGCTAACGGGTTCCACTGCAATAGTGCCTTAGATATTTTTCTTCGCCGTATCCACATTTAAAACTGAGTGAGAGTTTTTTTTAATTTGATTGTATCCTGTCAAATAATATAAGTTTTAAAAATCCACTCAAAACTTGTACTAGAGAGTGAGATTGGCGCACATCACTGATTAAGTATTCTGGTGATAAAGACCCCAATAGCTTACCCCCCTATAAAAATTACACGAAGAAGGAATCTGTATTCAAAGTATTGGTATTGATATTGATAGATATAGTAAACCTTAAAAGAGTATTTAGGGCTGTTTAAAGAAGATTTTTTGCTTTATATAAGTTTTCCTCAATAATTGATGGGATTCTAAAGTTCCAAAACAAGTAACAGACTATTCAATTTGACACAATAATTATTGAAATAAGTTTTGGTAGTAAATAAGGTGTGTTGCAACTAATTGTACTCCAATTTGACACAATGATTGCTGAAATACGTTTTGATAGTAAATAAGGTGTGTTGCAACTAATTGTACTCCCATTTGACACAATAATTGTTGAAATACGTTTAGATAGTAAATAAGATGTGTTGCAACTAATTGTACTCTAATTTGACACAATAATTGTTGAAATACGTTTTGATAGTAAATAAGGTGTGTTGCAACTAATTGTACTCCCATTTGACACAATAACTGTTGAAAATAAGGTGTGTTGCAACTAATTGTACTCCAATTTGACACAATAATTGTTGAAAATAAGGTGTGTTGCAACTAATTGTACTCCAATTTGACACAATAATTGTTGAAAATAAGGTGTGTTGCAACTAATTGTACTCCAATTTGACACAATAATTGTTGAAATACGTTTTGATAGTAAATAAGGTGTGTTGCAACTAATTGTACTCCCATTTGACACAATAACTGTTGAAAATAAGGTGTGTTGCAACTAATTGTACTCCAATTTGACACAATAATTGTTGAAATACGTTTTGATAGTAAATAAGGTGTGTTGCAACTAATTGTACTCCCATTTGACACAATAACTGTTGAAAATAAGGTGTGTTGCAACTAATTGTACTCCAATTTGACACAATAATTGTTGAAATACGTTTTGATAGTAAATGAGTTGGATTGCAACTAATTGTACTTAAACTATATCTTACTTCCACTTCTAGAATCCTAAATAATCCATGCCAAAAGTTTCTGACTAGTCATATATATACTGCCACCCGTTCCACACAATTCCTCCCTCTACCCCCTCCCCCGCCAGCACCAGTCCCTGAGGTACGTCTGGCCTCTGTATATCCAGGTTAATGTCAACAGCCCCCGCTATTACTATTGCCTCCCTTGCAGTTTCCCTCTCATATCTCGTCTTATTTCCCTTTGTTTGTAGGAGCTTATACGCTGCTTTTCACACAGAGGTTTATTAGCACATAACCTCCGGTTGGGAGGTCCTCTTAGAGGTTTCTATGCTTCGAATGGAGCTTATTTATATTTTGCTTTTTAAAACATAATGAATTAAGGCTTACGTTCTAGTGTTAGGAAGAAACGATATTGTCTGTTTTCGGTCGTTAAATGTCCCTAAGATTTACAGTAACTTTAATCATATATTTCATTTGACAGATATGAGATCATGATAATAAACATATGGAATGAAAAATAGAGTATTACAATATATTTGTGTCCATTCATCTTCTTTGTATTTGAATGCATTAAATGTTATGTCCGGGGTGAAGTTCACCCATTTTGTTTAGGAACGGCGAATGTTTGTACCGACCCGCATTCGGATAAAGCCACACTGTGGTCCCGCTCAACCGCGTTTATAGGTTATCCGCATGATGATGAGCTGTGTAATCAATACTTGCCGGCATCGACAACATCTCCATTCCATCTGTTTTCATTAATTTACTCTCGTGGATGTATATTCTGATTATAGTTTGCTTGAATTTAAATCATGTATAAACGATATAAAATATGTCCTCAGTTCTGGTTGACTTCATAAACTAAATGCATGGATAGAAATTGCAAACAAATTATTAACCTTATCATCATACAATTACTCACATTACAAGTTGTTTGAAAGATGTCTTATTTTATATATGACAAAAAATGGCTAAGGTGATAAATTCTCGTACCTAATCAAACTTAGTACAAACTTATAAATATATTTACAGTAGCTTAGATGAAGATTTTTCAAGATGTACTTTCTGGCAGCAATTTTCTAAAAGAATATGTTTCGGTGTTGCTATTGTTATTCTCACCAACTTACTGATTTCGACAAATTTTATCATTTTTTACTATCAGATAACAGCGTATACTAACGGACAAATTTGGAAATTTCAAATTTGAAATGAGTGGAGTAAATAAACTTGAGTTTTACATTTGTTATTCTACAGTATTACACTCCAGTATGTGCATATTTTACTTTTTTAATATTCACTTTCCAAACAATAGGTTTCATTTTAAAGATTGGAAGAATGTTAATATTACTATGTTTATATTTTCATTCATTCATTGTTTCTATTGCTTACTTTTTAGCGAACTTTGAACCTTCATACTTATGGTAGAAAGTCAAATAAGTAGAAAGAAAATGCGTTTATTTCATTCACTAACTTTGGCATCAAATGAGATAAAATGATTTTTTTAATACACCTTTGAAGGGCTTTAAAAAAACCTTTCCAACTACGCTGTACATTATAATTATTTTTGGTAATATACTATATCGCGAAAATACGTCATACTTAGAAGAAATAAAACCTACCTACTATATGTTGAACATATCTTACGCAGCCTAAGACAAAAGTTCTTTTGCGGTTGTGGGTTGAACGATTGCAGTGTTTGAATCAGTAAAAATAAGTTAAACCTCCGCGCTGATTGAATTATAGACATGACAGAACTTTTATTCCTAGCTTAGCATAGGCTAATGTAATGTGCACAGTAATGTTTATATACTTTCCTCCCCTAATTGGCTTGTTTTTACACAATTTTTCTAAAAACAAATATTTGGATTGTGTGTTTCAATCGCTTATTTATTACTCGCAATTCTGTCCGAAAAGTCCGGAAGTTCTGTTCTGATCAGTAGGGCTAGAAGCTAAGATATCCCTACTACACTTAAAATTCTTGTGAAGGGCTTCTAGGGTGATAGGATGGATAAGGATGGGAGATTGAGGCCACCACGAAGAGGGATAGTGGTAGTGAAGGGATAGATATGTCTTCACCTATCACCTTGGAAGAAGGGGAGGGTTTTTACTCCAGCCTCTACCAGTGGGAGCGGGCAAGGGAAGGTTCTCGAGACATGTTAAAACCTTGTAGTACACTTAGCCCCACCCATTCTAACGATCATCCTCCACTGTAAACTTACCTATTATAGACACATTGATCGAGTTATTCTATTATCACAACATGTCGACATTTGCTGTTAGTGATATTCCACTCCTGGTTTCTATTGGGTTACTTACTTAGATGAAAGTGAAAGCATAAGTTCTTGAGAGTAGGTTTTACTGGCACGTTACATAAGTCAATTGTCTTCGGGTAGTCCATGAATTCTGTCAGATGTTGCTTGATTTTATATTGTTCGGTTATTATAACAAAGATCGATCTAAATGTTTGCTTTATTCGTTGGGCACGTCGGATAGTTATCCCCTGTACATTAGTACATTTGTTCATCTCAAAACCGATAACACTTTAACATTATTTCCACTTTGAAATTCACTTAGTTTGAAGCGTACGGTTCCATTAATGAAAATCGGCTAAAGAATTTAACATTGTCATTATTTCCTAGTTAATACTACAAGACCAAAACCAAAGGGATTCGGAGCCTACAACAGGTGGTTATCCTGATCACTAAGTCATTAAATAATTCTTCGTAAAGATCAATCCATCTGTCCTGGAAAATAATAAATTCATACAGGGCCCCACGCTCATTTTACTCCAAATTTATGCCGATGAAACTATAACGTAATGTAGGAAAAGATGGTTCGAATTCGCTCAAGTCTGTGTTTTTCATATTTTAATGCGTCTCATATTGCTATTGGGATTTAGTGCTATGATGATCATTGTCAAACGACTTAGCTGAAACACACAGAAGTTAAATTATCGACGTTCAGTTCGAAACCTTGCAGCTTCCTGCGAGGCCGCGTGAGATATAAATGACTCACCCTTGCCTCCCCAACACCCTCCCCTAGAGCTGGTATTAATTGTCGTTCCACCCGGGAACCAGGTGCTCTAAATGGCGAAATGAGACAAATTATTTCATTAGTAAACCCTAAATACACATTTGTTCAGCTTCGCGTCGTCTCGCAATGTTCGGCTTGACAGTCATTGTTTTGGTTCCAAATTAATTTGAGATATCTCACCGCCATCATGACTCCAGCAAATAACTTAACTATTGGGTGCATTATCTTGTTTACAATCTAACGCAATGAATGTAACATGGACCACACACATGTAGGAAATTGTAATCAAATAGTAGTAAATTACAAGAAACTGACTCCACATACACCATTGATTGTTATGATTTTATTTTTCACTCTCATTCCTTCATAGTTTATCTATATCTCTGCATACATGAGATATCTCACCGCCATCATGACTCCAGCAAATAACTTAACTATTGGGTGCATTATCTTGTTTACAATCTAACGCAATGAATGTAACATGGACCACACACATGTAGGAAATTGTAATCAAATAGTAGTAAATTACAAGAAACTGACTCCACATACACCATTGATTGTTATGATTTTATTTTTCAATCTCATTCCTTCATAGTTTATCTATATCTCTGCATACATGAGATATCTCACCGCCATCATGACTCCAGCAAATAACTTAACTATTGGGTGCATTATCTTGTTTACAATATAACGCAATGAATGTAACATGGACCACACACATGTAGGAAATTGTAATCAAATAGTAGTAAATTACAAGAAACTGACTCCACATACACCATTGATTGTTATGATTTTATTTTTCAATCTCATTCCTTCATAGTTTATCTATATCTCTGCATACATGAGATATCTCACCGCCATCATGACTCCAGCAAATAACTTAACTATTGGGTGCATTATCTTGTTTACAATATAACGCAATGAATGTAACATGGACCACACACATGTAGGAAATTGTAATCAAATAGTAGTAAATTACAAGAAACTGACTCCACATACACCATTGATTGTTATGATTTTATTTTTCACTCTCATTCCTTCATAGTTTATCTATATCTCTGCATACATGAGATATCTCACCGCCATCATGACTCCAGCAAATAACTTAACTATTGGGTGCATTATCTTGTTTACAATATAACGCAATGAATGTAACATGGACCACACACATGTAGGAAATTGTAATCAAATAGTAGTAAATTACAAGAAACTGACTCCACATACACCATTGATTGTTATGATTTTATTTTTCAATCTCATTCCTTCATAGTTTATCTATATCTCTGCATACATGAGATATCTCACCGCCATCATGACTCCAGCAAATAACTTAACTATTGGGTGCATTATCTTGTTTACAATATAACGCAATGAATGTAACATGGACCACACACATGTAGGAAATTGTAATCAAATAGTAGTAAATTACAAGAAACTGACTCCACATACACCATTGATTGTTATGATTTTATTTTTCACTCTCATTCCTTCATAGTTTATCTATATCTCTGCATACATGAGATATCTCACCGCCATCATGACTCCAGCAAATAACTTAACTATTGGGTGCATTATCTTGTTTACAATATAACGCAATGAATGTAACATGGACCACACACATGTAGGAAATTGTAATCAAATAGTAGTAAATTACAAGAAACTGACTCCACATACACCATTGATTGTTATGATTTTATTTTTCAATCTCATTCCTTCATAGTTTATCTATATCTCTGCATACATGAGATATCTCACCGCCATCATGACTCCAGCAAATAACTTAACTATTGGGTGCATTATCTTGTTTACAATATAACGCAATGAATGTAACATGGACCACACACATGTAGGAAATTGTAATCAAATAGTAGTAAATTACAAGAAACTGACTCCACATACACCATTGATTGTTATGATTTTATTTTTCAATCTCATTCCTTCATAGTTTATCTATATCTCTGCATACATGAGATATCTCACCGCCATCATGACTCCAGCAAATAACTTAACTATTGGGTGCATTATCTTGTTTACAATATAACGCAATGAATGTAACATGGACCACACACATGTAGGAAATTGTAATCAAATAGTAGTAAATTACAAGAAACTGACTCCACATACACCATTGATTGTTATGATTTTATTTTTCAATCTCATTCCTTCATAGTTTATCTATATCTCTGCATACATGAGATATCTCACCGCCATCATGACTCCAGCAAATAACTTAACTATTGGGTGCATTATCTTGTTTACAATATAACGCAATGAATGTAACATGGACCACACACATGTAGGAAATTATAATCAAATAGTAGTAAATTACAAGAAACTGACTCCACATACACCATTGATTGTTATGATTTCATTTTTCAATCTCATTCCTTCATAGTTTATCTATATCTCTGCATACATGAGATATCTCACCGCCATCATGACTCCAGCAAATAACTTAACTATTGGGTGCATTATCTTGTTTACAATCTAACGCAATGAATGTAACATGGACCACACACATGTAGGAAATTGTAATCAAATAGTAGTAAATTACAAGAAACTGACTCCACATACACCACTGATTGTTATGATTTCATTTTTCAATCTCATTCCTTCATAGTTTATCTATATCTCTGCATACATGAGATATCTCACCGCCATCATGACTCCAGCAAATAACTTAACTATTGGGTGCATTATCTTGTTTACAATATAACGCAATGAATGTAACATGGACCACACACATGTAGGAAATTGTAATCAAATAGTAGTAAATTACAAGAAACTGACTCCACATACACCATTGATTGTTATGATTTCATTTTTCAATCTCATTCCTTCATAGTTTATCTATATCTCTGCATACATGAGATATCTCACCGCCATCATGACTCCAGCAAATAACTTAACTATTGGGTGCATTATCTTGTTTACAATATAACGCAATGAATGTAACATGGACCACACACATGTAGGAAATTGTAATCAAATAGTAGTAAATTACAAGAAACTGACTCCACATACACCATTGATTGTTATGATTTCATTTTTCAATCTCATTCCTTCATAGTTTATCTAAATCTCTGCATACATGAGATATCTCACCGCCATCATGACTCCAGCAAATAACTTAACTATTGGGTGCATTATCTTGTTTACAATATAACGCAATGAATGTAACATGGACCACACACATGTAGGAAATTGTAATCAAATAGTAGTAAATTACAAGAAACTGACTCCACATACACCATTGATTGTTATGATTTCATTTTTCAATCTCATTCCTTCATAGTTTATCTATATCTCTGCATACATAGTGTGTCACATCTTTCTGTCCACACTTGTTCTGCTCTCTCACACAGTTACGCCCGCTATCTGTGGAGTGAACGCAGAATTAACAGATACCAGCGCACAAATTTCAAAAAGTGATAGAATTCACACTATCTTATTGCACATGTTCAATAGAAGCAAAAGTATAAACAGATTTAAGCAACATTTCATGAGTATAATTTTGAAAGGCATTATTTTTATCATTTTATGACTTTTTTGTCGTCTTTTCGTATTGTGTTGACTTTGTAAGCCACAAAAATATAACTGTTGGCAGTTAAACTTTTATATACTTATAAAAACGCGCCAAAACTATTTTTAAAATATTAAAATCTTCTCAGAATAACAGCGAATGTTTCAATATCTTTCTCAGAATATACAGAGCGTAACGTATCTTTCACAATACAAATTTTGCGGCCCTGTGGTTTAAATACAGAAACATATTTAAGGGCTTTTAAAAATATATTTTACTTGAAATTGGGGACTCAAAAGAATACTTTTTAGATGAAAGCTTAGAAGCCACGATATTTTTAATAAATCCGATTATTTTTAACTTTTTAGATTTAATGTAAATCAAGCAAAATTAATAATGTTTACTACTGTATCAGGGATGCTGCAGGTCAGGGAAGTCAGGGAAAAAACAGGACTGGAAATCGGGAAAAAGTCAGGGAATCCGGTCTCAAGTCAGGGAGAAGTCAGGGAATTTCGACGTTGGTCAGGGAAAAATATAAAATCCCTTTACACAAATAAACTTACTGCCGCCGCGCCGAGTCCAAGCCTGCAGACGACGCGGCGGATGAAAAAGCAGGCAGCCGAGGCGGCTCCCCAAAAACGCCAAAAACCCTGGGGATTGCGTCGAAAAAAGTCAGGGAAAAATGAAAAATTTGGTCTGGAAATCAGGGAAAAGTCAGGGAATTTCATTATTGGACTCCTCTACCAACCCTGTGTATTATCATATGGAAAAGAAAAACAACAAAGTTAATACTTCACTAAATTGTTTGTTTAAAATTTCACTTACAATAAAATTGTTTACTTGTCTTTGTTTAATATTTGAGCATTTGAGATATGGGAAGGCATCCCCAAAAGTGGCAACCGCAGTATTTATGTATTTATTTCCTATCAAATACATTCTTTGAAGTCCTTAAGAGTTAACTTGGAACAACTGCTTTAAATACACTAAACATAGTGGACATTTTCTACATGATAACGATTTAACATATACGTTATGAGATATATTACACAGTAAGCTGTACACCGACTGTAAGTTCTGAAGTATAGCAAACTCCCGTGAACGAACGGGTATCTACCCCACGCACCCCGTCGCCTACGACCCTCCTGGGACCCTCCTACATCTCAGGTTGTCGCCGACTCCGTCTATTATTGCACGTCGCTCTCGACTTCCCCTCGCATATTCCTCTATTCTCTCCGCCTTCCACCTGGCATGAGTATTCCGTCCGTGTAGCCACGTTTTTTATTATCCCTCACAAAGTTTTCTGGACGTATTTCATATCGCGTGAAAGCCTCAGGGACCACACGTTTTTCATGAGTTTCCACCCCCTCTTCGTTCCAATTTGAGATCGAGTTGGGTGTGCTCTTGAGGTATTAGGACCGATGATTAATGTGTTTTATTATTGGAGAATTTGTAAAATTGTCGTTTATATCAAAATAGTGAGCAATTTGATCAAGCCATAGTGAGATGTTCATACAGTTTACAGGAGTTGTGTTTCTTCAGGCCCAATATATTATCAACTGCAGTAGTATACATAAATATTTTTGTGGTGTAAGGTAACTATGGTTTGACTTTATATATTCAGGAATATTTTTAAAGAAGTATATCGAGAATTAAGTTCTCCTCCCCCCCTCCGCACTGAAATTATTAATTTAAAACTAAATTGAAGAAAGACTTATTTGCATTCCAGGATATTGTGTATATTTTCTGTTGTCAATAACATTTTCTAGTATAATAATACAAACTAACTAAATGCACATCACTAAAAGTGTAATTTTATACGGTGATGTTTTCTTCCAACAGATGGAATCCTAGACACGCTCTGTAATCCTTCACGTCTTCATAATAGCCAGAAAATTAAGTTGTGATTCTTCCGTATTTCAGAAGGAAATTTTAAGACCAAGTGGCTTAATTTATATGTTTCATTATTCAAGTAGTCTTGTTTTACTATCAACATTACACATGTTTCAACTAAACGTAATAGAGTGAAAACATAGCAAAATATATCTCCTGTTACACAACATGCATGTACCTATTATTTAGCCTATATGTGTTTAATATACCATTTATGCTCTTAAAATATTTTTATTGTTAAACAAAATTGGAAGGAACATCTAGAAAAGTGTAGAAAAAAAACAAAAAATAAATCGAAATTTTGCGTGCAATTAAACTATGTGTAGAGAACTAGAACATTTAAAATGTTATTGTATATGTGGGTTATATGCCTCGCATGTCCATGAGAGCAAGCGCTAAGAATCCCCTGGGTGCGGTTGATAGCGGCACGACACTGTAAATTATATTAACTTTGTTGACGTCTATATCTATTGGCAATAGGTTCATTTTCAAACCAGTGTATTAATTAATGTATTGCATATATAGTATTTAAATATTTGAGTAAATTTTTTTGTGTTTAATTTTTAACACTATGAAGTTGAAAAACAAGGAAACTATGGTCGCGTGTTAGGAATAATATTTGAGAACGCAAGATTAAATCAAATTCTTGATCATTAATCTCCCACTCAGTCATTTTGTAAAGGTAGAGATTAGGTAGAGCACTCCCTTAAGAAAAGTAGTTCCTTTCAACCATCACTAACCCGCTAGCCACCCTAGATCTCCGGAAGATGCTACATTACCCCATAACTCACAGACTACCGCACGTCTCGGGTTCCAACCCCGCGGCAAGGACGACGCTTTCTATCTTCTACTCATTATACAATTAATGCCACGTCTCCCGATAGTTTATGAGATGGTAACTCACGAGCGCTACTACAGTGGGGCCGCGGGCCGTGAGAGGTATAGAGCGATCACACCGTGAAGAAAGATGATGGAGCGGTCTGGAATAGAAAGCGGGACCCGCCGTCAACCCTCCGGCACAGGGAACCAAAAATGGTATGCGTCTGGGTACGATAATTTTCGATAAATTAAGAAGGATCTATAAGAAAAAGGTTTGAAGCCTAGGAGGAGTAACAGTGATCGGCTATCACGATCAACGCAATAAAACTGGATTGATGTTCTTCGTGATGTGATCACTAAATAATGCAGTCACAATAGTTATGTTGTTGTTCCTAATTGAACTTCAACAAACGAGCTTTTTCATTTATGGATATGATCTTATAATTCAGATAATGAGAGGTCGTATTTGGAGGATTGCTTTGAATAAAATATATTGGGATCGGGTTACCTGATGGCCACTCCAACACATCGGATGCCTTGAAAAAATGCCAAAATCACTTTTTGAGGCAAAGGAATGGAATTTGGCTTTTGAAACTGGGTTCCAGCAGTCTACTAATATAGAAAGGATCGGAATCTCTGTGGCTCGGTATCTATGTAAAACAGAACTCCATTGACCCTTGTATTCTGGTGGATTAAGTAATGGCTCTCATTCAATCTCAGCCAAGGCTACACCTCAGTTACTCATTACATTCATCCATCATCCCATTCGCCTTACAATGTGTATTTAGACTGCTCATTGCTCAAGTCAATCAATAATTTAATTTTGCCTATTGTCTAATGCGTACAAATGTTAAAAAATAAAACCACTATTAGTATTGTTTAAATAAACTGCCACTTTTACAGAATTCAGTAATCTCAAATCCTGAAAATAGCGATGGGTGTATAAATTTAATCTATCGATTTGTACTCGGCCAAGATGAAAAAATTGCGTATCAGATGTCAAACGTCCTCGAAGGCTGATCCTCGTGATGTCGTGACTAATAGATAATTCTGTTCTTGCAAATAAGTCCGCTAAGAGGAAATAGGTGACAATTACTTACAATCAAACATGGAACTGTATAAATGTACGATAATCATTGAATTATTCCAGATTGCATATCTTATTATTCCTTACTATTTTACAAGAGTTCTAGGTTGCAATATATCTAGCTGCGCCCTTCCCAGACAATAAAATCGTGCAATTTTGTAAGTCACTTTTTGTTACCAATTTTTAACAATCATCACTGTGGAGCTTTAAAAATGTAATTTCACCTTATAAATTCCAGAAACCTTCCTTCCCGTCTTATCACTCTGCAGTATGCTACTTGGTGTATACAGTTAACCGAGCTTCGTTTCGTTGATGACCGCGTCTAAATAAGGATGACTATATGGGGTTTTCAAAAACTACTGTTTTCTTCTGGAGTGGCCTTTCTCTCTCTCTGGCTTAAACAGTTTCTGATTTGATTCGTGCATGTTAGAATGCTTTTACGTTTTGATTGCTAGTGCTATCCAATTCCGTGACAGAATCAACAATAGTATTCATGAAGGCTAGGGACTGCCTCTCGTGTGATCAAAAGCTACCACAAAAGTCATGAGTATGCACCTTCACCGGATGCCGTTTGCGCTGACAGCATGTGTCCGGTTGATGCTGGTAAGGATCGTAATCCTGAGTGCTGCGAAGGAATCAAAATAGTAATATAACTGGTTAACGGCAGTGTTTCTATCTCAGAATTTCTATATCGAAAATAACAGATTGTCCAAAGCCCTTGTATGAACGAGAAGACCGCCAGACCTGCATGGGGTGCATCCGCAGACGTATCCCACCAGTGAGAGTTGTACTGTAAAAGTAATATTGTGGGTAGCTTTCCTCTTTTCACCTTTTTTGATAATAAGGAATGTGTCACATCCTAAAATTTCCTGGTAATGTTCAGAATATAAAATACATAACGTTAGACATCATGTTTAAGGCTTTGATTACGAAACGTATACCCCAAAAAAAATTACAAACCCTTAACGTATTCCGATTTTGAGCTGCCTAAACCCTATTGCTATACTTTTTTTTCTCGTAAAAAAAATGAAACGTCTTTTTAAAAAATCTAAATGACTACGGTAAAGTGTATCGTTGAAAAACCAATATTAAAAAGCAAGCTGGAGACACGGTTTTTCTTGATTTACGACCATCCCCCGTCAGTGTTTAATGAAAATTTCAACAGTGACGGGAATGTTTACGCAGCAGCGATATTGGAAAATTTGCCTTTGGTTACAGAAGAATGCTTTGTGCTGTTACCGTTAGCGTTTTGTTGCGGTTCGAGAACGTTTTGTGAAATATTAACGTGGAAATTAATTAATTTCGAGGAGTAAAGCCTGGTTATAACACTGCAGTTAATTAAATTTGTATTGATTTTGTTTCTTTAACCTTAATAATTACCAAATCATTGAATTTCCAGAAAATATGAGGGACATGCACATTACGTTTATGGAGATATAAATTTAATGTTTGTTGTATTGCGAATAAGTTGGTATGCAATTGCAAGTTAAAAAAATAATTTATTTTGTACTTCATTTATTTGATTCAAAATGATGGCATTTAAATTGTCCAAATGAAAAAGTCTTGAACATGATTTTATGAATTAAGACATACATTAGTTAAAAAAGTAAAAAAAAAGACATTCATGCCTATATGTTTGAATCTAAGTCATTATTGGAGGAAGTTAAATTATCAATATACTTACTATTACAATACTGTTCCCATGCAAGTGAAACTTAGTTATGTAGCCTAACTACATTCAATTCAGCTTACAAGAATGCGAAAAACCCATAAAGTTCATTATAGTAACCTGTCAACTAAGTGAATTTCGTACCTCTCTAAGTGAAGTTATTGCTATGAAATTTTTATACTTTCAATTATTTTAGATCGATTTCTTTTCTTTCTAAGTCTGCTGAAATGGATAAACAGACGTTTTGAACATACATTTTTTGAAATTGTAGTGCACACAACTAATTTATCAAGATTTATGCTCGTTGGTTCAGTAATTTTAATTTTAATAATGCACATTATTGTAGTTATTCCATACAGTGGATACATTGAGAGGTGAACACTTCTTTCTTCATCAACTAAAAGTGAAGCTTTGAAGTTGGACAGTAGACAGATCGATTGGGCACTCAGTCCTCCAATAGGAACTGAGCATAAAACCAGCAAATATTAGTTTACCAGAGAGCATATCAAATAAAGGAAACCAAGCATCCTCAGTGACTCAGTGTGCAAATGGATGTCTCCTCTTCAGGAAAATTGAATCATCTGGCGATGTTCACCCAGTTGGGGCGATACGGCTATCTCTCCGATGGGGCAGGGTGCAACTACTACTATAGTAGTCACCCCTCGCGGCTCGCACACCATTATTATGATGGCCAAGCCATTCACGGGTCGTGTACGCTGATGGATTATCAAATGCTCAATGCTGAAAAGTTCATTGTTACTTAAGGTCTTTGACGAATTTTGCGTTGTCTCAGTGGTTTTATTTTTTTTTGAAAGTTTAAATTGGTGTATAGTAATTTAGCTTGTGTTTTACTTAATATATTGGTCCTTAAAAACCACGAACAGCTTTTCCCAATCGTTATTTTTTTCACGATCTTCTCCAATCTCACTGCTTGGGCTCAAAATGCAACTAAATGTTTACGTTAATCCATATTAGCTCTATATCTGACCTTTAGATAACCAAAGAAAATAAGCCGTAAAAAGTGAGGATGGTCCCTTACATGGGCTATGGGGAAGCGAGCTAGAAAAACTATTTATTGCGATTTGAATCAGTAACATTTATTGATACCTTAGTAATTTGTAAAAGCTACATCATATACCTACGTGAAAACTGACAATTTGCTCCATCTTCAAAGTTCCATTCCATTAAGAGATCTATAACTCAATGTTTGATATTAATTTGTTACAGTTAGTCTTATACAACCTTAGACTTCTCATAATTGTGAGCAGCTAATCCAAAAGTACCTATGGTATTACTGCCAATCGGTCGAAAGTTCATATACTATGATGATACTACAGCACGACAGTTCTTGGTGTAAACTGTTGTATAATACGAGAACTATCACATAGACTAGTTACTGCTAATGACACCAGGAAATCCCCGAACTGCGTGAGCGTGTCCGTATTTGGGTGGTTCCAAAGAGCATGTCTCAATATGCAGCAGCGCACATCCTCAGACAGTATGTCTGCTCCGGGGCGCCAATAGACAAGACAAACAGTTTGCAGGCCCTACACACCATGTTATAAACACAGTCCTACACGGCAGGCCCACGCACAACCTACACGGAGCCCGACTCATTCATTGTCTCCAGAGTGTGTCGGCACTCACAGGTCTAGACGGCTTAATACCCACAACTGGACTGGTCCTCTCTTATCTTATCTCGGTGGTCGCTTCGAGCCGGTGCCTGCTAATCTTGCTCGACCGGGAACTGGTTTAATTCATTCGTTTCTGCCGGACTTATCGAATTTGGTGTTTTTTTTTTCTGACTCATATATTCCCGAATTTATTACGAGTAAATTTTTAGATTTGGTTGTTGAAACAGATTGTATTATATGAAAAAATCCGTATTCATTGCTTGAAAAATCGAACAGGATACACAATAGTACAATGTGTCCATATAGTAATCCACTCCACAGTTTATGAGCCTCGTGTCAACGTTAATACTAGATTCCACCCTAAATCATCGTTGCCATGAGAGTCTGGCTGCAGCTATCGCTCGACTAAATGGGGCTCCTAATTAAATTTAATCAGTCCCGCTAAAGACCGGCCTGTTGGGACGACCCCTCTGATCCCATATTTCATACAGGCGGCAGGAGTAGATGTTATCCGGCAGCGGATACAATATTTGTGAGGGGAGGGTGGAAAATTGATAAAAGATTGTTTGATACTCTCTCCACTATGTGGTGACTTGTCCCACAGAACCAAATATAATAGCGCTCAGGGGTCGATAAACCTTTCAATGTAATGTCTTGGAGTCGGGGAATCCTTTCATCGAGTTGATATTTTATCATATGATATTTTAGTACGATGCTTTATGCTATATTTATAGATACTCGTATTATTCTTTGGTGTCTATCCTAAACTCTGTATTCAGAGTTGAATACACAACTTCTGATACGAGGTGGCAATGTAAATCGGCTCTCCATATCCTAACATCATGTAATTTTGTTTCTATTCTTTACCCAGATTGAATCAGCATTTAGATACGGTTCAAAAATATTTCTATAATTTATTACGAAAAATCTCAAAAAGCTGCTTTTTTATTTTCTAAAAACAACATCGAAATATTTCGTCCTTCTGCTTATGCTAATTTAACTCATAAGGTGGCCATTGTTCTTTTATGATTTCGAAGTATCAAGAATATGGCAATTTAAAATTATAGCCTGTGTAGGCGGTACGTTTTTACCGAGTGAATATGAAGAAACCAATTAAAAATTCAATCACTGCGAGCGCCCAGTTGTTAAATGGTCTCGGATCTTGTCTGAGCATCATACCTTACCATAAACATCGGCAATGACTTAATATTCTTCGGAAACGGCAAAAAACAAATCAGTGGTTATTAAAAGAGGAGACGATAAATTCCAAATTAATGATACGATTCTCTGCCAGTCTCGAACAAAGAAGTAGGAATATTAATCTCAGCAACGCAGAAGGAATTTCAACCGTGAATTAAATCAGCAATAATTATCGTGTAATGGGCACCTATACGCAGTTCGCTCGCAGCCCGCCCGCGTTATATACACTGACGCATATATCACTGCCCGCAGCCGGCCATAGGCCACCGATACATGATTTATCCCGTGTGGACGCTAGGTTAGGTTGGTACGCGTGGGGAAGTGTCGGTATGGTAGACTCGCCTCCACGAGGTCTCAGGGGGAATTTATCGCCGCTGCAGTGGCACCACTGCTCACTGGGGAGTAGGATTATCCCATCATGTTGTATTTCCAGGGAATTGTGTGTTGTACTGTTTGAAGAGGGCGTGAATAAAATATTGTCTCGTCTCCGTCATATGCCAGTTTTTCAACGATGTTTCGCTGTCAATTTGTACTCCGCTTGTCTTAGGCAAACTGATATTGTGTTACTGATGTTCTTGATTTTCTTCATTGTCAACTATTCACTGTTGAATATTTTGTTTAAATAATCTACAAAACCCACTTAATATGCACTTTTTGTGGTAATTTTCAACTTATTGCAAGATTCACCAACTGCATTTAAACTTTAAAACTATTGATCTCTTTGAGAATTAATCTACTTTTCAATCCCTTACGTTGATTATTTACTACTGTCAAGATTCATTTAAATAAATTACCCATCAACAGACATACATCCGGATAAGAGTACTGTACCCCAGCCCAAGCACACCAGGAAGGGACTTTGTGGCACACCACATTGTTACAATGCTTTTAATCATTGAAATCCATTTACAACTGTTCCTGCCTCCCTCCTCTCTCCCCCTCTCCATTAGCATGGTGGTGGTGATGGTGGTGGTGGTGGTGGTGGTGGCACTATCTATCTGTACACCATTTGTATGCATTATTGAGACAGGGGTGTTGGCCAACCACCATGTTGTCGCTTTTAGATAGACCATTTGTATGGAGGGAGAGCCTGATTGACTTCTTGACAGGAAGTGCAATGGAATTGGAATTAGATTTATATAATACAATAGGATCATTTACTTTGTTACCATTATGAATGTTTTGTTGATTATTCTGGATAGTGTAGGAATAATGTGAGGTGTATATTAGAATATGTACAGGGCTTTTACTACATCTGAGCAATTGCAGTGACTTCTTGTTTATGATGCAATTGTTACAAAAGGTCCTCGTCACGTGGTAACGTCATCATGTTACGTCACACGATATAAGAACTAGTTCATTTGGAATAATTTACACTATTTCATATCATACAATACTTACACATTTTGGAGAGATATGGTTAGCAAAGGAAATACGTCTTGGCTTGCAAACAATAGTTTCCTCTTGTTCATGTGATATAAACAGTAGTAATTTGGTTTCTTATGTAACCATATTTCCCCCTTTCTGGTTGATCATTTCTACACAATATAGGAGTGTGCCACGCTTTAACAGGCTGACGTTGTAAGCAACATTTCATTTCATTTCATTCTCGAGATGTCCTGCGGACAGATAGACAGGCAAACAGTTTTACAGAAAACAAATATTTACATCTCCATGGCAGGTAAGAAAGAAGTCTGTCAACTGAGTTATAGGCTTCAATCACGATCAGCCAAATTCCGTTGTTGGACATGCACCATCATAGAATTCATTCTTGTCTATGTAGAAATGATGTTTCATGTTTAACTTAAAGTCTACAGATTAAATATTTCTCATCATATTTGACCACATGATAGCCTACATGCACATTGTGTTTATTAAGCTGGGTTTTATATTCGTTTTTAAATAATAAACATCTACACATATAGTTACCAAAAGGTTTTGTATGCATTGGTTAAGATTTTGTTGAATTTATTGATCCTACTATTTGTTTTGTTGCTTTCATTGTTACCAATAAGACTAACGAAAATATATTCGCTAACATATTGCCAAATCCCATGGAGTGACATGCACCATGATAGAACTCAGTGTTCGTTACCTAGAAATAATGCTTCGTGCAAAATTTCAAGTCTATATGGCAATCCGTTTCGAGATATCATGAGGACAGACCGACAGAATTGGAATAACTAATATTTACTAAATATAGTCACAAACTCAGTGAGTTTAGATTGTTTTTCGTTTTTGCTGTGAAAAATGCTTAATTAATCTTCTACCTATGAAAACATGTTTAAGATCATAAGCATTTTACTAGTCTACCTTTTTGACTATGGAATTGGAATGGATTAAAACAAACTACGCTTCTGTTTATCAGCCGGAGGGCCGAAGGTTGGGTCGGTCGAACTATATTTTACACAAGAAATGGTGTGGCGCTCCTCGCCCGGTGTGGGCAGGGGATGTGCGTAGGCAAGGCGCGATACCTCAGGCTCCTGGCGGCGCGGCGCGGCGTTACTCGGTTAAACAATATAAATACAAGGTGCTGACGTGCGTTGGAGCAGGTGCCCTATTTATTGTTCAAGAGCGTCGGATTTATTACACTGCGAACTGTTGCGGGCAGATACAGATGGAGCGTCTGGTGCACTTTTTGTCTCTAGAGATCCGCTAAAAATAGAGGATCTAGATTTGAAAAGATACAAAATTAATAGTGTCACTGAGGATGACAAAACTGCCAACTTTAATTTATCTTGTAACTTTGTGGTTCTAGTAAACCGTATTTTAGTTTTGTCAAAACCTACTTGTTAACTATTTTATGTCTATGTTTGGGTCCACCGATTCCAGTCCAAATCCTTTAATGCGTATTCTATGCATTTTATTATTTTCTCACATTTCCATACTCTCTTTCGCTTGTTAACATTACTGATTACTGTTTACTGATTGTTTAAAAATTGTTGACATTTCTTACTTGCACATTTTTCCAGCCGACTTTCTTTATTTGACAGTTTAAAATATGCTTCCTGTGTTCTACACAGTTTCAACTTTTGCTCTATTACTACAAATAATTAATAATAAATTTAAAAAAAAAACAGTGTGTAGGCTTGTTACATTTTCAGGGGCTGTAGATTACTACATTATTTCTTTACATTTATAATCGAATATGGTGGGTGCGTTATTTAGTATTAATAAATACTACTTCTTGAAAATTAAAATAATACTTATTATACTCTCGATTGTAAGAACATGTTTTATCAATATCAAAAATACCAATTTAATCTTCATAGTTGTTTTTCATCATCTCCTCTTCCTTCTCGTCCTCCTTATTCTCTGTACAGTACTTGTCCCAAGATGATGTACTGCCTATATAATTCACAGTAGTAAGTTATTTTGGTTGGTTTACATGTTTGGTTAATCCTAACATATGGCTAGTTCCATCATAGAATAGTCTCGTTGTAGTGCGCACTCATCAACTAAACATATTACACCAATTCAAACCTAAATCCCAAATCTTTGTAATGCATTGTGTTCTTCTGTATTCTTATTTACATTTCACTTCAAAGGCAATTCGTGTGTGAAAAACACACAAGAGTGAACCTGAAACAATAATACATACTCGTCGAATGCAGAAATGTGACTACCATTGTTAGTTTTCCCATGTAGCCCTCATTATTTATTTTTCACTCAAAGCTCCCTCGTAACAGACTGGTACGATACAGTTCGTCTATTTCGCTATATGCCAATTAATTTCAGCACCTGTCCAATACGGATGCGTGACAATCAACTAACCTAAATTGGCAATACTGTAATTGTTACACTTGCTATAAACCACCCCTCCCCCACACAATATCTGCTGTCCCCCCCCCCCCAAATAATGGCCAATTAACACGTAACCCTCTGTCAATTACTGGAGCTACACTGTCGAGCTTCTATTGTGTGCAATCATCATTTTTGTGAATGTTCACTTTTTTTATTCAATAGTCTGAAAATATTAACGATGGGCGTGCAAACCTCTTATTATATTCAGTCTTTACAATAGTTTTAAAAATTATATTAAAAACTTTGAACGAGCATCTACGTGCCCCCCTTCCTAGATATAATATCTTAGACGATAAAATGTTTGTTATTTAGACAACCTGTATCCTATTAGAATTATGTTCTCCTATATTACTTACTTCTTTTTCATAATTAGTTTTACTTTATTATTACTAATGGTGTTATGCTTAAGATTTATTTTGTTTTTGTGGTTAAGTTTATTATAGCATATTTGCCATTTTTGGCTTGTTCTTTCTTTCAGTGTTTACCCTTAACATATTCATTCATCCTTGCATTTTGTATGGCCTTCATTATTTTACTTGGAAAAAGTTTCTCTGTTATAATGTATTAAATTTATATTCAGGTTTCGCTTTTACTGTTTTATCTTAACACAGAGTGTGTCAAAACATTATATACATCTAAATCGGTTGATCAATTCATTTTTGTGATATTGATCTAATTTTAAAAACTAGGCATATGTAGTTCTAATTTTATTATAACTACATATTGTTTATTACCATTTTCGTGTAAATTGAATGGTTTGGTTTAATTATAATTAATTCCTTTAATAAATAAATTATACAGTTTGAGTTTAGTCTTATGAAGTCCTACTGTACTGCTCTTATAAGTGAATAACCAACAAGTATATACTGTTACAGTATTAACTGTATGTTGTACTCAGTTTGCGCTTGTTTCTACTGCAGACTTTTCTGCATATGAATTTTCACCCTCCACATTTTGGCGGCCACCGCATTTTATTGCGAAACGTGTGTCATTAACTTTCACGAACTTCCGGCTTCTCTTTATGGCTGTCTGACGCCGAACTAAGCTTTGAGACGTCGAGGGCGAGATTAAAATAATAATAAGGAAGAACATACTACTTTACCTTATCAAACAATCCACTTACTACTACAGAAAGGTTATTATCTTATACCGTAAACGTCATCAATAAAGTTTGAACTCTGTCGAATCTAATGTTACTATAAATTCAACTATAATATATTGATAATAAAATAAAACGTTTTGTTAAAAAGTTCATTTTTGTGCGGAAATTCTGTCAATGCTAGAAAATTACGTTAGAGAGTATGTAAGCACTGTTTCTATATTCAAGATCAATAAATTGTAAACAATGATTAACGTTACTGCTGATTCTATGATTTGATTGAAAATATTAGAATCGTTATAAGTTACCTTACTTCTTAGGCTTATGCGGGCCGTATCATTACAGTCTTGTGGTTCACACATCGTGGAAACATTGTCCACACGAACAATACTCGTACTAGTAAAATATTTCGGCATCCCCGTGGAGATCCACCGTTAGTTAATAACTGTTGAACCGAAACTGATGTATCGTTACATATTTACTCGAAATGTTAAATTATTTATTTCTGCTATTTGGAAATCAAATAGTGCCATAACGTTTCTTTGTTATCACGTAAAATGTAAAATGGCGCCTAAAAAATAAAATATAAGAATTTGTGTTGGTAGCTATTTTAAACGAATGCTAAGAAGAATGTATTTTACTTGTTATGTTACGTACATATTTTATACATTATAATCGGCTATTCAATAATTAAAATACATTAAATACGAATTGCGTCTAGATCGTGTATTTAAAAAAAATCAGCCATTACACTTAGGAGAGACCTGATTAATAACAGTTAAAAATTCTGGTACGCTTATACATTCGTTATTTACGAAAAAGAATACTGTGGTAATGATTTTTGGGAGCTTTGATCCATGTTTAGAAATTATGCGACTGCCACATGAGTCTTATGTGTTGTTAGAGGTAGGAAAAAACTATAATATAGCTTTTTATTCTTGGAAACATAAATCCACATGTATTTGATAAATAACAAACTCAACGTCAAAGATTCTGGTCTTTTTTGAGCAAATAATGTAATTCGTAATATTGCCAATAAAACTATTAATAAGTTAATATTTTATATTTTATTGTTAATACGGCATTTCTATAGATAACTTGTGACTATTCATAGTGTGTACATACACGCGCACGTTTGTTGCCTAAGTTTAATCACAACAGTTGACGTTGTTCCTCCATCAACCTGCAAGTGGGGAGGGCAGAGGAAGACATTGGCAATGACGTCATTGCAGCCGCGTGTCTGTCTGATTATTTCGTCCACGACACCGTGTATAGCGTACTGGGTGACACGTTTAATATTTCAATGTCACGCCTAAAGATTAATCGTTTTACAAGAAAAAAAAAGCAACTCACAGGCGTATTTTATTGGTTTTAACTGTGTGGGCATAAAATGCATAAGCTGTTACTGAAAGTAAGTAAGCTCTTTTCTCATAAAATTAATAATTTTGCTAAAACAATAATTACTCTGTTTAATTTAAAAACAAACATTCCAATAATGAAATTTTTATTTGTGTGAGGCGTTTTGTTTCCAAAGAAAACATCATCAGACCCCACAACTAATATTAAATTGGTTGCAATAATAATATACAATGTTGTACTTAAATAAAAACACGCACTTTCCTGGTTTTACTATATATTTTTATGTATGTTTTAATGACATGTTTCCTGTGAAAACGAAAGGCCTCAAATTAAAATTGTATTATTGGAGTGTTTGTTTTTAAATTAATTAAATAATTCCAGTAATAAAATATCTTATACAATGTAATAATTACTCTGTTGTGTAATTTATTTCAATAATTTACTTATACGCTATGTTTGAAGTTATGTTTCACATTATTTATTCCGTAACTATTCAATTCTATGGTGGTGTATTGTTCTAAGTTTCTTCCAATAGCCTAATCCCCTATGGTTCTATCCTAGGTCCGTTAACAATAAAACAGTTTCTTTTACCATTAATCCACACGTCCTTCTTGCGCATTGGTGTTTCGCAAGAAGGACACACCTATTAACTGTGTTTCGATGATATAGCACAATGCAACTACCATCGTATATTCTCTGAATGGTGGTAATTTTTTGGACTCTGGGACCTTTTAATCGGATTTTGTTTTAAAATAAACATTCCTAAATATAACGGCACGCCATTTATTAATATATATGAAACATATATAAGCATGGAATAGATATTATTTTACTAGATACGGTACTACATGCTCATTTTCATAGAATATTTCGCTTAACTATTAGAAATATTTACCTGGTTGCCAAAGATATCCACAAAATAGAGCATTATTCAATGTTTATATTGCATTTGTGCGTTGCTCTCTTTTGGAGTACTTCATTACCATTCATAACCAATAGAATGGTTGTGGGAGTGATTGGTAGTGGCAAGGGCTAGGTAGTTTCCAGATACGCCATTCACTCTTGTTCATGTGCATTTGAATGTTTTTAATCCTCCATTCAATTCATAGACTAGGCACAGTTGCTGTAACACGATTACTAACTTTCCTCCTTGGTGTTATGGAAAAAATTAAAATAACTGTTAAATCTGCGTACTATCACTACTGTAACTGCCTTATAGTTATTTAGATTCACGAAGCGACGTGACAGAATTATTACAAAAAAACATTTTAACAGAACCCAAATGCTTGACAAAAATATTGTTTTAAACAGCAGCTGTAACAAAATTACTGTAACTGGGTTCAAATTGTAATTGATTTTTACAAAGTTGTACAGTGAATTGGCGTTTGAAAATTTCGTTATTTGCAAAATGATCAATTAATTCTAGTAGTGGGATACACCTTTGTATTTAAACTTTCTTGGATAATTATACGACGGAAATTTCATAATTTTATATTATATAAATGTATTAGCTACATAATATAATTTATATATAGAGGAGATCTAATTGAAGACTCATTACAAAATTCAACCTAGTGTTTTATAGATAATACATAGTCTTTTTTATTTTTTTTATTACATTGATCGTAGTCAAATGTACAGGCATCCTTTAATAAGTACAAAGATGCGAAGACAAGTTTCAAAGACTTAATAAGAGCCATGGATGTTGTCTATGTGGTCTTCTCCTCCAAAATTATGTCCATTATACGGTAGTTCTTATGTTGTCTATGTAGTTCTTAGTCTTGAACTGGAGTCCTCACAGGCTACGGCACCTCATTTATTACAAAACAGTTTTTGTTTGAATGCGTAATGAAATGTAAGACGAAATATATGTAAAATAAACTTTATTACAAAATATTGTACTATTTTTACCTACAAACTATTTTACTCAGTACTCGTGACCAGAGCTGCTGAAGTCCTCTTGTCCCCTGTGGCTATCTTCTTCTCCACCATAGTGATGACTGTAGCTCTCGTGTTGGTGTTCGTGAACATGAACTGGAATATGAACTGGCACCTTCACAGGGTATGGCACTTCCTTCTCCACTGGGTAGGGGACCTTCTTCTCCACTACAACTGGGTAAGGCTTCTCAACAGGGTATGGCACTGGCTTCTCAACTGGTACCTTTACAGGGTAGGGGACTTTCTTCTCCACAGGGTAAGGCACGTGCTTCACAACAGGTACGTGATAGGGGACAGGTCGAGGGACAGCCACCTTGACTGGGTAAGGGATCTGTTTTTCTACAGGGTAGGGAACCTTCTTCTCGACGTAGACCGGGTAAGGCTTGGATACATGGTAGGGGACTGGCCTGGGCACATGGATCTTCACAGGGTACGGGATCTTCTTCTCTACCGGATAAGGTGCAGGGATGTACTCCTTGACCGGGTAAGGCACTGTCTTCGTCACGTGCACCGGGTAAGGCTTCGGCACGTGGACGGGAACCGGCCTCTCGACGTGAACCTTGACAGGGTACGGCACCTTCTTCTCCACGTGAACTGGGTACGGCACCTTCACTTCCTTTTGAATTGTGATGGTCTTCACCTCATGGTGATGATGATGAGAATGCCCGCTGAGATGATCCCCACTGAAATAATGTCCGCCAGACTCGTAGATTCCCCTCTTTTGGTGACTCTTGTCATCGACCTCGGCTTCGGAAGCGACGGCGACCACAGCCACGAGAAAAAGAAGACCCCTCATGTCTGCTAGGATCTGTTCGAATGATACTGGGTACTAAATTATCAGGCTTTATATACCTGGAGTATATGGAGTAATTGGCTTATGCAACGTACACACGATACACAGCACATTCTTTTTGTACTAATTAATCAGTATTGCACGTATGTGTTACATTCCATGATTATATAATTTGCTTTGATCCCATATTGCAGTTAAAATTAAAACACTTCTTAAATGAAACCTCTATAAAAACTCGTTTAAAATAAATTCCTTGCTAAAACAATTATCTGTTAACAAAGAAACTTAAAAAACAAAGAAACTCCGAGCCAAAAAAATCAAACGACCTCAATATAATTTCTCCATGGCTCATAAAAAAATGCTGCAAGCATTTAGTGAGACCCTTAACCCAATTAGTAAATTATTCATTCCAAAAAGGAGTGTTTCCCTCTTTCATGAAAATTGCTAAAGTTATTCCTATTTTTAAGAAAGACGACCCAGCTTCAATTACTAACTATCGGCCTGTCTCAATTTTGCCAGTAATAAGCAAAATTTTTGAAAAGCTATTTCTTATAAGAATGCTTCACTTTTTGGACAAATACAATCAGCTCTCAAGTGAACAATTTGGTTTCAGAAAGGGCAAATCGACAACAGACGCAGTTGTGAGTTTTGTCGATATGATTGTAGAGGGAATTGAATGTCGAAACCTCACAATGAGTGTGTTTTTAGACCTGTCCAAAGCATTCGACTGCGTAGATCACGGTACACTGCTCGACAAACTTGAGTCCCACGGCATTCAAGGCGTGCCTCTTAAATGGCTTAGCTCGTTCCTAAGTCAGAGATCCCAAGTTGTTCAAATATCAAATAAATCATCCAAATCAATAGACCTGAGATGTGGAGTCCCTCAAGTCCTGTGCTTTTCCTGCTTTACGTGAACGATATAAAATCATCGCTTCTGCATGGAAAATTGGTGCAGTTTGCCGATGATACGACTCTCTTTTTCAATGCAATGTCAAGCGAAGTTTTGGAACAACAGGCTTTTGTTGACATCAACAACTGTGTCCAATACTTCCACAGCCTCAATCTAACAACAAACTCTTCAAAAACCAACGTTTTGAATTTTGCCTTGCGCACTGCGGGCAACCAGTGTGAGCCGGCCATTTTGTTAGATGACTCCACACTGGAAGAAGTCTGCTCTTCAAAATTCCTAGGAATACACCTCGATCGAGGGCTGACTTGGAATGAGCACATTGACCATGTTTGCGCAAAAATCTGCTCAGGCATTTTTGTTTTGAGATCTTTAGCCAAATACTGTCCGAGTCAGGTACTGATTACGGCGTATTACGGCTTGATTTACCCCCATCTTGCCTACGGAGTGGTCCTTTGGGGAGCTTGCGCAAACACTCAGTTTCAAAGAGCATTCAGACTCCAAAAAAAAGCAATTAGAGTAATCGCCAAAATAAAATTTAGAGAGTCGTGCAGGGAAGCTTTCAAGAAATTGCAGCTGTTGACTCTGCCGTGCCTCTACATTTTGGAAACAACTTTGTTTTGTATGAGTAAAAGTGCCTTAACCAGAGGCCAAGACATACACATGTATGAGACGCGTGGCAGAGCAAACTGAAGGACTGGGAGACACATAACGGTAGTTTATGAACGCCTACCCTCGCAAGCAGGTGTGCATTTCCTCAACAGACTGCCGAATTCAATTAAAAATGCCCCAACGCCTAAGGCGTTAAAGACTCGCCTCAAACGCTTCTTGGTGTCTCAGGCATTCTATAATGCGGGTGAGTTTTTGGCATTCGACTGGGAGACCGTCCAATTAGATGACTGACTCTGCTGTACTGAGTGGACTGCATTGGCGAAGAATGAAAGAGGCGTGATTGTAAAATTGTATGTATGAATGTGTATTGTGTGTATGAATGCCTGGAATTTTGGAAACCCCGTATTGACGTTTGCCATACAATGTACATATTTTCGCTGCAATAAAAAAGATATTGATTTTGATTTTGAAATGTATATATGTTTTCACGCATGGTACTCATACAAAAATAAGAAATTGTTTTAAATTAAATATTTATAGTTTAGAGATATTTTTATGAAATTGATTTCTTACAAGAATATTATTTTTTACTGAGACACGTAAACAAAACTTGTAAGACTTACATTTTAAATAACGTTTATAACGTAAATAAAGTTACTTGGAATAAAATCTGTGTTTGTGCCTCATACTATAAAAACTGTAAGGCTTTTGTACATATGGTATTAATAAATTAAAACTAATCATTCTAAAGTAAAAAATATTAAAAATATTATTCCGCACAACATTTACTTGGGTTTATAAGGTGAATTTTGATTTTGAAACTTTGTTTATTTCACTGCTATGAAGAACACTATCTACTATGTCTATGAGTGTAAACCTTGTTATATATTCGAATATTCTTTACACGGGAATCTATTCTTAAGGGGGGTCTGTTCGCCTATCTCCGTAATGTTAATTATATGTAATTTTTATAGAGTTGTGTTGAACCTACACTGAAATGTTTTATTTTATTTTATTAATCATGTAATACTCTAGTCCACTGACACAAGGATTTTTGTTTATTTTGTATTTTAATTTTTCTACAAATTTTTTAAAAACTTGTGTTAAATTTCAAGTTTTTAATTCAGAAATTTAATTTTTATAAGCCCAAAAATTAAAATTTTACAAAATCCTTGTGTTAGTGACTAGTAAATACTAAAACAAACACACAGTGAAAATTTCATAAAGATATCTTTAACAGGTCCTGAGAAAACTTACATCAAAGTTAGAAAATACAAATTTTGGGAAAACGCGATTGAAAAAATCGTTGTACTAACCTACAGTGAACTTGGTAACATCAGTAGCTGCCAGTGCTGTAGGCTGGTTTGTCTGCTTCATCCTGCTCAAATTGGTCCTCTAACTTTCTTTTCTTCAATGCCTTAGCCTTCCTGATTTTCTTCTCAAGCTCATTTGCAGCTAATTCGGCTTTCTTGAGTCGCTTATTCTCAAGGCTTTTCATTGCAGCAACCAAATTTTTACCAGGAGAAAGTTTAAGCTCATCCATTATTTGTACTCTACTTATCAGGCCATTATTAAATGTGCTTATAGCTAAATAAGTCCCATATTTTAGCACTGGTAGGCTAACAAAAACCCTTTTTGGTATTACAGACCAAATCACATTGTTCAATGATTCGTTTGGGTTTTGTGTTTTGCCCTTCACACACATTTTTGCAAAAGCTCAGGATCAGCCAAATCCCTAAATATTGGCTTGATAGCAAGCATAACAGCTTTTGGCAAATGAACATAACATAACAATAAGGAAACAAGAATAGTAGTAGTATGTATGAATATGATTAAAGCGGTGGGCCACCAGCGGGGCTGCCTCTTTCACCATAAATTGGTTGCAATGCTTTCGAAAAACTTTCTTTTCAATAACTTCTAATAAAGATAGAAAGAAAATAAGCACATCTTTGAAAAGGTGAGGTTCTGAAGAATAAAAACTAAAAAAAAACCAAAAAACTCAAAAAAATGAAATTTTTGGTACGGACCCCCCCTTAAATCATTCACACTGTTACACGTATTTACGTGACTACTTTCAGTAACCCTCATTATCCTACAAGGCAAGATGTTTTACAAATTTGATAAATTTCTTACTGTAAAAGCTCGGGTAGTACAATATGGCGTTAATTATGGATGTTACGTTGAACAGGAACGAAATTCGATAGCATGGGAAGGATCCAGCAAATATATGTAAAATAAAAATGTAAAACATTATCAAATCCAAACAAGTATCTCGTAAGGAATTTTTATTGTTTATTGGAGGTCGTTTTGAAGCGCACCTCGAAAATTGTAAGTTATTTAGATTATTAGGCAGATAAAACCGTTTTCTCCACGATACAGAAATGGCAGCCTCCTTGGCTGAGGAGTCGTTTTCTTTACATTCACCATAACGAATGTTATCCGCTAAATCCGTTGTTTTTCTCCGTAACACCTGGAATGGGCTCGAGGCGGGAACAATCCATTATTGGCTTAACCACCGTCATACAATATGAGGAGTGATGACTTGAGTGCTGTCGGAGAAGGTTGCTAGGCAACAGAGGACGCGCGTCGCTAGGTTACCTGGCAGCTCGCCCTATAACTAAAAGCGACATGACATCATTCAGGTACCTTGCTTCTATTAACAAATATAACATTAAATGAATAAAATAAGTAAAATAAAGGTAACGTTTCCTCCCAACTTTTAACGCAGTGATTAATATTAATGGTAAATCTAACGCCGCGAGAGATAGTTATCGGTGTAGCATTTTACTGCTAATATTGCTACAAGGCTTGAGAGGGAAATTACCGGTGAAGCATTTTACTTCCATATATACATTTATACATACATTTTTTATATGTTACTATGTAATATTTTTATCCTATTAGTAATGACTATATATTTACTTAGTTTTCATGTGGGTTAATGAATTTGTTGCTTATATGTTTTAATGAGTGTACACGCATTTTTGCGCTTGGGATTATTGTATGTACTGACTGCTCTTGTAAATCTTCTGAATAAAGATGGTTTTTGAAAGTTGAACTTTGATATATAGCTTTACTTTATCAATAATAATACATATATATTATCTATTTGTGTCACTGTTAGATTTTTATCTAATTTTACACATCGCTTGACCTAAGTTGTTTTGTACATTAGCATGCTTGCTGAGTACTGTTCTATAATAAATATCTTATTTATTTGTTTAACCCGTTTTACTGCCAGTGCTGCCGTGATACAGTATCTAACAGTATTAAATCTAGTATCTATATTGGGATAATTAATTATAGTTGGATACATACTTCCTCTAGATATCTCTCGAGATACTGCATCCAAATGGTAACACACGATGGAGTAAAATAGTGTATAATCTTACACTGTTTCGTCTAGGACAACATTCGATCACAGTAGGGGCCTAAATACAAAACTAAATAATTAGTCTATTTCGTGGGTACCGTAGCCTAGTTCCTAGCATTCTATGCAGAAGTTTCTAGGTAAAATTATATAGTCTGATTGTAACAGCAAAAAAGAATTAGTGTTTTAAACAGTTAAATTGATAAACAACAAATGAAATCCTTAAAATTCTCAAGACACGTGTGCAAGAGGATTAATATAATAAAACAAGACGGTCTTCAAACAGAAGCACACAAGATAATAATATGGTATGATGCAATAAAACTAAAACACCAATAAATTTTCTTGTGGTCAAGTAGAAAGTTATGGTACCAATCTAACATTTTATCGCGGTTATCATAAGACATATACATGTTATCTTTGATGGTATTGATGTCGTAAACCTGTATTAAACAGGACTTTCAGCGTTTATTGCCTCGTTCGCCACCATATGATTTATTTTACCGTTTAAGCACTTGTAACTGTTTATATACCAGACATACTACATGATAACGGGGCAGAAACATCTCGCCGTTACAGTTACATACGAGTACATTACAGTTTTCTTTTTATTTGTTCACGTTAATGATTGTTTGTTTTAATTGGAAGGTCACAAAAATCTAAAATATATCCACTTTTCCTAACCACTTCAATAACAACCACTTTAAAATTACAAACATGTCAGTTCATTTTGTACACGCTTTATCGTAAAACAATTGAAAACTGTAAGAATTACCACTTTGTATACTTACATCTCTTTGTAATTGTTTTGTATGTTATACACGTACCATAATTGGTAGTTAAAAAGCAGAGTAATGCCTTTATATCGAATTTTCGTGTACGTAGTATAATCATAGTTGAAGATTATTCAAATCAAACAGATAGTCGACTAAGATACACACAGCTTATAACAGGTTCAAATCTGCTGGCCCTTCTCTAACGTACTACAAATATGCATCTAATTTTGATCTTTTCCACTTCATAATCTAATCCAAATATGATCCGGTTTTATTTCTAGAAATCGGACCTAGTAAAAGGATCATGGTACCGACAGTTATTATTTCATAACAAGTATTCAAGTTGAAGTAGTATTTTTTTATTTAATCTGTGCATGAAAATAATCATACGATTTCGTATTTATATCTCAAATATACCTTTATGAACTTAATATCTTGGTTTCAGGGGTTTGGCGAATTTAGAGTTCAGAACTGAGATTGAAATGTTGCATCCAACAGAATTCCAATATTAAACTTTTGTTACAGTGCTGAGGGACGACTTCAGGGTGGAGCCCAAAGACACGAGGGTGGCGGCCGGAGAGAGGGCACTGCTGCAGTGTGGACCGCCCAGGGGCACCCCCGAGCCATCGCTCTATTGGAAAAAGGACGGTGCCGTGGTCGACATCGAGCAGTCTGACAGGTACATTCCGAGAGGATTCAGATCCAGAAAGTTAGGAATCGCAATAGTGAACAATGAAGGCTAGACTGATGGATTACATCCGATGCCTCCTTTGAAAACTGATGTAGTAGCTGTATACAAGACATTTGGTTATATCAGATTACTATTTACAGAATTTTGGATTGAAGGGCTCAAAATGTTCATCAGTAACAAAAGTAAAGAACTTTGTTGGGCCAGTGAAGTTATAAAAAATACTATCTTTGAACAAGCATTTAACTAAAATAATTAAATTGACTTCACGAAATTATTTTTTTTTTAATTTCTTAATAGTAAATTACAATGTTATATTGTTGAATTTAATTAGTTTCTATATTTAATTGCCAGGAACATGGGGTAGTAAAATCCACAATAGTGGGGAATGCTTATGATTACATCAAAGATATTGTTGTGTAACATTGTCAGCAATCAATATCAGTTTAATAAATGCATTTTTTTTTTTTTTTTTTTAAATGTCGAAGAAATTATAAATAAGTTAATATAATAATAATAAAAATATTATATTAAGAACCATTTTCATGTATTACTAAATATTTTATTCGTAATTTGTCTCGTGATGTTTTGAATCGTTATATAAGATTTTTGTAAAAAATCTTTACAACTATTAATTTGTTTTAAAAGAAATGGTTTACCTTATATAACATAGTTATAGCAATTTCCGGTAGTTCGGTATTAACCGGAGGCCGCTCTGTCCTTATGTACTACTTGTTATTATGTGATATAAGTAGATTTAGATTAGTTTATCATAAATATGTTACTAGATGTCAGGTTTGTACTCAGACCGGATCTTCCGGACAATCTTCCGGAGGCAGGTGGTGAGAAATACCGGGACCCGGCCGAATATATATCTCCGGGGTCCGCCAAAGCTACGAACGGCCCTGCTAGTAGCACCAAATTTAGAGTTAACCTTTACTAGCGCTCACGTGATTTTAGCTTCATTTTAGGTACTATCTCGAGGGATGTTTTTCTATTTGGTCAGAAGTACGGGAGGGCGCTACCAAACCCGCACTGATGGCCAGGGGCATTTCCGATCCTTACTGGTCAGGAAAGTACCGATCCGAATTGCCCCTGGCCATAAGTGCGGGCTTCGGTGGCGTCTCCGTACTTTTGGCATCCAAGGAATTGTTCAGTATTTCAGCGAAATAGAAAAATATCCTTCGAGATAGAACCTACAGTACATTGAAGCTCAGATCAAGTGAGTGTTCATAAATGATAACTTTCATGTTTTTATATTTTTAACCTCCGGAAACACCAAAGTGCCAAACTTACTTTAGGAGAATCCAGTCAATATATTATGATTTAACACCTTCACTGCGACACAAGTTATGTACCAACATTAGGATATTTGTAATGTGTGCCTAGTCCATATGTTAAACTGCCAACTGATTTAAAACGTTTCACTCTTTCATGTGGTGGCATTATGACATTTTTATGTCCCATGGAACATATAGGGGTGAATGTTAAACTTTTAAGGATTTTTTATAAACCTCCTGTATATTATTTTAGCTGTATTACGATATGTGTTTAAAAGCATCTTCCTAAAAGGTTTTTTTATTTATGGATTTTATTGTTTAAACCCACTAAACCAATAGTTTTCTTTAAAATCTAAACTTCTAAATATTTTAAATGGGATGAAATGTTTGAAGCCAAAGATCCCTTAGCAATTTTTTCATACAGTTTTTCCTTCAGATACTGTCAATCAGGCTAGTTAAATGTACTGTAAAAATTCTGGCTCAACAATTATATTTGAATTCAAAGACCCTTAATCTCTTGCTGATCCACACAAGCAAGACTTAAATGAATACTTCAAACAGACATATGAAATAAAGCCAGAACTGATGTAGCCATCAATGAAAGATGTGGAGGGCAGTTTTATAGTGTACACAGAATAGGACATAAAACAGCAAAGCATAAAGTTAGGCATATGATACCGCATCAGAAAAACAGTATCACTTTTATTTTTATCGGGTAACATCTTTCAAATTAATGTCCTTTATTTTCTGTAGATATACATTTAAAAAAATTCTTCATTGTTTTTCTATTTTTTCTGCTAGATAGCACACAACCAGAATTTTTAAAGTGGCAAAATATTTTAACATTGAATAACATTTTGTAAGACTCTTACATAATCAAAGGCAAAGGATACCAGATTGACCAAGCTATGCTCAGGCTAAAATAAATTGGCATGTAATAATATCATTTTGTTCGGCTTGATCAGAGTTCAGTGTCATCTGAAGAAGAGAATCGATTCCAACTAAGAAATTTTTTCTCGTTTTTATACACAAACTATGGGAAATGTCTATTACATTTCTGTTGTCCATTCAAACAATACATAATCAATACTACCTTTAAACAAGGAATCCTGTTCTAGCTTTTACGTGATACAAATAAATTATCTACAGTAATGTTGTAGACTCCACTGCATCTCCTTTTAACGAGTGGACTCTCAAACATCTTATTTGACAAGTAACACATGATTTAACTTTTTGCAACTCTGTGGGCAGTGTGGTTGCTGGAATCATCACAGTTTCCGTAATATGGCTGATTTCGTAATACTTATCAGATTGAAGTACTTGTAAGAGAATTGTGTGCTTGTAATTTTCCAAATTAGTTTTGACACCACTGAGTTGTATCAATCTCTCCACCACATAACCACATTGGAAATTGGAGTTTGAAATGGTTTATTTGATACCAAGGAACACTATTGCAGTTTTCTCTAACCAGTTGGATTTGCTATCATTATGATTAAATGAACTTTCCCCTCAACTAGAGTGCTGGGAAAGTTAAAACTATAATTCGTTATGTTGTTGGCAGTTCATATAAGAAAACTATGTGAAATTCTATAACTAAAATAAGATACAGCATGAAATATTTTACTTCATTCAGAAATGATTATCTTAACTATTATCTGCACAGCAAATTGGGCTGTTATTATTTCAAGGTACTACAGTACTACGTGTTGGGTAAGATTTTAACTAACAAAACATTCAGAGAGTGGAGAAACCCAATGACAACACAGACTAAAGTGTCGGCCTGAGTTTGGGTTAGAGATGATGCAAGTTAAAAAAATAAACAATAACAGACTGAGCTGAAGTGAAATTGTTTACGTGTTAGTTCATACATCTTTGTTACTAATGGGAGAGACTTTCAATTGAATCAACAGTGTTGTATGTTCTAGTACTCTTCACAGAATAAATTGTTTGTTGGTTTTCACTATATCAGTGCTTAGTAAAATCTACTGTTAATGGTTAATTTGACATAGGTTTACTTAACCTATGGGAGTATATAGTGGGAGGCTCTGGGGGTTCTAGCCTCACACATTTATGACATCTTAAAGCTCACGAATTTCACTGGAAAAGATTCTTAAGCCCCTATTTTGGAGGATATTTTATACCTTCTAAACAACCCAGTATCAACCTCCCCCCCCCCCCCCGAATAAGTTTTTATATACGCCACATATAACCTACAAGTATGACTGATGAAAATAGTTATTGTGTATGGTACAGAAATCAAGTACAGGTTGTTTACATGATATGAATAAGTTGATTGTCTATCATGTTTCTCTTTTACTATCAGCAGCAAAATTTAAATGCTTAGATTAGATCTTCAAGCTGAATACCTAAATCTTTGTATTTTATATTGTAATTTTACAGATGATTTTTTGTTGGATTAAGTCAAACACTATTGCTTATACACTATATTTTCTGTACCTTCTGGTACATTTATAAGTACTTAATGATGTGACAATGTATGGTCCTTTATGATGTTGGTGGCATATCTCTTTAGCCTTTAGTGTTCCACAGTTTCTATGACTTTGTAACACTTTACGGACTCCACAGGATCAGAGTGGTGGACGGAGGTAACTTGCTAATCTCCGATGTGCGACAGAGTGATGGAGGCCGGTACCAATGTGTAGCTCAGAACCTGGTTGGCACCAAAGAGAGCAACAACGCCACACTGACAGTTCACAGTAAGTATACAGCACACCATTTAACATTTCTCACTGGTTCACTTGATTGTTAAACAAAGGAGATGTTGAATAACCAAAGTTTCAAAACATATTTAGAATAAAAATGCAAAATTAAATCTTTCCAAATAGTTTTTGCTGTACTTGTTGATATGTGTTTTAGACATATTATTTTATATGTGTATATTTATATTTAACATGAAAATAACTACAAAAATATGTTTAATATTGTATTGCCTCTTATACCTCTCTTTCCCATAAGGTGGATGCCAATGGATGTTCCACCATTGGAGCAAGTTACACTGTAGAGAACACAATTATTCTTAAACTCTAATATATACCATTCCAACCAACCATCCTTTGTGCTTATAGGTAATTCAGTTAAGACTTCAACTTTCATTATATTTCATGGTCTTCATTAAAAAACTGTAATCAATTTCCATTGATCAAATGCTAGTTTTAAAACTTGACTCTAAGATAAAAATAACAACAGTTAATATTCAAGAATGTCTTATCAATTTTGAATTTATTGATACACTTTTGTTTGCAATGAGAGAACTTATACATATACATATGTTTACCTCCAAAGTTTGCTCATTTTTATATTTCAAAATGTATAAAAGGTAGTGTGAATGTTTGGAGGGATAGTAGCGGCATTAAAATAATGGGTTTTTGAAAAAGTAGTCCCACGCATGAGAAAAGCACTAGAATCAGCTCTGGCAAAATCAACTGTCTCAAGCTCTTCAGTATTATGTTGGCTTTTTTGTGCTCATTGTGAGAACTGTTCTGATATTTTCAAAAACTGATATTTCAGACAGATTTTGACAAAACTAAATACTTTTAACAACAGTAACTTTGTGATACATGAAGGGTCTTGTATCAAGGTTTTATATTTCAATTAAACTTTTACAAAATAACAAATTTTTTCCTAGAGACTAAACTAGCTGCAAAAGCCCAAGTTTAGACACTGTGCTATTTATGAGCCAAAGTTTTAAGATAAATCAAATAAATAGTCCATTACATAAGTAAAAAATTATGGTTGCCTGTAAAGTCGGTTTTACGGGCGAAGATTTTACGTGACAACGTCTTTTTCTCGGTAGAATATTTATTGATATGAATATTATTAAATTGCACAATAGGAACAAGGAATTGAATGAAAATAAGAATTGCACAAATTTTAACTATAGAAATATATTTTGTTTACTAAAACATTGTACATAATTTGAAATTAATTAAAATTTGTTATTGTAAATGGTAAAGTTGAATAAAACATTTACTAAAATTGGAATTTGAAATTCTTGCTAAACACAGTTAAATTCTAACTCCGCGCGTGGTGATTGGTCGGTTTAGTTCGTTTGTTTGGTCGCACTGTTATGACAGGTTAGAGGTTATAATTTGTTATTTTAAATGTTTGACTAGCAATACGCGCTGTTTCTTCTCAATCGACTGAATTACGATTGATTGCAGAGTGATTTAAACTAATAATTTACTTAACACTATCAACATTTGTCAATAGTATGACATAACCTATAAACTCAGTTTCTCAACTTTTGTGTCAATCTAACAATTAATCAATCAATCATAGTTTACGATAATGAAATATCAGTGTACAATTATTTACCTTTATTGTTGTAGTTGTTGTAAATGACGAATCTAAGCACTCCACATTTTCACGAATAAACATAGTTATCTGCTTTATCCCGTGCGGCGGACCCACAGTTATCTGCTTTATCCCGTGCGGATCCCGTGCGGCGGACCCACTGGACGGGCATCGTAACGTTACCGGGCGTTACACTTTTTCATGAGTGACTCCGAGCCGCAACCTAATTTAAGACGTTGTCACGTCAAAATATCTCAAAAACCCCAAACAACGTAACACCTAACAAAAATTACAAAATTTTGGGGAATTACTTTTTTGAAATTACCAGGAAGCTACACTCTGGACACCTTGCTCTCCCAATAACCATCCTTAGCACACAGTTGCAGATCAATCTCTAGATCTTCCTATTTTAATAAATGAACCTTTTTTTGTCTTTACAGCAAAACCATATACGTTATCGGAGCCCCGCGATGTGAGCACACTGTCAGGACAGAGCGTACAGTTTGAGTGTCGCGTGGGTGGAGACCCCCAGCCGAGGATACTCTGGCGACGTGATGACGGGAAAATGCCAGTTGGTCGAGCTCACATCTTAGAAGACAAGAGTCTCCGGATAGAACACACTGTACCAGACGATGAAGGGATCTACATCTGTGACGCAGAGAATGATGTTGGCACTGTATCTTCCCGAGCGTCACTTATTGTGCACTGTGAGTAAAGAGAATACAACGTATGACAGGGCCTACAGGAGAGTTTAAGAAGATGAGCAAGTCTCATTTCCAAAAGGAGCATTAATTTCTTATAATTGGTTTATTAATTTTCTTGGAATGCTTCATCATACAGTGAAGGCTAAAGGTTTACATTAAGCTAATTAGAATATATTTTTTAAATAAAAATGTATTTATGCATATTTATGCCAAAGCTAAGTATGAAAATAAAATAATACCAGATATAGAAGTATTATTTCATTTGCGTACATTATAATAGTAATACTAGCTCTTGTAAAGCATTTGAGTTAAAATTAATATCCTATTTTCTTGGCTACATACATTGTAATGTTACCTTGAATACTGCTTTATTATTTTATTTGTACATAATTTTGTTTTCCTTGAATGATTGTTTTAAGGGGATTCACCACTGAAAACATACTTTTTTTTAAATACACAATAAAAATAGCCTAACCATTTTTTTTTCTAGTGTGTAGTAGGCTAACAAAAAATACAAAAATATAAAACGGCCAAATAGTTGTCACATACAGCCTACAGCGAATAAAAACGGGGGTTTTTCGCGTTTTTCAGACCATATTTAAAATTGATATATCTAAGAAACTATCCAACATATTGCACTACTCATGGTCTAATTTTGAAGATACGGATCTAATCTAAATATTTAGGTAGATTTATCATGGTAGCATTATTCGTTTTAATAAAATAATTTAGTAAACTTTAGACTTTAAAAAAAAAAAAAACATGCATATATATAAAATTATGTTTCTATTCATCATATATACCTAAAAGTCTAATTCTACCTAAATATTTAGAAAAAGATCTACTTAATATGTGGTAAAAAATATGAACTTTCTATCTCAATTAGTTCCCAAGATATATCGATTTTTGTCTGAAAATTTATGGAAATTCAAACTTTTTGGAAAACTGCAATAAAAGTAAACGTAGGTTCAACACTAATATATCACGTATATTTTTTAGTTTATTGTTCTGAAATAAATTTGTACAATATATTAGGTCAAAAGGTTGTATTATACATCAATATTAGGTCATATTATTATGTCAGTGTTCAATAAAATACAAATATATATATAAATTGTAAGTTCGGTCGGTGACGTAGGTTGCAGGTTGCACCTCATACCGCTTTGCAATATTGTCCTTATTTCTTCTAGCAACATTTTTTTTGTATTCTTGACTCTTCCCATATTTCATGGCATAAAAATGAACTAAACTTCACTCAAAACAAACAGCCTGAAACTCAACAGTAGAATGACAGATGACAGAACACAAATTGTTTTGTTTTTATTCTATTTCTACTTCTTCTTCTTCTTCAGCATAGAGTAATGAAAATAAAACAGTACAATGATTGATATGCGTATTAAACTAGATTTAAATATCTGGTTTACATATTTATAATGAAATATATAAAAGAAATTATGATGTTTTTAGTAAAAAAATAAGGTATCTAGTAAAAATGTGAAATTTTGGACATTGACGCGCTTGCAAAAAACGTTATTTTTTCATACTTAGGGTTAAAATATAGGTCTTAGGATATTATGTTTTTGTTCAGTAGGTTCCAAATGACAAAATATGACAAAAAAACTTTTTTTGAAAATTTCATATTTTTTCCTTATTTTCAGTGGCGAATCCCCTTAAGTACGATATTCAGTAATTGAATGTTAAAAGTGAAAATAAAATCAGAACAACGTAAAGAATGCCTCATCAATTTTCCTTTGCTTTAATTTCTTTCCATTCAGGACTTCCAAAAGAACTAATAGTTTAATTATGAAGAGAAGAGTTTGCATAATATACTATTAAAAATTCAATGAAAAAGTTTAAGCTTTTTTTGAGGTCTGTAAACATAAACTAATATTTATATAACATAATTTTAAATTCCTGGAGTATATTGTAAAACATTACCATTAAGTCTTGATCAGACTTCATTCACAGAGCTAAAAAATGTTTTTAAATATATAAATATTTATATTTGTTAATTCATCTAATTACTACAAAATGGTAAAATATTAAATAAATAGTATACTAAAAAGCTATATGGCAAGAATTATGAGACATATATTTAAAATTATGGTCAACAACATAAAACTATAGGGTTTATACAGATTTATGCAGGATGACACAATGAATCATCCATTCAACTACAAATTTAGAGATGAAACATTTAAGTGTCAAACTTGGTGAATTTATTATATGATCCACATTTTTCTAAACTCAATAGTTTAATTTCTTTTGCAGCTCCACCAGAGTTCACCAAGAAACCAGTAGACCAGAAGGTTGGATTGAATGGCATTGCACGATTTGAATGTGCGGCACAAGGTAACCCTCCACCCAGTGTGTTCTGGAGCAAAGAGGGTAGTCAGGTGCTCATGTTCCCGGGTAACAGCTACGGCACTATGACCGTGACCGGAGAAGGTTCCCTGACAATCCAAGGTGTGCAGCGAGAGGATGCAGGGTTCCTGGTGTGTTCAGCCCTGAGTGTTGCTGGCAGTACATCGGCGCGCGCTTATCTCCAGGTACAACATTACAGCATTTCGTTTATTTAGAGTGCTTCTAAGTAATAATGTAGTCTATATATAAAAGATGTATTTGATGAAAAAAGTTTTTAATGTATAGTTAAATATTGTATGTTTTGTATGCCTCTGAATAATAAGCTGTAATGTGAAATTAAAGTACTCAAACAGTTTATATTTGTTTCATACAATCTAATCATTCTAAATTAAACATATGCTATTTTTTCTAAAAATTGTATTTGAATACTTATATATTTATTATTAAGATTGTATTATTATTTATATTTGATAAATCCTACTATTATAAAATATAAATAAGATAATTTAAAAGTTTAAATTACTATCCTATAAAATACAATTTAATTACTAAAGTGATTGGGCTGCCATATTTATCTTTCCACATTCTGCAAGTCAGAAATATGATCATATATTTATTATAATATGATATCACATTTCATCTAATAGAATTTATCCTTACTTCTATGATGGTTACCCTTCATTATAAAATACAATTTGACTTATGATATATTATGTTCTGTAGGTGACATCAGTAGAAGACGTTCCTCCGCCACTGGTAGAGATCAGGCCTACCAACCAAACTCTACCCCTACACTCGGTGGCCACACTGTCGTGTCAAGCGAGAGGCTCACCACCTCCCCGAATCAAGTGGTACAAGAATGGCACCCCCTTGGACATGCCAAACAGTCGTGTCATCATCAAACCTTCTGGCTCTCTTCACATTGATGGTACGTCACCAATCTGAAACTGACCTCATTAAAAACTTAACTCTCTTTGGGCTTCTTACCGCTCTGTTTGCTTCTGTGTAAACACTTCAATCATTGTACACTTGTCTACAAACCAGTTACATTAAACCAACATAGTGTTGTACTAGTGGCGTAATGTAACTTTAGCAACTTGTTTTTCCATCAAGTGTTTATTCTTTTATTTTTTTTCTTTAGATACTTAAGAATATAGAAATGCTGTAGAAATAACATACAAGCCTAAAATTGTAACAATCAGTTTTAATTCTGTCCTAACTTTTCTCAACATTGGTTTGAATTTCAATAACCTTTATTTTGTACTTTCTCGCAGTATATATTTTGTATATATTGCCATATAAACACCATGGCATTTCAGTAGAGATATCATTCTGAAGCCGAACACAAAAAATGATGTTTTCTAGCAATTCTGAGTTGTAGTAATTGTAAGAAAACCGCATCTCTGCAAATTGCTTTGTCTTCTGGTTTCCCCATATTGTTTTATATGTAAAACTTCCAAAATGATTTCCTGCTCAGATACTTGTCCCACCCATAAAAATAAGTGAGACCACCATGGGGCAGCCCTCTTTCTTTAAAAAAAGTTTTATCCAAATCGGTGGACATAGGCTATCTAAAAAAAAAACAAGAAAGAAAGAATTTATTTTCTCACTCCAACACAATACAAAAATAATATATCACAATATTTTGTTTCAATATATCACACATCGGACAATTGTATATTACTTTAACAATGTCTAGACTAAATGTCCAAAATCGTCTATTTATAAAAAAATAACATAAATATTTTTTTTCAATTTGAAGAATACAACATATAATACAACTAAAAGATTATCACTATATTAATACATATGTTTACAGTTAGATGAGAAAATTTAGGGCCTCAAAGGTTTTGATTTGAGGTTCTAGTATATGAACATTAGGTTTAAAAAAATATTGGCACTCAAAATGGAAGTTATTATAAAAAGTTGATAATTAATACACTACTTTAATAGTCCTAGCTAAACAAAAGGTTTTATCCCCTATATAGTAATGTAATAGGATTAATCAAATAACACAAATTAACTTAAAAATGTGAAGTGCACATAAAAAAAAGAAAAATTAAATATTATATGAGATACTCTGCTTGAACTAAAGATAGTAAATATTATAGAAACATAGAAATAGGTTGAATTGTATAAACTTCCTCTTTTTGAAATCAGTTAAGAATTGCTACTATTACTCAACATTTGTATTTTATAGCATCAGAAAAAATGCAATAGGAAAACATCCAGATATTGTTTTATTTTCTGGAGGGGGGATTGATTTAGAGTCAAATATTTCATACAGGGAAAGTAGTTATACCGCTCAATTCGGTCTTGTTTACCATGTTTGAATATTATTTGAGTCATACATGATAAAAATAAATTTCTCTATAATCGTGTTTTTTTTTAGAAGAAGAATTATTAATGTTTGTGATTCAGAAATGTTCAAACACAACTCAGTGGTAACTGAGAGAACAAACTTTGGAACAATTCAAGTCCCATCAACCTTTTCTGAAAATTATCAGATATAATTTATTTCACATGATAGTACTCAAATTACTTTTACAATTGAGAAAAAGAGATTATAATTGATGATGTAAGATGAAATCTAGATTCCAGCACTTTGAGGATACTGAGATAGGATGTGAAGATGGATCCATGTTTATCTGGGCATGAGATCTGTTGAGAATGACAAAAGGCAATTAAATCAAGGGGTAATAAATCAAGGGAGGAGACAGCTGTTTACTTACAGCTAGGGCGACCATCAAGGGCCTGTTGAGAGAAGAATATTTACGTGGGAATGTTGACAGACAGACAGCGACAGACAAACTGATGACTCAGAATAAACACTTCTGGAGGAGGTGGAGGATACTGGCTGCTGCAGCCCACCTACATGCCTCAGGCCAGAAAATCCTTGTAGGAAATCTCTTTTCAAGATAGATTTTTTATCGCTGTTGGGAATTTTGAATATTTAATAAAATAATCAAGAGTTATATTACAAATTAGTACACTAAATTCATCGAAGTTTAGATGAAAATTGTACATAATTCAATTAATTCAACCTTATAAGGCGCTGCTTACTACATTAACCAAAGAGTTTTCTTGACTAGTTGCCATTAGAATAGATCCTCAATTTTTTGTATTTCCTTGATCATTTTTACATGGAATTAAAACAAGCCTTTTGTTATCCATTACCTAAAACCATTCACTGCGTTTACAAGACAAACTGACTGACTTGGACTAAGTTTAAGATTCATTGTCATACATTGTGAATTATATTCAGTTTCTGGGCAAATTTAACATCCACAAGTATTTTTAAGAATGCCCAAATGTTTCCTTTTCTTCACCAAATGTGGAATAAATTAAATCAGAGTAACTAATGACACTTATTCTAAATTCCACTGGTAAGCTGTCTAACATCAAGACAATTTAAAATTGGAGAAATATATATGCTGTAAATAATAACTTAGTAGATGTCATTAAAATAATTTTACTGCTTCGGTAAAACTTGTCTTTTGTTGGATTGATAATCAGTAAAATTAAAACCAAAGTTGTGGCAGAATAGGTAGGTACACAAACTTTACCTTTGAATTACTTACCCTGAATAATATTGCTTCATTTGTGATATAAAATTAAAAAAATAAATGGGGAATGACTCACATCCACTAATATAATTGTGGGGTGGAATACCAGACTATTGAGTGTGTCCTCTAATTACATTTCTTAAAGAGTTAATCAACCTCCATCTCATTGGTAAGAGGACTTTAATTTCTCAGTGTCATGGATTTAGCTCTTGAGAGAAAAGATCTTGTTAACTATTTATGCAAATACATCTTTAAAATATTGATTATTTATTTTTTAATGTTTTTATTATCCTTAAGCTTAAGGTACCTATGTGTAATGTCAGTTACTCAATTGGTATAGAACTTATTTTTAATTGTACGAAATGATTTTGAGGTCTCCAATTAGTAAAAAGGTGGTACTGACATTTTGTTTTTGTCTTTGCAGATCTACAGCTGAGTGATTCTGGTTTGTACACATGCACAGCAACGTCTGAAAGTGGGGAGACATCTTGGTCTGCTGCTTTAACGGTAGAAAAACAGCCTGGCCCCCACCTCCACCGTAGTCCTGACCCCTCCACCTTTCCCCCTGCTCCTGGACCTCCCACTGTCCTCAACGCTACCCAGAGCAGCCTGACTGTAGCCTGGACTGAGCGAGTCGGCGGGAGCACTGCAGGTCCTCTCATTGGTTACACTCTAGAGTACTATAGTCCTGATCTTCAAACTGGATGGGTTGTCGCAGCACATCGACTCAACACTAACACTGTGGAGGTGTGTTATTTAGTTGTTTAGGGTTCTGTTAACTCACTGCCTGCATCAATTCAACAAATGTATAATAAATTGTATTGATTTTAACATATTGATTTATTGGTTAGTTTAGTGATTAATAGTATCTGTCATTCAAACAAAGAACGTTTGTCATCCGTAATGTCCAAACAAAATACAATTATGCGTATTAAAACCTCACAATGACGATTAAACAGTGAAAAATCAAATTATGTATTAGATTAAAGTAACTTGTAAGTCTATTTTATAATTAAAGAAACATACCATTACAAAATTATCTAAAATATTATAATGTTCTGAAAACCTTAAAAACCTATACAAACAGTTTTATGATCATTTGGTTAGTAAAGAATATGATGCCTCTAGGTGACGGACTTGAAACCAGACACAGCGTATGTGTTTGTGGTCAGATCAGAGAACGCCAATGGTCTTTCAGTTCCTAGTGAGATGTCCTCGGTTGCCCGAACCCTTGCTGCAGATTCCGAGGCTGTACCACAACACCAGCTGGAGGAGGCTAGAATCCGGTTGGCTGCCAAAGTGGTGACGCTGAAGGAGCTGCGAGCTTCGTCATCCACATCCTGCATTCTCAGTTGGGAGGTAAGTTTCACATCTGAATTTTTTTTAATAATTTGTAACTGTTATATGAACAACATTAAAAGATTTAAAATGTCTGATAATACAGTTATAGTCGTAAAAAATGCAAATGTTACCTCTATGAAATAATCTGTGGGTTGGAGTCTACTTTGATCTAAGACAACATAATTCTTAGCATAAGGTAGAGGCAAGGATAGTTGTCTAACAACACAAACTTTTATGCTACTTTAAGTAGCAATACAAATGAAGTGCATTGGTTTATTAAAGACCCACAACAAATTAAACCCAAACCATTTGCACTTTAACTTAAATGTCATTATTAAATTATATATACATATAAAATTTATAAATTATACTATGATGTGTGTTTGTGCTACATATGTTTCATGTTTAGTGCAATAAAACCATTTTATAACCACAATAGACCAGGTCCGGCAATGAACAAATACTACAATGAATTAGAAAATTAGAATAATTAGTAACCATGAGACACAATTAAAGAGTCAGTTGATCAAGTCAGACTGTTTTCCTAAGCTTTATGACATTTTATTAAGCATTCTATAGAAATTATAATGTTTACATGGTTTAAATATGAGAGAGTATCATGTTGATTGTCAATGATAACTTCTATATTTTCATAAACATTTAAGCTTTTTCAGTACTATTATAAAGGTACTATCATGTACTAATTATTTTTCAGGATTTTTTTAGTTTTTGAACAGCTTACTCAGAAATAAGGATGAAAACATCTATATTTTCTACTTAGACAATAATATTTTACTGTGACACACAATAAATTTGACAGTGACTGTTTATTATATATAAATGACATAGTTACTACTGAAATAGTTTTTCATTTCGTATTTTATGTTGCTTTAAAAAAAGTACTTACTTTTAATTGTATTGTTCTAAGTTTTACATAGTCTTAATAAGATTAATAGACTGTTTTGTTTTGTAGATTCAAGGAAGTGGAGAATACATTGAAGGATTGTACATCCGATACCGTGATCTCTCCGGGGGCTCCCAACAGTTCAACATGGCCACTGTTCTCAACCTGGACACCACGTCCTACACGCTTGCCAACCTCCGCAAGTACACCAAGTACCAGGTGTTCCTTGTGCCCTTCTTCAAAACAATCGATGGACAGCCCTCCAACTCTATGGAAGTGCAGACGTGTGAGGATGGTAAGAAGAGCAAACTTTTCTAATTCAAATGCAAGTGTCTTTACTAAATGAACACAGTTACCATTTTTCTTATTTCAGAACAGTATGTGAACAAGACAATATCTGAGCTAATGACAACAGAATGTAAGCTTGCTCCAGCTGCTCAGCAACCACTCTTGAGTCACTAGTTTCCACCTATGTTATGCCCTTTCTTTTTGGAACCCTTCAGTGCAATGTACGATATGTTTATGTACAATATGTGTAAAGATAGTTTGACTATTAATACGAGGGGTATTAAAAAAATAAGGTTCCCTATGCCGCCGAGACAGAATGCGATATGTTGGGAGAAATCTGGCAACACTGTCTTACTCATCAGCTATCCCTCTCTCGATCCATACCACTCGCGCCTCGCTACGTCCAACAGTGCCGGCCTAGCTGCCTTCGAAGATGGAGCTCCCTATCATTGTTACTATCAGATGCTAAATTCGTGCTATGATACGTTTTTTAAATGCAAAACAGATTTCACCTATTGAAATTCATCGTCAGTTAATCGAAGTTTATGGGGAAAACTGCGACATATTAAGACGTGCGATCCAGAACCACCAGAGAGGGAGATTGTCCAGTGATGTGAGGCTTCTCCATGACAACGCTCGACCTCATGTCTCACGTCAAACTCAAGAACTGCTGACAAATTTTGGCTGGATTATTGTGCCCCATCCCCCCTACAGCCCAGACCTAGACCCAAGTGATTATCATTTATTCCCAAAAATAAAGGAACACTTGGGTGGCCAACGCTTCAGTACCGATGATGAAGTCAAGGAAGAGGTTACTCGATTCCTCAAAGGATTGGCGATTGATTCTACAACATGGGGATAGAAAAGTTGGAGCATCGTCTACAAAAGTGTTTGGACAGAAACGGTGATTATATGGAAAAATAGCTTAACTTTTTAGTTTTAAATTGATGTATAACAGTAAGTAGAAATATAGAGCTGTTTATTTTTAAAAATCATGGGAACCTTATTTTTCTAAATACCCCTCGTACAAACCTTCAATTTTGGCTCAGTTTTTATAAGATTTAATGGTTTTCAGTGCCTTCAGCACCTCCGGATAATGTAGAAGTTGTATGGCTCAACTCCACCGCTGCTTTTGTACATTGGTCTCCCCCTCCACCACAGCACTTCAATGGTATCCTTACAGGTTATACGGTACGTTTTATCCTACAAATTATATTGATTGAATAATTAATGAAAGAAAATACTTCTGGCAATTTTCCAGTAAATGTGCATGCTCTGCTGATATGAACAAACTGTGTTTTAAGTGGAATACTTTTAGTGAATATTCTTATATCATTGTAATGTTTTCAGAACTTGTTTTCTACTTTTTTTACTTAAAATAGAACCATTATTTTAAAATAGTTAAAATTCCCTAGAATGTAAAATAAAATTATACAAATGCTTAAACTTTGTACACATTATTCAGGGAAAAGCCTTAGGCTTCAGTACTTTGAATCAATAAGTGATTTCATGGAACATGTCATTAATTTATAATGTTGGTTGTACTGATAGACTTCTGAAATTCAATTGTCAATCCTAAAGTCCATCAATTCATTGTGCAAGGTTAACCTGGATACCTTTAACACCTTCACTGCGACTTTATACTGAGCAATCTTGAGTACTCTCTATTTCATTACTGCGCCATACGGCATCTGTTGCAGACATTAAAGGCTAGAAGTTAATGGAGGGGTTAGTGCAAGTATGAGGTTATAGCATCATTTTTATTTTTATACAAAAACTACTTCAGTACACAAGTCTCAAAAATTCACTATAATTCAACTTCCAAGTGTTATATTTCATAATCATATCACCACAGGAATTCCTTCAATCATTATGTCTGAACTTTGAAAAGGCAAAGAATAAAAATTTTGGCACTTGATATTTGTTTAAATGTTCTCTAATATAGTTTGAAATAGAATTAAATGTAATAGTTAAGTATGCAAAAAAACTGTTTTTTTCCAGATCGAGCTGAGAGACAGTGCCAACATAGAGGTCTCCAAAATGAAAGTGAATGCCTCCCAGACGTCAGTTCTGTTGCGGAACTTGACTCAGGGCAACTTGTATTCAGCCACGGTGAGAGCTTCAACAGCGGAAGGGAATGGCCCTGCAGCACACATGAGTGTAAGGCATAGCCCTGCCCCTTACCCTGTGGTACCTGCCCCACGACTATGGCTTGTACTGCTGGTAGCAGCTACTGCTGTGGTGCTTGTGACTGCATTTGCTGCTACCTTCTACCTGCGGCGAAAACAAGCCATGACCAAACAGCTGGGACACCTCTCAGGTAATGGAAGACTTTTAAAGTAATTCAAGACGCTTGACAGTTCCAAACCATTGCTGCCTAGAATAAAATTTAGAGTTTTTTTAATAAAATACTTTAAAATAACTGGATTATTTATATAATATAATCATAATAAATTGTAATTAAGTTTATTAAAATGTATTATTATTGTTTAGTGATGATGCATGTATTAATGACAAATAAAATATTATTTTTGTATATCAATTTTTGAAATTTACATACAAAAAATCTTATATAGTTATCATTTTCATGTGTATTATTTTATTATTCACTTCAGGGCTTATAAAAAAATTAAAAGAATACTTAGCAGCAGCAACTTATAACATTATGAGAACAGCATAAAAACACACCAATTCTGAAATAAGTTGAGGTTTTTCCCTATTTTATTCTGCTTGGAAACCTAAGTTACAAGACTAGTTGTTGTTTTAAAACTAGCTGTGGTGTTTTCTAAAAGTACTTGCTAAATTTTAGCAATCTCTTATTGTGTACTCCTTCCTATATGTCACAAAAATTCATGCCGTTTAGGTTTTTCCCTTATATTGAATTGCACTAAGCCCACATAATATAGTATGATTATGTTTTGAGTTTTTGGCTATAAAACATTCATACAGAAACAAATAAATATTCTTAATATGTTACAGTTATCAATTTAACCAAGGGTTGAAGTTTCAAAGGGTATTTTTACATAACTGGCATAGCCTAACAACTTCAAAAATTAAAATTTGGAATATTTTCAGTTCCAGTGAATGGAACTGATCTAGGACTGATGGGTGGAGTCAAGGAGGCATTGTGGATAGAAGTACCACACGACACCCACCGCAAACACATGACCTTGGAGAGCAGTGATTACGCAGAAGTTGACACACAGAATCTCTCTAGTTTCTACAACAGCCGCAAGGAGACACTTACTCCATATGCGACCACCATTCTAGTTCCTAACCGCCAGGACAGCTGTAGCGTGAGTTCATATTTTAAATGGCTCTTTCTCAAAAATGAAACCCTGAGTGTAAAATTTACAAGTATAGTATTAAAAACCTCCTTCGCTGATATACACAAATTTAGGTCATTTTTGTAGACAAACAAAATGTTGACAGTCTGCATGTCATGTCATTTTGATCTATCATGGTTTGTTTTATGGAAAACTCATATATCTGGGAGTCGTCTCCTGGATTGTGTGTGTGTCTCTCATATAACCACATTTATGTTTATTGTAAACTAATGTTCATCTTATATCCTCTGCAGGAAACTGGACCACTGATTGTTCCTATTGCTGTCAGCTCTTCTTCTGGAACCAAAACCTCCAATTCTGGAGATTCATGGTCTCGGCAGCAACAAGATCATAGAGGTGTGTATTAAGCTTAACTTTATCAGGAGATATCCTGTCTGGCACTGGGTCTGGTTTGATTTGGTGACCTACTACATTATGTTGGAAATATTGAACATTAAAGGAATTCCTTTGCACTGAATGAATTAGGTTTCAAATTCGTGTAATGCGGTGAATAAATAATTCTGTACCTACTTTCTTGTAGCGTATTGAAGAAGTTATTCTTTACCTTACTTCAAGTGTTTGTAAATACTTTGAAGGTGTAATTCCATACTAAGGCTTCAAGTTCTTATAGTCAGGGCTATTACTAGGGTTGGTGATATCTGGGATACAAATATAAATATAATTTTAAAATGATCATTTCTACATTAAGTCACATTATAACAAAACAAAAGTTATTAATGAGCATATTTTTATTGCATTTCCACATAAATGTTAAATCGGTGTCAGCTAACCATATACTGTACAGACCCTTGAAGTGGCAACTTGTCTGGCGATGATACAACTACTATTTATGTATCTGATGGTCAGTTTTAAATGTATCATGCTAGGAAAAATTATCCTTTTATATTTTTAACCATTTCAACTTCCACCAAAACTAGTTTGGCTGTAAATCAGTTTCCTTCTTAGGAAAAATTCCTCTATTGATTTCAAGAAAAACCAGGTAGTGTGCTTATACAGTGCCAATAGGCTCTTAACTGTTAGGTTCATCATAGATAGAGATGGTAACATCAATTTAGCTATGTTTAGTACATCAAAGGCAACAAAAACATCACCATTATTTTTAATCCTTCAGGAAGAGTTGTTATGGTTATGTTGACGTGATAGGATATTTGTAACATAAATATGTTTTATTGTTGGAATTTCCAAAAATTATCAAAGTTTTAGTATCATCGGTGACTTAAAATAGGAAGATGTTTATCTAGGGATAGAATGACTATCAATCAGATCTTGGAGGCCTGACCAAACACCTGACTTTAATCAGTGACTACTTATTTCAAAAGCTATATTTTTGTTTTAAAGCATTTAGACTGTAGCTTTCTTCCACATAAATTGATAACTGCACAGCATGTCAGATAAATGCAGGTGCCACAATGTGTTTTCAATTATTTTCCAATATTATCTTGGATGAAATGTCATAACAAAAGACATGTCAAATATGACAACATTTAAGTAAAATAAAGGGCAAGTCATTTGTCTTGTACAATCCTATTATATCCTAACAAAAATCAATTTGCAATATTTTTTCTAAGGTATGTCATAAAACAAAAAAATAAATTCTGCAATACGTGCTACCAAAAGATTACAATTATGGTATTTAAAATAAAATGGAATTTCTAATAAGGCTTAAACAATAAAACTAGGAGATTTAAAGTAGTTTAACTAGTATTTACAATTTTAGATGAGAATGGTCTCTACTCGTATTATCCAGTTGAGAAGAATTGCCAACAACCGAATTGGAATGAATTTCTTCCCCCACCTCCGCAGCACCCACCACCGCCTCGTCCTGTTATGCAGGTGACATTTTAACTTCAGCTGTTTCTTTTTCATAGCAACTGTTACAATAAATCTCATGGATCAGCTCAAAGTAAAGTTTGTACCAGAGTAAGATGACATTGACATGCTATTTTATAATTTTTCATATCGGATTCTAATTTGAAAGCAATTCTATTTCAGTTGCAATAATTATAACAGTTGTTGTGATCTATAAATAAATAATATATTATGAGTCATTGTGATTATAATTAACAAATTACAAATATCTACACTTTTAATAAACAAAGATAAATTTCTGTTTTCAAAGATCAAAAATGATTTATAGATAAAACAAATATAAACATTAGATGTATACACTTAATTATAATTCATTTTGATTAAGGGTTAAATGTTGATAACTCACTATTATACCTTTTCTGTACTATTCAATGGACATAATATAGCTGAATGGTTTTTATATCAGAGATTTGTCAATAGTATATTTCATAGTTTAATCTTATGTGAATGCATGCCATTTTCACTTCTGATGCGAAATATAGTCATAACACCTAACATCTTTACATCTAATCAGAGTAAAGTTCAGATAGCAGTTATTTTATATTTTAATATATTGCAACTAATTTGTGGTTTTAATTACATTAGTTTTAGTTACCGTTATTCAAACAAAGTGTTGATATCACTCAAACTAGATGTTAGAGTAAATTACTTCAACTGTTACGAGAATATTGGCTCTTGGCTTGGTATCCATTTAACAAATTAGCTGTGGCACCACTGTACAAAGAGATACACACAGTCACAATGATTGTGTTGTTCACAGTTACCATCAAGTGCCATAGTACAATTTAATTAAAAAGTTGCAGCAGCTAATTCATTCAAAAGCCATTAATCGCACAAGATGTTGAATGATTTTAAGAGCAATTGAGTAAGAATAAAATTAAAATTCAATTGATTGCTGTTAGACTAATGGCTGATAGCTTAGTTCATTTGTTCCATATTTTTCACATCTCACTGGTATGTCTCACAGAGCGGGATGAGCTGTGGCAGTCCCCAGATGTCCAAGCGGAGTGGAGGCAGTCACAATTCCAGGGAAAGCACTCCCGCCACCAACAGTGTGTATCCCCACCAGTGGACCCATCATCGTCCCCCACCACATGATCACCCCCCGCCAGTGAGTCACCACCACAAATAATTTTCATTAACAATAGTTTTATCAATAAAAATATCAATATCAACGTTAAAATGACAATAAATACAAATTACTAAAAAAAAAGGAATAAATGAATACCAGTACTTTCTGGACTTATTTATTTTGATAAATAAGAAAAATGTTTCTTGTGCTGAATCTATTTCTGTATGAATGACTATAACATTATACCTACAATATCTCGAAAGTAACTTGAGTTTCCGAAAATGCAACGTAAAGTCATAAAGTATAAAAGTTTATATTGGATCCAAAATTATTAAAATGGAAGAACATTGATGTATCCATGGACGAATTTTTTTCAAAACCATTTCAATACTCCAAAAGTATTACTCATTCCCACAATGGTATTTCCTATTAAAGTGGTTCAGATGCTATTAAATGAGATCAAACAGTATAGGTAACTGTCTGACATGTTTGGTATAAACTGTATGTTGGTTTAGGTGCCCAGCTTCCAGTCCGGCTACCATACAGGGAGCAGTGGCGGTAGCTCTTGTAAATACCACCAACAGGGTAATCCCGCTTACAGGCGCGACAACAATGGCCCCCACGATAACACTGTGTTACACAGACATCCCACCAACTTCACCAGGTATGATACACAATTATTATAGAATGTTTCCACACCCATGTCTCATTCTTACCTGTTCACACCCAGGTTCATAAATACCTGTGAATAAGCAGTTCCTGCTTCAATTGCCATTTTCCTTGGTCCTGATAATCTATACTATTAATCCAATGAGAAAATCCATTTATAGAAAACTACAATATTTTAACAACTAAGTTATAAAAAAATTAATTTTAGGGCTTTAAACTTACAAATACACCTTTTATATACACAATTATGCAGTGGTTCAGCTTTATATCCTTGATTTTGGTGGTATTTTCATTACTTAATCTTTGAGGAATCATTGGTAGCAATCAATATTGTAGCCATCATTTCAAACTTTCAACCAGCATTAGGTTTGTTTCAAACTGTCAGAGATAGATGGCTACTTGGTCAGTTGCTTCACAATTAATACTCCATTTACTCACATGTCTCTCTAACAATTATGTATAATTAGGTATTGATCTCAGAAATAACAAAGAATTACATTTTGTACAATAAAAACTGGTATGAAATACTCACATCAATACCATATAATCATTAACACCATTATTGAACAATCCACAATCACAGATCCAGTCAGAGCCATTTAAAGGGTTGAGTGATTTCAAGGTGAGAGTAGCCTCAGAGCCTCCCTCTCCCCACGAAAATAAAAAGGTATGCTATCACTTACGCCAATCATCATTCGTTTAACCAAAACTGAACACAGGCAAACCTTACTCACCAAACACCAAGATGATTGTGAACACTGGAGTAAGATTTTTATTTAATGATAATGAAGAAAATTACAGTTTATTTATACATTACTAATTATATATTTAGTTAGATTATAATATTACAATGTTTATTAATACGTTCACGACAACGTGTACCCAATTGGGTGTGCACCTGATGGAGTACATGTTGCTATGCATTTCCTTATTGTGCTTTTATTGTTTGCCTAGGTGGTTTGTTTAATGTAATCCCACGCTTAAATAAATACCTTAGACTATTATATACCCCGTCAGGCGCACAATTGCTTAATTTTTAAGGTAACTTAATTTTTTAGATACCCCTTCGGGTAAACAAAGAAACATGAAAAACTTGAAGAAATATTTTTTTGTGCAAAATTGCGAAGCTTACATACATTTTTTGTTATACTTAGAGTTTTAACGTAAAAGAAGGATTACGATTCTTTGCCATTATTATTCAAAAGTTCAACGGCTTATAAAAAAGTCAAAATAAGCTGTTGTGAACGTGTTAAGGAGACAATTTTAATTACAGTACAAGTAAGCACATACTAAGGGTCACTTATTATTACACTTCTTGCTTCAACCTGAAACAACAATGCCCCTCCCTTAGCTACACCCATAGCACCCAGGGTAGCTAGCCCTAGTCCCCTACCCTTGGAATGGCCAAGGATTCAGTTGACTATTGAGATTTTATACTGGCATTTTGATGAAATTGATTGGTTTTTAAAGACAATGAAGAATGGTTAATTTATTGATTAACTGTTGTTCTATTGGAGTCTGATATTTTGACTCCTCAAAAACCATGTGTCAAAACTGTGTGTATTTCAATTTAGTTATATATGAGTGCATGGTATATGCTGTACTTTACATCACTGACAGAATTACTAATAGAAAGATTTTTTGTAATAGTTGCCGACTAGAGCAGACTAATTGTGATGCCAACTGTCACGCCAAGGATAGGGGAGTCCAGTCATCTATCCAGAGGCACCATCCTAAAGGTGTGTAAACATTTTCTTACTTAGTTGGCAAGTTAATTAATTGGGATTACTTCCAAAATTTAATCTAGCACATCCTTTTTTCCTTCAAAATTTTGTTTTCAATATTTTATATATTTTATTATAGTTCAATTATTTATTTATATTATGTTACTAATTTATAACTGATTTATTCTTAATGATTTGGCACTATATACCAGGTAAACAATTCACTATAGATTTTTGAGGCAGATGTTTTAAATGATAATGTACTGATAAATAATTAACAAATGTATATAAAAATACAAAGTATTTAACAGGAATAATATTAAATCTTCAGCCCAGCAGAACTAGATATACTAAAATGTGCAGGTAAACTGTATGACACGGTTTAATTTAGCATAGCCATTTGTATGTATATGGAAATATAATAATATTATATTATTTAGAAATATTATAAAATTTAGATATAGCTAATCATACAGAAAGGTGTTGAAATATACACATAAGTATAAAATAGTATTTAGAAATGAAGTTTTACTATAAAAATATACAGTGCTATTGTTTCACTGAATAAGGAAGGCTTAGAAAACCAAATAATCAATACAATTACATAACTGAGGATGACGTTGGGTTTGTGCAAAAATTTAATAATGTTTACATAATTATGATGCTTTTCTAAAATACTTTATATTGAGAAGGTAAACTTTGTAAAAACCCTAATTAAAATGTTATTGTTAATATGAATTTTTGTATTTTAAAATTACATTTTCTCAATAGAATTAGTTATCAATATTTTATGTTTGAAAGTCAAATATAATGTTACTTCTATAACAAATATTTGGGATTTTCAGTCTTATATTAATTATTTGTAATGTTACATTCTTATATTTCAAAAATTCTAGTATGGTTGAACCAGTATAACTAATGCATGTTCCTTCAAAGTGAGCCATTACTGTTATATTAGTGCTATTAAGTTACATAATGCAAAACCACTATTCAATACTAATGGGATCACTATATGCTGAGGGGTTATGGTGGCACATAACACAACATCAAATTACGAAACTCACAAGCCATATATCTTATGTGTGAAGGAAAGTCTATTAGTAAATAATTATATAAGTCCATTGATTGTTTTGCAAATCTTCAATTCTTGCAGTTTTACATTTGTATAAACCGTTTGTTGAAGTGAAATGCAGCCTAACATCTGTCCAGTATAACATAGACTCGAAGAGATTGAATATTGTTGATCTAATAATTTCTCTGTAAGAGCAAAAAGTGTGCATGTTCAAGACATCTTCAGTAAAATTAACAAAGAATTTTAATTATAATTGTTTCTCATAAATCATTTTAAATGTGATTACAGGCAATTGTTCCGAGTACAGTGACTACGGTGAGGGGGAGGGCCAGAGGTCTAGGGAGGGGGAGGAGGGAGGTTATAGCAGTAATAGTTGTTGTTCCTGCAGTGAAGCCTCCTGCCAATATGCCCAAACCTGTCCAGAATGTCCCACAGCACACTAAATGGTAAGGGTACTTCCTCATGAACATTTACAAGGTTAAGGAAGATTTGAGTGCTGGTAAAATTCAGAATCTTGAATCCAATTCTAAATATAAAGTTTATTCCTTATTCTTGAATCTCAAATCCTAATAGTTTTTTCGCCTAAGTTTAATTTAAATAAAATCATCACCAAACCAATCTCTGCCATTCTTACATCTTTGAAGATAACCCGTTAGCACAAAAAGTAACCCAGGAATACCACTCTATTTTAAAAGGATTGATGGATATTCAGAAAAATGGCCATATTTCATAATAGTAATGAATAAGCATTAACCTCTCTACCTTATACATTCATTTGATATTTATAAAATGGGCTTACAGAATACACATTGTACACACACACACACACACACACACATATATATGTATCCATATTTTTTAGATAAAATGTGTATTTGTATTACTTCTAAGATGTATTTTAAACTTCAAAGGTTTTAAAAATATTCAAACCACCTCTTCTCATGATAACAAAATTAAGGTATAAATAAACATATTTTTATAAAGTACATATTTATAGAATAACACAAATTACAATCTTAAAAAAGTCAGTGATCATCTATTTGTTGCCAACCAAGCAACAGAAACCTACACATAGAAACAGCAGATGATTGTACATGAACATAAATATAGAAAATATGAACTGCAATCAAAATTTTATTTACAAATCAATGAAAATTTGCTACTTTTATTAATATGGTTTTCATTAAAAAGTAAGACAAAAAACATTTTAGAGACCAGTAATTTCCATACTACCGGTCAGCTGTTGTCCGCAAATAGGCACAGAAATCTCACGGCGTACATAAATATAGAAAAAAGTAAAAATACTCAAAATATTATTCAGCAAATAATGATGATTAAGAAAAATGTGTATAGCTACATATCCATAGATTTTCAAATGTAAAGTAAAACAAAACACGTTTTAGCAATTGGTAATTTGCATAATGCTAACCGATCAGCTGTCTAATAACTACAAAATTTGTTACTGAGAGAATATAATTTTGTATTGTACTTTACAGTAAAAAGTAATATATTTAATATTGTACAAAATGAGTATTTAATGAAACAAAACTGAGTGTGAAACAAAATTACTTACCGTGGGAAAAAAATTAATTCACAACATAAAGCTACTAAATACTCAAGGATCCATGTTTCCTGTTCATATTCAAAATCCTCTTTGATATGATAGTTAGAAGATGGCATATATTTTGAGCTTACTCTCATATGCATGTAAGTGGTTATTATAAAGCATGCCAATCTATTTACAATGTGTTTACATGGACCAGGCATATTTCTTTGGAACATGATTTCCATCTTATGGATAGTTTGGTTTACTGCAAACAGGTCGGTAATATATTTGTTATAATTTTAATTTAACTTCATCATTCAAAAAACAATAGATACAAAGACTACACTTCGATCAGCTATGAATCCAAAAACAGTTTTCCAAAGATCAGCTCAATTCTGTTTTCTTGTGAAAAAATTACAATCTCCACCACCACGTTTTAATTATATGATCTCACAGGCAGGCAAAGTATCTATTCTCATGTATGTATTTAAACATTTATTTATTTTTGAATTTTGTTCTAGTTGATTTGAACTTCGCTTGTCTTCTACTTAATGTTGGCAGCATTCAACATGTGATGTGTATATGCAGAAAACTCCTCATGTAATCCACAGGTAAGTTATACTGAAGTACATCTTTACAAGGTAGTGATTTTATGCAAGTTCAATTCGGCAATCAAGAATTATCAGGGTGATTGCAAACTGCATACTTAGTGCTAAATAATAAATCAATAAAGTGCTAAATATAGTATTTCTACTGTAAAAACAACATTGTTTATTTAGTAATTATCAATAATATTACTAATTTTAGTTAATCTTATCTATTTATTGATAAGTACCTGTAATTATGAAAAATGTACCAGTTGTAGAAATTATATACACATGTGAAGCTTTTACTTTGGAATCAACTAATTAGAGTTAAGTCAGGCCCAAATGAATCTACCATTTTATTTGTTTTATCAACACTAACTAAGCTGTTTTTTATTAATTGTACAATATCCAGTTAGCTACATACATGTTATGGCAGCTTTTACAATTTAAGTGTACCTGACTTATTGAGTTGATATTGTTCTCAATCTTTGATGTTACTGGCTGATGCATGGCTACTTACTGCTGTCTAAACATCTAATCTTCCTTTAGTCATGATAACAGTACAAATTAAAATTAACTGGGAAATATTAATCTAAATTATTCAAACAAATTACAGTAAATTTTCAAAAATGTCTCTGCCGACTTCAATTAATTTTTCTGCTCTCTAAGTATGGCTCTTTTTTCTTTCCATAGTCCAACAGGTCTTTCCTTTAACTATGTAAAAGCTTCATTTATATGTCAAAGTAGCGCCTCACGGAAATTAACTTTGACCTCGTAAACTTTCTCCTTCATCCATCCCTATATACAAAAATCCAACATCGTGTGATCTGGTGACCTGAGTGGCCATTTTATAGACCTCTATGACCGATCCATTTATTTGGAAACTATTGATTTAAGTAGATGGAAACAATATTTTTTAAATGTGGCGATACGCCATTATGTTGTACAAGTACAAGTGGCATCGCGTTGTAAGAGGAACATCTTCAAGAAATATCAGTAATTTTTCTTAAAGAAACTGTAAGTATATCTGACCTGTTAAGCGGTCTGAAAAATTAACGGTCCAATCAGCTGATAATGAATAATACCACACCACACGTCAATGCTAAAACGCTGTTGAAAGTTACGTTCAATTGTTGCATGGGGGTTCACTTCTGTCTGTGAATGTTGGTTTTGTAAATTATTGATATCATCACGAGTGAACTGTAATTCATCGGTAAATAAAATATACTTAGAGTCGACAATGTGTGGTTAACCATATGCAGTGATCAAGCAATGAGCATTGTCTCCTGGATGTAAATGCTGTATTTTTTGTTTATGGTAGGGGATATAGCTTGTTATTATTGAGTGTTCTTCATATTTTACTTTGCCTGACCCTGAACCGTTTAGGAATACGTCTTGTTCTATTACCTGGAATATGTGCAACAGCAGTAACAATATTTTCCTACAATAACGTTGACAGGAGTGGTCATACTGGAACTTTGCGCTAGGACATGATCCTGTTTCCTGTAAACGTAGCACTAACTTTTATTTTTTTTTATTTTATTTATTTATTACATGAACATTAAGAACAGTAATTTGTCAAGTTTACAATAAGTAGAATTAAGGGAGACGTGTTCATTAATTCCAGGAACTCTTCTATCTTGTACACAGGATTCTTTAAACAGGAATTCTTTAAGCAAGCTCTTCAGTCTGTTGCCAGTCAGGGTCCGGAGGTGGTCTGGAAGGAGGTTTTTCAGTTTTTGGCCTACGTATGACGGTTTTTTTTCTCGAAGAGGGCTGTTCTATGTTGGGGTAGGACGAATCTAGAGGCATGGCGTGTGGGGTAGCTGTGAAGGTCCATGTGAGTCTGCAGGTTTAGTGTGTCTGCATATAAAATGGCTTCATAGATGTAGAGCGCAGGTACTGTTAGTATGCCTAGGGTCTGATAGGCTTGACGACAGCTTTGCTGGGACTCCAGGTTTGCAATTGTCCTAATTGCCTTCTTTTGTAGTACAAGTACTCTCTTCAGATTTCCCGAGGAGCTTCCCCAGATTGTAAGACCATATCTAATATGAGATTCTACTAGAGCGTAGTTATGCCATTTTTGCCGCTTCCTGAGTGCCAACCCATTTAATGCGTTTAACAACATAGACACCAGTGCTGATTTTATTGCAGATGTGCTTTACATGGTTGAGCCCATGTGAGTCCATTATCTAGAGTTATTCCTAGAAACTTAGTCTGATCAGCCACTGCTACATTGGGGATACTAGTGGGTAGAATTTTTTTCTGCTAAAATGTACTTGTGTTGTCTTGTCAGGGTTTATTGCTAAATCATTTTGTTTACTGTAGGCTATGGCTTTTTGAAGAGATGCAACAGAGTTGTCGTACAATTCTTGAGCTGTGTCATTTTTTAAAAGGAGGGTTGTATCGTCTGCATACATTATGCAGCTGGTACTGTAGTTGTGAATTTAGAGCTGGGAAGTCATTAGTCAACAAAATGAATAGAACAGGTCCCAGCACGGATCCCTGAGGAACTCCTCTTGTTATTGGTTTAGGATCTGATCTGAACATGGTAGTAAGGCCAGCTGTAGTATGTTGGATGTCTACAACTTGGGATCTCTCTTTAAGGTAGCTGACAAACCATTTGTTTTCTAAGCCTCTTACTCCTAAAGTTATAAGTTTTTTAGAGATCAGCTCATGTCCCAAACAGTCGAAAGCCTTGCTGTAGTCCAAAAATAAGGCTGTTACAAATTGTCCTTCATCTATGCTGTCGATTATAGACTCAACAAGGCTTATGATGGCAGAAATAGTTGATTTTCCTTTTTGGAATCCATGCTGACAGTCAGTAATTAAGGCTTGATTTTTGAGATGGGTCATTAACCTGTTTAGTACTATTTTTTCTATAATTTTTTTGAAAAAGTTGAATTAATGATATGGGCCTGTAATTTTTTGGGTCGGTTTTTTGGTCCTTTTTTATGCTTTGGATATACCCTGGAGACTTTCAGTTTGGTTGGAAACTGCCCTAATGAGAAAAGATTTATTTATTATGGATGTGAGAGGGTTAGTTAATTCTTCTGCACAGTGTTGTTACGGTTTTTGATGAGAATTCGTCTATGCCACTGGATGGTTTGTTTTTTAAGCTATGTATGACTTGATTTACTTCTTTGCATGTTGTGGGAGTCAGATAAAATGATTGTGTTAAAAGAGTGTTTGAAGGGTTTTGATCCTCTTCCAGTCTGCAGCCTCCCAATTGTTGATTGTTCTGTTGAACTGTTACTTCTGCTATCTGAGTAAAAGTAAGTGTTGAATTGGTCAGCTACCTGAATAGGATTGTCAACAACTGTATTGTTGATGTTGAGCTTAGGACAGTTTTGACTAGGTTTTTTTGGCATTTCTTTCTGTGTTTATAAGATCCCATACAGCTTTTGACTTATTGTTAGAGGTAATTATTTTCTGTGCATTAGCATTTTGCTGTAATGTCCTTAGTGTGATGTCATACGTCTTTTTTATGTTTACCATTGTTGCTTTGTCTTGTGCCTTTCCAGTTAATTCATAGGTTTTCAGGGCCCGTAAGTAGGCAGCTTTGATCTCAGCTGATTCTCGGTTATAGTAGTCAATAGGCTTGCTTTTTATTTTATTTTTGTTCTTCCTTTGTGGCAAGATATGTCCAAGGCAGTTTCGCAGTGCTCCTTCAAAAGTGTTAAAGGCTGATTCTGCATCTTCGGCATTGTGGACAGCATCCCAGTTTTTTATGGAGAGTAGGGATTTCAGCTGGTCAAGGTTTTTCCTACCCATTTGTCGCCTTAGAGTTTGTGAAGTGGTATTATTTTTGCTGAAGACCAGACTGCACATTTGAGCTGTATGATCTGATAGCCCAGTTTGTAAGACTGTTGTACTAAGGTCATGGTCTGGAATATTAGTACATATGCAGTCAATTGATGTGCTTGTGTCAGGTGTAATGCGAGTTGCTGGGAGAGGAATTCTTCTCATATTTTGTGTTGCCAACTCATTTTCAAGCATCAGGCTGTCATGGTTATTAGGTTTTAAACTGTCAATGTTTATGTCTCCCACCAGAATTAATGACTTATTATGAGCTTGATAATGGTCCAGGGATGTTCGATAGGATGTCCAAGCTAGTTTGAATATTTACCACCTGGGGGACGGTAAACACCAAGGAGATAAAGATGCTTCCCATTGTTTTGTGATATGAACCATTGCAGCCTCAAATAGTTTTTCTTCACAATGGTTAGTAATGTCAATTGCTTCTGTGTCATTTGTTAGGTTGTCCTTACAATAAATAGCTACTCCCCTAGTTTATGTTCTCTTCTACAGTACTCAGACACAAGTGTGAAGCCTTCAAGTTTTGTGTTTTCAATATCACTTTGTTTGAGGCCATGCTCCTGTTAAAACTACAAGGCTGGGCATATTTCACTTAACAGGTGATTTAGCCGGTTTATTTTTGTAGACAGGCCTCTTATGTTTTGATGACATATTGTTAGGCTATAATTTTCTTCTGCTGAGTGTTGCCTAAAAAAAACAGTTTCTATCTTCTGAGAATGAGTTAATGGGATCTCCCGTTCCAGTGACATCATGAGCAGGAGTGGAGTGCAGACTGGTTGAAATATTCAAATAGTGCTGGTTGATTCTAGTGTAGTAGTCAATGTGCTTAGTAAAAAAGTCTTCCAGGTTTTCATTGTCAGGTCGTATTCTTGCAGTCATCGGGGGTAGTCTTTCTTTCACAGTGCTTGAAGGATAAGTTGATGGGTGGGGTTCCTTTTTGTTGGTTGGAGTAGATGTTATAAGTGACTTGGGGGTTTGGTCTTCAGAAGGAGTTTTTGCATTAGGAAACAAAGGTTTTCATTTTTTTTACTTGAAGGGAAACACTGAATTTGTTCTCTTCTTTCTTAAAACACTGGTTTCTTTATATTGTTGAACTGAGTTTTATTTTTATGTATTGGCATTTTCAATTCAGGGACACACTCTTCTGTGATTTTTGTTACTGTTAGGTTCTTTACGGTTGCTTCAAGATTTTTCAACTTTTCTTCCAAAATGAATGTGATGATTTTTTAAATAACCCATTTCCAGAAGAAGAGAGGGGGAAGTGGTATTTGTTTGAGAATCAGGGGTCAAAGTTTGAGTTTCTGCATTACAAAACAACCTATTGTAGCAAACAAACTGTTGTAGCATATGGAATTCTGCAGTAAGGGTAATGTTTTCTGTATTCTTCTACAGTGGCTTTAGCACTGCCTTCACCATAAATAAACACCATATCAGCATGTTCTTCACTTGTAAATAAGTGTGGCATTTCTACTCCATTTCCATACTCTAAAATTACAGTTTTTCTTTTGTTCAACTATTGATTTTGGTCCTTTTAACATATTTTAAAAGTAAATTCCATTAAAAAGTAATAATTTTTACACAAACAAATTAAAATATAGAAATTTTTTAGATTGTATTTCTTTACTCACAAATACAACTATTTTAAAATATTCCTTAGGCTATTTATTTTGAATATTTGAAACAGAATCAACAGACATTTTAAACATATAGATAATTTAACATTGTACTGTGCAAATTACAAAACATATACATAGATTTTCAGCACCACATTGTCTACCAAAGAAGTAAAAATTGGAAAACTGAATGTTGATTTAAGTCAGTTTAAATCATAAAGAATCATAACATAGCATTTTTTAATACTAAGTTATAGGCCTAACTAATATAATGAAAAGAGTATGCAAAAATCTAGTTATTCATACTAAGGAAGTTGAATTACAAGAAGTGCAAATAATAAATATTCGAGTTAACATTTTGTGTATAAGAATGGTATGTATTAGTAAAAATACATTAATTTATTCCTTGTGCAATATTTATTTGTAATAAACAAAGGATAACAAGTTTCTGTAATGATGGTATACACCAAACATATCAATTTAAAACACACCTTATGGATCAGTTTCCACAGAATCACATTGGATATTAGCCAGGTAAACCAGCATTGTGCTAACCGAAATGGTTTTTATTTTTACAGGTAACAAAAGTTAACTTTAATAACTGTTTATTAAGCAGTTATCATTTTATACAACAGGTGTTAAATCAAAGTATATTTCTTTAACTGGTATAAACAAAATAAAATGTTCAGAACCAAATTAATATATTATTAATAAGTAAAATTGTAAACTACAAATGTAATTGTAAACTACTAATGTAATTGTAAATTGTGTACCCAAGCTGATACCATGATAATGTTCCAAATGCAAAAGTAATTTATTATATTCACTGCTTAAAAACCCTTTTCCAAAATAAAATCACTTAATTAATCATATAATCTCAAAAAAATAAATAACAGTTGTTCGAAATTATTTCATCTAGAGTGTAGATTCTCTCAATAACTACTTTTTAAATATTACTGTTTATATAGGTAAACAATTTTCAAAGTTCACCAAATCACCATTTGTGATACAAGAGATGAGGAAAATAGGCCAGTTGTAATTATTATAGTTTCTATTCTAATTTATAGCTACACTAAAAACAATCAGAAACATTATAAATAAATGTAACATCTTGGAATCTTCTCTTATACGATAGGCAGGCCTGTACTCAGACTTTTTTTGGACAGTTTTACATGGGCCCGGGCCTTCAGGGGGCCCAACCCAACCTCTATTTGAAGGGACTGTGTCGATGAACGACGGTGGTGGGATATAATGAGGCCTAGCCAAATATCTTTTCTGGGGCCCAAAGCTGAGTACGGCCCTGCTGATAGGTTATAACTTTCATCTGTATGAGTTTATATTATTAAAACCTACAAAATACTACCAAAAAATGTTTTATAGATGAATATAAAAACTTATATTTCCTTTCTTAATACAGAAATGAAATTACAATCTTGGTTTTTAACTCCTAGAGTCAGTTGTCAATGACATTTTAAAATAGTCAAATCACCATTTATTATGTTAATAAAATGAACTGCAATACAAATTATTCAGTTATGAGTGAGTTACAACGTTAATTGGTTTAAGTTATTCCATTGAGATAAATTATTGAATTGACATATTTACCTATTGAATGTACAGTATTGTTATTGGATGTGTTAATTATACTGAGGTTTTATATGTAACTGTCCCAGTATAAATATTGGTTGACGTGATTGAGATTTAAATTGTGGTTAATTTCTACTCATATAAATGTATCCAGGTTTTAATCCAGTGCATATTAACCCATTTAACTTTACCATGTATACTTTAGTTAGTCCAATATATGATTTTTTCCATCCCAAAAATATTTGTAAAACATATTAAAAAGCCCTTTTTTAATCAAATATGTTTCTTTTTCAGGTGTCATTTCCTGAGGAAACCATCTCTTTGCGATTGTAGAAGCTAAATGGCTGTGTCTGTTAATTTAAGTTATATTTTAACACAATCTTGTTAATGCTAGAAACAATTACAATAAGTATTAACAATGTAAATATTATTTTACTTTAGGTATTTCTGATTAACAAACAACAGCCCATCGCTAAGGGGACTTAAAGATTGTTATTATGAGTCTAGGTAAATGATGCTTGGCAAAACACTTGTTTTGTAAAAACAGATCTCTATTTTAAAACTTGCATAACTAAAAAAAAACACACACACAAATATTCAAATCTCTTTTTTAAAGACAGTTTAAATTCTTCCATTTATTGAAATAAAATAGTTGGAAATACTGAAGAATTTATCACATGAATATTAAAGTTTTAAGTTTTAGTTAAAATACAATACAAATCAAAGACATTAACTTTTTCAAAAGTTATTTTTGTAAGAAATCAATATTTAATTACTTTAGCCAATTTTGATTGATTTTAAATAACTGCAATAAATCTACAAATCAACATCAACAAATAAAAACATGTATATATATATATATATATATATATATATATATATATATATATATTAATTTTGAGTTAATGAATTTATCAACATCGCCAGTTTTCTGGTAATTAGCACTTATTAAAAACATAAGTCACAGCATCATCTTTAATTAAAACCTTCTTGGTTTTTTATGTAATATTTGGCATAGTTAAATTGATCCTGCTTTGTTCGTCTTCTGTAATATTGAGCAAGAAGCATTTCCATGTAGTTCTGGCATCTTCTACTAGATATCAGCACTTCCTTAGTCCTCTGTCATGAGTGTTTGCACCTTGGTGAGATCGCTGTAGTCTCACAGTGCAGACAGCTACCAATTGTAGCATTTCACCTTTCCTGGAGTACTGTATGGTTTTATTTCCAGTGTTTATTGTGCTATAGAAATATATACAATGCACAAATAGACAATTGGATTTGTTTTATGATGTTGACATGGATAGTGAAAATTACTTACTGAACAATTTATAAAACAAAAATTGTACAGTAACAAAAATTTGAAAAAGACACTAAAAATACTTTTTTACATAAAAAAGTATATATCTAAACTCTATAAACTTGTCTTTAAAAAATAAAATAAAAAACCGCAAAGAAATTCTGCAATACAACATATTTTAAGATTAATAGAAATCATTAAGGGGCTTTAACTTTTAAAACAAAAGTACTTTTCTTTTTAATCACATCTATTAAAGTGTCTTAAATTTTGGTCCAGTATTTTTGAACATCTTTTAACTTATTATAAATGTAACATTCAAGATTCAAGAAGAAAGAAGAGGCTGGTCCAGAAAATTTAATCTCAGAAATATGAAGTAATTGGTTTGGGCTCTGCAAGCTCAAATCATGTATATGCTGCTACTGTTAACAGTAATAAATATTTTAATCTAGAGTGGTAATACAGTCATTTATCTTCTGCAAAGTGTCTATACTAGTCTTTCTCTGTATTTTTATCGCAATAAATGTATATTTTAAAAGTGTAGACTGACTAGAAGACTTTTGTGCATTTGTTAAAAGCAAATGCTAAAGGGCAAGTATATGTAATACGTAACAATAGTAATAACTACTAGATGCAAACTATTGCAAGTCATAAAGACTAGTCCTTGTAAAGACGTAATATTTTATTCCTAAAACATCCTAGATATATGTTTTGTCGCTCACTGTTTTTATTTTCACAGTGTGTTTCTACGCATAATAAATAGTCGATGTATAAAACCGTTCGTATGATATGGATCCGTTCATGCTGTTTAAACTAAATGAGCTGCTGGTCGATTAACATATCTGTAGTTTTGTAGCGGCAAAATGTTTGAATAAATGTGTTCCTCATCGCTGTAAGCTAAAAATGTTAAGACACCCTAAGCTAAAGACAGTAGACTGTTTGCAAAACTATTGCCATCCGATTATTTTGTAATTTTGTATAGTGTATTTATAAGCGTTTTGTATGTTTTTTAATGTACTCTTCTGTAAATATATAAACTAGTGCCAAATATTTTTTATTTCATGTAAATAGTGTTTGTATAGTGTAAATTTTTTTCAATAAAATGTGAAATGTTTGACTGGTTTTATCATGTCCTAAATGTTTACACAAGATTTGTTTTATATTTCATTTTTGGCTCTCATATATTGCCTTTAAGATCTATGTGAAAATTCCCAAAGTGACAAAACCCTGTATGTTATCAGTGGTGGGTATGAGAGAATCCCTTGGTGCCACAATGTTGATGATCAGGTTGATCAAACAATCCACTCTTCCAATTAATATTTGTTACAACTACAGGAAGGAAACGAAATGTAGAGAATATCTCTAGCAAATACAATCTATTCCTCGGCATAGATGTAAGAGGATGTTCTATGAATTGGATGGGGACCCCTCCCTATCTAAAGATTTACAAATCTGCAAATTTTCTAATGGCATTCTCCCACTTTTAACACCTTATTGAAAAACATAAAAACAAATTTAAAGTGTAAAATGCACAAAACAATGTGTTAATTTATTTTCCAAAGTCAATTTGACAACAGAACAAGTTGTGCATCACAAAAATTAAAGCATAGACTTGAGAGATCAGAACAGTTAGAAGAACCACAAACCATAAGACCACACCATGCAGGCAAACTGCAGCTAACACGTTGGAACACACCAGAGAATGCTAGAGACTGAGGGAAAAAATCAATGTCGGCACATTCCTTAACACTACGTTTCGAGATCTGCAATCTGATCTCTTCTTCAGGTAAAGAACTAACCTAATACATAATTACAAACTAGGTTAAAATAAGTGTTACTGATTTCATGTTTCACTGAACGATGGCAAATGTCCGGAAAAATCCTGTTTCCTTCACAATCCTTCCATCGTCAAAAATAACCTTCAAACATTCCTTAATAACAAAGAACATTCCTTAAGTTATTGCCATCTATAACAAATAAAATGAGGAATGATTCTAGCTCAGTTGAAAACCACCAACGTCATTCAAATGTTAAAGAAGGGTGATCCTTATTTAGCAAACAATTAATGAAATTTTCAATTTGACAGCAACTTTTTTTAAGCTATATCTTTATTAGATTTTACGTTCTATATTGAAACAAGTTTAATTTCGCAAAAACATTCATTAATTGAATTGTAATTGGTTCAAGGAATTACAGACCTTGGTGGATACTAATGTTCTCTCAAAGACTTTTGACTGTATTCAACGTGCTTACTCTGTTACTCAAACCAGAACTATGTGGGATATAGGCTTACGACTTGGGTAGCTGGCTGAGATCGTTCCTCAGTGACAGAGGCCAGTACGTATAATTGGTAATCCACTAATCCCTTTCTATAAAAGGCGCTTCCCTGAAAGTCTATTATTGGCCAAATGCTGTTTTTGGTGTATTGAGTATGTAAATATGTTATTGTAGTACTGATCCAAGATAAACAGATAATTCATCGAGCAGGTAACACGATTATATAAGACAACATAATACATCAGGAACCTCATTTCTTTAAATTAATTGAGGCTTCATACATTAAATTTGCAGACTAACCTATGAGTCAAAATTAAGCCACTTTGGTTGCCAATTCTGAAACATAACAAGGAAACCTAAAGTATAAAACAAAATGAATGAATGAATAACGTTTATTCCAGCAATTTATATATACATATATACAATCTTTCTTAGATGAAATACCTATTATTTTATATATACAGCAGCTTATATATAGAAGAAATGTAAAATAAGTATAACAAACACAAGTATAAGTATCTGTTGTTGGTCAGATTAGAGACTTGTTACAAAACAATACAGAGTCACAGTATGGTTTCAAGAAGTTCATCTACAATGAACCAATAATAAAAAAAGCCCTCTCCCAGTCCCTCTTTTTTTTGTTGCCATCTTGTTTCTGTTGTGATGAATGCATTTACTATTGGCCTCTGGTCATTTCTAGGTGGTTGGTCAGTGAATGCAGACCTGTATTCCATAGTTCAGTTTTTAATACGAATGCTGTGTTTAGTTTTTTAAGTGTTATTTTTTTAGAGTTAGTTGAGATGACACACAACATGGTGGTTGTGATTCCTGACTTATGCGTGTCACAATACTCCGGTATGATTGGTTTATTTTAACTTAGATTATAGTTATGTCTTAGCTTAGTTGTTCACCTTAGGAAGAGGTCAGATTGGAGATCTCGAGACATATTGTTACTAATTGTTTTGTATCACTGAATGTGATAAAAATACGGAAAAAATCTGAATCCATTTCAATTTTTTGTCTACCACTTCCTAATAGATGTTAGATTGTAGTTATGGACTATGAAACAACATGGTGTAAGGCTCCTCTTAAACGTAATGGTTGGTTAGAAAAGTTTGTATTGTCTGACCAATTCGTCACGTGTGGGGAAGTTGTTCAGACCAATATCTGATTGCAGAAATGGGATTTCCACCAGCCTTCAATCAGTCAGTGCCACTATGACAACAAAAACTGACGTTTATGGGGAATTCGGGTGTTTGTGGACTGGCAACAATATTCTATCAGTCAAGGTTTAAATGGGACCGTAATATTAAACAATAACCTCACTTTCTTTGTTGCCTCTTAATCTAATGAACAATTAGATTGTGTGTGAGGAGCAATTTACAAACTAAACTGGAATCATCTGTCGACTGACGTTAATCTTTGACTGTAAACACGGTCTCTACAAACTCTGTAAACAGTTCGGCCACATCGTTACCCACACGTTGTCAATCTTCTTTCACAGTTTCAATTCAATTCACTTTGCATAAAATACTATGTTTGGGATAAATTAACTCTTGATTCAGCAGATGTCAAATTAGTTCTTGATTTCATATTTAAATTAGTTCTTGATTTCATAAGTTTTTAGAGACAGAAATATGATTTTGAGACTTTTTTAGTTCTATAGGGAGAGCCTCGGCTTATTCTCAGTTTCCCAGTTGGATGACCACACTACATAACTCATAGAGAAACAAAATGCGCACAAATTAATCTTGAGCATTATAAAACTATCGATTGAAAAGTTCAAATACAAATACCACAACTGCCAAAAACCAGCCGGCAACAAGAATATTAAATCCAACCAAGGTATTGCTGAAGGTTAAAGGCTTAAACTCATCCATGACAGCTTCGGTAGGAAATTCATACACTAGCACTTGTATTTCAGGGAGTCCATAGTGAAGTATCACATCTCTTTTCCAGTGTATAACAAGACCCATTTCCAAGAACCGACGAAGAACTTCGTAAAATACCTCTAGATACATGGAGTAGCGACTAAAAACAACAGATACATAGAATTGATTCAATGTCTGTTTCATTACTCTGAAGCCTTTGAGATCAGATGGTTTAAGGCCATCAATGTCTAAAAAGGCGTATTCATGGCCAAGTTTTTGTATAGGGAACACAAAATTCCCAGAATGTAGTGCATCTCTGCTAGTGTTGCTTGTTATGTTTTGGTATTGACCCTCCAGCCTTCTTTGCCAAGGATCCTGTAATAAAAAGAGAGAGACATATGTATTTCTAGTTCTAGCACAATTCTTACTGGTGTACTTATTTCTGTGTGAATTTTGGATACAATTAAAATTAGGGAACACTCATCCTTATCATAAAGACCTGAGCAGTCCTTAAAATCATTGGAATACATAAAGGGAAGGGAGTCACGGAGATCCATGCCCCTTCTGAAATATACAATTTCTACCTGATACTTAAGAACTCTGTATTGGAATCAGACTGGTCCAGATTAGTGAAACATTTAGTGATGCTGTGTTAACCTTCACTCTAATCTAATAAACAGAATACTAATTAATAAAATAACATCAATTAGAATCTCCCTCTGGGAGTCTTCACACCATTTCCCAGGTGGTTGGGTTTCCCTCGAAATTTGAAGCCCTATACACCACTAATCTAAATCAATTTTCTGAAAATACTAACGTGTGATTTTTATAAAGAGATTTCGTAAAATCAATAAAAAGTTGCAGTCACTTTTGTGCTACTAGACAGCTACATTCTTAACAGTATTATGGACCTAAAAATCTGGTCTTCAGCTAACACCATTGAGTTTAAATAAAATAACTCAAACATAATTAAGATTGGAAATTTAATCACAAAAAATGCACATGACAAATTTATTGTGAGTTGAAACAGAACATTCCAAATTTCTTGGTATTTACGGAGATGCTTACATTTAAGGACTGTGGTGTTAAGAACTCAGACTTGATACTCTAATGAGTCAAGATGGCTCACACCACATGGGAAAATCAGGAAGACGGAAAATTAGAGAAAAGAAGAAAAGTGTATGGAGAACTGTTTTATCCTCTCTTACTTGATGCGCCAACATATATCGCGGATCACTCGCATTCATCAAAGCCGGGCTGTTTTTACAGATGACGTTTAAATTTAATAATTTATTCAACAAAACCAAAATTGGAATGGGAGGAGAGTCTTAAATCAATCATCAAGTTACACCAGTGCCAACATACTTCAAGCTAACCTAGTGCTAGAGTGAACCTTTGTGAATGGATTGTCTATGTAGATTTAATTTATATTACATTATTCTAATACCAAAATGTGTAAAGTGGTCTGAGCATAGGAGCAACAGTTTTCCAAAAATAATCTAATATGAGTTATATGAAATAGAATGTAATGATATTTTGTGAAATCACACCAGTGCCAACATATGTCAAGCAAACCTAGTGTAAGATTAACCTATATAGTGTTTCACTATGTTTACTAACCTAGTGTAAGATTAACCTATATAGTGTTTCACTATGTTTACTAACATAGTGTAAGATTAACCTATATAGTGTTTCACTATGTTTACTAGCCTGTTATGATTTACACAAACTAGAAGTTAATAGTGAAATGAAGTGAAATTTTAACTCAAGTTTATTAATGAATGATAATTATATTCTTTAGTAGATGGCTTTACTTACTGTATTAATCAGCAAACGATGGATTGAGTGATCGTATTAATTTTTAACAATAATTAGTATTTCATGAGCAAGTCGACAAGTAGGGGAACAGGAGCTGATTTTATTAGTTAAAATTCCAACACTGCACAGCAACAGTTACTTGAACTGTTTGTAATCGCAGGTCCTTCCTGTTGGTCCTTGTCAACAAGAGCTGCTAGTTCTGCTTATCTCTCAACACTCAACTTCAGATACGGCTCCATTACCATTTTCAACCTAAACCACTGTATTACTCCAGAATATTCAGATAAATAAAGTGTTAACTTTAAATTGGGAGTAGAGTAACAAAATTAAAAGAGTCATAACTATAATTAATAACTAAAACATATTGTAACAATAAAAGATATATCTCGTTAAAACTAATAAAGGTCTATTTCTAAGATATTATAAGGCCTATTTTATTAAGATTGTAGAAAACATTTTATGATATACTCTAACTATATAAAAAATATTGCCTACCTGCAGGTTGAAGTAGGCTTCTCTCTGACTCTGGTTGTCATATCCAGGGAATCCCCAATAGAAGTTCCCATGTACAATATCTTCTACAGAATTCACCATGGAGGAATACTGTGCAACCATTAAACGAGAAAGGATGGTGTTGCTGAAGATTGAGCAGATAAAGAAACCCAAGATAGACCAGCTGATGATGATGTGGTGGACAAATCTGACCGATGAGGGAACATGAGATGTCGAAGCAATCAAAATTCCAACTAATGTTAGGATGATCTTGATTGCACCTGGCATAAAATAAATGCGTGATTTTAGATTGATATTACTGAAATTTTTTGATTATCAATGTGAAGCAAATTTTGAAAACCACCAAAACAAAAGACATAAATGTCTAACAGAAATATCCGCTAACCACATAGAATTAAATAAAAAAATTCCTTTTTTAAAGATACAAATTAATGACAAAAAAGTTGTCTCTCTCACTTAATCTCTAAATATGAACACCAAACCCTAAAAAAGTTTAAAGTATTTTGAAATGCAGATCAAGCAATTAAACTTGTAGGACATATGGTTCTTAATGGGAATAAAGAAGCACCTAATGCTAAAAAATTATTCTTCATGGGCTTGTAATAATGTAAAAAGTGTCAAAATAGTTCAAAGTAAGAAATAATAATATAATGACATGAATTTCGCATAATAAATAAATTTAAAATCAATTTCCACTGGCCCAACTGCGTGACCCTCTTTATCTTTATTAGTTTTTGACATTCAAGGTCAAAATTTCAAATAGACAAAAATTAACAGTTATAATAAGTAAAATATGAATTTAAATATGGATTGAAAAATCTTAGAATGGTGTTAGCACTGTTGAGATAAAAATACAAGACAACCCAGGATTGAGAATTTTTCATTTCATTAAAACATAGACATCAAAGGTTTTTTATATCTCTGTAAAGGGTTTAAAATCTGTATTTTCTGTTTGTATATCTTTATCTTAGATACCTTCAACACTGAATATTTTCACCTATAGTTAGAACAATTTCTTATTCTAACAACATTGACTGATTTTTAAATTTTTCTACTTTACCTGAGAAATTAGTATTATTTATGTTGCTCTTTGTGGAATACCAAACAACGAAATAAACCAGAGTAAATATAGAAAAAAGAATAATCCAGACAGGTTTTTCAACCAAGTGTCTGATTATTATCCAGAAATTGTGCATTGGTTTTGGTTTTGGTACCATGTATGTATAGTAGGCCTGGAACAGAAACAATAATTGTTATTGGGCTGTTAAGATTACAAAGCTATTGTACACTTTTCCATTATTTTGTAGTATAAAAAAAGAAATGTAACATTTTGAAAAATAATATTTACTTCCTTTTTGTGCTGAAATAAATAAAATCTAAGCATGTAAAAAGCCAAAAACACAATTCTTAAGTTTGTCTCTCTAAGCTAATGTCTCTCATGCTAGTTAGTGTTAGTGGTGGTGTTTCATTTAGTCAACACCTCCCTCCTCAACCATTTACACCCATTGCTGGCGGGTGTATGCAGATTGTTTATTCAAATAGTGCAGAAGTTGTTTTTTGTGTGTGTGCTAAAACTATCTGTATATTATGCAAGCAATTATTGAATTCAATGACTTGGTTTAACCACTACAGAGAAGTTAATTACAAAATATGGTACAATTTGATAACTTTTTTGTGTCATGGCTTTAAAATCAATAGTTCTCATCTACATATATGAAACTACAGGATATTTCTCAAAGTAAATTAGTGATTATAATACAAAACACTAGCTGTTTCCCGCTGCTTCGCACACTTTTCGTAAGCTTTGCCCGTGTATGTGCACTTCTGGTTCAAGTGAATTATATTTCCAACGACGATGTAGAGTTTGTATTGTTGCCACGATCAAGAAAATTTGTCAAAAGTGTATGTTTATAGCCATTGTCTACGTACATGTACTTTATTATAAAGTGGTCTAACACGCAAGCTTTAAGTTCAACAAGAAATGTATTTTTAAGACAAATATACATCAAAGCTTAGCGCCTTCAAATAGTTTTTCGCTATTTAATATACTTAACTGTCTCGTAATCACAGTTTATAGTGTAGAGGCGCTTCAAAAACTTTTAACTTTTGCATTGCCGCCTGGTGGCGAGATACATCAATAGACATAGCATATAAACCTTCCCCGTCGAAAAATACATTAATATACAAATTTTCATAATGATCGGTCAAATAGTTTACGATTCCATAAAGGACAAACACACAAACATTCATTTTTATATATATAGATTATTTCATGAGTATAAACAAATTCACTGTTGTGTGTATCTTCGTTCTGGTAACTCCAACTTTGATTTTTTCAATACGTACTAAATGCATTACTATATAAAGTGACTTAAAAATCTCTCACACATTATTTTATATAAATTTATATACACAGATCTACTTTAGGAAATGTTTATGTAACCAAGCAAGAATGTTTAAGTGGATTTTGTATACAAAATCAGTCTATTGCAATTGTCTTTATTGTAATCACTTATCTAAATTTTCTGCATAATTTCATTGGACATGACCTCCCATAACTCAAACCACAGTTCCAAAGTTATTTTATATATATATATATATATATATATATATATATATATATATATATATATATATATATATATATATATATATATATATATATATATATATATATATATATATATATATATATATATATATATAGTAGATAGATAGTAGAATATGAAAAATTTGAAGACTACAGCTTAATTAGTCCTCTAGATATTCTGTAGACATCAATATATATATATATACACCAATATACACAAAATACAATTTTATATATGTATATATAAATACTATAAATGGTATTTTATGTGTTATAAGTTTATAATGTAGTTGTTTTATGTTATATATGGTATGCTATATAAGCGGCTTGTAGAAAAAATAACTATCCCCAAAAAAAGCCCAAACAAGTTAAAACTTGGTACAAAATTTGATCTTATAAATATCTCAGCTAAGTTCATTGGCCAGCTTTGTGTGCTATTTCCTTTCAATATGGTACCCATTCAAACTTTAAAAAATTAACAACTTCATTATTGATAGACTTAATGAAAAAACAAAAAATTTTCTGAAATGGATAACATTTTCTAAACTTGCTGTTATAAACTTATTTAAATATCAAACAGTTTTTTAATTCATTTGAAATCAATTTGAGTTCATTTAAATCTTATGAGAGATCAATTAATAGGATATCAGTTACCACAAAATATATCTACTTCTTCTGAGCCTAGCAATGGATCCTAGCTGTCTACAAAATATCTAGGGGACTAATTAAGCTATAGTCTTCAAATTTTTCATATTCTACTATCTATCACTTAAGGCTTCAGAGGGCTGGAAAAACTTCTTTTGTCCATTCTGTCAGTCTATAAGAGTCTTCCATAGGATATCTCAAAAACGAATTAAGGTACACTTTAAAATTTGCATGAAGCCTCATTGCCATAGAAGCAACATTGAGTTTGTTGATGATATTTTTACTGTATGGGATTTGGCTGACAAAGACAGATGAATAACTCTCTGCATGATATCTCAAGAACAAATTGAATTATATAATTTTTATCTTGCATGAGACTTTATTTCATAGAAAAAATAAAGTGAATGTCTCTCCATGGGATTTGGTTAAAAAAAATCAGTGAGGCCTGTCACACATACAACTGTTTGAATCATATCTCGAGAACAGAACGAGCCATATATTTGAAATTTTGCATGGGACTTCAAGAAGCCTGTGACACATGGTGAGGCATACTTTTGCCTTGTTTAGATTAGTAACAACTAAATTCACTTATAAGGGGACTTTTTTCAATACAACCAATATTTTGAGACCTATTCAGTCTGATGCTCAGTTACTAACCATGTTCCATTGCGGCGTATACTCCACAATGTGGTCATGTATAAGGACATTCCAGATATTACAAAACCCAACATCAGCTTCCGCGTCTTGCAGAGCTCCGAACACACCTCCCTTCCAAGTACCATTGGGCAGCATAACACCCCATTTACCATTCCCTTTCAGACTTACAAGTTTCCATGTAAAGTTCAACTTCTGAGCGGCCTCTTGCACCATCTTCATTTCAATGCCATCATACACAGCTGGAAAGTGACAAACCATTATACTGTTACGAAAGTATCAGATATCCAGATTAAAAATACAATAAAGATATTTGATCAAAACTTCTATACAATATCAAATCTATATCTAACGATAAGAGATATTGATTAAAAATGTTTGCATTTAAACTGAAAAGCCAACTGAACTAAAATTCGTGAACTTGTATCAGTATTAGAAGTTCAAGTTTAAGGTCATATTACGCTAACCTTGGAAAATGTTTTCATGGATTTATGACACTAGTCTATCATTGGATATTGTCTTTCTCTTCTCTGAAATGTTTCATTAATTTTACCATAAGACTTTAGCAAAATAATCCATTTCATCTAATGTTCTTTATAAATTTATTTTAAATCAAATTAGGAGCTTTTGTGACTGCCCCTTTCGAATGAATGTGCCCTTCGGCACAGTTATATTCAGTATAGATATACTAGTTCTTATTTTAGCTCTCGTCTGTGATTGCTTACCAGTTTAGTTTTCATGAATATATGGGTCAGTCTTAAAACGTGGGTTCCTGTGTTCTAATTTAGGTTTAGTTTTTAGACTGTATCAAGAGTTTCAGATAAAGGCACATAATGTGTACAGATTTACTACAGCCAATAATACTAAAATCTGGTGAGGTACTGTTTAGCACTCTATATTTGTTGCATATTTCATACAAATCTGCCCATTAAGATTTAAACACACAAGAGACAGAATTTTCAGTAGATTTTTGTATTTTATCCAATCGTGACACCCAGAACTTAAAACCACTATAACGTAATTATATATATATATATGTTAGTACAGGCTTTTGAAAGATAATTCGGCTCATAAACACAATATCTGCCGTAACTACTAATGATTAAACAAAATTAAATTTGGTATAAAGATACCACCTATACATGGCTTGAATAATTTCGTTAGTCTCAACCAAGAAAAAGTTTCAAGGTAGCGGCCACAGCACAGATAAAAAAAATTAATGTTTCTTAGAAATAATAGGCCATTTTAAGCAACTTCTACATCCTACGTACTCATTTTTCGATATGTCTTAAAGTTTCAATGATGGTGGGTACCCAAAGTTTGAAAAAGGAATACCTTAGTTATTAGGCATCATAGAGGAAAACCTCACCAAACTGCTTCAAAGTTAAAGTTCAAAGTTTTGAGAATAAAACTAATGGCTATAAACTCGGTAATTGCCATAATTTCTAGCTGATTCACTTTAAGCTTGGTACAGTACAACAAATGGCTTGGATAAAATTGTTGTATACATTAAAACAAATTTTAATCAAATAAATATACAAAAATATCAATATAAATATAAATATACAAAATTTATAGATTGAAAATAAGGATAAGTTTATAACATGTCAAATTTTAAGTCTGAGTAGAGAGACAGAGAATGTTAGGTCCTCCGTCACACTTTCTACTGAGAGAGTTAAGTATTAAAACTATTTGATTTACCTGAATTTGAATATTCTGGTAGAATAGAAAACAAAGAACAGTTAAAGGTAGCCACTCTCAAAGTTCTTCGTTGCACATTGAATGTAGTTGGCTCTAGACTGTCACCAGAAGAATTTACTTTTTGAAAAACTCTTGGAGTAAAGTAATGAGACGTCAGTTTGAACACTTGCAAGTTTTGTATAAGCATCACTTTACCTCGCCCAAAACTGTTAAATGCTTCAGGATCAGTATTGTTTGTCCTCTTAATAAAATTGGCTTCATCGATTATAAGAAACCTGTGTTTAGTTGATGGAATCCTGTCGTAGAAAAAGTGCTTGTCATTGGGAAAAGCTAAGTTTAATATGAGATTATCATAACACTGTTTGGCAGTAATTAACTTTGTTCTGTGATTAAAATGTATAAAAGAATATTTCTGTGGTGGAATGATATGTTCCAAATGATGGTTTATCGTATGATTTGATTCATCATCTGACCAAATACAAAGCGTGTTTGAGTGAAACAGTGATAAAATTATGTTTTTAACAGGAGATTTTAACAAGTCTTCACTTTTGTTATCTAATGACAGCTTTGCTTCTAGTGAGATACCCAAACTAAGAACAAAAATTAGTTTTAAGAAAGTTTGATTATAAAACATACTTTTAAATCAAAAAGACGAAGTACAATGACAAGCGTTGAGTAATTTTTTATTCTGAGCCGTTCACAGTCATTTGTACAAAATTATAAACCTTGTCATTCTGTGTAATTTATTTTGACATCCCTTAAAGATACAGACTGAGCAAACAATTTATTTAAATATAATGGCTCTAAATTGTTATTTTATGTTTTAGCTTTGACTTGTAAGGTTCTCAACTATTTATTTTCATATTCCACTTACAGCAGCATCAGCTTTCTTATTTGAAGTTTATTAACTCTCCTTGTGACATTCATTTCATTATTTATTTTGTTTATTTAGAAGTATGAGTTCACAGAAAACATTGAAAAAATGGTAATTGAGTAAGCCAATACCAAAACCTGTTTTCTTTATTTGCACTATTAAAGATACCTGACAATTAAAATGTTTAACTTCCATAACTTGGTTAGTTTCCAAATATTAGGGAACTGCTTATTGCAAAAATATAGATACACAGGAATATGAGACAGCTAATGCATATGCGGTCAAGGCAAAACGTTGCACTACCCTCAACTGTTCAGTTTTCTTATTCACTCTGTCTTTAACATCTCCACTGATGATGTTAAGATATCAGTATTCTGATAGTTGCTTCTTAGCAACAAATCAATTATAAAAAATATGTTCATTATGTTGATAGTGTTGTAAAACTAGATTCAAGAGTGCTTTTTAACTTGCATGCTTTATGAGATACAGCCTGTTGTGAGATTTTGGGAATTATAAATATTACAACACATTAAAATTTTTAAGGAGAAAAAGGAATTTTCAACTGTTTTTTCATAACAATTTTAAGGCCAAATAAACAGCAAAATTCAGAAATATACAAGAGCTTTTTCTAAATCCTGATTGCTATACAACATTTATATATAACTAAATTATTGTATTAAAAAATTGAGTATTTAACTATAAAATTGCCAAAATGATTCAGGTGATTTTCATGTTGTAAGATACTTTATTAGTGATTTCTGTAATTTTTCATTTTCTGATGCCTTCTTTGTGATGTTTACCATCAGTGAAGTTAGATACAACTAGACAGTCTCCTTCGTTGGTAATGAAGCATTGTCTGCCCAAGCATGCCTTTAACTCTCGAATAACCCAAACTAGGTATGGGCTATGCAATGGATAAAACTTCCCAGTTGGTGTTTTTAAAGTTTTATTCGTACAGTGTGCTGAGTATTGTCATGGATTAGAACCATGCTAGACTAAAACATGCATTTTTGTTTGTTGTATGGAGTGATATAATCTACCACAATATACTTCATCTGTAATTGTTGTCCTTAGTCTATAAAGTCCACCCCTTTTGGTCTCACAACATTGACGACTATTTTCTCTGTGGTGACTGAGCATTTTATGCTTGTTAAGAGAAACTGTGTGCATTTATTTCTTAGACTGTTCTTTAGTTTCAGGATTGTCATACCAGGTCTAAAACTCAGTATCTGTAACAACAGATTTTATAAAATGTTCTCCTCATTATTATATTTGTAACAAGTAAGAAATTCTAGAACTGATGACATTCACTTTGTTTTTTGTTTGTAAGTTAGCATTTTAGGACAAAATGCCAAAATAATTTATCATATCTTCAATCTTTTGTCACATCTGAGTACAGAGGAGACCTTAAAATTTTAGGAAATGTTATAGAAAGTTCTCTTATTGTAAACTTTTGTTCGTCCTGGACTATCTGATGAACATGTTCAACCACGCTTACACTAGTGAGAAATATGGGTCCATCCCTACCTCCGTAAGAGATGATATACAGGTGTATGTAAATTTCTCTCTATAAATTTTCAATACTGCTCACATACACTATATTATTCATGATGTTTTCACCATACATTCAGCTCATTCTATGGTGGATTCCAGCAGCATTACACCATTCTGTTAACAGAAAACATATCAGAGTTTGCAACTGTTTTGAGTGTAGCAGCCATATTCCAGCTTCGTTGGTCCTGATTGTCTCTTGTTTATTTAAAAAAAACTTGTTTACTCACAACTGAAGCTTGAAAAAACAAGTTTGAATGAGATACTGAAATCAAATAGAGGGGCCAGACGATATTTAATTTTCTAATTTAAAAACTAATTATAATATTCTATTAGTCCAAATACTTATGCCTTTGATTGGTTTTAGTTACTATAGTCTTGTTAGAAATTATATGCATTAAGTCTGTGGACTGCTTAATAGTTCAAAAGCAAATACTAGAACTGCCAAACTTAGACCGCTTAGGAGGATTCTGAATGCAGCAAGGTTGTTACTAAGTGTCAGAGGTTCAAATGAATTTACCACAGTTTCTGTGGAAGAATCATACAGCAGCTGCTCTATGTCCGCATTGCCATGACGGAGAATAACATCTTTCTTCCAGTAGTTTACTAGTCCCACCTGGAAAAACCTCTGGAGTTTTTCTCTGCAGATTTCCAATATTGGTGAATGCTTGCTGAAGACTAGAGATACATAGAACTCATTTAAGGGCTGTTTCATCACCCTAAATCCTCTAAAATCCTTGGTCTGGTTCACTCCAACGATGTTCACAAAGACATAGTCATGGCCTAGGCGAGTCACTGGAAATGCAAATTTCCCAGAGAGCAGTGCTGTTCTAGAAGTGTTTCTCGTCAGCTCTTGATAGCGGCTTTCAAACTTTTTCTGCCAGGGATCCTAAAATAGACAAATTATAAAATGAAACAGTATCCTTTGTAAGCAAAATAGTGGTTTTGGATACAAATTAACTGGTTAGTGATAGACCATCATTTTGTTATAGAGTATTGTGATATAATAGTTTTAGGTTTTTAGAAGTTTACTTTCACAAAAGATTTACTTCAGGCCTTAGTGGGTGAAATACAATTCCAATTTTCAAGACATTGATGTTCAAAATGAAATCAATCAAATATTTAATAACCTACAGTACTAGTACTAATATGTGTCATAATATTAGATTTACCATATATAATATTCAAATTATAAAGTAATATTCAATAATAACCAATGTTATTCTGACTAGCCTTGTATGTTATTTGGAAAACTACTTTTCTATTTACAATGTGTACTGGATGTATATTATAAAGACTATATTGATATCCTTTAGTTTAAAGTCATTTATTAAATTACATGGTTTTGAATATTGTTTATAATGTACAAATGTGAACGATGCCTTAGAACATCTACATAGATTGTCAGTACATATGTATTGCATTAACAAGGTCAACCAAGTAATTAGTTTAGATTAAGTTTATATTTATAGTTTCAATAGAATCAAAAATTTAGTCACATATACAAAACTGATAAGAGAAAAATTAAATACTAATTACATTGTAATGTAAACAGGTAAGAAATTGAATAAAATCAAGAAATTGAAGTCTTCCTACAATCAATTACTTATTGCTAGGAAACAGATGTGGCACATTCGTAATTTACGATCATGATAGAGAGATATTTCTCATTATATTATTTTTGTTCAAAAAGCTACTAATAAACTGTTAATAACTCAAATATTTTACAAAAATTATACTAATTGACTGGCTGCTTCGGTATTTTTCAAATTGCCTACTAATTAGCGAAAACCAAAAAGGAAATATAATATTCACTCTTAAAAACCATTTGAACGATACAGATGATTGTCTAATCAAACTTGTAAAACTACTAGCTTTTTATCTAGATAGGAAACCTTTGCTGGAGTGTACTGGAACTTGGCAATCTCTGTAGGAAATCGTCTAGGATAAATTAAGTATTCAAATCCAAGAAGAAAGAATCTGTTTAAACCCTCAGAACCACAAAACAAGGAACTGAGTGAACTAGTATATTGGGTTGTTGTCCTTGGTTGTGTAATAATAATATTCATCATTTTTGTACATACACAAGCTTCAGAAATCTCAAACCAATATAACAGATACCTCCAGATTGAAGTAAACTTCTCTTTCACTTATATTTTCAAACCCAGGTTCACCCCACTGGAAGTTACTCTTCACCAAGTCTTTCACACTGTCTAGTGGGGATGTGTGGTAGGGGACCATCAGACGGGAAAGGATGGTGTTGCTGAAGATAGCAGAGACAAAAAAGCTCAGAAGAGACCAGAAAGATATAATCTGGCGGGTGATCTTCACTGATGATGGAATATAACACGTGCAACCAATTGTCATGCCAAATACTATGAGGAAACTTTCAACTGCACCTAAAAACACCAAAAGCAACATCCCAACAGAAGTTTCAGTTAGACGTTCCAGGATAAGAGAAGCATTTATACTGTTCAATGTACTGTAAGTCCAATCTCATAGAATTGCAGGAAAGAATCTATATTACAACTTTAGATGTATTATATTGAATCTCTACAGGATTATCAAAAATCCAAAAACATACACCAAAAATACATTTATTGTCTTCATAATTCAAAAAATTACCAAAGGACTTTTATATCACCCTGACTATAGATGTTCAGAGAGAAAAATGAGTAGTTTTTATGTTATACACATCCAAATCATTTTGTTACAAATTTGTGGTTAATTAGTTTTAATCTTTATCATTATGCTTTTGGAAATCTTAAACAATCTCACAATAATTTATATAAGCTCTGACAATTGTCATCATAAATTTAATATTTGTTTGAAAAAGTTTTTTTTAATGTGCTATGACATGTATGTACATTTTTCCAGTTACTATAGCAAACTATTAGTATACTATAAAATAAATATTCATGAGGCTCATTAAAATAATAAAATAATCAACTTTTTGATGCTCTAGTGGTTTACCTGATATATTATTATTGTTTGGAGGACTTCTAGATTTCCACAAGAGATAAGAAATGGAAACAAACGTTGTCAAGAGAATAATCCAGACTGTCTTCTCAAAAAGCTGAATCATTATAATCCAGTAGCCATAGACCAAGTGCGGTCTTGGGACCAAAAATCCTGGATAAACCTAAAGAATGTAAAATTATGTTTCTTTACAAAAATTTATTTCATTATTTAGTAATAAAATACACTTATAATTCACATATTCACATGAGTGAGAGATACCTCATACACTATTAATTATTCCTGTACTTTGTTATACTGATTTCACTGTTGTACCAAGTGTATCACTGAGCAGAAAGTACTGAAAGCTCCAATATTTTTATTATTATATATTTACCAAGAGAAAGTAGGATCCAAATGTTTTATCGTAATTAACCTCTACGATAATGTTTGATCAAACATGACCTCTAGTTTTCTTGGACATAACCTAAAATGGTTAAAGTATTGTGGTGTACCTAAAGTGGTCTTCTTGCATATATGTTTTGATATGGGATTGAAGTATATTAATATTTTGTCATTAAAAGGTTAAAATGTTTAAAGAAAATGTATTTGCAATTTATATTTTTCATTAATATAAAAAAATGTAAAGCATAGTTTTAAAGGACTGAAAGTTTTCTAAGTGTTTTCTTATTGTACAACGTGGTGAGGTATGCTTTCTTCAAAACAACTGAGTTTATAACAAAATTTGTGTATATGGCTATATTCAGAAGTAGTGTACCAGAGCTACCAAGCACTACTTCAGTAGGAAGTAGCTGATGAACGTTACACAATGTTTTGATGAAAACTTTTGAAGTTCCACTGTTTATGTAAAATTGGCAATGCTTCAAAAATCTTTTATTGGCTTCTGCAATGAACCAAAAACAAAGGACAATCAATTAGCACTGGTTTTCATTAAATGTTTTGAAGTTAAACTACTTGTGTGTAAGTTGGCAGTGCTCCCAAAATGTATTTGCTTTGCTTCACAATAAACCACAAACATCAGGAATGAATGCATAAACAATTAAACATGTTTTTAAACTGCTGGAATTGTATAACTTTTACTTATTCAATTATGTTATTGACTTCCACAATACCACACAAATAATTGGTACCACACACAGTTTTGATAACAGATTATGAAGTTGCACTGTTCCGTTGACAGTGCTTTCTTAAATTATTCTTGATGCATCAAGTAATCAAAGACAAACATTGGGAATACATGTACAAAACTCAGACTATTGATATAGATTTTATGAAAAGGTGTGAAGTTGCACTTCCAACTTCACTAACACAATAAATTACTCAATTGTCCTTTATCGTCTTGGTCAGTAGTTTGATCAAATGGGTCACATATCACTATAGTTGATATAGGCTAATGAATATGAAAAATATAAACTTTCCTTTCTCTTTATACTGCTCTAAAATTTAACTGTGGTAATATTGGTATCACTAACATCATAGTACTAAATAAAATATAAATCTTTAAAAATGTTATCAAAAAACAAATTGTGACATGTGATACCATCAACCTGAAGCTAGAAAATAAACTTTAAAATCAGTTGTGTATAAAAATCAGACTTGTAACATAATTGGCACCATCAATGAGAGACACCATTTAAACTGTAAATGGACATGTAGAAGAATAATTTGGAACTAAAAGATATCAAAGTATTTTTAAAATTGTATTGCTACAAATACTACATTTTCTTAATAGTAGTTTAAGAATGCTAGGTTTTATAAGTGTTGTAAACTCTTGAATCACAATCAATCAATCCTTTCTTGTGATGCTAAACAAGGATCTGCCAATAAAAGTAAGTACTAACCAAACTTCGCTTTGAAAAGCCTCTTTTTAGTTAAATTATACAAAATCCTTTAGATTTATTTCAGAGTTCATAGGATAAAGAAATATGCCAATTGGTTTCACAAATTAGTTTTTTTAATTATTGTACTAAATAAAATTTTTCCTGGATGTTCTTGGCAAAAGAATGCACAAGTATGCCATTTAATGTTTGAGGCCCAAAAATCCTAATTGATAAAATTTAGAGCAAAATATATAAAATATTCTATGACCAAAATACACTGTTTTTTCCAAGAAGTTAGCCTCTTAGATTAAACTAGGATTTTCAACCTTAATGTAATTTCATATGTATTGGTAACTAACTAAACAATGTAAACAAAGTATAGTCTGATTTCTTCATTCCATGTTTATATCGTCAACAACATGGTGTGTGATAATTTTCTGTTTTATTATCATTCAAAAATAAAGAGTTCACAAGGGTCAAAAGATAGCACCAATCAATATTCAAGGCCCAAAATCCCTTACTTTTTGTTTATGCAAAATTCATCACCTGGTTATTGAAATCCATTATGCAGAATTAGCTTGTATTAGAGTATAAGACAAACTTACATAATTTATTATTTTTTAGGAAAATAAAAACTAAGCTTACTACATTCCATGGAGGGCCGAAATCTACTGGGACTGAATAAGGCAGAATATTCCAAATATTGCAAAACCCTAAATCGGCATCTCCACTTTCCAAAGTTCCAGCCACGCCTCCTATCCAAGACATATTAGGGAGCATGTTCCCCCAATCCCCATGAGGGTCTACAAAAGTCCAAGAAAAGTTTACCCTCTCAGCTAACTCTTGCATCATCAGCATCTCTATTCCATCTTGGGTGCCTGAAAATTAAAAAGTCTTTAATCTTGTTTGACTTGTTATTAATAGTTTAACAATTTTTCCAACCTCAATGTTTAAAATGTTATATAAAATTACTGAAAAACATTATTGAGATCTACATTTAAGATTTAATTTCCATTTTTTTGCTGATTCCTTACCAATTGGTAGAAAAATACTGTCCATTTAAAGATCCCAAGCTTCATTCAATTGACTTCATTGATTCTTTGAGACATCTCACCTTCTGTGTAAGAATGCACAGATTTTTTAAGTCTCACAATTGCTTGAAGTTTGCCTTAGACAAAACAAAACTTCACGATTTCCAAATAAAAACAATGTGAAGTGTCTAAAATAAAAAGTTGGGCTTTACCATTATAACACATCAATGGGAGCAACACAACATCAGACACCTTGGTGTCTGAACATCATGGGAGTGCAACTGGTTGTCATGCATAGAAGTGACATAATACATTGAAGAGCTTCATGTACAACACTTTCCCACTGACTAATTTTCATCTGTCTTGATTTCAAAGCTAGGTATATGGTATTCTATAATCACACCATTGTATCTCTCTACTTGCCCATTTTCACATGTCATTTTAAAGGTCTATTCAATCGAAACACAATGACATAAACGAAAACATCCCTACGACGATTCTAGCAAAAGTTATGGGGCACCCCATTACATTGTAATGCCACCTAGAAAAAGACACCAAACCAAACCATGCAAGAACCAAAGAACCAAAACTATGCACACCAGAAACAGTAGTAATATGTAAAGGAATAATCTGGGCACCTCAGAGTCTTACTAAAAGATATCATGCATACATTTTTGAAATGCATAAGACATTGGCATTATCCCTATAGATTATTATTTTGTGTGTGTTATTTTCCCATAACTTTTACTAGTAATGGCATAGAGGTGTTTTCTTAGTGTCATTGTGTTTCTTCTGTTTAAACCCTCAGAACCACAAAACAAGGAACTGAGTGAAGTAGTATATTGGGTTGTTGTCCTTGGTTGTGTAATAATAATATTAATCATTTCTGTACATACACAAGCTTCAGAAATCTCAAACCAATATAACAGATACCTCCAGATTGAAGTAAACTTCTCTTTCACTTATATTTTCAAACCCAGGTTCACCCCACTGGAAGTTACTCTTCACCAAGTCTTTCACAATGTCTAGTAGGGATGTGTGGTAGGGGACCATCAGACGGGAAAGGATGGTGTTGCTGAAGATAGCAGAGACTTCCATCAATAACATCAGAACCATTTTCAAAACTTTTTAAATTAATCAAAATTTCTGAAAATAATTGGTAAAAAACTCCATAGGGTCCATTTTATACTGTAATTCTGTTTTATCTTGCAGATAAATGAAGCTTCTTGCCCACAATGAAACAGTTTTTTCCCCATTGAAATTAAGTTAGGAAGTTAGTTGTTATTAAATTGTTTTAATCTTTTTGTAGGTTGCATGTTTTTTAATATTTAAACCGATAAAAGTAGGTAACCGAATACTTAACTATGGTCATATGGCATACCATTTTAAAGCCTATTAAATGGCAAAGTTTTTAATATCACTTGACACATTCTTGTGTACAGGATGTGGTAAAAAGATGGGGTTCAATAATATTTCAGTTTTTCTGAAACTTAGCAACTTTGCCATTTGAATCGACCTGAAGCTTAATTTTCTTTTCTTACCGTTTGTACCGATAACTTTTTCAAATTGAAAATTTAATGGAGAATCTAAAAATGATGTAGTTTGCTCACATATGTCTATACGTTGCTGAGAAATATCAGATTTACGTACAAAAACATGGGTTTTTTAGAAAAAACTGAAAATAATTCATTTCAGACCTAATTTTTGAAGTTAGACTTTTTTATAACCGCCATTGTATCACATTTACATTGCATTATAACCCAAAAAATTTTGTCACACCAAGAGCCACTCACCCTGTATAACAAAATTAGACGAAAAATTCTTCTGTACTTTGCACCTGCCGTTCTGCTATCCCCCCCTCATTGTACTACATTTTCAAGGGCCTATGACCCTTCTTCATATACTCTAGAATCTTTCATAGATGTTTCTCTATATCTATTTGGGTTAAAATTCTCATATATATATATATATATATATATATATATATATATATATATATATATATATATATATATATATATATAAGCAACACATATATATAATTTTTAAATACTATTTAAAGCAAAACCTATATGGTAAAAATTATTTTTTTATAATTTGTTTAAATAATGAAAAAATCGGTAGCACAAAAAATTTGTTTGCGAACATTGCAATTTATAGTTAAAAAAAGAAAATACCACATCAACCATATAAATTCATTCACTGTAATTGTAATCCGAGGTCAAACCTCCCAGGCGCTCCACTCATTTGTAAACAAAAACTGGTACTGAGACAATACTTACGCATTACTTGGATGTGTTTTCCACCAATAAGTGTTGTTTCTCAACCAATAAAAGGTTTAAAGATGGCGACTACCACATTTGTACAAAATCAAGACATAATGCAATATTTATGAACATGCATTCTATAAAAAATTAAGTTTAAATTAGTGTATAGACAAATGACTAGTTAAAAGCATTGAAATCCTGTCATCCTTTCAAATCTTCCAACAACCATAGTCAATAATCAATTTGAAACAAACAATTTATATGCTTGTTTTAATCTTTGTATGTTTCAAGATGATTAAGAAATAGCAGAACATTTTTTTGAAAATTGACAGGTTTATATAATTTATTCAATATTGTTGAGGCCCATCTGAAAAGTGGTACCCATTTGTGCAATGAAGACACAAGAGTAAATATTATTAACAAATATAAACATTTTTATTGGAAAGAGCATACTTTACACTGCTTCCCCACATAATCTCCAAGCAAACTTAAGCATTTTTCATAACGTGTGAAGAATTTTTTATTCCAGCGTCATAGTCTACCTTCGGCAGGGTATTAAGATATATAGTCACGCCAAGTTCTTCATCGCTGTCAAATCTTTTTCCTGCCAGAAAGTCTTTAAGTTTTGTAAAGAGATGAAAATCCGAAGGGGGGCCAGTCCAGGCTATACAGTGGATGGTCGAAGGTTTCCCACTTGAATTGCTGCAAAAGTTGTGTTATCGCAGCTGCATGAGGCCTGGCATTTTCATGATCAATAATGACGTCTGTAGACAGTAAACCTCGCCGTTGATTGTGTATTGCCTGCTGTAATTTATTTCACAATATGTATAAGCATTAATTGTGTCTCCATGGACCATAAAATCATTACACCTCATCGATCCCAGAAAATGGTTACCATAAATTTCCTGTTGGACGCAACTGTCTTGAATTTTTTTGGTTTGGTTGGTGAATGAGCATTATGCCACTCTAAACTGTCGTTTACTCTCAGGTGATGCATAACAAACCCATGTTTCATCCCCAGTAATTATGCGAGTCAGGAAAGAGTCTCCTTCATCGGAAAAACACATCTCAGAAATGTCCGTGCTTGGTCCAAGCCATACACTTGGTTTTGTGTTCATCTGTAAGCATGCGAGGGACCCACCCTGCACAGATTTTTTAATAATGCACATGGTCTTTCAGAATTTCATGAACAAATGTTCAAGACACATGGGGAAAATACTCAGAGTTCATTAGTTGTGAAGTGCCAAGCATTCCTCACACATTCGTCTACTGAGCTCAGCAGTTGGTCTGTAATGATAGATGGTCTCCCTGAATACTCCTCGTCACGTATATTCCCCCTCCCCAGGTTGAAGTTGTGACACCAGCACCGAACAGATGACTCGTCCATCACATTACACACCTCCTTTAATTAGCAATGAATATCACAAGGTCAAACATTTAGTGCATTAAGAAATTTCTTAATTTGTTTAAACATTAGAAACAATCACTGACACAACAGAGGCAATGCTAGCGCTACTTAACCTTGGCCCAGAGAAGCCACTGATGCAGTCTAACCCTGTCCAGCGGCTTTGCGCTTCATGTGGCACTAACAGATACTACTTTTTAGATGACCCTCGTAGTTTCTCAATTAAAACTAATAACTATGTGAATAACACAGATGAATGCCTTGGAAAAGTTATAGATAATTCCACAGGTAAAGGACTCATTCATGACACTCAGCACATCACTAACAAATTCAGCCTTGGAAATTTCTATGCCAATACCAGAACAGAAACCAAACTGTAGAGGATTTATACATTTTTTGTTCTCAAGGAAATTTGATAGTTGCTTACAAATTATCTCAAAAAATTTAGAAAAATACAGTAAAAGTTGGACAGGTAGTTGTTGAAATTCTTAATATCTCCCTTCTTATGTACCAATTTTATATTTGTATATTTTATTTTTTTTTTTTTAAGTTTCAAACTCAATTAATTCAAAATGTTCAACAGATGATGTGTAATGATAAAAACTGTGCTAAAATGTGCAAATAGTGAATTATCATAATAGATATTTGGCAGATTTTAAAATACCTGAATTCAATGGTCCCAGCAGGATGGAAAACAACGAGCAGTTGAATGTAACTACTTTAACGTTTCTTCCTTGCAAATTGGCAACAAATTTATCCTCAAAATTGGATTTTGAAGTTATCAGCTGGAAGGTTCTAGGAGGAATAAATGGAGAACTGAGTTTGAAAGCTCGAGTTTTCTGTACCATAACCACTTTTGCTAGTCCAAAAACTTTGAATTCGTTAAAACTAAATTCTACATTCTCAGTATTGTTATTTGCCAAATCAACAATGAGGAACGAATGTTTCATTGAAGGAATTCTGTCTTTAAAAAAGCGGTTTCTTCTTGGAACAGTGAAATTGAATAAAATATTATCGTGACATTGTTTAGCAGAGACATCAGTTACACCATAGTCAAAATGTTTGATGACATACTTAAGGCGGTTTTCAGTCACATATCCAATTACATTCTTTTGTATACAGTCATCAATCTCATTTGTCCAAATACATAGTGTATTAGAATACATCAATGATGTAAATATATTGTAAACAGGGAAGCTTATATCATATTGTTCTTCTTTGCCAGTGCAAAGATCAGTATTCCTAATCAATGACAATTTCGCATTTAATAACTTGAAAAATAAAAGGATCATTAGTTTTGTGAATGTTTGCTTTACAACCATGATTAAAAGGTAAATACTTACATTAACCAAAGCCTTTTACAAACTAAAAATTGTTTGGTGAATTCACAATAACTGAAAGACAGTAAGTGGTTTGACAATGCATAAAATATAACTGTTGGTCTTATGATTGACCATTAGAACAATTTTCCTTAGTACCTCATTACTTTCCTCAATCAAATTGGAAGACTTGCAAAAAATTCTTATACCAAGATATGAATGATTTATAAGTATTTCTACGTGTATATTTAAAAACTTTTTTAGATCTCAAATCTTTTGTCACAGATTGATGTGAAGTTTTGCTACTCTTAGAATTCATTTATTAGGGATCGATAAGGCAGATTTTTAGTTCCTTTTTATACTGTACAATGTAAAAGGAGAAAGTAACAATTTGATTTATTGAACCTAAACTCAAAAGCTAAACTAACTAAATTCCACTAAACATGTATTGTAAGTGTATGTAAACAATTGTATGACATTGCCTGATAAAAACAACCACAAGGAATTAAATAAAAATAACAAATTTAGACTACTTATATTATAAGTTCTTTGAGAAACTGATTGTGTCAGTTTACATAAAGAGCAATTCTAACTGTACATCATATAAATAAAAATTAATCGCAAAATGTGTTGGTAAGCTCAAATCTCGAGAACGGCTAGACCAATTCGGGTTATTCTTTTTGTAAAATGTTCATTGAAATCCATGGAAGGTTTTTATGAAGCAAAATATAAGAAAAGTTACCTGAAATATTTTAGAATTAAGAACAATTCTAGTTTTTACTTTTCATAATCCAAATTAAATTGAATCCAAATTAAATTGGCTGAAACATCATTCTGTTTACATTTAAATTTGATCAAATATCAAGAAAACAGTGCTTGATCAGTAGTGCAATGCAGATAGTTAATAAAAAGTGAACATCAAACTTTTCTCCAGATCGCACCAGTGACAAATTTAAATCATCTAATGCATTTTAAATATTATTTAAACACTGCTATGTAACCAACGTTAATGAACAAAGTTATGAATGTTTTCACATAAGTTAATTTAAACTGGTGGGCTTCCTTGACATTGTGATATGGCATTTTAACAGTGGCTTTTGGAAAAACAGAGAAATTAACACTAAAATGCCTCAACGATTCATTCTTTCCCTGGCTACAGTCCAAAAGACAAGTGTATCGCAAAACTTTAATAACGATTATTTTGGAATGTTGCATAACCTTAATAAGGAATTCCCCCTTATACCGAAAGTACATAAGAGGTAGATATTACTTCCCCTTGGCCGTAATAGGTCCTATATGTGTGTATATTTTCTTCATCAGGACAAAAAAACAAACAACTATGTCCCTGTAAATATTTTAAACTGAAAATAGATTTCCAAAGTAGATTTCCGAGAACTGCATAATCGAAAGTATCTAGAATTTGATCGAGGAAATATTGCAAGCTGAAATTTCACATAGTAAGTGAATTTAAACGATCTGAAGTAGGCACTTTTTAACAGAAGTAGGCTTCTCTGTCCTACGTAAATATATATTTTTTCTTCGTCAGGACAAGGCAAACTCTACTATGGTACGGGAAACATCTTAGACCTGAAATATGTGATAAAGGCTAGAAATAGACGCTTTTTGACCGAAGTAGGTTTCCGAGACCTGTGTGTTTGTATTTTATTGATCAGAATAATAATGCAGGATCAGCTGTGACATTGCAAATATAATTAATTAATTTGAACCAGAAATGCTCTTCCACGTGCAAACATGATATATTAATTAAATTAAACTCTAATAATATTTACCATGAACTTAAATAATATCTACTTGATGTAGGCCTACTTACGTTTTAAAATTTTCATAGAACTCCACCATTTTACATCTTAAGTGCTTTTACTAAGTAATATAAGGACTTCGGTTCTAAAGATTGAGTGCAAAGCCGTGGGTAACAGCTAGTAAGAAATAAAATATGGAAATTCATTCTCGATTATGTTTATAATGCAGATACTCCTGTAGGGTCTAGAGAGGTCTTGATATAAACCATTTTAAGTGACTTCAGCTTTGTTTCATTTCATTTCTCCTGGCAGTAAGTACAGTTCCTTCCCAATATATGGTAGTCCTTCTCAAACATAAGATTCTATGCTAAAAATTAGTAGTCTGTAGCATGCATGAGTAGTTTACCGGGAATTGTAGGTGTGGTGATCAGTGATTCAAGGAAGGCTCTTTCTATCAATTTATGAGAGCTGTTCAAAAAGTATCAGACCTTCTGTTGTCCTGATTAAAAGAATGAAGCACTGGTGGCCAACCTTAGTGAGGATGTGGAGGGGACTGTCATGCGCGTGCATACACTGTTTTTTTATCATGACAAAGCTTCAGTCGCCAGCAGTCAGCCTAAGAGAGTAGATCTTACTGTTGTACTTGACAGGTTTTATCAAGTTATAAAATGACAGAAAAACTTGAGCGCACTTCTGCATTAAAATTTGCAGAAAGCTTGGCGATTCGCAAGTGGCAACAATTCACAAAATTCAACAGGCTTTTGGGGAGTCTGCAATAAGCAGTACTTGAATAAAAGAGTGGTACAATTGAGTCAAAAATGGTAAAACAGTGGAAAGTGAATTGTGTTCAGGCAGGCCATCGACAAGCCGGAATGAGACTGTTATTGATCAAGTGCGAAATTAGTCACTGTAAACCATCGTATTACAGTCCGGAAACTAGAAAAAAAAAATTGGAGTCAGCATTGGGTCAGTACATTTGATTTTAACCAAGGATTTGAAAATGAGAAGAGTGTCCACAAAATTTGTTCCAAAGTTGCTGACATTGGAGCAAAAACAACTTCGCTTTGAAATTGCATGCTGTACAGTGCAAACAGTAACCCTGACTTCCTGGATAGAGTGATTACTGGTGATGAATCCTGGATTTATGGATACGACCCGGAAACCAAGATGAAATCATGTGGAAACATACAACATCTCCAAGACCAAAACAAGTACAGCAAGTTCACTGCCAAATCCAGGTCATGTTGACAGTCTTCTTTGACTCCAGTGGAGTGGTACATAATGAGTACGCACCACACGGCCAAACCATCACAAAAGAATACTGCTTTGAGGTTCTTCATCACCTACGTGCTGTGTGCTGTGATGCTGTATCTGTGACGCTGTGTGGCAACAAAAACTTGGCAGATCCATCACGACAATGCACCTACCCATTCTGCACATCATTCAGAGTTTTATCGCTAAAAACAACACACCTCTGGTTCGCCAAGCTCCGTACTCCCCCGACTTCTGGCTATTTTCTAAGCTGAAAATGCCCCCGAAAGGAACTCAATTTCAAGAAAGAGAAGACATTAAACAGAATACAATAGCTGAGCTTAACAACTTTCTAAAATATGCCTTTCAGAAATATTTTAAACAGTGGCAGAAGCGCTGGTAGAAGTTTGTAGCTCTAGTTCAATAAATGCACTTTTAATTAACAAAAGTACAATATTTCTCAGATAAAGAGGAACATTAACATCATGATTCTTAAGTCATTTAAGGTTTTACAGCAGGTGCCTCTAGTTTCTATGCACTTTAGAACTGTACTGTACTGTTTTTTTCATCCTGGAGACAGAATTTGCTGTAGGTTCTCTTGAGTTCTTTCTACCTCCCTCAGGCAACTATAACACAAGAGAATGTAGCTTCCAAATATAGCAAAGTAAGTTTGTTGCTTTTGCTGTTAGCGTGTTACTGATATAATTTATTTACTTGAATATATTTATTTTCAATACACACAATTTCTTTTATCATTTTATTTGGATATTCAAGAATTTATCGCATATTCAAGAGTTCCTCTGGCTAGTGGGTGTGCTATCAGTCTTGATACTGTGTTATAAGTATTTTTGAACGTAAAGTGCTAACTAGTGACTCTTTGTTTTGTTTATACTATCAATAAATTCAAAGTAAACAAGTTAAGAAATAAAATTTTGTTTTTTCTTACAGTGAGATTCTATTATTTTTACACTTATTAGGGAGACTTAATTAACCTAAAATTAAATTTAAAAGTTATCTACTAAATACTGTTTTGATAATTTTCTTAAACATTATCAGTACTGGTAACTGTTGCAGAATAATAGGGCAGTGTTAGTAGTGCATATAATGACCACATTATTTTAAAAGTGAACTATTTGTAAATAATCAGTGTAACCTAGGCCTACCAGCTTGGTCATGTTTGAACTTCTGTAATTTTCACTGTATGTACTCAGCACCATAGAGGCAAATTATTACTATATTAAAGAAAGACAAAAAACAAACAGTAATCAATGTGGCTTGCTATAATATTATTTATTGAGAACTACACTACTTCACAGGAAATGTCACATGCTTGAACTAACAGGTGGAAGAGAAGGATACTATCTGACTCAAGTTTCTTATCAGCTAGTGATAGCACAACTGATAGAGTAGTAGACACCCAACCTGAAGTTCATCAGTTCAAATCCTAGTGAGGACTTTTATTTTTATACCGAATATCAGTAATCTAGCTAAACTTTTAGCAATTTACTACCATTTAAATAATTTTTTAAAAGTTTTTTTTTTTTTTTTTTTTGTACAAGACAATTTTGAAGATTACTGACACTTATTTATGAATTGATTTATTGAAAAGCTGTCCGCTTTTTAATAAATTATAGGTATTGCTATATATTCTAAGGGAATTTTATAATTAGTTTTTTTGTTTTTGTTTCACTTACCGACTGTTGTTTAGTTATACAGCAGGATATTATTTGTGTTACAGATAATATAGTGGTAATGATGAAGAAAGGACCCAAATACTCCTGTGGAAAATGTTTAAAAAATGTCTCTAAGAACAGTAAAGCAGTTCTATGTAAGGTTTGTTTACAGTGGTTTCATTGTAAATGTATTGATGAATCAAATAACATTTATGAAAAAGTAAAAAAACAACAAATTAAATGGGCATGTTCAGATTGTTCTACATCCGAAATTGACAAGAAAGATGAAGATCATAATCTGGTTAATGAGGAATTAATGGAACAATTGAATTGTTTATTGCAGAAACCCCATAACCAACATTTCTTTCGATTTTAACTTATTTTTAGTATATTAATAATCTACAAATTTAAATACATTGTTTGGTGCAGAAATTACACAACTGCAACCATCCTAAATTTCTTATATATATTCTTATATACACATTTAAGAAATATATATAAATAGGAATTTAACACAAAGAAATTTGTAAAATAAAAGTTTTTGTCCCCATCTTGTTTAAAATTTGTCTGTTGGATTTATTTTTATTAGAGACAAAATTATCTTAGATTTCTACAGCTATTCTATATATACTGAAAATGTTTAAAGTCAAATTTTATATATATATATATATATATATAATATATATATATATAATTTGACTTTAAACATTTTCAGTAAACTTTTCTGTAGCTTTACAAAATTATCTTCTTTTCAGTGTAAAAAAATACAATTGACTTTTTAACATTAAAATTGCTTTTGCCAAAACACATTGCTTTAAATTTTCACAATCGTGTTATACATTTTGTAACATATAAGTATGGCAAATGTTTGAAATCCTATTATCCTTCCAAAACATCCATCATCAATACAAAGCTTAAAGCAAAGAATTATATTAAATAAAAGTAAATAGATAAAAAAGATTTTTATATGATTCTAAAAGGAAAAATAACAACTTTGAGTCGTGTAAAAACTATAGATATATTCCACAAAATTATTCAACAAGATAACAAATATATTGTAAAAATATGCATATGATTCATAATAAGAACTATTATATAATTAAATCTTTATAAATGTGCATGCTGGTGTGGTCAGTATCAGTCTTCCAGTTTTGATTATCTGAAACAAATATTACCATAGATGAATTTATGATCAATTATTTTCTTTAAGAATATATTAATTTAACGTAACTATATTTCTGAATGAATTTTAACACTTATTATGAAATGAAAATTAATAATTTTGATTTCGGTTACTTTACTTATTTACTGTTTTACCATTATTTAACTGTTGCTAAAGTTCGGTGATCGCTTTTCAGTGAATGCTTTCATTCCTTCTTTCTGGTCATTCTGAAACAAACAAATGATAGGAACATGAATTCTAAAATACATCCTACAATTAACAAGACACATTGCATACTCACAAAATTATTGGTCTGGGCTACTAACAATATGAATATAACTGCTAACGGGTGGTTACCACTTCAATTTAATTGTGATAAATCCATAAGCTAGTTAATAATAAGATCAATACATTTCTATAATTATAATACCACATAAAACTGCAATTGCACTTTAACTATTTTAAAATCCCACTAAATATCTTTCTTGTTTTTTTTATATTGAACTTGTACAGTTACAAAACCAAATTTTGACAAACCAAATTATAACCCCTTTTCTGACATTAATTTACTACTTTCTCTTAAATCTGTTAAAACATGTCCATTAGGCATAGAAGATGTCCTAGAACACAAAGACTCATCACATAATTGTACGATCTCTATTATCTATAAACATAGACCTGGATTGTTCCAAGTTTTCTACATTAAATAATTTGTATCCTTCTTTTGAAGCAGCAAATATCAATAGTTGTAGCTACCCATCTCCAAATTATCAGTCCTTTAAATGTAATATGGACCTGGAATGTACTAAAATAAAAATTCTTACAATATCTTTTTTTTAATTCGTTTCATTTTAAATACGTTGGCTTAAAACGTTTTCAAACTTTTACAGAATTGATCTAATTCAATTTTATATTTTAATTCTAAAACTTTTAACTGACTGTTCTACATTTATATTTTGAATTATGCTTAAAATGACATACCTGGTTATCTTTTTATTAAACATTAAGTATTTGGAAACAAATCATGTTCATCTGTGTTTTTCCCTTCTGCAATTTTGACCTAGATACAGCTCAAATTGTCATCAAGCCAGAAGGTGGCAGGATAAAGCAGAGAGCATTGGTAAAATAGAACAAGACATTTACAGGGGCTCAGTTATGTCAGGCTCCCCACTGGGTGCCTTCACAATGTTTGGCCAAAACAGTGTTACTTCCCTTAAAATTTAAACTATACTAGGTATGTTCAAAAAGTAATGGAAATTTTTGTTTTTTTTTTTTTAAAAAAAACCTTCAAAATAGAAATTATTGTGCCAGCGTTTCTTCCAATCCTGGTATAGCCTTGAGCTCTTTCAGAGATGTGTTTTTAATGCCAACTCTAAGCTTGATTGTCATCTCTAACAATGAATACAGCTGGAAATGTTATTATAATTCAGGAGCATGAGTACCAACATAATAAAAAAATCATGACAATCAGACTTTACAAACCCATGAAACTTAAAACATTCCCATTACGTTTTGACACACCATGTAAAAGTTTTGAACTATCTGATATACTTACAGTGGAGAATGTTGCATAGAAAAGCTTCTTTTCATAACGCAATCCCTCCTGAAGAGTAGTTTCAAAAGCTGAAAAAAGAAAATACACATAGGTAAAAATTAAATTTTAATATTTTCAGCTAAGATTGAACTTAAAAATATATCAATCAATATTAATAATATTGCAAAGTTAAAAGAAGACTAATCAACATTTTAACTAACAAAAACTTAATAGAAGACAAAAATGTATTTAAAATGCTATACAGTACACGTAATCAGAATGTACTGCAAATTAAGCATATTTGGATCAAATTTTTGAATTAACCAAAATAATAAAAACAATGCTGTATGAAAAAAAGAATCAATGGAGCATGATTTATATGAGCCAGTTCCTAAATAAATTGCTGATGTGCAACACAAAGAGCTGCCTTAATCACTCGCATAACTGTCTCAACCCAGGCATTCATAAAAGAGGCTTGTTTCACCTATTAAAAATAGAAATAACTATTAAATGCAACAGCAACTGAATATGTCACAAAATTATCAAAGTTAATTTTCAATGCAACCAAACCACTAATAGTAACACGTAATAGTGGTTAACATGAGGATCTGTATAGATCATACAGACGCACTCTGCTAGAAGGTTCAAGTCACATCTCCCATAGTTATCTCTTTACCATTTTCAATTTGGAAGCCTTACAAATAGTTTTATCTGTTGATATTTTTCATGAGTATGTCTACAACTAAGACAACTTCCTGCAAGTAACCTCTATTATTTAGGACGATAATCCATAATAGATTACTGCATATCACAACACCTAGTATATAATACTATGCTAAAACTGAAAGTATTAAAATCAGAAATGATTGAGATATTAATAAGATTGAAATGAATAACATGAAATGAAAATGTTCCATTGATGTTTGTATGTGCTGATGGATGTTATAAATTATAAACTTATACATTGTGACTATAAAGAAACTGCTTTCTAAAATGTTGCACTGCATGCTGAATACAATTTTATCTACAACAGTTGGTGATTTGCAAAACTGATATACCTCTATTGACGGAATCCTTGCACAGCTGGACTATGAGGGGTGAGTGACTGCAGATCTTCTCTGCGACCTTGACTGCCTCAGCAATCAGCTGATCCGCTGGGAAAACCCGACTCACAATACCTGCAATGTTTAAAAACACAACTGTGACTTTAACTGGTGCCAAAACATTGTTTCTTGTAATTTTAGTAATATGATGGAAGGGAATTTTTTACTTAACTTTAATGTTACAACCCTTGTATTACTGGTTTATTTTTTATTTATAATTTTATGGCCTACATTGGACCACTTTAGTCACTTTATATTTTCTAGTCCTTCTTCTTCTATCCACCCAATATTTCTTCATCCTTTCCGAGCGTAATTTCCTTTCCTCCTCCGGAACCACTCTTCCTATTCGTTGTTTGTTTCTTTTCAGCTGTAGTGTAGAGTGTTTGTCATTTAATATCTTTAATGTGTTTGTCTTGTGTTTTAAATCCTCTACTGTAATTTGTAACTCTCTCATATCTTCTTTTAATTCTGTGATCCATTTAATGTCACTTTTACTATACCACAGTTTTTCTACTATTTTCCTGCTAATTCTATTTTCAGGTGTTCTTAACAAATGCCCCAGGAATGATATTCGTTTCTTTTTAATTATACTTGTAATAGGTTCTATATTTTTGTAGACTGTTTCATTGGAAGCTAGTCTCCAAACTCCGTCTACTTGATAGTTTTTATTTAAGCAAGTTCTGACTATTCTTCTCTCCATCTTAAGAACCTTATCTATTGCAATAGTATTTGTTGTTTTAAATATTGTTTCACTTGCATATGTAATTTGTGGCAGAGCAACTGTTTTGTAGTGTCTTAATTTTGTGTTTATTGAAAGACATCTTTTATTATACGTATTCTTAGTAGCATGTTTAATCTTAGTTAGTTTGTCTATTTTACTTTGCCAAGATGGTTTTTCATTCAGGTTATAAGTGATTACTTCTCCTAAGTATTTAAATTTCTGCACAATTTTTATATTGTGGTTGTCCAACCTTATTTTATTTGCAAGTGGAGGCTGCGTTAATAAAACTTTTGTTTTTTCAAACGATATCTTTAAACCAATTTTTTGAGCTATATCTTGTAAATATTTAATTTGCTGTTTTGTTTCCTGAATGTCATTGGCCAAAAGAGCTAAGTCATCAGCAAACCCCAAACAGTTCAGATTAATGTTGTCCCTTTGATATCCAATCTTTATGTTTTTTTGGTTATTTCTTTCCCATTCCCTCATGACGTACTCTAATGCACAGTTAAAAAGAAGCGGTGATAATCCATCACCTTGTCTTAAGCCAGTCTTTATCTGAAATGGTTCTGAAAGTTCTCCTCTAAACTTTATTTTAGACTTTGTATTAGTTAATGTTAGTTCTATTAATTTAATTAATTTGGGGTGAAGTCCAAAATGTCTCAGTATTTTTAATAGTGATATTCTATGAATGGAATCATAGGCTTTCTTGAAATCAACAAATGTTATCGAGAATTGTTTATTTAGTTTTCTATAATATGCCATAATTAACTTTAGTGTAATTATTTGCTCTGTACAACTTCTCCAAGGCCTGAATCCTCCTTGGTATTACTGGTTTATAAATACTAATTTATATTTTTATTGAAAAACAAAATTATGAAGTCAATGTTATATTAGAATCATAAATATTTGTAAGACATACAATATGTTCCAGAAACGTGTATGTATAGAAATACAAAACACAATTTTTCATGTAATATTACCAATTTAACACATAAATACTTCATCGTAAAAATCATCAACATTGTACAAAGTTTTGATAATTAAGAATATCTTTAACTTTTTCATGATGCACTGTTAACAGTTATTTCTTTGATGTTAACTAATAAGTGATTTAGAAATTGTATTCCTTAAAAAAGGTTTTTATATAAAAGGGTCTACTATGCAAAATTATTACCTTTTCTGATTGTATTTATGATGAAAATTTAAAATTTTTGTCATATTGTTTTCTGGTATTGGTGGTCATCTTGGTTTATTTTATCCTTAAGTCAATTGCTAAACTTAAACCATTTTACATCCTTATTTTTGGTGTTAATTTTATGCATGATGCATAAAACACACCAAAAATACCTTTATTTTTTTTTTTTTTTTTTTTTTTTTTTTTTTTTTTGTTCATACCTTTTATTTTAAAGGTATGATTTATACATATTTCACTGATTTTTGTTATTGCCGATTATTCATAAAAAAATTAAAGAGTTCATTTAAAACACTCAATTATGAAAAACTACTATATTTAACATTAACTCAAAGTTATTTATTTGGTTGTGTTACATCATTGGTTATCTTTAAATTGTGACTTTTAAAGGAATGACAAGATTCAAGATATTTTAATGTCATTAAGCAATTTACATGCAATAGACAAAGTCAGATCAGCAATATTTAACCGTTCACCTTAAAAAAATAGTACATTTAAAAACATAAATAAATAATTAATTAAAATTCATAACTAAAAACCTAATAAATAAATATGATACATACAAACTAAGTACAAATAGTAAATAAAAATTATAAATTAAAATAATTAAAAAATCAGTGTATTATTATCACATGTTAAGTATCCGTCAACAGAGTAGAAAGCATTCATTTTTAACCATTGACTTAATACTAACTTAAATCTATTCATTTCTACACTAAAAGCTCTCTGAGGTAGTTTATTAAATAGTTTAATCTTCAAGAAGATTTGGCTACTTTTTTATTTTTCTAACCTTACTGAAACTTGATTAAGTAAGTAGTTATTCCTTGTACTGAGGGCATGAATATCTTGCCTAAATTTAAAATGGTACAAATTTCCTGAACACTAACTAAACAAGAATAAATATACATACTAGGAAATGGCATTAAGTTCTTTAAAAATGAGCAAACATGACTCTCTTTCTGGTATAGATTTAATTGTCCTTAAAGCTTTCTTTTGCCAAATAAAAATTCTATTTGCATGACTGCTAGTACCCCAAAGTGTAATTCCATACAGAAGATTAGAATTAAAAAAGGCATAGTAGGCTGTTATCAACATGAATAAGTTAACAAGATTGTTTAGTTTACTTAACAAGTAGATAACCCTAGATAACTTTTTACACAGACTATTATGTGAGCCTCAACTTAAGCTGCTGTCTAGAGGAATGCCAAGTAATGTAACAGACTTATTTTGAACTACTTCCCTATTCAGAGAGAAAATTATTTTTTTTCAGTTTTACTATTATTTAACATCAATCCATTTTATCTAAACCATTCCAGAGCCATATCCGTAGAATTATTTTGTTTGGTTATAAAATTATCTAAAGTTTTGTCACAGTTTAAAAGTGTTGTATCATCCGCATATAATGAAGTTGGACTTGGCATGTTAAATGATAAATCGTTCACAGCAACTATAAAAGGGAAAGGTCCTAATACTGACTCCTTTCTCTGTAATTTTAAAATCTGATTTGTCGTTACTTATTATTACCATTTGTTTTCTTTCACTTAAATATGATTTTATTAAATTGATTTCTTTATTTTCAATTCTATAGTTTTGCAGTTTATCAATGAGTAGGATATGTGAAATACAATCACATGCTTTTGTTAAGTCAATCAAGGTATCAGAGGAGATTAGTTTATTTTCAAAGTTTTCTAATAGCTTTTCTACAATATTTTCTAGAGCCTTGATTGTTCTAAGACCTTTTATTAATCCAAATTGTTCTTTGCAGATGTACTAGTTTTCATAAAAATAATCATTTAGTTGCTCTTTAATGATTATTTTTACTGCTCTAAATTCAAATATTTTACTGAAAATAGGAATAAGAGAAATCGGCCGGTAACTTGAGGGGTTACATTTTTCTCCCTTTATATACACTGGGACAATTTTTGTTATTTATAAATTATGGGGAAAAATACCTTCATCAAACATTCTGTTTAAAAGTAGGAGTGATTCAATAATTAGATTGATTATTTCTTAGACTATTTTGTTAGAAAATCTATAGAAATCCTCAGTCTTTGATGTACTTAGTGTTGAAACACATTTTAATATACCCTGCCTTCAGTAATTCTCTTCTAGGTAAAAGGTCTAATCTCTCTATTACAATTCGTTAAGTATTTGTTTAACCCTTTCAGGGCCAGGACCAAATATGAGATGTTGCAAAATTTTTTCACACATCATATCCCCTTGTGACTAGTCAAAAGTGCCAGGCTAAAATTGGCGATTTTGCAGTCTCTTAGATTAAAATTTATAACTTTTCATAAACATTAGAGAATGACCTAAAAGTTGCACCAAATTACTCGTATAGATATATACTATCTACAAAAAAATACATAGATGTAGTTTTAAATAATTTAAAATTTAAAAAAATAATGTTTTAATGGATTACATAAAAAAAATTTATTTTTTTATTTTTTTTGTAAATAACTAAAAAAGGAAAAATAATTTTACCGTAGGAAGCTATGTTATTATATTGTACATTTATAAAGGAACAACCATACAAAATTTTGTGTTATTTCTCTCATAAATAAATTTTTTATGACACATTTTGTATAAATACGCATAATTATACTTCGCAACAAGTGATAAAGCAACTGACTCTTACACTGCAAGAAACTTAAAATAAATATTCACATTATGGATGTACCGGTAAACAGATGATTGTAGGATCCATAAGCAGTTTCAATACAGTTAAAAACACTATTTACCAAGAAATATTTACACAATTTTATTTGAAATTTATTTACACTTTTTCTATTTACAAATATGCTACTTACAATTTCATTCCCGTGAGATCGCAAATTGTCAGTCATTGTAACTACTACACACAATAGCTAAGCAGGTAACACTACTAACACTACTAATATTTACAACCACAAAATAAAATAATGAAGAAGAATCCAGCATACAATAGTACGATTACACTAAAGCATAAAGAATTAACAACAATAGATTGAGTCACCTGATAATGTTACGTGACAGACAATTACAAAATAAAAATGCATAGACCTCCAAAATAAAAATTATATTCATATTAACTATCTACAAATATACCAGGGAATAAAAAAACATAAAACTTTAATCATTTGACGTCGTATTTATTTAAGAAAACGACGAATATCAAGGCAGCAATATATTGCCGCCTGGCACTTTTCAGACACGATCAATGGCGGCAATATATTGCCGCCTGGCCCAGAAAGGGTTAAATAATAAACGGCTTCATCACTTGACATTGAATCAGTGTTGCAACAGAGCCTACAAAGTATTCATTAAAATCATTGGCTTTTTTTCCAAGCTGCCTGCATCTATTACTTGAATTTAGTATATAGTTCTCGTTTTACTTTCTTTTCTCTTCATCTATTTTTTGTTTATACTTTTTTTATATTCTTTATACGGTATATATTTTTACTTACATTTTCATTGGCCGAACCTTTACTTTGTTTGAATCGTTCATACAGTATCATTACCAGATCCCTAAAATGTTTTAACTCTGGTGTGAACCATTTTTTATTTGACCTTTTATGCTTTTTACTATTCACTTCTCTCATTTTACAGTTTTGTAAAGTGATCAAAGTTGAAGCCATTGAACCTTAAATTTGACATTTGGCCATCTTTAAACTTTTGACGCAATTCACACATAACACAATCACTCGTCATGTTTTCTTTGTAAACACGGTATATTCTCCATTCAATTTCTGCTGCACTATTCCCGTCTGCTTCCACAAAACGAATAACACTCCTAAATTGACATTTGGCAGGAAAATCAATAGGCTATGTTTATGCGATTGCAGCTCAACACAATCTGACTACTTGAATTCGGTAGTGACAAATGTTGTAGCAGGGAAGACAGGCAATAGGCTTCTGTGCACACCGTGGAACTGTCTGGCGTGAGATCGTAGGTTGCAAAAACAGGCCCTCTATATATATATATATATGAGGCACTTGATGACAAAAAAATTAAGAGCATTGTTTTATTGATGTGTTAAATAACTATTGAAAAAACAAACCTTAAAACTGTTTCATAAGAAAATTCTTTTTAAAATTTACCAATATAAGATTATATAATATATTTCTGTTTGAAAGACAACACTTCGTACAATTTAGCCATGTTTGCAAATCTCCCAAAAAAGATTGCTAGTTAGAGAAAATCAATTGCTGGTTCAAGGGTTATAGTTTCTCTACAAAAGCTGTTAAAACAATCTGTAGAATATATTTTAGCAAAAACTTACCACACCGAATTTTTCAATTACAATAAGCTATTGTTTCCAAAGGTTTTGTAAATGAGTTAACAATAATTTCTATAATTTTTGTGACAACAATTAATAAAAATGTTTTCCAAAGATCTATTTTCTTTCTGTAATTTTAATAGTAATTCTTAACTGTCTTAAACTCACAATCCACTTAATGGAAAGTTTAGAAAATTCATTACAATTAAGATTTATAAATAAGTTTCATTACTGAATTTGTTCAATCAATTTTTATAAGAAAATGTGAATGTTTGTTTTTTAACAAACTAATACGTAACAATTATTCTATAAAATCATAACTTACAATAATTTTATCAATTTCAGTTATAAAGACAGTTTTTAATTAAATGTATTCTGAAAGGTCTGTGTCCATGAATAGAAAAGTACTCTTATCAGTGTAAGTGTCAAGTTGTAGGTTATCATTTGAGAAGATAACACAAACCTAAGTATAACTTAGTCTCTTCTAAAATATAATTTTAAGATAGAGGAACTCCTACATTTTCTAACTATTTTAGTGTCAGAGCATAAAATAAAAAAGCTTCCTAGTACTACTGATAAATACTGTTGTTTAAGAGATTTCATAGTCTGTTAATATTTTTTAAGCACACGTTTTTAAATAGATTTTTAGATCAAGTGTCATTTGGTAAAGATTTAGCCAGAAACATTATAAAATAACACTGTAATAAATCAAATCCTATATGCAGTAAAGAAGATGCAATATGATCTGATCTATTAACACAATCTGTAAGTCTTTCATGACTTGTAGAATAATACTGGCTCCACGGTACTTTTATGGTTAAAAGTGGTTAATTCGTTGACAGCTTGGTGATTATACATTATCAGCTGTTCTCCATCACAGTCAACCACTGACATGCTTTAACTGATAAATTCCCCAAAATCACGTTGGTGATTATACATTATATTATATAGTTTAATTATTCTAACTAAGAATTATACCACTAATAAAAAGTAAGAGCTTCTCACCCATTTTCTCTGCTTCTGCTGCAGTAATCTGGTTGCCAGTGAGACACATCTCCATAGCCTTAGACTTGCCTGCACTGCGAGCGATGCGCTGAGTGCCACCAGCACCGGGGATCGTCCCAATAGCAATCTCTGGCTGGCCGAATTTGGCCTTGTCGCCAGCGTAGATTATATCACACATGAGTGCCAGCTCACATCCTCCGCCCAACTGTCAATAACGTAATGTATTTCTTATTGGGTGATCCAATAATAGTCATAGCATATCATCACATACAGATGTATATAAAAGAACGTGTGACATTTGCCACAATTAAAATAATAACATTTACACAAAGAATACAGTTAAGATATTACTCTTTCCACTTGAATTATACTTCTTATATGGAGCAGCCTGTTGTGATGCACTTATATTTCCAACTGAAAAAAAATTTTGAAATTATTTACAAAATAAAATTAACTACCATATTTCATGTGCTTTGTTACTTAGTTATTTATTTAAATACAAACTTATCAAAAGTCCTTTTTCAAACTTCACACAATATATAATTAAAAACAGAAGTTTATAAATGAAGTTTTATTGGCACTTTAACAATTTCATGGCAAATTGCTACTGTCTTTATCTGTGGTCCATGAAATATAAAAAAAAACAAAACAAATAGGAATTAAACTGAAGATTGTTTCAATGAATGTTGCAGTAGCCTTCTTGATATTCATCAACAATTACAATCTCCATCTTCTCCAAGCAAGGGATTTTCAATATTGAAAATTTTAAATTATATTTGAAGTACATATGTTTTTGTCTATTTGTTATTTAAATTTTGTAGTTTTAAAATTGTATTTTAAATTTATTTTAAATATATGAAGAATAAGCAGTGATTGACAAATCTCAATGTCTACTTTTCATTGGCAAAGAATCAGAAAGGAAAGATTTAATTTAAAACCCCACAAGAAATTTAGCAACCACGTAGCTTAAATCCATAATAAACAGTGAGTGTCATAAGTGCCTGCCTTGTTCCTTACTTCTCCACAACATTCTGGATAAAAATACATTAAAAATGCCACATGAAAAATAAAAAGCATAGGAGCAAGTTTGGAGATTACTGAATATAAAAAGACATTGATTGAATATACAGTAGAGTTTTTATATACATGTTAATTGACTCAAAGAATACATTGAACAATAAAAAATTTGGGCTACAAAACAAAATTGGCAAAACAGCACAGAATTAGATAATGGGAATCATTCCTTACAAAATCTGAGTGCTCACAATGAAAAAAGCATGAAAAGTGTGGCAATGAGAAAGGTATACAATATGTATTATATAGTCATTGGATTTGGCTATTGAAAAACTACGAGGGTAATTCGGAAAGTAAGGTCCGATTCGCGTTAACCAGACAAACAGTAAGCGAGCAGCGAAATGCGCATGCGCCCTGACACCCGCCATTTGCAGTGAAATCGTTGTAGTCTGCTGTTGTCTGTGCCTTTTTAAAATGTTTAAAACTATTGTACGTCCCGCCGACTGTGAAATACGGTCTGTGATACGGTTTTTGACAGCAAGGAACGTTTCAGCAGCGGATATTCATCGACAGATAAGTGAAGTGTACGGTCCAAATGCAATGAGTGACAGCAAAGTGCGGAAGTGGGTGAGAGCTTTTAAAGATGGACGGGAAAATGTCCATGACAAACCATGATCTGGTCGGCCGTCAGTGATCACCGAAGATTTGGTGAAAGCCGTCGATGAAAAAATTCGTGAAGATTGGCGATTCACTGTTTCTTCATTAGCAATAGAATTTCCAAACGTGAGTAGAACCACATTGTTTAAAATTGTTTCTGAAATTTTGGATTTCGCAAATTGTGCTCATGTTGGGTTCCCAGGCTGCTTACTGAGGAACACAAAAAAAAGAAGAATGGGTATTGCTCTTGAATTTTTGATCCAATATCATCAGGAAGGTGATAACCTTTTAGACCACATTGTGACGGGTGACGAGACATGGGTTTCCCACATAACCCCAGAAACGAAACGCCATGGAGTGGCGTTACTTGACGTCACCGGTTAAAGTCAAGGCAAAACAAACATTGTCCACACGCAAGGTTATGATGACAGTGTTTTAGGATAGACGTGGGATATTGCTAGTCGAGTTCATGGAGCGAGGAACAACAATAAATGCGGCCACTTATTGCAACACTCTGACTAACCTTAGACGAGCAATACAGAACAAGCGATGTGGCCTACTTGACAGCTGGAGTTTCGTTGCCCTTATAACGTCAGTATATCTTTTCACGACTTCCAGCAAACGGCACAATATTAAAAAAAAAAAAGTTTAATGTGTAAAGTTAATTTTTATTTTTACTTTCTATAATTATGGTAAGTATAAAAAAGTAAAAATTTTAAAATTATCTTGTACGTACATATATTTATGGGACATTAAATTGCAGATATAAATAAAGTCAAAATAAAAGGCACACAAAATTTTATTAGCTAAACTATAAACATTACCAGACAATTATATAAATATAATTAAAATAAATTATATATAATAAAATTAAAAATAAATAAAAACCATATAAACAGAAAACACGACGAAGGAAACCGACTCAGCGATGGTTAGACACGCACTACCTGAAGCCAAACTGCAAACAAAAGTGCGCGCGCTGTACGGCGTCTGTGCCGTGTGGCGGGGAGAGTGTCTAGACACCGCGTCTATTGTTTCAAACAATGTAACGCGACAGCTATATTTTGACGCTTGACATAGGTCAATAACCCACACACATGGTTGACGCATACCGTTAGTGACATTGATCGGATTTAAAAGTAACTTAAATTTGCTATAGACACAGTTTTGTGTCGATGCGCCGTACCGCGTCTTTGCCGTTTGGAGATAGTTTGTCTATGCGCCATACAGCGTCTGTGACGTTATAAGGGTTAACTTGAGCCCTCAATTTCCTTTCAGAGATGGTCTTGGTTGATTCCAAATTAAATGGTGTTATCACATTACTTGTGCTGTAGGATTTCTTGAGTAAGTTACCTCATTTGGAAATTGAGACATTTTAATTGTACAGTATTTAAAAAAAGCATATTGCGGTTTGTTTCAATTTCATATATGTTTTGATTTTTTTAATAAATTAAATAAGATTACTCAAATAGTATCTCTTACTGCGTACTAAGCTGTTGAACTAGTGGTTAAGTAATCAATTTTATACTGTTGCTGAATTTTTCAACTGTGAAGATTTGCTGTTCTGAGTTGATTCTATATTGACTTATGGTTAGCTTTTATGGTTATTGTATGATTTCACTTTCATATTTTATTAATTTAATTTATGATAATGTATTTTAATATAGTACTTTTATACTGTATCATTTTAATTTATGACATTTCATATTTCATTTATTTACGTAAATGTGATCAATGGCAATAAATAATTTGATTTGAGCTTCTATATTCATGCCTGTATTTTGGTATTTCACAACCAAGTTAGATAATAAGTCTTATCTTTATTGTTTTGTTGCTATAAGCCAACTCTAGACGTTTACAGTTACTAACTTTGATAACGTCTTTTACACTTATTAAAACCTTTTTTCAATTCCAAAATGTAATAAAGAGTGAATTTTATATTCTTACTAATTAGTATCAATGATCAGATTATACATCTGCAAAAATACTGTGCCTGTTTTATATAGTTTAGGACTAATTATAATATTGATAAAAAGTAAATAGCTAGTTTTAAGAAAAACTTATTTCACATTTTACTTTATTTATGAAATTCCATTAAAAAAATATCTCATTGTGTTTTAAACTGTGTGTAATTTTATTTACTATTCAAAATTAATTTAAAATATTTGCTATTACCGCATATCCGTTGACAGCAGCGATAATGGGTTTTTTACACTTTGAAATGTCATTCCATCTCTCCAGCAGTCCTGTCTTTATATTTGATGCAAACGTTGTATTCATCATTTCCTTGATATCAGCACCTTAACATAAAATACATTCATTTTTACTATTAACTATCGAAAAACAAAAGTAGGAAACTATAAGAGCCTAATACTAGAATTTATACTGAACTCACCAGCTGCAAAAGCCTTTTCACTTCCAGTGATAATAAGAGCACCAACTGAATCATCTTTATCAAAGGCGTCAACCGCATCCGCAAGCTCAGACACTAGAGCATCGCACAGTGCATTTAGAGCCTTGGGCCTGTTGAGTGTGATCACCCCTACATTCTTCTTCTCACCAGCCTTATCCGTCAGTATGTGTTGGTAAGCAGCAGCTAAAAAAAGAAAATTATTGATAATCATATGATAAAATTTAATTAACTGTTAAGGGGTTTTTTCATATTTCTACTCCTTGAGTTAAAAACTTGTACATATATAGTTCAATCACATTTCCATACACCAACAAATAAATAAAACACAAGTGTTGTTTTACATTCAGTTACATACTCAAATAGTTTTCATACCGTTTAGACGGAAATAGAGGGCAACTACTAATATCGGTATTTTTAACTTTCAAGGCTTTTTATAGTGTACTGCATGCTTTTTTTGTAGGATAATCTGATGCATTATAATTCACTAATTCAATATGACAGCCTGATGAACTACGGTATATTCATACAGTATAGTATTATGTTACATTTTTGCAGACAAAAACTGTTGTTTCAAAAAGTAATTTAAAAATCTGTTACTGATTGGAAACAGCTAAATAGTGTTCCTTAGGCAAAAATGAGTTTCTCTTTTTTTAATCTATAATATAGCAGGTCTTGTGCAGTACAAACTTCTGCCGCGATGTGTCGATAGTGCAACTCATCACCATTTGTGCCGCCTGGATCATCGATCAGGCTTTTATCTTTTAATTCCTGGTATCAATAAACCCTCCCGGAACCTCACTATGGTATGGCTAAATTATCCCCTTCGTAAATAAAACACCCTCATCACCTTATTCTGCTGAACAAGATTACTGCCTATTTATTCTCATAATACAGACACAACTCCCCCCTCCTAAAGGAGGAGTCCTCTGTGTTTTTAACACCAGGAATTTTAACCCCCACAGGATCCTCTCCGGTTTTCCCAGATTATAACCTGGTTGAATTAAACCTCCTGATCAGGTTATTCAGCTAATAAAAATTACTAGCTTGGATTAAGTACTCTTCAGAACGATACATGAAGTCCAACCCACTTGTTGGTGTGTTAGAAAATGTAAAGTCAGTACAAGTTAGACTGTGTAATTGCCAGAAAAAGTCAGAGATGATAACGTTTTCATTTTAAACTGCTCTAAGTAATTCATAATCACTGACCAGTATACCTTTTCTCCTAAGCTCTGTACCAGGCAAACCATGGTCCTTTCTGAAATCCATTAGAATTGTTAGACTGTACACAAACATTCCATTAATGACAATTGTGGCTTAACGAGAGGTTATATTTCAAATCTGAGGGCAGAATCCAATATCGGAATGAAATTTTAAACAAAGAAGAACCATCAATCTTTGTTGTAACTCCCAACAGTTAAGCTAGAAAACACCCTCAAAGTGAAAATTTTGGTTGAATCCAGAAAAATTAAAAAATTTAAGGTCTATTTAAAACTTCCTGAATTTTGCAAACACCCAAGGTCATGTTTAAAACATAGTTTACTTAATTATTCAACTGATGAGACAATGCGAACATCTCTTCACCTAGAATTTGTAGTCTAGGTGTTTCTGATGTCAAAACAAAGCTCAGTTTTTTTTTTTTTTTTTTTTTTTTTTTTTTTTTTTTTTTTTTTTTTTTTTTTTTTTTGTTCTCTTAGGACAAGAAGCTTATAAATTGCACTTAGTCCTGTAAGAACCTTTGCGCTGCTTCCGGAGTGATAGGATAGGATATTCAGGATGGGTAAGGTTAGGGAGTAGGGGCCGCCTCCTATCGAGATCCATGAGGAAGAATTAGGGCACTACATCTCAAAGTCATCCCAGAAGAAGGGGAGGCCAGCTCTGAACCAGCCTCTCCAGTCAAAGTAGGCAGGGGGTGGCACACCCTTGTTGAGGTTAACAAGAACCTCTGAGGTAAGGGAACAAACCCCACCAACTCCAACAGTCATCTTCCACAGTAGACTAGACCTATCGAATTGCCCATGAACCCCAGAATCTCAACATTTGCGGTTAGTGATGTGCCGCTACTGGACATCCATAAGGTTGCCCAGATTGAAGTGGCACATCGGTTTTTGCTGTGCCCAGTGGTGGGTTCAACTGGTAGGTATAAACCAGCCAGAAGTGATCCCTGCTGGGTAAGAAAGAAATTAGTTAGTTTTTAGCTTCTTTGCTTATATTTTGTTTTCTCTTCAGACGCAACACGACTCCAGATTCCAGGCGTCAAATCTTGTGACAGCATCAGTCACATGCTGCACTAAGCGGAAGGAGAACTGGAGCTAAACTCAACATTCACGTTGAATCGACCCTTCGCACCATAACTACTTTATGTGTACAAATCTAGTAGTCAAATATAACAAATAAAAATCAAATATCTCAAGAACTTAGGATTTGGAGTGTGTAGAAGATAAATAAAGAACTTAAAGGTTGTATACAAAGGTTATTTTTTGCCATAAATTTGAAACTAAGTGGAAATACAGCCACTTCATTGCATATTGCCACCTTGTATTATAAATGTGTGAATTTCCTAATAATTTTATAACATTAAAATTTTGTTTGACACATCCTACAGTTTTATCAGTAACCTCCAACATCAAGGCTATTTCGTGCAAGCAATGAGGCTAAGAATGGAAATATCATGCTATTGAATGTTATTACACGTTATAGGTAGGTTTACATTATGTTATCATAGATATGATACTACTATTAGTACCAAAGTTAAAGATAACCTTTACAATTGCTCATGTGATTTGAGCTAGAATTTGAGTAGCCTACTATTTCAAGGCATTTATTTCTGTCTGTTGCCAGAAGTGCTGGATGGCGCCAAAGCTCACACTGACGGCAGGGGCATTTCCGATCGGTATTTTCCTGACCTCAAATCACGTGCAAGACAGGCCAAAATGCCCCTGATCATCAGTGTGGGTTTCGGTGGCACCCTTTGCGCTATCCCCCACTTCTGACAAAAAGAACACATCCCTTGAGATGGTACTTAAGATTGAAGCTCAGATCACGTAGCATGATGCTATTACTGACCATGGTAACAGATTACATGAACATGATTACATGAACATAATACCTGACCATGTTATTTTGGTGATAAGTTATTGACAAATAACAGTATTCCTTATCTCTAGCACCTATTGCTCTGATAATACCATACACATGATTTAACTTTATTTAAATTAATTTGATACAATAATGTGTAACCGAAATTACATTATAGGCTTCTAAGATTGTATTAAGCAATATTGTTTATTTGTAAAATAAAAACAGCTAGCAATCATTAATTATGAATATCTGTAGGTTACATGTTTTTATACTCAGTAGTTTACTTATTTATAATTGATTTGATTGGCGTGATAGCTTATTATACTGCAGCTATACGAGGTTGACTTGCAAAACCAACCCCACACCAACACTATAACAAGATTATTTGAAGCCCATATAACAATGAAATATTACTCTGTGCAAGAAAAGTAACCTTAGTAGTTTAAAGTTCTATAACTTTTATTTGTCATCATCACACCTTGAAACCTCATATTGGGTTGTTCAGGACGATATCAGTATGTTAATAACGGGAAAATTGTCTTTTCCAATTCCTAACCGTTAAGTTCACAATTACCTATATATTAAATTCATTATTTTAATTCCAAATATAATTGTTATTGATTGTTGATATAGATTGTTTGTCTAGTATTCAATATACAAATATTATGTATTGTTGATTATACTTATCGATATAAAAAACCAGGGCCACTTATTTACTGCTCCAAATAGGCTATTTAGTGTATTTTTATAGTGAACAAAGTTTTGTCACATGTTTCATAAAATGTCATTAAATCACCCAAAAACATGCTAGGCTTACAAATTACAGAAAAATTGAATTAATGATTTGGGTGTTTGATAGAAGCACCACTCAATTTGGATAGGGTACGATAAGCGGACCCGGTTTTTTATATTGAAGAATGTAATCATCGATAGGCTACCTAATATTCGCATCTCAAATCCTAGACTATCAATCGATATAAAAGTAGGCTAGGCCTATCTATAATAGTCCTCAATAACAATCATATGTTTTTAATTAAAATATGAATTTAATATTTACAGTGATCAAACAAATTAATTATTATAACCAAAATTAGAAAAACTGAAGACAACCATATTTGCTCCTCTCACAGTTACAGTTGTTTCTTTCCCATAGATTTCATATAATGGGTTTTTTGGTACGAGTCCAACATGTTGGAGTCACAAAAAACATTTCTTATTATCTTTCAAAGTAATGTTGTGTAGTTTTCTAAAATTGATTGCCATTTTTAATAATCAAATTTTGCTTATATAAAATAGAAATATTACATTACGGGTATTATTTGAACATGTTTACAGCTGTTGATATAGATTATTTAAGTTAATTGTTGAAAATAATTAATCAGTAGGCCTATTGATTGATTATATCGATGGTTATGATTAAGTAATATCGTTTGCCAATTTCGATACAAAAAACCGGGTCCGCTTATCGTACCCTACCCCTTAATTTGAACACAAAATTATATTTTAAGTAGGTACTAACCTCAACTTTGCTATTGTAGGTTACGAAACAATATAAGAAGCAACTTGGTAATTTTCCGATTTTCTTTAAACAAAAGACCTTTGTAGTAGATACAAATTATATTTTATTAATGTAGATAAAGACTGTAGCCTTATCACTAAAAGTATTTAAGTAACCAGACATATTTTAACCACACTAAATAAAAACTACAGAGTTGGATATTAGCACTTACTTGCATATGTGTAAGAAGCATTTATTTGAGTTAATTTTGAATTTGAGATCAAAATCTTACTGAAAAACCGAAATGAGCAAGCCATTTTTAAATTATTATTAATTTTTTTTTTTAATATTACTAATGGACAATAACAGGGTGTAATATAATAATAATCAGTAATTCTTATTATACAGGAATTATCTACTGATAGAAAAACAACTAGGCCTATTAATTGTCCAACAAGCTTACTTATCCTTGAACTTGATTCGGACTATTGGTATATAAGTGGTTGATATTGTACATCCAATATCCAATATATGCACGCACAGTGTCTAAATTAAATTTAACAAGACCAGATGAAGACAAGCAGAACAATAAAAGTCCGGCAAACTTCTCCCACTCCACTGTTCCTGAACGACCAGAACTATCAGAAATTGATAACCAGCCAAGTCAAGTCGAGCCAACCAGTTACCGGAGTTATTATTGTGGCTTGGTACTGAATTTATTCCACGCAGCTAGCCTCGTGTGTTTTGTCGCCTAAGCAAATCTTTTCCAAATACTCTGCTGAATTAATATGAATATTAAAAGCAGTGCAATATGTGAGACACTTAAATTACAATAAAATTATTGTAATCTATACATAAGTTGTATAGTTACATCTTTAACTAAGCGAATTGCAATATAACTCTAATATGTTTTAAGGACTACATTGTTTCTTGTGATCTGTGTATTTCAGACTTTCATGACTAAACTTCATGTCGAAAAATGTTTTGGCTTCACTACCCAAAACCACTATGATAAAAAAATTCTTTTATTCATCCTGTTGTGTGTGTTTTAAAAATTTGTACGACCCAGGTTTGCTTGTAAAAATATAGGTTTGAACCATATATAGGTTCAAACCTTGGGCCTCTTTTATTACTGATATACGACGGCAGATTGAATTCAGTAATCCATCATGGGAAACTGGTTTATTATGCTGACGACACGATTCTCTGCTTCAAAAATAAATCCCTTGTGGATTTGGAAATCACTTCCTTCATAGAATAGAATTTATCCAAACAGTTCTTTTCGTAAATGAGCTTGAAAACCAACCAGTCAAAATCAAACGCTGTTCATTTCTCTCTCCGACAGCCTGATCATGCAGAGCGGCCTGCTGTTTATGTGGATGAAGACCTTTCAGAGGACACTAATTCCACGACGCTTTTTAGGAATGCTCCTTAATATGGGACCAACAACATGGAACGATCTTATAGACAACGTATGTACTAAAGTTTCCTTAGGTACATTTGCCTTGCGAAAACTCGCAATGCTGTATTCCCCAAAAGTCTTTTAAAAATGGCTTTTTATAGCCTTATCCATGCAAATTTAGCGTAAGGAATAAGACTCTAGGAAGGTTATTTCGAAAAGCAAGTGGAGCGAGTTTTCAAACTCCAAAAAAAAGCTGTCAGAATAATTGGAAAGTTAAACTTTAAAGAGTCGTGCAAGAAATCTTTTAGGGATCTGGAATTGCTGAATTTGTCCTGCCTTTATATTTATGAAGTGAACTTCAGAACACAGCAAGACTTATAGGTGAAGTTTTAATAACCCCTCACTACCACTTAAAGTTGTTATGTTTATTTAACATCTAATTCAGTTTCGATGTACCTTGTCTTTGATTGATTTAGTTAAGTTTAATAGTTCCTGGTTACAAATGTTGACACTGTTATGTATTGTTTTAAAACTTTTTCAATAAAGACGCAATCTGAAATAACTTAGTAAATTATTTCACTTCGTCCTTGTCTACTGTTAACATTTGATTTTTTATCTTGATTAGTTCTCTCATGTGATATGTTTTCCACAATAAACCATCTTAAGCTTGTATTTTTGGACTATTATTTTTATCATTGGTTTAGTCTGTAGGAAATAAATAAAATTGGAACAAACTTATATACTTCATCACAAGCACCACCGATGTGTTGTATAGATATACGATGAAGCCCGCCTAAGAACTTTGTACGATGAAAGTATGCCATGCAATAATATGTTTGATTGTAAAGTGTGAAAATGGCGACGTCTGCAATTGCAATTTGCTGTTATGTTTATATGTTGACAGATGTATTGTACACGTATTAGTTTGATTACACTGCAGTAATAGTTAGTGCTTGTTCAGAATAGTTTCTCTTCACAGACATCATGGAAGAGACTACTTTTTTAATTCTTCTGTCATTAGTTATGCTTATTGGAAGTTATTTTGCTGGATCAATTCCATTGGTTATGAGCCTCTCGGAAGTAAGGTTATATTTACACTTTCTACCAATGTAAAAAAATGTTTTAATTTAATCTTTTTATGCTTAGAAATATATTTTGACAATTTTAGTTGTGATCCAAATAATTTATTTAGATTGACATTGATGTCAGACTATCCAGTATATTCATTTAAAAAATTAAATTTGTAGATATTACCTTGAGTAACAGTAAAATTTCTGGACCTACTTACACTGACTTTTACATTATAAATGAAATGCATATGTTAACAGATTTTGTAGTTTATACACATTATTAGAGTCATGAGAATATGAGATATCAGGAACTTAGTGAATCATTCATGAACAAGATCAAAATATAGTGTATTTGTACGTGAAGAGAAAGTTAACTTTGTTCAGTAATTTTATACATCGAATAGTCTATGTACATTACCAAGCTATGAACGGCTTCTTGAAAATTTACATGCTGTAGTAACAATTCCAAGAAAAGTTATTAACCTAGTTTACCATAAATTTATCATTAAAACTACTCAAATAAGGAGTTAAATAATTTTTAAATTAGAAGTGATACACTCTGCATATAGGCTATGCAGCTAATTAGTAACTTGTTTAAGTGTCACAGTCTGGGATACATTTACACATTCTCTAATATTCAAAGTAACTTTTAAAAGTGAAGCTCAAATGTTATATTGTATTAAAACTCATAAGATTGAAGACAGGAAAAATGAAATATCCCAAAAAATGGAAAGGCAGAGTATGATAAACGGACCCGGTTTTTATCTTGCTTATTACAATCATCGATACTTTATATAGCGAATAACAGAACTATCAATCGATATCAGTGTATCTAAAATACTAAATTAATGTCATATGTTTTAAATTAATAGAAATAGTTTAAACATTTACGTAATGTCATAAATACTAAAGGAACCATAACCATTAATAAAACGATAAAATTAAGAAAAGTGAAAGGAAAAATGTCATTTAAATAATAAAGAAAGGTAACAACAAAACAAACATCTAACTGAGAGAAACACAGTACATCATCTTTGGGTGTTATTTTGTTTAGTTTTCTAAAGTTAAGTATCTTTTTTTATTGAAAAGAAGTTACTTACAAATAGAAATTGTGTTTAGAATTAGAAAATGTGTATACAGTTGGTACAGATAATCTATTTATTGTTATTATTAAATACTATGGGTTGATTATATTGTTGTAAATATCTTTGGTTATAAAAAATCGGGTCTGCTTATTGTACTCTCCCCTAATGGAATTGCACAACCACAATGTTTGTTTGGTTGTATTTAGAGTAATATTTAAATTATTTCTATATACTGAATGTAACATGCAGGAAATACATATGTATTGAAAAGTATTAATTCTGAATACTTTGGGAACTATTATCTTGGTACTTTGGAATTATCCGGAGGCCACTATTTTTCGAAGAGTTTTTCTTATCACTGACGTAAAAAACAACACTATTAGAAAGAACAGACTTTATTTGACTTAAGTTTATTATGAAAAGTACATGTCATGACGGTCGGTTCTTGGTTGTCTACCTCCTAAAAGGATTTTTGACGAGAAAGAGGCCACTCTCTCCCCATCTACTACTTGTTATTAAGCAATATATATCTAGGTTTAGACTAGTTAATAGTCAAATAGAAGTCATTTGACAGGTATTTGGTCTTCCGATCATATGTTAGTTAGATTATTTAAACACATATGTGAAAGAAACGGCCAAATACAAAATAAATAAATCGTAAAAAGTGAGGGCTCTGTGGTGTAATGGTAGCACATTCACCCGGTAAGTGAGAGATCCGGGTTCAAGTCCCAGCGGAGCAAGTACTTTTTGTGATTCAATGTTTATTGAAATTAAATTAGGTTTAGACTATATTATAAATATGTTACTAGTACTATCATTGTTAAACAGCATTGACGGCGCCACCAAAGCCCACACTAAAAGCCAGGGTGATTTCCGATTGGTACTTATCCGACCTCAAATCATGTCCCAGATTGTCCAACTTTTCTGGTATCAGATCTGCCACATGAAATGAGGTTGAAACAAGAACCGTACTGTAAACAATGTCTTTTAGTTGTCCCCACAAGTAATAGTCCAAATGAGTTAAGTCCGGAGATCTTGCTGGGAAACACACTGGTCCTCGTCTTCCAATCCTCTTGGCAGGATATTGTTAATCAAGAGTTTGGCGGACATTGATTGCATAGTGAGGTGGAGCCCTGCCCGGAAGAATATTTTGCAGGAAGTGATTGTACATTTGACAATTCAAATTATCTTAAAAAAAGTAGACAAAAAGTGGTGCCTTTAATTATTCCACACCACATGTAAACCAGTATCTCTGGTTGTCAATCTCCTTCATCTAGAGGGGATTTGCAACAGACCAATACCTCATGTTATGTCGATTTACTTCTTCGTTGTTATGTAACTTTATCTTATCACACCATAGGACTTCTCTAAAAAAGTAACGGATTTTGCTGGAATTGTTCTCTTGTCCAAATGCTGAAGTTCATTCGGTGAAAGTAATCTTCTTCTTAGAGCTCTTGATGTAGATAAATTCGATAAGATTAAATTTGTTATCTTTTAGAATTCTCCCAACCTTTTAGATAGACACTGCTGAATCAGAAGTAAACCTTTTAACTGAATTGTGAGGATTCATCGTAAAACCTGCCAAAATGTCAGGTGTTTTTCATCCCTAACAGGTCTTACAATCTGCTTATCTTTGTTCGGTTCTTGCCGAACACATCTAGTCAAATGAACATGATTGGCCAATTGCTGGAACAAAATTAAAGAATGTTACTTTCGCTCTGTGTAATGTTGTGAATAGGTTCCGTAGCAGCTACATAGTTTTGAAAACACTCACCTAATATCATAAGCATATTAAAACTCTCTCCGTAAGAATAAGACATTTTAGGAATATTTATGCAACACTTGAAACAAACACAATATGACTTCTAAATCACTAGTGAATGCAAGGAAAATTAAACAATAACCAATACCCAGAACAATTGAAACTAGGCTAGTTTAGCCCTGTTATTACATCATAAGTTCCTGTAATAAGAACATACTTTGTACTGCAAGAGTGGATTATTTATTATGGCCTCAATTAGCTTTAGATCAGTAGAGTTATGATAAAGGTTTTTTATGTGTTTTAAAAATAACTATGAGTGTTTTTAATTCACCTACAAACATAGTAAAATGAGTTTCTAAGTGCTATTATTAAAATGGCACTAGATAGAAAAAACTTCAAATACAAAAAAGTTTGTTTTAATAGGGTTTTAAAATTGTGTACCTTGTAACATATTATGTTGTTATTTGAAATTTTTTCTTTTTGTGTTTTTAAATTTATTAATGGTTTATGATTTTTTTATTAGAAAAGGAAATAAAATGTTACACCACTCCATACTTCCTCATACGACATGTAGTAAACATCATACAACACAAATTGTTGTGCCTAGGTCTTAATGAGGGCTGACAGCAGAATTTAATGTTAAAACCTAAATTATATACATTTTATCTTACCCTGTACATATGCGTAAACATAATATTGAGTTTTTAGCCAAAATGCTCAGTGTACATTGAAATTTAAAATGAGGTATCACATGACCTATGTTCCTATTCAAAAGTTTTCCAAAAACAATCCCCACCCCCAAAAAGTGCCCTTTTGGACAAAAATTTTTCCAGGTTAAAAATAATTTTACTGAATTTTTTGGGGTCAAAAATGGGGTATCTGTTGAAACAAATTATGCAGTTTGGTTTATTGGCTGATATAGATACTGCACAGGTGGTTTGAAATGCCCGCTATATACATATACTATTAGTATTGTAAATGTAAAAGTTTGTGAACAATGATGTTTGGAAAAGTAATGGACAGATTTAGATGAAATTTAGCATATGTATATTGCTCTGATAAGAAATAACAACACATGAAATTAAATTAAATTAAAAACATCTTTATTATAGAGGCGAAGTTAAGACACGTTCTCTTTGCCACTTAACCTCTACTTCTAAAAAAACTACTTCTTATAAAATACTTATTCCAGAATTTTGTATTTAATGTACAAAATAATATATGTTGTAGTGTTCTGCAAATAGTTATGATAGTAGTATTATCTAACTTTTATTATAGATGGTAGCTATGAGGAATTGAGACCATTTATTTAGATTATTTTAGTTACTATAAATTAGTTTCTTTTGACTTTGTGGGATGGCATATTTACAATAACCGAAGGAACAAAAAAGGTGGAATCGAACAGTAATATTATAACACAATGAACCATTCGCTCTGTTACTGCAATTGTTGGAAACAAATAAACGCAGTGAACCTGTGACCATTGCAAACGTAGTGAAAAAGCAATACACCAGACAAAAAGTCCAATTCTTATGGCAGTAAATTATTGAGGGAACAGTGGGCCTGTTTTGCATTGAACAGTCAGTCATATGATACTGATCTATAATTCCTAAACAGAACCCAGAATATAGGGTGATACAGCAAACAGAGATTGGAAAGCAAAGGCATATATTGTACTGTATCAGATTTTGTACTGTATATCCGTAAAGTAGGCATGCATTTCATTTTAGGTAATTAAAATAATCATACATATTATTATTAGCCCATAGTGATGGTTTGAAAAGGACTTGTGTGTGGGGAATATTTAGAGAAAATTTTATTTATTTTGTTGGTAATTATTAAAACTCACTCTCCAACTCAGGACCTCAAAATACTGTTCTTGAAACAATTCTTTGAAAAATCTATCAGGAAATTGAAAATGTCTCCCAGTGACCATCACTTATCACAGGAGTTTTTGGTATATAATTTAAAAACGGATATGTCTATGATGTATGATGTCTCACAAAGAAAATACTGAACTATATTACTAAATCTATCGTTATACATGTAATTCGTGTGCTATTATACTGTTACAGTAATTTCAGCTAGTTTTATTTCAAATAAATGGGTTATTACGAAAAGATAAAATTTAATTTATTCAAACCACATGTAATAAACACCTGAAGTTAGTTTTGTAAAACTGAAAATTGTTATTGTACAACAGAAAGTATTAACATTAAAAAGACAAAAGTTTGCAGCTTGTTCATTATTATTGAAAATACTTCACTCTAACATACAATCTTTCCAAAGTAATAAAAATATCTTTCTAGAAGACAATACAGAAAATACTCTGTGCTATGAATGAATCCCTGGTATTATTTTATATTCATAACCCATGTATGATGTCTCAGTTATTCAGCAGACAGTTGATGCCATGCTGTATCTAAAAGTAGATGCTCTGCCACTTGCCACTGATACCAATGACTAACCTATAGATGTGTAGCACTATTTTACTCATACTGTATTCGACTAATTCATAAAAATAGGTATTATTGGTCAGATTGCATTGACTAATTGATAATGTCAATATTTAATTCTTGTGATTTCTGAGATCAAAGTGATACTATTAATCCTGGCCAGGGCTGTATAAGAGTGGGAATGTCGAAAAACAGGCCTCTAGCCAGCGAGAAAATACTTAGTATTTTGGTACCTAGTAATACCAAGTATCCTGTCTTGTATATAGCTTGATTACTCAACACCAACATTTCTAGCCGTTATAAGATGAGATTATGTGACTGGTAAAATAATACCAGGGATTCATTCATAGCACAGAGTTATTTTCTGTATTGTCTTCTAGAAAGATATTTTATTACTTTGGAAAGATTGTATGTTAGAGTGAAGTATTTTCAATAATAATGAACAAGCTGCAAACTTTTGTCTTTTTAATGTTAATACTTTCTGTTGTACAATAACAATTTTCAGTTTTTACAAAACTAACTTCAGGTGTTTATTACATGTGGTTTGAATAAATTAAATTTTATCTTTTCGTAATAACCCATTTATTTGAAATAAAAACTAGCTGAAAATTACTGTAACAGTATAATAGCACACGAATTACATGTATAACGATAGATTTAGTAATATAGTTCAGTATTTTCTTTGCGAACACCTAAGATGAAAAAACAAACCTGTATAAGGTTTAGTGTATATCCTTTCTGTGGTTTTTGATATAATTGAAATTTATCATAGACTTTATGGTTAGGTTTTCAAAATAATTTCTTAGTAAGCACAAGGAAGTTACAACAAAATTGTTTTCAATTTTCCATATAAATCGATTCAGTACTTTTAGAAATTTCCTGATAATAAAAATTTTTAATTAATGTATTTTGATTTTTCGTGAATTTCACATCAATTAATAAAGGAAAAAAATTGATTTTAGTGTATCTATGGAATATGTGAACTAAGGGTTATTACTATATTTGATCAACTATTTATTCAAAGTATACAGTATGAGGCATGTAGCTGTGCGTACGACCTTGACTAGTGAGGATGGGGGCAGAGAATGGTGCTGCGAGAAATACGTTTCTACAAACATAGTCTAGGCACTATCCCACTTTCCTTCCCTGCTGTTTATTAACACACCGGTGATTTTACGCATGACTATAACTTTAACCTGCTATGGTCGCACGCGCGCTCAGCTACATGCCTCCTAAGTTACTTCTTCGCAGTTAGATTGCGGTATTATAACAACCATTTCGTAATGAGCAGCTAAGAAGTAAGACAAACTTATTTACCAAAATTTCATGTAAATGTGAATGAGAATTCAAGATGAGTCTGTCAGTGAATTATAGTTTGTATTTAAATGTGGTCATGTGGATTCCAGTGTGAATTTGCTTAAAAGCATAAACACTTGGCTCTATAGTAATTGAGAACTGTACGTGCCCTTAGGCCAAACTACAACTGGTCTCAGTGTTTGGTGCTGGGCTGCTGGTGGGGACCGCTCTAGCTGTCATCATTCCAGAGGGAATACGGTCTCTGTTCTCTTCAACTCATCCTCACTGTAATGTTGCAATTTTCTATTCCAGTGTAGATTAACATTGTGACATTTACTGATATTCCTAGTTGCTGCTAATTATTTGAGTTTAATTAAATAAGGTTTAATTACTCCATTTGCATAACATCCACTGTGCAGCTGACAAAAATTGCCATTTGACAATAAGGCAGAAACTATATTTGATTTCTTTGTATTGGATTTTATAATTTTACTTTTCATTTATTTGCTTATTGGCTAGTCTGTGACATGAATTATATTGTATTTACTTGTGAATGATACACAAATCTTTTTAATTCCAAAAACTATTAACAGGTTTTTTTAAATTTTTTATACTTATTGTGTCAAAATACAAAAAAAATCACTAACAACACTAAACTAAGAAGTACTGTAGATAAATTTCCAATACTAATGTCTTCACCACTTAATGAGATATTACTTTACTCCATGAGCAGTATCTGTGATACTTCCGCTCTTGAATCTATTTCTTTAACTGTGCTGTCACAGTTCGAACTCGCCACACAATTATTTTTGTGTAAAGTAGAATATTTAATACAGTCACTTTCTTAGTTATTTTGTGTGAGTTTGTAAATGCCATTTTGAAAGTTTTAAAGATACTACAGTATTTACGTCATGAAATTATTCAAGGTCTATAAGGTGAATGTGTGTGCTGAGCTTGATCCAAATAAATTAACTATTTCGGGAGCTATTGCGTTCAGTAAAAATACTAAAGCACACCCACACTTTTGTTTCATTCAAGTATTGTTTTGGTTTTTGAAAGTCACAAAGGACGCAGTCTAATCAACATTTTCCTCAAGTTCTAACATAAAAACAATAAAAAAATTCAATTCCAAATATTCTATAAATTCCACTATCTTAAAATTCTTTTAACATCATCGTGCTGTTTGCAGATGAAATTTTTCCCTTGTATATAGCTTATATTTTTATGTGTGTTTTAGGGGTGATATTTCTGTTGTACTGAGAGTAATGACTGTTTATTAGCACACGCCACCACAGGGGAGTCGATGACAGTTATAGAAATGCCGTCAGAAGAACCTGACCTCCACTCCCTCATCGGTTTCTCACTGGTTGCTGGCTTTGTACTGATGCTGCTCATCGACCAGTGTTCTTCCTATCATTCGAGAGGTCAGTTCCGCCTCTATCAATAACAAACTTATAACAGTAGTTTATCATTTTTAAGTTCCCTGAACCTACAAGGGCGACTTGTACAGGAAAGGAAGTAAAATGTACATAATTGTATGGAATAAGCCTTATAGGGTTTATACACCTAGTTCAAGCTGTTTCAGTTTTTTATTCCTTCCAGGTATGGATTGGTCGAGTCTGTAAACTTAGCAGTTGTTTCCACAATTATTTCATTTTCGGTTGAACAAATTCTATTTCTTTCATCCTTTATTTCATGTTGCATGACAGAGAGTTATCTGAATCAGCCTTAATTGGAGGGCAGGAAAAATGTATATTATGTTAGAATTTAGAATTTTTAAGTTTTTCGATCACAACTTCATAGCCTGGAAGCCAAGAGCCAACTTAAATTGTATAAGCACAAAACCTAGTTATCCTTGAAATTGATAGGGTAATTATGTTAAAAAGAAATAAATTGTCAGCTGTGCTAGTTTTGATGGGGTATGAAATGTGAGGTTATCGAAAGGGTTGAAAATATGGCACAAATGTTTTTTTAGCTTCATACATTTGAAATATTAGGAATGGTTTCAAATAAAATCAACATCACCTTGACTATATAAAAACTAATTATTTGACTGAAAATGATGACTGCATTTTTACCTTGTTGATTTTCAATGATTTAATTACAGTTTGTTTTGAATATATAAAGCTATAAAATTGGAATTTCTAATTATTTATCTTTTGTTGTTTTAAACCTCTTGAATCTTATTTTGACCACTGTCATAAACTTGTGGGACTGATTGTAAATTTCTGTCTTAGAGAAAATATCTCTATCAATTTGATTAAAACCTTGATTGTACAATATAAATTGGTTTTTAGCTTCTGGACTATGAGAAGGATCAGCTGGTGTATCTATGTGAAGGCAAAGGACTTTTTGTTGGCTCAGCTGAACACATTCTCTTGCAACTTTTACAATAGTACATTAACACACATAATGTATGCTACATCAAATAATGTACACCTGTAGGCTCTAATAGTTTAGCTCATTTCCAAATAGTTCAAGAAAACTTTCCCTAATTCAAACCCAGAATCAATCACCATAATTTATACTCAGGTAAATATATTCCTTAGATTCCTAGATCTCATCCATGGGTTGCACAGATTTTTTTTAACAATTCATGGCCGCTCAACATTTATGATTAGTACACATCAATGCACTTAGAATAGATGCATCTGTATTACTTTGAATACATGTATCTAACCATAAAAAATCGCTTAAACTCAACAGTAGAGTCAGTCCTGCTCATGCAGTTCCTAATAACAGTGTTTTGTTTCCTTCTGAATTGCTGAGTTAGAACATTTTCTTTGTTTTCTTATTTTATATACTGGAAATTGTTAAGTTTTTTAACTGTTGGAAACTAAGTAATTTAATGTGAATGAATAAACATAAATATTCAGTTAATTTAAAACACTTTCTCCTTTTGAATTGTCACTTAATAAGTTCAGATCAGTTGTCTTAACTTTTGTTTTGTCTGTGTAGTTTTTATTTCTGTAAGTTTGAAAAGTTTTTCATTTTCAGCAGAGCATGGATGAAGACATTGTTTTTAACTCAACATTGTTAAGTAATAAATGATAGTACCATTTTTTATTATTGTTTAGTTATGTGTCTTTTTACATTCTTTGGAAATAATACCCCAAATTTAGGGAATATATTCTAGGATTGTTTGTTTGAAATATTATTGCTTTGCAGTAAAGAAAATATAGTTGAGTATTTTTCAGTAATATTTTAATATATGAAAAATTGGTTTCCAATGCCATAACTATGATGCCTGTAGTAGCAGACTATCATTAAAACACTCTTGTGTGCTAGCTACTGTAATGCTCAAGACTCAGAGTTTAAACATTATATGTTATAACCGAAGGAATATTTACCTATTCATTATCACAGCTTGGAGTAGCAGACAATATTATTATATAACTCTGGGAGTGTTAGCACTTGTGCTGCTTGGTTAAAGTAGTAAAAATTATTTATTTCTGACAAACCAGTGGAATATGCATAACATCACCTGGAGATATTATAGATGAATAAGTTTAAATTTCCACCCACTTCCCCAAAATAGCGATAGAGGAGTCACCTCAAAAACATTGAAGAAGGTGACACATCAAGTGATACCAAAAATTAAGTTCTGATAATACAAAACCAGTGACATCAAGATATTTGATTTCTGATGCTCTGTCCAAAATTACTCTAGTTTGGACAGATATTTAATTTGAAGAAATACTGATAAAAACCTTTTACTTACTTCTATAAATCCCGATATTTTAGTAATAGGAATAAAATTATGTTAACGGTAACCCCATCATATAAGTCCTCATTTTAAAAATATTGTCCTTTTCGAAAATGTTTGGCAGCAAGTAAGAATCCTATGTGTGGTGCTTTGAAAATATTGACTAGTTTTAATTTAAAATTTTGAAGCTGCAGCCATTAGGATAAGCAATTTAGACTATCATTACTTTTTATCGAACACCTTGCTCAAATCTTGCATTGTCTCTGAAATATCTTGAACAGCTCCTTGAATTTATCATAAATAAGAAGGCTTGCAAACATATTGTTCTTACAAGTGGCTAATTTGGCTGAGCTTTATTGAAACCACCACTTAGTTGGCAGGCAAGATTTCTCTTCTATTTGCCAGAGGGTTGTAAAAATTTCTTTGGTGGGTGACACATTGAGATATGTTATTGACCAGTAATGGACAGTTTTATAGACATTCCGATTTAACAATATCCATTTTCATCCAACTGTTGCAGGAACCCGATTATGTTCTTGAGAGGATGTTTTGTTACGGCTTAATAGAGATTTGCAATACATCGAGGTCTGCTACGATTCTGGCTTTTTACTCATCAGTTAGTTTATCTTTGACAGCCTGGCTGGTGATTTGAAGGGACATCATACCTATTATTGAGCTCTCTGTTGTCTGAATTAGTAGATTTTTACAGGCCTAGTTAGCAATGTCCGTGTGGCCCCTACGATGTATCAATAGTGGTGTATATGGAAGTTCACATCGACTGATAGGAACTCATAGTGTTTTTCTAACTTGTGACTGAAAGATATAATGCTGATTGGTAAATATCATGTAACTTATTTGTTTTGTGGCTCGTGGTCCTTTAACAAACCTAGTTATTGTGTTGGAAGCTATAAAGGTATAGATGGAGTTCCTTATTTTATGCATTAAGTCATTTGGCTATGCAAAATCTAGGTTCTAGGAGGTTAGGTGGAAGCGAGGACTTAACTTCACCTCTATAATAAAGATATTCTTCATTTTATTTCATAAATATTTCCTACATTAAATTTCCTTGAAGATTTGTCCCATAAATTTCACTAATCATATTGTAATTGATGTATTAACAAATTAATTAGTTGTACAGCCTCACTGATTATCTATTGGATTGTTACGAAGTCGGTTCAAAAAGTATTGCTGTGAGTTCACAAAAACTGGCTCCATCCATCTTTCCTTCTAACGGATCATAACATCCGGTTTCATTCCACAAATCTTGGAATTAGAAAGTTTTATTACAATCGTGGAGACAGGAATAGTCCTTACAGTTTATTTGTTGCTCTTGTGAATGTTTCAGTGTTGTAGTTTACTCTTGCTGTATGCTAATGTAAAACACTGTATTTTTTTAAGTTATGTTTTTGTAACAGTTCATTTGAAACTGCACTTACTCTTTTCAAATTTCAGTAATCATTGGAGCTCAAGAGTACTGCAACGAGCCAGTTCTAGTTGCATCTTATCTGTGCAATCACTGTGCACAATACTGCTGCATATTTGTTAAACATGTTTGCTTTCATCTTTGTATCATATCACTTTAAAAAATTATCTTATTTGTCGATACTGAAAAATTAAATAATGTTGAGATAATTTATTTTAAAGTGAATAATAAGAAGAAATGTGCCAGCCCAATCATGAGTGTTATTGGATTATTGGACCATCAAACAAATGCACATAAAATATGAACAACCGTGTTAACCAATGTGAACAGCAAACAAAGGTGATAAAGAATTGTAATAGGAGAAAGTGGTCTGGCTGCATCAAACTGCAGAATACAATAGAAATAAGTATCGTAATTCATAATTGCAATTTTTATTGATTTTATTTTATTCCTAACACCCAAAAACTACTTGATGAAAAATATTGTACTTTTTCATAGCATTGTAATTTTAAAAGTACAATTTTGATAAGTGTCATTAGTTATAAATGAAAGTAACATTATAATAATATATAAAGTACAATTTTTATAAGTGTTATTAGTTATAAATGAAAGGAACATTATAATAATATATTTAATAGGCAGAATTTATTATTATAAAATTAAACAACTTCTGCATAATGCAGTACTTAATTTTTGACACATATTAATTTAATAAAAAAATTACTAATACTACTGTATTACTATAGACATAAAAACAATAATAATAATTATAAGTATAAAAGCTTGAAAGTAAAGTTACAAGAGAACTTGCTGCATAATGTGAAGAAGCTTAATTTTACCCACGAAAACTGAACTGCATCTCTGTATGTTGCAGGAGTTAATGCAAGTTCTTGTTTACACAATGATTGACAGTGATATCTCTGCAATATTTAAAATTGAAATTTTAATGCCAGCTCGTGCTACAGATCTGTTTACACTAAACAATTTTACTATCCGACACTGCTCTCTAATTCTCGTGTATGTTTGTCCAACACACGAGAGCTCTTGTGTCCATTCAGACTAGCAGTTGTTACTGTGGGGTCTAAACTTGCACAATTTCTTACTATGTAAACGTAAATATTTATTATGTATTAATAAAAACAATTTTTGATTCTGAACGAACCAAAACAAACAAAGAACTGACTTTTGTTGTTGTGTTGATTTCATAAATAGTTAAAAAATTATTGTATTCAAGCTTTATAAAAATACGTGTTTTAAATGTTGTATAAAATGAGCTCATATGATAAAAAATGACATTGCTCTCTTTTTAAAATATTTATTATTTAATATAATTGTTTCTAGTTTTGTAACTTTCAAGCTCTATAATTTAAAATAGATGTGAATAAAAAAAGATTTCCGCAGTAAAATATTTGTTGTATTTTCGTAATATTAAAATAAACTCAAATTAATGTTACAACTTTACGGAGCTATTTACATTCAGAGAAGTTCAGCTATTTAAGTACAGAAATTTTTTATTATATTTAAAAAAATATTCTTCCTGACCATTTAATTTATTATTAAAAATCCAAATTACTTTATTAATTGCTATAGACAAATATACACTGAGTTTTTTATCAAAGGGACTGTAAAGCTGGTCAATTTCACCTTGACATTTCTGAGAAGACTACAACTGTTCCTCACAGGTATAATTGGTAACATTCTTTTGTTTTATTTATACAGGTTATTTGAAGAATTTTTGGGTGTGATCATTTTCTTCCAACGTACATTGTAATTTGGTTTATTTCTCTGGGGTTCAGGTCTAGGCCTACTTTTAGTTATGAAAAAGTCAAAAAAAAAACCAGCAACGATGTCTGGTTGACCTAAAGTCGACGTGCAAGCGGTCTGTGGACATACCACGGGACCTATAGTTGACAGCCGATTGCAACAAAGTTTTCAGTTAAAGTTCCACCCGCATTCGATTCAACGTCAGTATCCTAGCCTTCCTCAATAATTAGTTGTTAATTTGGAATACTAATATCACTGTAAAGACTATCAAAATCGTTTACTTAATTTAATATTTAATCATCATTGATGAAACTTGTAGTAGGATCGGCCATGTTCGGCTCAAACACAATGCGAGCACAGTACCATGGTCAACTTAAGTCGACAGCTGACCTCAAGAGGTTAATGGTTCAACACAAGTTAGCTTTTAGAAAATACTATAATTAAAGATACAAACTATAGTGTCATGTTACACTGCAACAACCATCAGCCTAATATAAAAAAATTATATGTTTGCCCATTTTCTTTAGCTATTTACATAACATTGGATAAAACAAGATTCAGTAAATTTTGGTAGGCAATATTTCATATACTTAATGTTCATTATATAACACTTCTAATCATGATTCAATCTGATCATCTCAGATCTTGGAATTCTTAGTAAGTTGTGGCCTCACACCCTGGTTATAATGACTACACTTCACTAGGGCAGCTATGTGAACTGAAGTAAGTGGAATAAGATAACAACCAGGGCTGCAGGAGCTACACAAGGTTCCATCTCTCCCATGTGTTAGTGTCAGGTGAATTAAAATGGGTTTTTTGTTGATGCACTTTTAGTATCTTTCCTTTTCGAGCATTATTAGACTTTTATCTGTACTATCACTTAAAATTAAAGATACAGAAAAATCTCTTGTACCTTGTTGTAGTGTTAAGAACATATTTTTTATTCCAGAAGTTCATAATGGGAAATCAAATCCAGATCCTGATGGCAATAAACCTTTGCTAAATACAAGTAGTAAGTCAGCTCATTTTATGTTTCAGAATTGACATTAAAAGAATATTGTACTATTTTGAAATTCGTTGATGCTTAGTTTGGCTTTTGTCAATTGTTTTATAAAGATTGTTTTTAAATTTAAATTTTTTAAATCTTTAAAAATGGATTTTCTTGTTGTGTATAGCCGGGAATAAGTTCAGCTTTGGTGACAGAAGCTAAGCTTGTGCTTTAATCCTTTTTGAACAACATGTGTGACTCTGTAAGTGTTTTATGTTTTGAAGTGGGAATTTTGTGAGTGAATGTTTATGTTAAAATCTTTATTTGTTTCGACTTCAGATAAACCTAGTCTCAATTTTAAATCAGTCTATCAGAAATAACGTTAAATAATAAATTAATTTAAAAAATGTGTCCCATAAGAAAGAGAGGGGAAGGATTTATGGAGATATATGGTACATATAATTTTAGTTTGTGAATGCAAGTATTGTATTTTTATTCAGTCAAAACACCCCCTGAATTTGCCCTCTTCATGCTGTGGTGGAAATACTAAATAGATGATAAATGTAAATATAGAGAGGGATTATTTTCAGTTCAATCCTCGAAACATAGTGTTCTTTCCTCGTAACACATGATAATGGCAAATGTCCTAAATCCTCTTTTTCTTTCAAATCAAGCATCATCAATAATACATTCACACACAAATATTTTCAGTTGTTACCATATCTTAAAGTGTAAAAGTACTGAATCTAATTTTTAATCATATTCAAATTTTACTGTTTGTTTGGTTTTTTATTTTATCATGCAAGTCAAGTTATTTCCAAAAAAGGAATCATTAGTAAGGTCTTGTGAAGTGTTCTATAGTAAATTTCCAGCTGTTTTAGTAGAATCTAGAAGGATTTCATGAAACGTTGGTTAACTAATACATATCTCAGCAAATAAACACAAGATAACTCAAGCAATGAATTTCCAGGGAAGAGTAAGCACCAAAAACCCAGCCAAGAAATATTTTCTTCAGCTGAGAAGTTATGGATTCTGTATTAGGGAGTGTGTAAGGAATACAATCCTTTAGACATTTGTAAAAAGGCAAAATGGTCGTAGGTGTCATTATTCATTATTATTGGGTTGATTAAAAAAGAAAAGAAAATTTCCGTGGCAAACTCATAACCAATTTCCTTTTCATCACTTAACACATAAGCTTATCCTTGAAGATTAGTGAATTCTCTGAAGACTGAAAAGTAGTGGCAGTGAAAAGGAGAATGCGTGGTGTTAGATAAATGATTCGGATATCCCTTGTTCCCTTGATTTGGGTATCTTGAATTATAAAAAAAGATTACCTCTATAGTAGTACCTGTAATATAAAGAAATGTTTATGGAAAGTGATTTTGTTCAAACAAGAATGCAACTGCAGGGACAAATGTTAGTTTTTCAATTTGCAAGATTCACGTAATTCTAAACATAAATAATAATCCAGTATGTTTGAAAGTTAATGTTAGTTCTAAGAGATATACTAACTGGAATAGCCAATTACAGCTTTACAAAACAATTTTCCAAAATCTTGTTTCAATTTTTTGTGCAGTTTTCTTGCTACTGTTCCTTAAATTATCTCTCTATCTGTATAAAAATGAGATTCGTCCAGGAAGTGTCCAATACTCAGCTACATCTTACATTTGGACCAAGTGATTGTTATAGTGGAAATGATTGCTTTAAAAATCCCCAACCACACTGTGTCGTAACTATTCTACCTCAATGCAGTCAGGGGCTACACTTTCATGTGCTAGTGTTACGATCCACTATGATGCATATTATGTAAGAAATTAACCATCCTTCATCTAAGATTGAAGGAGAGCCAAATTCCATCTTTCAGTAATGTTATAATACATTAAAGTCTTTGGTGGTGAGTCTATTGAGAATGCCAAAATAAATTTCAATATTAATACCCTTATCTTGGCCTTTGAAGGAGCTATTAAGCTATTTCAAAAGATATGGTAAAGTGATGTTCCTGAAATAGGAGAAGAGTACTTTGTTACCATAAAGTGACATATATTCCAGGTACATCACAAGGTCGGATATTTTCTGGATAAACTTTGTTTCAAACCATTGGTCGCTTTATGGCTTCAAGTTTGCAATATTAGTATTGGTATTAGCAATTACTATATTAAAAATTTTCATCAACCAACCTCTTAAAACTTTTTATTCTGTTTGAAGATATTGGTTGTTGTGAATTTTTAATGTATTGATTACAAAAATAAATCAATATAAGCCCCATCTTTAACATTAATTCTGGTAGATTGAATATTTTAGAAATATACAAAATATTGGCCAGTTTTCTGATAAGGTATTCCTTTAGCTAAGGTATTATGAAGGTTAATATGAACACTAAATATAACTTTTTGCTAGACTATATGATAAACCCGAGTTCTATTCCTCAAATCATTAAAACATAGTGTTATAACTACATCTTGTCACTTGCTACAAGTGTGTTGTACCAGATGTGGAGGTGGGTGGTGAGCGATTACGAGGCAGTGTGACTGCCACCGTGGGTCTAGTGGTCCATGCGGCAGTGGATGGGGTGGCACTGGGTGCCGCGGCAACTACCACCCAGACTGATGTGGAGATGATAGTCTTCATAGCAATCATGCTTCACAAGGTAACTTCTAACAGACTTGCTCAGATTGTTTTGTTAGGTGAACACCGTAGACAGGTTGTAGACGTGTAGGTCATTAGAAATATTTAGCATTTTTCTGGATTCTTAACCACTTGACTGCATGCTACCATTGTTGAATTTCAATATAATCATTCAAGTAAAAATTACAGTTTGTGTCAAAGTTTGTAATAGTTTTTAAAAGTACAGCTCACAAATGATACTACCATGTTCAATTTTTAATTCATCCCATATGCGTAAGGATATTCTTTACAAAATTACATTTATCCATTAGTAATAAGATAATTATTTTCACTGTACCACATTTTAATACAAGTAACAACTTATTTAAAGTTATCCTACTGTATTTTGCTTGATTTTTAGACATTTATTTATTATTTCAATTATTTCTTTGAGGTTGTCTTGAAGTTTGTCATATGAAAGTTAAATCATTCAGTATGTTTAAAAATCATACAAAATAAAAACCCAGACCACACATTAGAAAACTGTGCACATTTAATATACTGATAATGCTCCCAGGCACCTGCAGCTTTTGGGTTGGTTACATTTCTGATGCACGAAGGCATTGATCGCAAACGCATCAGACGCCACTTGCTGATCTTCTCTCTGGCAGCTCCTCTTCTCGCCCTAATCACTTATTTTGGAATTGGCCAGGTAAAGTGATACTACTTTTTAACTGTCCACAATTGATTTAGCTAAGAAATATTAACTAAGTTGTTAACATGTTTTTATGTTTATTTGCAAAAACTCATCTCTTTAGACACAGTCTGCAACTTTCAAAGCCATAACAACGTTAACCAATAATGCATTCTTTATCGTACAGATACAAACTTAACTGGACATTAATTCATGAACTTGACTCTGAAAGCTTTCAAAAATCATTTAACATCATATTAAACAAAAAAAACAGTCATAAAACAATACCAAAACACATTACATAAGTGACAATTATGATGAGAGGTGTAAATGTCAAACAAACCGAGCCAACATCAATCACACTTAAGTCTTAAACAATGTTTCTGTCTGTATCGTACAAACTTACGATGACAGACAATTGTGAAAAATTAACCAACTCGTAGACAACATTTCCATATTGTCATAATCCACCTGCAGGAGAGTTCACTTCTAGCTAGTTTAAACCTACCAGTAGGACCTAAGCTGAGTACAACAAAAACATTGTGTTGCTTAACCCTTTGTATTTGTCAGACCACTGAGTGTGTCCATACTGATTTGTCACTCAACTCAGGTGAAATTACAGGTAGTTGTCCTCAGCTAATGGCTGGCAGGGTACTGCGTCTCAGCGACTGTATAATCATCTATGTCACTTCGATTTATATTTAAATTGCATTATTGGACTTTTGGCCCTTTTAATTTTAATGACTGAGATTTAAATGCAATTTACAAGCACTTTGTTAGCTTTAAGCTTAAAACTGTTTTTGATTAGTTATATATTACTTTCTTGTAAATGTACCCAGTAGTATATAACTTAAGTTATAGTTCGACCTTGTTTTATTTGCAAAATAAAAATACAATTAGTCTCAAGTAAGTTTCTAATATCAGCAGAATATAAACTCATTTCCAGATTTTAAGGTTTGGATTCACCAAGTGCACTAGTATTTTAATAAATTGATAGGATAAAAACTGAAGCAGCTACAGTGGCACTGAAACTTGGATAAAAACTACTCTAAACAGTGCTTGCCGTTGTATGCACTACAAATAAAGAAATTAGTTTACTTTCTTATTTGCTTGAGAGATTGCAGCACTTTCCAGCCACGCCTGGTAAGGATTGAATTTTATAACTGCGCAGACAGTGGCTTACATATTGTAGCCTGACAACTGTCCTGTAGAGGACAGGAGTACATTGAAGGGGATAATATCAAATTGTAAATATTTGTGAATAAAATTTATTGAGCCTCGGTCCGGCTTTTTTCTAGCCACATCGGACTAGAAAAAACCGGTATGCCCATTGACTTTTAAGATTGTTTATTTGTCTTTTAACATATATAAATGCAGTTGACATCGTCAGATCATTTATAATATTAGTATAACTAGCCAATACCAAATTCCTCAATTTCATTTGATGTTGAAGGAGTAGAGGGATAGAATACTTATTGTTACAGCAACAAGCCAAATTACAGATGCGTACAGATTGCTCATATCGCTAAATTTATAGAAATCAAACAGTCATGGTGAATGGTGTGGTATGGAGTGTTTCTTTCTTGTAAACATCATATGACAAAATATTCAATAAGTACGGGGCGGGGCTGTGGATTCAACTACAGTATAAGAAGATGACGAGGAAGAAGAAGCAAGAGAAGAGAATCCACTCTTATGTATTTTTGTCTACTTCTTAGAGTTTTTATCTAAGAAATAATATACAATAGACGTACATATTTTGAATGATCCAAAATAAAATTAGGTACTTTGGTATTTTACAGAAGCCACTCTGTCCCTATAGTAATCCATGTCCGTGTGTAATAACATCTTTGTCTTGGCAGGAAGGGAAGGAGACACTGTCATCAGTCAACGCTACTGGTATCGCGATGCTGTTCAGTGCCGGGACGTTCCTCTACGTGGCAACGGTGCATGTCTTGCCAGAGTTGACGTCTAGGGCAGGTGGCAGTTTCAAGCCCAAACAGCTGATGGTACTGGTGCTGGGAACAATGTTGCCTCTTGTATTGACTCAAGGACATCACCACTAGCCAACACATCGGTACAACAGTCCTAGCTCGATATAACACAACTGATTTTTTGACGTTGTTATGTTTTCCTAGTACTTCTTCAAATGATCATGTTCGGTGGTAACTCATTAGTTTCTATAAGCAATGGTTTTGTCTTTTGTCTAAAAATTGTATCTGGTCTGTAAATTGATCAGTCTTGTATGTTTCTCTAATTAGTTTTACTCATGAGTTATCAGCAAATCTATAAATGTTAATATGGTATTTGTGTGATTTAAAACACCAAAGAATATCATACTGTAAAAGCTTCTGTCTGGAATTCAGGGTGAGAAAATTATATGTTTCAGCAAGACGAGAAGTCATTATATTTGAAGATAATATTCTGTACAAGTCTAATGACCCTTAATTTGCTTTGATATTATTTGGGGACTTGTAGTAGCCAGCACAATTATTCAGAACTGTTTATGTGTGCACAATATTATAAGTAGACTGGTTCACTGATAGTGATCTCAGATATTGGTGTCACATGCTCCATCAAATTATTAAAATATAAAAGAAAACCACATAAGAACTTTTGTTGCATTGCAAATATTTACATCCAGTAATCCAGAGTTTTCGTTAATTTGGCACCACTGTCTTCATAATACTTGCAAAATTGTTATATCAGAAAATAATTTTAATTTTTGAGAAATAGTTTCTGTGCAACATAGTTTTGAGACTTCTTGTGCTTGTCTATGTGAACTTTAAATAACTGCCTTTATTAATTCTGCAGTGTAAGATTAAGTAACTTATAGCATGATTACAAGTTACTTAAGACAGATTTCAGGAACCTGAAATTACCACCTAAATAGAGCTCTTGTTCATGCAGAGTAATGAAAACTATTTTGGTGAATGTTAAAATGTGCGTACTCTTGGATATCAGGCCATTACAGTTGCTTATTCTTTGCACTGAGCTTGTGAAAGTTGTAGATAGGTTGCCTCAAACTGGTCTGTTGCAATAGAATGTCATGTTCAATTTGTCACACAAGTTTGTTTATCTGTTGATCTTACTCTACTGCAATGGAAAATACTACTGGGATGCAAGTTGGCTCAGTTTCACTTGGAACAATTGCATCTGTAAGGTGTTGCAATAGAATGTCATGTTCAATTTGTCACACAAGTTTGTTTATCTGTTGATCTTACTCTACTGCAATGGAAAATACTACTGGGATGCAAGTTGGCTCAGTTTCACTTGGAACAATTGCATCTGTAAGGTATTGCAATAGGCAGTTCCAATTAAGATTCAACTCTAGGACTGTGTGTCAGAGAACAACACTAGCAAACCTTAACAGGACCCTATGAGAAATCATAGAAAAACTTTACTGTAAACATGGGTTGTTGTTTAAATTGTTTCAAGTAAAAGTTGGAGAAAATCTAATACAATTTAAGTTTTGAATGTTTAGTGATCCTTCCAATAAAAGATTATCAAGATTGATCCACCTGTTATGGCAACAATAAATCTACTTCTATTACCAATTTTCTTAGCCATTCTTAAAAATCTCTCAATTCAATAAAAGTTATTCTGCATAAAGCCCTAATACCAACAGCTATGACAACTCCTTGTGTTGACGTAAGCCATCTATAGAGGGTAAGTAATTAAACCAATAACATTATGGTGGTCTAAATCAATTGGCTCATTAATAGTATGTGGTGAAGTTACATAATCACGGTAGTGTTAGAAAATCGTGGAATTAATTAAATTTTGAGGGTTTATTCTACGAGGGCTATTCGGAAAGTAGATTACGTTTTGGAATTAAAAATTAACAAAGTATAGGAAAAAATATTTATTATACACATTTGAAAGCCACACTAAAATACTACTTTTCAACATAGTCGCCAGTCAGATTTAGGCACTTATCATATTGATGGATGAGCTTGACAGTGCCTTCCTCATAAAATTCTGCCGCCTGTGTCTTCAACCAGTTTGTCACTTCTTGCTGCAGCTCTGCGTCGTCGTCAAAGCGCTGCGTTGCCAGCCACTTCTTCATTGTTGGGAACAAGTGGTAGTCACTTGGTGCAAGATCCGGGCTGTATGGTGGATGAGGAAACAACTCCCACTGATGAATGATTCAAGAACTTCACGTGAGCGATTTGCCGTGTGAGGTCGAGCGTTATCGTCAATCAACAGAATTACCGAGCTCAACTTTCCCCTACGCTTTTTTTGGATCGCTCTTCTGTTTAACGTTTGGCAATATCTTTCTGAGTTGATTGTAATGCCTCTTTCCAGGAAATCAACAAGAACTACACCTTTCTTGTCCCAAAAAACGGTCGCCATAACCTTTCTTGCCAACATCGTTTGCAAACATTTTCTTGGTTTGTGAGGGGAACTTGTGTGTCCCCACTCCATTGACTGCAATTTGGTCTTGCAGTTAACATGTTTCACCCATGTTTCATCGCCAGTTACGATGCGATCGAGTAGTGATTCACCCTCTTTGTCGTAAGCATCCAAAATTGTTAACGCTGCAGCCATGCGCTGGTTTTTGTGGACGTCGGTCAGGATTTTCGGTACCCATCTTGCAAAAAATTTGTGGAAGCCAAGCTTATCAGTGACGATTTCGTATAACAAATTTCATGAAATTTGAGGGAAACTAAGCGAGAGTTCTGTTATGGTTAACCGTCAATTTTTTCGGACCTTTGCGTCAACTTTCTCGACATGTTCGTCAGTCACTATGCTGGGTCTTCCACTTCGCTCTTCGTCATGAACATTTGTTCGGCTATTTTTAAACTTAATGACCCATTGTCGCACTCCACCTTCAGTGATAATGTTGTTCCCATAAACTTCACACAACTGCCGATAGATTTCTATAGGCTTACAGTTTTTGGCAGTCAAAAACCTAATTACTGCGCGCACCTCACAGTTGGCGGGATTTTCAATTGCGGCAGACATTTCAAACAGGCACTGTAACTAGATGCGTTACAACACGAACTTCCCGCTAGCACGGCTGGATAGCCACTGAGCGGTGGGACGTCCTGACACCAAGATGGCCGCGCTAGTCCCGTCCCTAGCGGCCACAGCGCAAAACGTAATCAACTTTCTGAATAGCCCTCGTAATTTGCTTATTGTTATTTTGCAAGTAAATGTTCTGCAACTAGCCCCAGGATTTTCACCACATATAAGTAGTTTTATCAGATGTGTGTAAGGAGTTCCTTATATTCAGCTGTTCAACTATCATTTTTTGTGTTGATACTGCTAAATCTTACTCTTTCAGTCCTTTAAAATATTCAAACTTTTAGACTCCTCAAATATAAAATTTGGCAATTTTTAGTACAGGTTAGATTGATCCAACATATTTTTTAATGTTCAGAATATTCACTTATTTTTTTACTTCTAATACTATATTCATTTGGGATCTAAAAAACTGTGCATGTAACGATTCATGGTGTTTTTTTTTTCTTTTCGTTTAAGCAAAGTTAAGAAGATAACACTACAATAATTCCCATCATGGACACTACATTCATATCACTCTTAATTAAATCTTCTTGCTTTTAATTTGCAGCTCAAAAAAAGTTAAATGTCCTACTTAACTCATTTTTGAAGACTGAATATTAAAGTCTAAGCTAATAATATATCTGTTTACATATAGAAGTTAGATATATTATTCCAATAAAGGAATTCTGTTTCTTTAGTAATTTCTTGTGTAATTTGTGATTATGTCCTTTAAACTAGTCGTTAGGTCTTCATTAAGTTAGTTATTTTTAATAGTTTTAATTAACTGGTGCGGGTCTATATTTTACAGTTGTGTTTTTAAAATTATGACTATACATGGTAAATATACTACATCATCTTTCCAAGAGGTTTACGGTGCTTTTCAAGTAGTGTGTATTTAATTTAATTTAGTCAAATTTTGAAGAATGTCTGTTAAAATCTGTATTTTATATATTAAAATTTAATTTTACAATTATTTAATTTATATTTTCAGTTCCAAAAAATTTGATTTAAAATAAATCAATAAAATTGTTTGATAAAAATTGAGAAAGATTTGATAAGTTGAGTTCAATTTTCATTTCACTTGTTTTTTATTAATGAGTTCAGTGCAACTAGATTGGCTTGTCCAAACTTGACTGTTAAAACATTTTTTTAATAAGTAATTGTCCCCATTCCTGCATTAATCATTCAATTATGAATAAAATTAAAGTGATGGATGACTGATTAAGACAGGATATTAAAGAATGCTTAAGGTAAATATATATGGTTTAAAATTTAAATAAGCACAGACATCCAGCAAACCTTTAATACTCAAAAGAATCTTTTCTAAATTAAAACATGTAAAATGTCTAGACAGTAAAGGTCATAAATTATAGTTGATTTTGGCAGGAGTAGGTTCTGAATATACAAAATAATCTTGTTAGAAAATTAAAAAATAAATGATTTCTCAATATGAAAACTTTTTGGATCATAATTTTTTATTTGAAATAAAACCCTAACTCAAGAGGGACGGGAGTTAGCTTGGATGTACATTTAAAATTCCAATTCCAATTTAGATTTAGAAGTATTTTGTAGGGTTTGACAATATTCAACAACAGTTTTTAAACTGAAAATTTACATCATCAAAATTATTTGCTTACTAACTCATACATCTTTAAAATGGTGTTAATTCTTAAAAAAATCTGTGTGGAATATTGGATTGTATTTTAGCAGTCAAATTACAACAATCTTATATGGGAACATTTATTTCTTTACTGGGTAGCTTTATAAACAACAGAGCTACACTGTAGATATTAACAAGTAAAACTATTGTCCAGTTTTATATTTATCATAAATATAAATTGTAGATAGGTCTAGCTACTGTGTGTAAGTTACTCAGGAGTTGGCCTCTGAATGGGCCACCTTTCGTCACCTCTTAATCATGCAATTTGTAGTTCATATCTGTATATTTTATAAATATAATCATGTATTTAAATGTACGATTATACAAAATTGTATTATAGATATGCTACACTGCCAAATTTTTCTTTCTCCATTAAAATTTGTACTTGTCAGTTAAACAAAATGTATTTTATTGGTTTTTATATAAATACATATTGTACATTTTCTGTACATAAAATCATATTTTAGTACGAAAGTTCTATGAATAGTATTGATATGTTTAGTAATCTAATCATATTTTATATATAGCGATGTTTGTACGTTTTAAAATGATTAAGATATATTGCTTAATTACTACCATATTTGCAATATAAAATAATATCTCCATTATGATTGTTTTTGTTCATAATTAAAAGTAAAATTTTAAATATTTGTTTGAACAATTTTTAATAAATAATGTATTTTTTGTGTATTTAAAACAAAAGATTCAGTATTGTTATAGTGTATAGTTCTGTACATTTGTATATAAATGCATAATAATAAACATTGATGTGGTGTAAAGGGTATATTTGAAATAGGCTGTTTGTTTTTCTCATTAAGAACTTTCTAATCTCCGTAAACTTTTTCAAGTAATCTATAATAGATGTCTGTGGATATTGAAATACTTTCAATGAATTCGTTTAACAAAACACTGTTGTTATAAAATAAAAAATAGCTGTCAATAAAATGTTAAGATACGATTGTTTTTATATTGATGTGAAGATTTTTCTATTATATAAAATGACTTTGTTATTTATATTTTATTGTGATACATTTTGCTTGTATAAATTTTATTTTAATAAATGTTTCTATCAAAAAATTGTATTGTTATTATTTCGAAAATTTTTATGTACATATAGATATATACTCCTAGACAAAAGTTTTGCACCACCCCAATAATTAACAATTACGATTGTGTAGAACCTGTTATAATGGCTAATATACTAACCAAAGAGCATCCGCTAAAGGAAATCTGCTTCTGATAACAAACTTCTTCATTATCATATTTTCTGTTTTTTATCTAATTTGAAGTCTAAATTACAAATGAATGTCGTTCTTGCAGTTTTCATCATATCTTATTTTTTATTCTTGTGAGCAAATTTGAATTGTAAGGAGCCCTATCAGTGTTTGCAATTAATAAGCTGTAGAGTAAGTAGACTAAAATGGATGTTCACTGTCGTCTGACTTCAGGCACATAGGGCAGGAATTTTGTTCAACAGGAGCAAAGAGAAGTGAGTACAATTTTTGGAGTAGCCTATACCATTTAACGGTTGGAGGAGCTATAAGGTGGTTTCTAGAAACTGGACATGACTACAGAAGGCCAGGTCAGGGTAGACCAAGTGTCACTGAACAGGTGATCAATATCTTATCATTCATGGTCTATGCAGGAGAATGAGTTTCCAGTACTCAACTGCAGGCCTGATCAGGTAAGTACGTAACATGCACATTTCAAGTCATACAGTACGTAGACATCTTAGAGAAGGTGATTTGAGCAGCAGAAGACCTACCCCAGGTCCTCTCCTCACCACATATCAAGTGGCCAAACTTAGATTTGCTCAAAACCAAATCAACTGGAACACGAATGATTGGAAGAAGGTTCTGTTCTTAGATGAGACCAGAGTTAGTCGAGCTTCTCCAGGACGTCAGCGTGTCTGAAGAAGGCGAGGTGAAAGATTTGCCCAAGCCTATTTCTCCCCAAAGATACTCTTTGGTGAGGCGGTATTAGTTTTCACACACACTTAGAGCTCGTAACACTTTCTAGACTACCTTTAACATTCAATGCAGATGACAAAATTACCAGCGACATGTCCGTGTCGAGTCTACTCGTCATCCGCACCGGGTGCCGGTCCCCGTGTTGTATGTGCTCGCAGCGCACTAGGTTTCGGCACAAACACTCGCGAATTACACGTATATAGTACATATTAGTTTGAAAAATATACAACATCAAAAACAGTTGCATATTTTTCCCCCTCCCCGAGTAAAAATTAGAAAAAACTATATACATCCCCAAAGACTAAAAACTACTTATTTGTCCTCGTGATACTTATCAAAGCAACTGAGTTCACACAGACCTGGTTCGTCAGGGCACACTGCACAATAGTACACTGTTTCCTTACGCTTGCCTTTTTGGTAGCAAACGCGGCACCTCCAGGTAACTGACTTGCCGTTTTTTTTGCCTTTCTTTAGTTTGGAGACGATGCATGCTGTTGCGCGTCGGTGTGTCGGAAGTCATAGAGGGACAGTCTAGCTGAGTTGTACAGGTAAAAAGAATTTACTACAACAACCTGGAGAAAGTGCATTTCATTGCAACTCATTGTCTTCATCAGATGAAAATTATCGTCTTCCTCCATTATGAGTACATACACTTACACAGTCAACAGACACTATAATCCACTCACACAATATCGCAAAGCATACACAACAAACGAAAATGGCGAACCGGCGACGAATCGCACCAACTGACTCACCGAAACAGGCACACCTCGCTATGAGTGTTACAGCCTTCCCGGGCAACTGCTCAGCTCACACTGAGGCAATATGAAAGCAGCTGCCGTATGCTCGCTCGCCTACCGCTCGGCGCGCCATTTTTGCATGACAATCATGCTCGTCACCCGCAGTGAATGTGTTAAATGCACAAAGGTATGTGGAAAAAATACTTGAAGAACATGAGTTCCATTTGTTGGATCTGACTTAAAATCGGTGCATTACAATGCTTGTCTGCATAACACTGTAACTGTCCACAACTATTTTAGGGAGGTTAGTATAGACACGATTGAATGGCCATTACAGAATCCGGTTCGCAATCCTATATAACACATATTGGTAACTTTAAAAAAAATATAAGAGCCAGAAAGAATGCTTCAACAAGCGGTTGTCTAACAAAACGCAGTGATTGAAGAGTGGGAGGCAATATTAGAAATATTCAATATCTCATTACTGGAACAAGACAGACACAAAAAGGTAATAAAAGCAAAAGGTGATGAAGTGATCAAACTAGCTGATGAAGTAAGTATATTTATTTTTGATGAAAAACACTAAAGTTCATAAATTTTTGCAAAATTGCGTACTTGGCAAATTTGTTTACACATTTGAATGTTTTAAACTTGGAAGCCGCAAGGACTTGATACTAAGTTACTAACATATTCATAGTAGAAGACAAAATTGAAGCAACTATTGTAAACTGAAGCTGTGGGCAACACATCGTTGCTTGTTCAGTTTCTAACCAAATTTGAAGAAAGTCTACCTGTTGAGGTTCAAGATATGATTGTTGAACATATGACTGATAGCAAGTACATTGAGGAAGTATTTTCCTGCACCAGATGCAAACAATTACTGGATAAGACATCCTTTCCAACAACAGGATGTTACCAGCCTTACTGACCTCTTTGAAAATGAACAATATAAACTGGTAGGTCTTGCTGTAGGGCTTGGGAAATAATCATAAAAAGAGTGATTGATTTGTGTCATTTTGGTTTCTTGCCTGATTGGGATTCAGATATTTAGTCAACACAGCCCTCAAGCATCTTGTTGTCTCTTATTGTACTACTTATTTGTGCGAACACACATTTTCTATGCTTTGTAACATAAAAAGTGTCAACTGAAGAATGTTTAACTACCCTTTGAGGAATATTTCAAACATTCTTCCGAAAACTTCAGACATTATAAAATTGAAGGAACAAATGCATTCCTCCCATTGATAGTGATGAGTTATTATGTTACTGTTTATGTTCATCACAAAAGATAGAGGAAAAACAATACTAAATTTTGTTGAAAATAATTACAGATGTTGGATATTTATCTTGAGATCTTAATAAAAATATTTCAGTACTTGTAATGAACTTTATTTAACCCTTTAAGGAGTATGGACATCATATGACGTCTTCCTTTGATAGTCTAAAATGAGTAATGGATGAAATCCAAAAAAGTACCAAAAGGAGTAAAACATTAAAATCTCTTAAAAAATGTTTATTTACATTTGAAAGCTTAATAAAAAAAGGACTACGTGTTCTAATGTCTTATTTCCTCACTACGGCAGACTCAATCAGTATTGTCTGCCATTTGGACAACAGTAACAAACTAGATGGTTGTTTAACAAATATGTCACTCTCACAAGATAAATATGGCCACAGTATGCAGTATACAAGGAATGGCTAGTATAATGTGGCGGCATATTCTGACAGCAAAGTGATGCACGTGCGACGCGACCTTGAGTCGGTGGCTACTGCGATCTGGTGGTAAATCAGATTACAAGTGAATGCGAGCACAAAAATGGAAGTTAAGTATGTTGCCGATATATGGAACCACTTTAACCTACCTAAAGGCAATCAGTAATAGCAATGCATTTACCATAATACAAAAATACAGAGGCTAAACGTCAAATGACGTCCGTACTCCTTTAGGCCACTATAAGAAATTACGTCACATGACGTCCTTACTCATTACGTAGCGTTTACACACACTCCTTAAAGGGTTAGAGTTCTAATACAACAATAGCTAAAAATGAATTGTTATTATTGCACTTAGTATTCATTAAAAAAATTTTTAACTTTAATTTTGTTACTAATGTTTATGAATGTGAGGGTATGTAAGTGTATAATTGATAGAGGATCTACTTTGATATTTTTTTTAGATAAGTATATTTTGTACTGAATTACATTAAAAATAAAACTATATATATTTATGTATAGTTGTATGGGCTAAACTGGGTAATACACTTTATTATATATAATAAAAAGGGTTTTAATTTTGATCCTTGAGGGATACAGTACTGAACTTTTGCCATTCTGAAAAACAATCAAAAGCATTTTCCTAAGTGATTTTAACTCTTTGGTATATGTTTGGTAAATAGGATTTAAACCATGCTATTACATTTTTACTCGTTGCCCATATATACTAATTGTGTCGTATTGATCTACAATAATCACAAATAACATTCATGTCATAAAATCCATATGTAATTAAAAAGTTAAAAAGATACGAATGTACTAATTTTTTTACAAATACAAATAATAGTTTAATTTTTTTAGATATATATATATATATATATATATATATATATATATATATATATATATATTGAATTATGATTAGAATTAGTTTATGTGTATAAAAACATTCAGCATGTCTTTTTGAATGTGTATATATACCACAAACAATCTTCTTAGGAGTATTAATCCAGGATGATTTGAAGTGGAATGGACACAATAACGATTTGTGCTCTAGACTGAATAATGCTTTATTGGCTATTAGACATTACAGAAGTTGTGTTTTTTCCTATGATCAAGGACGTCTATCCTGGGTATTTTCTGTCACTTTTATCTTATGGTACTATATTATAGTAGTTAATGCCACAAAATTTCTATTCTGTAAAAAAGAGTAATATGTACTATTGCCAACATTAATTTTACACAGTCATACTGCCCATTTTTAAATGGTTCAACATAATAACATTGCCTGCTGTCTATATTTTATAATTAGCTGCATTTATAAAAAACATAAATCCAGTTTTATAAAACTCAACAATAAACATGATTACAATAGAAGAAACAAAAACAAATCCCCATCCTCATTACCCTTCTAATTGTCTCACTCTTTCAGAAACCAGACCATATTATAAAGGAATTAAACTAGTTGCTTCCAAATTTGACATTAGAAGAAAATTCCTGAAGTTTAGAAAGCGACTTGAAAAATTGCTTTATTCAAGCTTGTCCTTATAAAATTTCAGATTTTTGTTCTGATTTCATAGCATAAAATTGTATTTTATTATTTTAACGATCACTGTTATTGCAATTTGTCAAAATTTTGTATCAGTACTAATTTTATATTACATACTGAAAATATTGTGTTATATGTTTGTAGTTGCATTGTAACATTCTTTTGTAATCTTATGTAACAAATAAATAAATAATGTATTTTATATCAAACAAATTTAATTACACATCACATAATTTTCTTAATCATTGTTATGCAAAACTATATAATATATATATATATATATATATATATATATATATAAAATATTATATTATATTTATTGAAATTATATATATATATATAAAATTATCAATAAACATTGAATCACAAAAAGTACTTGCTCCGCCGGGACTCAAAACCCGGATCTCTCACTTGCCAGGTGAATGTGCTAACTTTACACCACAGAGCCCTCACTTTTTACGATTCAATTATTTTGTATTTGGCCGCATCTGTCACATATGCGTTTAAATAACCAAACTAACATATGATCGGAAGACCAAATACCTGTCAAATGACTTTTATTTACATTAAATTTGTACAAATGGCAATAGCCTTATTTAATTTCAATAAACATTGAAATATATATATATATATATAGAGAGAGAGAGTTTTCCGGTAAGTATCCAATATTTGAGGATTACTCCTTATCTACGACAATTACTGTTATCAGATTCAGGAGTAACAGCACAAGTGGTTGTGAAGTTTGTCCCCAAATTGCTCACTGAAGATCAAAAGGAGCGGTGTTTTGAAGTTACACAAAACTTGTAAAACCATGACCACCAACTTCTGACTGTTCTTAAAACTGAAATCCTTGATCAAAGGAACTAGGTTTTAAACAGTTGAAGGGGTTAAACTGAGTGCAAAGAGAGCTAGTGGCAGACTTTTTAACTTGTTTCTTGAAGTAGGAAATATTGTTTGAACAAGTGCATCGTGTACTTTAAAGGAGAATAATCTGTTGCAAAGGGAAGCTAGTTTTTTAGTAATATCAAAATATCTAATACTTTCCACACAATCCTCAAATTTATCAGTCAATTTATATTTGAAATATAGCTTGTAGAGCACAAAAAATGGTTCTGCTAATAGTCTTTTCTGAATTTCAGATCTAGGATTAAAGTAACGTATTGAAAAAATAATGTTGATACAAAAATAGTTTTAAATATTAGTATTTATTAACAGTGTAAAAAGCTTTTAAATAATAATTATCGTTATTGAACAGAAGAGAACAGTGATTCTGTGATGAATTAGTTTTTTACTCTTCATCCGCTTCCAAATTTATATGGCTCCCAAACTTTCCATACAGTTGTGTCTTTAGGTCAGACATCACTTCCTTCAGTTTAGAGCATTTTTCTTCTATTTCTTCAATTTCCTTTTGAATTTGTTGCTTTGCTTCCTCTAAACATTTCTGTGGGAAAATATAAAAAATAATTAACCACAATAACACATTTATATTGGTGAACTATTACATACTAATTTAATACATTGAACTGCCACCGAGGGTACAAGGCAGTATAGATAAACTTTCCATTTGGCTATGGATTCAGATAAGTTATGTTAAGAAGTCAAGGACTTGATTGTCTTTGGATAAACCTATCATCAGTCGACTAAAAGCAAGGAAGTGAGTGAGTGGACTTTGTCTGAAGTTAGATTAAGATTAGACGGGAGGATTTAGCCCATTGACTATGCTAGGAAGAGTGAATCAAAACTAGAACAAGAAGGAAGAATGATAAGAAAAAAGGAAGTACCAACACGAAAAGAGAAATCAGCAGTAAGAAGAGAAAAACTGCAATGACCCACGGAGGCATGTTCAGGGGTAATGTAAATGTAAAAATTAAAAAAAGTTCATTAAAGTTTTGGATTTTTACAAATGATTGGTGATGTGAAAAAACAAACTACACAAAAGGTATGATATTTAATTTTGAGTAAAACAAAAAGAATAATAGGTTTAAAAACTTTTCACATATTATGTTACAATAAAAAATAAACATAAGTATAGATGTCAAAATCGCAACATATAAAAAACAAAAAAAGTAAAACCTATAAGTTTACTGTTGATTATTCAGTACTGTAACTAATTTGTTTAAATTAATTTCACTTTCAGTGTATAATAGTACAAAATAAATGTTACTAAACCATAACAAATATATTTACATAAGTTTTATAATTTCAATATATACAGTATATACACATAAATACACTCGATGTACATGTTCAACACCATGCTTCTTCTTAGCACCATGTGTATCTGGCTACTGTTACATCCTGAGCACCAGGTATGCAGATTTTTACTTGACATTTGCATCCAGCCAAACTACTCATAATATATTGTTTTTATTAAGCAAACTTTGCTAGAGAGTGGGCAAGATCACCAGTGGGGACTGGCAGAGGCCATGTGTTTTGTTCATGTATCAAGCTGCTAACAATACTGCACATGAGGTCCACTCAAGGTCTTGTCAGTATTATTTTTATACAAAATATGAGCATGAAATAAAGCCATATCAGTGAGATTATAAAAAATATTTTTCCAAAATGTTTTTGTTGGCTTGTCACAAGTTGCACAATAAATACCAAAGGAGTTCTTTAACCTGCTGTGCATTTTCAAATGACCATAGTTTCTTTATTTCAGTTCATTCATGAATTTCAATATTTGTGTATCAATCATAAAAGAAAACGGTAAAGAATGCAAATGCGAAGCATTTCTAGGGCGTGAGGGGGGCAGTATCTTAAGGCCAAGTGAAGAAGCTCTAACTTTGTATTCAGGATTTTTTTCATTTTCAGGTTGAGTAATTTTGCCCTGTTGAGCTCATTGGATGGTTGACTTCAATGTACTGTGTTCGAAGGCCTAGGTAGTCCAGTGCTAGGACCGACAACATTTCATAGTGGGTTGACCTAACGAGTTATACTGTGTATTTTGGCTTAACGCCTCATATAAGGATGCTGAATGCCGTATTATTTCTGCCTAGCACATTTTAAAGAAGTAATAACAGAAATATTAAAGACCTGAAATCTAGAACACAATTACAATGCCTGATATTGGGTTTTTGCCAGTTACAGGTTTAAGAAGGCACCTACTGTATTGACATAGTTCTGTATCTCACTGATTCTCATACTCAAAGGACCATGTTCAACACATCAGGGTCAGTTGTGAAAGCTTACAGTTTTTAACATTTCTCTATATGGCCTGCTTATTATTTTGTGCAAATTATTATTCTAGTCAGTTTTATATACCTAAGTGAGATGAGTAATCAGCTGGATTTGTTCACCCAGAAAAGTACAGTAAATAAAGAATGGTTCAGGACCATTAATCTGAACATAGAAGTAATATATGTTAAATTATCATATAAAATAGACAAACATTAATTTAATACTAACTTGAGTATTTTCTGAATCTTGGAACATAAAAATTTCTCCGATAAGAAATTGTATCTTCTCATCTGTGATCAATTCTATTTCATCTGCTGCTTCCTCAAGATTTTTTAACTCATTCTGAAAAAAATCAAACTTATTTCAACATGGATTTTTTTTAACATTAATACTTAAGTAGGTGTTTTCTCCAATATACTAATACAGTATTACTTTAAAGTTAATATAAATTTAATCCAGGTGTAATTACATTTGTTTTGTTTTTATGATTAATCTGTATTCCACAATATTTGTGATGCTTTTATAATAATAAAATTGTTATTATTATTAAAATTACAGTTTGTTGTATTTGACCTAAACTATGACTTATTTTAAATATACAGGGTGTTTGAAAAGTATGGGTACGGCTTAATATTTTAAAAACCATAGGAGATAACATCTATAAACTTTGCACAGTGTCATATGGCTATGTAAACTATTTTTCCTTGCTATTACCATGACATGCCAACCATGGGGGGACGGCCCACAGAGGAAAACATGGAGATCTTAAATTGAAGCATGGGTCGAGTGATACCTCATTTGAAAGAGCTCACTTAGTAGAGTTGAATGCCGCAAACCGCATCTTAAAAGGTTTATCCAATCAGAAATGCGGGTTGTTTTAGGTACACATTGTGAAGTACATTATGCGCTGCCATTTCTGACTGGATCGTCGTATTCTGATGCGGTTGGCGGCGTTTCACTCTACTAACCAATGTGTTTTCACTGACTTTTTTTAATTAGCAAATTATGTCATAAATTTATAACACAATAAATAAAACTAAAAAAACATTGGTATTTATTCTGTTTTATTTATTGTGTTATAAATTTATGACATAATTTGCTAATTAAAAAAAGTCAGTGAAAACACATTGGTTAGTGGAGTGAAACGCCGCCAACCGCATCAGAATACGACGATCCAGTCAGAAATGGCAGCGCATAATGTACTTCACAATGTGTACCTAAAACAACCCGCCATTTCTGATTGGATAAACCTTTTAAGATGCGGTTTGCGGCATTCAACTCTACTAAGTGAGCTCTTTCAAATGAGGTATCACTCGACCCATGCTTCAATTTAAGATCTCCATGTTTTCCTCTGTGGGCCGTCCCCCCATGGTTGGCATTTCATGGTAATAGCAAGGAAAAATAGTTTACATAGCCATATGACACTGTGCAAAGTTTATAGATGTTATCTCCTATGGTTTTTAAAATATTAAGCCGTACCCATACTTTTCAAACACCCTGTATATACAATTAAAAATAAACAACTGATCTAATAACAATAAAACAATTAACTATAAACATGACTATAACTATTAATATGACAGAAATTTCTAAGATATTTAATGATCTATCATACAAGTTATCTCTAAAAGTAAGTTGATGCTCCTAAGTTCTATTAAAAAGTAAAAAAACCAAACAAATACAAGATTTTTAAAATGCCAGAGGCAACAAGATAGTTGCTAGTTGCTTCATCAGTCTGGAAGAAAATGTGTTAATGCAGTCCAAAACAACAAACTACAATAATTAAGTACAAGCCAAGGAAGAAACATCTGCAAGTCCTTTAGAGTTCAAAAGATTAATATTTCAATTGACAACGTAAAATTCATTGTGAGGCTCCTTTTCATGAATCTTTACTGCTACAATATGATGTCATTCTAATTCACATTTGTTTGTGTACATTGTTAATTAAATGTGCTTAAATAAATGACAATAAAAGTGTTTTTGGTAGACATATTATACTAGATTAAAATTTACCTGCTTATGTTTCAACTCGTCTTTGTAATCTTCCAGTTTTGCATTGTGCCGTGCAAATTTGTTGATTTTCTGTTGGTCCTCAAATGTTATGTGTACATCAGAGTCCTGAAATGCATTTAACAGTTTAATAAAGAGGCTACAGGCATAGGTGGAAAAAAGATTCACAGCCAATAAGATAAGTCTGAAAGAAGGATATATCCAAGAGATGGTTCGTTATCTAAGGTACACTATTGAAATTAGTATGAAAACCATTTAAACTCCTGAGTTTCCAGCCCAACTCAAAATTACTGTGGATTAAATATTTCGACACTGACTATGTCTATACAAAGTTGGTCTATATGGCTTTATTACAAAGTAGATCAAAACCCTACTGACGGTGGAATATCCTGTCTCTATGTACCACAGTGTATTCCACTGCCACTATGTTATGGCATATAGGTGTTTCATATTTTCTTATTGTGTGGTAATTCTGCAAATTGCTAAAAATCACTAGTTTCTGCAAGGAATATTTTTATGAGTATTAAGCTAATACTTTTCCAGCTCAATATACAGTTCTGTATACTTTGACAAGAAAATATAATAAATGTGCCTTTCCATAAAGCTTGTATCTTGCAAATCAGCCAGATAATGTTTAAATTAGTCGTGTTACCTAAAATAATCTAAAACCACTTTTAAAAATTTCTTAAAATAGCATACTTTCATTACCAGGAATAATTTTTAGGTGGTCACAAACTATATATTGCACAAAAATGATGAAAGTGTTTTAATTTTATAATACATCTTAATTAATAAATCTATCTATGTATAATTGTATTTTATGTATAATACTTCTGTAATGAAGTATGGAATAAATCACTGTTTCATGTAGGAGGCTGGGAAGAATCAGGGTTTCTGCTTGGGAGAGGATAACAAACTAAGGAGGGGTAAGCATACGAGAATGGGATAACAAGGTTTTCAACATTCACAGAATAGGTCAACAATCTCCTTATTTGAAAATAATTTAAAGGTTTTCCGGTACTTTTCCTTTGTTATTTCAGTTCTGTTTACTATTGTGCAACTTATTTGGACATCTCCAAATTGCTTTTGCTGACTGGTTAGATTTGGTAGAGCAGTCATTTAGAGAAATAGTCATTGTTCTTTTTCTTGTGGAAGTGATGTTTATTCACTAGTAAGTGGTGTTTTACTGTATATTCAATATGGAAGTTTGTGTTCTGAATGCACTTCAAAGTATATTACTATTACTGTATCAAAATGGTCAGAAAAGACGTTGTGTTCTTTTCTTTTACTATGTAATGGGAATTTAAATTATTTTTTCATTTCCATTGTTGGCCATCGTCCTGTTATGTGTAATAATATGGTTAGGTAAGTTGTTAATATTTTAGCTTTCAAGCATTAGTGATCAGCCTTTTCGAATTCTTTATTTTACTGATTAGTACTATTTCAAAGGATGTTTTTCGTTCTTTGCCATCATTGCGGTGAAGCATTTTAGATGTTGTCATAGTCCACGCTGATGACCAAGACATTACTGTCAGCCGTTCCATTACTAGTTACTTTTACAAGTCTTTTTTTCAGCCTTTCCAAAATTTGACTGTTTTTATTGCTTTTTTTAACCTCTTTTTAAAGTATTTTCATTTTGAAAAAAAAAAAACAAAAGATATTATGAAGTGGCTAAAATAAACATTGATGTCAGAAAAGTTAAAGGCCACAGTTGCCAACCATAATTTCAACGTTATTAACGTATTCTGCTCGTCCTCCTGGACAAAATTTATATATGGTTATGGTTTTAGGGAGTGGAAATCACTAATAATTATGCTTTTTAATAAGTGAAATGAAATGTCATTTTGTGGTTACGTACTTCTTGCTACCTACAATATTCAGTGTTATTTGCGCTCACTAGCTTATCTGAGTGTTCTGGGGTCAGAACAAATTAACACCAAGAACCTTCCAAAACTGCAGAATAATAAGAGACCACCACGACAATTGTATCAACTATCGATTAGAAATTTATAATGGCAATGAACATGAGCGGTTTGTGTCAAAATGTATTAAACATTAGACGATGTTTCAAATAGCTACAAGAAAATGGATGATCTTGTACACAAAGATCTTACAATCTTAAAAGATACTTTAAATTTAAAGTATCCAGTTTGTAATGAAAAGATGAAAACTAGAATTAAATGTGGAAATCAAACCGTGTATTATTGCAAGAAAAGTCAAAACAAACGTGATGTTATATAAAACGCAATTGAGAAGACTTTTTTAACGGTCTAAATCTAGTTTAATGAATATATTAACAATCATTTACTATTTTAGCTGGAACAAACCAACTATGAATTTTTAATAAATGAGTGTAGTTTTTATGGCATCAGTACATGCAGAAATACCATTGCAGATTGGCTACCGTTTTGTTGAGAGGTTTATTTTTTTTTGTAAGGTTACATGACTAGTTTGAAAATGGATATGTTACATGGTGAAGGAGTTGTAGTAGAAGTTGATGACATAATCAGAAAGAGAAAATATAACTTTGGAAGACTAGTAGAGGGGGTGATAGGCATTATGGAAATAAACACAAATATAGACATTTCCAAAAGGGAAAGAAGAGGTGGTAGGTTCCATTAAGCATGTCAAACCAGGAACAACGATAGTCATAGATTTGTGGAAAGCCTATTTTGGTTTAAATACAAAAGGATATTACCATTTTACTGTAAACCACACAAAAACTTTGTTAAGCCACTACTTCTACAAACACTCAAACAATAGAATCCAACTGAAGAGCTACAAAGAAATCATTAAAAACAGGACTCAAGAACGAATGCATTGCCGATCATCTTGCAGAGTATATATATATCGAAAAGAAATAATGATTATTGATGATGATCAATTCAAGCACTTTTTTAAATGCTGTCATACATGTTTACCGTATAGAGTAGTACTAAGTACTACGTTGCTACACACATTTAGATATAAAAATATAACTAAAGTATTATTATTTTACTTAATCTTAAATACCTAGATTTGATTTTACATATAAAAATATAGCTTCACTATAGTACAATCTTTCAAACAATAATGTAATTCAGTTTGGCATTATTGTTCAAAATCAATTAAAACTAAGTAAAATCATATGTATGGTGTTTGAATAATGGTTGCAAGTACAATGGTGATGTACTTGTGTTATGTACATGTAACAATGTGTCAGACACGTTTATCCTTCAAAATAGTAAAAAGTCATTAAATGTAACACTGTTTTGTTTATTATATTTTATAAATATACATAGCCTAAATAATTTTTAATTCATCATTAAATTATTACTTTTTAAGATATAAAAACAAACGAACTATACTGTAATTCGAAATACCTATAACGTATTATTCGTTCGACATTTTTGGTTTTGAACAGTAATTTTAGATAATCATGAATTTCAATGATTCAATTGTCATGTTGGCCGCTTATTATACTGTAGCCCGTCTCGTGTAGCTTTCACTGCCCTGTGGATAACAATGGCATCCATTATTCAACTACCGCAGTGCATTAACTCCAATAATGTGAGAAGTTCAAATATTAAGAAATTAATATATTTATTTTTTAATTGGTTATCATATGTTTTTTAAGTGAGAGTAGGAATTCGTCAAGTAATCATGTATTGTTTTTAAATCAGGATGTTTTTCTGTGATCGGAAGTTACCAGGTGGATTGTAAGTACACAAAAAATTAGGAAGTTATGGTTACACTAGTTCTGCTTGTTTATTTAACTAATGTAGTTTTTTACATTATGTATTCATTTGTGGAAAGTTTGGTTAAAACTGTTTATGCATTATTTTCAAATTTCTTTTTATCCACACCATTAACGAGATTTGTGTTTTTAAGCTATTCCAATTGTCTTTCTGAACAAAACAATAAAAGGTTTTAGAGGATGAAAATTACTAATAATGAAGCTGTAGAATATTAAAATTGAAACTACATTTCTTGCACGATAGTGAGAAGTTATTGTTGGGTGAATTTACAATATTTGTTTGCTTTGTCAAGTTGTGTTTCCTATCTAGCAGAAATGGTCGTCCTTTTAGTGATAGGTAGTGACTAGAGGGATGTTTTTTGTTTATCATCATCAGCGTGTAGCAGCACCAGTGATCACAGCCCACGCTGATGACCCCAGGCACTAGTCAGTTCAATATCAACTTTTATTCTTAGGTCTATTAACAACAATTTTGTTTATTTGGGTGAAATCCCCCTCATTTAATTTATTAATGTACATATCTAAGGATGACACAAAGCAATAACCAATATGAGATTGAAAGACGGTCACAACAAAATCAAGTGACACCCTGCACAGACATAGAACAAGGAAATATTACTCCACATGAGAAAAGTAGTTCCACTTGTCATTTCCACCTCATGAAACCATAGATTATTTTGTTTAGGAGGATGATAATAATAGGATAATACTCATATTTTGCCACTCCGGCCGTTAATTTCAAATTTACCTGTACGGCTGCAGTATAATAAACGCCCACAAATTCTAAATTTGGTATTACTATCAAAATTGTACTGTTTTAATTGGAACCAAACAAACTAATGTCTTTAATTAATGTACACTATGTAGTTTTGACGGCATCAGTACCTGCAGAAATACAATTTCAAATTGGCTAAAGTAATCGTAAGTACAATGCTGAACAAACATAGTTTAGATAAAGTATAGTTGTTTTATATAATCTGAAACAAATACATTTCTTTTACATATAAAAGTATAGCTCCACTATAATACAATTATTTTAAAAGCCTAAAACGAAATTCAGTTCAACATTATTGTTCCAAATTAATTCAAAGTAAAACTATGTGTTTGGTATTTGACTAATAGCAGCAAGTACAATGGTGATGTACATGTGTTCTCTGTCACAAAGGGTCAGACAGGTTTATCCGGGTAAAAATAGTAAAAAGTAAGAACTAAATGTTACATTTTTAATACCTAGTAAATTACTACACATTTTCCAATATTAATTTTATTTTTGCAAGGCCTTTCATAATGAAGATTTCATCGTCAGGGAACATAACAAAAGTGAACATTTTGACGATGGAATCTTTGATTCTGAAAGGCCTCACAAAAATAAAATAAATATTGGAAAATGTGTAGTAATTTACTGTTGGTATTAAATGAAAATATTTAGATTGCTCCAAGAATCTTCAAATGTAAGCCTACACATTTTGTTTTTAACATTTTATAAATATAGATAGCATTGATAGTTTTTTTATTTATCATTAATATATTAATTTTTAAGATTTAAAAGCAGCAGAACTATATTGTTATTTGGAATACCTATTAATTTGGTTCAACATTTTGTTTTCAGTAATTTTAGATAGCCTAGTTGATGAATATTGAGGGTTGGTTACTCATAAATATTTAAAATTCGATACTAATGAATATCGAGGTTTCTATACTCATGGATAGCCCATTGATGGTTCAATAATCATGATTAAATTGTGCTGGTGGCTGCTTAATATACTCCAGCCCTAAATTTTAACTGCTATGTAGAATGTGTGTTGAGCAGGATGAAACTGCCGAACACTTGCTCTTTGATTGTCCTTCAATAGCAAGGGAGCGGTATGACATCTTTGGTAGTTTGGACAAGGACCTTATAGATTGTTGTCGGCGGTTGAGGAATTGCTGAAATCATAGACTGGTAGGCCTCATAGTGCGCTTCTGGGGTGCGCAAAAGGCCCTTGAGGCTTAAGTACATGGCAGTAGTCCGCTCCATAAAAGAAGAAGAAACGTTAACACTGTTTTTTTTTACATTTTATAAATATACACAGCTTAGATAGTCTTTTGTTTATCACTAAATTATTAATTTTTAACCCTGTGAACGCCGATATAAATTTAGTATGTTTTTAGATTACGCTCATTTAAGGTGAAAAAAAAGAAAATTCCTTACAGCTATTTTGGTACTTTGGGATTATACCGACCACACCCAGACATGAATCGTTATTTCACATTTCGTTTCTACTGATTACTAGATTAGCGTAGAACAATATTTCGTCAATATAAAACAGGAATTGTCTTATCGCAAACACCTCCCCATCCTCAGACAGAGGTCAAAGTCGAGCGTCTAGTAGATAACGTGATTGCAGAGTCTCGCCGCCCGTTCAGCTGGTGCATCGCTTTGTTGTACTTCCGTGTTTTACCTCTACATTTCTCCAAACACAAAAATTCAACAAAAACAAACATTTACCAAACTAAACTTTTTATTAAAAAAACACTCAAAACTTGTTTTTATTCTTGATCACATTCCGCCACCCAAAATGCGAGTGCCTCCGGCCATCAGCGCGGGCTTCGGCAGCACCTTCGGTGCTGCCCCGCGCTGATGTCGACGAAAGAAAAACATCCCTCGAGATAGTACCTATCAGTAAAATATCAAATTCTAGAGGGGCTAATCAGAAATATAAATTGAATTGTAATGGAAAGGCAATGATGTACCGTGCAAATCACGTGATGCCGCGCGGCCTGCCGTAATCAGGATTCTCGAGAAAGATAAGATAACAGCGACAACAATACCGATCACAATACCTGGAAATGCTTGTAAGTTTGTAATTTTGTAATTGAAGAGTTGTTTTTTCGTTCTATCATCATGTTTGTTTCTATAAATTTCTATTTTTGTGTTCTTCATACTGGTGTGGTCGGTATAATCCCAAAGTACCGCTATTTTTTTATTCATGTTCCTAATAACTAATAGTCACTCAAAAAAAATAAATTTTACAATAATGTAATACTTGCATTAAAATAATCACATTTTTTCATAATAATGGAATATTTTAATCAAAATCAAATTCAGGTTACAGAGTATAATCAAATACATGTGATGAAAAATATGAAAACTATGTACAAGGATAAGAAAACAAATAAAGTGTAATATGCTGATCTTGATTAGTTTATAAGTTCTGATAATAGATTTAGGCAGTTGTATGGTAAACTTCAAAACACAAATCGGGATGAAGCATGGGGTTTTGGGACATGACTTGCAGCCATAATTACAAAATAGTAAAGAAACAATAAAAACTTGATTATAACACCTAAAACATGGTAACAATAACTTTTTAAAACTGTTTGTATAAGGAATGACAATGCAAAAACACTTCCCAAAGGCACAATGCGTGCTCCACTGATTGTCGGTAATGGCGGATAGTATCGTCATTGGCGTACAGACGGGAGTGGGAGAACAGCTGCTAGCAACAAAACAATTTATTGTTTACCTACTGCGACCAGCTGACAGCTGCAACTGGATTATTTGGTCAAGCCAGTACATTAATTAGTATTGTGGCTTATATATTGAGCTTATAAACTTCAAAAACAGTAATAAAATATATTGTTATCGATCGGCGGATTATTTCGTCTTTGGCGTTATAAGACCAAACAACATCGCGGATTATTCCGTCTACGGCGTGCTAAGAGTTAAGATATTAAAACATCCAAAATAAAATGTAATTTGTAATACCCATAACGTGATTTGGTTTCAGTAGTTAAATCGAAGATTTGTTACTCATAATGAAATCATGAGTATCGATGGATTCGATTGTTGTAGTAGCCATTTATTATATTGCAGCTACCTAAATATTTATCAATCAGCAAACAGAAGTTATTATAGAGAAAGATAAAAGGATTTAAGCATAGTGATCATTATAGCCTACTAACTATAAAATACAAAAACCGGTTCAACATATGATACGTTGCCCAATTTTTAAGGCTAAAGTATAATAAGCGGCCACCAACACAATTGAATGATGATTATCAATTTTAAATATAAGATACTATCGAATACGACATTTTACCTATAGATATTCATTCATAAATAACCATTGCCAGCTTTCTTTATTTAGACACGATGTCATTACCAGCTGTTATTTCCTTCATGTAGCAGAAGGCTAGTGACATGATTAGAACAACGGCCTTGAATATGCAAATATGGACTCAAAATGTTTTTATAAACAATGAAGAATGTTTTAACCCTTTCCGAACCAATGACGTTACTAGACGTCATGCCTAAACTAGCGGTAAAAGTCAACAACGTCCACTGACGCAAAATAAATTTTTTTTAAATATATTATTTAAAAGCATTTCTGGGCAACAAAATTAGTAAAAACTGTTAAACAAGGGACAACCGTTTGTGTCTATTTTGAAGGTCACAGCTCTTGATCGAGCGAAAAAATGGCGGTCGGCCAGATGTTCATAGTCTCCCGCAGAGCCAACGACGTCTACTGACGTGCGCTCAGTCTGCCTGTAGCCTTCCGTGAGGTAGATGTTTATTCGCCCTTCTATTTTCGATCCGCGTATTTATCTTTTCAATTTTGATGTTAATCAATATTTTTAATCAATGTACTCTGTAGTTTATGTATTATCGTGATGTAGGGCTTTATTGTGCGCGTCGAAGCCTGCCTTGCATCCTGACCTGTGTTTTGAACTGTATCACACAGAACAAACCTACGCCTCAGGATCACATATATGTAGGTCATTTTCAATAAGTATCATTTATAAGTTTTCTCATGTTATAATATTGTAAAATGTAGTGTGTTCTTTATTTTATACTTGGAAAATTGAAATTTTGTGTAGTTTCATTGCTTTTATTTAATTTGTTTATATAAATTTTTACTATATTCTTTATATTTTCTCTAAATAAAAATTACCATATGGCTTGTTTTTTTGTAAAATATTACAAATATTGTGCTTAACTATATATGAACACATAGAATGTCAAAATTAAATTTTTTCAGTGAAATTATGATTTTACCATTTTTTGGCTGTAAATTAACAATAAAGAGTTAAACAAAATATTTTGTCGTTTTTCGTACCTCTTATGTTATAAGAGTTATTTTAAAAAATTGGTTTTGGTATGTGGGAATTTTTTATTTTTAAGGTGTATGGCTCTTAGGTGTAGTTTTGGTTATTTATTTGTGGCTCGATAAGGGTTAAATGGCTGCAAGAGAAGGAGCTAGTTCCCCAAAAAACAAAGTTTCCTGGGTAATTCTAAGCAATATATGGGTCAACCTCGATTTTTCTCATATTACAATATAATGTTCCAATAGTCAATTAGAAAAGGAAATGAGTAGAATTTCTTGCCGGAAAGCAGTTATAGGGAGCAGGCAACTCATATTACAATATAATGTTCCAATAGTCAATTAGAAAAGGAAATGACTAAAATTTCTTGCTGGAAAGCAGTTATAGGGAGCAGGCAACCGCGAGAATTACCTATTAGTGATCAGGGGCACTGACGTGATCTGGGCTTCAAATTTGGAACTACTCGAGTTAATTTTTTTTTTTCTAAAAGAGCAAGCAGCGCGAAGCGCTGCGCAGCGGGCAAGCATCGTGCGTGATCTTCGTCTATACTGAATTGATTCAGGCCAAAGGAATGACACAGATTCCTTTACCAGATTTTTACGGAGATTTTGTATTGGGCGGATTATATTGGTTTACTTTGCTTTCCAGCATGTAATTATGTGTTTAAAATTGTTTTTACATACATTACCTACATTATATTGTAATATGTAATAACAATTTATCAGAAATTTTTAATAAAAAAAAGGATCACGTACGATGCCTGCCCGCTGCGCAGCGCTTCGCGCTGCTTGCTCTTTTAGAAAAAAATTAACTCGAGTAGTTCCAGTTCCAATTTGAAGCCCAGATCACGTCAGTGCCCCTGATCACTAATAGGTAACTCTAAGCAATATATGACCGTCTGGCGGTTGCCTGCTCCCTATAACTGCTTTCCGGCAAGAAATTCTACTCATTTCCTTTTCTAATTGACTATTGGAACATTATATTGTAATATTAGAAAAATCGAGGTTGACCCATATATTGCTTAGAATTACCGTTTCCTGTTTGTGGTGAGGAGATAAAAACTAGAGTTAAAGGTGGAAATCTATTAGTGTTTAGCTACAAGAAAAGTTAGAACAAACACGAGATTGTATGAAAAGCACTTGAGCAGATTCTTTTAGAAAATTCTAAATTTGGTATTATCAATAGCCTATAACGATAATCATGTACTATTAGTTGAAATGAAACAAACTAAGGCATTTTAATTAAGAAATATAGGTTATTTCTGCATCAGTACCTGCAGAAATAACATTTCAGATTGCCTAAAACAACTCGTACTACTACGTTACTCAAACAGTCAATAAATAAAGTTTAGTTATACTATTTCATGTAATCTGAAACAAATACATTTCTTTACATATAAAACTATAGCTTCTTTATATTAACATTTTTAAAGCCAAAAACATAACTCAGTTCGACATCATCGTTCTAATTTTATTCAAAGTAAAAACATGTTTGGAAATAAATTCAAAATTAAAATCATGTGTTTCGTTATTGACTTATATGGCGACAAGAACTGACATTCGTGTCTTCTTTGTATCACAAGCAGTCACATTTACCCTTAAAAATACACAGGGTAAGTAGGCTAAATGTTATTTTTTTGTAATAATTATATTATAGTTTGTAAATTATAATAATATTTATACATTAATTTCTAAGATTGAAAACTAGCCAAACCATATTTTTCTTTGAAATATCTATTATGTTTTTTGGTCCAACATTTTGTATTTAGTCATGTGGATGGTCATGAATATCGATGATTCCATATCATTTGATAGTCATCATCTGATTGTGTTGGTGGCCACTTAATATACTGCAATCATTTGTAATGTAAGTGATATAAGCAGAACACCAATAATTTGCTATTTAGGAATATTTAACTGTCCTCACAAGAATTTTGTACACATTAAGTTGACATTTAAAATGTGAGATATCTGAAGCTCTTGAAGACATGTCTTCATTTATGTTTCAGACTAGAGCCAGAACCAGAAATAGGCTAACACTTTGAGATGTGGGGCAAGTACAAAATAATTGATCCCTTATACATAGTGATTTTCTACTTTCCACATGGGTAGACTAATAGAAAATATTAAAATAAGTGACATATTTTAAACCTACTTTTCATTAAATAAAATAATACCTTACCATTATTTTAAATACTGTAATATATTTTAAATAGTTCTTGTTCCTGAGAAATTTATGTCATTACCCGACAGCAATGGCCAGAAATGTAATACACCTTATAGGACGTAAGATAATATCCTTTCAGATTTATACTTACTGGTTGAAACCCTCCTTTAGATGTTGAAGTCATTTCTGAGTAATCTATTAACTTTAAGAATAAATCAAATATAATACATAAATTAGGTACAATACAAACTAGAAAACTACAATGTGATAGGTTATGTTGGTTAGATTTTTTTTCAATTTTTTCCTTTGCGATTGCTCTCAACTTGGCTTATATTTTAAACCAAGTATGCAACCTTGTAAACCACAATCACTTTAGTATTATGTGAATAAATTTTCATACACATTTCAGAACCAGGCTATACTTTACTATAAATTTATTTAGCTTATTTATTTATTTAGCTTACTGATCATCAGTCATTACTACCCTATCTTAGAATTGATCTTCTTGGTATTATAATACCAAGAACAGAAATTGTTTTTGTTAATATTAAATTTACCACCAGTTTCAAAGTAGTGTTAAAGCATTCTGTGAACAATTTAAAGGGACTCTTGTTTTTGCAGAAATATAATTTTTAATATAATAATTGTTTTTAATCAACTAGATATGGATAACAGACATCCAAATACAGAAAGAATTATGATCCAAATAAGGGAAAGACCTCGTTGAAGTTTAACTTTAGAATTATGAATCTCAGTGCCTTAATTATTCATAATCAGGCCCTCTAGAGCAGGAGCTCAGACGCGTTTTAGGCCTGCGGCCCTCTTATTATACATATATACCCTTAATACATAATATACAACCAGCACCCTGAATACAACCCAAAACAGTACCTACCACTACAATGTGCTAGAATACATTATAAAACACTGTGTTTAATTTGAATTATTATTATTTTATGAGACTGTAGTTTGTATTTACAGCATATTTCCAATATTTATTAGTAAATATTATATAAACGAAATTAATTATACAGTGAATAAAGGAAGAAGTAACCTTAAAAAAAGAACACAAATACTTTCTTTTAAATAATCGAAAGATTTAGTATGTAATACATGTCTGCTAATAAATTAAATTCAATTAATTGAATTAGGTCAAAATAATAACCTTTTCAAAGTATTTTTCTGCCTAGTGAGAGGCATGTGTGTGGTTTATCTTTGATCATTTAAGTAAATCTTGGTGTTATGATATTATTTTTTTTACAGAAAACACAAACGTTTTTTGCAATCTTAAGGCTAGCTCTATATTTAGACTTTGTAGCTACAACTACTGAAAACCCACACTCACACAGATAAGAACTGGCAAATGGTATCAATGCTCAAAGTGCCTTCTTGCTTACTACTGGATATTCATCCTCGATGCATCCAAAATTCAAATAAAGACTTGGACTGGAACCTGGATTTTAAAGATGTAAAAATATCAATAAGCAGTTAATGAAGGTCTCAGGAGTCTACGCATTCACAGGTCACTTACCCATTGCATTGATTTTATTTAATTCTTCGGAAAGCATTCTTGAAAATAAATTGATTGACGGAAACACTTTTCAGTTCTTCTTTCAACATCTGCCCATTATCTTGACACTGATTTAAGGTGTCGTCCAATTATTTACTGACTTTTCCTGTGTCAATGCCTATCTCTGAATATAATACAATGAGTTCAAAAAGCATTAGATGCTTTGAACCGAATGTGTGATTTTTGTCCATGATAATATCCTGAAATTGACCTTCACCATCGGTGCATACACCAAAACACTTTTATCATTTAATTTTTTCTCTGTCAAAAATTTGTCAACAATCTCAAACAAGTCTTTGCCAGTTGTTCCTCCTTCAAGCTATTGACAATGTAATAAATCATCAATAAACTGTTTTCCATTGACAAATCCAACGTAACAGATAAAAAGTGCATCTCTGTGATTATTATTGCTTCATCTACATAGATTGTAAAGTATTTGCCTTTCAAGGCATTTAAAGCTGATCGGTAATATCTAGAGCTATTTCATACATTCTCCTGCTTATAGCTTTATTAGACAGTGGTATTTTCAAAAGCTGATTACGGGCATCCTTCTCGAGCATAATTTTAGCCATATAAACAGCAGCAGGTAAAATCAACTATTTTACTATAGGAGGCTTCTTACATTGGGCAACTTTGTATACCACTTTATAAGAAGCTAATAATGCATTAAGTTATGTATGCTAATATATATGAAGCTATATATTAAGTTAAGTAGAGAATGTCTGGAACATGCGGACTTGTTTGTCTGCTGTTTTTAATTTTTGTTTTGCGTAAAAGTCCTGTGCTTTTCCATCCATTCTTTGGCGAAGAGTTTCCAAATGTCAATTATGTTTCCATGGAGGCATACATTCTATACATACAACCTTCATACAAATAACATATTGAGGATGTTCTTCACTATTTACTTCCACGCATATAAAACCATAATGTTTTCATTATTGAACCCTTAACTTTAGTTTGAACTGATATGTTTAAAAGTTACAGGAAAGAGATTGAAATCAGTTACAAGGGCAATCATATACAACATTGTAATCTGTTATTTTTCTACACTCTTAGCAATAGAACACTTTTGTGTTAGGTATTTTGGCTTTATTTCATATAATTGCGTTGTTTTGCCTGTGAAACAGGCATACAGCCTTACCGCCTACTGTGTGACGCCTATGCTGTTGTGTTTGTTCGCACAGCTACCTCCCACTTGAAAGCAATACTAAGGTTGTTTTAAATAAATAATATCGTATTACAGAACCTTCTTGCTATTTAATAAATTTTCACTTCTACGTCCGTTTTATTATTGACATAGAAATTTTAAGTGATTGTTTGTAAATTATTTGATTTATAACGCAGAAATAAATCAGCCAATTCTTTAAAGTAACTCCTGTTATTATATCTCAACTGATTAGTTTGTAGTCAACTTGCAAGTGTGTAGACCTTTTGTTTCGATAGTTGTAGTCATTCTTCCGTAATGGCGTAATCTATATAAATAAAAATTAATTTCCGTTCGTTAGTCTCGCTAAAACTCGAGAACGGCTGAACCGATTTGGCTAATTTTGGTCTTGAAATGTTCGTGGAAGTCCAGGGAAGGTTTAAACGATGAGAAAATATAACAAAATTGCAAGGAAAATACTAAAAACGACAATTTGATTTTCCCATACAAACTGTTCTTACCTGTCAAACGTTTAATTGATGTTTATGTATCGATAATTAGTTTAACAGCTGTAACAAATACAAATGACGAAGTGTCTCAGTATCATATGTTTACTTACTACTGCATGCAATTTTGGGTAAAACAGCTGTCGCCATTATAGGTTAACATTATTAGTGCAAGAAAACATTAATATCAGATACTGCTTAGAATGCCGAGAAGAAAACGACCTAACATAGGTCGTCGAAGTAGATCGAATGTGCGGCAAGCTACCTCACGCGCTAATCGCACTGATGACCAGCAAGAGACTGATAATGATGTCGTATTGGTATGGCACATTTTCGTTCTACAGTAAATCAGAATGAAGTGGATAGACAAAGAATGCAACGAGTTCGGGCACATCGATCACAACAGCAGCGAGCCCGGGAAAAGGAAATTGACCGATTCCGCAAACACAATGCTCCTGTGAACCTGGAACGAGCAGCATTCTTCTACGATCCAGAAATCGATTATAGTGCCGACAAATACAGTACATCCAAATAACGCTGAATGTTATTATCTTAGATTGTTATTGGTGAATGTTCGTGGTCCGACATTGTTTCAACAATTGAGAACAGTTGATGGACATCTGTGTGCTACTTACCGTGAGGCGTGTCAACTATTACAGTTACTCGAGGATGATTTACATTGGGATAATACGCTCAAGGATTCCATCATATCTTCACCACATCAAATTCGAACATTGTTTGCGATTATAATATCCACATGTTTCCCTTCGAATCCGAAAGATTTGTGGATGAAATATAGGGATGACATGTCTGAGGATGTGCTACATCGTGTGCGATGTCAAACTTCGAATCCTACACTACTAATTAATGCGGAAATTTACAATTAGACATTGATCATGATAGAATATATGTGTTTATTAATGGCAAATAAAGTACTGTCGTGTTTGGGCCTGACAGCACCCAATATTTTATGTCGAAGATTTTTGTTACACATGGTAAAGTATATCTTTATATGTTTACGCACCGCAAAAAAAGACAAAAAATATAGTTTACCAGAAAGCTTTAAATTGATTACCTGTATTGATTGCCTATTTTCCGATGTGATAATGATGATAATTTGACAATAAATGTGTTATATTTAATGTATGCAAAAATGTCATTGTTTATCATTTCTGATTCCAGGTGCTGAAACCAACAAAAAAGTCAGCTCTATGAATTTTTATACATACTGATTCGTGATGCTATTAATGCCGTTGCAAATGCAGAAAATGTGGAAAAAAAATTATGGTTGCCTGTAAAGTCGGTTTTACGGGCAAAGATTTTACGTGACAACGTCTTTTTCTCGGTAGAATATTTATTGATATGAATATTATTAAATTGCACAATAGGAACAAGGAATTGAATGAAAATAAGAATTGCACAAATTTTAACTATAGAAATATATTTTGTTTACTAAAACATTGTACATAATTTGAAATAAAACATTTACTAAAATTGGAATTTGAAATTATTGCTAAACACAGTTAAATTCTAACTCCGCGCGTGGTGATTGGTCGGTTTACTTCGTTTGTTTGGTCGCACTGTTATGACAGGTTAGAGGTTATAATTTGTTATTTTAAATGTTTGACTAGCAATACGCGCTGTTTCTTCTCAATCGACTGAATTACGATTGATTGCAGAGTGATTTAAACTAATAATTTACTTAACACTATCAACATTTGTCAATAGTATGACATAACCTATAAACTCAGTTTCTCAACTTTTGTGTCAATCTAACAATTAATCAATCAATCATAGTTTACGATAATGAAATATCAGTGTACAATTATTTACCTTTATTGTTGTAGTTGTTGTAAATGACGAATCTAAGCACTCCACATTTTCACGAATAAACATAGTTATCTGCTTTATCCCGTGCGGCGGACCCACAGTTATCTGCTTTATCCCGTGCGGATCCCGTGCGGCGGACCCACTGGACGGGCATCGTAACGTTACCGGGCGTTACACTTTTTCATGAGTGACTCCGAGCCGCAACCTAATTTAAGACGTTGTCACGTCAAAATTACAATTTTGACGGCCACTTACATTGGAAGCCCGCGCCATATGCACGAATACGCGCAAGGTGCGATGTCGTATGTTAGAAAATATGGCCGTCCAGACCTATTTATTACATTCACCTGTAACCCACAATGGATGGAAAATAAGAAAGAATTGCTACACGGCCAAACACCAATTGATAGGCATGACATCACTGCCAGAGTGTTTAAGCAAAAATTAAAATGTTTAATGAATTTCATTATAAAGCATCGTGTGTATGGCCAAGTACGTTTTTGGATGTACTCTGTTGAGTGGCAAAAGCGTGGTCTGCCACATGCGCACATATTAGTTTGGTTAGTTGATAAATTAAGGCCAGAAGACATTGATTCCATAATTTCAGCCGAGATTCCCGATGAAACACTTGACCCAAAATTGCATGCAGTAGTAAGTAAACATATGATACATGGACATGCGGAGTTTTCAACAACTCCCCCTGTATGGTCGACGGCAAGTGTTCTAAGCGATACCCTAGAGCATTGATTGCTGAAAACATCTCGGGAAATGATGGTTACCCGTTGTATCGTCGGCAATCAGTCGAGGACGGTGGGCGATCTGTAATTGTGAAGATAAAAGGACAACATTTTAATGTAGATAATCGTTGGATTGTGCCGTACTCGCCAATCTTGTCCAAAACTTTTGAAACTCACATCAATGTGGAATTTTGTAACTCTGTCAAATTGATAAAGTACATATGTAAATATGTTAACAAAGGTAGGGACATGTCCAAGAGGTAAGTGAAACGAAGTTCACCGGGTCAGCTAGTGTATTCATAAAAATCGAGTTACTGTTTGCAAATAAAATAATAAAGCAACACTTATGGATGTGGTAACCACTTCCTCTTTGTTAAAACTGTCTGCTACCAATCATACAATTTTTTGCTGCTACGAATTGAAGTTTTGTACACAAGATGGCGTCATAATTCAAGTGAAGTGCTATTAGTGTTAAGTGTTAGTTTTATTTGGACAATATTTCATGTTTAGGTGTATTTTAAAGGGGGGTTCGTTTATAAAGTTTGTACAGTATTCATTTTTAATCGATGTTGTGGGTTGATATTAAAATTTCCTTCACAAATATTTGCTTAAACGATTAAGATAAGTCTAACCCTCAATGGTTTCAATCCGATTCATGTTTATGCCTACATAATTTGTCTAAATCTGTTTAACTCGTTCGTGTTAGCAAATTTTAAAACATGAATGAAGTGGAAACTCAGGCTCAAGAATTATTGCGACACAAGGAATGGGCTTCAGCTTTAGGGCTTTTTGATCAATTATTGGGATATGCAGCAGTAAAAGGCTCTACCAAAGAAAGATTGGTCAGTTATTTGTTGGGGAGATCAGAGTGTTGCTTAGAACTTGGGAAACATGAAGCAGTGGTCTCAGATTGTAGAAAAATTATAAAGTTATTAGCTGGTTCAGAAAGTAGTAATAACTGTGGCGCAAGAGCAAGGAGGCGGCTGGTTCATGCTTTGTTTACACTACAAAGATTTGCTGAAGCTGAAGCAGCTGCTGCAGAATGGATAGCCTCCAGTGGTGGCATGAAAAATACAAATCCAGAGGCAGTGAAGATGTTGGAAAGAGTCCGAATTGGTTTACAAATGGCAAATGGTCAAAAGAATTTGGCAGGTAAAGGACCACCCCCTCCAGTTCCACAACATCCCAGAATGGAAGATGAAATGTTAGCCATAGATTATAGGTTGGAATCTCTCTTCAATCCTGCGTTGGATGATAGACCCAGAAGAAATAGGAAACATCCTGTTGAACTGATTGGAGAATGTAGTGGGGGTGATCCATCAATGCCCAATCCAGATTTTCATCAGCCTATGTTGAGTTTCAATCATATTCCAGTTGAATTGAGTAACATGCAAATAATAGATCCAATGAGAATTAATTGTCTGCAGCCACAAATTGATCACAGTAAGTATTGCTTATAATGGGTAGGGTACGATAAGCGGACCCGGTTTTTTATATCGAAGAATATAGTCATCGATACCTAATATTCGCACCTCAAATCCTAGACTATCAATCGATGTAAAAGTACCTATAGTCCTCAATAACAATCATATGTTTTAAATTAAAATATGAATTAGATATTTACAGTGATCAAACAAATTATTATAAAAAAATTAGGAAAACTGAAGACGACCATATTTACTTCTCTCATAGTTACAGTTGTTTCTTTCCCACAAATTTCACATAATGGGTTTTTCGGTACGAGTTCAACATGTTTAAGCCACGAAAAAGCAACGTCGTGTAGTTTTCTAAAATTGACTGCCATTTTTAATAATCAGAATTACTTATGTAAAATTCAAATATTGTCCTATGTGTATTATTTTAGAATGTTTACAGCTGTTGATGTAGATTATTTAAGTTAATAGTTCAAAATAATGAATTAGTATAAATTGATTATATCGATGGTTACGATTAAGTAATATCGTTTGCCAATTTCGATATAAAAACCGGGTCCGCTTATCGTACTCTACTCCTTATAATCACCAATGTTGGCTTTAATTTATGTGGAGATGGATTTCATGTTCAAAGCAGTAAAAACTGATAATTTGTAAAAACCAACCATCTTAGTCTGGTATAACTGATGCTAAATGTGATATCAAATGGTGTAGGAGCTGGTCAATAGAAAACTATTCAGTTTTAGCTGAATGTACTTGTTGATGTAATTGTTGATTAACTTAATTACATCCTATCAATACATAATAGCCTATTTATAAATTGAGTAGACAGTCATTATTTGTAGCCTAACATCCTATGACAGGGCAAACCAATACTATACTATCGATTGTCTTGTATGCTTCCGTTCTACTACTAGTACCTTATAAAAAAGGAAAATGCCTGGAAATTCAATAGGCTACAAAAAAGTGAACAATTATGTTCTGGAAGAGTTCATAAAATGGGTACTGTGGTATTATCTGGAGGCCACAATGTTATAAACAATTACCGGGGACCTAAAAAAACTACTATTTAACACATTGTGTGCGTGTGTCGCAGTCACCGGCGATCGGCAAAGTAGTGATGTGTGGCGATCACCGATGGCTGTGCCGCACGCGATGTGTAATAACAGACTTATTCAACTTACTGTGAAAATTACATGTAATTACAATGACTATTTTTCTGCCTCCTAAAAGGGAACTATGTCGGCCAAAAAGAGGCCACTCTGTTTTTATCTGCTACTTGTCATTACGTGAAACTTTACAGTTTAATTACATTTTACAATGGAATTTAAATTTATTTGAAATTAATAGATCATTTTTAATAAAAACAGTTTTATCAACAGATCTTTTTTATTTGTATCAATAAATATGCTAATTTTAAGTAAAATGCCCTGTTTTATACTTCTTTTGCTTTTATCTTTTATAATTTAGTTATAAAAAAATTAGCATTGAATTTAAAGAAACAACAATTTTTACTTGTCTTGACGTTATAGCAAAGTTAATGGATTTATTTATGGCGTGCAAAGTGTCAAGAGATTGCTCTCTCTAAATAGCTCTCTGTATGAAAAACGTCTGCTTTTATTGAACAGCTATTTTTGTTATTTTAAGTTTTTTTTTATTTAATGGTTCGAAACAGCAACACCATATGAAAGATAAGAAGTATGGATAGATAATCCCATAGTAGGCAGCAATCAAAGCTTTTCTGTTGACCAGATAGAACATGCACCTCAGAATGAAAATTCCAGAACTGCCTTTTTTTATAAACTTGTTCAATGTGGGCTCCAAACATTAGATGCTTGTTGAGAACAATTCCATGAATTTTCTCTCGACACCAGGCGTCACTTCGTGATTTCCAACAATAAAGATATGGAACCACGATTATTTGATTTGGTGATCGAATGCAATATACTCAATCGCTTGTTTTTTTCCATTCAAAAGCTGATCTGTGTGTGTGGATGTCGATGTCGGTGAGAAGGACACTGTCTCTATTTACTGCTTGTTATAGTTTTTTAGGTCCTTAGGTAAGAAACATTTCCATAATAATGGCCTCCGGATAATAACAAAGTACAGAGATGTTTTTACAATCTTTATAATTATGAAACATATAACAGCTCCAGCATGTTCTCAATGGGTGGCCTCCATTTAATCAGATATCACCATTTAGTTTAATTTTGTTTTGTGTAATTAATTATTTTTTTTTAAAATAATTTACTGACTTCTTTTAACCCTTCCCACGCCGTAGACGGATGTATTAGAATGGTAGGCTTTGACCAAAATGCTAAATACAGTTATATACAATACGATAGATTATGTGTCTTAGAGAGTTTTTTAGTTCACAAAAGGCCTTTGATATGCCTGGTGCACGCTCCATGCTTATGCTTAAATAGCAGTTGCCAAGGAGGTATTTATAAATGACCTTCACTCTGCGGCACGGGGAGGCGAGCGCCCTTTGTCTAAGTCCGAGTATCTGCTTGTCAGTTTTGCATCTCCTAGAGAGCCATAACCAAATATATCCGTAGCGTGTAATACTGCTTTCCCGGTTGTCATGAGCGTGCACGTCTACTACATATCTTGTTATTATTCTTCATTGTGTGGTAATGTTGTGATTAGATTGAAATATTTATCTCGTTTTATACTAAAATGTAATTAAACTTTTCAATTTCATTACATTTTACAATGAATTTAAAACTTATTTAAAATAAACAGTTTTGTAAATAGTTATTGTTTACTTTTATCAATAGATACGCTAATTTTAAGTAAAATGCCCTGTTTTATGCTTTTTTGCCAGCCACTTTTGAAGGCGTTTTGCAATCAACATACTTTTTTAATAATTTGTATTTGAAAACTCTGCCTAATTAACATGGACTTACATCAAAAAATTCCAGAATCTATTTAAATTTCATTTTTGAACCTAATTATCGTTACCAAAAAAATCATATCCTTTTCTTTGTCCATATCACTGGAAAGAGTATTCAATTATTCAATCTTGAAAAATGTATATCATTATCTTCAATAATGAGTGAGTTGTACAACATTTAAGAAATTAATGTCACATTGTTTCCGGTAGCCATGTCAACCAAAAATGTTTATATGTTAGTTCTAGATTGATTTTCATATAAGTCAATTGATCAGAAGTATACTATAACAATTTATTTTGAAAAGAACAGTTTTACAAACAATTTAATATAATATTAGTTTTAAAATACTGTATTAAGTTTTTTTTAGTGATTTTTTTTCCCCGAACGTCCAGTAAAATCGGACGTTGGCACTTCTCTGCCAACTTTTAATGTCTGGTAAAATCGAACATTGGCATTCAAAGGGTTAAATTATGTGATATTTAGAAAAGTGTAATACACTGCATGTAATCAAATATTTCAGAATTAAACTTTCATAAATAAATAAATATTAAAAATTTTGTTTTAAAACCCTTTGGAGACCAGTTGATTTTATCAAATGTGTAAACCGTGTGTATGTTCTTAAGATATTTCCATTTGACATCTAAAGATACAGAATTATGTTCATAAAGATGGTCTGAGTGAATTCTGGATTAGATTTTGATTTTATTAGTTAGTGTCTTTGAAGTGCCCTCCAAGAACATTAAATTATCAGATTAATAACTATGGTATGAAAGAGACAACATCTGTGATTTGCATTTGGTTTTACCCACTATCATAAAGATTGAAACTATACAGCGTACTTTCCACAAATCTGCCTGTATCATTGACCCTGACTTAACATGATATGAAATGAGTGATAGGATGATGCATCTCTTTTGTTTTTGCTTAAATGTGTTACAATTTAATGTTTACATAGCAAAACAAACACCTGGTCAATTTTAAAATTTAGGTTCACATTTTGGATAGTCAATACTTTGGTTACATATTAGTTACATTTTAGCCTATATTTCCTGATTATGAACAAAATTGATTATTTAGAAGCAAATTTTATCTAAATCTATTCTAATTTATCAGATTTTTCTTTATAAAAATTTTGGGTAGTAGCATATTTCATAAAAATTTATAGATAGGCTTAAAATTAAAATTCGCTTTTATTTTGCACATATAAAAAGCAAAATATTTGAGTTACATTTTATGTCAAATCAAGAATTAATCAAACGTATATAAATCAATTTGTATAACTTATAATCTTATAACATAATAATGCATAATAATGTCATGTTGATAAAAAAATAAAATGCTATGATAGTAATAGTGTTTTATGCACACATTGTAAATGGAAACATTTTGAGATTTACTGATGATATACAGTAGTAGCCTAAAACTACTTGTCTACCTATGTTTTATTAGCATTAGCTTTGATTGACATTTCATAGCTTGATATAATATAATAATGTATGTAATATAATAAGTCTAACTCTGAAATAACTTTTTATAATGTATTTAAACTTGGCTTATTTGCACCAACATATAATCTGGATAAATTTCAGTGTCATTCTTTAATTACAAAATAATAAACAAAATCATAACTCACTAAGTACCTAGTTAACATTCATGCATTAACCACAAACATAGGTTATGAACAGACAGAAAGCTTACTGTAACTAATTGGGTATGATACACCGGCAGCGTCTACTAGTGTAGCATGGCAGAATGGAGTGTGGCTTTTTTCTACAGGAAAAAATGTTGTTTTGCGGAGTGCTTAGATCACAGCATCTTTTTGTCATTGTGTTGAACCGGTATACAGTATTTATGCCAAACTCCTTGTAGTAGAGAAAACCATATGGTAGTATCTTCACAAGCTAGACCACTAGAGTGGTTGAAGCTATCAATAATTCCCTTAACTTGTCTTCAGTTTTAAAATGGTACTGCTACACTTTAAAGGTGTGCCTACACATTTTTTACATGTTATTTACCATACAGTATATTTTATCCGCTATATACCGTAAAATTATAGCAGACTTTATTTGAATAACCTTTTCTGTTAGAAAAGGTAATAATATCGAAGAATAAAAATGTTGAGTTATCTCTTAGAGAAATTGAAAAAAATCAAGATATTATTTGTAGAATATGTTAGATTTGTTGGTCTAAATAAGTATATTTACTATGGACAGAAATTACCTGTGATTTTTTTATTATTTAGACTTAAAGTTTGATTATGACTTCAAACCAGAAATTTTTGATGATTTCATAGTACATTTGGAGAAAGTAAATGAAGAACCACGAAAACGTTATTCATTCGCAAGTTTTTACTCGACTTCTCGAGTAAAAAAGAGCTCATTTCATTTTTTCCGTTTATAAATTGTTCATTAAGATTTTGAAGATTTTTCGTTTATTCATAGCAGATTCAACAACATTTCCAATAGATTGATTTGAAGCAGATTTGACTAAGTTTCCAGTAGACAGCTTAAGAAATTAGAAGAAAACACCGATAGATTCGGTTATTTTCAGTCGTGATTTCCTGTTAGATTTCTCAGACTCATTTATGGTACATTGTACACGAATTTACATTGATTTTCTGTTGCACTCAAAAGTGAGCTAGACCCCTCATATATATACTTTTATATATATATATATATATATATATATAAAAATATGATTTATAATTATGATCATATTCGTTGATATGTTGACTGTTAGAAATATATTAGGTAATAATATTATTATTGAGATTGATAACACATTAATAGTTATTACTTTGGTACAGTATATTTGTCTTTTCCTAAAAATATGTGTACAGTCATGGATTTGTTAAATTTTGGCTTTTTGTTAATGGTTAAGGTATTATTTAAACCATTGTAGATACATGAAAGATAAAATGTAATGATTCATTCAGTGCAGTTCCTGGAATCAAATCAGTGCTTACTTTGTATTTTGCAATGTTTAGATGAGTCACTCGCTTTACTTCACTAGTGTAATGTCCATTCTGCCTCTAGCAACAGTTTGATTGTACTTTTAGTTCAGTAATCCATTCTTGAAAAAAACACAATTTAACTTAGTTTTTCAGGATCTGGGAAATGTCATAAATTAACTTGGAAGCAAAAAGTGTTAAAATAAAAAGAGAGCATTGCACAATTAGTGTGTCATATTAATGTTCAGATAGTGAATTTGTTTGATGATTAGTGTATTTATATATTTACAGGTGCTATATGCAAGTAAAGTAACAACAATTTTTATAGAAAATTTATTTACATTGTAGTGAACAATACTTATATTTTCACATGATGACCAGCTCAGTTCATTTGTCTACTATTGATACAATTTTTGTTTGTGTGTTATAGAAGTTTTCTGCCTCATTTATCACTCAGTTCTTCAATTCAATTTTCAACTAATCGTCATTCGAAAAGTGTTTGTTTTTTCAACAAGATTTTCTTTTTGTTTAGTATTCAGATAATAGTCATCACTCTTAAATAAAAAGCATAGATATCTGGCAGCGTGTCCAGTATGTGGAAAATGTGGGAAGTGCGAGATTTGTACTTAAATTTACTTTGTGCAGAGAAAATGCGGGATATGTACAGGAATTTTGAGCAAAATGTGTAAAAGTTAACAATAAACTAAGCACAGCTAACACAGATTTTTTTGTTATCAAGTTCAAGGATATTGGACAGCACAGTTTTTGTGAATAGAAGGTAGAAGGGTTGTGTGATGAGTTGACAGTTTATGGCCGAGTGGCGAGTGCCAACAGTGAAAGTGCCATGGCATCGTGACAGCCGATCATTTAGTCCATCTATGTCTTACATAGTCTAGTTTGTGGTCATGTATGGCAGTTCGTGGTTGCCATAATTTGTTGTTAGATTACAAGAAACATTATACTTATGTTTCTATTACTACTATAAATAGCTCTTCTATTTTAATTTATGGAATGTAATATGTTTGTTGTTTTGTATTTGTGCTGATAAAAAAGTATTACAGGACAATTAATTTACTTCTTCAAATCCCTCACTTATTCAAAATAAATTTAAATTTATGCAAATAATGTCATTGGGACAAAATGTTTAAATGTTATTTTTTTTAAATCAACAATAGAAAGAACACAATTAAAAAAATGAATCATTTTAATGTATTATATATGTTTTTAAGGCAGTAATTAAACATTATCTAGTCTTGGGAAAGACTCGTAAGGACTGCAATTTTTGGTTTGATCGTCCTGGAACTTTAAAGATATGTATATGTACTTAAAAATGCGGAAATTGTACAGGAATTTAATGATTGAAGTTGGCTGGACACCCTGTCCAAGTTTGAATATTAACCACAAACTAGTAGAACTACAATAGCAGGAGTTCATTAAAATTGAGCATGTTCATTTCTGCACTTATACGTATAAAGCAATTTATTTAAAAATAATTCCATAACTTCCAGTTTTTATGTCAGAAAGAACGAAAAAAGGTATAGTTGTTTGGGGCTTTTCAACCAAACTGCAGCTTTGAAAATTCGTAACTCGAAAACATGTCAACCAATTAAGACCAAATTTGTGTACAGGATAAATCCAAGTGTACTGTGTTTGAGTATAAATTTAAGAACTATATGAAAGAAGTTGCTATTAAATTATCTTAGTAACTTTTATTCTTAACCAGACAGTTAAAATAATTCAGCATTGTCCTTGTTATAGAATTCAAGTTATTATCTGGAACATACAATTCTATTAACCACTATTTTAAATTTTAACATGGGTTTAACTGGGCAGGTTTTGATACTTGGTGAAGCCGGCACTTGTTCGTTTGAATGTACAGACTACCGAGGCAATGCTGACCTTATCTGTGTTATTCATCACGTGACAACTCACAATATTTTAGTTATCACTTCGCTCCTGGCAGAAAATTTAATCAGGACATTTATCATTAATCTTAGCCACAACACAAGTCTGTGAATGTGTAGCATTTGAGACTGCTCATTCGCTTTCACTGGTTTCCCACTACATAACAGTGATAGCAACCCCTCTCCCACAAAAATTCCCCATGAGAGCTGTAATCTTACTTACCAAATATCTCTTTATCAGAAATTCTTTACCCTTAATACATCTCACCTTCAGTTTCATGAAGTAAATTGGTGACAAATCGAATTCTCCAAATTTGTTTTAAGATTGTCAAGACTGGGCTGCTTGCAAAACCATTCCACAAATTGTGTTAATATTTGGCAAAGTAGGTTTTAAAACAAATACAGTATATTCCCAAGCCTGTCTTGTGGTTTGTAATAGAGATTTTAAACAAAAAAGTTATTTTGTATTCTTAGTACTGGCTATCCTCCACTATATTTCCAGTATCGCTTTAAAGCTAGCAAGATAAGACTGTGTCTTAAAGCAGTAGTATGTATTGTGGCTGGTGATAAGGCTTGCAAAGAAGTAAGTGAATTACTAAAACTTGTCAATGAAAATGGTTATTTCCAATACTACATTGAGATAAATTTAAAAATAATGATGGTGATTAATTCGGCCCATTCCAAATCCCTCTTTGAGGCTGACGAGATAGAATTGTTGGTCAAACTAGTATATTTTCAATACTAACCTGATTCTGGTAGGAAAGGATCTCTGATAAAGCTGGCGTATTCCCAATATCACATCGAGGTTGGTGGAAAAGAGGGGAAGTGAGGGGAGAGAGAATGTGTGCACTACTAAACAGTAGTGTGTCTGTGTTGAATAAATAAAAACATCAGCATTCAACAATTTATCAGTATGAATCCAAATAGCTTCCCGAATAGATAAAACACTAGTAGCCATAAAATAAACTCTCTTGTTGATACTATTGGAAGAAAAGTAAACTGTAAAAATAGGTATTTTATTAAAAAAAAGAATGATGTTAGATTGAATGATTGTTCTGCTGAAAAATATGGTCTCTGTTAACTTAGTAAAAATCTGTCACAGTGGCTGCTCTGAGAATATCAGAAGACATGAAGGTGCTCCCACCCTCAACTACTCAGATGCAGCAACATCAAATCCAGATGCAGCAGCATCAACATCAGCAACAACAACAGCATCAACAGCAGCAGCAACAACATCAGCAGCAACATCAGCAGCAACAACAGATAGTGACAATGAGTGGGTTCTCTTGCACCTACTGCTGCTTGACGTTTGCAGACCGGAACGACCTTAGAGCTCACTGTCAGACCGAGAGTCACCAAAGAGTCATCATGTCCGACGAGGGCCGAGACTGGAAGTGGCGACCACCACCTCGTGGGTCAGTATTCTTTAGTTTGAGTGTTTTATGTATATGGGTCATAAATTTCAAGTTAAGTTATAAAATAGTAATAGTATCTGAGCTATATTATATTGTGTTTTTTTATTCAACCATGTGATGCTGTACTCTATTTTCCAGAAAAATTGCAAGTTTATTATAGAACACTAAAAAGTTTCATTTAGTTTAAAGGTGAAGTAAATGAAAATACCCTGTATGTACAGTATTTCATTCATAAATGTTTTCAGATTTTTAATAGGCTTTCAGCAATCTTATATACAGGATCCACCAATGAAATAGGAAGATTTATGAAATTATTTTATTGTTATGGAATTATTTATTTAACAATTTTTTATACATAAATAGGTAACAAAAGGTTAGCCATTTGATTTACAATGTCAAAAAAATTATCTTTTGAATATTACATTTGGCAGATGTCCTTCTGTTGACATTTATACATTCTTGAGGTCGAGTTTGAAAGTTTTGCATAACTCTTTGAAGCGTATCGACAGGTATTGTTGCAATCTCGTCACAAATCCATTGTTCGAGGGCTGGGATTGTATTGGGTGGATCTGTTGAACACACTATCGTCTATAGGTATCCCCACAAAAAGAAGTCACAGATAGTTAGGTCAGGAGATCAAGGGGGTCAATTGATATCCCCATTTGAAGGTATGATACAACAAAGTGATATAACAAAGCATTTGCAGCATTTATTGAAATTCTTGCAGTGTGGCTTTGTTGCCCCGTCATGTTGGAAAAGTGTATTTTCATTCACGAAAAAACCGGTCAAGTTATGGTGTGAAGAAGGTCTGGATCATTGCAACGTATCGCTCAGTATTATCGTTAATGGTATTTTCAGCATGATCCTAAAAAAATTATGGGCCGATGATTCCATTTGCCGAAATCGCACACAATACTATCACTTTCTGAGCGTGAATTGGTGTTTCAAGAAACAATAGAGGATTTTCATTTGTCCAGTATCTGAAATTTTATTTATTAACAAAACTGGAGAGGTGAAAGTGTGCCTCATCACTCATCCACAAATTCTTAACTTGGTTATCAATTACTTCCAACCTGGCAAACATAACCTCACAAAATCGGATACGCTTGAAATAAGAGGTTAAACAACCTGTATTTTGTAAGGGTGGTATAAAAGATCTTGTTGGAGAACCCTTCTCACGACGTCCCCTAATCGAAGACATGTAGTGTGTCGTATGGCCGATCAACCTGGACTTCTCAACATTGCTTGTCGAACACGTTTCATATTTTCAAGGGTTCAAACTGTTTTGATACTACCACCACATTTTGTTATATGTTGATTTTTTATTTTAAGTTATCAATTCAATTTTAAGTCAATTTTAAGTACAAAAAATAAAAAAGTATGATTTTTAAACTAAAAATGAGCAAAACACACCTTGTTGATTGTTTTTTGAATTGACATACATCTTTTAAATTGATAAAAATCCAGGTACAACACATTTTCACTTTAATAAGAAGGACCACTGACATATAATTATGTCAGTGGTCCTTCTTTAGTCGATGTATTAACCTGATAAAAGGCACTAAGGGGTTAATATCCCTTTAGTTACAGTCACTTTTGTCTTATGATATGGACATTGTTTTAAAACATCATTTTCAGAGGATTTTGGAAGTCAAAAGATCAGTTACATAAATGTATAATGGATAGTGTAAATAGTATTTTACTGTCTATACACACAAGCAATGCAATCAATAAAGTCAAGGAAACAAACATAGACTGTTAGACATAATCATATTTAAAACAAAGGAATAGTTTTCAAACATCTTCCACTGGCTTCACAATTATTTTTATAAATACGATAATTAACATACGTAAAATTAAAAAAGTTACAATTAAAAATAACTTAGTCAGAAAAATCTAAGGTTGTTAGCTGATGAGATGTTATTGTGCAGATACACATCGGAGAACTACAGCCAGTGTGAGTCCTGGGCCGACACCGGTGTGTGCCGTTACGGGGCACAGTGTGTGGAGGCTCATGGACCTGCTGAGCTGCAGGAGTGGCTTGAAAGGTTTGAGTACCGGCGTATGAAGTTGCAGCGTGCCAGTGAGAAGGAACTCTACGGAAAATCCTACACTGAACAGCTCCTGGAAAGGTGAGTCAGATTTCTTGGTCAGATAACAATCCAGAATATCTAAAGTATGGCCTCTTGTTTAAAGTTAAAGCAATAGAGAGATGATATCTTTGCGAGCCTAAGGAATGTGTTTGTTTCTCTAGCCAATCCTCCTGCTATCACCTGACCTATATATGTCGATCATTACCTAGTTCTGTGGTATTGGGGAGTGGAAGGGTGGTGGTACAAGCGAAAGCCTGGTTGTCATAACTACAGGAATGTACTGGTTGGAAGACGTTTCCCCCTTCCTGCACACCTTCTCCTCACCCCCCAATGAAAATAAGTCTTCTCCCTACATGTATGTAGTAAAATAATTTAATGAGTGGTTGCAATTTGTATCATGGATCTTAACCTCATCGGTCTTCAAAGACTAATTAAATTGGCTTTTAAAGTCTGTTCTCACAAAACCACATGATACAATCATGAGAGAAGTGTGTTTGATATTACTGTGTGGACCACTAAATCAGATTGAAAACGGTTTTCCTAATAATTAGATGTTCATTTGGTAATTAGATACACCTTATAGAAAATTAAATAACAGATCTTCTAAATAATTCAATTATTGCAATATATTTTGTTATCTTAATTTATTCTATTCCATTTTTTTAAATCTGAACTAAAGTTTTTTTAATACGAGGCATGTTTTTAAAGTAAGTACCATTTTGATATAAAATAACCAACAAGTAAATTTTTTAAACAAAACTTTATTTACCTGAAAGAGCAATTTCCATTATTATTAAGGCACTTGTCGTATCTTGGGACCAGCTTTTGTATGCCATCGTCAAAGAATCTTGCCGCCAGACTGGACAACCACTGTTGCACAGACGTTTTTACTTCATCATTGGAATGACGCTTCCCTGCCAAATGCGTCTTCAAGTGCAGAATCAAATGGTAGTCGCTAGGCGCTAGATCGGGACTGTATGGAGGATGGTCTAATTGTTCCCAGCCAAATGAAGTGATGAGCTCTTGCGTTCGATTTGCTGAATGTGGACAAGCATTATCGTGGAGCAAAACAACGTCTGCACTCAGCATGCCACGCCTTTTGTTTTGATTGCGCGGTGCACTTTTTTTAAAGTTTCACAGTACGCGGCTGCATTATTCGTTTCACCATGAGAAAATTGACCAACAACACACCCTGCCTGTCCCAAAAGACAGTGCACATGATTTTCTGGGCAGAAATTGTTTGCTTGAATTTGACTTTTCTAGAGGATGTTGAATACCGCCATTCCATTGACTGTTGTTTTGATTTTGGTGTAACGTAGGCTACCCACGTTTCATCGCCTGTAACGATATTGCTTAAAAAATCATCGCCCTCGTTACTGTAACGCTCGAGAAAGCTCAATGCACTGCCCAATCGTTTGGTTTTGTGCTCATCATTCAAAATTTTTGGTACCCACCGTGAACACAGTTTCCGATTTCGTAGAGAACACTTCTTGATACAGCAGGAGATTTTTCAGCTAAGGACGAAATTGTGAACCGTCTGTTCTCTTTCACTTTACAGTCCACTTTTTGATCGAGATCATCTGTAATGACTGAAGGTCGCCCACTTTGTTCCTCATCATGAACGTTTGTGCGGCCATCTTTGAAGGCCCTAACCCATTTCCGCACCATTCCTTCACTCATAATGTTTTCACCATAAACTTCACTGATTTGACGATGAATTTCAATTGCTTTTAAGCCTTTAGCACATAGAAAACGAATCACAGCATGCACTTCACAGTCGGCGGGATTTTTGATAGTTGGCGGCATTTTAAAATCACGTAAACGAACGAAGACTCGATTAAACGGCGTCGTAATGGCGTCTGTGGCTTCCCAACTGATGTAGCTACACTACGTGCATGCGTTAAACGGCAACTGCAGCGCTGCGGTGGCATAATTTAAAAACGGTACTTACTTTAAAACATGCCTCGTAGCTGTGTTGACTTTTTGATAATTAATTTTGTTGATTATTTTGCTTTTTTCTCTTTTATGTTACTTCTTTTGTAATGAAAGAGATATAGTGATGTGTAATTTTATGTAATTCTGAATATATGATAGCTGACATCTGAAAAAGACAATTAAGTTATTATTTTTTTATGTTATACAATACTATTTTTATACTTGTAATTTATTCAATAATATAAGTAATTTATGTATTGAGAACTACATTTCTTGAATTAAATATATATATATATATATATATATATATATATATATAAATGAGTAAATACTAGTAACAATAATTATTGAATTTGTATTCCATAATGTTTTATGGTTGTGCAGTATTGTTTCTGGTCAATTTTTGTTGTTGATAATTTCAATCTAAAAAAAATCATTTTCCAATGGAAAATAATTTTTTTTTTATTTGCTCATTTAACACAATACCGTAACATTTTTGTCAGTCATGAAAAAAATGAAATAAAATTGTTAACATTTTTGCCTTTTTTATTTGTTGTGCTTTCAATTTTGTAAAATAGAATTATGAGGTTTATCCAGAAAGTAACTGCCAGTGTAGGGTTCATGGAGATGTCTGATATACTGAGAAGTTTTAGGTCCATCCCCAAAAATTTTACTCGAAATTATGAGTATTTAAGCTTTTTGACAGTTGTTTTTATACATGGGACTCTTACAAACCACAGCACTATTTTGCAGTGAGCTATAGGTAATTGTGTCATAGCAAAATCAATAAATATTGATCTCTGATAGTAAGGAAACATTTTTAATGGAGGAAAAATAAATTTAAGATAAGATGGAGAATTAAATTAAATTACTTATTTAAAATATAGAAAAAAAACTTGTTGGAGAATTACAATAACATTGTCTTATTTTGCTAATGGCAAAGAGTTTCAAAATGCTGTGACAGGATGGTAAATTTTTATACAAAGGGTATTTCAAAGACTGTTTAAAGATATGATAAGTGCTTGAATCGTATATAATAACGTTTTTGTATCTTCTGTGATTTACTTTTTATTTCAAAACAGAGGTTACTTTCTGGATAACACTTGTATTATCTTATAGAATTTTTTGAGACACCTGAAAGAAAAGCTGGAGTAACAAAATTTTTCAGGACGCATCAGCTGACATGTAACTAACTCAAAGTAAACATCATTAGTCTTGTTGACATTTTGAACAGGAGCTTGTGTTTGCTATTCTTAATTCAACCACTGCATTGAAAACACACTAACCAATACTGATAACTTTTTATTTTATGAGGCCTTTCAATAACAAGGCTATCTTTTTCAGACACATTACAAAAGTAAATACAAAACGTAAAATAGTTTATTTTTATTAATAGCTAGACGTATGAGATATTAATATTAATTTGTCCTGTGTGGCGTAGTGTGTAAAATAAAAATAAATAACACTGGAATTATACTGTATAAACTTTGGAAGTTATTTTTGTAATTAATTGAAAATAATATTGCATTTTGTATTGATCCCTCTTCTTGATTTAATAAATATTCTTTGCTTGCTTGATTTATGTAATACGATTCCCATGCATATCTTTTGATAAATGTGTCCATGTAGTACTAATCCAATTTGTATTTGCGTCTTTAATTGATAAGTGTTCTCTTTGACTTTTTGTAATGTTTCTTTTTAGCTTCTTTTAAACATATATTCAACTAAATCTGTTTTATATCCATTACAAACAGCAACAATTTTTATATACTGCAGTTCTCGTTTAAATCTTTCTTGTTATAGAGGAATGTTTAATAATCTATAAATCAATGAATGACTGAAGACTGCTTGTTTGCTTGTTTTTGTGCTGGTGGACTATTTGATTCATTTGTTTTAAAACGATCAGTGTGGGTTGGTTTACGATATATATATATATATATATATATGTATATTTATGGAACTCTAATCGCTTATCTGAAAAGGAAAGTGAGTTGTTGGGTTCAATTTCATGAGTAAATTTAATGCTGGAGTAAAAAATGAAATTAGTTGATTTATAAACTTATTAAGGCTTTTATTTTTGTTGAACACTGCAAATATATCGTCAACATAACAAATCCAAATTCTAGGAAAGTATGGTAGAGATTCTTTAACTAAATTTCGAAGTGACTCACAAAAATATTGGCAATGAAGCAAGACAAAGGGTAAGCTTTTGAATTAAAAACAGTTCTGAACATTATATAGATTTAATTAGAAGCAAATACTCTTTAACTTCTTTGTTTTTTTAATGTATAAACTGAAGCCAGTCTTGTATTAAAAGAACCATAGTCTTCATAGATACATTAGGGTATAGAGAAGTAACATCAAAAATACTAAGTATTCGTCATCTTCAATTTCAGTATTTTTTTCTAAATTTAAAAATTTATATCTGTTTTATATTGCCAATAAAGGAGATTGTGGTAGCTCTTTCAGTCTGGTTTGAAACCATTTAGATAGTAAATATGTTGGAGAGTTTATTGATGAATCTATAGGTCTCATTTCCTTTCCAGGTTTGTGATTTTTTGGTTAATAGTATAATCGAGGTAGAATGAGGTTTGATATTACAAGCTTTCTATATGTTTAACTAGGCCTCACAAAATAAAATGTTATCAGTATTGGTTTGTGTTTTTTTTTTCAATGTAGTGATTGAATAATTAGTCTTTCTAAAAAAACTTAATTTGTGGGTTGCGAAAACAATCACCTTCCCTTTACAAAGTCTTTGTTTAAACTAAAGTGATATCTATGTGCACCACAATACTGCCAAGGGATGCCTGCATAGCATGCATATGAATCATATGAATTCCAGAATCTTGTCCACCATCTGGCCAGATGTTATAAAATAATAACAGATAAATAATGGAGTTTATGTGCAATATGTCACTTATTTCCATATTAGTCTTAGTATATCACACATTGACATAGTGTTAATAGTTTTCATAGTGTTAATAGTTTTAGTTCACAAATTAATTATGTTTTGCAATGAAAATTTATCTTATGAAAATTTCAAACTCATAGTACAAACAAATGTCACATAAAACAGGTTTAACCCTAGAAGTGGCAATGCTAAACTTCCACAGTGGCAAGCTCTTTTTGGCCACTTTGCAGAGTATTTTTTAGAAATTCACCAAAAATATATTTTTTACTCTAACCTAGTCATGTTGCATGTACTGAATTCTTCAGAAAGAGTTGAATTTTCATATTATGACAAAATAAAATGATTTCTTTAAACCTGAATTGGACTTATCATGTGAAAAACCAATAAATGTTGATTGACCGAACTAAAATTGTAACTTTGACACTTTGTAAAATATAATAAAAACATAGTTACAGAAAATCCATTATATACCAAAGGTAGAAACAATAATTACCTACAAATACCAAAGGAAAAAGTTTGAAAATTATAAAAAAATAAAATTTTTTGCAAAATAGCAAAAAAAGTTGTTTTGTTGAAACTGGTAAAAAACAACCTAAATGCTGTAGAATCTTTGCATACTATATTTTATTTTGAAGAGAAAGAGTTTTTCTACAGATCTACCAGATCAGTTTATTACAGTAAATTATTATTTTTAGTTTTTTGTTTGTGATCAAACTTGAAAATGAAATTTGGTACCAGGAAACAGTGAATAAACAAACTAACACAAGATCGTAAAAACAATGCCAAATTTATTACAAACCAAAAAGATAGACAATGTTATAATAATAAAGAAAATATATAGCTATATGTACAAGCCAAGAGAAACGAAACAGTCACGTAGGCCTACTCAGCTAGTTTTGCCACAGACCGTGGGAGAAAACTTAGGATTATTTCAGTTAGTACCATTGATTATTTCATCGTGATGTTGATGATACTATATGAAATGTATTTGAAATTTAGTGGTGAACGCAACTGTGCAAACTAGGCGTAAAAATGATTATCGGTTGCCTAGCAATAAGCGGCAATGTGAAGCGACTTCTAAGACGTCGCTTGCCACGTCACGGCGGCGTAAATAGAATGTCTCAGACGTCGCTTGCCACTTAGAGGGTTAATAAACCATTTAAAACAGAAAAATCTAATTGTTTAATTATTTTGGTATATTTCTCTTATTTGATGTTTTCTAATAACAATAATTAATAAGTCATATATTGGTTAAATCTTCAACCAAATAACATTACATTTATAAAAAACTTTGAATTGACTAACAGACTGAGGTTAGATCAGAACAAATTGTTGCTATGTATTAAAGGATTAGAGTTCCTTTTAACTTCTTTTTCTTCATTTATAATGCAAATTGTATTAGTTTTGATAAAACCTGTTGGAATACATCAAATGGTAAAAGTTTTTGGAATAGGAAAAAGTATGTAATATACTTAGAACATATTTTACTAGTATAATATAATGTGAGAAAATTTGGTAGCTTCTATAAAACGTAGACTGCCAGAAGTAAGGTAGACCAATGAATGAATAGGTCCCACTTGTAATCAATCTTTCTCGTCACTGTTGCCAACTCGCCACCAGTAAGCTCATTGTTAACTGTTTTGCAGGTGGCTACAGGCTGCCAGTCCAGACAGGGTGATGCGAGAGAGGGTGGAAGGTGTGACAGACAGTTGCAGCGATGACCTCGTTACAACAGTCTCTAGCAAGGTTAGCCAACGCGAGTGGACCTTCACGTTACACACAGTGCTGCCACTGCGAGCAGTCGCATTGCTACAGGATGCCCACCGTAACCATTTCTTCCTCAAGTAAGCCAATCTTCTATAAATATGTGTAAAATTTGCTGTCCAATTTTTATTTTTACAAGAAAATAAAACTGTGAAAATTATTTTATTATACTTCTGATATGCTTTTAAATCTATTTAGTAACAAACTAGTCAGTATAACAGCAAAGCGTTATCTTTGTCGATTGATACAACATACAAGTTTTTTAATTGAACATTTCTTCATATTCCTTATAAATTACTCTAAATTCGTGATAAATGAGTTTAGGGTAAAATATTTGTCCAGTAAGAAATGGTGTTTTTTTTATGTATCTTGTATTTGTCCCTCAGATTACTTCTAATTTCTCTCAATTCTATGATGAACAAAAATTTGTATGTTTAGTGGAATTGTATTAAGTAAGTTATTACATGTTAGATTGTTGTAAAACATAATATTATACCGATTTAGGTTTTCTGGAATTAAACTAAGGATCTATTAAAAATATTTATGTAAAGTTCTTTACTGACGGTACTCTTAAAAGACAGTTATTGAAAGCAGCCCAAAATTGTATTATGTGAATCTACAGTAGATGGTCTGTTGTTTAGGAGGGCTCAGTAAAAGAGTTATGTGTGTTGGATCTCTAAATAGATCAAAATTGTTTAACTTTTTATGTATTACATGAATCTACCTGTTATGTGGATGGTCTGTTGTTTAGGCTCAGTTGTGGAATACTCAATATTTTTATACAATTGAAAAATCTCTTAAAGTAGATATCTCAATAAAAGCCACAGGTATTATTTTATACAAAATTGTAATAATAAAAAATTTGTTTAAGAGCATTTGGATGTAATATTGTAAACAGAACATACTTGATATATTTACATACAATTATTTGTAGTCCTCAGATGAACAATACATATTTCTATAGAAGGAATGAGCTATGTGATCTTCAATTTATTATAAAACTGGTGGCTGATAATAACTGTTTCCATCCATTGTAATGCATAACCAAATTTATGATTTGTGTTAAAAAAAGTAAATATTCAGGAAAATGTTGCTTAACGTTTTGTATTATTAATTGACCCAAAAAAGGTTACTGAATTTTTGGTTAAAAGTTCACTGAAAGTCACTGAGTCACTCCTCAGCAGTAGACATCCTATCTTGTTATCAGAAAATTTCTATATTACATTCGAGTATTCAGAAGATGCAAGACAAGTTCTGTAGACCGTCTGAAACTTTCTGGGGTTGGGTTATAAATCCCAAACATCCCAATATACTACAAATACAGGCACTATCATTTTAACTTTGAACCGATCTACTTGTAACGTTATCAAAGTAAATATTAGCTTTTTACTCATTTTTTAAACTACTAATGTATTTTCATCAGTATTTGTAACTATATTTTGACATTCAAATTATTTATAAATAAAACTTAAGTTTTAAAAAACCATTGACTATCAGTTATAGGGTATGGAAAATTATCTTTTGTATGGAAATGTCAAGGAATTTCTTCTAATCATTTTGCTAGACACCCTGAGTACACTAACAATTATGGCCTGAGAATTTTAAACCATTAGGAATTCATGTTACCAGCTACAAGTGTGAATGGTGTCAACGCTCACAATCATGCTACCATTGCCATCTATCAGGTAACAGTTTTGTGTATGAGAGAGACTACATGTATGCAAATCACATTGATAACTTGTTTTCTGGTTCAAAATTTACAACTCACAATTTGTTAAGGAAGTGATTAAACATCCTTGCAAGGTTATAACGAAAATTTGGTTTGTACAACGATATTTTTTGTGTTGCCCAGATTGGTGGCTAGCACTGGGACACAATCTGGACGGTCACTGGTAAACTGCGAGATGGCGGGTGGCCAAGAGTGGTCGGGCGGGCTAGAGGAGGTGGGAGGTGACCAGGGCGAACCTCTAGAGCACATCGTGAAAGTTGGCTTCTCCACTGATATCTACGGTACATTCCGGCAATCCCTGGTGTTTGATGTGGGTACTGAGCCAGTCCTGGTGAAGCACCTTTGTGTGGACGTCATCCCCGTCACAGATGCTGAGAAAATCAAGGAGATAAAGATGGTGATTGTTTTTGTCTAGTTTGACACTTGCTACATACTGACGTTTTGATTATGGGTTGCTAAGATTTCCCCATTCCAGGTATCAGTGCCTGTAAGATAATTTTAGTGCATGTTAACACATTCACTGCGGATGACAAAATTACCGGTGACAGAAAATGCAGGCGAACCGGTGACAAATCGCACCAACTGACTCATCGAAACAGGCACACCTCGCTATAAGTGTTACAGCCTTCCCGGGCAACTGCTCAGCTGACACTGAGGCAATATGGAAGCAGCTGCCGTATGCCGAGCTCGCTCGTCCATTTTGTCCACTGCCCGGCGCTCCATTTTCGCATGACGAGCATGCTCGTCACCCGCAGTGAATGTGTTAATAATATGGAGAAACACTACTGGGATTGGTTCAAGTTTAGATTTCAGGTAAAGTATTTTAGTTACAATAATATTTATCTCTATTTTAAAGTATACTTGTGTTTGAATTTATGTTGATACAAATGTGTTCAAAATAAAAATCCTCTTTAATTTGCAATACACAGTTGAATTTTTAACGTGCTATGCTTTTGTAGCCAATTTGTAGATTCACATTTTTAGTAAAATTATTTCTCAATGGTAGAAAAATAATTGAGCCATTTTTATAATATTAATGTTTTACTGCTAACTTTTGCTAATTGTGTTTTTAAACAGAAATTACAAATTGGTACTTTATAGTTTAAATTCTCATAATATAAAATGAAATTAATCAATACATTTTGTATAATTTTTAACAGTTTTATTTGTTGTTTGTTTTATTTTAACATTAGAAAGATATATTTATACAAAATTAGTAATTAATACACATAGTTGATTTTGCTTCTGAAGGCCCTTTTAAAAATGCCTCTGTTTACAAATTCTTCCTATTTGGTAACTTAAAAGCTGTATCCTGATGTACCAATTTGTTTAATGCAACTCTTTGTTTCACTATACAGTTGTGTTCATGTTATTAATATTCTTTTTTTAGTGTTTAATTTACATTTTTCTGTAACATTTTAAAATGGTTTAATTTATGTAAACATAGCTGTAGAACAGAGTAAAATAAGAAAAAACTCTTGTTTTGTTTGTTTTGATTTAAATTTAAATAAGATCTACTGTTCTATCAGGAAACAGACATGATATTTTACATTATTTCAAACATAAGTAATTTTACATTAGTAAAAGTTTTTTTTTAATTTGTATACTTTATATCAATCCCTCAATAAGTATGGAAAGTCCTCCATAACAATCAGACATAAATGCAAGCACACTAGACTAGCATGGGGAAATAAAAGTTTTATTTGTAAATAGAACAATTTGATTTAGTACAATTTCTTGTTGCTCTCCATACTGTGACAATATATTGGTGAAGTGAAGCCTAGGCACTACAAACTGAAGGTTGTTTTCTGTATGTCATGATATATTTCTTAAAATGTACATAGGAAGATGTTTTTATCATCAGCCATGGCATACAGTTAAGACTACTGTGCTTTTATTTGTTTGCAGCTGCATAAGTTTCTTAGTATTTATTTTAAAATTATTCAAATTTCAATGTGGCACGTAATGAAGTTTATGAAGTATTACGTTCTTCATCACTTGTTTCTATTTTCTATCAGTTATCAGAATGTTTGCATCACAGTTGGAAGGAAGGAAATAAAGATAAATTTAGAAGTTAGTTATGATTTTAGAATGTGTTAAATGTTGTAGCTGTTTTAAAAAAGAAATTTTAACTATTTGTAGTTTAGAATTTTATACTTTTTTAGTAAAATATATAATTAAATAAAATATTCTAGCAGTAAAAGTTAATATTTATTTGTTTAAAATAATAGAAACAAAATCTTTAATTGAATAATTTATTTTCACTATAATTGTAATTTATATATTTAAAAAGTAAAATTTTTTTACAAATATATGAGTTTTCTGAATACAGTGGTATAACATCAACTTGGTTTCTATTTAGACAAGAATAAGAATAAAGGATAAAATATATGTGTGAATAGATTATTACTAAATTGTTTTAGATAGTTTTAGAAAAAATATTACACATTGCTTATTTTAATTATTTTTTTCGGACCCCAATGTGCAGATATGCTCATACAACCAGTAGTACTGATGACCTGAATGTTGTATTGTCAGGATTAATTAATAACTGACTTGGTGATGAACAGGAGCTGGTGCTCTCAACGGCCGAGCGGTGGGACAAGGCCAACGTCCAGTTGGTACCATTCAGCTCACCAGTAGTACCGGTGACCAGTGCCGATCTGGACAGAGAACAGGAGCTGCTAGCCGCTTATCCCATGCCACGTGCCGACACATTCGCACTCACCCAGTCCACCATCAGCGAGAAACGGCTTACACGTAACAACTACCGAGCCAGGATGCATGAGCTGCTTTGTGTCGAGGAGATGGCCAGATACGAGCAGGTACGAACTGGCCATAGCTGCTGGTTAATCTTTGCGATGTTAGTGTTTCGGGTGTTGTTGATTTTGTATTGTTGAGTTTTAAGAGTATATAGTATGTACATACTGGAGTGTGTAATATATGTCAGAACTAACAACTGTAATTTTGAAACTTAATAATGACACATAGTTATAATACGCGAAATAAAAATGACATAGTTTTGCTTCAATATAATCTAACATTTTTTTAAAGAAGAAAGCTTCTTAAGCTGGAACAAAGTTTTTATAATTGGCTCTAAAAGAAATTCATGCTGTTCACGGTACTAACAAATTTAGATCAACGTTAAAAGAATGTTTGATAAAAAATGCTTTTTATTCTCTGGAGGAGTTTTACTATCAGCATGACAATTAAATTACATGATAATGATACATTTAGTAAAGTATTAATTACGCTCATTAATATTCTTTAATTTTTACTTTATTTTATTAACAATTAGTATAGAATTATATATAAATAAAAATGTGTAATATTCATGTATTGTGACACTATTCATTGTATGGAAAACTTATTGCACATAATATGAATAAAGATGTTTTGATTTGACATAGAAAGTTAAATCTATTCTTAATGTCTTGCAAAAATGCTAAATCAGAAAAGATGTAATTCAAAAACTGTAACATGTTTTAAAAACATGTGCTGAAACAATAGTACCAATTGATGACATTTTATATTTATATTTAGGGAAAAACCATATTACATTTTATCCAATATATATCTTTGGTACTTCCATTTCAAGTGAAATTTTACAAAAAAAGTTTTGTTAATTTTGTGTTGTACACCTCCAAAGTCTTCTTCTACTCCTAGGAATTTTTTGAAATGTACAACAAACACTGCTTGATAATTCAGAAATGTTTATCAAAAGTATATTCTCAAAACTTATTTCGTCCTAGCTAAGATTAGATTTAACTCCTCCTCATAATAATTGGAAAAATAAGCCTTTAAAATATGCCTTATTCAGTCACAATTACTACCTTAAAGAATTACAATGTTGACTTATGACATTAAGAGTTTTCAATAACGCTAAACTTTCATAACCTTTTTTGATTTCATAAATGTCCGTATTGATCACCGCGAAGAAAGATGAAACTAATTCATTAGTGGTATACCAAATTCCATCATTTAACAGAAGCTCATTTTTTTGTCACTAAGATGTTTTTATATAGCACCGTCCACTGCTACGTATTCAAGTGTAACAGTTGGCAGTAATAGCATATTTTTGTGTTCAACAAATTTGTTTTGATCTGATTAAGCCACTTTTCGGTTTAGTATTGTAATAGTGAGTATTTTAATTCCATTGGAATCCAAAATTAGGTTTTAGTACTTTCCTTTCAAAATGTGATTTTCCATGCTGTAATCAGTTTATAGTGTAACAAGAAGAAATTTGTTTGCTCATGATTGCAGGTGGCAAGATATAATTTGAGCGCAAGGCTAAAACTAGCGAACTGCTACCTGCTGTCTCCCAGTGGGGTGGCGGCAAGCACAGCCAAATACGCTCATAATGGCGAATTGTTTGCACTCATGTCTCTGGGTAAAGATGTATCTGAGGATACTTCTGCAGGAAGACTGATTCTGAACAACTGCACCACCGTTCTGCTTTCTCCCTCCAAGTCTGATAAGACAGGTAGAACATTTTTTTACATTTGTAAGATTTTACATGAATATTTTCGAACTCAAAATGTAGAATAATATGTGTTAATTAAATTCTATTTGTACATTTCAGACAAGACTGAGACAGAGGAGAGGCCAAAGAGAGTTGTACATGAGGCTCTGATTGAGGACAAGGGCAAAAGTGTGATATATCTTCGACTGTCTGCCGCAACGGTCTCTATGCTTGAACTAAAGGTATGGGCATAATTTCTCTTAACTAGCTGTTTCCCGCGGCTTCGCACGCGTCTCTTAAGCTTTGCCCGTATATTTCTTTGCCTTCAAATAGTGTTTGGCTATTTAATAAACGTAACTGTGTCGTAATTGCAGTTCATAATGTGCAGGCGCTTTGATAACTGTTATATCTTGCAGTACAGCCTGGTGGTGAGTTACATCAATGGGCATTGCATATAAACCTTCTACATAGAAAAATACAAATTTTCATAGTGATCGTTCCAATAGTTTCTGAGTATATAAAGGACAAACACACAAACATTCATTTTTATATATTACTATAAGTGTAAAGAAATTTAAAATAGTAATTAAATTATATATAAATATATTTTTTGTCGCATTATATATGTTTACAAAGAACAGCTGATTAAAAATTTGAAAAGACTCTTTCACTTAATAACATATGTTTGCTGCAATGCATTTCTTACGGGTATTTCTGTAACCAGTGGGGCGGAATCCTGAATCGGGAAAGGGATAAAAAGTATCCTATAACCTTCTACAGATCAAGACGAACAAATTTTAAAAAAAAATTAGGCGAATCCGTCCAGCCGTTTGTGAGTGATGCTGTTACACACGAACAGTTTCATTTTTATATTATAGATATTCTTTTTACTTTCTTTCTGGGAATACTGTATCCAGAGTGAAGAATGAATTTCAGTTTTCAATGAATTAGGATATCCCAAGTTTTAAAAAGTGGTTTCTATAGGTGGATAAAATTAAGCAATACAATAATTTCTGCAGTGGCCATTAACATGTTGAAGAAAATTCTTTTACAATATTTAAAAATTTGCTTTAAAATTGTTGTATCATGAAATGTATGTATATTTTTTACCCATTGAAACACAGAGAAGAAACGGTTCCACTTTAAGATTTTGAATAATTTGTTTTTTATTGTGTTAGGGAGCAACACTGTAAATGCTTAGATTCTAACCATCCACTAATTGTGATGTTTTGATTTAGCATAACTGTGTCAAATATGTTTTTTTTTTTAGTTTCAGTCATCTGATATTTAATATTGTTTTGACAACGGTTTGTACATAACAACCTGTATGGTAGTGATTATTGTGCAAGTGATCTCAGTCATAACTTAGTTAATGAGCAGGAGAAAATTTCGTAAGATAAAAATGCGGCTGTTTAAGAGGAATAATTTTATTAGGATGAAAATGTGGGTGTGCAAAACATTGGCATCAGAAAGAAGTTAGTATCCAGTGCAAGTAGTCCTGCTTTCCACTGCACTTGTATGAATTAGTGCTTTGAAGCATACAAGTATTCTAAATAGAAATTAGTAGCTATTGTATAATACTTTTCCTCAAACATAACCCTTTAGAAATCAAGTGCCTCATTCCACTTGGTGCCCGATGCTAAAATCCCCCTGCCACAAAGTGCCAAAATCAGCTTTATCAATGTTGTCTGTTTTGTGCTGCCAAACAGTGGTTTGTTTTAAAACTTCTTCCTGTTTAATCTTTTGATAAAACTGTTTTCCTTGTTTTCTAGATGTTTCTCTGATTATTGTTATCTAAGTGGAAATATATGAAATGCTTGATATCTTGCTTCAATGGCAGTAATTGTATTCCTTTTGTTCTACAATTCTTGTACCACCTACTACTATATTTATTGAAAGTATTAGTGTTTATTAATTACATCACACGTTTTATACTGTTTTAATAGTTTTTACAATTTATTCAGTTTATTCTGATTGATAAGATGGCAGATCCTAGTTGAAGATATGACATTAAAAATTGTGTTTCTAAGTTATTTATGTAACTGGTTGTCAAAGGCGTATAACTTTTGAATAAGGAAACACCTGATTAAGAGATTTAAATTTTTTACAATTATATGCAATGTGTACGCTAAAACTAAAAAAATGCCAGTTAGTGTTCTTTCATAGCAGATCGGCAAAATTAATTTGCCCCATTAGCATATGGTGGGTATTTTAAATTGAGACGGGAAAGGGCTAATGAATGCTTATTAAATGTTTTACCCTGAAAACTTTAAAACAGACCAACATTTTACTACCATGGAATTGTGTAGACTTAAAGAGTTAGTCCTATAATAATATAATATTATCAAAATATTTATATAAACTATTTATAAATTTATAAATATTTATATTAAATTTTCAAAAAATTTTGTCTTTTAGATTCCAGGTTACTGCAGTTTACTACTAAAAACAGCCAAAACATGGAAAAATTTTGATTTCTGTGTGCTGAATAGACATTGAAAATTGGCATCCCAATGTGTTAGTTGAGAAGTAACAAAACATGGTAACATAGATCTAACAGTTGTATACATTATAATTTTAATGTTGAATTGCTTCTTTTTGTTCCAGAATGATACGGAATTCACAATGGACGTTCAGTTCCAACTGAACCGAGTGCCATACTGCGAGTGGCACCATGCCATTGACAAGATCGCGGACTTCCGTGTCATCTTTCCGGAAACTTTCATGGAGCCAAGTATTCCATGGTCTCCACAAAGGTCTGGACTGAATATTGTTTCATTAAAGTATTTTTTTGTAAATTAGATGATTAATTCAAGTCTTTTGTATAATGAAAAATGTTTTTTAACTAATGGAATGATAGGTACTAGAAAAGTAATCTTTGTTTGTGTCAAAGAAGTGGGAAGTGTAATGCCACAATGATAACTCAGTGCATGTACAGATATGTTCATTAAAATATTATCGTTAATCTGAAAATATAAATACACAATTACACAATGAACTTAATATCTATTAGCAGAACTTGCATTGATTTATAAGCAATAATGATCATCTTATGTGTGTGCCTATCTAACATGTATTTTATAATGTATATGTATATAATAATGTAATCATTATTCTTTGGATAAATTTTTAATTTTCTATGTTGCATTTATAAAATTTTCTAAAAATACTAAGAGCTTTATAATAAGCTATACACCTGAAGAGATAACCCTTAGTTTTACAGTACTGTAGAACATTTAAACTTTTGAGAAACTGAATATGTCAGTAATGTACCAGTAAAATTCAACAAAAAATATCTTTTACATTACAAAAGTAGATAAATTTGCTGATTCGTCAAAATTAGAAAATATTTTGTTGATACACCACAAACAAGCATAGTAAATCGTGTAGTGGTTACTAGTTAGAATGAGATAGAAACAGGAGAGTTAATATCATAAATAGAGGAGGGTTTTAACTTTGGAAACAGGAAATCCAATGTCAGAAGTTGTTAATGTCAGAAATGAGAGAATTGTAATATCATTAAATGGATAGTAACGGTGGTTGTTGGATCATATTCAATAGTGAAGTTAAAACATCTACTTTACAGGCAACACCGTACCTTGTAACTGTTGTGCATTGCTTCAAACTTTAGCTTGTTTTTCAATTCATTCACGAAAACATGGTTAAAAAATAATTAAAAAGTTTTAACCAAAATTGTGAAATAATTGTCGGATTTCTGCACTAATTTTTATTGTAAGTTTGTTCATGTTTTTTAAATAATTGAATTTGAAATTTAATATTTGAGTATTTTTTTTATACAATGCATTTTGATTTCTATTGTGTGTTAATATAAATGCAGTTCATTAAATCAACCATTGTTTCTCCAGACATAAATGTAAACTTTGGATGTGGAACTTTGTTTTTATGATACTTTTGTTTACGCTCAGGGACGGGGTTAAAACTGCAAGCCTAGATGATCTTTCACATTTTTTTGTGCTAGTTGTTCTCTAAGTACGACTGATTTTTACATTGGCAGCAGACAGTGGAGTGAGAGCGGGGATGCTCGGTTGAACCTGAAGCAGAAGGAGGCAGTGGTAGCCATCACAACACCTGTGGCTGTGCCATTGCCCCCCATCCTCATCATAGGTGAGTCTTTTGTTGGCTCTTATCAATGGGAAAACAGAGGTCTTACAATAAGAGGAGGGCTGATTCTAATAGATATGGAATCTATCACACTGCAGTGATAGTCCAACCCGGTGTGGAAGTAAAACAATGGTCAGAATATATCAAATAGATGCAGAATAACTTGATTCCATCATCTATTAATAAAGGAGGAAACTACAGATTGATGATTAGGATACTGTTTCTTTATTGTAGAGATTCAAAACTTGATTCAGTTTTAGTATTATACATGTGACAGGTTATCTAAAACCCTTAATCCTGCGTTTTCGCACATGTATTCTGAATCCGTGCACTGGGAAATATTTACTATACATTTTAAAATAATTTTCTAGCTGACAATTTAGAACTCTGCCCCCACTGTAACGGGGGGGGGGGGGGTTAGTGAATATAGAGTCTTAATGAATCATCAGGTAATTAAATAGGCTTTGTTTGCGCTCTCTACTGTTTTTCTAAACCATAATAGTTTACATCTCCAATTAATTATATCGTTTCTAATACTAAGTAAAAAACCATTTAATTTAATCATTCAACTGAATATATCATTTAACCCTGAAAATGGCAAGAGACTAACTAGTCATTTTAAAACGATTTGCCAGTTCAAAAAATTTGTAATAGTCTTTATTCCACTCACCGTCATAATTAAAATTTTGCTATGAGACATAAAATTATAATAATGTTACATTATGTGTGAGATTATTTAGAATGTTTTGCTGCCTAATTTTATGTATAGTTTAATGAATGATAAAAATCGTAATACACATGCTGAAAATATATATATATATATATATATATATATATATATAATATTGCAATACAAACTTTGAGTTGCTTCTACTTGTATGCAAAATTTTACTGTTTTGAAAAAAAATTAAATTTATATCTGTAGAAGTAAGCTTTTAATTTTTTTGCTTAGAAAACCTCTTTATTGACAGATTATTTTTGTCTTGAAATAAAAGGGTGTGTTCAAATATTTTTTCTGAAGCTTTACTATGAAAATATTGTTTTTTACTTTACTTTTTTGATTTTGAATGCAATATAAAATAATGCTAATCTTTAATCTTGAATCTTCTAATACTAAAATTTAAAGCTAATTCTGTCTATGATCATTAATAACAATGATATGAATGTTTACATAAAACTCTGTAAAATTTCTGAGAGAGCTGGTAAAAGAGGTAAATTAGTATTTATATTGCATTCAAAATCAAAAAAGTAAAGTCAAAAACAATATTTTCATAGTAAAGCTTCAGAAAAATAGAATAGGAGTTAGGTGCTAAAAGACATGTTTGCTCTGTGTGATGGAAAGTTTTTTTATCATACAAAAAACAAAATTAAAACTTGCCCATCTTATTTCATTTTTCTTACACAAAAAATTCAACATAGGCTAGTCAGTCATACTGTAAAAGTTTGTGTATCAAAAACAGCTGTTTTGAATTGAAACAATAAAAAACATGTTTGAGGTTAGTACATTAACCCTTTGAGTGCCGGAGCATCGCTATTTGCATATATCCTCCATTATATGCAAGAAATGCCAGAATTGCTATTTGTGACCTCTGCAGTAACGCTTATATCTTATATAGTATTTATCTAAATTGGCTCAATGGCTATACATACGCATTCCAAAGGCTTCAACGTAACTTTTTGTGTAGGTTTTGTTACATTCTGATTTTTACGGCGGTTCTAAAGTGAGCGTGTCAGTCGAGTTTAGAATCGACCGCTACACGGACGAGCCGTCACATGTTTTGTTTGCGCTGGTGTTTATTTCACAAATGATTGTAAATATTGAAAGTTTTTTTTAGTGTAAATGGGTTTTTAGTGTAGTATCTTCAAATTAGTTCGTTTGTGTATGTTCTAGTCTGTGTGTAAGTAGAACAATGACTTGACCGTGAGTACAGTGATCGTAAGCAGCTAGTACTTTACTAAATACATTTATATAGTTTTTATGTTTTTTTGTGTTTGTTCAGTGATATTTATAAACAATGAGTCGTAAAAATATTGCTGACAATGAAGACCTAGTATTGCAGGCATTAGATTTAAGCATTAGCAGTGTAGACAATACACAGAGTGTTAGGTTAGGTTAGAAAATGTCTAGTTTTGTAGTGGTTCATATTTATTTTCCAAACTTTATTTATAAGTATAAACAAGTTTTTATATGTCTTTTTGTAAAGAATTAAATGGAGTATTAGATAGAATAACGAAAAGTTAAAAAATAAAATATTTCAATAACACTTAGTTGTGTCAAAATAAAAAACTAAATGTTTTTGCTCATAAAATTTTGTTAATGTTTTTTTTTATTGGTATAAAAACTATAAGTGATCAATGTATTATATTTCTAAAGAAAATATATTTATAAAAAAAAAAAAAACAAAAACCCAGGACATTATACCAATAAATAATTTTGCTACGAATTTTTAACCAGACCCTTGCAGAATCAGGCATTCCGCTCTGCATTTTATGCATACCATATAGCAAAACGCCGCGGCACTCAAAGGGTTAAGAAAAAAATCTAAAATTTTTGTGCAAGCTATTTTTTTAAACCTGTATTATAAGGAAACAAAATACAATCACTTAATTATTCAACTTAAGTTTAAAAAACCAGCTGTTATTAATGTAGTATAATAAAAACTATATTAAAATGTACTATTTTTCTTAAAATATGAAAAAATGCTATTTTTTGCCTTTTTGTTTAGAGATATTTTAGTTTGACAGTCCAGAATATTGAAGATCCAACTTAATAAATCCCTATAAAATCATTAGTGGACTCATACTTCTGAACCAATAAAAAAAAAGAACATAAAAAACATCTTTACAAATTATATTTTTATGTACGTTTTATGAAGTAATGGAAATCAAATTGTGTAATTAGTAAATAAGTAAATTATGGGACACATATCAATTAAAATTGGACCTATATTATTCACGAACTTAATAGAATGTGGTAACAGGATGGTTTATTTAAAAGTTATTAACATACTTACAAGTCAGAATCACAAAAATTTTACAGATGTGAAGAGAGTAGAACTTAAGTGTGCTGAAATAATTTCTAAATAAAATTGTGGAGGATGTGATGAAATAGTTCATTCATTTATCCCATAAGAATGTACAGGATCTATATTATGGAATTATAGTTCATCCTGTAAGTTAATACTCCAGTAATTATAATCCCTATATATTTTGATTTAGGATACTGGGAATGTAAAACAAAAGTGCGATGAGAAGATTGTACATATTGCCTCATCTTAAAATATATTGTGCAGGACCGTTTGGCACAGGGAAGACATACACACTGGCGCAAGCAATCAAGGAGGTCTTGCTACAACCTAACACACGGGTGCTGGTCTGTACTCATTCAAACTCTGCTGCTGACCTGTATATCAAGGACTACTTGCACCCGTACGTGGAAGCAGGACACGAGGAGGCGCGGCCACTACGTATATACTACCACAAGCGCTGGGTTGCAACAGTCAACCAGGTGGTGCAGAAGGTATGCTGATGGTTAACACATTCTAGAACTTGAAGCTGGGCTTGTAAGTACAAATTGGTTGTCTGTATAGAATATAAAATACCGAACGTGCAATAAAAATGTTTTAACTTGACCTGAACTATCCAGTTGCCATGCATTGTAAAAGTTTTTCGTACAAACATTTGTTACTGTATGAAGAGCAATATTTTCTTCATTTTACTTTTCAAATGTTTATGAATCTTTTTGTCTGCACTATTTTCATACAGTAAGTTGATGCATTTTAAAATTCATAGCTTTTGTTTTTCATGCTTTGTCCTTTAAGGATCTAGTTTTAATAGTAATTATCCAATTTGATTGAAAGTTTGCAACAAAAACCACCCGTATAGATAAAAATTTAGTAACAGTCAGCATCTGAAGATTTTTCGATTGATATAATTATTTTTTATTATCAGACCGAAACTCAAAATTTTATAGCTTATAGGTGCAACAGAAGATATCATATTGGGCTGAAATGTATGAAAGTCATCCATTGCAAAAAGCGTGAATTGATTTGAAATATATTGCAAATAATTATTCCCTTATCCAGTGTTTTGGAAAACGACTTTCCTTAACTAACTGTTCAATAGATACTGATAATGATAAAGATATCTGGTTATGTTACAGTACTGTCTAATTGAGAACAATAATGGTGTAAGAACGTTCAAAGTGGCAACACTGCAAGACATCATGAAACATCGGGTGATTGTTGTCACTCTCTCAATATCAATGAATCTGTCCAATATCGGTCTCAACAAAGGTAATGATAATTAAGTTTGTAGTAATACAGGGTCTGTGTAATAAGTAACCGGACTGACTTCAGGAAATTTTTTATTGGCAAAATATGTACAATTTTTCATGATAATGGCACAAACTCTTTGTGAACAATGCCTTTCACGTCAAAGAAAGCAATAATCATCGACTTCACCTTCGATTTGCTCATGCGCGCTTTTTTCGGTCGTGGTGACGCCGGTGTGTGCCACTCCGAACTCTGCCGCTTCGTCTCAGGATCGTATTTAAAAACCCACGTCTCGTCTCCTGTAATAACGTGGTTGAAAAACTCTGGTTCGGTTTGCAGTCGATCAAGGATTTCCAAAGCGACAGCAACACGACGCTTCTTTTGCTCATCAGTCAGATGTTTGGGTACCAGCTTCGTGCAGATCTTCCTCATGCCCAGATCGTTCTTAATAATGTTTTGAACGGTCATCTTATCAATTCCGACCTCATCTGCGATAGCCCGAATGCTCAGACGACGATCACTGTTCAACACATCACACACTTTTTGCACATTTGTGTCCATGTGACTCGTTGATGGAGGACCGACGCGCTGTTTGTCATGGACGTCATCGCGGCTCTCTCGGAAATTTTTGTGCCACTGAAACACCTGAGTTCTGAACAGAGCATCCTCACCGTAAGCCTCTTGAATCATTTGAAGAGTTTCCGTGGCCGTTTTCTTGAGTTTGACACAAAATTTAATGCTAAAACGTTGCTCGATCGTACTCTCCATTTTCACTCCGACGGGGTAACTGAACATGCACTCCGCTCTCGCTCGATACTAACTCTCCAAGCGCTTGGAGGCAACTGCTGCAGCCCGGTTCCCTTTCACTAGACCCCCCACCACCACTACAGCACCAGATACCGGTTAGCAGACGCTTTGACAGAGCGGGGCAGGCTCAGTCCGGTTACTTATTATACAGACCCTGTAGTCTGTAATTGGAAATAACAAGCCTAAGTCGTAGTAATACATGTACAAAAAAACTATATTGTAACAAATTAAGGTTATTAGTTCTAAAATATTATTGTAAGTTTTTGAATATAAATTTTCATAACTATTCCTGTTTAGTGGCACAAAACATTTGAGGGATAAAGTCTAGTTAAATTTTTTAATGGTTAAGCCTCTTGATTGTTTTTGGGTATTATTAATTGCTTAAGACCTCTCATGAACTCACTAAATGATCTAGTTGTTAGATTAAGTAGCTGAATTAAATTGATTATTTTATGTTTTTGTTCCTATAGAAGGTAAGACACATACCATCTTATTTTGCTTTATTTTATGTCACCTTTGGACTATTTTGAGAAATGATCATCTGTAGATATTCTTACTGAACATTTCGGGTTTATACAGGTCACTTCTCCCATATCCTGTTGGATGAAGCGGCCCAAGCCATGGAGTGTGAAGCAATTATGCCCCTGGCACTGGCCAACGAAGAGACGAGAATAGTGCTGGCTGGAGACCACATGCAGGTAAACAGAAGTTCATCTAGGAACTGTTTAGACATGTTAATTGTGAATTCTAATTGTATTTACATGTGTTATAATTACATAAAATACATTGAATGGCGGAAACTTATGTTATAAGAGATAAACAGTATAAATCACAATATACAATTAAAAGTCATACCGTGTAATATACAATAAAATTCCAGAGTAACAAAATTACTTTTGACCAATCTAGACAAAATCATTTTATTTTGTTACAAAACATTCTTTTAAATTACATACTGTTAAACTTATCAAAAACAGCTTATTTCCTCCATTATTGGTGGTAGAAGTTATTTTAATTTTGAGGGAGGTTTTCTATTATTCATATGTTTTTATTTTTTAAGAAAATTTTATATAGTTTACTACCAATTATCTAGGTGTGGATCAGTTGTGTTATGGGTTAATCATAGTGACTCATCAAATTGGAAAAAGTAAAAATAAATCCAGAATATAATTCATGGGAACAAAATCATCAGTAAAAAGAAAGATTAGGCCTTGTTAAGACCTGATTGGCATCAAACTGGAATACCATAAAAAACCAGTGTTTCTGGTTCCTCCGTTTCACCATTATTTAAAATGACATATATTCTTACCAATTTATAGATAAACGGATAGAAAGTCATAAAATTCAGTAGTTTTGTTCTAGCAAAATGCAGGGAAGTTTCCTTGCCCCAAAGGGGCATATAATTCTCATTTTTCTCATGTATCCTTTAACAGTGTCACTGTTATGAACACACAAGTGTGCTTGGAGTATCAACGACTCATGTGCTGCAGACACATTTTTGTGCTTCCTTCAGTGTTATATCTATCTGCAATTTTACATCCAGTAGTTGTATGTTTAGAGACTACAAAAAATTACAGCATTGTTAGCCAAGTATTAGGCAATGTTACTGTGTGTGTGTGTGTTTTTTTTTTTTTAAATGCCTACAAAAAGAGTCTAGAAATTAGAGTTTACAAATATACATTCAAATTATTTATAATTTTTTATTTTGTGTGTCAGAGGTTTTAATTAAAATGATGAAACGGACTCAGCAGCAGTACTGAGACTCAAACAATGGTGTAATTGTTACAGTTAAGCCCTGAGCTGTTCTCGCAGTTTGCTAAGGAACGACAGTTGCATGTGTCTCTCCTGGAACGTCTGTATGACCACTATCCGCCCAACTTCCCTTGCAAGATACTGCTGTGTGAGAATTATCGAGCGCATGAGGCTATTATTGAGGTAACTCAACATCATTACATCATCTGCAATGAATTGTCTGCAAAGAATAGTCAGGAAGTCCACCTCTACTAATTTTTTAACGGTTGCAGCTATAGCGAAGAAACTTTTGGTCAATGGGACCTATCGAATGGTGTATTTCAAATTTCTTTAAAGAATTGTCTGTGAAAAATTCTCAGTGATGCAAAAATTATTTTCTAATATTATGTAAAAAATCATTTTAACACTCCTATAACAAAAGGGAGTTTTTATTTTGTAGCAGAGCTTAAATACTTGTGGAATAGTTCATTCCTTCATTTATTCTTTCATTCAATATTATTTATAAATTATAGTCAAAATTTAATTTTATATTATAATTAAAGTATTTTTCCAAACGATTTAGTTAGTACTTGTATAAAGATATATTTATCCTTCAAGGTGTTCTCTTGTTTTAGTCATCATTATTTTAATTTGTTTTTACTTGAGGTATTGGCATTGTGAATGAAGTTCCAGGATGGTTTTACTGATTTACAATGCACAATTTCAGTAGTATATTCACATCCCTCCAGTCAAACAGTTATGAATGATGAGTCCACTTCTTACGGATTTGAAATCATACATTTTGCATTAAATATTAAAAACAGTTCATTTATGAACTATATCAAACATACAAAAAACATATGAAAGGATCACTATGAAAAAACATTAGGATTAATACAATTTTTGATTGTTTTGAAACTATTATCCTTATCCTAACCTTTCAAGATATAATTTAAATCAGATAGAACTAGCAATGTGCCCTAGTAATCATATATTTTTAAAGTAATCATAATTTATAAAGTTCACATTCTGTTATCTAGAATATCAAAATTAAATGAAAACTTACGTATTATGTTCCACATTTAATTAATTTTTGTAGGTATCATCCATTCAGTTGTAACAAAAAGCACTTACTTGTGTTGACGGTTAATAGTAGTTTATAAATACTATGCCTCAACTGATTTTGTGTGTGGATTCCAGTTTACTTCAGAGCTGTTCTATGATCAGAAGCTGATCAGCAGTGGCAAACAGCCAAGACATGACAAATTTTACCCCCTGACGTTTTTTACTACCAGGGGAGAGGATGTACAAGACCACAACTCTACTGCTTTCTATAATAACTCTGAGGTGAGTATACCTAACATGTTAGACTCAGAACTGTTCTATGATCAGAAGCTGATCAGCAGTGGCAATCAGCTGAGACATTACCGCCCCTGACGTTCTTCACTACCAGGGGAGAGTATGTACAGTACTGCTTTCTACTCTACTGCTTTGTACAACAATTTGGAGGTGAGTAGTTGGACTTAGAACTGTTCTACCACCAGAAGCTTGTTAACAGAGAAATATGATAAATTCTATTTCTCTGACATTTCTTTAGAGTAATATAAAAAAGCCATAAGTATTATTTTGATATCTAAATTTGAGTTTTTAAAATTGGTTACACTTTTTTTCTAGATTGGTTGGTAGATGGAATGTTTTTCTTCATTTTCAGATTTAATGGACATGGAATTTGACATGCAGAATAGCATTGCCCATTTGACAAAAATATAGAAACATCTTTACATGTATCCAATCTGATAGAAACACGTCATTTTTAAGTGAAAGAAAACCCTTACAACTTGTATTTCTGACGTTGTATGACATGGTGATTTTACTGTTCTTATGTGTTGGATGGTCAAACATTGTAATAACGTCGCTTTTACTTCTATTTTCAGCCAGTCTGCAAAGTTTCTGATTGGTGTTGTTATCTATTGCATGGCATTCTCAGGAACTAATATGCAGTAAGGAAGGAAAATACAAAAAATTAGGTTTTTCATACACAAATCAATGTTGCCCAATCCATCTTCACCACCATAAATAATTTGCTTTGAACTTAGGCTATCACTGTCACTGTCTTTTACATATTTTAGTGTTGGATGAACATCATCATGATCACTTTTTTATTTTCATCAGTACTAGAATTATCTTCATTTTATAACTTGGTAACAAATTCTAATTAAAAAAGAAAAAATGTACTCTGTAATGTATATGTTGTATTACTGACATGAACGCATCTGAAAATAGGTTAGGAAACTGACAACAACAAAAGCAACGAAAATCATCAAATGACAATCATTCTTCAGCTGTCATGTACTAGTTTATGAGAATGCTGTGCGATAACAGCACCAATCGGAAAAATTGCAGTCTGGCTGAAAGTTAAGTAAAAATACAATGTTAAATGCCAATTGACAAACAAGTTGTTATAAAAATATAATATTACTGTAAAACTTGCTCCAAAAAATCATGGTCTTCATCCTGCAGAATGTTTTGAAAGATATATTCTGTTAAAATATAGAACTGAATCATTGCAAGTATAATATTTTATAGGTTGATAATTAAATTTAAATATTCATATAAAACAATCATGGCTATTCTTCTTATTAGTACTCTTGCTTCTTTAAACATCAAAGTTTAATATTAGTGTGAAAAAATATAAAATTTGTTTTGTATATAAAATAAATAAGAATCTAGATACGTATAAGAATCTACATGAATAATTTCAGTTACTTTTAATAACTTACTGATTCTAAGCACTTTTTATCGTAAATACATAATTTTGTAATGACGCTGTTGCTCCACATCAAAGGCATGCTGATATAGCATTGTATTATTTTGCATTTTCAAGTTTTATTTCTGCGTCAAGGAGTTATGAATTATGCCACTCATTAGATTGACGTTTAGTTTCTGTAGTGTAGTTTACAATGTACTTTTTATCACTGATTACTATCTGATTGAAGAACTCTATCATCGTCTTTGTCATAATGCTCCTTAAATGAGTCAAATACTTTGTTTTTGTAGTGTCAGTGTATTTGTGACCCATCTCACATACAAAGTTTTTAGTGAAGTTTGTCAATAACAATTTCACAAACTCCTGATCATTTAAACTTGTGAAAATGTCTGATAAAGCTCATCAATATTTAAATACCTCTTTTATTGAATATCCTCATTAATATCTTTTGTTATGTCTTCATTCATAGCAGTAGGCCAATCAGATTGTTTTTTATCAGGGGTGATCTTCCTTAATTAAAAATCCATTCTTTTACACACTTTTCCATCATTCATCACACCTTCATCATAAAAACTTAAACAAACTGCCAGTATCAGAAGGTTACTAAAAGGGTTAAGAGTGTGAAGCGTTATTTACACACATAGGCAAGAACTTTTCAAATCGGCCCAATTTGCTGTATGATCTATACTGAATTTTGTGTAACCTTTTTTTAAGTAATAAGTTATTTCTTCAATCTTACACTCTATGCTGCAATGTTTTTGTCTTCAGGTGTACGAAGTGGTGGAGCGAGTTTGTGAGCTCAAAAAACGTTGGCCGAGTGCCTGGGGAAAGTTGGATGAACACTCCATTGGGATCATGACGCCATACGCAGACCAAGTGTTTCGCATCCGTTCAGAGCTCCGGAAACGCAGAATGGGCGGTATCTCTGTGGAGAGAGTCCTTAACGTCCAAGGTAATGTCTGTAAGAGATCCTGCTGCATAAAGGATTTGGTTGTTGAGTCATATTATTCAAAACTGTTACAATCCTTCAATAGATTTGTTATTTTTAACTGAATAGCTGATATGTGTTAATTCATGGCTGAGTATTTAATATAGGCTATACTGGAACTCTGATTTAGAAATTAAGATCAGAAAGGGAGGGGGCAACTGGGTTACTTTGTTATATTATGGCCCCATTAATGGAAGTTTCCAGAAATTGATTTTTTGTGAGTTTCTTTTTATATTGCAATGGAAATGAGAAGTACTATATTAGAAAAAAGAAGAGTAAGGTCTTTGGTGAATCCATTAAATCACTTTGTTATTATGATTGCTATTTAATATTAATATTTATATTTAAATGTAAGATTCTGAAATGGTTATTACACTTATATGATGGTCCCCTAAAGTGGGACTTTCTGTGTTGAAAGCTGTTCCAAAAAAGTTGAAGTTCACTCAAACTCATTATTTTAGGTAATTTTGGTCAAATCTATTATTATTCACTGAAATACTAATCATTGTCCTCCAGTTGTTAATTTTAATATCCCAGTCTATCACTTTTACAGCTACTAATCAGTATATTGAAATTACATTACAATATCAAACATTTTTGTAAAGATAAGCTATTCCACAAATGTAAAACGCCAATGAATACGTCCTGGTAAACAAGTCTGGTCGCTTTGTCTACTCACATCACTGTTGTAACTGAAGATGATTGTCAGTATTCAGCGAAGTAAAACGACAAGAAAAAATAGAACAGAACAATATGATTCTTGTATTGTGTATAACCTTTTCTTATGATTTTACAGTTCTTCTAAGACCTATAGCCATGCACTGAAGCCTTGAAGGCCTTTAGTGCAACTTAACGTCAATTTTGTAATAAGGCCCAAACAAATAAAAGCTGAATGAAGATAAATATGTTAAATTTCTAAATTATGTGAATGAGTTATAGCTTCAAAGAGTGACAAGTTTTTATTCGTTCGTGACTTAAGGAAATGATTAAATGACAAGTTTTAAGTATTGTTTCCTAGAAAAATTAATGTTGTTGTAAATAAACACTCATGTATCTACTGTAAAAAATTCACATTTACATCTTCAGCAGTTTTTATTTTGACCTAATTACAAAATGTTTGAATTTTATATTTTAAATGCCTGTGATTTGACATGGAGTGATCAAAAATTGTCTTTTACTTTTTCTGTATTCAGAAAGTTATCTTATAGAGCTATGAATTTAAAATATAAAAACTGAAGTGATGAATAAAATGTTTTACTCCATGGATAGCTAGGAGTAGTGGTGTAGTTAGACACTGATTTGTTACATTTACAAATACTATCCATTTTACAGTGAAAGTTTCAGCTGGATTCCACCTTCAGCATAGTGCAACGTCTGAAATCTGATGCTGTCCCACACTTTACCTGCAATCTGGAGTCCATGTCTGTCTTAAGAGATCCAAAAATATCAGCAACAAAGAAGCTCAAAACAAATTCTGTGCATCGTTTCGACATCAGAGATACCTAGACTACAAAATGAAATGTAATTTAGAAGAGGTGTTCTCGGTGTCTCATCAGGTGCACAATCTGGTACAGTGTCAGATTTCAAATGTTGTGCTAAGCAGAACTGAACTCAACACTTGCATTGAATCAACCTTTCTCACCATTATAGCTACAAAATAAAGAGACGTGTTTCAGCCTCTTTACGTATACATAGATAGAGTGAGTTGGGTTGATATGCATATAAAAAGAAAAATTGTGGTTATGATCATAAAATTTTATAGTTTTTTGTAGTTTTGTTTAATATTTGAATTTTGGTTTTGCCACTAGGTAAACAGTTCCGAGCGATATTCCTATCGACAGTGCGAACGCGACGGACATGTGATAGCAACAAGACGCGTGTAGGTGATGAGATGGACTATGGCTTTCTATCCAACAGTAAACTGCTGAACACAGCCATCACACGGGCCCAGAGTCTAGTAGCAGTGGTAGGAGACCCCGTGGCACTATGCTCCATCGGTCGGTGCAGGTGAGGGAAAACCCAATATTTGCTGAACCATTATGTATGTAGGTGCTTCATTGGATATACCTTTCCATCAGGTATATTGATTTTGCACTTCCAGCCAGACAGCAATTACTAATTTTTAAGTACCAACTTATATGTACGAAAGAATGCTAGTTAGCTGCCTTTTGTACATCTGAGGCTCCACTTTTAACATGTAGCTAAAGTTAAAACTGCATTTAAAATAGAAACTCGTCTCAAATCCATAAATGTTTACCTCAGAAACTTCTATTTAATGTCTCAATTCTAATGAATTTAAAGCTATGATTATTTATCTATATATATAAAAATGAAACTGTTCGTGTGTAACAGCATCACTCACAAACGGCTGGACGGATTCGCCTAATTTTTTTTTTTAATTTGTTCGTCTTGATCTGTAGAAGGTTATAGGATACTTTTTATCGCTTTCCCGATTCAGGATTCCGCCCCACTGGTTACAGAAATACCCGTAAGAAATGCATTGCAGCAAACATATGTTATTAAGTGAAAGAGTCTTTTCAAATTTTTAATCAGCTGTTCTTTGTAAACATATATAATGCGACAAAAAATATATTTATATATAAATTTCTTTACACTTATAGCTTTAAAGCATAGAGTAAGCTTAAGAGAAACGACAAATTTTGTTTAAACTGTTTCTGCAATCATAATATATAAAAATGAATGTTTGTGTGTTTGTCCTTTATAGACTCAGAAACTATTGGACCGATCACTATGAAAATTTGTATTTTTCTATGTAGAAGGTTTATACGCAATGCCCATTGATGTAACTAACCACCAGGCTGTACTGCAAGATATAAAAGTTATCAAAGCGCCTGCACATTATAAACTGCAATTACAACACAGTAGTTACGTATATTAAAATATCCAAACACTATTTGAAGGCAAAGAAATATACGGGCAAAGCTTAAGAGACGCGTGCGAAGCCGCGGGAAACAGCTAGTCAATACTATAATTAATATTCAGTATAGATTTTCCCCTAAGAAACTGTATATTGGTCGTATCTTCTTGCAGGAAAGTATGGGAAAGATTCATTGAAATATGCAACAGCAACAACAGCCTTTTCGGCATCAAATGGACTTACTTGAGAAGTCTCCTGGATGGTGTGGAGCTGAAGAAAACCTACACACTTAACCCCCTGGCTCCAGAGTTTATCCCTCGTCAGTTCCAAGCAGAGACGTATATCAGGCTCCCATCTATTGTTGGGACCTACAATGGCATAGCTCCAGGCATGCGGTTTGTTGGTCCTTACCTTCCTACGACCCAGATATACCCTGTGCCAACTGCGTACTTTCCTGGATACCAACCCCCACCATCCTCTTTCTACCCCATCAGACCCCCCCAACCCTCCGTATGGGGCATAAACTACCCACAAATGGTTTCTCCCACCGGCACCAATGGTGTGTTCCCTGGTAATAATTGGATGAAGAAGAAGCAAGAGTTGTCCCCACCACTGAGAAGAGAGGAGGTGAGGCCACCACCCGGCCTAGTGCCCCCTCAGCAGAGAGCTCCCTTTACACAGATGCCAAGACCATCCCCCACCAGCCCCAGTCAGGTTATGGATAACTACTCCTATCTGAGGCCGGCAGGACAGCCTCCCTTCGTCTCTCCTCCTCTGCAAGGACAATTGCAGCCCAAGCCGCTCATGATTGAACAACAGAGGAGATTCGTGCAGCCACAGAACAGTTTCGAAAAGGAACAGATTCAGTTCTTGCACAATGTCCACTTTCCCGAGAGACAGGTACAGTTATCTTTCATCTCGTTTCATAAATAAAACTTAAATTTTAATGGTTTTTTAAATTAATGAAACTTGCTCTTTATAAGTTTTCAACATAAATATGTTACAGGCAATGACGATGAACGGACTAGCATTGAGTGGTCTGCTCCCCGCTGATGTGCCTCTGGCAGAGCTAGCAGAATCTCAGCAGAAACAGCTGGAATGGTACTCCCATCTTCTTGACACTGTGGGGTTGGAGGCTGCCATGAAGTGAGTACATTACGAAAGTCAACATACCAAATGTATGTGTAATCTGTTATAAATTGTGTTACTGCAGAGAAGAAATAGTTTGTCTGCTGAATGGAATCTTCTTATAATTCACAATTTCTCTACCGTGTATGATTTTTCTTGATTTTGATAAAAAATTATCACTTAAAAATTATATGGTATTGTGTTTATAAAGGAAATGAATAATTCTTGCATTTTTGTAAAGAACTTTTTTATTGACAAACTTTCAAACTCCTTTACCATTCTTAGCATTTTCACTGATTTTACTCCAATTCTGTACAAGTAGTGTTGTGGTTAAATATGTGTAAGAACAGACCTAGTAACACCTTTTGTGATTTCATTGGTTTATTAGAAGGGCAAATAAAATTTGAATATTTTGATAATTTTGTTTTTTGGTAGATAATATGTAAATTCTGTAAAAGGCCTTTAAATAATGTTTTAGTCATGATGAACCCACATATAAACAATTAAATAAAAATTAAAACAAAGTAGAGTTGGTCTGCTACTTTCTGAGCTGTTTCCAGAAGGTAATGAGGTATCCAACAAGATTCAGTAACATGCTACACATTAAAAAATGTAAGCTATTTTTCAACAATAATGAAATCAATTTTACTGAATGGAATTAATGTTTAGGGCAAGAAAGTCACATGATTTTAAACCCAATTATTGGTAGTTTTTTTATAAGAAATGGTTGTGAAAGAAGATTGTATTACAAAAACATCAATGATTGGTGCAATAGCCATAGCAAAGAAATTATGCTAACTAGTCAAAAATCCGAACTAATTGGCACTGGGAGGTACGGATTTCCAATTTGTTCAGATTTTTGTACATAACCTAGAAATTCCTAGTTACACTAAAAATGGTAGTATAATTAACACAACTATACTACTGAACAAGTGAAGCAACTGAACTGACTGGTGACTGACAGGACAACACAGATGGGATTAATAATAAACTCACCTGCTGGGGAGAGGGGTAGTGGATGGTTCAACGACATCAAACACTCCTAAGGTCATTGTTCTCTTAAGGTCCTGTGCGATGTAATGTTTACATGTTTAAAGGAGGCATTTAGATTTTTGATGTTTGGATTAATAACCCTCTACTGTTTTGATTATTGGTTAAGTTTCATAAATAGAAAAAATGTCACTTGCTTTCAAAATGTATATAAAATTTATTTGCATTATGTTGCTTCCTCAACTAAAAACTTATCCTAGACATACACGCATTTAAGATCACATTAAAAAATCATCTTAGGAAAATTAGCAAATTCTAGAATCCCCTCAGTGAGGTCTAATACAGAATATTAAGATGTCAACAGTTTAATTCGTGCAGTTTAATTATTCAGCACAGTAAAATAAAATAAGCCTAGACAATCACTGAATTTTGCTCTAACTCTAAAAAAACTCTTCAAGTGGATAAAAAGTATGTTCCGTAAGGTATTTTATAAGATTTTGTTTGAAAAGATGTGTATCTTCTATGTTTCTAATTTCAGGAGATATGAAATACTAACATTTTGAGCCCTTGTAAGTTTTTATATTTTTATATAATTCCGAGTTATGGTTCTCAAGGAATTATATAATAATTCCTATTCCTAAGGTATTGATATAATACCTATTTCTGGTATTATATCAAATCAAATCAAAATCTTTACTGTCTTTAGGCATATAACAATCGACATGGTCATTGTTTTATGTTAAAAATCATAACTTGTCATAGTTAATGTTTATACTACTTAGGTAGGACTAACTAGTGTAAATTGATAATATAAAACATCATTTTTGCTATACCTAATTCATGAATTAAAATAACATTAACACTTTGAGTGCTGGCCCTAAATGACATGTAACTCTGTAGAATGCTGGGCGTTTTTTGGTGGTTTTCAAAAATTTATTAAAAAAAAAGTATTTAAGGTATGAGAAAAATGCTTACATCCCTTATTTCAGCTTACTTTCGTCTTTCTTTTAACGTGAGATTGTTAGTGGTTTTTTTAAAAAACTACACATAAAAATGTTTTTTAAAAACATATATTTTTGGAAAAAAAATTATTTTTTGAGACAGTTTTTTTATCTAACTTACTAAACTAAGCATATATACCATTATTTACAATGACCCATTTACAAATATAAACTGTCCTTTGAATAATACAAATCATGTTTTTATGTTTTGTAGTTTTTTGACAAAAAACTATGCCGTCATATTGATGCGTCGGCATCACTTTCGCTGTTAGCACTGTTTTCAGCATCTGTAACATAATAATATACTATGTAAAATATGAATATATTTTCATTTTATTCATAAGAATAAAATATTAGTTGAATAAAGTTAATTTATTATAATACAAATTATAGTTTGATTCACGAAAACAATAACATAACCAAACTTTTGGACTGATGTTTATATGATAAATAGAGTTACTTATTCTTACCTGAAGTATGTGTCTAATCTTCTTCCATTAAATCAGGATCAATGTCAGAATCGTCAAAAATACTATCTACACCAATAAAACTATCTTCATCTAATACATCACTGATCGCAACGTCGTTCAAGCTGTGAGAAGCCATGATTGCGACATCGACTGCCGGCTGCAACGAACGTCACGTCAGCGACACGTAAACAACGCGACCGAAGTTGCTTTGTCATTAAGCTCATACAATACATCTGACGCTTTCTAGCGGTGAATTGTGTTACTAAAAACCCATATAACATTGTAGAGTAGGCAAAACCCGTTTAAATACGGACTATGTAATATAATACCAATTGCAATGACAACCACGTAAAACTACGGGATTAGCATTCTTCGGAAGTTTCGCCGTTCCGTAAAATTACGGGATTAGCACTCTAAGTGTTAATAAATATCAAATAAAGTCAATAAATAAAATAAATAAATCTTACATATGTAACAAACTTACAAAACATTTATTTCTGAATTTGGCATGTTTAAAAATTCATCAATACTACAGAAGGGATGAGCAGCCAGCCATCTATGTAACTTACATTTAACACGTTCGCTGCTAAAAATTAAGTAATGTATGTTGCTAGAGGCTAATTTTTTTTTATTAGTATTCACTTACCAATTTAGTTGTTGTGACACGGGTTGGTACAGAAAGGTCATCAAACACCAAAAGAGCCGAATTTCGCCATTTTGAAAACGTGCAGTAGATCTACCGCACACGCTCCTGGGGCCAGTCTCTCTTCGAAGCGCGCACCGTTTTCCTTATTGTTTTTGAAAAACAGACCACTAACGATTGTTTTATAATAATACTGGGAACAAATCACTTAGTATAACTAAAAAATATATTGATAAAAAACACTAAAAAACTACTATATACAACCCAACCATCCTCCCCAAAGGTAACGCTTCATTAGTCATGGAATTGGTCAAAACAATGTGGGACACACAACCCAGGCTGTCCATCACATTCTAAAACACTGCCACATCACGTATTTCTTTTCTGCCAATTGCATAGCAAACTCTGCACCTCTTTTGTTTACTTCTCTTTCCACAAGCCACTTTTTCTGTAATCCGTGAGGGTACGTGGGGGACGCGGCGGCGCTTCAGAGGTCGAGGAGGCTCGGGAACGTCCGGCGAGTAGCTTGTCAATAACCTCCAGACGGAAGTCGTACAATGGCATTTTGTTTTTCTCCACTTGATGTGCGAACTTCGTTATAGAGATAGTGTGCATTTCACTAACATCATCTGAATTACGTGGACAAAAATCTTTTTATACCACCGCAGTGTTTTTCCTTTCGCAAGGATAATATGATATCATTTGGTCACTGCGGTCCACGCCTTTCATAAAAATGGTTGTATTGAACAATTGGTAGTGGTTTTAGTCTCTCCAAAACCACCTCGATTAATTGAATTCACCATGTCATTTTCAAATTCAGTGGATATGTAAGAGACAACAGCGTTTTGTCTTTCCATTTGGCGACAACAACACTTTCGGCGTAGCGGGCGATGGTTTCACATCACCCTTTTTCAGGGTTGCCGATTTGACTTCAGGAGATACGTATTTTCTGTCCAGCCGAAGAGTTCCAGTGCAATATGTATTCCTACGGAGCAGGCTTGAGGCAAGAGTAAAACTATTATAATAATTATCCATAAATAAACTGTGGCCACAATTGAGTTTCCATTGCATCAGCTTCAATACAACATTGGCTGCATGCCCCTTACCACCGTATTCATCTAAAACTCCGCAACTACATAAAAAAAAAACGAAGTATTAGGCCATGGGGGTCACACAAACTGTACAGTTTGATGCCGTACTTATGGCGCTTCCCTTTTATATATTGCCTAAAGTACAACCGTCCCCTCCATAAAACCATTCCCTCGTCAATGTACAACTTTTTTTGAGGATAATAAATTGAGTCCATTTTATTGTTGAAGTAGTCAATTAGAAACTGTACTTTAGAAGCTCTGTTGTTTGGGTTAGGGTACCTTTCAAAATTAATGCATCGCAAAATAAGCATGAATTTGTCCCTGGCCATGAATTTGGGGAAGCACGTTGAAAACAGCTTACAAGTTTTCCAATAGTCTTGTATTACGGGGTAATTGTAATATTCCCATGTGCAGCAATAGGCCAATAAAACATTTGAGATCCTCCACGGTAATGTCTTTCCATTTATGGATTCGTGAGCCTGGGGGTTGTAGTAGGTCCACAGAATAACTCCAACGCGTATCTATTCGTATAGCCACAATGCCCTCCAAAAAAAAATCACATCCACCAGCAACAAAGAAAAAATTGATTTGGGTTAATCTCATTAGGCAAAGGGACTAAAAACTTTTCCTCTTTTGTAAACGGTACATCTTTTCATACCTATAGTTTGAGGACTCCATTGTGTGGAGGTCTTACGTCATAGTCTGGGTCTTCGACCAGTCTCGTATTGTTCATCATCGTCGAGGTCCAGAGCATAACCAGGGACACCAGGGTCGTCTTCATAATCAGAATCACTATTAGCCACAAACTGACGTCTATTCTGGATTCCACTAGTTCCAGGAGGCAAATCCATGTCTATTGTATTATAAGAATAACACTAAACACACAACAAAAACGGTAAAATTTGAAGTAGTCCTAAAAACTAACCACAAAACGCTAACTGAGAACGGCGACCACAAAAACGCGGGAAAAGTATATCCCCACGAGCGGCAAAACGGACAACCATACACGACGAGTGCTGAGAGCACACTGACTGGGTTTCTAAACAATGGCGCTGTGCAGTAGATCTACGTCATGCGCGCCTGGCGCGAGGCAGCCGTGCAGTAGATCTACCGCAAAACCCGCATTGAACGTGTTAAAGAGACTAAAAGATAAATCTTTGGTTGAGAGTGGTAACTTATTATATAGTCTAATGCACATTATAGTATGGCTAGATCTAATTTTTTCCAATCTTGTGAAGGGTACATCAAAACAATTACTATACCTTGTAGATTTTTCATGGATTTAATTCCTTACATTATATGATAAAATATCTTTATGAATATATAACAATAAATCAAATATATAGAGATTAAAAACAGTTAAAATACCTAAATTAATAAAAAGTGGTTTACAATTAGCCAGGTAGTGAGACTTGGTAATTATTTGAACAGCCTTCTTCCGTATCAAAAGGATATCTTTAAGGCTGCTGGAATTGCCCCAGAAAATCAGACCATAGCTAATTGACTGAAATAGACCATAGTAAACAGTAACAATATAATGTTTAGGAACACAACTCACGAGACGTCTTAACACGTTCGCTACCACCATGTGAAGAAAAGTCCTATACCCATAGACCAGCCGGCTCAAATATGAGCCGCCCGGTTTCTACCCGTGCACCGGCGTCCCAAATATGCGCCGCTTGGGGCACATCAAATAGACTGACGTCCCATATTTGCGCCGCTGTTTGCATGCCACTATTATTGCCTTGAAAATTCACTGGTCTATTTTAGAGGCTTGATACTTTTGTATTGGTCTATGGGGATGTCTGGCTCACATGTGGGACGCTTGGTCTCTGGATATCTTAAAAATTACGTCCCGCACAGTTGATAAACTTGTTCATTGCAGCCTACGCTGTTCTTGTTGTAAACCTCACACCACGGGCTTCTTTCTTCTGAACTAGGGTTGAGGTTAAGTTTTGTTAAATTTTTTTCCACCTGCTAGACGTCTCCCTGTCGAACGGTGTCTACATTTTCTCAAGGCTTGCCACCAAAACAACCTACCTGAAGTTCAGGGACATTGTAATAAAAAATTACATTCAGATAGAGCCCATGCCAAGGAATCCTCGCTCCAGCCACTCTTCACAGTCTGCCCATACTCCCGTGAATGTTTACAGAAAGAGAAACCAGAAGAGGAAGCAAACATTTTATACCTGCTCCGTCTGCAGAGACTCAAATAACAAACCGTTTGGCCTATGCATGCCAACTTGTTATAACCAGTGGCACAATAATTAGAATATGAATGTGTGAGCACTTAAATATAATGTAAAGTGGTACATTCTGAATATTTGTGCAAATTTAATAACTTATATAAATGTTCACTTATTTTGTAAGATAGTTATAAGATATGGGTTAACAGTCGTGTATTATGTCTTGTAGAGTAAAAAGAATCCTATTTGTGTTTTGGTACCACGAAATAAAATAAACTTTATTTCTACTTTATTTTCTTATATTCTACTTTTTTAATTTCTAAAATTAAAATTCTTGTAGGCATATAGCTGAATAAGATATGTATAATAATACATTAAATTAACCTATATTTATATGACTCTGTTGTTTGAGCTTTTGTACCATGAAATAAAATACTCTCATAATAAGATATGCATGTTTGATTGAAACTTACCCTAAAACCTACAGTAACTGAGCAAATAAATAGTGGCTCATATATGGGACGCTTGGTCTATGTTAAGATTTTGATGCTATAGACCGAGCGTCCCACATATGCGCCGCCGTAAAAATTACGCAAATCAGCAAAATATCAAATAAGAACAGTACAGACGTATATTTTAGGTTATTTTGTTGAATTATAGCTCAATTCGACAATATTTTATCCTTGGTCTGTGGTTAGTCTCACACCAATTATTCTCGGTCTGTGTAGAACAACCACATTTTGTAACGTTGGTCTGTTACGGTGACCCGGGCGGCGCAAATATGCGCCGCCTGGTAGCGAACGTGTTAATAGATAAATCACACAAGATAGCCTAGTTGATATTTGTTCAATGTGTTTTAGCCATGACAGCTTACAATCAATGTACACACCTAAAAACTTAACACAATTATCAAACTCAATATCATCTGTGACAGGCCTAAGACTAAACAGAACTGATTTAGTTTTGTCATTATTTAATAGTAAGTTATTAGCTAAAAACCAATTTGAAGCTAGTTCTAAAGTATTATTGACTTGTAATTGTAAATCAATGAAGTTTTTATCAATAGAAAGAAAATTGGTGTCATCAGCATACATACAAGTTTTAGACTGTTGAATATTAATAGTATATAAGACTTTTAATATTATAATCATGAGTTACGGGATTGTCATTTGTATCATATTGTGTACATTTCTATTTCAAATATATACTGATTTTAAACTGTTAATATTTTTAGCTCAATAAATAGGTGTTTTGCTGTTATGGATTATGTTAAGAGTTTGTTTTTTTTAAGTTGCATCATAGTCACTAATTCAATAACTAATTTGAGAATATAAAGTAAATTAGTATGAGAGTATAAGTAAATTTGTTTCGTAGTGTCTTGGTTGCTTATTTTTGATAGTTGTTTGAGGGCATATAGTCCAGATGATATTTTGTTCATGACAGATTGCAAAGTTTGGTTATCAGTTAACAAGGCCAAACATTTTGATTCTTCATCTTCTGTTATATTTTGATTGCCAATCTTAATGTCAAATTTAAAATTGCATTTAGATTGATATGTTTTAAATTGTATGAGTTTACTTTTACTGGGATTGAGTAAAAAATTCTTTTCACTTAAAAATTATTTATTAATCAGTATAGAGAGTTAATAGCAGATTTTTCTACTGTTTTTTAATCTTTTTCCCTGAACAACAAGGTTTGTGTCATCAGCATACAAATAAAGGTTATTTTCTATAATTATGTATGAGAGTCCTGTTATATAGCAAATAAATAGCAAAGGTCCCAATATTAACATGGGGAACAGCATATTTGATAACTTTTTGTTTAGATAAATATTTATTTCTATTTTCATTGTTTATATATGTTATTTCTACATACTGTTTACAATTAGTCAAATAAGAACGAAACCAATTAAACTTTTAATTTTTAATTCCAATTCTGACAGAACTTTCTAGTTCATCATAGGCTACACTATCAAATGCTCAGGTTAAATCCATAAGTATTCCCAAAGTTTGATTCTTTTATCAATTTATAGGCATTTATAGTATGTTATGCATTTGATGTGTGAAAACAGTTAAAATATTGAAAGAGAGTAATGTTTGAAAGACAAATTTTTTAAATTATTGTTTATGAAATTATGTACATAAAATGGAATTGTGGCTTTAGGTTCATGGAGATAATGTCCCTGGTCCCTCGCAAGCCAGCACCGCCGCCTGCCCCTGCCCCCTTGATTTCTGAGATCAGGGCTGTGGATGACATGTTCACGGATAAGTTCAACCCCCACCACCTGCAGAACGGTCACATTCCTGTCACACAGGTATGACTAGTTCTGAATTTCACCTTTTATACATGCAATATGTAATATTAGTCAAGTACATTGCACTAAAGATATGTAGTCTTTATTAAAAATAAAAGGTCAAAAGTATAGTTTATCTAACATGTTGATGATATGTACTCTTCAAGATAGCTAACTCAAATATTTAAAATTAAAATTATTATTTAAATGAAATTTTCATTGAATATTTAAAAAATATGTATAGATCAGACTTAGTCCTACGTTTAAAATTCAGTAACTATGAGAACAATATTCTTACTTCATATTAAAAAATGTGGCACATTATAAGTAAAAAGTTATAAGGTTTATTACTAGTTTGAAACAGAGTACTTAGTTTGAAATAAGATAATTGTTTCAAACTAGTAATAAACCTTTTTGTTGTATTTAGAGGTATGTTCTTTTGTTATATGATTTAAAATATAACTGATTTAGTAGTGTGTTATTTTTAGATCAAGAAAAATTCTTTGAATATAAATTTTTCAATTCAATATAAAAGTAAAAGTAAAGAATGTCTTATTTTACCAGGCGAAGTTAGGGCTAAGAAGCCCTCTCTAACACTTAACCTGGGGACCAACGGCTTAAAGGTGACTTCCGAACCACCACCAATGGCCGGGCAGGCGGGCCGCTTGCAAGGACAGGATCGCTCAGCGGTCACCTGTCCAAGCAGCAGCCACGCTCGGCGTTGCTTGATCTGGTTATCTTGCGATAACCGCCGTACCCAATATCAGACATATTTGAAAATAATTCTGCTTTTTCTTTATAAAAATATTGAAAATTTAATCCATCCAGTATATTTTTATTTTCAATTACTATAGTTTTTATAATAGTTATTATCATTGGCATATAAATAGAATTCAGAATATGCCCTGCAATTTTGTATTGATATTTTGCAATTTCATGTAAGACCATGTCTATAATATATATATTGAATAAATTACCAATTTCTCTAGAACTAAGGTTGTTGCTGTTGTTATGTTCTCTAAACCGTGGTGTGATGGTGTCCTTGCACAGATGATGGAGGGAGTAAGACCTGGTATCTCACACACCTGGTATCTGAGTGAGACGGTGGCCAAGGAACATCAGACACAGCAACAGCAGCCATTGACGCTGCTCGACTGTAGTCAGGCAGCACTGCAGCATCAGCAGCAGCAACAACAGCAACAACAACAGCAGCAGCAACAACAACAACAACAACAGCAGCAGCAACAACAGCAAAAATTGGCTGCCCTGCAGCTGAAGCAACATCAACAGCAACAACAACAACTGGTCACCCAACGTATATTGGCTGCTGATCCAAGGTAAGGCTGAGTTTAGTGGGAGATAAAAACCCAACAGGAGAGGGTGTAAAAAAAAATTTCTTATGGCTTACTTGGGAACCTTCATATCCGACAGGAGCCATTTGTGATGAACTCATGAATAAACATGAGGGAAGGATGCCTTTTTACCTCTAATATGCTCTTGGGAAGTTTTACATTGCTTGTTAACCTTGTATTCACATGATTAAAATAAAATCTGTAGCAATGATGTTCTTCCACATACTAATCATAAAAAAATTTACACCTTGAAATCTGCTTCTTCTGCTGGAGTAGATGAAATTTCCGCTATTCTTGTAAAATTTTGTGAGCTCGATCTATACCACCCAATTGCTAATATTGCTAACAAACCAATGGCCCAAAGTGATTTTCCTTTAAAGTTAAAGACTTCCAAGATTTGCCCTCAGCTCAAGCAAGGAAGTAAACATGAACTCAAGAATTTCTGGCCAATTCCCTTAGTATCAACTGTCTCCAAAATAATATAAAAAATGTTTTTATTCAGACTTCTCAATCATCTTAGCACCAACAACCTTCTTTCTGAAAGACAACATAGTTTCTTTGCTTCGAAATCAACTATTACTGCTGTAATTGATTTGGCACTTGACTCAGAAAATACAATCACCAGTATTAATTTAGTACTTTAGTAACTGTGTCTGAAAATAAAACTTCATATATGGGGGCAAAGCTCTTCAATTAGTTCTTACAAAGCTGAAGACACATAATATTAAGGTTCTGAAGGTAATGGTGTGAAAATGGGTTGTTGAGAGATCAATGTACATGATCAACAAGTTCCTGGCTCTCTGCTTAGCTTAAATGACTATCAAACTTTGTATGCACTCAGTTATATGTTATATGTTTCTTGTACATTAATTATTGTAATGTTTATTGACACCAATTTTGTACTCTATGTTCAAGAATAAAACACTTCTGATTCTGATAATACTTGGTCCCTACATCTGGCTGGATTAGCTTTTTTTGCTTTATTACACAGTTGTAAATAGTCTTTTTATAACTTCATTACCTTACACAACTTAGACACTCAATACTAAGAATTTACATTATTAGATGCTTTAAAAATTGTTTATTATAATATGTTAATTGCTGATAATTTGTTTAAACGAATAAAACCTGAATTTTTATTGGTGTGTGTCAGCTCTATATTAAGTTAATTTGTAATTTTCCCTTAATTTGATAAATTTAATAAGGTGTACATCAAAAACTAATCTTTAGTCATAAACATCAAGTTTAGAGTTTCCATTATTGCAATTAGTTAATATACATGGTACTAAGTTTCTTATCAATCTATGGTGTGTGAGTTTGTACAAGTTTAAACTTCTTGAATAGTATACTATGATTCTTTTATATACAATCAATAATGCAGTGTGCTATTGTCACATGGGGAGGTGCTTTAGGCTGGAAAAAATATTTAAATAAACACTTGTGATATAAAAATAGATAAAAAAAATCTTCTTTTCGGATATCTTACAGAACTCTTTATTAAAATTTAAATGTTATACCCTGAAATCTTGATGTTTCAAGTCACAATACATAATAATTTTTCATTCTTACACTCATAATTGTAATACAAGAAAGAATGGGACTTTTTCATTACCTTTGCTTTAGACTGTCTTTCTTAGAAAATATTTCAATTTATTTAGGTAATAGATTTTTCGGGTAAATTTATAAAGAAGCATGCATTTTGAAAAAATATTAAAAATTATTACAGCATTATTACTACAATGTTGATGAATTTTGGCCTCACACTGTTTGAAATCTTAAATTGGTGCAGTTTTTATAACTTAATTTTATATGTCTTAACCTTTTTTGTGTACTTATTGTCAGTTTTGAGAATAAACTTGTATTGTTGATTTGAATTTAAGTTTATACACTAACTTTTACTTTGCAGGATTCATGTAATGTTTTATCAACACACTTTTATGTATTTTTGAGCTGTGGAGAAGCAAATTGGTTTTTTCTGCAGAAAGTCTGTAACAACATGTGGTTTCTTCTTGTTGTTTTGCTATAAAGAGGTTGAAAAACAGTAAAAAGAAAATAATAATTCCTATTGCATGGTCAGCATGAGGAAACTTTAACATAGTGATTTTAATTTGCATTTATGGTGGGATTTATGGTAAGATTGTAAGATATGTTAACATTAAACTAGGAAAAATTGTTTTGCTGTTTTATTTGTTGGATTCCAGAAATTGTACGTTTAAAAATAATCAAGTTCAAACTATTTCAATCACCTCTATAGTCTAGGGCTAAGTGTGTCTATTGTACAAAATAATTAAATTCATTTTATATATCACAGTACCGGTACTAACATTTTATTCAGTTGAATTTGGTGTTGGTCCAAAAAGAATGAAAAATAGAAAGATTTTGTCACTTTCTTTTTCACACAACATATAATTATACAATAGAGTAGTAGTACTTGTTTGGGCAGATATTGGTCTGCTTGAGCAAACTGAATTGACAATACCACATACAGCAAGGCCTATTGGCTAAGCTGCCAATTGAATCAATCTCTCGTCAGATGTTGTGAGAATACAGTAGAAGGTTACATTTTTATAGGGGTTAAAATTTAGACTTGACATGAGTGTTGTTGGCAGGTTTGACCTGAGTGGCAACTGGGATGGCGGAGTGTCTGTACCACTATACAGACGACAGCCGCAGAATGCAGTCCCAGAGTCCAATGTCCACAGTATGAGTGAAGAAAAGCCACCAGTCAATGGGACGTCAGGTGCGTTTGCCGGCTATGCGAGAGCAGCCATCAGCCTGCAGTCACGTGATGGTTACTGGGAGACCGGTTCCCACGATTCAGGAGACGAGTTGCTGGCCAACATCCAACGGACCACAACGTACGCAAGTGTCGTGCGCACACAGGGCAAGCCTGACTCTTCACCAGTTGAGGAGAAGGGGGATCCTTTTGCGGTTCTGCGAGATCTCGGCAGCAAGGGCACACAGTCCGGGCTGTACCATTACTTCTCCTGAACCGCCGGGTTCGGTGTTTTCACTTTGTATTTATGTATGTGGTGTATTGTATCTACGTGAATAACCGCAGTATTGTACACTTTTTCTCGTCGTATGATTTATTGTAACCCGAGTGAAACTAGTATTCCAATCAGACAACTGTGTGTAGAAAGATTATAGAGTAGATGGAAAAAATAAAACTAAATAAAAATTTGAAAAGAGAAAAAAATAAAAATATGCTCCTTAGTACATTTATGTGGTAATATATAGTTTATTTTATACTTATGTATAACTATCATGTATTCATTGTATGTAACAAAGATTAAAAGTTATATAAGAGTATTGTTTTGATTTATTATAGTGAGATTTTACTTTATGAAATTATATGTTGTCTAGAGGAACGAGATTAAATATAACTAAAGTCATATTATAGTATATTTTTGAATTTTATTTCAATGCCTTTTATCAGAAATTAACCATAAAACCGTACTGTAGATTAGTAAGTTAATTACTTATTATTCATGTTATTTATCAGTAATTACGATATTATGTTGCACATTTGATATTGTTTTGAACTATGGAACACTAATATTGTCATTTAACATTGTTTAAACTATTAGATAGTTCTGTTTTATATATATAAAATAATTCTCAAACATATTCCGTTTTCATAAATGGATATTCAATATTAATAATAGTAACAATAATTACTACAGTATAGAAAGCTCTACATTTTTTTTTATATTTTTGAAACTGTAACAATGAAAACTACTGAGATCAAGCACAGTATGAACTTATTATATATCATAAACTCTCACTTAACTTGTGGGTTCATACTGTCTAATTTAGGTACATTTTGTTGATTCATAGTCCTTGGAAATTCTTCCTTATAAGGTGTAAGAAATAGTAAAAAAACTTCTGATTATTGCACAAGAAAGTTATAGGCATTTAAAATAGCAGTAGGGCTTTATTGAAATAAGCTCCATGGATAACAGTTAATAGCGTATAGGGATAGTAATTATTTATAATATGATTAAATAGAATAACATTTTATTACAAAAAAATATAATTAAAGGTCAATTTAACTATTACCTTAGGTAATGTTTTACTAACAAACATGTAATTTTACTAAATATTATTTCATTATCCTTTTTGATCACAGCCTACTTTTTTCTTAATATCTATGAGAAATTTGCTCCAATATATAAGGAATCTGTAAAGGACCTCACAGCACTAGTTTGCTCATTTTGGAGGACCTTTAAAACAGTTAGTTATTTTCCATTCAATTTTAAAGATGTAAACAATCATCTTCTTTTAATTCATCACCTGTGTCTGTTGGAAAACATGTTTTTGAAAATGAGTAATAAACATAAATATACAATAGTGATAATGCAGGATAGACTTATATTATTTTATAGCACCTAGATAAAGGTGAGGAGTCAGTGTACAACATTTGTAAGGAGTACAATGTGGGTAAAAGTACTGTTAATGACTGGTGTCATAACAGACTATACATTAAGGCTTTTTGTTTGCAAATTGAAACAGAAACAGTCCTGACTACTACGTCTACCTTAAAAACCAAATTATGTATTGTGGCTGTGGTTTATGCAGGAGTGTAGAAGAGGCATACCAATAAATGAACCCGTTTGAAAAGAAAAGGCAATTATTCTTCACATAAAACTCTGTGTAAAAGGAACATTTTCGGCTAGTGATGATTGGCTGACACAATGGAAAAAATGCTATGGAGTAAATTCCTAGGAGTGTGTGGGGAGAATCTCTCAGCAGATCAACAGTCTACTAGTGAATTTTCAGAAAAACTTAATATAATTTCTTGTCAAAAACCGAGCCCTGAACAGCTTACAATATTGACGATACGGGTTTAAAATGTAAACTTTTGCCTAAGGAAACATTTACTGTAACTCAAGAAACTGTGATGGATTTAAGGTCATTAAAGAGAGAATCACTGTCATGTTATGCTCGAACAAAACCGGTTTACAAAAGTTGACTTGATTTGTCATAAGGAAGGTGGCCAAACCCAGAGCATTTAAGAACTTAAATATGTCTTCTCTAACAGTGTACTACAGAGCTCAAAAGTTTGCCTGGATAGACATATTTGTTCAAAAAGTGGTTCGTGACCTGATTTATTCCAAGAGTCAAAGAACACTTGACATCCTTGAAGTTGCTGATTAAAGCACTTCTTGTGCTTGATAATACGCCTACACATCCCAAGGAGCACCTTAAATGTGATGGTACAGAGATGTCAAACTATTTTTATGCCACCTAATATCACGAGTATTACTCAACCAATGGACCAAGGTGTCATTGAATGTTTTAAGAGAAAGCACTGCAGGAAGCTTCTGTCTGAAACCCTGGGTAAAATGGACGATGACAGCAGCACATGTATTATTCAGACCCTTTAGACAATTAACATTAAGGACATTATTTATATGATGATATATCATCGTCTACATTCACCAAGTCCTGGAGAAAGGTCTGGACAGAAGTAGAAGATATCGTAGAGATGAGCAAAGGAGGAAACCAGAGAGGAAGAACCAATTCTCTATCTCTGAATCGGATGATAACTAGTACATGTTGAATGATTTAATACTCCCAATTCTACAGATCTAGTTGAGAATGGTGTTGTGGAATGGGTTTCACACAATAATGATAAACTTGGGAATGAGATAATCAATATCGATGACATAGTCGAAGCAGTCACGATTCAAGAAAAAGAATCGGAAGATGAAGACAAAGTTAGTGAAGAGGGAAAAGGTGAGTGAATTTTGAGTCATGAAGAGGAAAGGGAATAGGAAAGCTGGAGTGTGCAACAACCTATATCAAGCAACAGACCATTGCATCAGCTGTCGACTTAATGTTTATGAAAAAGTGGCTTGATTATGGCTTTAAAAAAGCGGACAAGAAGAAAATAACAGATTTATATCAGTATTATTTGACTGACTTACCCTGTTAAGTTCACTGGCCTTGTTAATTATTCATTTATACCAATCTTAAGAGCCAACCATGTGTTGGTAAATTTCAAAAATGAATTTCTTAAGTTCAGGATTCATGATGAGTTTTATTTATTCCTGTTGTCTGATATATCAATATTTTATGTGACTGAAACGCTATGACAGTACAACACCACTAATGTTTGGATATGTATGTTGTACTTGATTATTAAAACCATCTTAGAGTTCTTATTTGTATTTGTGTGTCTTATTTGTGTATTGTTCTATAGGTTAATAAAAAAAAATACCAAACGTTAGTTCGGCCATTTTTTAATCTGGTCGAGGGTCCTTTCCCGTGGTGGCCGAACTAGAGGAAGTCTACTGCACTTAGATAGTTCTCTCTAGAGATGGTAGATGTTGAGTATCGAACTCCAGCTTTCTGTTTGTGTTAGAACACAAGCAGTTTCGTTGGTTTGATGTCATGTTTAATACACTAGAAGACAGTTGTTTAATATTATTATAACATAACTTTGTGGATGTTTTAACAAAAAGTTTAAATTTCTAGACACGAAACTTTAGTAATAAAAATTCAATTACATAAATTCTATACATTTTCTCAATTTTTCTCCGTGTACCCCAAGGGTTACCTAAAAATTAAGCAATCGTGCGCCTGACTGGGTACACAATTGTCTAAGGTATTTATTTAATGCGGTATCACATTTAACAAAGCAAACAATAAAAACACAATAAGGAAATGCATAGCAACATGTATCCTATTAGGCCCACAATGCGCTTTACGAAAAGCCGGTGTGAACCTGATAGGGTACACCACGGCAGTTATGAAAAATTGCAATGGGGTAGACATCATCGTGAATGTGTTAATAAGAATAACAATTATTCATATTAATTACAGTTTTCATTACCAAACTTTAATATTTTTAACTTGACTTAATAAAATTGCCATAATAACTGACATTATAAATCACCCCACCTTCTAACACTATTATATTGTATGACAATTAATGAAGTGTAATCAATCAAACACAGTAAGGTTTTGTAGAACAATAATATAATATTGATGAATTTGATATTGGCACCGTGTGATACATGACGGAAACAAGCACAGACTGAAGATATTACTATTTACAGAGACTGTTACTGGTGAGCTAGGGAGGCCACACAATGTGAGAGCATTTAGTAATCAAATTTTGGCATCACTTTTAACATACACTTTTCTCTCTGTTTTTTATTATTTACTCTGAGCATGATATGTTATTTTGAAAGATAAGTAGATTAAATTATTAAGTTGTCAACATGAGAATGTTGTTAAGTCTGTGAATAAAAGCAAACCCATCTCAATTAGTGTTTGAGCTGATTCTTTAAATTTTGTACAATTTTTTCGGTGATTATGTATTATTCTACGTAATAGTGGCTTAGCTAACTTTGCTGCTTCTAAGCTCTGAAGCATAATTTAAACACTTTTGGGGTTGATAGGAACTGGATTTATTATGAACTTGGGAATCTCACAATACTGTTTAATTTTCAAAACGTAGTTCAATTTTATTAGAAAAATTACTTTATTAATAAATTGTAACAATACACTATGAAAAATATGAACAAGAAATAGTTTTATTTATATAAAATAACTTAATATAGAAAATATATCATCTTGGCCTTAAATCTAAAATGTAATAATGTCAGTTCTAGATATTAAACATATCTTAATCTTATATGTAAAAATGTTTATAATAAAAAGTGTAAAACATTTATTTAGCATTTTGTTTCTCAAAACTTAGATAAATTGATTCATTTATTATTTAATAAAAATATAAAAGTAATTATTTGTGCAACACACATAAAATAGCCATATATAGGTTGAATATTCACTAAATAACTATGATAAATCAGGATAAAAATGTTTTCACTCTTTTAGGCACATGGTGGATAGGCACTGATACTTATTTTCAATGCGAGATACACAGGTTCACATTAAAGGAGGTTCTCTTTTCCTGCCATCACACCTCACTAGAAGGACTTGTTCTATTTAAAAATGTTAAAGGTTTTGACATAATTGCATTTTTATTCAATACAGGAACATATGACTGAAATTTAATTAAAACTGAACACTTTTATATGCTCTGTTTTTGTACTCATGGACGGTTTGATAAAAGTCTTCATGTTAACTCTAATTTGGTAAACAAAATATATATAGTTAATTAAGATCAGTTTTTAAAAATAAATTAGATCTTCCAGTTTTGTACAGTACCCACTCAGCTTTAAAATAATGAAAATAAAAAAAAAAAAAACAGTTGCCTATAGGATCATTTTACAGAAAAGCATAAACATCTTTGAAATGAAATTAAACCTAAGGAAATAACTATAGCTTAAAATATAAATTAGTAAATCAAATTTATAATAATTGCAAATTTGGATATATATACATATACATATCGAACAACGAAACATGATTGAAAATGCTTCATGGAAGCATAAAAAAACAAAATAACTCACCGTGGACGAACTGAGAACAAATTAAGTATCAAGTCACTATAAGCTTATGAAATATAGCAAGAAGATAAGGTCCATTTCCTACTGTCACACTGTGACAGTACTTGCATTACAACTAGGTTTACAACTAGTTCTTCAAGAAGAGATAGTTACCAATCTAATGTTTTATATGGAATCACCACAGCAACGATGGATAGTACTGCAATAACAACATTCACCCTCTGAACGTAACTCACAGTGAATTTAGAAGTCAAAGGTGATGATGCCGTAAGTATGCAGGCAAGAAAGGGTGATGTACAGGACCCACAAGAGGACTAGTATGAAGACTGAGAGATAGCGGGTGGACGAGGGACCTCCGATCTCCGCCTTGCCAAAAACTGCCAGATTTCGTCTCAGCACCAGCAAGCAGACAGCAACAATAGCAGCGATAGAGTACATCAGCACGCTGAATCCCAGTGGACCAGCCTCCACACGGAAAACCGAGTCCTGTGAAGAGATACATATACAGAATCAGCAACACTGGCAAAAACAAACATCAGTTATATACTACACATTACGTAGGTATGGTGGAAGGGTTGATTCAATTCGAATGAAATGGAACCGAACTGAACATCCGCAGTTATGTACTGTTGGTTATTTGGGTACGGTCCAATAAGCGGACCCGGTTTTTTATATCGAAATTGGCAAACGATATTACTTAATCATAACCATCGATATAATTAATCGATACTGATGAATTATTTTTAACAACTTAAATAATCTATATGAACAGCTGTAAACACTTTCAAATAATACAAGGTAATATTTTAAATTTCACGTAACATTGTGTATTAAAATGGCCGTCAATCTTAGGAAGCTTCACGAAATTGCTTTAAAAGACGATAAAATATGTTTTTTTATGGCTTCAGGATGTTGGGTTAGTACCTAAGAATCCATTATGTGATATTTGTGGAAAGGTAACAAATGTAACTGTCAGAGGAGCTAACATGGTCGTCTTCAGATGCAAAAAAAGAAGGTAATGGTGGACACAACTTTAGTAAAAACGTTTTCGTTCTGTTTCATTTAGTTAAAGTTATGACTTTCCCTGATTTTGGTTATGTTCATTTATTATTTGTTATCATTAAATTCACATTTTAATTTAAACATATGATTGTTATTACTTTTATATCGATTGATAGTCTATGATTCGATATGCGAATATTAGGTATCGATGATTATATTCTTCGATATAAAAAACCGGGTCCGCTTATTGGACCGTACCCGGTTATTTCTTTTAATTTTCATTGAAGGTAGATTTTTTACCTTGCATGCTTTGCTATCTTAAAGTTGCCAATAAGTAAACATTTTAGTAGTAATCTGAGTGTTTTAACAAGGCCTATCTTTTAATTTGTTTCAATATTCAATAAAATGTAAATTTTGATGTTATGGAGCACTGTCTTTTACCATAAATAACTGCCCACATAAAGGTGCTTGTAGAATAAAATATATATGATCAATCTTAAATAGTAGCAAGAATCAATATAAAAGTCTTTCAGAAGGATACAACTTTAGAAAAAAAGGAGATTTTGTTCAGAATTTAGTTGGAGAATTTTGACCATTTTATGACAAAACAAAAATGCTACTTTTGCAGTGATTTAACCCTCAAAGTGCTATCATCACGCTAAGATGTCTCTTTGTTTCGTCACGTAACAACCAAATGGATTATTCATTGTTTGTGTACTTTATTAAGTAAAATGGAAGAATGATTCCTCTATGCAATGACGGAACTGAAAGTACTAATTTGGAAGATTATGACGATAGGAGAAATACAAGTAAGCTGAATCAGTCAGTGTAGCATGCGTCAGGTGACTCGTTTGTTTTTGTTAAAAAAATGTTGGTGCAAAATTAAATTTATCTTATTCAGAATAAAAACTATTTAAATTTATCATCTCATCATTAAAAAAAATCTTTTTACTTTGCAACTCAAAAAGACATGTTTCTAAACAAAAAATGGTAAGTATTTTATTTTCTTTACCTTATAAAGCACGTTTTTCTAAAAATAATTCTGTTTAAGGGGAGGCGGAACGAAAAAAATATTTTTTTTTCAAACTTTTATTATTGTATTTTATTAAAATATACATTTTTCCGAGTTCATTGATATATAATACACCTGGGTTATCTAAATATTTCATTACAAAATAAATCCTTGAACTTTTGTTGCAGGGTCAGTTTTTACTAGAATATTTTCGCTTGCATACATACGTATATCTACCCATCATTTCTGTTGCTATTTAATTTTGCTTCATTTGGCAACACTGAATATAGACAACTGCTTACTGTCTTCTGTTGCTAGGGAATAAATATTTTAAACATAACCTGTTTGTTTGTTATTGTTTATGGACGTTATTAGTTTCTGTGAAAGTTTTTACTAACGTTTGTGATTCTTACAGTTTCGTTTATTGGTTGTATTATTTATTCATAATGCCTAGACCTACTTATAAAACAACTAAAAGCAGGAAAGGAGTTGGTGGACGTGGAAAAAAGAAGGTAGTACAAGGTGTACCTGTACATTCATCTGCTAGTGTTCCTAGCTCTCCTAGGCCTAGGCCTACCAAAGCGTCGAGCTCATCAAAGAAAATTGACTTTTCGGAGTATAGCCAATATGCTACAGATCATAGCTATAAGAATGAAATTATAGATATCAGTATACTATCAGAGAAACTCCAAGAATGTTCTCTTTGCAAAAACTGTAAGAAAAATGGTTTACAGTTGCGTTCCATGAATTATGTTGGCTTAGTGTCGAAACTAGAACTCTTTTGCACACATTGTAACTTTTGTGAAGAATTTAACAACTCTAAAAAGGTTGAAATACCTAATGTAGCAATGATGGGCAGTTACAATGGCCAGTTACAATGATGGGCAGGTTACCAAATGCAGAGTTCTGCACTCAATGGGACTTGAACCTGGTGTCCGATTAATAAACGCGATGAAATCTCTAGACTCAGAACGCATCCGAAGAGCTGAAAAAGCCATTTCAGACTTCTTGAGGCTGGCAAGAAGAAAAGAGAGGATTCTGAAGAGAAGGCTTGAAGAGGTGGAAGATGAAAACCCTGCATATAAGAGTGGAATGTACTAATGTAAGTAAATAAATGCACAGTTTTAGTTTTTAGCCGTTTTCCGAAAATCGATATTTTTTTGACATAAGGTAGGCTACATTTTCTCTAGAAATACTGAAGATAGAGAGTTCAAATTTTTACACAATATGTATGCAATAGTTGTACACACCCTGAGTTTTTTTTGTGGCCTTAAGTTAACTAATTTGGTAAAAAAAAATTAAATCTTAAAAAAAAATCTGAATATTTTAGGTGTCATGGGAAAAAAATTATAACATACTTATTTTTTTATATAACTACTTAAAAAAAACTCAGGCTATGTATAAAAGGCATATGAATAACTGACAAAAATTTCAAAACAATAGGCTTAGTAGTTTTTGAGAAAATGTTCCTTATTTTAGCATTACAGAGATAGGGATTCCGCCTCTCCTTAATACATAATGTTTGAGTGCATATTTGTATTTAAAACATAATAAAAAATATGTTGTGCATTAGAAAGTGGGTCAGCACTTTAAAGTTATATAGCACTTAAAGGGTAAAATTTCCACAAAATAAAAAATTGGTATCTTACTGTATATTATAATTGTATTAATAATTTTTAATAAAATAAACTTTTTTAATAACTGTCTTTAGTTGTTATTTTTTATGAACTTTGAATTAGAATCTTTAAAAAATGTCAACAAAACCAAACAATTAGGCTATTAATAATTTTGTCATGCTAATTCAGCTTATATTGTTTATTTGAATATCGAAATATTGATAACATTAAATTAGAACACACAATTTCAAACATCCCTTGCTTTATTTTATTTCTTTTCAATTCTGTACATGATAAAATAAAGGAAATATTGCTGAACACCATAATTAATTCTATGTTATAAATTTATTTAAAAATATAAAATAGAAACATAATTGCCTACCAGCTAATTATTCTTTCTAATATGATAAGTCTACAAATGTAATTATAACACAAATTAGACAGGCACAATTACATTAAAAGTTTATGTTTCGTTGGCTAAAAAGTAACGATTGTTTTGCCAAGCATTTTATCAATATGTACATTATGAAAAACCAGCATAGTGAATGTAATTTAGAATATAAAAGACCCTTATATACTTTAGGTCATCACAAAAATATCCTATGTACTACTAAAATCAATGGTGCTGTAAATAAACTACAAAACAACGATACATTTTTGACTAATATTTGCTTAGTGATACATGATGTTTTTTACTAACACTTGCACAACAATATAGCGTAGTGGGATGGTCAAAGGGTTAATACTATAGGAATTTATAATACTCACTGCAAGAGTGGAGTTTTATTATCGTCTTTACGTTGACTATTTAGAATGTGAACTATTTTGAATGTTGAGTATCAGTAATTTCTTGGCCTAAATAAAGCAAATATTATAACCAACTGTAAATGCAGTCTATTTATTTGTTATACATTTTTTTACGGATTTAAATTTACCTTGCTAATGACTGACCAAACCTTTTAATTTGTAAGGAGGCAGTCAGGTGAAAAATTTCATGCAGGATCTGATACATGAAACACCTCACAAAAGTAATGTTGTGGAAATACAAAGGACTGGAAAGACTTTATTTTGTAGAGGGCCTATGAAATCTAAGCAGTATCAGCAAGTTTTTGGGAAAAAAACTCTTACCTTGATCTAATAATTGGTTTCTGGATGGAGGCTTAAATTGACCAATAGTGTGTCTAAAAGATTAAACATGTTAAACATGAATATGGGTAGACTACGCAAGTACTAAGAATACAATTTTAATATGATTAAAAATGTATTAACCTAACAATTTACAAAATAATTCATTATTTATGTGTTTCCCCTGTAAATCATGAAACAATAGACTTATTTCTTTGTAAACAAGGAGTTACTAGTAAAGTGCCCATACCATTTAATAAAATAAAAAAGTAATGGAAAAATACTACTGTATACAGATCTGCGTGTTCAATAAAGGCAGATAACAAATCTATATAGTGAGCTGATATAAATAAACTCAACTGTGATATAAGTAAAGCCATTTCAGGTGAAATCGACTCAGAATCAACATGTTATCAGGGTATTGACAAAGCAAAACTTAACAAGAAAAACTTGTTATCTTAGGTGTATAAAGCCTTCCATACACTTGAGATAGAAATTTTGCATGTGCTGTAAACATGGCTAGCTCTGAAGTGCCTTATCTTGAAATATGATAAGTCCTTCACAATTTGGATCTAATTCTCTGTCCACCATCAAGTAAACAGTCACTGACCAAATAGCTAGGGCAGGCAAGGACATTCCAGGATGATTTTGCACTGTGGAAATTCAGGCTTGTGGTTTCAAATATTTGCTGGAATCTCAGGTCAGTCTGAAAAAATTACTAAATAATTGTTTTGATTATAAAATCTAGATTGTACTTTGTTTATTTTTAACATTGGTAAAAGTTAAACTTTAGGTTTTAAAAATTATTTTAGGTTTACTATTTTGGACATTGCCAACTTACTACTTATACATTAATTACTTAGATGTAATTTACTATTTCATATTTTTAAATAAATGTCCTTTCAAGTCCTTTCCACGATCTTTTAACTGAAGTTTCTATAAGTCAACCGTTTATGATAAAATCTCACCAACTATATTTCCTCTAAATGATTTATTGTTGGATTAACTACATCATGATTCTGTTTATTTTGTATTTAGTGAAATTATTAAATCTATCTACCTAATCGGCATTGCTTGCCTTTAAACACTATCAACTAGCTCTACAGCATAGTTTAATTTACATGCACTTCATTTTTAATTTCAAATCATTATATTGAGTATTTAATAATCTTACAACGCACGTTTTTGGTATTTGAGCACATGTGGAGAGTATATTTTAATTGAGTCTAACTGTATTTTATCATACGATCTACACTCCAATGTAAAACTTAGGAAAATATTTCACAGTAACTTCTTATGTACAAAGAAATGTGCAGGAACTATGTAGGAAGATGCCAGTGATGTCATTATACCTATTTCAACTGTTAAACATACGCACACAAGTAATTTGTCCAAAATTAAAAAGTTAAAATCCAAAATGATACTTGCTGAGTAAATGAGATCAGGGGCTTGCTGCACCTATCAGAAAGAAGGGGAGCAACAGATGATCCATGTAAACTGTACATGCTGTATTGTCATGATTAAATATCAGATTAGCAAGTATAAAAACTTATAATCCTTTCAAACACAACAGATTAATTTGTCATTTTATGTTATTAGAATGCCCATTAAGACGTTATTAACATAAACTAATATACTACCTGATGGTATCAAATGGGTGACAATTTTTAACAGCCTCTTAATGTATAATGTGCTATACTCAGTTGAGGAGTTCATGGAAGGCTGTTGGACCCATGATTGAAAATTTAATCTGGATCATACATAGAGTGTGATTGATGGTATGAATGAATATTTAATGTTTGGTGACCATTAACCCATTGATTAACAAATTATACCCATTTATTTTTTTCAATGTTATATGTTACTTGTGGGTGTCCATAAGTTATAAAACACTTCGGTTTTATAAGTAAAAAGTGTTTTCAGCGTAATTTTACTACTGACTATTGCAATACAATAGTATATTGTTAGATGCAATAAAATATTATTATTATTATGAAATTAAAACATTTATTACATTTTTATATATTACAAAAATGTATGGTTCTAAAATTGCACTTTACATAACTCTAAATAGCTAAAACAATTTTATTTTATTTTATAAAATATTAATTGAACCTTATTTAGATTGTATAAACATCTGTTTCAGTAAGTATGGGAGCTTTCGCATCATCATCGTTGTTGGCCTGGGTGACACCAATTCTTCCTGAGCTTCTGAGTCCAAATAGTGAGATTCCAATGACTCCTGAAGAAGCATCCTGGATGATATCCATCCCTGAGTTGGCCGACTTGGTCACTCCAATCCCTGCTGGACTATTGGCAGACCGCTTAGGGAGAAAACCAATGATCCTTGCCTCAGCCCCTCTCTTTACTCTAGGTTGGTCGATCATCATCTACTACAAAACTTACAACTCTCTTCTAATTGCTCGTTGTATACAAGGTGCTGCCGTGGGAATTGTGTATACTGTGGTTCCTGTATACCTCGGGGAGATTGCTAGTACTGATTCCCGAGGAGCAATTACCAGTCTCTTCTTCATCTTCAGCTGGCTGGGTTATCTATTTGAGTACTGCACAGGACCTTTCTTCTCCTTCTCCAATTATACACTTTTGACTCTTGCTACTACAGTACTTTTCTTTGTGCTCGTCTGGATATTACCGGAAAGTCCGTATTACTGTCTAATGAAAGGTGACAGGAAAGAAGCCTACCGATCCTTGTTGTGGTTCCGACGTTCATCTGAAGAATTGCTCCGGAAAGAGTTTGACATGATGAAACTCACCATAGATGAGGATCAAGTACAAGAGACGTCCTGGATGGAAGTCATTTCAAATCCTGCTGACAGGAAAGCACTTTATCTCATGCTATTTGCAGGATCCCTTCGAATTTTGAGTGGAACAATGCCACTGCTATCCTATGCCACAGAGACATTCCAGAATTCTCCTGATCTTTTCATCGCTCCTAAATACATCACTATGGTTCTTGGTCTAGTTTTAGTTTCTGGAGCATTTGTAAGTTTCTTCACTTTAGACTTACTCGGTCGACGATCTCTTTTGATCATATCATCTCTCGGATCTTCCATTGCTTTATGTATTGCCGGAACTTACTATTTCTTAGAAACAAAAACAAGTGTAGACGTGTCTCAGTACAACTGGGTGGCTCCTGCTGCAGTCTTGGTATATGCAGTAGTCGACGTGGGTGGTCTGTACCCAGTTAACACTGCATATACTTCAGAATTATTCAAATCTAACACTCGTGCCATTGCAGCCAGTATTTCTACCCTGATAACAACATTCTTCACCTTTGTAACACTGAAATTCTACCAGACATTCATAGACCTCTTTGGGATATATTTCAATTTCTTCATGTTCAGTGGTCTTTGCTTTATCGGTACTATCATATCATATTTGATCATGCCAGAAACGAAGAACAAAACCTTCTCACAAATAAGAAAAGAACTAGTGTCATCGAGAAATAAAATTTGTTAAAAATAATTTTTTTTTTGTCAAGTGATACAAATACTCTAATGTTTGTTTACTCAAGTTGCTCTACGGTGGTAAATTAAACACTTATTTTTATACTGAAAATAGATCTATTATTTCTGTTACCCTTAAATAATAGAACTATAAATAAAGTTTCCTGTTAATATCTTGTTAACATCTTACCCTCAAGTGGTGGTAGATGGCAGCAACCAACCAAGGCATACCCACACCCATGAGAACATTGACTGCAATACTCCCTGTTATGTGGATCATGGCTCCGTCTGCAAACCTCTCCATTCTAGTGACTGTCCGAGAGGCTAGTGTGTCCGGCAGTGAGGTACCCAATGCCACCAATGTTATAGCTGTCAACACAGAGATCACATTCCAAAGACACTGACCTTAGAGAAGTGGTAGACCGCCGCCATGAACCAAGGCAGTCCCAGACCCAGAAACACGTTGACCGAGTTACTGCCGGTGATGTTGCCAACACAGCTGTCTGCATCCTTGCATCCACGCACGGCCGACCGTGACGCGAATGTGTCAGGCAAAGAGGTTCCCATAGCCACCAAGGTTATCGCTGCAAGAATGGGGCCTCATCATCGTTTTTGATTTTGACGCAAAAAAATCACTCAATGTTTTATGATATTTGGTGATAATCTGTTAACTACAAACAATTTTTAACTGTTGATTTTCCTACAATTAAAATTTGTCTACAGTTTCTTTTTGATTTAACAGATTGGAAAATACACAGAATTACTTTTAGGTAAACCTAAAACTTTGAGATTTAATTAAATTTAGTAATAAATTCCTGGTGGAAACCATTGCTGAATATAAAATTTATTCAACATCTCTCCAATCAATGTAAAAATTATTTATTTCAACCTATTTGGTAAAACTAAAAAAAAATATTGTATTAAGTAATTTTGTATGATATATGTTTCTACTAAAGTACTAATCCAAATTTGATTAAACTATTATGTCCTCCTGCATTTCTTGCAGTTAATTTAATTGAAATTTAATAAAATGGAATTTACAGAAAAAATGTATAAGAAAAACAAAGTTCAGCCGTAATATATTCCATTTAAACTTACCATTGAGATCTGCTTATTAAAGAATATGACTCTTATATCTACAAAATTTTTATGGTAATTTGATTGAAGTTGTGGAAGGCTTCTTTTCAAAAAATATAAAAAATTTGCCCTCTGTTGAATTATTGTTTCAAAATTTCTAAATATATAGTGTGTTCCAAATTTTATGCAGACTGAAGGGATCTTGGAAACTACAAGAGATACAGCACAGATTAAATTGACAAAGTTGTGCATAATAACAAGACCAACAAATCAATGTGGTTAATTATTGGTTGGCTCGTTCACTCACTGCGCTCAAAAACTGTTTTTGGTCAAAATGTTTAAACTGCCATAGCTATAATGTAGTACTATTAATAATTAGAAACTTTTTTACATGAATTATATATGAAAGTCTTTAAATTTTAATGTTATAGTGGAACATCTTTCAAGACCAGCTAGCAGGTGGTGTAAGGTTAAACAATTTCTGAAATACTATGTCCCATATTTTACTAAATCAAAATGAATTAGATATTTTACTGATTTAAAGAGTACTATATTTGTTAAACTTTCTTTGTGGGTTTTGTCAAATAATTCATAAAACCCCATTTTTGTCTGGTGTTTGTTTGAAAGGAATTTTTATTGTACTACTCAAATGGTTGGTAAACCTGACTGACATTTCACTGCACATACAGTCAGAATCAGCTGTTTAGTGAAAAGTAAAATGTGACAAGGTCAGTCTAAAAATAACTGAAATTTCTTGACTGATTAGTAAAATACCATGTTTATTTTTATGGTCATATAAAAATAATTAAACAACCTAATTTAGTGTTTATGCAACTTATTTTACCCTAACTCAAAATATTATAAAAGAATACCTATAATAAACTTTATTTTATTTTATGCAATACGAATGTAAACATAAAGATTGTAAGTAGCTTTTAATTTACAAAAGTTTGTCAATGTAGCTCCTTCTTTGTGTGTATAAACTTTGTTAGCGATTTATTTCCAATGGCATTAAATGTTGTGAATGGTGAGGCAGCGAACATATTTAGTTAGAGTAAAATAAGTTTTGAGTTATATATTTAATTACGTTGTTTAATTATTTTTATATGAAAATTTTTATTTATAATAGTATAATAAAAATTCCATTCAAATAACCACCATATAAAAACGGGGGTTTATGAATTATTTGATGAAACCCACAAGGAAAGTATAACATATATGTTACTTTTGAAATCAGTAAAAAATCTACTTTCTTTTGATTTAGTACAAATGGGACATTGTATTTAAAAAAATTACTTAAACTCTACACCACCTACCTGCTGTTCTTGAAAAACTGATCATTATAATATTTAAACTGATCACTGTATACATATAACTTCGTCCCTTAAATTTCAATGTATCTGTTATAGCTTCCAAGTTGCCTTCAGTATGTAAAAAATTTGGAACACACTGTATAATAAAATATTTGTTTGAATAAAACATTGAAACCAAGTGTTTTCAGTGGATATTTTATAATTTTTATGCATCCAGAACATTTTGTACAACCCATAACACAGAATAAGGAAAGTAAATATTAAATGTTTGATTGAAGATATTGTTAGTGAAATGATCATATGTAAAGTGTTACTATCTAACAATGAAACTACGTTCTTGGAATTAACAGCTATTGTCCCACTTAATTATGCCTGGAATTGCTGAACCGATTGACAGGATTCCACAAAGAAGTGACTAACATGGTTCTATACTGTTGGTGAGCTCAAGGATGACAGTTTAGATGACTCACATAATGACAATATTAGGAGTTTTAAATACCATTTGACACAAAAACTAGAATATTGCCAATTTCAGCTAATTTAATTGATCTAGAATAAATGCTGATGAAACTAATTTTAAAATTACTTCAGCATGAAGTTTTTAACTGTATGGGAAACAAGTGTCAATTCAACACACCCACTACACCTATTACACTTGGGTTCGGAAGAATAGTATTTCCTGCAGAGTACAGTTGTACCACTGGACCTGTGACATGAAACTGTGGTATCAAAGAGGGTGAAGAGTTAGGCAAATACTCTGCCAAACATCAGACACCAACACTAAAATGAGAAAGATCGGGAGTCTCGCCCCTCTAAAGAGTGTTAGAGTTGCCTGAAAGACTATTTGGAAGGAATATTGTAATGAAGGATATTCTCCATTCTCCAATCGAGCAACTGGAGAATTTTAATTTTCTAAATGTTCTAATTGTTCTAAACTCCAAGGCAACCGTTTTGTGGAAAAGATCGAACCTATCCTATTGTGATGAGTAAGGTGCCCATCAGAGAAACTTATTGAGACATAAGTTCATGATCTAAATAGTATTTTAAGAAGTTTAAACAATATTACTAGTGACTGAGGGAACCACACTAAACCATAGTTCAAAAATAGATACAGTATTAGTAGGAATAGCAGTAATAGGTACACAGAACAGATAAAAAAATAACAAGAAATAATTGCCATAGCCTCTACAGATTAAATGCCTTAAGTTTATATGTGTATAATAAAGATCTTTCTAACAACTAGAAAATTTAGTTGGGTCTACATAAGCTAAAGAATGTTTACTTTTACGTGTTGTTTGCTATACTACTAAATAAGGAGAATGATCTAATTTCAGAACAGGACTACATATAAAATGACACAGTTGATTATTTGATTCATATCTTTTCTTGGACATTGTACTTTTTCTCTCCATAACCATACAATCTATGTCTTTCAATCATGTATCTGCCAGTTCTCAGTCTATAAAAAATAACAATGATTTCGGTAAGGGGTCATTTTATATTTTACTAAAAAACATCCAAGTGTGATAAAAATTATGTTAATGAAATTTTACTTTGGAGTCCATATTATTTTATTACTTAAGGTTGGACTAAATCAAACATCACAAAGTTCAAAAGTATTTTCTTTTTAACTATCTACTATAAACATTTTTGCAAATCAGCTTTCTTACTGCCAATTTAATGGTATAGTCCAACAGTCATCACACAATAAGCACCAGATAGGAGCTGCATTAGCACAAAACAGCTAGACATCACATGCCAAAGCTCTGCAGCCATCCTATAAATGTATAGTGTATACATATATAAATGTATGTCTATTGTATCAACTCCTATTTTTAATTTTTTTTAAATTTTACCAGATTTATCACCAAATATACATATATAATCTCCGTAAATGCAGTTGTTATATTTTCAATTTCAAACAAGATTAATACCAACCCCATACCAACCAAAGCAAACATAGAGACCAATGAGACGCAAACAGCGCAAGATAAAGCTCAACGAAGGACTGCCTTGATTCAAAAATACAAGTCAACATGCAAACAAATATAATTTCACACATCTACTGAAAAATAAACTAAAAACGAATTAACATAAATAAATTAATAGAATGATTTTTATTGTAGGTATATGTTTATGGTATCACAAGGCCACCTATCAGATGATTGTTTAATTAAATAATTTATTTGCTGTACTTATTATAAAATTACATGGCAACAAATTGTTTAATCCTATGCAAATTATTTCTCACACATATCCCACTTAAAAGGACTAAAGATTCACAGTTGGCATTCATGTTGGCAAAACTGCCATCTGAGCTTTCCCTACAGCTTGATTGGTTCACATGCTAGGCCACAGTATAGCCACCACAACTCAAAAGGAGATGATTTTAAACCTATACAATGTAATGTTTCTGCCAAGTTACTTATTTCAATTGTAATTTGTAACAATTTTTTTCTGTTAATCAGCACTTCTCAATATACTCTAGAATCATTTCATAGTACAGTATATTATTAACAATATACATCAATTGAATTGCCAAGCTATGTAGTATAATGTTAGTTCAATAAAAAAATGTAAGTATATTAAAACGTGACCAGGAAAGTAAGCATCCTAAAATATTAAAGTAGACAGAAAAAACATCCTTTTTTGTAGCAAAACATAGGAGATTCAATATAGTAGCATACGTTTTAGATATTTAGTATATTATAAAACTTTGTATTTAAAGAGAAAATCAGGAAATAAATCTGAGTCTCAAGGTTAAGTGATTTAGAACAAAAAGATTTTCACAATATTCCAACAATTAATTATTAACTAAGCTTTGATTGATTGTAGTGTGTATCTTGCATATTAAAATCCATGCCTTTTTCTATTACGATGCCTACTTGAAGGTATTATGCAATAAACCTACCTACTTATAACTATACTGTATTCAACTGTCTAGAGTATTTGTAGTTATAATTTTCTCCTACAGTCCAAATTAACTCAAATTATCCTAATCTACGTTGTAGGAGTTCTATACACTCAAATGTCTCTTACACTTTATGCCTGTTTCAATTGCAGTGACAGAACGAACAGGTACTCCAAGATGAAGATGCAGCAGTCACATTTATATACAAGCTAGACAGGCAGATAACCAGGCAACACACACTTAGCCTCACAAGCTATTATAATATAAAAACTGCATGGAATTTTACTCCATGATTTGTGGTCACAGTGTTTTGAAAAGCGTCTCATTTTAAAGATGAAAGTTATATGCATCCAAAAAACGTTTTTAGTTTTTTTCATAATCAAGCATTTTACTTTAAAAAAGTGGAGTTTATTCTGTTGAAGAGAACAGGTAATAATTAAAAAAAAAAAAAAAAAAAAAAAAAAAAAAAAAAAAAAAAAAAAAAAAAAACAATATACAGTTGGATGCATACAAATTGTAGATTTCAAAGGGGGCATATTACAAATTTTTAGGCTAAATATAAAGTAGGAAGTATTTTATGGTTCAACACTGTTGGTTTGTGCTAGAACTGAAGATGACTGACAGTATAATTAAGCAATACTACACCAACAATTATTACCTAGGTGCAACATTTTCATTAATATAATACTTTAACTGCCAATTTTACTAGGAATTATATTTGTAAAATTTGGCTGCCAAACAGTTACTAATTTAGTCCATTCAATTATTTTATATTAGATTAACATCTCATCTCTTATGAGTAAATAATTTATAAGAGAATTCTAATATTTGGTAAATTAAGCTATAAACTATTCTTAGGAAGAATTTCAGGACCTAAAGCTTTAACAAATGTCTGTAAACTCATGCACATAACAAGAACAATTCCTATTTTTTTATTTTGATCCAAGTATACCATTCTGAGAGGTTTTATATGGGTATTCAGCATATATAAGTTTTAAAATAAAAAAATACATATACATGTCATATGCAGTAATTTATAAGATTGCATCTAAATATTTGTAAATAAACCCACTAAAATAACATTAAAAATGTCTTCAGACTTCTTTTAAATTTTTACCCATTAGTTTATAATTTTTTTTTCAGAATTTTTGGATGAAAATACGTTCCCAACTTCCATTTCCCACATATCTAATCTGATACTTGCAGGTTGCTTCGCTAACCAACTATAATAGCAAAATAATGACAAATTCTGCATGGCACACAATTCTAAGCACAATTCATACAATTAAACAATAATGCTTACCTGTGATGGTATCATTTAAGCCAACCAAGCAGCCAAAGATCGTTGCAATGTCACCGATAATTGCGGTCATGAAGCCAATGGCTGCCAGGGAAGTGAAGAAACACAGCCATCCCCTGAATATCTGAGGTGGAGGCAGGAGAGCAAATAACACCTAGGAAAATACATGTTTTGTTAATGTGGCAAAGCAAAAGGCATTATTTACATTATTGTAATTAAAAATTCGCCTAGAATTGAATTAAGTAATTGAAACGTCACCAAAGTTGAAAGTATAGCTAGGGTTATTTATGGGAGTTGGTTTGATTTTCATCAATAATTCCTTGCAAGTAAAACATAACACTTGTAAACATTTTTTAATTTTTAATTTACTTGGAATTTTCACACTAATTTTATTTTTTATTAATTTCATTTTTGGGGTGAGAAAATTCGTTCTATTAATGATGTTAAAAAGTTATTTAAGTATCTTAGTTGGACAACATTAAGACTCTACACTAAACTCACCTCTTTTTAATGTCTTTCATGATAAAGAAAGACGTAATATTATAAACAAATAACAGTAGACATTAAAATTCAAGTAGAAATTATTTTAAATTAACATAAATAAATTATATTCAATTTAAAGAAAATCCCTAATAAATAATGCTATTTAATACATTTTTGTTTTTAGCCGAGTTTTCAGACTTGCATAATAACTCCTGTTAGGTGTTACTAATTAATAAGATATGGACAGCACAGAGCCGAATAAGTGTTCCTTTAATAGTAGAACAGTTGAAAAACTTATGCCCACACTCATCCTCTCTTATCCCTTTCAAGAAGATGTCATTTTTATATGTCAGTCACACTTATGCCATTTGGTAACTATAAATGTTTTGTACAAGGGAATTACATGTTCAATTAATATATCTATGCATTCTCAAATTATCATGATTAATGACTATGAACATTCTGAGATAAACAGTTTAACACATACATGCAGCGCAGTCACCAACGACCTCCACAGTAGTGGTGTTTTAAAGTATGTTACTTCTAATAACATTCAGTTTAATTTTGAAAAATACTTCTCATTCTTTGTAGAAAAAACATATTGAATACCTCTTACCCCGCATAATACACTCATAAAAAATTTCTATTGAAATAAAGATAACAAGAGCTTAAAAAATGCTGTCAATACCTAACTTCTGAGTAACAACAGAAACTGCCATGTGTCTTAGTTTACCTTCCAGAAGAAGGAGAAATAGTGGAGGACATAGTCGCAACAGGTGGCATTCTCTAGATCCCCTCCATTGACACTCATCGCCGTCTTAATCTGCTCACCCCATGTCTTCGTGTGGACCCTCAGAGCGTCAATATTGGTGTTCGTCATAACCATAAGCCGGTCCATCACTGTGTTGAAGTCTATGAGAACAGCACAGGTTAGAGTTACTTTACCAACTGACACAAAAAGGTACAATGGATCCCAAGATGAAAAAAGATGTTTACTACTCAGCTGACAGCTGGCAACAACGGTGGCCAGTGATGAAGGTGATACCTATTGCTGCTAACTAAATTTACATAGATACAACAAATTTCTGAAGCAAACTAATAAAATAAAATAAATAATTAATTAAATAAAAATTAAAAATAAATTTATGGATTATTTAACGTTTAGATTTACTTATTTTTAATATTTATTTTTAGATTTATTTATATAATATGTTATAAAAAAGACTCAGACTCCATCTCAATTTTTGATATCAATGGGTAAAACTTGAGAGTTTTAACAGTTCATCCTGTATTTCTCTGTTAAAAAGTGATTGCAAAGCTAAGCATTCACCAGCAATATTAGTTTTTGTTTTGTGTTTACATTGGATTTATAAATTATTCTACATAGCTTCAAATTAACCTTTGATATAAAATATCTTAAACAAAACAAGAATACAAATATTGTATTTGTACAATAATTTTTGTTTTTGTATCTTTTTTCCATAGAAGGGATGCTGCAAGCTGAAATGAGGACTCATTTCTTTTGTGGTCAACATTCAGAGATTTTTAATATATCTGAAAATAGACATTATTAACCTATAAATATACGATAAAAGATAATTTTCTATCTGCTATAATTAAAAAATTAGTAGGGAGAAGACTTAATAACCATTAGAATGTGTGTAGAATTATTACTTTAACATGCTATAAGCAGATCTTTAAAATGGTTTTTGACAGATTGTTTTCTATAACATTAGGTACAGTTCTATTGTAAGATACATTTTTATTGGTTTCACATTACTAACCATCATCATTAGCGATCGTAACAGCCATTCTGTTGATATTGCCGATACGAGCTCCATTGGTGGGGTCAAACAACTCCACCTCAAAGTGTTCATCTTTCTCAGGATCGAAATCATTAATGATTGGAATCTCCAGCAAAAGTCGGGTCTAATACAAAAACAAAGCAATATATGAAAACATATATGCAGGTAACAAGCCACTTAATAAATTTGAAATCAAGAGTTTGAATGGTTGATTTGTTTTTTGCATCTAAAGAGATCAAGGTTCTATATGGCCTAGGTACTGATTCTCAGTGATTTTCCTACATCTAATATGCCTAATCAACCTTAGACTTCAATTAAATAGAAACATCTTAATTTGATCAATTTATGTATCATCTTCAATTATTTATGGTTACAATTATTTTAGACAATTCAAAAGAGTTAGGTTCATATTAGATAACATCAGTAACAATAAAATATTTGTTTACTTCTTATCTACATTAAGATGATGTCAAAAGCATACTGGCATAATCACCAAAAAGAGTTTTTTAAAAACAATACAGGTGAAATGAAGTAACAGTATTTTTTTCACTATCATGTTAGTGCACTATCATGCAAGTTGAAAATCATATTGGTTTAGACTCTGTAACAAAAGGCTCTCCTGAATTTACTCATGTTTTTAGAAATAAACCGCCTTAACTGAATGGTACTGAAAGAAAACTAACAATTTACCTCCATATTCTTGAAGGTGATTGTGCCACTGCCACCCACATAGTCACGGCCAGAAAGAGCAGACCTATCAATAGTCTTGTACTTGAAAGAAACCTCTCCGTCTGAGCCCTTGTACCGGATAATTGGAACACGCACAAATCCTGCACTTTCTTTCACCAGCATTCCTCGTTTCTCAAATGCAATAATTCCAGGATCTGCAAAAAAAGGTAGTTGTAAGAGTTATAGCATATTTTCAATACAGAAATTAAGGAAATTGTGATAATAATACATTAAATATTGGTCACGATGGACAGTTAATATAATAATAATTGATAGGGCTACAGCTATTTATTTATAAAAGTAAAGAATGTAAAATACACCATAACTTATTTCTTACATTATTACTTACTATCATCATCCAATATGGTGATTTCCATGATGGAGAGGTGGCCGAGTACTGCATTTTGATTTTCTCCATGAACAAGACTCAGTCGGAGGAAAAACTCTTCGTTTGGCTCCCATTTGTTGTCATTCACAATTTCTACAATTACCTGAGAATGGTCCACAAGATTTCAAAATGTTATAATGACCATATGGTTTCAGTGTAATAAATTAACATTTATCCTTATTTGGTTATCATTGTTAAAACTAACCTGTTTTTCCCGTTGTTGTGGCTCAAAGGTGATAATCTCATTAATGGGCACATAGTCTTCCCCTCTTCGAGCAGTCCCATCAATCGTCTTGACTCTGGAGTCATAATTAAAATGTCCCATCATATGTTCAAAAATACAATGAAATATTTTAAGTTGTTGTTGCAATTGAATTTGAAAACTAAACTAAAATTATTTTTCTTTATTTTACAACCACTTTCATTGAAGCAATCAAAATCAGATTTGAAATCCAAACAGAGAATCATCATTTCATATATTTTACCAGTCCAGATCTCTAACATTGTGACAATGTGCATTACTTTGTTACACATGTTTACAGAATAACTTTGAATATTTGGAATATTTTTGTTTTGATATGACATCTTAAATAATGGTCTATTAAAATAACAGTACAGGCATCTATGATAGATATAAAACATGATGCCAATTTTCTATGTATTTGCCTTTATACATGTTGTTACCCACAAGCCCACAGGTGAGTGAAATAAAATTTAAAATAATGAAGCGGCGTTACCTGACTCTAATTTGAGGCTCGAGGTTACCATGTCGCCAGATAGTGACAGCAAACTTTCCGATCTTCTCCTTGACTGCGACTGTCGCTGCGTGGAACTCCACTACTGCGTTCTTGTCTGTGTCTGGAACCTGTGGTGGCTCAGCCTTTGTCTCTTTGTGCTCATTCAAGGCACTGTACACCTGAAAATAATTGTGAAATCAATATCGATTCAGCAAAACTCCAGCCTGTATTTTTAAACAATGCTACTCTCACTCTTACTTGGCCTTGAACTTAGAAATTTATCTACGTATATTACAAGATATGTGACTTGTGTTGTATAAATCAAACATTTGGAACGAACAAATATCAGGTTTTAGTCAGTTTTAAATATACAGGTTGGGGTACTAGTCTAAATACTGTAGTACTGCACAATAAACACAAAGTGTGTCACAATAGAATAGAATATATTTATTGCGTTGACAATATACAGTATATTACGTTGTATTGCAATAGTCAATAATATAAATTTTTTACAGTATTTATCTTAAAAACTAAATCCATTCACTCGACTTTCCATACAGCTGCACACAGGTACACATTCATACACATACAAAGAAACAAAATTCAATACATTACAGCTGATATAAAATATTACTGAAAATTACTAAACTAGAAAATAACCATACCATTTGCCTGTTTTAGTCAAAGCAATTCAAACCAATAATTCAATTTTTTTAATTCTTTACCAAAAACTCACACATTTTAAGAAGTTTTAATTATTTCTGTAAAGTATATAAGGAATAAGAACATGGAAAATATCAAATAATTTTTGTGCTCAATTTGAAAATTGTAATCTTCTTAAAAAGTATTGAGATTTAGAAATGTTTTATTACATTTACTTCCTATTAAATAATTAAAATTTAAAGAATTTGGAGAAATGGCAAGTAGGGTATCAATGATTTAATAGAACCATAAATCAATTACTTAACAAAAAAAATCATTAAAAAATACAAATAACGAAATCTTATAAAAACTAAACATAAACGGATATGGAGGTAATATATTAGATACCTCTTTGAGGCGAGTGTTCAGAACAGGCTCAATGCGCCGAGAACCAGTCAGCTGGCGCACAGCTCCAATACGGTACCAGACAGCTGAGTGCGGCTGAGAGTTCACCAACCTACAAAATGTGTGTTATATAATGTAGTGAACCAAATATTTTGTTTTGGGTTTTTGATATATCTTGTACTGCTTACAACCCTAACAGAATACTACAGCAGGACTTTACCCATACCAAGGATGTTACGTGCATTGTGTATGCTCTTGCAGTGGATACAAAGACAAAGAATATTAATTGTGTTTAAAAATATGTATAATCACATTGTACAGTCCACATGTTTTTACAGTAATTAAGTAAAACATTACAGAAACAAATGTTTTTAAAGTACCTAATTTAAACAAGTTAAGTGTGCTGCTTTTACTTTCTCACACGAATCTGCTTTTACAGCAATGATAAATTTAATTTATTTGACTTCATCCTCCTGAATTGTTGACATTTATTGTGAACAGTTGGCATTTGTTTTTAAGATGAAATACAGGAAATTTAATTTTTATGAATCAATTTTCTATACATAAATACACATTTTGATGAATTATTTCAAGTAGATTTAATTATTTAATTGGTTTATGGCTGCATTGTCTTCTAACAATAACTTGGCAGCATCTGGAGAGAAAGAAAAAAAGAGATTGTTTCCAAAACAATACATGTATTTTTTGAGTCAATAAAATAGATAATGGCATACTGACATGACTATAAAAATATCTTGATACTGTAAATTTAGAATTTCTTAAAACAAAAAAATGTACATAATCTAAATTTTAAAATCTCTTTTAGCATACAGATAAAATTATTTTAACTATATAGTTTATAAATGGTCACTAACTTGGCAGCAGCTAAGACAGCTGCTTCTTCATCACTCACTCCTGGGAATTTTTTTACTTCTCTCACGAACTCCACCAAATTTCCTTTGTCCAGTTTACCTTCTTTAAAGAAGTTACGCTCCAACAACATCTTCTGGCCTGAAACAGAATAATGTGCATGTTTCATTATAGTGCATATAACATTGTCATCCTCCATCCCATTTACCCATTATCTTAAAAATGAAATTTAAAATAGTTCCCTAAAGAAAATTTGTTTGGAAATGCCTTATATTTAGTCCACTTAATATTTGCGATTGTAAATTGAAAATGATCATTTGATATGAGACTGTGTTAAAAATACAATGTCAAGATGACAATTGATGTTAGTCAGTAGTAAGATGGCTGCATTGGGTTGTAGATGCTGCATTCTACAGCATTAACAGTCACCACTCTGGATTATAGTAGTGACAATGGTAAAGTATCAAAATTCCCCATATTTTTGTAAAATTTAATTTAAAGATTTAAAGTTTTTAATAAAAACAACGATTAAAAATATATATTTTTATTAATATGTGTTTTATTAATATGGGTGTATTAATATGTTTAATTTAGTTTTTTGGCAATAAAATTTATCAGATATATCATCATATTTTCAATATCTACATTTCCATTTAATTCAATTAAAAAAATTAAAAGTACAATAATTTATAACTTTTTATATAGTCAATATTAAAACTGTCCAATAGTAAGAAGACAATGATATTGATTCATGATAGACAAGATTGTATGTGTGTTAAATTTATGAATTGTTTAGTTTCATTTTATAAAAAAATATTCAAAAAAACTATAATTCAAACAATGAATTTAATGTGATTAATTAAGGAGGCAATGTACCCAAAAATTGAGTTTTTGAGAAAAAAAATTGTATTATATATTTTTATTCCCAAACTATTTGGAAATAAGTATTAAGCGTTGGTTATGCATTTTCAATTTCAAAAGTGTGTCTTTTAGATTAAAATTCATTACTGCGCAGAGCTGATTTTTCTCCTCCAGGCGTCTATTGGAAGCAAAACGCTTCATATTTATAATATATCATATATAAATTAATTACTAATGTACTGTACTTCATTTCTGTATTTAGTTTACTACTACGTTAATTTAAATGATTTAGAACCATTTTCCTACTTTATTTTTTTTATACTGTATGTACCTATTGAATCAAACAGTTGGCCAGCAGCTGTCACTGATCAGCTGTTAGTTGTTGTACTCATACATAACCTTACTTTGTGACTGATTCACTGTTCATGTTGTGTTTTGTGGTTCAGTGTAGTGATTTAGTTTAGTACTTTTGTGTTAGTCAAAAAGGAATCAACTAAAAAACAGTATTCAAGAAGTAAAGTTGGTAAGAAAAACAAAGCTGCATTGGCAGCAGCAAAACGTTGGCAAAATGTGAACAAATCAAAATGAAAAAATTGAAAAAAAAGTATTATCTATGGGGCTGGCCTCTTTTAACTGCAAAATATGTAAGTAAAATGTAAAATACCTAAGACAAAACAGTTTATGTAAATAGTCTTACTTTTTCATTATAAATAAACATCTGATGTTTTTTGCGATTTACCATAAGTTTGATTTTCCTGTGTTTTTCATCACGTTTTACAGCATAACTTTTTTATTTTTTAAGCTAGAGAGCTAAAATTTTGTACATACGATCTTCAATATATTGTGGACGAACTGCAGCATGGAAATCAAAATATTTTTAGCCATACTCCTAATATCATTTTTTGCATTCATCGAAAAATTATAATTTTGTAAAAAAATGTTAATTATATGTCAGTTATTTATTTTATAACAAATCAAAAACCATGCTACAGTTTGTATATCTATTTATTAGCTTTAAAAATTTTTTAAATCATTGCAATACAAAAGAAGTTATGCTGTAAAACATGGTTTTTTAATTTTTTTCCCCTTCCATCGAAGGGGTTGGGGTGGGGGGCTAATAACACATTTTCTTTCTAGTTTTGTACTGAGGAACACTTTATAAATAACAGATTTTTTAGAGACAAATATTTAAAAACCCGTTTTGGGTACATTGCTCCCTTAAATAACTCATATTACTTATTAGCATATTAGTATTTGGCATAAATTACATTTTCTGCTTACTTATTATTTTTTTTCATAATTAAAAAAAGGTTCTACATTTTCAAAATTTTATTTAATCCACTTCCATTTGTTATAAAATACAATCAAAATTCATCATTAGTTTAATCCCCTTTGGGGTTTTTTGAAGACAGCCCTAAAACAGATATTATACCACTAAAATTCAAGATTAAATTTTTGGAACCACCACAATATCTTCTCCTGTTCTATATGTCTGGAGAAAGCAAAATATAAAAGAAGAATGGAATGTTGGAAATATTAATTTGTGTAAGAACATAGTGCAGAATGTAGGCTCTCTAGTAATCTAAAGGGAGGTAAAATACTAAATCATCTGTAAACCAACAACCATAATTTTCAATTTTAAGAACTATTCCCTTCCATAAGAAAGTCTAAATGTTCACTTATACATACTTACTTTGTTCACCTTGCAGAGGTCCCAGCTCCAGTTGCTGTTTGTTACGCGGACGCAGTGCACTGAGTCCACACCAGCCACGGTCTGCCGCATAAGCGAAAAACACAAGGATTGGAAAGAGAGCAAATGTAACTGAAGCTTCCCACAGATCTACGACATTGGGGGTCACAAAACGTAGGATCACCAGAAGCCAGATGTAAGCAAAGAAACTGAATAATCCGGTCACGATAAATACCTGTTAAACAAGTGCTAGTTACTAAATGTATACATATCACAAATTCTGGAACTTATACACTCAAGAATACTTGTCAAATCTATACATGATTATTCTTTAAATAAAATAACTATATTCTATAATAACATGATTATTCTTCTGTGAATTATTTTTAAAATGCCCAGTTTTCATTATCTCTGTATACATTAGTAATTTAGAAAATCGGAAATGGTAACAAGATTATGGCCTTCAACTTAGTACTGCTTTCAATTTGATTAACATTTAAGTTAGAAACTGATCACAGATGTAGAGAAAACTTTAGAGGAATATTTTCAAATGAAAGAGCCACAAAGGATTAACAAACTGTTAAGGTCTTCTACTACTCAATGTGTAACTTTTTCTGCAGTCCATTTAGGTGAGATTTGCTGGTTCTCTGTTAATTAGTCTTAACATAATGTAATACTAAAGTTGTTGTTTTCATGTGAAAACTTGTAATAGTGTAATATTGATATCGCTACCAATTAAAAATTCAATCCTTTATCAATTTCCAGCCATTAAGTCCTATTCTCTTCCATTTAACACCTCTACTTTTATTTAAATTTCTATTTATCACTCAAATAAATAAAGATAGTTCTAAAACATATAATAATAATAATTTTTCTACTATAGCCCAAAAAACACAATGCAAAGTTTTTATTGAATCTTTTTGAAAACTGTTCATTAAAGACTGTGGGAATACTTTCCTGGAAGTGAAAACCTTTTTAGAAAATATGACTTCTTTTTTAAATGTTATTCAAACATAGCTAAAATATTATTCAAAATACCAGTCCAACACAATAAGGGTGATTCTGATATTTAAGGGCAAACTCCATCAAGCCTATGTATGACTTTTCGTATCTATTTTTTATAATAGTTTAAGATTGTACATCATTTTTGCTGATCTTCCACAAAATAAATGCAAATTAAGAGAATTTTAGTCATATATGGGCTCAGTTTAATAATTGTGACTGTAACTGACCTTGAACCGCGCAATGCGCCGGGTATCTCCAACCTCCAGAGCGAGCATGCAAACACTGGTGATAATGAGCAAGTTGTATGCAGCAGATCCAACGATGGTGCCTGGACCTAGCGCGCCCGATTCAAAGTTATGACCTACGATTTCCACCACTGATAGCAGTATTTCAGGAGCTGACGTGCCCAACGCCATCAGGGTGAGGTTGGCAACAGTGTCGTTCCACACACGCACCTCCACCACCTCTGGCTCATCCTCTCGCAGGCCTGCCACTACACCACCCACTGAGTTGTAGCTACCATTCTGCAAAAATGATGATATTCTTTACTCCTGTACATGATCATTCGATGAACAAACTGACTTCACAAATTTTAATTTATAAAATCAGTCAGGATTGACATGAATTTAATTTGAATTCATATTTCTATTCACAGAGTTAAACCATACTTTAATAACTAATTTTAATTCTGTTTCATTTAACATTTCAAGCATTTAACTTTCACTATAAAAGTGTAATTTGGGTTCTATTACTTAGCTATATTACAATTAGTAAATTAGGCAAGCCTAAAAAGAGAAATAAATACCATATTATCTTATTTTGAGCTAAGTATCTATGTGCAGTGATTCTGGTTACAAAGTTCTATTATTGTTCTTATTTCATTAACTCAGTATCGCAGCAGGGCTACTATGACTATGTATATAGAAATACTTACATACTTACGTGAGTTTTATCATGTGTATTTGTATAAGTGGAAGTGCTGTTAGCTATGTATTTGGAAATACTATGTTCTGTACATCTTTACTTGTGATTGAGTGACAGAGTGCATGTAGCTTAACTAAAGAAGACAGTAAGTCTACTTTTCCTTGTAGAAGAAGGGCCAGAAAAGACAAAGAAAGGGACAGATGAAAATCAAGGTCCTCTTATCATATTATTTCTTTAAGTAAAAAACATTTTATAGCAAATGAAATCCAGACCATTTAAGAACAATATTGTATTACATTGAAATAATCTTAATATAATAAATGATGATTGTCAGTTACACATGATTTAACTTAATTTACTTTAAGTAGTAAGTACATTTACTAAAAATATAACTCCCATTTTATTTAACAGAGGATTAACAATTGAAATTTATTGCAGCTTAACCATGTTGTAGTGCCTAATTAAATTTGTTGCAAGAAATGGACTAAATGTAATAAGTTGTAGAAGTTCACATTATTTATTTAAAACTAAGGTCCTTTTAAATTGTGCCCTGGACTGTAACTAACTAGCACAAAGACTGGTTAACCCTTTAACTAGCATGTATCCATTTAGCTATATCATCTGGGATGTGTTTATTCTCAGTTGTGTGACACTCATAGCCAAGTGAAGGTTCAAAACTTCTCAAACTCTACATAATGGCTAAGCCAACCATTTGAACCACCACTTCTCATATGAATTTAAAAACCAATTTCACTGGAACACAGCCCCAAAAAAGTGTTTTAATGAAACCATGTCCCCAAATGCATGTTTTGTACTAATTAATTCTGTCAAAAAGATATCAAAAATGGAAGACTGTAGGAAAGTCAACAACCAAAACGGTTGTATGTATTTCATGCCAGTTCTAGAGTTAATGACCTCCTCCAAGCTTGAAAATATGTACAATTTTTGTACTAGTACAAGTACTTGTAACCCATACCCAAAAGAGCTTCACAGTCTTTATTATTATAATTCTACAAACAAAAAAAACAATAATTTGGACTATCTTGAGAACCGCTCACAATTTAAGCTATGATTGAAACCTTTTTGTGTTTAACATAGCTTCTTAGCAACTAACATTGGATATAATTTAAGATTTATAAAGTATAAAATATTGGTGCAAAGAGCTAGCTATCTATACTCATAATCAATCTTCATAGAAAATGGCATGCTATAAAAAAGTTTTCTTAATAAAAAAACAAAAGTGCATCAGTGTGTTTTTCTAAAAAATGTTGATAAGAATAATGCTGACTTCAACACTTTCTTGCCTTATTACTATACAACATGATTCTGACCTAACATCAATGCAAAGTTATCAATTTGATTGTATAATACACCTGTGTATTACTGATTTATGCTGCATGGTGTAACAAATACAAAATTGAAGGACACTATCTGTTTATTATCATTTTCATTGCGGTATGAAACATCATGACTTTAAGACTGACAGAATTGAAGATGCATCTGTTAAACTATGATCCTTTCTAGCTATTACCACAGCAAAACACATATATCAACTATTTAATACAGTATACCAATAAAATAGTTGGTCAAATACTTTTTAAGAGAGAAATCATCTCTAAAGTAATAGTATTTAGAAACAAACTGTTATTTGTTAGTATACAAAGTAACTTTCTTATAACGATGTTTGATCGCCATGTTTGCAACAGTCACCAGTGTTGGGTAAAATAATGAAATATACTGAAATATTTATGTTTTAAGGTCTTACCATATATGCTGAACAACTGGCAATGGAGCTACTATAGATTTTTGTTTTATGGTTTAGTCATAAATCTTGATGTGAAATAAAAAACTTGAACTTCAAATTCCCTACCTCATATGTTAATAACATATCAAAGTTAAAGTTGCTTATGACCCTCAAAGTCAGAACTGTCAGTTGTCCGTATTAACCAATCTAAAGAAAATTCCACCCAGTGTCTCAGTAATGGTAGTATGACAGTATTATAAACAGCAATTTTTGAACCAGCACTGTAATAGAAGAGTGAGACGGACAAAAATCTTTTTACCAAGGTATACTTTAAGTAATAACTTTAACGTGAAATAAGATTTCACCCAGTGCCTCAGTCAGTAGTATGACAGTATTACAGACCATATTTGCTGATTTATGAATGATAAAGTAGGTTTCACACTAGATAGGAAAGAAACATTAGGGATAGAAAGATAGGGATCAACCTGTAAAACTTTGTCTGTAAAACATGAGAAAATAATACTAGAAACTTTTATTCGATCTAGTCATTTAACCACAATCAAAGTTTTGGTTGACATTTTCCAAACATTCTATACCTTTAATACATAAAATAAAAAAAGGAAGAAATCAAACTACTCATTCCATTTCCAACATGAAACCTGAGATGATGGATTTACTCCATTTTCTTTAAGTCAAATCCTGGAGACACCATTAAGCAGTTAGAACTGTTATCATCAGAAGTAACCCTATTATCAAGAATCTTTCCTGAAACGCCATTTTTAGTTGCAAGTGTAGATTTAAGAATGTTTCTTTCAGTTTAATATCTATATAGAGTTAGTTAATATCTGCAAAAGAGCAATTCAGTTTCTTTACTTACCTTACGACATCATTACTAAACAGTCTTTATGTGTGTTTAAAGATCATTTTTTTATTTTAGATTTGTCATGTTTTATTTTTAAAAGCACTTTTTCAACAAAAACATACTTTTGAGTAACTAATACAGCACCACAAAATAATAAAAAATCTGCTGTTTTCAAAATGAATTTCAAAGTTACAAACTAAAAAATATTTTTTTTAAGTAAACCTTAATTTTTATTATTTTTTATACCATCTCATCTGGTCAAATAGAAAAAAAAGAATGATTGAAATCTGGATGAAAAGAGTGAGGGTTAAATTGTTCCAACCCTTTTAATATATGTAAATTTTGTTCATTAATACTTTGAACTCTAAATTTATTAATATACAAACTAATACTTTCTAACACAAAATTGTGAATTATATTGTTAAAAACAGAGTATTCACACCTCAAACTCTTAAAAATTTCTTGATTAGGAAGATCAGTTTATGGCACGTACTTGATTTACAGAGTAATGTGTGAGATTCTTACCCCTGACAAGTCTGATTTTCCATTTTCTGATCCAGAGATTGTAGACACCACTTGGTTCTGATAGACAATAACCAAAATCAGTGAAAAGTCAAAATCAAATCAGCTGTTTCGTGCTCAGGCAGTTGGCAGCCCTTCATGCAAAGAGGTAAGAGACGTGAGCCAAGCGTGACAGTGCATGGTGCTAGTTGTATGTAGTGTTATGAACGAACATGCCAGTATATTACAAATGGCAAGACCAATACAAGAATCAAAGCAGATATGAAAATGAGACATCCTGATAAAATGTAACTAACAAGAAGAGTAGAAATAATATTTATGAGCCAAGGAAAATCAGAAGACAAAGAACAGTTTACATTTTTATCACAACTCAAGTGATAACAAATGTACTATAGGATCCCAAACTGGCATTGTCTACAGTGAAGTAATCAATTACATGCACTCTCCAAGAGCCACCCTTATGTTGCTCTAATGCATTTTACAAAAAGCTAAATGAAAATCTCAAATTATTAAAGATAAATAGAAATTACATCCAACTGATGCATTATTAGATCATAGATATAATCATGTTCCTATTAGAAGTATGTTTTTATTTATGGTTAAATTAAGCCACCATAAGAAATAAGCAAAAAGAGGAAACATTAAGTTCATTATGCCCAGTAAATATATACACATTAAATTCGTATAGATGACAATAGCCTAATTTAATTTCAATAAACAGTGAATCACAAAGAGTACTTGATCCATACTACTCTACTGGTATATAGCTTGTCTGACTTGTGTATATGATGCATTTGGCCTTCTATCACTTAATACCATACAGGCAGATGGATATAATTAAACATTTAACAACTATTTATCAATACTTGGTTTACCATGTTTAATAAGAAAAATCATTCACATTAATAAAAAAATCATATTGGTGAAGGGAATATAACAATATAACAAGTACATTTACATTAAAAATAACTGTAAAGAAATGGACATGATAAGAAATATTGTTATATGGTTTTTCAACTCTTATACACATAAAATACAATAGTTAGAAGAAAAGTCTTAATACTTTAAATATTATATAATTTAAGAAGACACTTGTTTCTTTAAATTATACATGTTTGAGTAGGTAAAGTTAAATCTTGGAACACATAAGAGGAAAACAAAAACATTATAATCTTGATTGCAAATGAAATGGAGGGAAGGTAATGACAGTAAAATTATGTCGTAGTTGTTTTGAGGAGATGAATAGTACTCCTGGGTATTTGTAATGAATGGGCTTCAGACACGGAGTCCGAGAGTCAATGAGTCAGGATTACGTCAGAGGGATAGGCCAAGGTGAAGACACCCACAGTTCTCTCCAACTGTGAGGGCTTGAACTACTTGACACTTGGCTGGGAATAGCTCAGGGATTCTTCACTACAGTTACTCCATATTTCATTTGTATCATAGTAACAGAGAGTCTTAAAACTCTGATGCACATCCATACCCAAAACACACCAGCCTTAAATGGTAATACAAACACAAAAATAATATAAACTTACAAACATAAGAATATAAAAAGTAAACAGATTACACCTGCAGTGGCGTAACTAACATGTGGAATGAGGGGTATAGAACAATTTCAAAAGATTTTCAAAAATTATACGTAAACAGCAATCAAGTTGTTTGAAATACAGCCGTTAAATGTTTACTTTGAATTAGGCCTATCTCATTTTTTCAGATTTATTCCATAACCCCTAATGTGGTATGCTCTTCAATCAGATTCATTCCCCCAAAATCAAATTCTAGTTACAGCAATGAAATCCTATGATGAATTGTGTTATAGAATACTTTAAATTGTTCAGAGTTGAGGGGCAGAATGGATTGAACAATTGAAAAAGATTGAGTGAAACTGGCTAAAGAAATGTTTGTGTCGCAAAATCTGAAAAACCTGGTGACAAAAATGTTTTGTTCAACAATATACCACTATTTAATCAAGTCTCGTATAATTGTCAAATCAAATAAAGGCTAATCAAATAAAGGTTAATCAAATGTAGAATTCCATAAGAATTGATTTGGTAACCTGTCCATTCTCTAGTTTACATTAATGGCATTATATAGTTGAAAATCCCAGTGAAAAACTACTAAGTTTTTCTGTGGGATACCGGTAAATATAAAATTTACTAGATTTGTGGGTGGAAGAAGGCAATTAAATGTTTTTTTTTGCTTTATCTTGATCCTTTGACACATTATAGACAGATTTTTAGATAGTTAAATATTTTAATAATTGTAATCTGCTTGTATGTATTAGAAACACCTGTTTTTGCATCAAGTATCACACACATGAATATAAAAACACTGACCATAGCTATAACACTAGATCTAAAGATACATTTTCTGAAAGCTACAGATTCTAACTCTTGTATTGGACTCCAGGCTTATCAGGTTCTTTCATTAGATATAAGATTACAGAAAATCTGTGTAGAATTTAAAAGTTAATTGGAGACATTTTTAATTCAACATAGTTTTTATTTATTGGTAGAACACTTTGTAATAGCAAATAATCTACAATGACTTCTCTTCAGCCTATATTAAACATCACCTAAACCTGTTTAAACTGACTCTTTATGCCTGCCTTTATACGACCCATTGATGGACATGTTGATGACTGCAACACCTGATGGCCAATTGGAAAAAAAAACAAGAACCGTACTTAGTAAATACCAAGTGAACATTTAAAATATGTTGAACCTTTAATACATAATATTAAAATAAACAGAGATTATCCTACCTCCTCCCCCCACTTTGAAATATGAGATGGGTTTGGGCTCTCAATATACCACTTGAAAAGAGTATTGCTCTTTTCTTGATTCCAGCTGAATAGATTCGCTATGAACTAAGATATCACTGGTGCCGGCCAACTAGACAGAAGTAGCACTTCATCAATAATTCGATTGTGATGCTGCAAAATTATACTAGCCACTTTGTGATGTATCAGATGGCATTGTATGTCATTTTTACATAATATGAAGTATAATATATTCTATTCACAAAGTACATCTTTATCAAATTTTATATTTTTTTAAGTCTAAATATAGAAAGACAACATCAACAACAAAATTATATATGAAAAAGCCTTTATATGTCCGCCGATAGTACGACTCTTGTCACCGTAATATACATACATTATATATGTTTGACCAGCAAAAGCGCAATGTGACCCTAATCCTGGGAATACAAATATCGAATACCTTAAAAGTAGGTAGGTAGTAATACAGAGATAGAATCAAACGTTTTGAAATATCTTTAATCTGTGGAAGTATTCTTGTATATACGTTTTGGACAACGTCTAGAGAAAGTCTTCAGCACTTACCTTCTTGGACTTGGTCTTAGCGAGGTAGACTTTGCGAGTGGTGCTGGTTATGACTTCAATGGATGACATGAAGACATCAGTGACAATGGCAACACCCAGGAAGAAGTAGAATAAGGCTAGCAGATAGATGATAGCACGGAAAGTCAGGTTCCAGGACCTCTCGTCTAGTATGGGCAGGATAAGAGCTGGAGGACACACATCTGGTGGCCCCCACTCATAGTATGAGGTGTTCCCATGCGTCATTTTTCTGAAAAAATAAATCTTTGCTGATAAACCTCTCTCGTATTTATTTAGAATCTACTGTCCAAGCTAGTTCCTTTCCTCTAATCACCCAAAATGACAGTACCCAAACAGAAGATTGATTAGATTCCATTCAGTGGCAGTTTTTACTGTTTCAAATCTCTAAACCCTGCTTAACACAAATATATTAAGGCTTCTTGTATTAGACACAAGAAGTCAGTCAAATCAGTCTGCAACAAGATCAAAAAGATTAAAATTTAATTCATTTCATTTATTTATATCGTGGATTTGGTATTTCTAGATGTTCTCATAGTGTCCAAGCATAACAAGAATAAAACTGTCCATACAAATTGCAGTTTAAAATTTGACAACAGACAAAAATTAATTTACAATGTATGGAAAATTAGATGTTAACTAATATTTTTTTCAATCTGGACACCCTTAATACTCGAATTTTTAACACTACAAAAGTTATGTAAGTTTCTCTTATGAAGGTCAGTTTTTAGACCTGGAAAGAATGGAAAGAATCCCCCATACTTCTGAAACTTGTTCTCTCTTGAGGTTATAACACACATTGAGGACCTAGGCATCCTTGAAACAGTAAAGATTATTGGGAAGCCGCTCCATCTTCCCAACTCATATTATATCTTTGCATCAAGTCCATTTGGGGCTTGTAACATGTCATCGTCCGTCCTCATTAGGATGTCAGGATGTTCTAAGGTATCCCTAAAGTCAGGAGCATTGAGAGAAATCTCCTTCAATCATATAACCCATCCTATCCCATACAAACAAAAGGGATGAATACATAGATTTGTTCTAATATGGGCCCTTCAGAATTCTTGGATTCAGGGACTGCAAGTGGTCAACTGAAAAAGTCTAAAGTCTGTTCATAAAATAAAATTTACCACTTAATCACTTGACCACAGCGACAACTCCAATTCTATGGAATCAAACTGAATCTTGAATATGTATTTATAATGTTAGAAATTCTGGGAAAATTCAAATAACAACTGAAAGTGAATCTTTCCATGCATTAAATTAGTACAAAACTACAAACACAGTATGTAGTAGAGCCTACCAAAAGGAAACAAGCGCGAGATTGTGTAACAACAACCTGTGTTTAGTGCATAGTGCTATAAACGGTCAGACCTTGAAACGTGGGAGACCGGATTTACATTACTACAGAGTGGAGTGGAAGGTATCAGGAGGCACTCCCACGCAATCACACTAACCTTCTGGCTTTGTTTTGTCTTTGTCTGCACTTAAATAGCTCACAATATTTTATAACGTTCAGATATGCTGTAGGCATACAAAAGAGACATGCCGCATTTAAATTAATGTTATTAAAATAATTGTTATAGTCAATCGAACTTAAAGCAAAAATAATTTATATGGGGTTCGGAAGGTGGTGTTGTGATATAAGAAAATACTTCGGAATACGTCAATGAAGTGCCTATGCATTGTTCAGAAGTATATTTAAAATTAAGGAATCTAGAAAAATAATTGTTTACTTCTTAAAAGTTATGTCAGCGGCAGAGGAAATAAAATGCTAGCTATTGTTTGGAATTTCGATCAAACAGCAGACAGAACTCCGTAAGAGTTGCGACTTTTTGAAGTCCTCAAGCGCACGAAAGTGATTTAACATAGTCCACAACTGGAAAGAGTTTTTTAAGTTGATTATTGAAAACATAGTGCTCATTACTCTTCGATAGCTCCTAATGCTGATTAATGTGCTCCCTCTGGATAAGTCCCATGGAAGCATTATTAAGTCACCAAAATATTATTAGGTCCCTTTCACAGTCTGTCATGCTTCATAAATCTTTCAACTGCCGCAGACAAACAATTCATGTGTAATACTTTTTATATTCTTTATCTAAAAGAGGTTACAATTGCAGGTAAGGCGTGTGCAGGCTTTGATTGTATTACTTGCAAAAGAGATAACTCATCCAATGCTATAAATTGAGGAATGGAAAAGGCGAGCGCTCGGAGTGCCATCTGTGGAGTGAAAGGCTAAAGTATCTCAAGTAGTAAATATTATGAATGGTAACAATCAAGAGCTGTGTGGCGCAGCCCCTAGCGTCGGAGCTCAGAACTATCTGAAATAACCTCCCTTACCTAAGCACACCAAGACCGTACAAGTGATTTATCCTCTGTGTAACTAATACAATCAAAGGTACAAGTAAACCACAACACTAGACACAATGGCGCCCGGTAGCAATGTTCTAACACTGAAAACAGCTGTCGTAATTTTGACAAATAAAGGTAGAGTGTTAAATTGCTTTTTACAGAAAACATTTTCTATGTAAGAAATAAATGTATTTATGTAACAATTTACCAATATTACATGTAATTGTTGAACTTAGTAATTGTCCAGTGAGCTAATTATGTCTCCAAATCGGCCAGAGAATCTTAAAATACAAGTAGTGTATTTAGCTGTATATGATTCAGAAGCAATATTCCAATGCTCCAAGTCGGTTTTATTGATTACAATATAATATTCATCTATATATTCATATAATATTAATCTTTCAGTATATTAATAAATTGAAAACCGTAGAAAAACATGTTTATACAAAACATATAGCAGGTATTGCTAATATAAGTTAGTTTAATGGTAACCAGATAAGCTATTCTAATTATTATTTCAATGTAATTGATCATAACTGATTTTTTAATATATTCTAAAGTTTTGATCGTATGTTGTTGGCTTGAGATGAAACGAAATTTCAAAAACACATTTGTCTAAAATGCTACGATCAGGTTAATAATATACAGGTACATCCAGAGCTCTAATCACGTAAAGTTCAGAGCTCTCAGATAAATTAATGACCACGAGTACTGTATAATCTGCGAGCTTGTCCTTTATTGACCTACTTCTCTGAGGTTACCAGTTTGCACATTCTTCACTCGAAGGCAATCAGGTTCTATGACAGATGATTCATTTATAGCTCAAGAAAATAGTTTATTACATTATGATGGAAATTGGAAACGTTTAAATACTAGAGTAAATCATTATTGTCGTTTTTATATTTGCAAAACAAGTTTCATTATGGACGCCTCAACACTGCCTTTTACGGAGTGAGAGGGAAAGTTTTAGGTCATCGCCCATACCACTAAGGTTATCCAGCAGGCAAACGGGCGGAATACGAGTAAATAAACCGATATTACGCAGTATCGAAGGATCCGACAAAACTTAAAGAAAGTCTTTACCGAACTAAAACTTTTTCACGAATTAGTGAAATTGGTTGGTAGCGCAAAATGTTCCTTTTTTATGCGTATTAATATTGTGGAAAGTTTCAGGTTTACCTACGAAAAAACAAAACATAATGAGAATGACTGATAATGATGGTCGCTTGTCATGAATAATCTAACTTTTGAAAACACTGACTTTAACATTGCTGACCTTTGACTTTGTGATCACCAAATTAATAGAGTTCTTCCAGGTCTGTTTGACCTTTATCAGTCGGACAGCAGATATACGACATGAGTTTACGAAGGACCTGTTGGGTCTTTAATAACAAATTAATATTAATTTAATGGTAATTATTATGGTTATACGCTAATTAAACCCAATCAATATCATAATGGGAGATACAAGATCTTAAATTAATGCTTCAAGCTTAAACGTTTGGTGCCGAAACATTGCCCTCAAATCCTTCTGTTGAACTTCTCCTCTGACCTCCAGAGGGCCTATGAGTAGGATGATACAGCAGGGCACATTAACAAGCATTTCAAACACCAATATAATGCTGTCCAATCGTCGCATAACTTTTAATAACTCCCGATAATAACATTATATTTAATTATCAATAAAATTACTCTTCGATCGGAAAATGCACAAGTTATTTAAGCGCTATGTCATCGCAAATTATCCTGCCATTTAACCACACAATAGATTAACCAATTGTTACGAAATTAAGCGTACAGAGTAGGTCGCCCCTCCGGCTTTATACTGTCCGAACATCATTTAGTAGACGACAATGGTTGTACAGCTGTGTTATTACAGTTACAGTTGCTCCTTAATGGACAGGACATCAAACGCACGAAGTCTATTCCATAAGCATGCGCACCGTTAAGCTATTGTGTAGCTCCTAGATCGTTTTGTAGGTCTTTGGCGCAAGTGCTGGTGTTTCCGCTTCCGCCTAGCGTTTGGTTTGTTAACAACGATTAGAGTGAGATTAAAGCTCGAGGTATTCATTTCAATCTTAGATCTGCAAGCAGTCACCAGCATTTACTGATATTTGGCGTAACAGCCGTTTGATAACACAACACAAACATCTTAGTTCTTTTAATATAACCAATTAATACTAACGAAACGATTAGGTAATTTTGGTATACGATATAATGTCGCAAGAAACGTGGGAACGCAATAATGCAATAATGTGCTTCAAGATTGTTTGATCCAATGTGTGTTTTCTAAATTGCCTTCATGGATTATAATGTAATAAATTTTGGTTACAAAAAACTTGGATTTCCCACAAGTTTGATTATATGTACAACAAATGTAATAAGCTAATATACAGAGGTGCTGAAAAGTAAGGGAATGGCTTAATAGTTTTGTTATTAACTGAGCTACATGATTAAAACATTTAAAACTCAATTGGAAACTAAAATTCAATTTTTTACGTTCTTACTACCTCCGATGGGGGACCGTCTACGAGGAGTCAGTAGGTATTTTAAAATGTAAGCATAGGTTGATATGCACATCATTTTTAAAATCTGGTCTAGTAAAAAAGAATGCCGCAATCCGTACTTCAAAACGAACATTCATTTAAACATGTCAGTTATTCAAAGATTAAAGTAAGCCGTACATATAATCTGAACATATGGAATTTTTTGCAGTTAGTTTAATTTGACTACATTTAAAATTTGTCTGAGTGGGTTGTAACGGTATGAACATAAAAATTACTCACTGTGAATGTTACAGGAGATGTCCAAATTGTTTTAAAGGCAACATAACAACCAAATTAATTATTCTTGAAATGGATAAAACCTTAATGTGTTGTTTGTTATTGTTGTACTAATGGCCAAAGTTCAACTGATGGAGAAGTGAGCTATCTCTAAGAACATTCCATCACAGGTGGGAATTCCCAAATGATAATATGGCTACAAAAATATAATGAAAATTTGGGTCTCTTAATCCAAATGATCCCTTTAGGAATAAAGCACTCGAAATGTCCTTATAATAATTTCAATGAAAATTCGAAGAGAAAAATCTTTTAAAAATGGCTCCTTACTAACATTGATTAATAAGGAAATTAACTAGTCACTAGCTTTAAATTAATTCAACGATTGTTTATTAACACAGTACCGGTTCCAAAATCTTCAGCTGAATTTCACGAATTATTTAAAAAATCTTTGAATAACTGTCATTTTTAAATGGATAAATAAATCATTTTAGGTGCAGTTTTCAGCATTCTTCTTTGCTTCACCAGCCCTTAAAAATGAGTACAAATCAACCTATGCTTACATTTATAATTATCTTCTGACTCCTCGTGGGCCATTCCCTATCGGAGGTAGAGAATTACTAAGAACTTTATTTTTAGTTGCCAATCGAATTTTCGAAAGTTTTAATCCTGAAATCTAATTAATAATACAACTATTAAAAAGTCTCCACAATTTTTAGCACCTCTCTATAGATTGGCCTAAATCAATGGAATGACTATTAAGACTGATCGTCATATATGAGCTTTAAACAAAAACCTTATTATTTAGAAATATCTGGTTGTTCACTACCAAAGTATGTAAAATTTAGTATGTTAACTATTATAGTATGATACATCTACATATTTTAGTAAGTTTAAGGGAAAATCATCGCATACCGCTAATATTCCATTTTTCCTCCACTCCTTTTAAAACAAAAATTTCACGAATACACCTTTTACAAGCTTAGATTGTGCGTTCGAAAAAGGTGAACATTGCAACAATTCATTTTCATTATCTGTATACTTACTTACTGCCGGGGCGTAACAAATCTCAGTCGATTCTTTGCCTCGTCTATGAGCCTCTTCCACGCCACCCTGTCTTCCGCCAGATCCACAGATGGAGAAGTAGATGCGTAATGATACAGTAATGATATACACTATCATTATCTGTATATCATAATATAAATGGTCTCAAAGCTTCAGGCATCAGGATACCTGACCTGGTGAACTCGATGTGGTCTTCTACAAAAACACAAAACAGACAGTGCTACAACTGATATAAAATATTGTGTACAGGCGGTGTTAGTAAATTCTAACAAACGTCTGTCCAATATCTTGTTGCAGAGATGTCCGATGGAACCATCAGACCGTATCGACTGTGGTGACCACAGGCCGTGATGGGTGTGGGGCATGGCCATTGAACCATCCAACTCACAACAACAGCTTGGGTAGTTGGGTGAGCCGCTTCGCTCGCTACATAGCGTGACTCCCCCCCCCCACCATCAATGGAAGAGACACGACCTCCATGGTGCGGTGAGAGAGGGAGCCACCACCGGTGGTCATAACATTGTGAACGACTCAATCGAAAACAATGTGTTCTGTCAAGACGAACTGTCGAAGGTGTATTTCCAAGGTCAATTGATTGAGAACACCATGTGCACAGTGTCATTGCAACTTCAATTGCAATATCCGCGCACATATGTCCCACCTACAGTTTCCTAACTGTTTGGTGTGTGTTTTTTTTTTTTTTTAATTATAAACAGTGACGATATTTTTAATAAATTAGTCTTTGAATGAAGAAAACTACATACAACACTTACAAATTTGAAATGTGTAATTAATTGAACTTTTGAACTTTTGACGAACTCACTTTAAAAAATGTGACAAATAATACTGATATCAATACAAAATAACAGTCATACAATCAAAGTGCAATATTAACGAATTAAAAAATCATCATTAATATATTTTAATACATTTTGTCCAAGAAAGTTATAAAAATGTTTTAGTTTTCAAAATGTACGTCACTCTTGTACCGAAATGACTAAGATTTGTATTTTATTAATTTATATAACGAGCTATTTTTTTAAAAAGATGTACTACAATTTTTGAGATTGTTTTGGAAAGTATTTAACTACTTTACTTCCCCAATTTCCCTTTATTGGGAATAGAAGGGCACTAGATGAATTTGCAAAGTAAAATGATGTAACACTAAAAATACTGTCCGGTTTATTAAGCTTCCTACCACAGTTGCTATAAACCTGTTAGAAAAAAATATAATTTATATTAGTAATGATTTATATTAGTATTCCACCGCAGAGTATTTAATTCTACCGTGGTAGTAAAAATATCAGCATTTATATTGTGTATACTCTAATATTTATTTGTTCAATGAATTCCATTTATTATTGAAATCGAATTAGTAACTAATACCAGATAACAGAATTTTTTTAGTGTTGTCCCGTAAATTGTACTCCATAGGTCTGGCCATAAGAACGCGCTTTAAACAGTGTTTGCAGTGAGCTGATTGACAGACAACCACTGTTTACAATCTGTCAAAGAGAATGTAGTGAGTCGTAACATTGAAGCCACTATCTCGTCTGTTGTGATTATACAAGTTAGACGTTATCACTCCTGACAGGCGTTATCTTATCTTTCCATCCTAGACAAGATATACCGTGATAATTAAACCACTGATTTAGATAGTTTGGCATTCTTGGAAAATTACACAACAAAAACAAAGGTTGGTTGCAAAATAATAGGCCTAAGTTTTGTTGACAAAATACCATTAAATATTAATATTTAGTATAGTTAAAACTAAGGATTTTAAACGTATTAAGTACTTTTTAACTGGTACGTTAATACATGCTTTTACTCAATTGGCATTTTTAGCGTACGATCAATGTAAAACTAAGAGTATTTTTAAATTTCTACTACTAAACACTTCCAAATGGCATTAAACTAGACTTTCATGATTTTGCAATCCGTATTAACAATACGTAATTTTGTAACCATGAACGGTTTGAGTAATTAAATTAGATTTGTATCCAGGTCTTATAGTTTTATAGTAAATAACAATTTTTATATTCAGAAAGAAAATGCGAAAAAGAATACTAAAAAAGAATCACACATTTTAATGAATTGTGAAAAGGTCCTCAAAATGTGTTAAATGTTTTGCAAGTTAATAATAAAACACTAAATTCGAAGAATATGTAAACTAAACGTAAAATACAAGTAAATTGTATGGTATTCTTGCAACTAACCACAAAGTTCTTTTATTTATTATTTTTATTGATATAGTTATAGGTTATTGTATACTACGGTAAATACGTGCTTAGAACCGAAACATGTCAGCATTAAAGACTGAAATGTTTAAAGGTAGCATGCATGTTTGATTATAAATCATCATTTGTAATCATTTCATGTATGTATACCGTTTTAGCTACAATCAATACAATCGACTTGTTTTGAGAAAGATAAAATATAAATTAATCGTGTTTTATACAATATTAGCTTCTGACAAATAAAAATAGATTAAAACTATTACTTAGTTTCAGTTGAAGGTAAAGATACCGTACCTAATTTATTTAATTTTCTTACATTACTGTGGAAGTCAACCGGATATGTCAAAATCAAGGGAGTTAAAATTGCTATTTTAAACTTTTACATATTACAGCAGAACTACATAAATAGCTCATGAAATAACGCCACACTGTTCTATAAATAGCCGTGAGCCGTGTCCTAGTACAGTCAGACGATGCGGTGTACGACTTCGCTTCGCTCACAACTGGTTTCTGTAATAGCACCGGTCCCAGAACGGAGACCTGAGGCATACCTACACGTTCGTTCTGTGACCAGTATTCCTCTTCTCATTATTTGGACCCTTACTGTTTCGTCCGTAATTCTACCATTTTTGTAACATATCCAAAATTGAAACAACTGCTGAAAATCATGTTTTTTATTCTTTGAGACAAGAACAGGGGTAAAACACTTTTCTGTTGATATTAATACTCGTAATCGGAAGTAGTTTTCTTAACAAACCATACAGTAGTGGAATCAATTATAATTTATACAATTATAAATTAGGTTTCTAGTTCTTAAAAAGCAAAATATATTATGTGGTGCAGCCTTCTTTGATTTTTGCCAGTACCTTTTCGACAGTCTGTAAACATTTGGAAACATATTAATAAGGCTTCCCTTAAATGGCATGGGTTATTTTAAAAAATCAGCTAGCTCAAGAAGAGCTTTGTTTTGCAGAGCTGACGAATTGTACCCGCTCTAAAGCTTATCTTCTGTGTTACAGCAGTGTTTTAGAATTAGCATCCTTAGGAAAGAAAGACCTTTGCGGTCAGAGTATAACAAACCCACGAATAAAATATCCTTTTCATAGTAGTATTAATCATAGCTTTCCCATTATTTATAACCAATAAAAAAATCAAATCGTCATGAAGAAACATATCTTAGTGTACAAATCCGATTCAATTCAGAATACGTTATCAACTTGGGGACGTTACATTACAATTCATATAACGTGCACTCTCTGTTCCTAATTCGGGGTCTTCCTTACGATACGAGCTTACTATATAGTTAAGAAATTCAACAACGATCTGTAATGGTAACGACCTTCCAAAAGATAATACACAAATAAGATTGGACCTTTAATTTATTCCAAAAAAAGTAACTCTTTGTAGTGAAAAAAGAATCTTTTTCATCGTAGTAGGAACTGCAACCTGCGGAAGGACGAAATACTGACCATTCACCTTCTTACCTAGGCAGGTAATTTTCAATTTCAGCTTTGACAGCGTGGAGCTAAACTCAAACAACATATCCTCTTAAACAGAATACACAATCCATGAAGTTAAGAGCTAAAGCCTGACCATAAACATAATATTACATCATAAAATATGAGTTTTTTCAAAGAAGAATGTACTCGTACATAAAATATTCTGCACTAACAAAATATCGTAATTCTAGTGAGACTGCTACTTAAATACTGTAATTTATCTTTTCAACCTTTCATGTAGTTTACGAGGGGTGCAGAAACTTTCATTAGAAAAGAGGTGTTATTTTGATCATACAATGTGCACTAGAAGGTCACATGCCTTCAGACACTGGCGCTCTATAATATAGGAAAGTTCAAACAATGGGAGATAAACAAACATTAATTTATATATTAATTTAAACAAACTCTCCAATAATATAAAGTTTTTTATTTTTGTGAGGCCTTTCGTACTCTTTACAACTTAAGAGTGTGAGTGTGTGAGTCCGAAGATGTACTCATAGAGTACGAAAGGCCTCACAAAAATAAAAAACTTTATATTATTGGAGAGTTTGTTTAAATTAATATATCATTTCCAATAAAACAAGAGCTTCAAGAATGTAAACATTAATTTGTATAAGAAAACACGTCCTTTTTTATTTAAAGAAAGTGATGATGAGTTTTAAAAAAATCACCTAATAATCAATGTCAATAAGAACTAGGTACTAGGAAATTGTGAGAAAACACGATTTTCTACTAAATACAAACATTAGCACGAGAGTAAAAAACGACGTAAGTAAGTTTATTTATTGTCAAAGAATAGTAAAAATCAGGAACTGTGAGCACATCAGTTACTGCGTGTTTGAACAAGTTCCACATCTAGCAGTTATAGCGGATGAGGCGTAGTCGACACGCCCGTAGTAACCAGGAGAGTATACGATTACGAGTAGACTCGGGTGTTACTCGTACTTTCCCTCCACTGTCTCGTCAGTAGCCATGAGAGCGCGTCTACGCAGTGAAAGGACCAAGGTGTGGAGAAATGAAAAATGAAATGAAGCTATCAACATTCGAGTTAAGTATGGCACTGAGCAACAGTTTGGTTTGTTTTGTAGATGATGACTGATTCAGATCACCGGGTGTGTAGAATTGCTGATCTCCTAGAGTGGCGAAGGGGTAAAGGGGTAAGTAGGTCGTTATACACACGCACATCGAACAACCTCAGCAATTCCCAATGATTGCCAGTTGTATCGATTTAGTTTGGATTGAATGTTTGTTGAAATAGAAAGATGAGACAAGATTTCAATATAGATACTAGCCTTTGTAATATTTTCAAGCGGACCAAGGCCAGAATGTAGCCTAATTCTGTGTTACCTATCGCTTCCATTAAACCTTTCGATAAATCAAGTCTTTTAAAAGTATTCAAGCCTCTGGAAGTGAAGAGATTCTAGAATTCTGCGTTGGAAACAAGATTTCAGCGAATTGCCAATATATACAGCCAAGGTCGTAATCACTACGCTTAATAGTTAATGACAATTGCAAGCACCATTTAGAGTTGCTAATAACAGGCTATACCCTACTAGTCCAAAATTCTATGAACTTGAGTTGGCAGTACCTTCAGCTGGAAATGTTGAAGGCAGCAATGGATTTAGGAGGATATAGCAAGCTTGGAAGGATTGGAAATCATGAAAGGATATTTCTATCCACTTTGATTTGTGATTGAGGATCATTGAACTTAATTTTCTTTTTAAATCTCATACATTTTATTATGTTTCACAACTAAAACAATTACATAATTTCTAAACTGAGAAAGAATAATTATGATGAACTCTTCTTCTTTAACTACTACTTAAAAAGCACGACGTTTCGAGAAGTAATATCTACTTTCCTTTTCACGTGGAGTGTTTTTATAGATAGGGAAATTCTATAGATGCAGCTCACTACTTTATTTCATACGTTGAAGGTATTGGTTGCTTTTGGGTTTGGTTTTAAATGGCATCTTAGATCACAATTCCGTGGTTGTTAAATATTCTCTGTGGTTTTTTTTAGTTTTGTACTGATTAATTTATTAAAATATATAAATGCTTAATATTCCGTTTGATATTTCACCACCTGAAGAAGAGAATGGATAAACGTTTTCGAAACGTTGAGTTTCACTTTTGTGGTTCAGCGACACATACTCTCGGATTCTTTTTTAAGAATTCCATGCTATACACAAACGACCCCTGGTGAAGGAGAATCCCTTTACTTTTAGAAACCCCAAAGGCAAATTTAGTACTATCACAGTTTAGTACTATCCACTTTTCATTTGGATGGAATGTCTTTACGAAATCACTAAAATGTCAATAGCCAAAATTATTTGTTTGTTTTTTTATATTAACAGCTTGGCAACGACAACGATGCCAATGGCGAACGACACTGAACATTTCCAGTGTGTGCTATGTTTAACATATGAAGTCAAGTTTTGACAGAAAAGTACTAGTGAGTGCTGTTAATTATGAATATAAGGTTGCGTCATGTTTTCCTCGGCTTAATGTGCGAATCGTGCTGAAGATGAGGTCATATTCCCATACCGTTGCATGCCAAAAGTCTCACTCCAGCGCCGCAGGTACGTTACATTGCTCGGCTTACCCAGAGAGAGAGAGAGTGAGCACGGTTGTAATTATCTTGCCAATTACCGCCAGGAGTGTCTGACTCACTAGTATAGTATTTATTACAGACTCGTATGAGTTATTGAGAGCCATGAATGAATAAAATGTTGCACTGTTACTAAAATCGTTTTTTTTTCTAAGCACATCATTCCTTTAATTAATAGTCCAATGGCCAATGATGACACAGTTTCGTAATTATATCTGGATTCCGAACCATAGAGCATTCGTTGTAGGTTTAGCAGGCTGCTGAAATCCAGTTTCAAACGGCAAATCCCACAACTTTACCGTCCAATGACCTCGTTATGAAAGGAGTTAGTGTAGAAGTTAGGTGACACAGACAACCCCAAGTACACCTTAACCTTAAGCTTCTCAAAATCTGACCTCTTGCTCTTGGCTAACTCGAACTTGTCCCCAACAGGAGTCATCTCTGAACTAAAGGTTGAACTTCATAGAAAATGTAGTATACAAAATATTATATCGTATACTCGTAATACAAAAAGGATTACGGAGTTGGGATGAGTTGCAGTGCAACACATTTTCTTTCTTTTTACACTACCTGCCTTCGTAAAATATTTGAGTTCCAGGTTTTAAATTCTTATGTTTTCTGATTTTAATATATATTTAAATCTTTAAAATTGATGATTATATCGATCTGAATCGAAAATGAACCCTTAAGCGCCTGAAACTCCGTCCGTTCATCCCACATAAAAAAGATGCATTTTGAAAATGTTTGAGAAGTATATTAAGTATAAATCTATAACCTACTTATAAATCTAATAAGCTGTATAGTCTAAAATCTGATCCTGGCTACATATTCGAACTATATGAGTGTTACAAATTATCCTTTGACTTCTATAAAAACTTAAACCATAAATATCATATAATGTACATATCTAGTTTATAATTCGTAAAGACATAAAGGTAAACAAAACTCTTTTGTCTTAAGTTTTTTACATAAAAAACATTTGATTTATTTTCTCGATGTTTTTTTGTCCAAATTTTCTAATTATAATAACTATCTACCCCCTCCCCCTCAACTTAATGCCTGAATACTGATTACAAGGAGTGTAACATATATTTCAATGCTGCTGTTTCGTTGATAGACTTCTATCGAATATTAAAACATTGCACTTTGTATCAATCGCAACCATGAAATAAGCTTGTGGGGGAGTAAGGTTTTTATTCTTTATACATTAGCATGTTAAACATTTTATAGATCGTAGCTGAAAATCCGTTTTTCAATTGTAAATAATGTCCATCTTAATAATCTTAGTAGAATTATGTATGTTACAAATCTAGAAAAGGTAATGAGACAGTTGAGTTTTGCTGGTATCGTTTATCATTTTTAGGGCATATAGGCTATTTTATACTCCAATATTTTAGTTTTCAACATTCAAATATTGTAAGGGGGAATAATCCAACCCCATTAACAATTAAAAAAATTCTTTCCCAGAATCGAACCCGTAACCTCTCTGCTAGATGTCTTACCCCTAAGCTATGTAGGAAAAAGCCTGTCCGTCTTAAGACAATAATTTGGCCTCCAAAAAGTTTTTTCTTTAATTATTCAAATGACATTCTAGCTACATAATCAATATTTGATTTTTTAGAAGTTAAAATTTTCTCGATAAACCAATTTTCCTTAAGGCTCCGTATAAGCTGATAGATGTAAACTCTTTTGCTTATTTGTTTTAAGAGACTCAAGGTAAAAATTGAATAAAAAGTATAAATTTAAATAAAAAATTTTGTAATTGCCTTTCCCTAAAACTTGATAAATATATAATTAGCCGACAACACATATAGCCCGATTAGAGAATAAACTTCACTGAAAAAATAAAATTCATGGAGTTCTTCTACGAAGAAAATTGTCGGAATTGCTGTTAGGCCTAAATAAAGATTTCTCAACTGCAAATTTCTTTGAAATCCATATCGATTGCGTACTTATCTATGCGATAAAGCAATGGAATCATAGTCAACAAAGTCAAGTTATCTGAGTGTAACTGAGCCTAGGCTAGAACACCTGTTGCTAGAGGATGACTCATCTCGCGATAACTAACATCTGACTGTCTACTTTCTTCAATAAATCCTCGCGTTTGGCGGCTTTCAACTGGGCGATTTCTACTAGAAAGTGCATGTCAGTGTAGACGGTGCATAAACAGGTCATTGTGCAGTGTTATACACATATAGCCTAGTGCATGGTGTCCTGCTCTGTACTGCAGTTGCGCCGGAACTGTGTATAACACAAATAGACGAAATTCCAAAATTGTCGATTTGAATTAAGGATAAAGCCTTAATTTGTGGAAAACAATGTAGTACGTAATTCAAATCTTATAACACACGACAAGAACGACGCCAGGAAAACATTTTGGGAGAGGTCCAGACAACTGATATTTTTCCGTAGTGGACAAAAAGTAAGGTCCCATTTTGTTCCTTAAAAAGTTCTTGACCCGTTTCTTTGTTGAAAACGATCTTTCGGTATATTGCAGTATATGTCGGTAATACTGAATTATTTAATAATAATAATCGTTTACTAAAAAAGTAAAATTGAAAATGAAATGAAAATTGGGGAAGGGGGAGAGGTCCGAATACCTTGGACCTTCTCGCTGGCTACGTCCTTGACAAACGACTTTAATTGGTGATCCAAATTCCAAAGAACAAGCAATAAACTATGCCGTAACTACTGGATTTTATACTTTAACTTAAAAAAAAAAACGAAAAATTCTGAATTTATATATTTACGAGGAATTTAATAGCTTTAAGGAACTATTACTTGTAGTGTATACACCGAGAGCTAATTTGAATTGCAAACATATACGAGCTGGGTTGTCTTGAAATTGATAGAGACAATTCACACGAGAAAGAGTCTATCATCAGCTGCACTAGTTTTGAATGAGGTCGAATTGGGAGGGTATGAACAGGTTAAAAATTACAAACTATAATTTTTTCTCGTCATATTTTCTTATCATAATACGCTTAAAACCGACACCAGACACGTAAATAATAGTGGTATCACTGTTAGACAACTAGATAAACAGATTGAAAGTCATCACTTTCCGACAAATAGTCGGTCTGTATTTGGTTAGATGATGTTGATTTAACTTTTGTTTACGTGTTTGGCAATTAGTAAGTATTTCAAGTGAATACAAATATTATCTGAGAAAAATGTATAGTTTTATATGTTTAACCTTTTCGATACACTCCTATTTCTCGACACTCACTAATGCTAGTGCGGCTGATGATTAATTTCTTTATTAGGGGAAATTATTCTATCCATTGCAAGACAAACCATGTTGGGTGTTTATACAGTGTAAACTGATTCTCGGCTCCAATACTAATAAGTTGTCTTTAATGTTAAAATTATTCCTGAACGAGTTTAAAACCCAGATTTCTTCCACAATAAAATAAAACTGTTGACTGTTTCTTCAAGATTTATCTATTTCAGCAAACCTGTGTACAGCTTAACATGTGACACGTTTAAGTAAAACATATGCATATAGTAAAAGTAAATGTAGTAGTCTAGCTCCAAATACAAAACAATATAAAACTAACATTTATCTAGCTTTTCAAAATACGATATTTTGTCTGTATTCGAACAAGTTATTATATTGTAAGTATGATTAAAATAACTATTCTAAAATTACAATTTAACATTTGCTGTATTAAAAAAACTTCCTCAAGAGCAAAATAGTTCCCTTGGGTTTGCCCTATAGGGGCAACAATTACCCTACAAACCCTAAACACTTCTGAACCGTAAATTGTGGTACAAAAATTATGGTCTATGTCTCATTTTAAAGAGTATCCAGACTCTTTTGACTTTTTCTTGTAATATTTCTTGTATTATTTATTAATATTCAAACTACGAAGTGATTTTAATAGAATAACCAACTGCAGTAATACGAATCTGAGGAGGTTTGTGTGAATATTATTCATATCTTTAAAACGAGACATTTCCCATATTTTTTATGACAAAAAGGGAGTGAACGTGTTTGAAGTGTAACATTGTTCTCATGGGAGCCAAAATTAAATCAAGATGTTCGCTAGTACAGCGGGCTTGAGTTTGCTTTACCTCAAACACACCAAACATGCCATGCGTACGTTATGTTGTTGAGCCTATTGTAAGTAATTTAGTAACTCATAAAACTCGTACTTAATCTTTATATCATTCTTGAAGGGTTGTATGGAAAAATAACATAATATAGACTGATAACAACTGTTGTAGTTTCTCATAAACATTTTCAAGAAGTTAATTGAAGAAAATAATTAACCTCGTACTTAATCATTACGTAGAACGTTCTTTAAGTTTTATACGGAAGTCAAAACTAATTAGTTGCAGAAGCTTTCAGCGTCATCGCTAAAAATGGATTTGTGTTTTATAGCGGTTTGAGATTATCAGAATAATATCCCGCAAACGTTGAATCATTGGTACGAGGCCGATATATACTTGAAGATAACGAACAAAGGTTATGCTTCAATGGTGTTCAATTGATAGCCTAGTTTCGTCAGCAACATTGGGAAATATTCCCACCCTATCCTCGCCTTACAGCCTTTCCAAAATACAGAGGGAGAAATGGAAAATCATAATTCTGCAAATAAAAAACCACAACACACTAATTTTTTTAATAAAAGAAATACCTTTAACTATAAGATGGTACTAGCCCTTGGAATAATCTTACTGATCTTCCTTACCTTTCTTTCTGGCAGCCTTATTGTCCAATATTTAAAAAATGTAGATGTAATTACACTTTTAAAATACAATAAAATAGAAAACTGATATCATTACTACAATATTTACAGTGGCTTGTTTACAAAATTATTTAGGAGGCTGATACGCAGATATCCCAACAAAATGAGAAAGCCGCAAAATCGGTGACTAGTTATAAAAGTTTTGAGGTTTGTGTGTGGTGGTGCGTGCGTGCGTGCGTGCGTGCGTGCGTGCGTGTGTTGTGTGTTGTGTTGTGTGTGTGTGTGTGTGTGTGTGTGTGTGTGTGTGTGTGTGTGTGTGTGTGTGTGTGTGTGTGTGTGTGTGTGTGTGTGTGTGTGTGTGTGTGTGTGTGTGTGTGTGTGTTTCTAAAATAACCCCATATTTCAATAGTTTAAGCTTTAGCCGGTACGAGGCATATTCTGCATACATGGAACGACGTTCGCAAAATAATACATATTATATTTAATAATAAATGTTTAATGTTGTAACACAAATAAATTACTATTCTTGCGCTAACTTTACAACATTAGGTTTTTTACTTTAATAAGTACACAGTTCTGTTTTACATAATCTCTTCTCCAGAAGATTAAATCCCAGCTGCCTCATAATAAAAGGACAGTTGACAGAGAGGCCTATTCTATGGTGTCCTACCACTTTATAATTCAAGGACAAGACAACCCTCCCATTCATCAAACTCAGACCGTCGCCCACCATAGCTTCACATTAAAAGATATTAGAGTGAGTGGGTGGGTAGGAAGAGAGTCAACGGCTTATGGGCTGTCTGGTCTGGGACAAGAGGCGGCTGTATTGGCGGCAACCTTGATTGTGGCCTATAAGAACAATGTTAAACCTCATGCACATAAGTCATAGAATGTAATTAAATAAGACATAATTAATATACAACCAATCGTCTTTAGCTCTTTTGATACTTTATAAATTGTTCTGAAATAATTTGAAATTTGTTAAAGACTTCAACGTTTAAATGAGTAAAAAGAATCAACTTTACAACAACACTAACGTCAACGAGTTCCATAAATTGTTTTGGAGCTCATCATTCTGCTATTTAAGGTAAACTATCAAAACTATTTAAAATTCGATATTATTCCCATGTAAACACTAATTCATTCTGATTTTAGTGAGAAAGCCATCTTAAACTTAATAATCTTAAATTAAACCAGAATAATACCAAAGTGCAATGAGATAAGGGAAGTGATACGAGATATGTAATACATATAAATAATAGTACAATAAGGGGACTGGTTGGGCAGAAAAGAGAGCAAAAGATTAACACACAGGCCGACAGCTAAAGCTAATCTGAGAGCAAAAATCATCAGTCTAAACCTAGGGAGAAGATATGGTCACATTTATCTTGGAAAAAATATTTTTTTTATCCTGGGCCGTGGGAAGGGTACGCCCACAAGTACTACGTGTTCCAGCACGAGGGTGTCATCTTAGGCTTAACCTACAATACGTATTCATGATAAATATCCTAATCTCCGAAGGTATGGCTTCTTCGTATTTTTTGTCACCGCTCTAATGCAGTCCTTGACATCTTGCTTTGGAGTCCGTTGGGGACGCATCTGGGTAGTGAGATGTGGACGTGGTAGTCCATCCACAAAAAAATGTAACGGAAATCTTTGTTTTGATTAAAAAATAAGCTTAAATTATTATAAACCCAACCAAAAAAGTGACACTTGGAATCTGGCCGGAATATTTTGGATTTCCAATACTTCTGTGATTACTCGGGTTCCAAATGAAATAATTTTCACTTTTAACAGCGTTACGTTTATATGTAGTCAATGTAGAATCTTGTTTAATTTCATTGGTCAAAATGTCTAAGGACACTTTATCTTAATACTTTTAACCTGAATTATATTATAGCAATTCGGATCAACGTATGATTAAATATACGAGTATGTATCGAAATAAAATTACTTTTGGTTGGCACCCTCACGACACACAGTGCACTGCTTATCTATAACGAACAGCCAATTTAAAATATAAATACGGTAACACCTTATGTACCGTATCTGAAGGTCAGGAGGTGTTATACGAGTAGTTGCAAACCCTACTCACGTACGTGGACTTCTCAATTGGAAAATTGATCAAGCAATCTTAGCGTCACAAACAAATTACGTAGTCAATCAGATTATTGTGGCCTGGAAAACGTGCAGACTAGATTTTATTTAACATTATAAGTTGTCGTACATATAACTTAACAAGGGAACTTATTTCAGACTGTCCAGAAATATAAAAGATAACAAACGGAGGAATGAATAAACATTGGAGAGGAAAATAATAGGTCAATGGCCAGTGCGACTGGAGGTGACTGGAGGTAAGCATGCGAAAGATTTCGGGGGGGGGGGAGAGGGGATGAAAAAAATGTTTGGGTCAAGTTCAGTTATTTCACCCCATGTTTTTAAATCGCTACTATAGCCACGGAATTGATTGTTTGAGGTGAACTAATCATTTCAATTTATATTTCTGATCAGCCCCTCTAGAATTTTATATTTTACTGATAGGTACTATCTCGAGGGATGTTTTTCTTTTATTGACATCAGCGCGGGGTGCTGCCGAAGCCCGCGCTGATGGCCGGAGGCACTCGTCTCATTTCGATAACAAGAAGTATGCAGAACTGATAGCTTGAGCGACAGAGGAAACCGATGAGCAAGAGATAACAGCGCCAGTCTGGACATGCCTGATGCTGGTAAGATAAGACGTTGTCAAGGAAAACAAACAGTGTCTATCTAGTTTAGTACCTCCGTACTCATCTATGATCATAAATAGTTAAAACAATAAATTCCGTGGCTATAGTAGCGATTTAAAAACATGGAGTGAAATAACGGAACCTGACCGTTGTTTGTGGTGCCGGTGTACACAATATGTCTCCGTTAAATCACCTAATTTGAAGATGGGATAGGTCAACTTGTCCCACATATAGTTCATACGGCAGTCACGGATATGTATTGTGATGCCAAGTAGCCGAGACCTAAGTCCCTTTCTCATTAAGAATTAATTCTACGCTCTGAGACAACGATATTACATGTCAAGTGATCGTACACAATGGAAGATCGGTGGCAATACCTTAGCTGCTTCAGGACAGGTCCTTCCTACGTGACTCGATACTTCACCAACATTAACTTGTTCCACTAAGGATCACTAAATAGTTCCAAAAACTTTTCACAGGCCATACCATTTTACCATCTCTCGTGCATCAGTTTAAAAATCTGGTCTTGAGTAACAATAGCCAACACTAAAAAAGAAATTCCGTCACAATAGTTTACAACCACTTCTTGGAAAATTTGTACTACAAGCACTGTTCTTCGTGAATCAGCAGAAAGCACGACATCCGACATATAAATGACAACATATTCTTGTTGAAGAGGCGAAAGTGAACGTACTCAAAAAGATCATGATACAGGGTTTTTTTACCTAAGTTGTTGAGGCGGTGACTACTCTCTCTGAGTTAAAAATCAACGTCACATCGAGAAGTGACTGGTCCACTTCCCTCAATAATAACCTAATAAATAGTAGTTATCCATCGACACAAGAAAGGCCAAAGAGATTCGCTTCCCAATCCTGTCACAAAGGGAAAATATTATAAAGACAGGGGTAATTGTTTAGACAAATTTTATAACCCATTAAGAATCAAATTAGTTACGGCGAAAGTCTAACAAGGTGATGTAGTCTACATTGTACATCTGCAGAAACAAAGAAAATAATGTAAATATGCAAAAGTACTAATAATTACAAGTCTGATATTTCGCTGGAGCTATTTGACATTTTAGAAGCTGAAAAACTAAAATTTAGTACATGCAAACTGACACTTTATGTTAGTGAATTTGTTCAATAAACGAAAACTATAAATCTAACGAAATTATCAATTTTGACCATAACATGCCACAAGTCAGCTCAAATGAAAAATTATAGGATGACATTATTTAGATGCCCACTTTTACTTTGTGATAGTAAATATATCGGGAATTCGAAATTTAAAACTCCATTATAAAACTTAATAATATTGATACACTGTCTTTTTATTTAAATTTCTATACAGTTCATAGCTAGAAATATAAAAAAACAAAATGAGATTTCGTCTAAATCAAAGCCATTTATTATTATTATATACATAAGTTTTTAATCTAAAATTTGTAATTTACTCATACCACGTAATTTTTACAGTATACTAAAATTTATTTTTAAAATAAAAAAGTACTTAATGTCAACTTCCATAAGAACACAACTTTTCGTAGATTTTATCACTATAACCATAACAGGAACGCAGTTTTCAGTCAAGCGTTAAAATCGAATCTATGAGTTGAGTAAATACCCCAGGTTCGTGACCTCAGAATCTCCCTCCGCTAAAAAACACAAGAGGGAGAAAAGATGAATGGGAACGCCTCAAAGTTCATGACAGTTTTAGTACCCTTACTATTTTGGTATACACCTAAAAAATAATATTACAAGAGAAGACTGGATTTTACCCATCGTCCCCGGAATGTGTTGTCGATCAGGGCACACTTTCGATTTCAAATTGATTTGAAAACGTAATTATTGTGTAGGGTTTAGTTATCCCTATTGAATTTAAGTTGATTTATTTGTCTGCATTTATTAATCATAAAATTCAGGCAAATGTATACATTTTTATCTTGCCTGATGCAACTATATATCCGGATATTTTTAAATCAAAACCTAACATTCAGTTTAATTTAGGCACGGCGAATGTATCCCAATTGACGTTCCTCCTTTCTATCCTAAAACGTATGCTAAATCTCCTGATAATCAGATTGTATTCTGACGTCACAGTCTACAGATTGAAGTAGGACAAGGCTCCATAGTACAGGTTCCACGCGGCCCATTTCCGACTCTGACCACAGCACAAAGAGACCAACGGTTCTCCAACGAAGTGTGAATCGGTACGCTGACCGCTCAGATAGCATTGTTTGTCATTGATAACCACATAGTCACGTACGCACTTCAATTGTTAGAACCGTAAATAGTTTAAACTGGTTTTAAATGCGGCTTTAGTCTAATTGTAGTTAAAGGTACAGTATAATTCGACTTGGTTTAATTTAGCTACAGCAGAAGAATGTTAAATATCACGATATCATATTAGGATACATTAGTTAAACATAGTGAAATTGGCAACTTCTTTGGATAAAATTTAGACCAATATTACAAAGTCCTGTAGTTATTAATGTATGTTAGTTAACCTTTCCAGCCGCTATGCAATGCCATCGTTCATGACTTGCAAGTGGGGTTATTTAAGTTACTGAACGATGTTTTATGTAGAATTTATAGCAACTACAGTCATATTAACCCTTAGAGTGCCGCAGCATCGATAATTTTGACGGTATGAAAAGTACATAAAGCGCCGGCGTCGCTAATTTTGACGTTTCGTGTTTCTATAATATTTTATATACTACAAGGTCATTTTGGCGAAATAACTAGATATCTATATTTAATAGGTTCCTAACTATCGATAAATACAAGTTTTATATTGTTTCCCTACTCTTTGATCTGTGAAACATATGTTGTTTGGGTACTTATCAGGAGACTACTATTTTTGGACGAGTTTTCCTTATTGGAGACAAAATAAATGACAGTATTAATTAAACTGGATAGTAATTTTATGGGATTTTTATAAATCTCAACGCAACCCAACATTTAAAATGAGCAACTTCTAATGTTTTATTTATTATTACACCGAGGCTGCGTTAGACTATTGAACAAACCTATTGCAATCGGTCTGAATGACAAACAGCAAGAAAAGAAGCTCCTTTATAAATAATGCATCGGCCACAAGGTAAACTTCTACTTTCTACTCAGAGGCCCCTCTGATGGCCCTACGGTTGAAATGGAAAGGTCACAGAGGTTCAAGGTCGTCAGACCATCTGTCTACTTTTAAAAGTTTTTGACGTTGCCAGATACATCATCAATTTTATAAACAAGAGTTTGTTTTTTTATAGCTTTGAAATTCGGCAGTAAATCAATGACTAATTTGAGACTGTTCTTTTTTTTAATTTGGAACAGATATTGAGCATGGGTGGCTTTGTTGAGTATTGCTACTGAACCGTTTCTGAGGGGCAGAGTCTCAGGATAAAAGCAATATTCATCAACATTATACTTGGAGCTTAGTTAGTACTGAGTGTTCATACTGGAGTTAAAACTTTATATTGTGACTACAGGTTGTTCCAAAAGTGAAGGCAGAATTTAAATTGTGCCTTACAGAGTGGGAAATCCTAGCATAGAACTAGTGTGGTAATTTCCATTCACTATTTACATTTATCCATTTATTAATGGACAAGGATGTTGCATGGCTTCGGAGGACTGATAATTAACACACTTTGCAAATCAATTGGGCAAAGCTCAAGAAAGGAAACAATGTTCAACAATATATTTCTGGAAGCTTTTTTATAGTACAGAATTATTTGCAAAATTTAACAGTGATTATTAGTCCAGCCCATTATGCTATTTACCAAACTCTTATCTAGTCTTAGAAAATTCAAAGAACACAGTACCTTGAATAATCAGTAAATTGTTATTATTAATTTTAAATTTTTTGGTGGATAGACTAAACAAAAAGGGTCATCATAAAATGAAAGAAATCTCTCAAAACTATCTCAGATGAAATTGAACTTTCAAGTAGATAACTAAAAATAGAAAAAAATATGTCTGATCAATAAAATTCTGAATTAATTTCGTTCTTTATTTAACATTTGTCAAGATCTGATTTCGTTCGATAAGGCCGAACGAAATGAAATATATCTGTTTTGAACTAATGTCACTTTAAATATAATTTTTCATCGCATTTTAGTCGAAATACAGAAATTCGGTCAGTTACAATGAGTATTGAAATTTATAATAAAATGCACACAGTAAGTAAATAGCGTAGTGCTCACCAGATATATATCGCTGGATGCAGCAGATGTAAACAAACTACCGGTCGACCGGCTAATTAGAGTGACACTAGCCGGTAACCACTGGCCACAAACACAGACTGACAGGACCCAGCACTGAGAGGGAATGACGCGAGGATAGGGGAGAGGAGCAATAGAAGAGAGAAGACTACTAACAGTAGGGTAGAGAGAGAAGGGAGAAGAGGGGAGAACGAGTCATGCCCCCCCCCCAGTCACACCAGCAGTGACTCACCGCTGCAACAATCACGAACATGAAGTGAGGTTATCTTCAGAGAAATTGGAAACATAACCTTAATTTTATCTTCAACAACACGCGACTACGCCGCAGCCGCCTTTTAATCTATGCGATTACACGCTGTTCCAACATCTATAAATTAATGCTTTATGTTACATGAAAAACAATCTTCACAATTGTTCTCATATCAATATGTGAACAGAAATTCTCATTCAGAATATTAAAAAGAGTGATACTGCATGTTGACTCGTTTAAGGATAGAGTGCCCTGGTCTTGACTAAAAACTTCGGCAAGAGCAGATTGTCACCAAAAGGAATCTGTGTATTGTAGGCTTTCTGAGTTTACAAAACTGTTGTGGCACAATGTTGAAGCAATAAGGTGCCGGGCCTATGCTGTTGTTGAGTTACATATCCGCTTAACTCCCTTTCAATCTCTATTTGAGATATTTACATCTAGTTTGAAGAAAGTAATTTCCATTTTTAAATCCGGAGGTTCTCTTTTCACAGATAATTACAGACAAATATCAATTTTATCTGGACATCAATTTTGAGTTCCTTTGCCTTATTGCCACGATCAAGAAAATACGTCAACAAATTTATGTTATTGCTATTTTAATTTACTTCGTCGTTATTATGTTTTGTTCCTTGGATGATTTTGTTTTGTTTCCCGATCAAGAAAACATATACCACAGAAAAGAGAAGCCTACTTCTGTCAAAAGAGAACTTAGATGGGTTTATATTAGTCTTTAAATGTATAGTACTTTTAAAGATTGCAGAAAATTTAGAGCTGGAATTGGTACTTACTTCAAAAGAATAGTCCAGAGAAATGTATAAGAGAAATATAGTTCTTGTCGACTGCTTCAAAGGGAGTCTTCTGTGTCAAACTCTGACCTTCTTATGTTCAGGACATTTTTCTAAGGTAGATTAGTCCTTACCTAATCGCTGAAATCTAAAACGGCTTTAAAAATTATGGTTACTTATAAAAAAATTACTTACAGTACATTTAAACAAATTGAAAATAATAAACAATGTTTACACAGAACAGTTGATTACATTAGACAAGCTCAATTAGTATTACACAACTTTAAAGACCAAGATGGGATTTTTCGCTACTTTAAAGATCAGTGGGGCATAGCCCGGATTGATTTTTTAAACAAGAATAGTTCTGTATATCTCGGGAACCGCAGAATGTCCATGTACAATTTCAGTACAATCGGTCGAGTAGTTTACGCGTGAAAACGGAACAAACAAAGGCACTTTCTCATTTATATTATTATTAGGATTAGGATAGGGTGTGAATTTTACTGTACAAAACTATTGTTGGCGTTTTCTTACCGCACGCACTCTGCAATTAACGAATAAAAGGTTGTTAATTATCGATATACTGTAAATACTATTGCCGTAAATTGATGTCCTGCGCGTGTTCCACGAGCGCGCACGTAACACGCGTGCTGCCCCTAACACATAATGTACATTACAACACATCGTTTCTTATTTAAGTTTTCATATGTTTAAAAGGATTCTCCAACCTTAAACATCACATTTCCCATATGCGCAGATTAGTTTATCAGTGATTAAACACGATTTATTTCCTGTGAAAATTTGTTAATTCAAAGTGGATTTTAGGCTTGTTAAATTTTAAATAGCCAAGCCCACATACACCCAGGAAATTGTATGCTATCCAGTGATAGCCCGCAAACATCCAGGACGTTCTGTGATATCCAGTGATAACCCATTCACAATATTAGGACAATCTGTACATTCCAGTGACAAACAGCACTATTCAGGAAATTCTATGTCATCCAGTGACAACTACCATATCAGCGAGGTTCTTTGTTGTCCAGAAATAGTAATATCCCGGATACATTAGGTGCTCTGGGCATCCTAATTATTGGTGGGTACATCGGTAGACTGAGTCCATCACATACCCTAATTTTACTTAAAATTACTTCCAAACTTAACTGTGCCACAATTTTTTTCCAGAGATACGGATGATGAATAGCGACTCACGTCCTGAAGAATAGCTGAGAAAGGTTAAGGGTCTGAGGAATGTTAAAAACGACTAGCGACAGACACCCACGGACGCAATTCATCTATTTCAACTCCTTATTTTTTCAGGAGGAAGAGCCACAAGGTAGGGTGTACTGGTGTATTATCATTAACGATATTCTCCTATTTTATACAAGAACATTCCATATGTGGTTGAAACGTATGCAATACATAAGTATAGCATTTACTTATGGTTTGCAATTTGGATATTAAAACCCAAACTGACCTTGGCATTGAACTTCTTTTACAATTTTAGCGTGGTTTCACAGACATTTCGTGGGCCTTTAGGAATTACTAAGGGTATATGATTATTTCGAAGCGTTTGTGTTCTTAAAGTGGCATTTTCTTTCAATACAAATCCGTTAAGATTAACTTGTTTAATTTTAATTTATTAACTATGAGAATTAAAAATATTTTAGTATTGCCTCAAAAAATGTTAATACAAATAATCGTTTCGTAAACTTTCACTGAGTTAAGTATTTGTATTTATAGATATTATAGAATTTATATAGGTACTTTTTTTATTTCAAATGTGATGTTATAAAATGTTCATGAACATAATTCTGATTTGTTTAAAAATTTATTTTTCGATTGTATTTATTTATACTTGTAGCACTATTTCTATCTAGCTCGATTAGGTTTAAAATCCCACATGGCTTGGGCTTCCCAAGTGTAAAGAAAAGAATTTCTTTTTCATTTTAACATCGCGTATCTTTAAATAATTGTAATCGGACAATCCATATATTATATTAACACATGTTTGACACTCATTAGTTGCAATTCTGGTACCCATGAAAAAAATATTATTTCATTATCATTTTTTGCTGGTCTAGCATCAAATTTTCATTTTTCAGCATAAAGAGCAATACGTCAAAAGTGGTATTCCTAAGAATTAGATCTCATTGACGCAAGTTTTTTGTGAAAAGGAGGAGGTAGCAAAATATGCAAAATACAAAATGATGAAATTTTCCATACGTCACTTTTTATACATTTAAAATATAACGGTCAGACATGTACATAATAGCCATAACAGATTCACACAACACGATAACGAAACTGAAAATTGGTTGGCGCTGATATGACTTCTACCTACGTGTTAGATGGTTTGGTTTTAAGTTTGTCAACCCAAAAATATAACATCACGTTAATAATATGTGTTTTTAATATTTTTGCTACCCCTCCCCTGCAAAACCAACACGACTGACGATCAGTTATGTTTCAGGATAAGTTCCTCTACCGATTTCTAAAAACTTTTAAAATCGTTCAGTATATCGATTAAAGTTTTGTTCTGGTACACAATAAAGTTAGCTCTCTTCTCCCGGACTATTACAACTGACTCTACAGTACTTCAAAGGCTCAATCGCCTCCTTCCTCGTTATATCGTAGGCAGTGATAATAGATCAGCTGACGAGCCGCTGAATACACAGGCCTCACCATCACGCCTACAGTTGTGACGTCATTAAAGCGCCACGGCCCCAACAATTACGTCGCCGTGCTGATGTCATAGTACAGTGGAATAATGCTGATCGACCGCCTCTGAGTCAGCGCTATTTATAAACATAGCGTTATGCAGGCGCGCCGAAGACAATTCCTTATTCAGAGGAGGAATAAGGTCACTTTCACTACTGAAGTCGAATCGAAGAATGGTTGCTGCTGATTAAACGCTAATACAACATTGTACTATAGACACCCTCTTAACTCATCAACTCTCTATCCTCTCTTGCTTACTCTTACGCAGCAAAATTTAAAATTGTTAAAGAATTTGTTGACGATTGAGTTGTTGAGTCACTCACTACTTAGAACATAGAGTAAAACGCGTAATATCGGCTATTTCTTAGGTTTCGTTAACTATCGTAAGAATTTCACTATTATTTTTTTTGTTTTGGGTCATGTTGTGATGGATTCCAAAAACCCTAAAATTTATTTTTGTCCATTACTAATATGTAAATCCGGATATACAACATACTGAAAGAATCGGACTGATTTGGATTCGGTATTCCATCTTTTGTCAGAACTACTTCTTTGCGTGATTAAATTTTATACTGTGACTATTTTGGGGCATAAAGGACTTTTTACAGGTTCTCGTACGGTTTAACATTATTAGGTTGTTCCAAAGTGACAGTTTTAAATAATTACAAATGTATATGCTTTAATGAAATATGCCACTTTTAAAAACTGGTCACATCGAATAAAATTATGAAATAGGAGGAATAAGGTACAATATACTTAAATTTGAACATCTACCAAAGATATTGTATATAGTCATCAAATTAACAAAGCAATGGAAAATTTAGAATTTACATAGTATTTTTTCAAATTCATGTCTTTTTATATCATAGGTTATGTCGAATTCGCCTGGATTTGTTGACTACATTTATTAGTTTAATGATATAATTAATTACTAACGTAGATTCGATTCTATACGAGACAATCATAGTTTGTAATATTCTTTAATTAATTTTATGGGCATCAATTTATGAGAGTAAATAAAACAGACTCTTTTACGTTTCGAAAACCGGCTACGCTGGTGCCGGTAACACTACTAACACTGAACAGTTGCGTGACTCGTGTAGCTCAGCTTATCCAAAGATGAAAGGGCGACGCCCCATTCCATTTTAGTAATTGATCATCTGTTTCATAATTACATTTTTGCAATACATGTGTCATAAAATTAATAAATCAAAGTGTCATAAAATAAACTGATTTCAAATAACACTGTAGAGTGAAAATAAATGCTTTAATAACATTTTTGGAGTTGGTGGGCATGAAAATCATCGGATAAATAAAAAACGATAAAAATCCCTGGTTAAGATGGAGCAAATTTGGTAGGAAAATATTTTTATATTGAATTCATAGCCCTTCTTCACTGAAGACAGAAAAAGTAGAAGATATTTTTATGAACTTTGCGAGAAATTACAGGCATTTAAATTAGGTAGCTTCAGAGAGTGAGTGACATGTATAATTAATATATTTATGACTTAAGGAGATTACATTTTTATAAAATATAATACAGAAATTACATGCTTTTTTAAAAAACTGATTTCTTTCACATATTGTTATAAATATATAAACACGCCGTATAAATATATATATACACTCTCTAGTAATATTCCGTGCATATAATGCCATTTCATATCCCTATCTTCATAAACTTTCCTTTTAGCCTAATTAAAAAACTGCCTAAAACTCCTACTTTAAATGCCTGTAATTCCTCGTGGAGGGATCAAAAATATTTTCTAAATATATATTATATTTAGGATTTAAATTTTAATTTCCATTAGTCAATAACTTCGTACTGAATACCAAGAATTCAATGGTTTATGTGATGTGGTAGAACGCCGTAAAAAGTATTTTAATGCTTTTAATAGCACGCCTAAGAAAAACGTAATGCCTACATATGCATGTGTAAATGCACTAAAACTGTGTTTTAATGTGACGCACTTTTTACTCGAACGGCCTATTTAAGAACGGGCTAAATTCTCAGTACTTGTCAAAATAAACCTGTCAAGTGTCAAAAAGAATAATTTTAAGTATTGCTCATAGTTTATAGCATTGTAAGTCCAACTGATTGTAAGTCACTAACCATGTAAACATTCGGTCAACAATCTAAACGAATGAAGCATTTTGTGTTCGTTTTCATCATATAAGTACATTTACTTGAAATTTGTCCACGGCGTGTATTAATTGATTGCCAACGTTGAATAGCTCGCTAACACGTAGGACAAATGTAACCTATGACTTTCACCAAGAAAAAACTGCAGGCGCAAAATTGTGACACTTACGTCCGTACACACATTTTCTGGAAATGATTGTCTGATGAACAAAAAAATTGCGGAAACGATCGTAAAAGGTGAATAGTCTGCTATGTGGGTAATACAACCACAGTGACTATCATAGTATTTGCAAATACTATATTTTTACAAGAATGTTGCATGAAGTCTTTTGGTTTCAAAACAGTTATTTCTAACTATCGGAAAGGTATTATTATAAGTTATTATCATTTCCTTTGTAATACATAAGGACATGAGAAAATTTTGAAATGTTGAGCTTACTTATTTTCACCTTCCGCTTAGTGCGGCAACCGATATCTGGTAGACTCATAGACTCGACTCCTGGAATCTGGAGTTCACCCAAGTCTGAAGAGGTACAAAAACATCGGCGACGAAGAAGTTCCAAAACGAACTCTTTGTATAGTTTCAACATCAGAAACCACGTGACTACAAAAGAGGTCTATTTCGTTTCCCATAAGTCATCCAGTGTAATACGGATAAAGATGTGTAACTTTATTGTATCTCTTCAGACGTGTACTCCAGACTCCAGGAGTCTAGTCTCTAACAGTGTCAGAGTTCAGAATTGGCCCTGAGCGGAAGGTGAAATGGAGCTAATCTCGATATTCCCATTGAAAACATTCTTCCCGCCATACCTATTGTGTGTAAAAAACTCTGTTACTTCGCAGTGCATAAGTCATCCAGTGTAATACGGATAAAGATGTGTAACTTTATTGTATCTCTTCAGACGTGTACTCCAGACTCCAGGAGTCTAGTCTCTAACAGTGTCAGAATTCAGAATTGGCCCTGAGCGGAAGGTGAAATGGAGCTAATCTCGATATTCCCATTGAAAACATTCTTCCCGCCATACCTATGTTGTGTGTAAAAAACTCTGTTGCTTCGCAGTGCTTTGGGATCGTGTCTAAAACATCGTAGTCCACTCAATTGTGCACGTACTGAGATAGTGGGAACACTTCTTCATCTGGATTACACGGGAAGGCTGCTGGGAAACCATATAGATATCTTTTGTAGTCTAGACTTCTCTGATGTCGAAACGACGCTCAGTTCCTTTTTGAACTTCTTCATCGCTGACTTTTTTTGTATATTTTTTAATGTATCTATTCAGACTTGGACTCAGATTCCAAGTGTCAAGTGTCTGAGATATCAGCCACTGCACCAAGTGGAAGATAAAATGGAGGTAAACTTAGCAATCGCACTGAATAAACCCTTCCCACTTCTCACCATAGCGTATGTGTGTAGAAGAGTTTAAGAGTTATGTTAAAACGTTAGACTCATAAGTAAATAATAAGTATTAAAATATGTACATGACGCTATTATAGGATAATACCTACTTTCGGAAATCGTTCGGGACTAGGATTACCGTAGCCCCTATTATATTGTGTTTCGTTAACACAATTTTTTTATGATGAGCACTACCAATAATTAGTTTTAGGAAATCAGTGCTAATGAATATTGTAAACAGAAACAAAATCAATAGGTATTTGTCTCAATTTTTATAAGGTTAAATACTCCAGGGCAAAATAGAAATTCAAGGATAACGTTAGCACTGTGTTTTTGTCCTCAAATATATACAAAATAAATTTAATGATGTCATTGCTTGGTACCCTACTTTAGATTTCAGACTTCAGAGCATCGCTTCACAAAATGAAAACTTGACAATTCGTTCATTATGTTGTTTTCTTTTATAGGAAAGTTGATGCTGTGTTTATTATTGGAAGTGACGACTCAAGTGTACAACTCAGTACGTCGTAGCCGCAGCCAAACCGGTTTGTAGGTGGTGAAGTCAGCCGTGCCATACATTCTGAACTAGTGACGTCATCGGCCATCAAGGTGGCCGTGACTTACTTCCGACACGCCGCGACGCTGAGAGGAAATTGAGTTTATAAAGGTTATGTTTGGTTTAATATGGATAATTCTTATAATAAAGTCTATCAATGTATTTTAAAAAATACGTGAAATGAGTCGTAATTCAAATTTTAGATGAATATTTGTCATTATTTTTATCGGATAATGTTTTTAATACATTTTTAATGGTAGAAGAGATACAACTAGCGATGTCACTATACAAGAATGTGTATAAATACCGCTAAGATATTTTAAAATAGAAATATCATCCCAATATTCTTAGGCTAGATACGAAAGTGAATGGGTTCTGTGAGCAACTGCCAACTAAAAAATTTGAAATAAACAGTAAATAACATTGAATGAGATCCACTGTAGAAGTTCTAGTGTTAAGTGCATAATGTCGCTAATTTACTTAATGCATTTGAAAACTGACTAAACGAATAAACACATTATAAAATTATCTTTGATAAATTACTAAACATAACCGAAATTCTAATTAAGTCATTAAATAAAATTATCATGCAAAATATGCACTTGACGCTATTTTCAAGTTTACAGCAGAAACCCTTTTCAAGAACCTAATTATTAACCCTTTGTAAACTATTTGCTGGTATTCATAGTCTTAAGCAATTTGCTATTTATTTATCCTTGAATTTGAAAGTAATGTTAGTGAAGAACCTGGTTTCGGGGGGAGCCTAAGGATTGTTTCGGGCCTCGTCGGGTTGACGATATCGTGGCATAGAGTATTGGTCAATGGCTTTGTATGAATGGTGATGGGTGAATGTCTGTTAATTTTCTTGTATGTTGTATTTTTAGATTCATGAAGAACCTTATTTTCATTTTATTATCTATATATATATATTATAAAAATGAATGTTTGGTGTATGTCCTTTATAGACTCAGAAACTATTGGACCGACTATGATGAAATTTTGTGTGTGTTTTCAGTGGAATTCGAGAATGGTTTAGATTCACAATTTGGTCCAATTTAAATAGTTTATTTAATTAATTTTTGACGTGACAACGTCTTAAATTAGGTTGCGGCTCGGAGTCACTCATGAAAAAGTGTAACGCCCGGTAACGTTACGATGCCCGTCCAGTGGGTCCGCCGCACGGGATAAAAGCAGATAACTATGTTTATTCGTGAAAATGTGGAGTGCTTAGATTCGTCATTTACAACAACTACAACAATAAAGGTAAATAATTGTACACTGATATTTCATTATCGTAAACTATGATTGATTGATTAATTGTTAGATTGACACAAAAGTTGAGAAACTGAGTTTATAGGTTATGTCATACTATTGACAAATGTACAACAATAAAGGTAAATAATTGTACACTGATATTTCATTATCGTAAACTATGATTGATTGATTAATTGTTAGATTGACACAAAAGTTGAGAAACTGAGTTTATAGGTTATGTCATACTATTGACAAATGTTGATAGTGTTAAGTAAATTATTAGTTTAAATCACTCTGCAATCAATCGTAATTCAGTCGATTGAGAAGAAACAGCGCTATTGCTAGTCAAACATTTAAAATAACAAATTATAACCTCTAACCTGTCATAACAGTGCGACCAAACAAACGAACTAAACCGACCAATCACCACGCGCGGAGTTAGAATTTAACTGTGTTTAGCAAGAATTTCAAATTCCAATTTTAGTAAATGTTTTATTCAACTTTACCATTTACAATAACAAATTTTAATTAATTTCAAATTATGTACAATGTTTTAGTAAACAAAATATATTTCTATAGTTAAAATTTGTGCAATTCTTATTTTCATTCAATTCCTTGTTCCTATTGTGCAATTTAATAATATTCATATCAATAAATATTCTACCGAGAAAAAGACCTTGTCACGTAAAATCTTCGCCCGTAAAACCGACTTTACAGGCAACCATAATTTTTTAATTATAAATTTGTTGTTGATGTTGGAATGTTTTATATTGGATCCGACAGACTGCGCTACGACACGTAATACAAAGCTAACTGATACTTAACAGCTGTTAATACTTTCAGCTGAAGTTCATCAAAGAGGCAGAAACATTAGTTTACATTTAAAATTTAGAACATTTTGATTGTGAAGTGCTTGATCAGTAGTGTAATGCAAGTTGCATAGAAGACGTCATTGCCTAATTTTAAATTCAGATTGCACCAATGATTAAACTAAATTTATTAAACTATCTAATGCAATGAAAATACTATTAAACGCTATTATGAAAACAACCTCATTGTACAAATCCGTGAATGTTTGCATATAAGGCAATCGAATTTGGTTAGATCGAAGGTAAATGAAAAGAGCCGAAAGAAAACACTTTATGATCGAAATTGGGTTTCTTTGATACATTTTCTTAAAGGCACACTCCTAAATAATACTGGAAATATCTTAGACAGAAAATTAATTTTAACAGACCGAATTTTATTCTTTATAACCTAATTAATTTACCGAGATTCATCCATATACATTAATTGTTCTGAATAACTTATCAACACCTAGCAAAAACCACGAAAGATAGAGGCAGGAATGTGGTAGCTACATACCTTCATAATGCGCCCAAGAGGCTCACGAAGGAACGACTATCAATTATATCAGCAATGTTTAGAATGTGATATAAAAAGAATAAGTGAATATAGTGTACTGTTTTCAACGGGAAATTGCGTGCGAAGCCGCGGGCAACTGCTAGTTTTATATAAATATAGATTATCATTTTTGAATGTAAAACAGTAATGTAGACTATACTGTGGTTCTTGTTTTACACTAATAGTATGGTTTATAAATTTATGGTTAGGTGTTAGAGAGGACTTAATTGTCCTAACCTAGCCAATTGAATATTTTTCTTTGTTCAATAAAGACCTTTTTCATTTCATTTCATTAACCCTTTGTACACTGTAAGTAGTCTATAATTATATATATATTTGAGCTTCATCTTGCATAGTATAGGCTAGTTCCAGCTAGTATTGACAGTTAGGTAATACTGCAATTATTAAAATCATAGACAAGATCAGAAACTGTTACTTTACGAGCAATGACTAAACTTAATGTAAACTCAACAATAGTACAGACTTAATGTTGCTAGTATCCATTTCAGTGGTGTCTATATTTTTTGTTGGTAGTATATTTGATACTATCTTGCAGGGGGCAACACAGTATTTATTGAAACTACTATTTACAGAAAGGTTCAAGTTCCTTTTGATGTGCATGACTTAATAGCCACTCTGTACATTCTCCCACTTCTCTTGACAGATTCATACATGGCATGGTGCTGTCTGGGTCACTGCATTCCATCACTACATAATTTCCAACATGTTAACCTTGCAGGGTAACTGAATTGGATATTAGATATTTTTTGGTATAAAATAACACAAAACTAATTACAACTTGATTTTTGCTAATAAAATGTTTTTGTTTTTTGGTTTATTTTGAAACTTTATGAACAAATAAATAATTTTAACACATCTATTAGTTTGTATCAATTCGATTACAGAAGTAAAAAATTAGACTTAATAAGACAGGGTTTTTGAACTGATCAACAAATGATGTAATTCTAAGGCCAATCTTCTTAATACCATTATTATACCAGGTGTCTGAAACATCCTCCTCCCCTCTCATTTAACTTGCCTATGAATATAGATGGCGAGATTTACTTTGGAGGATGTTTATATGATTAACTGAGGAGTTTTTTACATATGAAACTTTTTGACTCCCCCCCTAAATAACCTTATATTAGTTATTTAGGTTTATGTAAATATTTATACAAGTGTATTTATCTAAAGAAGTGTACCTAAATACACGAAAATTTATAAATGTTTCGAACCAGTATACCGTGGTTTATTTGTTAAGAAGAGAATAACCTGTTTATGTGTGTTTATATAATAATTAATGTGTGAGCCATTTGGCACCTAACCTCTCTTTATATATATATATATATGTATATATTGCAATTTGCTGTTTTTTTCATTTTTAGTATAGTACCTTGTTTTTTCTTAGTGGAATTTTGCAAAACAAATTAACATAACTACTTTGTCAGCTCATTCCATACGTTGTGCGCATTCTAGTGGAAAATTGTGTAACTAACATCCCAACAGATTAACAGAACTCCTACAAAAACACAATACTCTAGTCAAAAATGGCAATCAATTAAAACTACTACATGGTTTTGAAGTTTTGCAGTTCTGTAAAATTATAGGAGCTGCACTACATGAGCGTATCAAAGGGGGGCTCAAAACTCCCCGAAATTGTGGAAAATATATATTAAAAATTGTTTCCAGTTGTTTGTTGCTTAACCTTGAACTCCCAAATACTTAAACATAAACTCATTCGCTTACTTCCATCCTAGTTGATTTCAACGGTACTAACAGTCTACCTGGAAAAGTAGAAATTCAAAAGCAATATTAAATATTCCTGAAAAACAAACCTTAATAATATAATGTGCAATTTTTTATGGCCATGGAATAATCAGTTTTTTTCTATCTAAACTAGTAGCTGTGTGGTTTAAAAGATTAAATTAAAAAGAGGGTATAAGGACCTCTAATTTCCAGTCTGTCGTTTTAAGATTATTGCGCAACAATGATAATTTTTGTATTTAGTTTACAGCGTGACTTATCACTAGCGGGTATGCTCTGAACACTATTAGTTTTACGTAAATTTCAATATTAAAAAAATCTTTGTTAGGGTTATTGTATATATTTAATACTAGTGTAGTATATAATACAGGGTAATTAGAGTGTTGTTACATTTTTATACGCCTAAAACTTATAATTCATTGATTATTATTCATTATTTCCCATATTGTCCTTTATTAATCTCTCATTTCTGTATAAGGTTGACTGATTATTTTGTGCACTATGTATAACTTAAAATCCACCCAAAGTATTATAAATATGTTCCAGAGCTTAACGTGGTTTCTAGAGAAAGACTCCTCTTTTTCTCAGAAACTAACAAGCACACAACCAACGAGGAATTCAAAACATTTTTTCAAAATTACAAACGGATTTATAAAAAAGTCATCAAGGCTGCAAAAGCTTACGATGTAAACAAAGCATTGCTCACGTCAAAAAAAACGTTTCAAAAAACCGCATGGGCCATCATTAACAATAAAAAACCACTGACTGACAAACCAATTGAACTGCACATAAAAAATAAACTCATCAACGACCCTTCAAGGATAGCTGATGAGTTTAACAAATTCTTTTCCTCGGTTGGAGCTGACCAAGGACTTCGTCCACCACATAGTCAGCCTGCTCCCCCCTTAGTACCGAGTCCGGTGGCTTCAATGGCACTGGTCCCGGTATCAGAGGAGGAGATTGCCAGAGTGATAAGAGATTTTCCAACAAAACGGTCAAATGACTCGAATCACGTGTCAACGTGGCTCCTACAACAGTGTTCTAAGCATTTATTGGGGCCACTTGAACATCTCATTAACCTCTCTTTTCACGCTGGAACCTTTCCCTCCTCTCTCAAAAAGGCCAAAGTCAGGCCAATTTTCAAGAAGGGCGACCCTTTCTCTATTCAAAATTACCGCCCAATCTCAATGCTGCCGGTTTTCAGCAAAATCTTTGAGAAGCTTTTTTTTTCCCGATGTCTAAATTTTCTGGATAAGCACCGCCTGCTATCTGCAAACCAATTCGGATTCCGAAGCGGTAAATCGACAGTAGACGCAGTCGCCCGTTTAGTCGATGCAGTGGTAGAGGGAATTGAAGGTCGAGGGAATACTTTGAGTATATTCCTTGACTTATCAAAAGCTTTTGACTGTGTCGACCACCAAATCCTCACTCACAAACTGGAGTATTACGGGATACGAGGAAGGTCACTCAAGTGGCTTGAATCGTATCTTAGTAATCGAACACAATTCGTAGGCATTTCAGGCGTTAGATCGGAGGAGCTGGGGCTGAACTATGGAGTTCCTCAAGGCTCAATACTCAGCCCTTTTCTCTTTTTGATCTACGTCAATGATGTTGGCTCATCTGTGCAACAAGGGCGGCTCGTCCAATACGCAGATGACACGACTCTCTATCTCAACTCAGAATCACAAGAGGCGCTCGAAAAAATGTCTTTCATTGAGCTAAACAATTTAGTTCAACACTTCAACGAGCTCAATCTGAAAACAAACCCATCGAAATCATCTTTCATCAAATTCAGTTTTGCGACAAACAGATTCAGATTATAGTCCAACAGTCATGTTGGATGAAACTGAAATCACTGAAGTCTACGCTATGAAATTCCTAGGAATACACCTAGATCGAGGTTTGACTTGGGATTCTCATGTAGATCATGTTTGTTCAAAGCTATCCTCAGGCATTTATGTCTTGCGGAAACTGTCCGAATACTGCCCAACCCAGGTACTGATGACGGCATATTACGGACTAATCTACCTGCACCTCTCCTACGGAGTGGCTTTGTGGGGAGGTTGCACAAACACAAACTTTTCCAGAATTTTCATCCTTCAAAAAAAAGCAGTCCGAACAATTGCAAAACTGAAACGGAGAGAGTCGTGCAGACCAGCTTTCAAAAACCTGAAACTGTTGACATTTCCTTGCCTCTACATATTGGAAACCTGCATTTTTTTCAAGTCCAAATGCGAGACCATAAGAGGTAGTAACATACACCCTTATGCAACGAGAGGCAGGGACGACTACCGATCTGTGAGACATAGAACAGTAGCTCATGAACGACTGCCTTCTCAGGCAGGAGTTCGATTGGTCAACAAATTGCCAAGCTCGATTAAAAGTGCCCCAATGCTGAAGGCATTTAAGACTCGTCTAAAAACAACACTGACCACTTACGCATTTTACAGTACGGACGAGTTCATGGCACACAACTGGGAGACATAACAATTGGCTTACTGACTGGGGAAAGGGTGGAACAATTCGAATGACTGGGAGAGAGTGAACGTCAAAACTGTATGTTAGAAAGGGATTTTGATGCAAGTATGAGTGAAAAATTTTAGCTTAATTCAGTTATCTGACGATTGCATAACATGTAATATGTTCACGCAATAAAACATTATTATTATTATTATTATTATTATTATTAACGTCCTCCTTTTTAAATATATTTTTTTATATATATATATATGTTTGAAAATTTTAAAAAAGGTGTTAGCTACAGTCATTGACTACAGTCAGAGGCACATGCTGTTGTTATTAACAATAGCAGTAGTTAGTACTCGGTAACACATTTCAATTTGAAGTATTTATTTCAATATATACATTGAATGACATGTTGAATGTGAGATGTTAACATCACAACTTTCAGACAGTTTAAGTTAGTCAGTCCTAATTTGTTAGATACATGTTAATGTGCAGAATGTGTACTTATCACACAGCATCTAGGCAGCTTCAGTTACTGATAGTAAGATGTTCTACAATTTATACAGACATAATTATGCTGAAATACAATTCTACATCACATTTATAAGTTTTTAAAAGCCAACAATTTACCAATGGAAGATCTCTAAATTAATGGTATTTTTTACACCCTAAACCCACTCCCAATGTGTCAGCCACCTACAAAATAATTTTGTATATACGCCACTCCTGCTTTAAGTGTTAATCAGAATTTGGAACAAGAGTTAGAACCCAGAGGAGAGGAGGAAGAAATAGGAAAAAAATGTGTGTTACGTAAAAAACTAAATTAGTAATTTTAAAATGGCAGTAAAGGAACATGAAATATTTAGAAAATTTGTTTTAGACATCCAAATACTGTTATATTGAGTGTAATATAAACCAGTGAGTCGTTGGTGTATTTAAGAGGGTAATGTCATGCTCCCTCAAAAAACAGTATACAAAATCCAGGATTTTTTTCTTGGAACAGTTGGAATAATTAAAATATTAAATGGCATTTTTTGAAATAAATGTATGGTTTGGACAAAATTATATTCATTCTAATGTATCCCAGATGCATGCACAATTTATTTTCCACTAATATTTTCCACTAGTCCATATTCATTGCATTAATTTCTCAAAAATGTACCATCAAAAAGAACTAGATCCTCCTTTGCAGTATGATGAGTAAGAGTTCAAGATTTTTTAATAGTCTATGGATTTCCTGAACCGCTAAGTAATGTAAAAGTTTTAGTTTACTTATCCAATACTTGAATTCATTTATACATTGAACTTAAATCGCACTGAAACATACAAGGCATTTTTTTTTAAGTACGGTAAGTACCATTTCGATTTTAAAAAAACAAGTAAACGTTTTGTAATAATTTTTATTTACATTTGAAAACTCACACTTGTATCTACTTTTCTACATAATTGCCACCAATTTTAAGGTAATTTCATATTTAAAAAGAAATTTTGTATACTGTTGTAACAGTGCTGACCTTTCAAGATGCTTCTTCTGATGAAAAACAAATAATAGTGACTGGATGCTAAATTGGAGTGACTGGGGGATTATCAAAATTGTCCCTATCAAAATGCTGTGATAAGATCCTGTTTTTTTCCTTCATGTGGACGAACACTGTCAAACACCAAAACATGTTTCTCTGTAAAAATATAGAGAATACTTCTTGAAACTTGAAAAAAATTGTGAAATGTCTGTTCATTTTCACTTTATCATTCACTTTCTGCACGAAATTGTTGGTGATCATTGAGCCTTGTTCACTCCATTTCTACTCATGAACATTCTTTTGGCTATCTTTTAAAATATGTTGAGTGGCCGATCTCACCTAGATTTTAATTTCAGTGCCATCCACTGTTGCCAGGAAGCATAACTTTGTTAGAAAATTAGATGAACAAAAAATCAAACAGTAAAGCCACTTGAACACATGAATATGAGAATGTTTATTTCTTACCGCATTGTTGCAAAGAAAAGGTTAAACCCACTGGTGGTCTCCATGGCTCCACAAGTATCCCTACAGCTGCTAGATAAACTTATTCCACATGTTCTGATCCATTTGAATGCCATTTCATCTCTCATAATGTTTTATCTATACACTAAACAATTCTGACAGTGTATTTTAACTGATTTCATGCCTTTAACACCAATAAAACAAATAATAACAGCACATACTGCACAGTCGGCGGGATCCTCAATTGATGGGATCATTTAAAATATGAAACAGATGAAAAAACTATTGTTTCTGTTTTTGTTTTCATATTTGCGTCTAAGGCTTGCTAACTACCCAGAAGGGATCATTTCTGGCTAGTTTACATCTTCCAGTTGAACCCACACTGGGCATAGCAAAAACCAATGTTTCACTTAAATCTGGACAACTTTATGGATGTCCAGGAGTGGCACATCTCTAACCTCAAATATCGATATTCTGGGGTGGAAGGGTAATTCGATAGGTCTAGTATACTGCGGGAGATGACTGTTGGAGTTGGTAGGGTTTGCTCCCTAACAGTCACAGGTTCTTGCCAGCCCAGACATAAGCGTGTGCCACCTGCCTGCTTTGACTGGAGAGGCTTGTTCAGAGCTGTCTTCCCCTACTTCGGAGGGGTCATGACTTGAGATTAGTGCTCTAAATTTTTCCTCATGGATCTCGACAGGAGGCAGCCCCTACTCCAAACCATATCCATCCAGAATATCCTGTCACTCCGGAAGCAGTGCAAAGGTCTTTATAGGAATAAATACAATTTCTAAGCTTTTTGTTTTAAGAGAACAACAACTAGCCTTGCTAACAGTTGCAGGCATACAGTGCACAAGCGCTGGTCACCACCACAGTGCTACAGCAGCGAATTTCAAAACGGTACTAAAAAAACACACCTCGTAATTAGTTACTTAATCTACAAATTCCATATAATTATTTACCTTTATTTTTAACAAAATATCCAAATTCCAGTGATTTAAAATAAGAAAACATTAACTATACAAAAAATAAATGTAATGATATCCATGTTTCTTTAGACCTGTAACAAAGATTGTTTGGTAAAAAATGTATTTGAGTCTAATTAAAAACATTTTTTAATATAATAAAATTATGAGGAATACTGTCTCTTTTAAGAGCCAGTTGTATTGCGACCAGGGCCGTACTCAGCTTTGGTGGACCCTGGAAAAGATATTCGGTCAGGCCCTGTCATGTCCCGCCACCTTGTTCCTGTCACCCCGTACATGTGTGATGGGGTTCTGTCTGGGCCCCTGTAAAATTGTCCGTAAAAACCGCAATGATAACTATATCGGCTATTTTTGTCCCTTATGTTTGGTTACAGAATTTTGAAAAATGTCATTCAAAACATACATGTACAGCTTATAGACAACTACATGTGTCTTTGTTTTCTTAATAATACTATAACTTATGAAAGTTTTGGAAATCATAACACATATTATGAAAGATCTACACTATTTATATTTTATGAAAACTCAGGGCTTATAGTATCAAAGTGATGCTGGTAGAAGAGGTAAACTTTTAAAACTTAAAAGTTCAACAAAAATAAACAACAAACTTTATTTACATAAGCATTTAATTTTAAAACACATTCAGGTTACTAAAGTATTTAAACAACTGATATCAGTCACTTTAAATGTCTAAAACAAACTCTTAGCATGACAACAACAATTAAAAAATACATTATTATAGCTAAATTCACTAACCCTAATTTTTACAGGAACCCTTGCAATATTTTCAAATTTACAATCATGGATATTAAATATCTGGTAAGAGGTGATGGCAAAGGTGGCTTCATACTCTGCCATGTCCAACTTATTAACATTCATTCTGACTAGTATCAATTCCTGAATTGTATTTTATTCTTAGAATGGTAACAATTAACTAACATTACAGCTAAATTCACTAAATGAATTATTTATACAGGAAATCTCTCTACTTTACAAGAATAATAATTAACAATTTATAGACTAAAGAAAATTTAAAATTAATCCTAAGGTTGCTGGTGCTTAGACCTTTGCATGTTCTTTTACAGGAAATTTTTCTACATTTACAAGAATATTTATAAACAGTTCAAAGACTATAGAAGATTTAAAATTAAATCTAAGCACCAGCAATGACATCATTGGTGATGGCAAAGGTGGCTTTATTCTTTGCCATATCTGAACTCCTAACAATCATTCTGACTAGTATCCGTGTCTTAAATATATTTTAATCACATTATTGTAAATATTTATTACAGCTAAAACATACAATAATAACTTTTACTAGCAGTCAATGTACACATTTACAAGAGTATATTTATCAACAATTTATAGACTATAGAAATTTAAAATTAATCCTTGGCATCAGCAATGCCACCATTTGTGATGGCAAAGGTGGCTTCATTCTCTGGCATATCAGGACTGGAACAAGATACAAGATATGACAACTAGACAATATTAACAACCCAAATCACATAGTCCAGTATATTCTCAGACATGTTGCTGTATAGTATATGGGGTTTAAAAACAAAAACCTGTTTTAACTAACGATCTTAAAAACCCTACACATGACGGTTGAAATTTCCTTACTCATCAGGCCATTTCATACATCCTAGAACTTTTACTTTAATATTTCATATGCTATACATTTTTAGTCTAAAGTGTGACAAGATGCAACAAATAACAGGATTAGTCTGAAAAATGTATTTTGTTCGAAAAAGTTAGTCAATTCCCTTCAAAATACTCACTTCTCTATTTATGCACTATTAAATGTAAATTTTTCATTGTTCACAGCAGTATTACAGACCATCATGTCAGTCTCTTCAGCAAGCCTGCCGTTTTTGTCTTAACCTCTTCTACATATTAAAAATGTGTACTCTTAATGTAGGCTAGTTTTCACTTTTGGAAACAAGTAGAAGACACAAGGTGTCAAATCTGTGAATAAATTGGAGTATTCTGTCAACTAGGAACTTTTTTACAGAAAGCCTACTTTGGGAATGACCATAACATTCTGTGACCAGCCAAAAACATTATTGCCATTCAAATCTGATTTAGTTACGTATGTCTTGATGAACACAAGGAAATAAATTACTTATAACACTTTCAGACAAAATTATAGTTAAACTTCTTTTGTAACACCTATACTGCTGGTGTCATAAATATTTTCATAAAACAGCAAGCACACTATAGGGCGCCTGCCACAGTCAATGTATCAAAGTTTCTTAAAAAAAAGGAATTTTAATACAAACTTGCAACAAAATTTTTTAAGTACTAAATTGTGTTTTATGTTTATTAAGAGTATTACTTAATTTTAAAAAAGTAGGAAGCATTTTACTATTGTTTTCTTTGACCACATATTACTCATGACAGTTGTTGAAAGGGTTTTGTAAGTATAACTTACTTTTTAACTTAGTAATAAGAATTTAAAATGTAGAGAAATGGATGAGAAATGTAAGAAAATAAATATTGTACCTATCATAAATCTTGGCAATTCTAGTTTCCCCCCGACCTTTCCTCAATGAGATGCGGGTGGTGGAGGCATGGGCCAGAATGTTTCCGCCAATTGGTTTCTTCGGATCAGCCTAAGGAATAAAAAGCAAACCGTCACTTGTTAGTTCATGTGTTGCAAAAATCATAGATATTATGAAATATGTTAGCGATGGAGAACAATCTTAAGCAAATATAAAACAGTGTAATGGTTAAAAATTAAGATATTAGTAACTTCCCTCTAACTGGCTAGACCAATGACTCACCTCTGGGCTGATTAAAGTATCTTTGATACTATCCAAAACTCACAGCTATTTGAAATATACACTTTTTTTACATTTTAAAATATGAAGCAAAAGTGAAATGGCATTACAAATATTATCAACTTGTTTCCAATGTGCCAATCTTTCAATAACACATCTTTATATTTTGGAAAAATGTCTTTTGGTTGATGTAAACCAAGTTTTAATGCAATTACACAGTTTCTACCAGCCAGGAGTAATGAGTTCTCATTAGCTTGTAATGTTGATGAAGCCTTTAAATCATTCATGCAAATTTTATCTGAAAAATTTTAATGAGTTATGTCCGATAAAAACTAAGATTTTAAAAAACAGTGGTGATAGAAGCTCTAGGTCAGTTATAAAACAAAATTGGTACACACACCCTACCTTGGTAAAATTAGGTTACTGTTGGACATTTAGTTATGATAAAGTTAAAGCAAACCCTAGCCTTATCCTAGCACATAATAGACTTAAGAAATTTTATAGAATGCAAATAGATTTGGCAAAAAAAAGCTGCAAATGATAAGTTTATACTAGAATCTAATAATCAATGTAGAGCAGCGTGGAAAGTTATAAATTCTGTAACAGGCCGTGTAGCAGATAAGAGTGTAAATGCCAGTATACCCATTACAGCAAAATCAGTTTAATAATTTCTTTGTAAATATTAGTAATAGTTTAAGTAATTTGCCTAGCCAAAATGTAACTAGTTCCTTGGATATTTTAAGCTCATCTTCTATCAAAACTCCTGTTTTACCTTTCAAATGGCAGGAGATTAACAATATTGATATTCATAATACTGTAAAAGAATTTAGCAACTCTAAAGCTGAAGATGTTTTTGGTATGTCCAATTTTTTGATCAAAAAATATTATTGAAGATATCTCCTTTCCTTTATCATACCTTATCAATTGGATGTTTACTGTAGGCACCTTTCCACAATGTTTGAAAATTACAATTACTGTTCCAGTTTTTAAAAAGGGAGATAAGTCCTGTATAAATAAACTACCGCCCTATTTCCTTAATTGCTGTAGTCTCTAAAATAATTGAAAGGTTACTAAAAAAACAGATGGAATATTTTTTTGAAAATAATCGGATACTGAATCCTGCTCAATATGGCTTCAGAAGTAAATTATCTACCATTAAGGCTCTTGAAAATGTCATATCTACTGTTCTCGAAAGTTTTGTAAACAAAGAGGAAGTTGCAACCTTGTTGTTAGACTTAAGTAAAGCGTTTGATTTGGTACCACACAGTGAGCTAATTGATAAATTAAAGTATTATGGTGTAGAGGGGCGTGAGCTGTCTCTTCTCACCTCTTACTTGTCTGATCGTTATCAGTTTGTAAAGGTTGGTGACCAGAGGTCAGACCTTCAGTGTGTGAGAAATGGAGTCCCTCAGGGCTCTGTTCTGGGTCCTTTCTTATTTGTTATCTTTGTTAATGATTTGCCTGATTTTGTACCAAAAAAAAAGTATTCTTTACGCCGATGACACCACTCTATTGTCATCAAACAAGGATAGCATGCTAAATAAAGTGATAATTAATTACATGAAAGAAAGATCCTTCTCTGGTTTGATGCCAACAAATTAAGCGTAAACGATGAAAAAACTGAGGAGATTGTCTTTAGTCTGAGCTCAAAGGTGGACAGTAAATCTGTAAAACTGCTGGGCATAAACCTGGATTCGAAGCTGAATTGGAATAAACTCTCTTTGCTCTCGCTTATCGAGGGTTATTTTTCTATTGAAAAAATTAAAGTCCTGTACAAGCAAAAATCTAGTTATGAACGCTTACTTTGCTTTTTTTAATGCTCACATTACTTATTGGCACTCTCTTGTGGGGCAACTCTGCTGGTGCAAAATTAGTTTTTTAAGATCAAAGAAGGGCATTACGAGTTATTGCAGGTATTGGTGAGAGAGATTCTTGTAGGCCTGTCTTTGTTGATCTAGGTATTCTTACCCTTCCATGTATATTTATTTTGCAAAGCCTAATTTTCCTTAAAGAAAATCTTAATTTATATAAATTTAGAAGTTATGTCCATAACTATAGTACTAGATCTCAGAACTTGATAGACCTCAAATACTTTAGATTAAGTAAAACCCAGAACAGCTACATGTACATTAGTGTAAAAATCAGAAATCAGAAATCAGAAATCAGAAATTTCTTTATTGATAATCTTTAAGATTACAAGTAGCGTCAATAACAAAAAGTTTACATAGTTATAAAAATATAAAAGTTCATGTTTGTCTCTGTCAAGTTGTCAGTCTCCATTAAGTAAAATTCCTCCACTGTGTAGATGGTTCTTTGCAAGAGCCAGTTCTTTATTGCAGTCTTTCATGTTAATGTGATTGTTTCCTATTTTCTTAATTTCTTCTGGCAGAGCATTAAAAAGTTTTTTCCCAGCATAGGTTGGTTTTTTCTCAAATACAGCTGTTCTGTGAAGAGGTAGTGGAAAGTCTTGACCATGTCTTGTGTTATGTTCATGAAGATTACTATTTCGAGGAAAGTCTTTTAATAAGCAGTACAATATCGTTTCCAGAATATATAGAGAAGTCACTGTCAGTATATTCAATTCTTTAAAAGTAGCTCTGCAGCTTTCTCTAGGTCCTAGCTTCCCCATTAACCGGATTGCTTTCTTCTGAATTTTGAGGACTTTTAGTAGGTTAAATTGAGTTGTGCCCCCCCATGCTGCTATCCCATACCTGAGATGACTTTCAAATAGGGCATAGTACGCTATTTTGGTAGATTCAAGAGTGCTTGTTGCATGGGTCCTTCGCAAAGCATAGAGTGATGAATTTAGCTTCAGGCATAAGTTGTCAATGTGATTTGTCCAAGTCAATGTATTATTTAGTGTTATTCCTAAATAATTCATGTCCTCTGTTTCTTGAATACCAGGGATTTCGGACACATAGTTTTTATTATTAGTTCCTAGAGTGAGTTGTTTAGTTTTCAAGCTGTTTAAGACCAGATCATTGTATTTGCAATATTGTTGGGCCATATTGAATGAGATGTAGGAGTTTATTTCTAGCTGTTCAAACATCCTTCTGGGCTGAGAGTAGTACGGTATCGTCTGCGTACATGATGGAATTTGTGTAGTTTTCCAAGAATATTGGCAGGTCATTGGTGAATAAAATATATAACACTGGTCCTAAGACGGAGCCTTGGGGAAACTCCTCGAGTCATAGGTAGTTTTTCAGATTTAACAGTACAGGTCTCTCCCATTCTTCTCTGTTTAACCTCTACAACTTGGTATCTTTCGTTCAAATAACTCTCAAAACCATTTTAAGGCTGACTGTTGGACGCCAAGAGTTTGTAGTTTGGCTAGGATGAGCTTATGGCCAAGACAGTCGAAAGCTTTGCTCAAGTCTAAAAAGATACTAGTGATGGTGTTGCCCTCTTCCAGGTTGTCTGTAATATATTCAACAAGGTCTATTATTGCAGTTGATGTAGATCTTTCTTTTCTGAAGCCATGTTGATTATTGGATAGGAGGTTATTGTCTTGTAGGTGAGTGAGTAGTCTAGAAAGAGTGATCTTCTCTATTATTTTTGATACAGTTGGTAGTAGTGAAATGGGACGGTAGTTTGTTGCTTCATCTTTGTTTCCTTGTTTATATTTAGGGTATACTTTGGCCTGTTTTAAGTTTTTTGGAAATATGCTCTGTATAAAGGATATGTTAGTGATGTGAAGGATTGGTTTCAGAAGTTCAGCTTCGCAAAATTTATGATTTTTGATGAAATCTCGTCCAAACCCGAGGAGGTTTTACTTTTCAATGAACGGATTGTTTGTTTAATTTCTTTGGCTGTGGTTGGGGTCATTTCTGTCATTGTGGTATCTATATTGTAGCATGGACTATACAGTAAGTTGTCATTCGATATTTGGTGTTGCTTTAGCGTGTTTTCTGCTATATTTACAAAGAAGGTGTTAAGGTGGTCAGCGATTTTTCTTTGGGGTCCGTTTCTTTTATTCCGTCGTCGATTGATAAATGATTCAAGTCTGATGTTGATTGGTTCTTAGCAGCTCTTTCTCTATTTATGAGTTCCCAGACTGCTTTTGTTTTGTTATTAGCGTGATATATGTGGTCTGCATTAGCTTCCTTCCTAAGTCGCCTGAGTTTCAGATTCATAGGCCTTCTTCTTCTGGTTTGCCTCAGATTTATCTTCAGTTCTTCCTGTGACATTAAACTTATCCTGCGCATTGATAAATTTCCTTTTCGTAATCTTAAGGTTTCTTCATCATAGACTGTGTTCTTTCTAGAGTGGCTTTGTTTCTTGGTCTTGAGTGGGCAGGCAAGATCTAATGCCCTTGTAAAGGTATTAAGGAAGTTATCGTAAGCGTCATCAATGTTGTTCGATTGCGTCACATTCTCCCAGGTTTCTGTTGCTAGGATAGATTTTAGGTAATTTAGGTTCCTCACGCATGTGTTTCTGTATGTTGAGAATGTTATATTTTTCAAATATTTTAGGAAAGTCAGCTGTGCAATATTGGCCAGTATGATCTGATAAGCCAGTGTTACAGATTTTCGACATTTAGTTTTACTGGGTGGAGAGGTCAGTGCATATAAAGTCAATAGAGGAGTTAGAGGTGGCTGTGACTCTCGTTGGTGGCAGGGCAAGTCTCTTTAGGTCATGTGAAGCCAGCAGTTCATCTAGTGCACCTTGTTCTCGGTTTCTGGTAAGGTTATCTATGTTGATGTCTCCAGTGATTATGATGTAAGAGTTGTGTCTTTTGACTTCAGTTAAGGTGTCGTCTATCACTTGGAGTGCAGTCTCAAGATTTGCATTCGGTGGTCTGTAATAGCCTAATATATGTATGTCCTTTTTATTACTAATTTTTATTTTAGTTCCAGTTACCTCACATACCATTTCTATACTGTATTTTTCCAGGTTGAGAGTGGTGGTTTTGTTGGCTAACTTCTTGTGTCTATATATAGCAACTCCTCCCTTGATATGCTCTGTTCTGCCATTATGCACACACAAAGTCATAGTTACTGAGCCTCACATGATGATGACATGCTGTTTTAGTCCGTGCTCAGTTAGGACCACTATGTCAGCAGGTTTAGTATGTATAGTTGGTGTTCCAGGTCTTTCGATTTTATTGCTTACTCTGTCTATGTTCTGATGAAAAACTATGAGCTTCTCTGTTTTTGTGTTACTTAGACAGGTGCGTCGTGAGGTTGGCTTGTTTCTAAAAAAATTGCTGGATGTGCTAGAGAAATTCGTAGAAGCTAAGGCAGATTCATTGTTAGTGCATGACAGATCACCACTATTACAAGCATACCCATAATGTTTTTTTCATATGCTCCTTATAGAAGGCAATGTATTTTATGAAGAAGTCATCATAGGGTTTTCATTGCTTCTTTTTGATACTGAATTAAGTGGAGGAGAATTGCTCAAATTCATCTTTCCATAAGGCTTTCCATTCACTTGGAGCTTCAGTGAATTTGCTTTATCTGCAGCTTTGGCCACTTGAAGGGAGACACTAAACATGTTTACCTTTTTACCTCTGGTTTTCCGGGGTGTATGTACTTTTTGTTTACTGGTTCCTGAGGTCGGGGGTAGGTTGCAATCTGTCAAAGTGGTTTGCAGTTTTTGTTTGCAGGTTTGGCTGGTTCCTGAAGTCGGGGGTAGGTTGCAATCTGTCAAAGTGGTTTGCAGTTTTTGTTTGCAGGTTTGGCTGTTTCCTGACTTGTTATGCCTTTGCAGTTTGCTGCTGCATCCTGTCAAAGTATTAGTCAGTTTTTCCTTGCAGGTTTGGCTGTCTCCTGAGGTCGGGGATGAGCTGTATTCTGTCAATGTATCTTGTCAGTTTTTCTTTGCAGGTTTGGCTGTCTCCTGAAGTCAGGGATGAGCTGTGTTCTATCAGTTTTTTGTTGGCAGGTTTGACTGTCTCCTGAGTTAGGGTGTTAATAGCTATCTCCAACCGGTCAAGTTTTGTTTTTGATGTCAGACATTCCTAATAGCAGGAAAGTGGGACTGTCAATTACTTCAGTAGTGGGGGAGGTTTGTGTTGCGGAATTTTGAAAAGTCTTGGTTTTAGTGTCTTGATTTTTTATTTTATTTTTCAGTGCAGAAATAGTTTTTTCAAGCTCTGTTATTTTCTTAACATAACCATCAATTAAATGACTTAGTTTGAGGTCATGTTCCTCGTAGATGCTTTGCGCTTCTAGGTGAAGGTTTTTCTCTTTAGTCAGTTGAGCTTGAATATCTGCGTTCAGCTGTAACAGGTCTTCTACTTTATCTAGGTGTTTCTTATCTTCATTCTCAAGTTCCTCAAATTTGTCCTCCATAATACTTAGTTTTGTCCTTAGATTGAATATTTTCTTCTTTTAAGAGCTCATTTTCCTCTACTAACTACTAACTCTAAAACTTTTTTAACCTCCTACCACCAGATGCAGTTACCACTACTTTAAGGAAATTTCAGAAGTTGTCTTGTGAAATGGCTGAAGCAGAAGGCTTTCTATTCAGTAGAAGAAATACTTTTACACGATTTAAGTGACCTTAAATTTTAATAATGCTATGTTTTAATTTTTAACATTTATTATTTATTGTTATCTGTTGTTTGTTAATTCTATTATTAATTTATTATTATTTATTTTAGCATTAAGTTTTAATTAATAATATTATTTTGACTATTTTTTAATTGTATATTTATTTGCATTTCTCTATAGAGATGGTGTTCTTGACTGTTGATGTAATAGTACATTATTGTAAACCTTATCTGACTTTGTCAATGCATACAACATATGTGGGACGACAATAAATGATTTCTTGATTCATCATCATGCAAAAGCTCAAAACATATGCCATCTTATAACTATTGTAAGATTTTTGTTTTGTGAATCACTGACTATTTTTTTCTTCTGAGTATTGAGTATTGAGTCTTTTACAAGTGAAGATAGTATATTAGATCTATTTTCACTAATTTTGTATCACACTGTTATATAACTGAGATTCAAGATAAAACAACTTTTGGCGTGAACAAAGTGCAAGATTTCTACACTTCAAGCTGAAGAAGATGTGCTTAATAAGTTTGGTCTAAAAACAGTGTTAAGCAGTGGAATGAAGCAGGTGAAGCAGTGCTTCAGCAAATCAAAAAGTGAGCTCAAGTATTTATTTATAAATATATAGTAATACGTATGCCATATAAGTAAAAAGTTTAGTTACTTGTAATGAGTGTTACAGTGACAAAACATATTGAAATATGACAGAAATGAGCTACTATTGCCTAAACACTTCAAACAATACTGACCAACATCTATCTAGTAAAGCATCGACTGGGAGTTGCATGCTTACAGTACTCTACTCGAGGGGTGGTGGGGCAGGAAATATCCCATATTACATTAATTTAACCTTTTTTAAACGTACGAGACTTATGATGGATATATTTCCAATTGTATTTCAGTGTATTTTGAAAACTTACTTACTTACTCCCATGGCCATGTATACCCTAGGTGGTATTTGGCCTCGCCAACCAGCTGCCTCCATCTCTCCCTGTCTTCACAATCCTCCTGACCCGCTCTCAATTTCCGCAAGTCCTTCTCCACCTGGTCCTTCCAGCAATTTTTGGGTCTACCTCGAGGTCTTCTTCCAACTGGATTGGAAGAAAGTATCCTTACCTTGATGTGGCGGTGGGGCTTGTGTGCTCTGACAACCTCGAGAGCTATGCCGGCGGTAGCTTAGCTACTGGTAGGGTCTCCCTTGCCGGACAGGTCTTCGTGAGGTAGGAGCCAGACGAGAAGGGACACCCTGGTCCTCCAGGTTGGGGGTTGGACGTTAGGCTGACAACCTGCTCCGCAAAAACATCGTGTCACGTATCGCCAACAAGCAGCCTCGGACCAGGACAGGAACAAAAGGATTTCGACCCGGATTTGTCAGAAGGATTTGAGAATGGGTACATGGAATGTTAAAAGCCTGGCAGTGCCAGGAGCAGTAGACATTTTGTCAGATGAGCTAGAGAAAAATCAAATGGACATAGTAGCCCTTCAAGAAACAAGATGGCCCTTAGCTGGTAAAATAAACACAAAAGGATATGTCATATATTATAGCGGCAATAATGAAGGAAGATACTATGGTGGAGTTGGTTTTGCTGTTAAGAAGAAGTGGAGTCCAGCAGTAATGGAGTTTTGTTCATTTGACGAAAGGATGTGCAATATTAGGATTAAGGGTAGATTTAGGAACATGTCATTATTTAGTATATACGCACCAACAAAAGAAGCAGAAGAAGAAGTTAAAGATATATTTTATGATACTCTGGAAGAGCTAGTTACAAAGTTACCAAATTATAATTTAAAAATAATTTTAGGAGATGCAAACTCAAAAATAGGAAAAGAAGATACATGGAAGAAGGAAGTGGCAGGTAAGCATAGCTTACATGAGAAAACCAATGATAATGAAGACTCCTTAGTTTCTGTGAAGCTACAAATTTTAAAGTAATGAGCACAGCTTTCCCACATAAAAATATTCATAAACAAACCTGGGTTTCTCCAAATGGAATAGTCAAAAACCAAATAGATCATGTAATGATAGACCAAAGACAGAAGAGTAGTATTTTAGATGTTCATAGTCTAAGAGCAGCAGAGTGCGGCACAGATCACTATTTAGTTTTAGTAAAAGTTAGACAACGAATAGTGGTGGTAAAAAGTAAAGTGGAAAGAGCTTGTGAAAGACAAGCGGTGGAAATATTGAAAACTAAAAAAGGAGCCGAAGAATTCAAATTGAAACTTACAAACAGATTCAAAGTGTTGGAGGAAAGTACACAGGGTAACGAATTAGAAACTAATTTAAATCAAAGATGGGAGACTCTAAAACAGGCAATACAGGAAACAGCTAAAGAGGTGTGTGGAAAGAAAAGGAAAGTAAGGAAAAAACCTTGGTTTGATGAAGAATGTAGCGTTAAAGTTGAAGAAAGATGCACCAGTAAAAGGATATGGTTAGAAGGACAAACCAAGGAAAATAGAATGTTGTTTGATAAGATAAGGAAAGAAACCACCAAAATGTTAAGGAAAAAGAAGAGGAATTATATTAACAATTTATTAGAAAGAGTTGAGACAAATTATGTCACCAACCCAAGAGACTTTTACAAATCAATTAAAACTTTCAAGAAGGGATACACACCAAGCTCATATGGCGTCAAAATAAATGGAAGGATCACGACAGAAAGAAATGAAGTTCTCAATGTGTGGAAGGACTATTTTGAAGCTTTACTTAATGGGGAAGTTAAGAATAATGTTAATATAAACGTACCAGTGTATCAGAATGTACAACCTGAAGTAAAAAAACCCACATTAGAAGAGGTCCGGGAAGTAATTAAAGGACTTAAGAACCACAAGGCACCAGGAAGCGATGAAATAACTTCCGAAATGTTAAAGGCTGGAGGTATCGAACTTGCGTCTCAACTGCACAAGCTTATAGAAGACATTTGGGAAAAAGAAGAGATGCCTTCGGACTGGGAGGAAGCCATAATTGTGCCTTTACTCAAAAAGGGGGACAAACAAGAGCCAAATAATTACAGGGAAATTTCATTGTTGAATACTTCATACAAGATACTGTCAAAAATAATACAGAAAAGATTAGAAGTGTACACAGAAGAAATAATTGAATATCACCAGGCAGGATTTCAAAAAGGAAGGTCGACCATCGATCAAGTATTTGATTTATGAAATGAAATGAAATGAAATGATTTATGAAGGTCGACCATCGATCAAGTATTTGTTCTAAAAGAATCAATAGCCAAGCACTGGGAATTTGATAGAGCATTGTATGGATTATTCATAGACTTTCAGAAAGCTTATGACAGTATCAATAGAAATAAACTATGGGAAAAAATGGAGCAGTATGGAATACCTACAAAACTAACGAAAATGGCAAAACTTAGCTTGGAAAATTCCAAATGCAAAGTTAAAGTGGAAAATGAATATTCACCCGAGTTTGAAGTAAAAACAGGGGTGAGACAGGGAGACAGCCTCTCTCCATTACTGTTCAATTTAGCCCTGGAAGAAGCGTTGAAAGAAATAAGAAATAGGAAACTAGGTATAAGCATTGGAACTAAGATAGGAGCACTGGCATTTGCGGATGACGTGGTGTTAGTTTCCAATGACAGAGATGAACTGATGGAGATGACAGGAATATTAATAGACAAAACCCGGTCAATAGGACTAGAAATTAACGACGCTAAGACAAAGTTGATTTATTTTAGGCGAGGAAATAATGGTAGAGAAGATTTGGAAATACTGAACCATAAATTCGAACAGGTTGAAAGATTCAAATACCTCGGAGCAATAGTTAATTCAAAGAGTAATGAACTAATAGAAATCCAAAATAGAATAAATTTGGCAAATAGAAGCATGTACCCATTAAATAATATTTTAAAATCAAAATTACTGTCTTACAAAACAAAATTAAGAATATATAAGACTGTTATAAGACCAGTTCTTCTTTATGGAGCAGAGACATGGATTATAGATAAACAGGCAGAAAAGAAATTGGTTACATTCGAGAATAAAATTTTGAGGAAAACTTTAGGACCTATTAGAGATGGAGATGGATGGATAATCAGGCATAACCAAGAAATCAGAGAGATGTTTCAATCTCCAGACGTTGTAGGAGAAGCAAAGAGCAGGAGACTTCGGTGGGCAGGCCATGTGATGAGGAGGGAGGATGATAAATTGATTAAAATTACAAATGAGTTAAAAAACCAAGAATGATGTCCTGGTGATTATTTGTGGCTCTAATGACATCTCTAAAAATGAGGCTGATGTTGCAATAGATAGTATGGAGAGTACAATAAAAAAAAACTGGGAACAATAAAATTATTCTGGTTGACTTGCCAATTAGATACGACCTCCCGCTGTGGTCAAGTGTTAAACAAACTGCAAAGAAAAACTAATATTGCAATAAAAGAGCTATGCAGTAAATATGATTAATGTATCTATTGTGGAAGTAAGCAAAGCAATGAGACAGCTGCACACTCGTCATGGATTACATCTAAACTCAAAGGGGGAAAAAAAATGGCTAGCCAAGCAAATTTGTGACGCTGTTGTGGAAGTACATGAGGAAATTTCAACACCTATTAGCAGCAGCCCAGTGACTATTGAAGAGGTTCTCAGAGAAGCACCTACACCATCACCCCTACCATCATCCACCAGTCCAGTCATTACAGCGAGTACACCACAATTTTTTTTAGAAACTATAGCCAACAAGATGAAAGAAACCTAAACTCGGCCAATTCAACCTATGTAAGAACTTTAAGTAATGATGTTCACAATTTAATATTAGCACCCCCAAATAATGACAAGATCTCAAGAAATTCATTTAATATCTTATTGGAAATGTTCAATGCTTGACTAACAAAGTCCTAGAAATAGAAATGTGTTTAAAAGAAATAAATTACTCCGGTACTGTGCATAGTGGAGCATTGGCTTAGTGAAGACAATTTTGAACTCTTTAACTTCACAGGTTACAAACTCGCTACAATATTTTACAGAGTCTCCAGTAGTCACGGAGGTTCTGGTATTTATGTAAAAGAAGATCTAAAAGTAAAAGAAGTTGATGTTAAAGAATTTTGTGTCGAGATGCAATTTGAAGTTTCTGCAGTCAAACTCAGTGACCAAAAGTTATTTAATAGTATCCTTGTATAGGCCCAGTGGTGGAAACAATAACATTTTTTTTGAAAAATTGGAAAATCTACTGGATTATTTGATTAAATTTAAGATTGACATAGTGCTGTGTGGCGACCTGAATATAGAAGCAAATGGGAACAATACTACAACTGTAAAGCTTCATAATCTCTTGAGAACTGCTGGCCTTTATTGTTCCAATTTTAGGCCAACAAGAGGCTTAGCCTGCATTGACTACACAATAAACAAACATTAGACCATCAGACTACAACGTTAATGTTCTTGATCTTTTAATATCTGACCACAGTTTTTTATCCTTTAACATTTATGACCGGCTAATGGCAGCTTCAAAAGAAGTTACACAGGTTCAACGACTTGAAAGACCTTTCAGACCATTACCTGGGCCTGCAGTTGAAGATTTTAAACTTTGTCTACAGAATATTGACTGGGGTGTAACTCTTAAAGGATTAAGTGCTGAAGAAATGTATAATAAGTTTCACAATGTGTTTATAGGCTGGATGAATATTTATTTGCCAATGAGGAACTCAAGAACAAATAACTTCAAGAATTACCATAAACCTAAAGGTCTGCGCAACTGGTACACTCCTCAGTTGGCAAAAAATGAAAGAAATGGTTATGTCACTTTTTAATATTTTCACAAGCGACTGAAGATCCCAGGGATGCTAAAAATTATAAATTGGCCAAGATCAATTACAAGAGTGTTCTAAAACAAGCTAAATTTCATGCTAAACCAAGAATTTATTCAGTCCTCAAGCAACACTTGCAAAGCTGCGTGGCAAATTATAAAACATGAGACTCAAACCGAAAACAACAACAACATGCTACTCCGGATGCTGATTCTTTCAACGAATACTTCATTTCGGTAGTGGATGAAATCCGAGAGAGAAAATCCCCGCAGCAAATACAAAGCCAGATGAGCTCCTGGAGGTGCAACACTTACCTTTACATCAGTCTTTCGCCTGGCAGCCTATAGAGTATAGTGATATTGTGAAAGTAATTTTAAAGTTAAAAAGTTCCAAAAGCTGTGATATTTATAATGTTTCAAATAATTTAGTGAAATTGGTGTGCAGTGGAGTGAATATCCCTCTCACCATGTGTCTAAATGCGATGCTTAAAGAGGGAATCTTTTCCTAGTAAATTAAAAAGTGTCAAAGGTTGTGCCAATCTTTAAGAAGGGTGATCATAGGAGTGTTAAATCGTACAGGCCTATCTCTCTGGTACCAGTTTTTTCTAAAGTCTTTGAAGCCATCATTAAAACCCAGGTTAACTTATATTTTTGAAACAAATAATCTCTTTAGTTGTAGTCAGTTTGGTTTTAGAGCCGGGATGTCGACAACCGATGCAGTTGGGGGACTTGTTTCGGGCGTCTTGGCTGGTTTCGATGCAGGCTTTGACACCTGTGCAGTTTTATGCGACCTCTCCAAGGCCTTCGACTGTGTCGATCACGACATCCTGTTGAGAAAACTTAAATTCTATGGTGTAACAGGCATTCAAAATTCTTTGTTTAAATCCTACCTCAGTTATCGGCAACAAAAACATTTTTACTAATGGCAATCTTTCTAAATCTTCTGAGGTAAAGTTTGGCGTGCCACAGGGATCAGTTCTGGGCCCTACTTTATTTCTAATTTTGGTTAACGATCTTGAGTACAATGTGAGTTATAAATCAGTAATGTTTGCTGATGATGTCACTTTTTTTACAACAGTAAATAATCAAAATGAAAGAGAGCTTAAACTAAGATGTATGATCGATGAAGCAGATGAATGGTATAAATCAAATGTTCTGTTGTTGAATTTAGAAAAAACTCAAAATATGGTTTTCTCCTTAAGAGTCCAAGCTGATTGTAATGATAATGTGGTTAATTTACTAGGTATCACTCTGGATTCAAAGTTGACATGGCATTCCTCATATAAATAATGTATGTAAAAAATTGAGCAGGGGTCATATATATCTTGTACCATTTGAGGCACTGTGTAGACAAACACTATCTTAGAATGGTTTACTTTGCCCTTTTTCAAGGTGTTAATCACATATGGACTATTATTATGGGTAATTGTAGCAGTATAAATGAAGTATTGATTATTCAAAAGAAAGCAGTCAGAATTCTCAACAACGCCCATTGTCTTGAGCACTGTAGACCCTTCTTCTTTATTTGCAGTAAAATACTAACTGTTATAAATCTATACATTTTATCTTGTCTACTTTTTGCAAAAAATAATGTTAATAATTATGTCCTCAATGAGCATGTTCACTCTTATGCTACTAGGAATTCTCACCAAATTCATGTACCTTTTGCTAGGTTAAGTAAAACATAAATTATCTTATGAAAATGTTAGCATAAGGTTATTTAATAGACTGCACATTTCTGCTCATTATAGTAGCTTCAATAGTTTTAGAAATATTTTTATACGATTGGCTGTTGAACAATCCTTTTTACAAAATTGACGAGTTCTTTAAAAGTGATATATCTAGTCTAGTCTTCCAAAGTTAGTCTGTAGGTAGTTTTAACTGTATATGTTAATTGCTTTTATTTGTTTGTATCTGTATGACGTAGCCTATTGTACAAATATGTATTTAATTGGCCAAATATATGACTTATGACTTATGACTTAAAGAGGTTTGGAAACACAATCCAGTTGGAAGAAGTATTTTGAAAAGCCTAACAAATATTCCTTTTTCTATTTAGTCATTTCACGAAAAAGGTAAAATTGTGAATTGGTACATATATACTCAACTTAACACAATAAAATGGAAAGTTTATTCGACATTTTCAAGTGTAATCAAAACCATGAGTGGTTAGTGAGAAGCAAAATTCCAAGGGATTGCCTTCTTTCCCAAATAGGAAAATTAGGGCTTAATTCAAAATTGAAGTAAAAAGTAGTTTATAGTATGATATCTAAGAGATAAGGATGGGCCCCTGTACATACTGTTGAACGAGAGGTATTCCTTGATTTTCATCATTCTCTGGCATCTTATATTACCTCAATTTTTATAGATGATGATCTATAAGTTATATTAAACACGTTGAAAGTTACAAAAATTTGATTATAGTTATATAGTTAACTGCAATCTCTGACCTGAAAAGTGAGTGTGGCTCCAGGGTCTGCAGTCATCTGGTTAGTAATAAACACAGCCACATTGTACTCCTCTGAAATCTTCTGCAGACGAGACATCATCTGGGCCAGCTTCTGCTGTCTATCTGCCAGTTCCCCTCGGCCACTGAAGTCCACTCGGAACAGTGCCATAATAGAATCCACAACCTACAATGATACATAACAACACTTACTAGAAAGATCTTTGTAGTATTGTTACACCTGAGGACAACTGATTTGTCTTAAGATTAGATTCTTAACCCTGTGATATTCAACATTTCCCTGTCAAACAAACATGCTCTTGGATAATAACTTCCTATAACAACTAGAGATGTCTTTGCAGTGCTGTTACAACCTGAGGTAGGCTGACCATAATTTGTAGAGCAAAAGTACGGACAGAAGTAGGTGTGGGTGAATGATTGGTTGTATCTTGTAAACCTGCATATTTATGATGAAATTGGGGAATAATGAGTAATCGAATACAATTATGTAAGTTGCATTACTTACAAACAAAATTGATTTTCTTGACTTTATCATCATAACCACATAATCTGACTGAAACAAAATATATAAGCAAAAGAAAAGCAGAAAAATGGTTTATTTTTATTTTATTATTTAGTTTTTTTTAGTTGTTTTTTTTTAGTTTTTTTTTTTTTAATTGTTCATTTACATCTAGGGTCAGGTTTTCAGCTTTTAAACCAATTATATTTTTCAGAAGAATGGACTTTCATAACAAAAGATTTGTCTCCTTTTATATTTCCATCAAATTCACCACACTCCAACTAGGAATTTACTTTTAAACATAAAAGACCTGTCACTGTTTCTACTTTATTTTGCTCATTTTCAGGAATCCACATATTATTCGTGAAGTAGAACACTCTGTCTACTAGAACTATTTGAGGTCCGGTTTGTGATATTGCATTCTACTAAGAAAGCCAATTTGATGTACAACTTGACCTATGTTTGCCTTTAAGATTTTCAAGACTCCCTCTGAGGAGCAACCTCCATAATATGATAAAATCCAGAAATTTGATTGAAAATGTGGATTTCTTTGTATAAAATTAATAAACACAAGTGGTATATTCTTAACGGTAACTGCTCAATAGCTGGCAGGTTGGTTCCAGTCTTAATTTACACCCTTTATAACATGATATATAGTTGAGTTCTTAGGCTTACACGGTCAGTGTCATGACTATTATCTAAGTTTCTAGTTCACAGAGCATTAAAACATTTTTAACACAACTAAATTCTTTAAATATTTCAGCCTCACTGTGGGAAGCCATCTTCAGTCAGCAGGTGTAATAGGATGTAAAACTCTAGAGTATTGTGGAATTGGATTTTCTATAGATTAAACTCCAACTATTAAACAACTGTCTAACCGCCCCAGGGATTTTGAACAAGACTGTATGTGTAACTTCATGTCCAGGAGGGTTTACTTCCAGTGGAACCTACACTGGGTACAGCAAAACTGATATATCACTTAAATCTGGGTAAACCTATGAATGTCTTCTGGAGAGGCACATTACTAACTGCAAATGCCAAGCTTTTTAGTTGGCAACAGCTAAATGCCAACATATTAGGGTACAAGGGTAGACTGATATATCTATTATGGAGGGTGGCTGTTGGAGTTGGTGGGGCTGCTAGCCTGCACATAAGGGTGTGCCACTTCTGCCTACTTTGACTGGAGAGGCTGATACAGAGCTGGTTTCCTCTTCTTCGAACGTAACACAACTGAGATATAGTGCCCGCTATCCCGACAGGATGTGGCCCTTACCCCCAACCTTACCCATTCTGACCTGTCACTCTGGAAGCAAGCGCAAAGTTTCTTTTAGGACTAAGTTCAATAAAAGATCCTAAGAGAACAAACAGTAATGAGTACATAATATTTAATATTGAAGCAATATGATTGAATCCAGTTCAAAGAATTGTTTTAAAATCCAATTTTATATAGTTTATTCAAAAACGATATGTTTAGTTACCTTAAGACCAACACTCACCAGTAATTTGAAGACACCAGGCTCTTCGTGGAACTTGGCTGCCACATAGTCCAGGAGCTCGAACTGATGCTCACTGGTGTAGGCCCTGGCATACAAGATGTTATCCAAAACTGCAGTCTGGTCGAGGTTGAACCTCTGGGCGATCGGGCGCAGCCTATCCGGCCGGCTGATGTATCATAGGAATATATATAAATCTGCAGTAAGTTTATGCTTCAAAAGATCAAATAAGTTTGTTAAAATTTTTTAACTTGAATAGGCACCACCAGTAAATAAATATCTCACAGGTAAAGTTGTAGATAAATAAGAGTTTCGAAGATTAGTGATTAATGCAAATTGAATATTAAATTTTGGTACACTACTCACATTTTAGAATATATTCGTGGTTTTTAAAATATTCAAAACAAGAAATTATTTTGTTAATGAACAAAAGTTCTTACAAATTGCATTTTAGAACCTTGTTTTAGTACAAAACTAATATACAAATATGGTACAAATGTTCTTTCTTTACATTGTAAAGGGCATTGTTTACAAATTTTATTAAATCTCCACACTACCACAGAATCCCCAAGTTTAGATTGAGACATAGTTTAGATTCTCTTGTTTCAATTGCAATTTTATACAAAACCAAAACTAAATATTGGAAAAATAATTTTCATTCAGACCTAGTTAATGACCTAGACAAGAATTGTTATGAACAAAGTAGTAAAAATTGTATCAAAATCACTAGTCTTAAGAACTGCTTAGTAGATTAAAAACGTAATTATTTACTAAGAAATCATAGTTAATAGATCATAGATTTTTAGAAATTAAAATTTTTATGTTGATACATACCAGATACATATACACAAGAATGTAAATATATTATACAGTACTTGCATGTCATATTTAATAAAAACAGGCATATGGCTTCTCTATATTACAGTTTCTACTGATTTTTATAAAAAATATAATTCAATGTTGTAAGAATTGTTCACAGACAGATTATATTTGCACCATTTGTTTCTAATGGGCTGAATACAGTGAATATATAATTACATTTGTTACAAGCGCAAAGCTGGCTTAATAAAAATGTTGATTGTTTAAAATACAAAATCTAAAAAAAGATACTGAATGTGGATATTTACCAATTGGACCCCCATGATAAACTTACAATATTGGTCTGTTTGTCTGGTCAGGACCAATGGTTACATATATTAACATACATATACAAATTTTAAAATGGAAAATAAATTTCATTAAGGTGGTCTCAAAACAGATTTTTGTACTAAAACTAAAATTTTGGTCTTTAGAGCCATCACATTTTTCCCTGTTCCATTGAATAGGAAAGAAAAGTATGATCAAAGATAGAACTGTAATTGTAGTTACAGACGTGATGCCACAGTATTCAGTTTTATAAATTAAATATAATTTTCAACATAAGATGTACTAATTCCCTGTACTTGCAAATATGTGTTATCTGATCAAATGTATTCAGCTCTGGCCAAAATTAGAAATGCTGACAGGAAATACTTGCAAACCCATATATTTGGTTAATTCCAAATTAATTTTATAATGATGAAAATATACTCTAATGTTTTTGTTGGTTCCTTGCCTAACTAAATTTCCATTTTTGACAGGTAATAACTTACAAAAAAATTAGAAAGCTGACTTTAATTATACACTAGATAGCATTAGAATATTTTAGTGATAATATTAACATACTTAGATAATTAATAATTAAACTCATGGAGGGAAAGGTAACAAGCTTTTAGCCTGTAAAGGTACATTATAGAAATAACAAATATTATAGTGTTGCTTCTAATAATCTCAAACTTGCCTAGATACTGTAGATAGCCTACATATAGCATCAAAACTACAACCCCAAAACAATGTTTATTTAACAAATGACCATCAATCACTGTTCTTAAGATAATTCTTAGAATCTAAATAATAAACACAGAATGTTGTCAGAAGTGACCTACAGTTTTCAATGGAAGCAATAGGGGGAAATATAGCAGATGGGTCAGTCCATTCATCAACATACTGGTAACAATTGTGGGAACTTTTAGATCTCATTGAAAACTTTGCACAAGAAAAGACTACAAAAGATCTAAGCCTTCAAGCCAATCCCTTGTAAACAAGGTTTGAAGGCATTTTGACATACAGAGAGTTTGCAAAATATTTTTACTCAAGTTTAGTTTAGCATAGTTATAAAAATTATAAATGATATTTTGTTATTATAAATAGTAATGGCTCAACCCAATGGTCTATATTATATACATTTTCAGTTACAAGTGAAAGCTGTTTAAGGCACAAATTTTTAAACAAAATATAATTATAATTGTACTTTTTTTTAAATAATAATTTCTACTAAATATTTTAACAAACAAATAACTCATATGTTCTATATTTCCGCGCTGGAAGAAACATCAACTTTTAAATATTTTTATATATCTAGAAACTGTTAGCAAGCTAAACTTGTACACCATTGAGCTGTGTTAATAAAGGATACAAAGTGTTCTCTGTGTCTATGAAGATGACCTTTCCACCACTGTAGTTACCACTGGGTATCTGGACCATTACACAGAGTGTGTGAGACAGTTGGGTCTTTCCAGTGCGGAACTCACCAAACGCTTCTGTAATGGCCATCGATTCCACACCTCCACCCAGCAACTTGCTGCAACACATCACTCTATCTTGATAAAGCATACAGGAAAAGGTGCACAAAAGTAGAATGTGCTGCAATGCTATGAGTTGATTTTGTTACTAGTGTAGTGCTCTTTTAAATAGGGCATCTATTCATCCTGTCTTAACTGCTTTTAATATGATAATAATATAGTGTATAACAATTTATAGTAAACAGTTTGTAAATATATTGTGTAGGTTCTATACTGTGGGACGTCCATAAAAAATGTTACAAGACTGTTGAGGGAAATTTAGAGCTTCAAATGTGATAATCCTAGTACCACATACTGTTTTCAAAATTAAATTACAAGTTAGGTGTCTATTTAAAAAAATAGTTTTTGTGTTCCAATCATTTAAATTATGTGTTTATGAATTTAAATCACAATTTCATGAAAAAGAAATTATAACAATATTTGTCATTGTGTTTGTTTATGCTAATTTTGAAAGGAAACAATGCAAGTGTTTCAAGAATTAACAATGGAATATCAGGCACTGTACTAGGGTAGATAATTGTGAAGTTGTTACTTGAATTTGAAGACAGTGACTGTGTTTATAGAGGATCTTGTTTTGTATCATGAAAGACGTTATTGTTAGTACAATATATTAAGAACATAAAAAAAGTGGTCTGAAAGAGGGATGTTACTCTACATCATAGGTTATTCTACAGGTTTTGATCAACATGGCAGTTAAGATTAAGAAGCAATATATCATGGTAAAAAAGAAAGTAGTATATTCAGAAATATTGGCTCTGTGCCAATTTCTAGTTGTTTCCTGAGACAAAAAAAGAAACTTAGAAAAACAGACACTGAACAAGTCACATACATAGTAAATATAAAAAAAATAGAAGAGCATACCTAAATTAAGGTAGTATCTTAAATGTTATTGGTACAATTCACTATTTAAAGGTTCCAAGACTTTTAAAACAACATTTTATAATGCATTCTTTAAAATAGATCAAACTTAGATATTTTGGTCACTTTGAATATATAGCTTCAAACCTAAAAAAGAAAAACTCTCCAATTGGCAATGTTACAATCTGTTTAGTGGCAGGCAGATTTTAGGCAGAACACAAGTATATTTTATATCATTCATACAAAATACTGTTTGTTGCTTAAACATATGTATATTTAAACCAAATGTAACATTACAAAGTATACATAATGTGAAGTTACCGTCTTTAATATTAGATCATAACAGAAATAACAGTTTATAACACACAAAATTAAAATTATAGCAATGAAGAAAATACACCTTTGGCTGGAAAATATTTTTACCTAATCTAAATTTTAGAACAAATTAAGAATATGTGGAATATGAAAAATATATTCCTGAAAAGAAAATTTATAATAAATGTCTTATTTACTATAGAATTTTTAATATTTTATAAGAAAAACATAGATGCTAAGGAAATAAATTAAAAACTGTTCACTCATATTATACAATTTTCATCAGTAACTACGCTGAATTATAATGTAGCTGTTGGCAGGGCCGGATTTAAGCATAGGCGACATAGGGGCACACCAGGGGCCTGCACTACAATTACAATATAATATTACTGGTCATGGTTTATTATCTTTGCAGATCGTACGTTGTACGTACACACTTCATACAATTGGGAGCAGAGCAGCAGGTTGATGTGCGTTTGAAGTATCTCTCACCGGTGAGAGGAGCAGACAGCAGGTACAGCACCTGCGTGAATGTGAGCAATGGTTCATATTGGTACTTGAAAGTGACTCGTTCTCCCACCCATCCACGCTAATCTTTGTCATCTAAACGAAACAATAGCGAAAGCTGCATTTTCTCACGCTCTTGACTGCAAATGTTAAGAAGGTTCTCCTTCCACAGCCAAGTCCGTGATTTTGTAAAATGTTGTGTGTTCAATGTGTTTGCCTGAAGAAGACTATTGTTGATGTTGGATTATATTATCACATTATATTGAAAAGGTTATGATTATGTCTATAGCTCATGCTGATCAGTTTGGAATTTTTTTATAAATTTGAGAACTCCTATGGTGGGGAGGGTTGATTCAATGCCAATGTTGAGTTCAGCTCCAGTTCTGTGTAGAAGACTCAGTTGCTCCACCATACTTTGTGATCATATCAGATAACACTATCATCGATACCCCGGTCTCATAGACCAAAAGTGAATTTCATTTGCTAATTGTGACGACACTGTCTATTGTCGGCTGCCCGCCTAAACAGTATCTCCACCCTCTTCAGGCATGCCATTTTTTTGTTCAGTTTCAGAGTGGCATTCTTCCTCTATCGATCGATATTAAAAAACGTGCTGGTCTCAGAAACCGAAGGTTTCAGTCTGCATGTGTCGATACGAGGTCCGACATACCGGTGGTTTCGGATTTGTGTGTGCTTCCTGATTTTGTTATTACTATTTTTCAATGATCCAGTTCCAGTATTAACCTGTTGTTAAATGTAGGTTTGTATAAGTACTTGTATAAATTATTATATTTTTGAACGTATATTGTCTTCCATTTTCAGATCCATTGATGAACAAATGCCATCATTGTTCACTAAAGGTCCTTCCAGCTGCTCTATATACAGTGCCACCATTTCGGTAAAACTGTATGAAATCCTCCTAATGTGCCTCAGATTTGATGACACAGCAACAGGTGATCAGAGGAAAATAACAGATGATATAGCTGCTATTTCTGAAATATTTCAAAAAATTATTTCAAATAGCAAAAGTGTATACTCAGCTTCCATGTATATATGCCATACAAAAGCCAAAGCTTGGAATTGTATTAAATAGAAAACTCGTTTTGTTATGTACAACCCTGAAGTGAAGTTAAACTTCAGCTTTAAAATTAATATTTACAAATTGTGTGTTTAGAAATTGTTTGATAATCTAAAATTTGTTTATTTTCTTGTCATATGTAAAAAAATATTCTGTCATAAGTTTGTACAGCATTATTTAAATGAATTTAACAAGTTATAAGGGACAGAGGGTTACCTATTAAAACAGTTGCAACTCAGTATTTTAAACACATTTTATGTCAAATTATGCAAAAAAAAAAAAACAGTTTTTATAAAAAATGTTCTAGTGCAAAATTATACAGAATAAATTAGTTTAAATCTTTTGTGTAACTGTAGATTATGGTGTGATTGAAAATGTTTACTTTCAGGTTCCAAAAAATGCCTGAAGATGTCTCCAGAGCCCTTGTAGATTCTGCTGAATTTGATCCTGAATCTACTCCAAGAATAAGTGCTGGTTCAAACAATGACATTGGAAAGTAGTCGGAAGTGCTTACATCAAGTGATATCGACAGTTGTGTTACTATGGACACTGGATTGTTTCAAAATAGGATCTATTTGAACGTAAGTCCAGGTTTTGTAAGGAAAAGTTACATAGTTTTATTTATATGGAAAACCCAAAAATGGCGAAACCATCAAATGCTCTTAGCTATGCTTTTCTCCCAGTGATGGTCATGTTTACTGTTATGCCTGTAAACCCTTCTCTCCAATACACTCTCAGTTAACTCATGTGTGGTGGATATTGTGATTGGAAAAATGCTGCAACATGTCTAATTGAGCATGAAACGTCTAAACTTAATTTAAATGCTGTTATTGACTATGCAGGACATATACAAAAATGTGTACCAAGAGCTTACTCATCAAGCAAAAAAAAAGCTAAGTACTGGCTGGATGTCCTTAAAAGATTGATAAGTGTAAGTGTTTGGAAGTGAAAGGGAATTAGCGTTTCGCGGAGAGAACGAAACTCTTGGATCACTGCGAAATGGCAACTACTTGGGGATTTTAGAGGTCCTAGCACAGTATGACAAGTTTTTAAGTGGCCACCTTGAAACACACGGAATCCTTGCAAGTGGTCACACCAACCACTTATCTTCTACAATATGTGAGGAAGTCGTAAACACAATAGGGAAAACAAGTGTTTGATGAGATTGTATCTTGAATGAAGAAATTTAAATATTTCTCAATATCTCTAGACTATGAAGGTCATTACACCTTTACAATAAAAACAACACTAATTATAATCGCAACATAAACACAATTACAAAACAGTTACAGTTGCACATACTCGTAATGACCAGTGCAAAATTGCAGAACATGTGTAACTATAATCTACACTATCCCTTTGGGTTTTAAGATCTCACCTCAATTATAAGTATGGTGTAGGATTTTTAAGATATTTTGTAGTTTTTTTATTGCAATTACATTTTTAATAGTCACCAACTATTGTCTGGATGAAGTTTAACAACTTTAACAAATTTGAGATATACTAAATTTATGTTTAAAAATTAATAAACAATGTTCAGTGTATAACTCACTCCAACTCCTCGCTTCCAGTTGAAACTCGGAAAACATTCTTACGCTTATCACTGACTTGAAGAGCTGTTAGGAAACTTATAGCTGACAACTTAGCACAAGCTTCTTTGATTTTATCAACTTTTGCTTCAGAAAACCCTTTGATATTACACAGCCTTTTGCGAGTGCACATCTGAATACCTTTAATTGTACATATTCCAGCCACCTTCAGTTTCTTTATGTCTGCAACATTCTAAAACAAACAAAAAAAAAAAAAAATACAAATCGGTCAACAAAATGATTGTAGGTTGTTATGAAGAGCCTTCCTATTTAATTCATTTTAAAACACGAACCATCAATACAGCAGTTATAATTAAAATTAAAATTTTGTAGCATAATACATTTAGGAATGAGCTACAGATTATTGTCACTACTTTTGATAAAACTGCAAGTTAAAACTTATTTAGACCTATGAACAGGGAAAGGGCAAATTAAGCTTTATGCCGCCTTTTGATCATTCTAGAATATGCAATACATCCCTTGTATAGACTTTTATTCATTTAAAAAACCTATTTTAAATACAAAACATATTTCCCACTTAAAATAAGTAATTTGTCAAATTTATAACTAAAAGTTATTCCACTGATTTACTTAAAAAAAAAATCACTATATATAACGTACTAAAAAATAGTAAATGTAACATATAATGATAAACGTTAATAAAACAATCATATAAAAGATATGATATCAATTTGTGTAGTATCTTTAGATAGATGTAATTTTTTTATTGTATTTCACAGAAGGCCTTATTTTTATCTACAGTTTTTTATATTTTACATTCAAATATTGTTATTTATATTTGACAATGACAAATAAGTCGTATATGGTTTTTTTACAGCAAGTCTTCTATCACTGTGCTGTAATCTATATTCTCAATAATTGTTGAGACTGCATGCATAACATCACCAGATTGTTTAATTTCTTTTGATTTAATGTGTGAATCATAGTTTTTCACCCTCTTCAAACAAGAAAAGTTCTCTTGCCTGAGGAGTATGCGACAGGATTGACAGCCAGATTTGTAATACTATGTTAGGTTTGCTGCCATTTTCAAAATCCTGTAGTATTGCTATGATTAACAATATCAGTAGCATGGGAATTTGTCTTATCTCTTTTCATATATCTCTTCACAAGACCTTCACATTTGTTAGTCTTTTACTCTCTTTGTTTTCAAATTATTAACATTTTTTTTTTGTTTCCTGCAGACATTCAGCAATATTTCTTGGTACAAACATTGAAATTTATGAATACAATCACTCACTTATAATAAATTAGAGTTTAATTTTGCAACGCCTTCTTTAATCAGCCTTATTTTCTTTTGAAGCATAAATATTTTTTTATTTATATGCTTAAATAAGTACATGTGGCAATTTGCACAAGCACAACCTCTTTCATTATCTAAATTTTAGGGGGAACTGTTACAATACTTGTAATATGTTTTTATTGACAGTTTTATTTGCAGATAATTTAAAATAGTATATTCTGAGACACAGTTAGTCTTACTTATCACATGATTTTTTGAGAAGACTTCGTATTGAAGTAACATGAAAATAACAAAAAAGTAAGTGAGCAAATTGCCTTCACACAACCTCTCACGTTCAGGAAGGGTATACAACCTCTCATGTTTTAACAAACATTTTTCTTGTATCTGCGCTTACGCTAAATGATTAAAAATGGCAACATTCATCAACAAATCATTTTCAATGTCTTTTTTGTAGTATTATAAAAGATTTAAAACTTTTTCCCTCAAACATATTTTTATTTTCTGGCGGTTTTTATAATTTTTGTCACTGGAAATAAATTGTTTTCTAGAATCATTAAACACTTTATACCTCCTTTTAAATCCAACTATGATCGAAGACTAAAAGATATTAATTTTTGTTATCAGATTCTTGATAACCTACTTTTTGTTTCTTCTGATAATCCTCTTAAAATTGATCTCAGTTACTCACATATTGTATCATCTAGTGATTGGCAAATTGGTCATCTCCTGCCGACCATCAAGTACATGTATAGCTGAGTCTTGAGTGTTTTTGCTTTGCCAATTTTGATCATCAACAATTCCCATCTTTTGGTCAAGTTTGTAAAAAATATACAAACTTGAAATGTTTAGAAGAAATATATCTTTAAGAAAGTTCTGGGCATTGTAAACAGTACATGTTGTGTTGTAATAAAATTTTATATGCACACTTGAATACAACTGTTGCATGATGCCAACGCTTTACACTGGATCTTGTGGTCTTCATCTTCTTCTTGATCATTGTCATCGATTTTCTCACCTGAGACACCTTTATACACATAGTTAGCATCCATTCAGTAGTAGCCTAAAAGTCGCAGCACTTAACCTGGACCCTCGGCAATATCAATGATAAGCTTTGTGTTAGAATTATCCAAATTGAATTATATTAATTTTAATTATTATTTTGTTTACTCAAGAGGGCGCATCGTAATATGTTCCAGTGGCTCTTGATGTACAGTGGAGTCCCGCTAATCCGAAAACACGTGTAATCCGAACGTCGGTTAATCCGAACAGGTCCAGGAGGAATTATTTATAACGACAATGAACAGTTATAGGAACTAATTACTTTAAAAAATGAAAATGGGTGCATCATTTCGTACTTAAATAAAGAAAACTGTAATTAAATAGACATACAGTATTTTATTAAGACAAATTGTGTATGGTACAGTACATAAATAATGAAGTTAAATACAGTACCAAATTGAAACTTATAGGTTAAGTATGAGTTAAATTACTGTATTAAGAAGTGAAATCAAACAAAAATTGGACGTACAGTACTGATACTATTATTGAGTACAATATTAATTGTTAAAAGACATAAATTCAGTTATTGTCTTCTGTCGCATTGAAGAGAGTCTATTGGATGACGCGTAATTTCACCATCGTGTCATAAACATGATATCGGCAGGTGTAGCAGTAGCCTGTTGCTCTAAGTATCGTAGTGCAAGGTTAAGCGCTGCTGCACCGTCTGCGTGTGGCACCAACTCTCCTTTATCACCCAGGTTCTCGTCGTCCCGTAACGCGTGGACCCGTACAATATCCAGTACGCTCACATTGCTTAACAATATAACTCACACACTAAAATACGGTAAATGTGCTTAGTATTCGCAAACACGTTTATTTGTCAAGAAATACAATGCAACAGTCAGAAAACATATTAAAAAAAAAATGTTGATAATTCTATAACAAAATAGACCTATTCTCAACCGTTATTTTTCTGTAATTCTGGCTAATCCGAACAATCATATAAATCCGAATAGGGCTCGGTCCCAATTAGGTCGGATTAACGGGACTCTACTGTAGTTTTACTGCAACTTTTTCCTGTTTTTCCTTATTTACATCACAGTTTCTAACTCCATGGTGAAGATTATTCATTGATTACTATATAATACCGTTTGTTGGATAATATACAGAATCGTTCAATAAAAACAATTGAATAACGGGTGTAGGCCACCACTTATTAAAGACTCCCCATCAAACTTGTATTTTTTCAGCTGGAGCTAATCCTTGAAAAAGAAGAGTTTGGCAACAGTAGTGTTTTTATGTAAAGCTACTTTAGCTTTTTTAGACTATAACCTAATTTTTGGGGAGACTTTAATAAGCGGCCTACACTCGTTGTTCAATTATGAAACAATTCGATATACTAACCAACTTCGATATATAAAAATCAGATACAATAAAATAACCGTAACAAGAAGAATCTCGTACATTGCAATTTTACAAACATAAATTTAAAAATAACATTAGAAAACAACAAAACCAAACTATGGCCTAGATTTAGATATCAAAGAAACCTTACAATATTAGAATTTGCCCAGCTTGATTACCGAGTAACCGCTTTTGTAAAATGTAGGAAAGAATTTTCCCCATAGGTTACCAGAAGCCAAATCACATGTTTGAAGCCACTTAACAGTCACTTGTGAGAAATATCTCACATATTTTCCTCATAATCATCACTATTTTCAAAGTTTACAAATATTAGTTACTTCTTGCTGTTTATTGTTTACATTAAAATTATTATAAATATTAAGTTGAAATCATATCCATAAGTTAAACTAATTGGGGTAGGGTACGATAAGCGGACCCGGTTTTTTTATATCGAAGAATTTAATCATCGATACCTAATATTCGCATCTCAAATCCTAGACTATCAATCGATATAAAAGTATAGTCCTCAATAACAATCATAAGTTTTAAATTTAAATATGAATTTAATATTTACAGTGATCAAACGAATTATTATAATCAAAATTATGAAAAACTGAAGATGACCGTATTTGTTCCTCTCACAGTTACAGCTGTTTCTTTCCCACAAATTTCTCATTGGGTCCGAGTCCAACAAGTTGAAGCCACTACAAACAAGTCTTATCATCTTTCAAAGCAACGTAGCGTAGTTTTCCAAAATTGACTGGCATTTTTAATAATAAATGTTACTTATGTAAAATTGAAATTACTGAACGTGTATTATTTTGCTGTTGATATAGATTTTTTAAGTTAATTATTCAAAATAATTAATCAGTATCGATTGATTATATCGATGGTTGTGATTAAGTAAGTTAATATCGTGTGCCAATTTCGATATAAAAAAACCGGGTCTGCTTATCGTACCCTACCCACTAACAAATTATTCCTTCAGATAAAAACAATTGAACCATTCGATAATAGTAATTGAATAACGAGTGTAGGCCGCTTATTAAAGCCTACGGGTAGGGTACGATAAGCGGACCCGGTTTTTTATATTGAAGAATGTAATAATCGATACCTAATATTCGCATCTCAAATCCTAGACTATCAATCAATATAAAGTATCTATAGTTCTCGATAACAAACGTATGTCTTAAATTAAAATATGAATCTAATATTTACAGTGATTAAACAAATTATTATAACCAAAATTAGGAAAACTGAAGAGGACCATATTTGCTCCTCTCACAGTTACAGTTGTTTCTTTCCCACAAATTTCACGTCATAATGGGGTTTTCCGCATGAGTCCAACATGTTGAAGTCATGAAAAACATGTCATCATCTTCCAAAGCAATGTTGTGTAGTTTTCTAAAATTGACTGTAATTTTTAATAATCAAATGTTACTTATATAAAATTGAAATATTACATTAAGAGTATTAACTTATTTGAAAGTGTTTACAGCTAACTTATTGATATAGATTATTTAATTAATCGTTAAAAATAATTAATCAGTATCAATTGATAAACATTGATAATCAATGGTTATGATTTAGTAATATCATTTGCCAATCTCAATATAAAAAACCGGATCCGCTTATCGTACCCTACCCAAGCCTACCCCTAATGTTATATAAGTACAATAAATTGTCAACAGTTATTTTAGATCTGCTCAGGTAGGTTAACAAAAGTAAAAACGACCTTCCAGCTATATTAACAAATTAAGCAGAGCCCTAGTCATATAATTTCTGCCTTGATAGTAGCTGAATAACTCAATATGCCTGAGCGTGAGTTGCATACTGAATAGGTCATTACAAGATATGGTAAATGTATGAAGATATATGAGGTATAAATTATAAGCCATTCATAAGATACCTTATGAACTAAATACAAGAAATCACATACAATAATTAATATTGGTAAATTATAGGCCTAAGCTTACTATTCCATGATTTTGAAGAACATCAACATCTTGAAAAAAACTATCCTCCTCCTCTACATCAGAAATGTCTGATTCGTGTGCAACTACTTGATCTCCCATATTTATAAAATACCAATAATAATATTATAGTTAAAGCAAAGAACTATAATATTATTTACTTTTCTAAAAGTTAATAGTTTAACTAACACAATTGAGATAATGAACTGATATCTAGCAACTTTACTGAGTTTATAACAAACATTGGGAGGAAACGCTGACTTAGTAAACAAATACTAAAGAAGCGGATATGGGCTATGATTATAATCAAAGATGCAGAGATTAGTATGACAGTATAAAAAACGTATATTTTATATATGTATGTGTGTGTATGTTCTTTATTGTAAAAGAGAGAGTTATAGTTTTCTTATAGTCAGTGATTTAAACTCTGAAAGTTTTAGGCGATACCTCTCTCTTATATAATAAAGAGTTCATAATACTATAAGTTTTACTCATATGCTGCGTTCAAATCCATTGAGAGATTTTATAAAATTGTGTTTATCTTAAATAAATGCTTCCATAGGTGAAAACTGTCAGAAAGTTTAAATACACTCGTGTCTGCCTTCTCCATTATGGTCAGTTAAATGGCATGCCAGTAAGATGCAATAATGGTTGAAGAATTTTGAATTCACTTTGTGCTATAAAGAAAGAACACGAGTTTTGAAATTTTTTGTAGATAGATTTAACAAATTTATTTTACACCAGAATAATAATGTTATTATTACTATCCAGCCTCCACGGAAAATATCCATCGTTGAACCAAACCGTCGATTATTGAGTACTATTGCATTGAACTATGTTATAGTACATATAGTATTTTGTACCATTTCTGTATTAAGTAACAGCTCGTCTTCACTATTATTTAATATAAATCATCGCTATATTACAGCGTAAACAACTACTTAGTGTTATAATAACTAATTAATTGTTATTATTAAACGATTCAACAATTCATTACATTCCAACGGCTCCACTCGCCTGAATGGTAGAGAAGCCACAATGTGCAAGTTCAGAATAAGTGAGTATGTATATGAGGAAGATGACACACCAAACGTCCATTTGTTGACGAAATATTGGGCGTGCAGTAAGAGGTTGACTGAAAACGTCTTGTATTTAATGACTAAAATACAAAAAAGTTATATGTAGCCTCGATCGTGAAAATGATAATAAACTGTAAATTTAGAATTCCCTGGGATTTCTTTGTACTCAAAGAGGTCATGTGGAATATGAATGTTCAAATTCTATAGTGTAGCAGTCTAGAGTTGCTTTCCTATTTCGAATGCTGAAAAACTTGTTTACTGAGAAGCATTTCATCTCTACAATGCGCTCTTTTACAACCATATTAGTTATGGGCTAATAAATACTATGAGATCAAAAAAAGTAGCGGGGCTCAGGATCGAGTTCTTTGTTATGGATAAATTCTCTACCATTATCAAGAAATCCTAGGTTGTTACAGCTTCTTTGATGCAATCTGGCTCTTGGCTTCTGGACTGTTGTAAGTGTGTTGAAATGAAAATTAATCTGGTTAAGTTGTAAACAGAACAAAGGGCTTAAATAACTAAGAAAAACCTATACAGAGTTATATAATATGAAGTGTAAAATAAATGAAATGAATGAAATAATTTGTAAAGTAAGAAGAATATTTACATATGACAGTTTATATTATTATTCACCTCATTCATCCTTCCTTGATAATCTTCTCGGTATTTCGGAAGATAACTGTTTCTTGAACTTCGCCTCAAAGATGGACAATCAGAATCATGAGTTTGTTCATTTGGTTGAGAGGGATCAATGTTTCTTGACGAAGTGTCTGTATTAGTTCGTTTAGATGAATGAGGATGAACTGCGAGATGATCATGACCCAGTGGAGAGCTATTTATCCCATCCATCAAAGTACCCTCGTTAGATGTTTTTGATCCTTTATAGATGTAATCACCTGGATCGACTATTCCTGAAACAGGCTGAATGTTGTTATTTTTCGAGAATACAGAACTATTTCCTCCCCTCAGAGCCACCTGTTTAAGGGAAACTGTCGTCTCATCTCCGTTATTTAGACGTACAGCTGTATAACTGGGATTTACATACATTAGTTTGGTATAGTCGACTAGGATATCGTACTTGTTCTATGTTTCCTTTTTCTTCAAAAACATTGTCTTAGATTTAAATAGCTACGTCAGCATAGATTGACCATTTGAGGATTTTCTGGAACTAATAGTCATTCGTTCATGTAGTGTCACATTTGTAACAGTGCATTTAAGGATCTAAAAGTATTTAAGGAATATTTTAATACATACCCCTATATATTGAACTACGTTCTATAAGATATAATAAGAATTACGTAAAGTACCCAATCTTTAAAACCAACTTGTCATGTTCACTACAGCATTTTCTTAATGTAGTAGTTATCTTTGATAGGAAGTTTCTGTCACATTTAGAGAAATAACTATTCCCAGTAACCTAGAGAGGGATACTATATAACAAGTTCATGCATGACGTCTAGGAATACATTCTGTTACCTACGAGCAAAGTAAATCTGTATTAATTTGACATGCTGAAACACTTCACTGATTATAATAAGATCTTGCAATGTTTACCAATTTCTGAATAGAAAGCAAGCGCGTACCTGACAGGTCATTGTAAAAGACAACTGCTGATAGTTTTGAGTTTAAAGGAAAACACTTTCTGATGATAGATGACAGGTCCTCAGATTATTGTGAACTATCAGAAATCAAATTCAAATCAAGTTTTACAACTAAATTAGTTTTTAAATCAGTTAAAAGTATGATTTTCAATGCACAGTGTTCCAGCAGTAGAATTATTAGAATATGGTGGAATCCAACAACCTGTCAGACAAATTGATGAAATTTTCACTCTATTTCATATTTACATTTTTCAAGAGCAAATGAATTTGAGAGACAGATTTTTCCAAGCAGTTAATAACTTATTCACTTAGGCAATAGTAAATAGACATATGTAAATAGTGACAAGTAGGAACCTTAAATAATACACACAAAATTTATGACAAAAAAACTGAAATCTTCTGTACAACTATTAATACCCCATGGACGCTCACTACATGGAAATTTTATATTACTCGTGTATAATTTAGTAAATAAAAGTTCGCCACTTAATAAAAATATTCATAAAAGGTTAGTTTAAGTAAAAGAAAGCACAGAAAAGATGTTATGCTGGTCATAGATGTTGAGATGAAATGGGTTGCGCGATAAAAAAATAACTCAATGAGAGAATCAAAAATAAAATTTGTATGTTGCTATGAATAAAAACTTTATTTTGAATCAAGAATAGCGGAAATGTATACAGAGGAATTAATCAGTTGGTCAAAGTCATTTTAAAAACTTGAGACAAATGTACGAAAATGTCAAATTAATTTCCCCCATATCTAATCTTGGAAAAGTTGAACTTATGAAGAATTAAGACTCAAATGAAGTGCTACATCATATAAGACATGACACTAGTGAGTATAGTTTAACAAGTAATAAGGGTACCAAATTATAAATAACAAAATTATTCTATTTAATGAACAAAACATTAGAAAGGTGCAGTTATGGAAGATCGAAGGACATGCCAAGTTTGACTGCGTAATACCCGGAATAAGAATTTAAGAAATATATGTTCGTGTATTAAATACAGGCATTATTCTAATAAAGATGTTACCGTTATGTTTAATAATTATTTTATAGGGCAAAGAGTTAAAGAGAGCGGTTCAAAGAAATATTGAAAACCTTCGAGGCTATATACATATTTTTGTGTTGAATGCTATCAGAAAGATCGGCTTTTGAGAACGAAACTATAGTGTCAAAAAACAATTTTTATAAATACTTGTTGCCGCATCATTAAAACGTATTCATTATAATATTAACACCACTCAATCCTCACAAGAACTTTAAAACTGTTCTGGAAATTCTTCTGTATAAAATCCTAGCTAAAAGATTTGCAGTAAAGTTGATTGGAATGTTACTTGGAAGACAAAATAAATAAACTAAAATGCCATATTTTACCTGTGGTTCGAAAAGTTGAGCCGAAGACAAGTGCTAGATTAAAATTCTGGCCTACAAGAAATAATTTTACAGTAGGGTTAACAATATTTTTATGAGTGCCACATTCGAAAGAAAAAGGTACTAATTTATTATTATTATCTCTAACCCTTTCCAGCTCCTGATTTGTGTATTTACTGTAATATTAAATACTCCATTGATTCTTATTGTTTTGTGCAGTATTGTGTATTCTATGTTTTTTATGAAACTCTGTTCTTGTTTTATATGAAACTCTAACAATGTTTCACTTAGGGGAACGCAATCAAGTGCGTTAGTTTCTTTCTGTGCCAACTGAAATCAATTCAGATTTCATCATCTGTCTCTATACAGCTGTTAAATTAAAGTGTTTCAAAGTTAAGTTAGTAATATTCTGTTCTGGCAGGAATCTCCCTGTAGATTATACATTCATTGAAACAATTGCTCTTTATGTTATCTCTTATCACATCTTCATCAGTAGCATATCTTGCTACGTAAAGTTTAAAATTGAATTAATTGTTATACAATAAATTGGGTTTTGTGGATTTTACCGGGCAATGTGGGGTCTTGCTGTAAGTGGAAATATGTTTTTCATGTGTAGTTTTAAGTTACATCTTGAGTTTGGTATTAGTAGCTTTCCCTTCATAACATACAGAAAGGGCGGAATGTTAACGAATATGAACGTTATAACACTATAAATTTTATGTTTCTATTAGATATTACAATTAGTTTTTAGTGTTTAGGTTAATGGATACAACATATATGCTTGTAGACTATAAAAAACTTTGTTGTCAGTTAGGTCTTCAATAATTTTTATATATAAAGAACAATTTTTCATGCCAACCCAAGCTCAACCTTATTCTTGACTTGTGTTATTAATTCTAGATGTGGTAATCGTTTTATCTTGTAGTGTCAGGCTGGTTTAGAGCTTGGAGCAAAAAAATTCCACAAAAGTCCAAAACAATTAGGAAAAGAAAATATAAATAATAGGGCTGCAGTATAATTAGTGGCCGTACCTCAATCAAGTCGTGACTATACATGATTATTGTTCGAAACTAATAAAACTAAAATGTCAAACTTCTGAAACCAAAGTGTGAAAGCGAATTATGTCAAAGTTACAGTTAAGTTTTCATGCCTAAAAAAGTAATAATTTAAGAATGAATAAAAAAACTAAATTAGACTACGTGTATGTATAAAATATATCAAAGGCTACAGTATAATAAGCGGCCACCAACACAATCGGATTATGATTATCGAATGATTCGAATTATTGATATTCATGACCATCCTAAAGACTAAAAGCAAAATGTCAGAACAAATAATGTAATAGCTATTTGAAGGAACAATATGGTTTTGCTAGTTTTTAACCTTAGACATTAATATATAAATATTAATATAATTCACAAATTGTAATATAATAATATATATATATAATTTATATAATTACAACAAAATATAACATTTACTTATGTTATGTGTTTTCAAGGATAAACGTGACTGCTTGTGAAACAAAGAAGACACGTACGTCACTGTTCTTGCCGCAGTATTTATTTACATTAGCGTGACCATGGAAAATAGACTTTTTTCATGGGTTGGGTATTTATAGCCAAGTATTATTATCACAGGTGCATATGAACTGGGGGGAAAGTATATTATTGTATTATATTGATGCCTTTCGGACATTATTGTGTTAAGGAGCAGGGGCATCACGTGATCTGGAATTCGACTTTTGCAAGCTCGAGTTAATTTTTTTTCTAAAAGAGCAAGCAGTGCGCAGCTCTACGCAGCAGGCAGGCATCGTTGACAGGATTAACGTATACTCGTCTTTACGAATTGCTTCCACGTGAGATACCGAACATCCAACACAAAGGGTGTGCCATTAACCACAAAGGTGTGCCATTACCACTACTGAACTAGGAGGTTAAGAATAGATGCGGAGGAACAACGGTAGTTCAAAATGGCGTCCCTTCATTTGGGAAGGCGCGGAGTAATACCAAACTGTCAAATATGTCAAACTGTCAAGTGTTGCCAGAGGTACGATAATTATCGTAAAGGTACGATAATTTCATTGATTTTATGGGCCGGTAAGATACACGATGGGTAGTTATTATCGTACCATGAAGGATTTTTGACAAATTTATACAAGTAACAAACCAAAAGTTTATTATAACATAATTTATTATACGAACATAACATACTTTTTCATTAAATGTGTTTGGTACGATTATTTTATATGAAAGTACGATAATTTCTCGTTGTTGGTATGATAATCGGTTTTTAAAATCTGGCTATACTGAGTTTGAGCAGACGCGGAGTTATAGGAAACTGTCAAAAACGGGAGTTTTCAGAGGATTTAAAAAAATCGTAGCTCCTTTGATTTTCTTTGCCGACGAATTTTTTCTTCAATATTGTTTTCAGGAAAAATTGTAGTTTTCAGGAAAAAAAGAACATACCTTTCCATGGTCACGTTAATGTAAATTGATACCCTTGCCGCTATTAGTAAATAACAAAACACATGATTTTAATTTTGAATTTATATCCAAACACAATTTTACTTTAAACTAATTTTGAGTGATAATCTCAAACTGAAATAAGCTTTAGGCTTTTAAAATCGTATTATAGTGAAGCTATACTTTTATATGTAATATAAATTTTATCATTTTGTTTCAGATGACTTAAAATAACCAAACTTTATTTAAACATTTGAGTAGCGTAGTACTTACAATTACTTTAGCCAATCTGAAATGGTGTTTGTGCGTGTACTGAAGCCGTAAAAAGTACATTTATTAATAAAAAAGTAATATTTTGTTTGATTTCAACTGAAATAGCACACGATTTTTCATTATATTTATAATACCAAATTTATAACGTTCAAAACAAGACTTCTCAAGATCGTTTTTAGATACGTTGTGTTTGTTCTCATTTTTCTTGCAGCTAAACACTATTTGATTTCCACCTTTAATTCTAGTTTTCATCTCTTCAATAAAAAGCTGGACAATTCGGATTTAAAGGAGCAAGGTCATCTCCTTGGCAATAGTTATCTTGTAACCATTTAGAACATTGCTCGGTGTTTATAAAAACATTTTGAGCCAATATCTGCATATTCATTGCCATTGTTCTTTTCGTTGTCACTAGCCTTCTACATAAACAAAATAACAACAGCTGATAATGGCGTCAATAGTCCAAATAAAGAAAGCTGACAATGATTATTTATGAATATCTATAGGTCAAATGTCATATTCTATAATATTGATATTTAAAATCGATAATTATAATCCAATTTTGTTGGTGACTGCTTACTATGCTGCAGCACATTTAGTTACTTTTTACGATTGTGAAGGATAATTATGTCGGACAACGTATTACATAAATAAAACATGTCTATCGCCATTGTACTCGTGGCCATTACTCAAATACCATACAAGTAATTTAAAACATATTACTTTTAATGAATTTTGAACAATATTATTAATCTGTACATTAAAAAGAGCTTGGCTGCAGTATAATGTTCACGATTATCATTGATACTCATGAGTAACGAATCCTTGATATAACTACTTCCAAATTACATTATAGTTAGGCTGTTTTTATGTCTTAAAAATTAATAATTTTATGATGAATAAAAATCTAGGTTATGTGTATTTACATAAAATGTAAGAAACAAAATAGTGTAACATATTTTTCCTTGCTGAGGGAAAAGGACAGTTTGTAGCGCTTAGTCCTAAAAGGACCTTTTGCACCTCCCTTACTTTAATTTTGTGTCCTCAAAGTCCGAGGCTTTTGCAAAAACCAGTTAGATTTGAGGGCTCCTGTTCTTTGATATCCTTGCGGCTGAGGAGATATGCTCCCAGGAATCTTTTCCGAGTTTCTAAGATGGCAGGACAATCTAACCAGATATGCTCTGCTGATTCCTCCTCTTCTCCACAGAGTCTACATTTGTCAGTCTAGCTAAGGCCTACCCTAATAAGATGTTTCCTTAGGGGGCCATGTCCTGTCAACATTCCTAATATTAGTCTTATATCCATCCTCCTTATTCTAATCTAAGAGAGCTGCCTACCCTTTTAACGTAAGGAGAGATAAACATTTTGGATAGTCTTAATCCTGAGGCTCTACTCCAATTAATGTTTCTTATCCTCTTTTCCCAATCTTTGACCAGAGCTTTACTGTTGGAGAAGGTTATCCCGCAACCTGGCTCAGGCCCCACCATTATGGACTCCGTTCCCTTTTTGGTGAGAATGTCTGCTTTTTCATTACTATGAATGCCTTCATGACCCGGCACCCAACCGAGTGTTACTCTGTTATTCGTTGCCAGCTCAGCTAGAGCATTCTTACATTTCCAGACTGCTTTTGAGTCAAACGAACAGGTATCGAGTGCCTTTAGTGCAGCCTGACTATCAGAAAGTATTAAGTATTTCAATCCTTTTGTCCTTATATGTTTGAGTCTATTGCCATGATCCCCGCCTGAAAAACCGTGGCATGTCTTCCCAGGGGTATAGCCATATCAACTCCTGGTCCATATATTCCGTATCCTGCCCTAGAGTCTAGGTGTAAACGATCAGTGTAGAACTTCAGGACTCCTTTTGTAGGGTAGGCCTCCTTTTAAATCCATTTCTCCCTACTTTCGATAAGAGACCGTATGAGGGTTATCAAAGGAGTATTTCTTAACCATTACATCTGACACATTGGTTAACATTTTAGCCTCAGGAAATACCTGCAATATCTTCATGTAGCCTTCTAAGGAGGTAGTATTTATTACCTTTGTTCCTAGAAGCTTCATTGCACTTAGAGCGGCTTTTTTTCATCACCTCCTGCCCCAGAGGAGAGTATCCCAGGACCGCTTCAATTGCTAGTGTTGGGCAGGAGCTCATCGCTCCCGTTTGTTCTACTTTCGGCCACCACACTAAGGCAGCATATGTGACCATTGGTTTAATTATAATTTCGTAGATCCAATATATCATTCTGGGTTTCAATCCCCATTTAAATCCAAATAGTCTCTTACAGGCCACAAGGGCCATTGTCCCTTTGGTTATTCTGTTTTCAATATTGAGTTCCAAGTGAGCTTCTCATCCAGGATTAAACCCAGGTATTTCACTTCTTTTGATTGGTTTATACTGATTCCCTCCAGGACAGGTTGTGTAAGCTGGAATTTTCTTTTCTTGGTAAAGGTTATCATATTTCTTTTAGATGGGTTGATCTGTAGACCTTCCCCATGACTTTCCTTTACCAGTTGCTTATGAGGTTTAGTTCTTCTTGAATTAGGCGTTCCAGCATGAATTTGTTTTTTCTTTTGACTATAAGCACTAGGTCGTCTGCATAACATAGTAGCCTTGTTCCCCTCTTCTCTGCTTTGCTAAGAAGATCGTCTACTACCATCGCCCACAGGAGAGGAGACAAAACTCCCACCTGGGGGCAGCCTATCCGGATCGTGATTGCGGCAGATTCGTCTCTGTACTTTGCATTTACTTGTCTGCTTTTTAGGAGCCCTCCTATCTAGGAGCCTGAATTCATTTGAATACATCTGGGGGAACTCCCAAAACGTTCCATAGCAGTCTCCATGGATTGATATGCAACTCGGTCGAAAGCTCCTTCAATGCCCATAAAGACACTGACTAGGACTTCCTTTTCGTCGAAGGTGTTCTCCACCACTTCCACTAAGCTGTGGAGAGCGGTGGTAGTTGATTTACCTTCTATATAAGCGTGTTGAGTGGGACTAAGTGGGTGGTCTGGTAATATTACGTCCCTTATGTGTATGTTTATTATATAGTGTTTATGAGTAGTTTATTATGAATGTGTCTTAACACCTTTTGACATAAATAAAACACGTACATTGCTATTGTACTTGCAGCCAATACAGATGGGAAGTATTATTATCTGTAGGCCAAATAGGTTAATCAGTGGTAATGTATTACTGGGATACTGTTGTTTCAGTAACAGCTGGACTGAATGATTAGGTGTTCTCATAGTGATTTTCTGGTATTAGGTTACTCTGTGTAACCAGTAACAAGCGAGGTGATTTCATGCAAGCAATGAGGCGAGGAATGGAAATATTACGTTATGGAATGTTATTAAGGGATGTAAGTAGGTTTAGATTAGGTGTAATCATAAATATGTTACTAGTTATGCCAAAGTTAAAGGTAACCATTACAAATGCTCATGTGATCTGTGCTTGAATTTGGGTACTATCTTAAGGGATGTTTTTCTATTGTTAGAAGTGCGAGGTGGCGTCACTGAAGTCCGCACTGGTGGCTAGGGGCATTTCTGATTGGTACTTTCGCAACCTCAGAATACGTCCCAAATCATCCAAAATGATGTGACATTGGAGAAGTAATAGTTATGTAAAGTGACAACCCTTAGATTGTTTTATTTAGCTTACAGATCACAATTGTAAGTTTATAGATTAGAAGTTTATAGGTGTGAAACTGGCAGTGGATTCCACAAAGGAGTTTTGTCCCATTTCCCCTCACTACCCCCACCATACCTCATAGCCAGTTTCCACTACTCACTAAAGCGAGAGAAGAGTAAAAATGGTGGAAAAGAGGCATTGAAAGCTAAACCATAAAATTACAAATTTACTCTGTAAGCTAAATAAAACAATCTACGGGTTAGCACATTACATAACTAGATATAAATATAACATTTATCATTAATCTGTCAATGGCTGAAACAAAAAAGCCCACAAAAGTCACAAAATCATAGTTGGATATTATCAGTGGCAGATTTGAAAATCATAACAAAGAATTATAGATTTGTACGTTGATTGGCTCCATCAAGACACATATACTACATGAAAGTACACAGTATACACTACACATATGTCAATACATCTGGTTTTATGTGTTAAAATATTTTTGATTGAGATACCAATGAGTTCGTAATCATACATTTGCACTTAGATGGTCAAAACTTGACTGTTTTCTCAAAATGACCCTAGCATGATACATATACCACGTGAAAAGTAAACAATATACACTACAAAATAGTGCTTCTTGTTTCATGCACTGAAATTTTAATATAGAGGTATGTATTTTTAAGTTATATAAGTACAGTATAAGTAAGTTCATATAAGTATGTGTCATACTGCTGGGATGATATTTTCAACTTGTGCCAAAAAACTTTATAACAATTATGGTATAGGCTACTTAATATTTATTTTGTTAGTAAAAAGTTTGAGCTCAGAAAACCACATGTTATGTCTCTAAATAGTAAATGAAACTATACATGATACATGAAATATGTTATTTTTTTTGTCCTATAAGATAAAAATGGACAATATAGCGATACATATTACAAAACATTAAATACATTTTTAAGTTATAAGTTACAAAAAAAGTTTTTTAGTTACAAAAGTTCAAGTTTTTAGTTACAAATCAAAATTAAAAAGTAATTTCATGTTTAAATGAATTGGTAATATTTAGTTTACCCACACTACACTGTATTGTTTGTAGCATCATGATAGTTTGTGAGCACCTAAACATGCGTTGCAGAAATGAAAGTATGCTGCTATAGAAAATTGTTAAAAATGGTTTTAGATTATTTTAGATAATGTAGGATAACATACATTTGTTACCATACAATTAAATTTGTAATGTTTATTTATTCATCATAAAACTACACAAATATCAAGAAAATAAATCTTTTATTGGTTTTTCCTTCAATAGTTTGCTTTTCATTGCACAAAAATTAATGAATCAAAACATGCTCAAATATTGTAACACTGTAAGTAATAATATATATTTCTCTCAATGTGTGGTGATTGTTTTAGGACCAATATCACATGTAGAAAACTAACTGGATTATAATTTTACTGAGAATTAGAAGCGTACCAAAATGAATTGTGATAATAATTTTTCATTATCAAATTTGGAATGGCTTCAAAAAGAATCACCTGGTTTTTCATTATCTGGAAATCAGGTAAGTGAAATTAAAATTAACATTATTTATATGTTTAGACATTGCATTCAAATAGAGCTAAATTGTAACAGGTATAATTAGTAATTTTGCTTAACTTTACTTAACTGTAAGAAATAATGTAATAATACATTGATCATGTAAAACAACATCCTATAAAATGATGATATTTACAAGTTGCAAGTGTTATTGAATTTTCTTTAATAATTGAAAATGTTTTCCAATTTATGGAGTGGGGAATGTAAATACAGAGTGTTTCAGAATAAAGTGAAAATTTTAGTGTGATGTTAGACGATACGCTAAGCAATATTTCTGTGGAAATATACTTTGGTAGATTTGTGTACAAATTAGCCTAAGGCTAGTTCTCACTCTTAGTGAAGATTTCTGCATAACTTCACATAACATGAACCCCGGAGCCCAAAACCATTTCAAAGTTTGTATAAACATTGAATCACAAAAAGTTCTTGCTCCACTGGGACTCAAACCTGGATCTCTCATTTTCCGGGTGAGTGCGCTACCACTACACCACAGAGCCCTTACTTTTTACATTTAAATTATTTTGTATCTGCCGATTCTGTCACATATGTGTTTAAATAACCAAACATATTATCAGAAGACCAAATACCTGTCATATATATGTGAAAATAACCATAATGTAGAAAAATATATCCATACTTCTACTGATTACAGGCTATTTGTTTTACAGATCAAAGTGTTGTTTACACCGGAAGAGTTCTACAATGCTCTGTTAGATGGTTGCCGAGGAGCTACAAATCGGATAATGATGGCAGCACTTTACATTGGCATGGATAGTCTGGAACATAAATTGGTAAGTTTTCCTTTTATTAAAGTTGAAGCTACAGTATAGTGAATTATCATTGGAGAACCAAACAACAAGCAATGATAAATTGGATAATTAACAACAAGCAAGTGTGCTTCTTGTATGGTTGTACAATAAGTGATTCTGTCATTGCAGATTGTTAATCTGACCTAGTCGGTGATGTTTGGAAACGTCTCCCCACATCTCTCATATCAAACAACACCAAAATATTGAAAATCGAATTTAATATTAAAAAATTACATGTGTATTTTTTGGGTGCACTAATAATTGTAAAATATTAATGAAAATTTCTGTTTGTGTCTGACTATTCAAAAGAGAGTTTAGGTGTAAATCTCTTTCCTGTACATCAAACTGTTCTCGTAATAATGCATGGACTTACATCCACATACACATGAACAAACAGCAACTTTTTAGACTAGCCTAATTTAGTAGCTTCCCTTAGTAAATCAATATAGTCCTGAAAATTACTTATTTGAAACATTCTTAATTAAGGAAACTTGAACGGTAAACTGTTGAAAAAATCATTTTTCAATTTAATTTTTATGTGTCATTTTCTGAACATAAAAGTATCATTTTTCGCACAGAAATGTCACTCCAACCCTCCTAGATAAATTTTTAAAGTTACATCTGTACCCTCATGGCTTTCTAGTAGATTGCTTATTGTGTCACTATACTCAATTGTTAAACTAATTTGAAAGGTTCTGACTGTTCGGGTAAAGGAATGTAGTCTAAATGACTACACAATTACAAAACAGTATTGCAATGGTGTTGACAGTGAAATGTGCAAGATGTGGTAGACCATGTTAACACAGTGGAAAATCACACATATAGAAAATCTCACAAATTTACAAGTGGTGGCGTCATATGGCGGTGTCTTGGATGCTCATGTACAGGTGAGGACTGAAGTTGGGTGATGCACTATACTAAGTCTCAAGGACAGTCATTCAGGTAGGCATTCCAAGACATTCTGCTATATAAATTCTTTACCATCCCCAATGCAACGGAATAGTTCATCAGATAACATATCCTTTTATGTTGCTGGCCTCAAGTGCCCCAAATGATGGCTAAAGTACAACTGTAGGAAAGATCGACCAAGATACAGGTTGATTGCTTTAAGTCAAAGGATGAACCGCTAAGCAGAATTGCTGAACTTACAATCAGTCTGCTTTGATAGATAGAATCCACCTACTTTAATTATAGCCAGCATCCAAGGAAGACAGAGGATTGTGTGTTAGGCATTACCAAGCTCAATGTGGCTGTGGGCAGTAACACTGCATATTAACATGACGTAGACATGCGAAACTGACTCTGTGATTATAGTCCCATACAGCATCCAAGGAAGACAGAGGATTGTGTGTAGGCATTACCAAGCTCAAAGTGGGTGGGCAGTAACACCACACACTAACATGACGTAGACATGCAAAACTGACTCTGTTATTATAGTCCCATACACTACTGATTGCAAGCAATGTGTTGAAAAGGAACAATGTTTACAAGTTTATGAGAGCACTAACTTTAATATTCAAATGGAGTTTGCTGCAGTTCAATGTAAATATGAGAATGTACTTAAGCATCACGCAGAACTATTAAAAATACAAGGATGAGAATAAAGACACAAGGACAGTTTCGTTAACAGAATGCTGACAATAACAGATGAGAATGCTGACAATAACAGATGATATTACTATTCAAAACAGATTTGATGTGCTGAATGAAAGTCCACAATTGGATAACCACTGCTTGGATGATGAGTGAGGCTTTGCGAACACAAGAGAAATTGAAAGAAGAAGAAAAAGGCTCACTGTCTCTAACAGAAAAAACTCTAAATAGCTATAAAACTTTACGTCTTTGGAGATAGTCATGTTCGAATGATTTTGGGTACTCCACAGAAAGAAGTGTCTCATGATGTTTTTGCGTGTGCTAATTCCAACACATCTTCAGTGTAAGCAGGTCAAAGGCATCTTAAGCCCCAGTGAATTTTAGTGTCCTCAACGGATTGAATAAGGGTCAATACTCTACAATCTGCATGTAATTAATTTGCCGGTGGCAGTCCCATACAGCCAAACGCTTATTTAACAACATTGCTATCAGTTTTTCAGTGTCACAGCTGAAGAATTTGAGATTAACAGTTATGTTGTTTTAATGCAGACTTACAAGTTTTTGAATTGTGGAGGTAGTAAGTAGGATGACAGAATTGTAATTGATATGAAGTATAAAATAGTTTTATAGTAATAATTAATTTAATATTTCGTAATAATTATAACCTAATTATTAGGTTTAGTCCAAGCAACATCAAGGGCATTCAACAAGTTATAAATTATCTTGGAGCTGTTAGTTAAATTATTTAGTAAATCAATCAAATTTTGTTAATTTTAACGTTTATTTTTGAGGCTCCTCTAAAGTGGCTATTTCAGTCCATGGCTGCCACTTTTGACTTAAACAAGTAAATTACAGCTGTAAAACTCATTATATAAATTTATTATTGTAATAGCCTGGCTCAAAGCACTTCTGTTGGGTTTTCCTTCTTGCCGCTGTGAAGGCTTTTTCCTTCTTCCATTCTGGTGTTCTTTTACCAATCAAATTATTGACATTGAAAAAAATGTCATTTTGTGTCACTTCTCATTTAGTGTCCAGTCTCAAATGTCATATGAAACTTTTATAACTTTATTATTATTATTTGTGAATTGAGATAATCACAATTTTTGTTTTTCTTAGATGAACCAATTGCTAAAGCTGACTGATATTTGTAGGTGGAGGTACTGGATGAGAGGCTGACAGAACGAGGCAAGGACCTGCAGGTCAGTGTGCTTCTGGACGCAGTCAGGAGCTCCCGAGACAGAAGTGCCCAGTTGACTTTGCTGCCTTTAGTACAGAAGCATCCCCATTGTCAGGTAATAAGTAGGTTACGTAAAGTAAAGATATAACCTGCCAGTTTCTCAAGCTCATCAGTATAGCATCTGTAGAGAAAGGTTTGATCACAAGAATGATGTTATTTTATAGTGTACACGTACATAATTTGGAAATTATATTCATAATACAATGTTAAATGAGGGAAACAGAATTTTTCCGGACATTTGCCATTGTTCAGTGATCCAAAAAATCTGTAACACTAAGTACATTTCAAGATTGCAATCTGATCTCTTCTTCATGTGGATGACTAACCTAACACATAACTACAGTTGAGATCAAAATAAATAAATCGTACCAGAAGTTTATGAGGCATGAGTCAAAAATCACAACAACCATGTTGTATGTCAACACTGTGCACAGTGGGTCTAAAAAGTGCATGTAATAACAAAAAAACAACACTACTAAAACCGAACTAAATAATACAGGTCACAATACGTCTGCACTGAATAACCAAGCACAGAGAACTGATCAGAGGCCAATAGTATATGGTGATCGTAACAGCAGTAACAAGATGGCAGAAAAATTATGTGTTAGGCTGTGGCATTAGGCAATTGACTTTATTAACATACTCTTAGAGAACAGTGTTAGTGCCATTAGTATGTGCAGGACTTAATTTAAACGTGTTCCAAACTTTCTTAGTAAAATTCTTCTTTAGAGTATAGGGGCATGTTGCTTAGCCATTTATGCAATGCAGACTTGAGGTCCTTTCCTTTCTTGGTCATAGTTCAGCAGGTAGTTGGTTGTGTTGTTTCCTGCCCATGTGTGATGGTTTCTTCTCAAAGAGAGCCATACGATGTGCAGACGGGTAGAACATTGTGTTTCTGAGTTTGTATGGATGGACACTTCCATAAAATAGACCACTTTAACCTATAACAATAAAAATGAAGAGTTTTAAGGCCTGTCTACAGCTATATAGTCTTTGCAATCCTGTTGAGCACTGACTTTCTTTGTCTGAAGTCTAAGGACTCTTTGTAGATTAGTTACAGATGTTCCAACACTGACCATTATCCCATATCTGATATGTGATTGTGTTATACTATGTCTGTGTTGTTTCAGATTTCTAAGCTAACTTTGATCAACTTTATCTTTGAAGTATCACTAAACAGAGTATTCAAGTGAAATTAAGGAATGGAAATGAGGCCACTCGATCAATCTACATTTTCCAATACACTTTTGTGGGAATATTGCATCTAACTAAGTAATGGGACACCAAAGTGATTGTACTCCCTCTTGTAGGGAAAAAACATTTTTGCAAGTCTGTCCCAGACTAGCTTGTAGTCAGAAACACTTGTGTTTTCAAGTATAATTCAATACAAATAAGCGTTTTAAACTAAATACTGATGATAAGTGGTCCAACAATTTAGTTTTGTTAATGGTTTTGCCGTTGGCTTGTCATAAATGTAATAAATATCTGCCCAAGCATTTGCTTTTTGTGGATGTTGTGCATGGGTTTCATGCATTCGTTATGATTTGATGTACCAGTTCTGGCAGTTACCACCTTGATTTAGCATAAAATTCACATCATCTTACAATGGAATACTGTTCAAAACTATAAGATTTTGGTCAGTTCTATATATAGAATAGAAAAATCAGATTCTTTTATCAAATCCATCATCGCTTAGTTCTTGAACCTGCTACATTATACATAGAATAGGCCATTAAAAGGAAATATCTTTCAAAAGAAAAGTAGGACATAAATTAAAAATATTTTAAGTATTTTACAAAATCCTGCAATGTACACTTTTAGTAGAGTGCATTTAAGTATTCTTAGTAATGAATGAAAGATTCTTAAATAGGTAATTCTTTCTGAGTAGAATTGAGTTTCCTGAGTTTTAACTACTCTGGATACCTTATCAGTAGAATTTTACAATCAGCAATAATTCACTGATATAGATTAGTGTGTAGCAACATACTACTAAAAAAACCTCTGTTATCAAACAGTACACTCTTGTCGACCTCTTTGATGTTGTGAGTCACTACTATAAAGTAAATGGGAACTCCAAGATAAAGATTATTTTTAGCCTGATGTTACTAATAACACTAAACTGCTTTCAATGATACAATTTTAAGAATTTTTAATATAAAATAAAATATCACTAAAATTTATTTTACTTATTTATGCAGTTAACACCTAAGTACTGTGGGTTATAAAGTCAGTTTGATTTAAAATACTAAACTTGGTTTATCCATTAATATTTCCTCTTTTTATTATTTGCTTTGCTTTCAAATAAACCTAAAAATTAAGATATTGGATTAAAACTCTGAATTACTTAACTTTTTCAACATCCAAAATTTTGTACATTAAAAAAATATATCAAAACTGCCATACATTTTGTAAGTTGTATACTAGTAGGCTATATCCAAAAGCACCTAATTTCCGAAAAACACAATCTGGATAGTTGTAAAATGTAACAATGTAGTAAACATCACACACATAAGATGTGATGTTTACTAATTCACATGACTGGTATAGTTTTAATTTTTCTAGTTATGAATGGTGGTGCAACATTTGTCAATATTAACACAGGTCACAATATCAGCTGGTCTATGTATTGTTTCATTCGCTGTGAAAATGTATTTCAGATAACATTTATTTTTGTGTGATGTAATCTAAGAAGTAAAGTTTGTGTTTAGTAAACATTTTGTGATTTCATATTTTAGTTTTTGGTAGGAATAAAATGTATGTAAAAAGTATAATTCTTATTTTCCATTATGAGTGCTTTCTTCCATTGTTAATTTTTGGTATACTTGTTTAGTAAAGTAACTAGAATACATTACAATGGAAGCAAACAATTTTATTGTATCCATTGGAGTATTAATAATAGGAGTTCCTTCACAATCCTTCTATCGTCAAAAATAAACTTCAAACAAATAATAGGATATTATATCTTCGTGTCTATTTCACCTTAAATGGGTTTGTCATTTATTTACAGATAGTTGTTTTCAAAGAATTTAATACTATTCAACTGTAGTACTCAATTTAATATCATAATTCAGGTTGAACATTTACATTGATCTCTTTGTTTATTAGTGTAAAAAGTATTGTATATTACTGAAGTAAAGTTTCATTGCTAAATGTGAATACGTGGATGCAGGTATCTCTATATCACACTCCTGAGTTGCGAGGCTTATGGTTGCGTCTTCTCCCATTGAAGGTTAATGAAGCCATCGGCATCCAACACATCAAGATTTACATGTTTGATGACGACGTAATAATCAGTGGGCAAGTATAACCATTCAGATTCTGGACGTAGATGTATTAGGCCTTTAATGGCTGACAATCATAGATTGATTAGATAGACTAATGAAGACTAATTTTTTTATCCCAGTGCGAACCTAACGAAAGACTACTTTACGAATCGGCAGGACCGATACATGCTGATGAGCGGATGTCGGGCGCTGGCCGACTTCTGTGCTGGACTGATCACACGGCTGTGCAGCGTAAGTCTGCGGCTGAGTGATGAGGGGGAGCTGGTACCGAGACTGCCCCACCTGCATCCCACTCTGGCACCTCCTGGACAGTATGAGAAACATGCACGCGATATTGTCTGGGGATACTATCAGCACGCGCTCAGGAAGAGTAGTGCCCAACTCAAGCCTGGTCAGTAATTGTTAAATGTTTACAAAGTAGCTGATGACCTGTGAAAATAGCAGGCAAAATATCTGTCAACTTAAAGTATTAATTAAAGTGTTGTAGTTTTTGATTAATCCTTCAGTCATAAAAATGTTCTGCAAAATTACTAAATGAAGAATCAAGCTAACATTAAGTACAATAATGATATGTAACAGATGATAAACACATAGATAACATGTAGAGGTTGGTGTTACTGTAGTGGTTTTCAAGATATTCAAACACTTTTCTGACATACCAAAATCATTCACTAATTGCAAATTAATCTTGCAAAAAAGTGTAGTGAATTTAACTTTTTGTTATAAAGTGATAAATGCATTTAGATTTCTGCAGTATTAGATTGTAAAACTTTATAATTATTAAAAAGACAAGTATTTATCTTTTGCCTATCATAAAAAATCTTTTTTTTTATATTTTCAGTATTGCACGTAAAACATGTATTCTGCAGGTGCCATATAAATTTGATAATTTATTCAACAAAACCAAAATAGGAATGGGAGGAGTTAGTCTCTGAATCAATGATAAAGTCGACTATTGAGAATGGATTGAATATGTAGACTTGGCTTATGTTACTTTACTTTAATACTAAAATATATAATGTGGTCGGAGCATTGGAGCAACCATTTTCCGTAAATAATGTATTGTGTATTGTACAAACTCAAAGTTTCAGCTGTTTTCAGAAAATAAAAAAATTAATATGAATTTATGAATTCAAAGAAATATTTTATTAAATTACACAAGTGCCAATATACGTCAAGCTAACCTAGTGTAAGATCAAGTGATTACAAATTATCTGTTTTATTTTACATGAACTAGAAATTAATACTTAATGAAATTTTAAACAAGGTTATTATTGAATGATAATTATTTTTTAGTAGTTGGTTTTATTATTACTTACCGTGGTAATCAACAAAAGATGAATCTGGCAATTATATATAGTTTCAACTGTAATTAGCGTTTCAAAAGCAAGTCAACAAGAGAGAGCTGGGTAACAGGAGTTGGTTTTATTAAATTCAGTCACAACACCACACAGTGGCAGTTTCTTGAATTGATCATTGTCACAGGTTCTTTCTGTCTGTCCCTGTCAACAAGTGCTGATAGTTCCCCTTATCTCTTGACCTCACTTTCTGATATGGCTCCATTACCATTAACTTTCCCTACATAAACTGCTGTAATTCTGATAATTAAAGCATGCACTTTGAATTGGGTGTAGTGAAGCAAAATTAAAATAGTAATAACTCTAATTAATAACTATAACATGTTTTTGTAATACCTAAAAATGTATCTTGTTACACATGACAATTAGTGTTTTTGATTCATTTTTCCATTATATACACTGATTGATTTAACTGAGTGCATTTGTTACACAACTTGTGATACAGTAGCTGTATATCGGTATAACGTAGTCTAAGTAAAGTTCTATTAACATAATTTGTGTTAGCTCATATTTGGCTGTTGAGTAAATGTATGGTATGACAGGTGATGACACTTGGGTATTTCCACTGCTACAATTGCCCCCCCTGATGGTGCTTCAAGACAGTTCAGTGACTCAATCTATTCTGGAGTCTGTCGACCCTCACACCACCATACAGTTGGCTAGCCCGTACTTCAACCTGCCGGAGAACTACATCTCATCATTCGTCCACAAGTGCCGATCAACGTTTAACATTCTTATACCACACCCAACGGTACATCTACTTTTAGTGTGATAACCTTCTTTATCTTCAGATAATTGAATGTGTAAATGTTTTAGGAATTGTTTCTTCTCTATGCCTTTTTAGTTAAGTAATTTTTACAAAACATCTTAGTAAATAAGATTGACATTTTAAGTTAATTTTGATCTTTGATTAGCAAGAAAACTATTGAATCCTAATTTTGGTAAAGTAATACACTAGTGTTACTTTTTATGACAGGTGAATTAGGTGAAGCAGCACGTACATATATTTTTGGTACCAATTGGAAAAGAAGATCCTAATGTAATCAATTCCTATTAGTTTGCATAAAAATGGACATGGTAAATAAAATACTAATCACAAGTACCTGTATTTTTCTCTTTGAAATTGAAATTGAAACATTTCTTACTTTATGTGGCAAGCTTTGATATTTGAATAAAAAGCAAATACCACAGCTGAAAAGAACAAATTTTTGTCTTTGTATTGGTATATATTGCAGAAATAAATGTATAAACATTCTTTTAAATGCTTGCAAATTAGTAATTCAGAAGTGCTACTTGTGCATTTCAACATATCAATGATACTCATTTAGTTTACACGTTATTTTTTCAAGGTATCATGACAAATTTATTACCCGCTATCCATCCTCATGAATCTCGACATGAGGTGGTTCCTACTCCCATCTTACCTGTTCTGAATATTCTATCACTCTGGAAGCAAGCGCATAGGTCCTTTTTAGGACTAAGTGCAATGAGGGGTTTCTCAGTTTCTTGTCCTAAGAGAACAACATAGCAAAAGTAGACTGGTTTATAGCCCTTACCATTAATTCTTATTGATATTTTAGGGCCATTTAAAACACCCTTAAGAATGAAATATTTATTCCACCCAGAATCAAGGTATGTGATTAATAGATTTTTATGTGTCTTGAGATGACAAATCCTATGAATTAAAATTTTATATTTGAGGTAGGGCCTGGCTGGTTTGAATTTTACACTTAATTGACTAGATTTTACAGTGTTGAAGTTGCATAAAATGTATTCTACTGTAGCTTAAATGTAGCTCATGTAACTCTGAGGTCTCCTCCAGTTTATAGGGAAAGTGTGATCTATAAAATATTTAGAGAATAATTAAATTAAATTATGGAGTACCTTTAACAAGTTGAATGTTGTCCAGGCAAATGATTTCTTCGGAGCAAGAGGATTTGCCGGACAGATTCCTTGGCTGTACAGTGCACTGACTGGACAGTTTCTACATACTGTACGCAGCACAGGTCAAGACAAGCGGTTCTGTGTGGCAGAATACACGCGACCTGGCAGTTCCTACCATTGCAAGGGAGTCTGGCTCACTGCACAAGATGAGGAGTCACCATACCTCACTATTGTTGGCTCCTCCAACTTCAGTAAGTCTATTTTAAATACGATCTAACTGATAGTTACGAAAGAATTTTTAAATTTTCAAGCTTTCAATTTGAAAAAGAAATACTGGGAAACTTGCATTAAAGCTGAAATGAGTTATAGTTGCAATACATCACTGCCAGACTATTATTGGCTTGAATGACACATCTATGGCAGGTACTCTCCAATACTCCTACATTCATATAAGGCAGCATCTGACAGTTCTTGTGCCTATATAAGCATAGAAGACTTTCTAAAGTATTGCTTACACAATTTTGAGGTTTGAACTCGTGATCTCCAGTTTTGGAACATCTTGTTCCTTAACCCTTTGAGTGCCGGGCTTATTTTGATGTTGCATGCGAAAAGTGCCCAGGCCTCTATACTATTGGATATGCAAGAAATGCCAGGGCATATTTGTCAAAAATGTAGAAGTTTAGGAAAACGTTTACAGCTCTCTTATTTATGAACGGATCTTTGTGAAAACTTTTTTTTAAACAGTTCATAATACACTATATTTGAATATTTAAACACAAAATATAAGGTCATGCATTACAAAATATATATTTTTTTAGTATATGTATATCTACTTACATGAAATTTTTGTTTTTTTTCTAAGTTGAAGGTAGATATCAGATCCAAAAAAATCTGTAGGCCAATTTTCATTTGTTTCTAGTGATGCTCCTATGGTTGTGCACACACTGTCCAAGTTTTATTACATTTGATCCACAAATAGCATATTTACATCACTTTAAAAAAAAATGCGATACAGTACTTTTTTAAAACATTTTGTTTCTATGGTGTAACAATTAAATTCAAGCTTCCAGTTGCAAAATAACTTAAATAATATGTTTTTTAATAAAACAAAAAAGAACCAAATCACTTTTTATAAAATGAAATAATTACATATATACAAAATGTTCCGCTTGGGCATGTACCTAACAAATTATGTTTCGGGAAGCAGAATGTGTGTACTGCCCTTTTACACTTTCGGCAGATGTAAGAGGATCTTTTTCCTTTTACCACCAACCTGTGTACTAACTTGACTGCACACACAGCAATTCCTTTCCAACTGCTTGCCATTTTTTACAGGTAGTTTTTTCAAAAACTCATTGGAAGCTCTGCCTTGAACTTCATCATGAGATGAATTATCTGCTGGTGTTCCGAATAACACTGGTCTATTTTCATTTAACTGCAGCCATTCTCTGCTCAATTCTTCAACTAATAAAAACAGTATACATGAGTCTGTTCACTGGCTTGTCTGTATTTAGTTTGTACAGAAGATAAGAATTTAAAATCATGCGTCCAAAAATATTAAACACTACTTTTTTCCAGTATTTAAGAGCTCTGCGGTCATCAAGGTATTGATACAACATTTGATCAGAGCCATCAACACCTCCCATAAAATCATTGTAGGCTCTGATCACTTAGGTTTACTAGTTATTGATAACCTCTGACCTCTCCTCTTTGTTCTACGCTCACTACCTGCAACAGAATCCGTTGAAAGCAATAGGACTTGGTCTTTTTGGGACTTTTTCTCCCTGTACCCAAGAAGAAGGATTTGTTCCTTTCTAAGATACTTTTTCTCACCCACATTGAACTTCCTCTTCAAACTATCAGGTATTCCTTTTCTCTTTTTCCTAATGGTGCCTGTTAGGAAGGTACATTGAGCATATAAATATTTGGCAAGTTTTATAGATGTAAAAAAGTTATCCACAAATATGTGGTAACCTTTATTTAAAAGGTTGCCCATTTGCATAAGCTTGACTACTACAGTATGCCCCAAAACCATTTGCTTTTATTTCATCCTTATCAGATCCTCTAGCACCTCTATATACAAAAAAAATTTATGCAATAGTGTGTGACCGAGTCACACAACATCCACAGTTTTATACCCCACCTGTGATGCTTTTTTGGCAGGTATTGTTTCAGTTGTGAGTTGGATTTAGTGCTAATCATACTTTCATCCACTGATAATTTTTGACCAGGGACAAAATAATGCTTGAATAAGCGATTAACATGATCTACCAGGGGATTGAAACGGGCACAAGGGTCATAGTTGGGATCACCTGATTTTGGTAAGTTAGAGCAGTCCCAGCATGTGAAAAAACTGCAGGGATGGCCTGAAATCTGTTCCTTGTGAACATTCTAGGGAACCAGGGGATGTACTGGCTAGAATATTTCCACCAATAACTGTAAATGGTTGGTTGAGGTTTGATTCCCATATTTAATGAGAACTGCTATGAACGCTTTCATTTCAGCGAGTGTTACTGGTTTCCATTTCTTGGCACGACTGTTTTGTTTCAAACGGTCTCTATTTTTATGTAAGTAATCCTCTGCATATTTGTTTGTATATGTAACAAACATTTCCAGTAGAGTTGTAGTAAAAAACAAACTGAAGTAAGCAATTGGGCTTGAGTTTTTTGGAGGACAGTGTTTGGGGCCAGTCAACTCTTGAAAACTAAATTGATGAGAAAAGCCAGTGTCCTGATCATCAAATGTTTCATTCCAGTCAGATTCATTACCACTAGAATCATTATCACCTGTCCTAAGTGCATTAGCGTCTAGCCTAGGACGACCTCTAGGCCTAGTGACATCAACATCTTCATCTGAACTGCTGTCATCAGTGGAATGGCCTACGTTTGGTGTACGTGGCAGGTTAGGAAATAACCTAGGCCTACCTGAGGTAGATGGTGCATTTACAGTTGGTGAATAATCCGGATCGGAATCTGTATCATCAACTACACTACTCGACTCACTTGAATTATTTCCGTTATTGTCACTAGGAATGTCCACGTCCGTAACAAAAACTGTCACTCAAATAATCCTCGTCTAAGACTACTACTGCATTGTCACTCAAGGGGACGCTGCTCTCTTCATTGTATTCAATACACAATCACAAAGTAAAGATAAATGCCACTATTGTACCACTAATACAACATAACCACAACACCACGTGCGGACTGCACGAACGTAAACAATACAGTGCCGTCAGGTGACCCAGTTGGTCTAGCGGCAGACAAACGAACTATGAAAACATTAACCTGTCGACGTTATGCGTACATGTATACGCTATAACATTTTTTTTAATTGAAGACAATGAAATACAGAATATTATGATATAAGAATCAATAGTGGTAAATGTCATTTTAATAACAAACAAAAATCAAATTGCGGACGGCGGATTACTCGGCCGTTGGCACTTCTCGCTCAGATGCGGAACGGCGGATTACTCGGCCGTTGGCATTTCTCGCTCAGATATGGGACGGCGGATTACTCGGCCGTTGGCACTCAAAGGGTTAAATTGATTGCAATTATTTTACAGTAAAAGTCCATTACTCTGGCATCCTATAGTTCGGCACGCTTGGTAATCCGGTACCTCTTTTGGAAAAAGTATCATATGAAATCATCAATGTTTTTTCCGTTTTTGATGGACACCGCCTTTAGGCGAGTGTGGAGAAAAGGGTAACCATCATATTCAGGCGACATCGGGTGATATTGACTATACTCGAATCACGTTACTGATCATGGCCGTTGGTCGTCAGCTTGTGTAAACAGTTTCGTATTTTCGTATCAATTCGATTGAGTCTAGTAATGGTAGGTCAATTTTACTGTTATTGTGATCAGCACAGATTTTTAATGGAAGGACGACTCTTAAACGTCTGGCAGCAGTGTCTAGAGAGGCTGGTAGTGGCAGTACGGTAAGGGCTGTGATGAACCAGGATGAACATTCCTTCGACGTTAACCATGTTTCACCCAATATTGTTGTGATGCGTAGGCTACGCACTGTAAATAGACCTTTTTAAAAAAATAGTTCTTATAGATCCACATATAATTAGGACTACCTGAAGGATATATTTGAATAATAAAAATATGTTTTATTGTGATTGTTTGTTTATTTGTTTACATTATTTCTCTGATATATATCCAATTCTTTGTTATAGTTCTAATCCTAATATTTGTTTTGGATACCTTAGCTGACTTACCTTGTATATAATTTCAGAAACATTACAGTTTCATTGTTCCTATCAGCCTTCTACTCCAATAAATGTTAAACCCGTATCTAATTACAGACATCTTTTTAACCACAATCCAATGGCAGACATCTTTTAGTATCATACAGTAACAGTTACAATTCTTTGTGGCCTACAGTCATTTTGTTGTAATGTGTTGTTGATTTTATTATTGTACTTGATTTTATTATTGTATTTGATTTTAAAACACATTCCTAATTATTTTGGTCAATCCGAAAAGAATTTTATCCCAATTAGCTTAGAGTATTAGCATGATAATTTGTAATAATATATTATGTGAAATGTAGAAGTTTTATCCATGTTTCAGACCACAGATCAGTGAAAAGAGACTTGGAGTGTCAGATGGTGGTAGTAACCAACAACCCAAGTTTGCGTTGTAGTCTACGTGAGGAGACTCAGAGGCTATACAGGCATGGTGTCATGTTTACACAGGATGTCGCCCTCCGGCCAGACAGGAAACCAAAGTTATGGCATAATGTGTTCCTCTGGCTCTTCAAGGGCTATTTCTAGTGACGTACTACCAGTTCTAGTGTTGTTTAGATGTAGATTTGTGTAACTTTTCTAGTCTCTCTTTTTTAAGAGAATCCTATTGGATTTAATGTAATTTTAGCAATAAGATGCCAGAAAATTAGCTTTGTAAAGCACAATGTTTAATTTGGTGAATTACTTTCTGTTTGTTTATGTACTGTCTGTATGAATAGTAACCAATTAGAGTAGCACATAAAATATAATTTAAATTTCGATTACACAACATAGATTATTTATTTTTATTTTAAGTGAATATGACACGCACAATTTACTACAGCAATAAGCTGCTTATAGTATTACTTTTTCATTAGTAAAATTTGAAATTTCTTAAATATTAAAAATATAGATTAATTAACATTTAAAAAATGAATCAAATGTAGTTATTTAATTGAATTTATATAAATGTTGAATTTGTTATATTTATTTAGTGTTATGCTTTATGTTAACATTTCATACAGTAGATTTAAACTTGTTAAGGGACCAAAATATAGTTTTGGCTATTTCAATTATATATAATTCTCTAAGTAGGCTAATATGACAATCAAATGATTTTGTTGGTTATAATCTTTTTAATGGCAAATTATATTGAATCACATCTCTATTTTGCCATCATTAAATTATATGTAAAGTAGACTCCCTCTGGTTCGGCCTCGGTTGGTTTGGTTGCTGGATAAACTGGTTGTCTTCTTGGAATTAATAAACCGCCTGCAGGAAAACATGTGTTTGAAAATTAGTAATAAATGTAAACATTATTATTACTAATTTAACTAATGCAACAGTGAAAATGCAGGATAGACTTATATTTTACAGTGTCTAGATAAAGGTGAATCAGTGCAAAGCGTTAAAATGAAGTTCAATATGGGTTAAAGTACTGTTAATGACTGGCATCTTAACAGATAGAAAGAAGACTGGAAATTTCAATAGGCCCCTCTCCATTGTTTATGAGTTTTCTTTATTTCTGTTTACATATTTTACATTTCTGTTTATTTCTAAATTTACATATGAAATTGAACAAAACAATAGTACCCCATTTTTATACGTATTAGTCATTAGAAATGAAACAAAATTTGAATTCGATATGTACAGGAAACCAACTCATACAGATAACTTAAGAAACACTACACATAAACAGAAATAAAGAAAATCTCATAAACAATGAAGAGGGACCTATTGAAATTTCCAGTCTTCTTTTTCTTAATTTATTGAAAAATTAAACTGCAGTCATATATAATTTTTCATACTGGCTGAAATATTTCCAAAATTTTTGTATTTGTATATTTACACCATATGGTATTTTAATATGGATTGTAGCAAAGGTAATGTAAATATTTATTTGTGGAGTCGCCCTGATGAAACCTTTGGTTTCAAAAGGCCTCGTACAAAAAATAGGCAATTTAGAAAAGTATTGTTTTTATTAACATTTAGCCCTCAACAAGTTTACAATATTGACAAGATGGGTTTTGCCTCAGAAAAGTTTTACTATGATTCAAGAAACTTCAGCGTCAGAATTTAAGGTAAATAAAGAGATACAGCATCACTGTAGCATTATGCTGAAATGCAACCGGTTCATACAAGTAGATTCCGTTTGTCATAGGGAAGGCAGCCAAACCCAAACCATTTGAGAACTTAAACATGTCATTTGTTCCAGAGTAAAGAACTCCAAAGTCTGCCTGGATTGATACATATTTGTTAAAAGAGTGGTTTTTTCAAGATTCTAATTAGTTCCAAGAGTTAAAGAACATTTGACTCCTTGAAGTTGCCGATTAAAGCAAATCTTGTGCTTTATAAAGTGCCTACGCTTCGCTATTGTCTGATGTATCAATACTGGAACGCCATGAAAATACAACAATACTATTGTTTGGGTGAATATACTGTACTTGATTATTAAAACCACTTTGGAGTTCATATTTGGTTCTGATTTGATTCTATAGGTTATTAAGAAATACTGCTGGTTAGTCTGGCTCTTTTTTAATCAGTCGATGCTCCGGTCCCAAGGTGACTGCACTAGAGGGAATCTACTGTAGTAACATTTGTATTCTAATGAAATGTGAAGTTTTTTACATAAAGATAATAAACGATTCACAATTTTAAAAATTTGTAATAAATCCTATGGAATATTGGTGCTTTTAGAGTTTTGACTCATGTACAAGAAAATAAATTCAACAAAGTTTATAACAAATCATTTTCCTATCAGTTTGTTAGCTTTTAAAGAAATGTTTGTGTTCTCAAATAAACATTCTAATGCTCCATCCATATGGGTCCATATATTTTTCACAAGTAGTTAAAAATCTAGCTCAAATTTCTTGCATATTCTTCTTCTTAGAATATTGCATTCTTCTCTTGTACTTCTGTGGAATTCTTCCTGTAGACACGAACATCACTCGTAGATCATACTCTCAGTTCTAATCCCGGTTTCATCGTCCTTGGGCGGTTAGTACATCTTATTCATGTCTAAACTGTTGAAAAAGGGTGTAATGGTGGAGTTAATAGCAGCAATTGACTATATTCCTCTATAACTTTACCATGATTTTATTTTTCTACTTTGGTGAAAGCAGTGCTTGTGATAGGTTTTAAAGACCGTTAAAAGACTTATTGCTCCATGATTTGCTCTTAATCACCTGACTATCAATGAACGTAGGTTCTTCTCCTTTTTGTTTTGACAAAATTAGGTGTCCTAAATAAACCAGTTTTGCCTTCTAAACTCATCACTGTTTCTCTTCCACTGATTCAACAAGCCTTAGTGGGGGGAGGAGTAACTGATTACTGAAGCATCCTTCCTCTACAGATGAAAAAATACATTCTAATAACACAAGTTTTTCCATATGTTTGTCACTTAAGAAACATTATTTTATTTTAGTCAGCTCTTAGAATATTGTAATATATCTGGAATTACAGAAATGAATAGTCTGGAAATCATGCTCTGTGTGAACAAGCTGTTCGTTCCTCTAAAATACAGTATATTTAAGACGTAATATTGTGTTTAATATTAATATTGCTTTTAAAATATTATAATAGAGCTTATAAAATGACTAATCTCCTAGATCATCTCTTAGACAGGTATGCTATTGAGCTTTCATTTGGTAGATTATAAAATATTGTGCTAGAATGTATGCCTTTTTATATGAAAATACATTTATACGAGGGCTGTTTTTTTTCAACTTCCGATGTGGTGTAAAAATAAAACTAGGGAGAGTAATTAAATAAATTTATTATCAAAAGCTAGGTACATTATTAGTTACTTTTCAACATAATCGCCATTTAAATTGAGGCATTTTTCATACCTGGGTACAAGCTTCTTAATACCTTCTTCATAGAAGTTTGCCGCCAGTGATTTGAGATGGGTTTTCACGGCGTCTCGCAGCGCGTCGTCTGTTCGGAAGCTCTGCCCTCCTAGCATCTTCTTCAGTTCTGGGAAAAGGTGATAGTCACTCGGCGCTAAGTCAGGACTATACGCCGGATGGTCAAAAACATCCCATTTAAAACCGTCAAGAAGACGCTTTGTCAAAGCAGCACTGTGAGGACGGGCGTTGTCATGAATGAGCACTACTTCCGATGTGAGCATTCCTCTCCTTTTGTTCTGGATAGCTCTCCGCAAACGTTGTAACGTACCGCAGTATCCTTCCGCATTGATTGTGGTACCTGGCTCTAAAAACTCAACAAGCAATACACCTTTTTGATCCCAAAACACGGTGGTCATAATCTTTTTGTTGTTAAAAGTTTTTTTGAATTTTTTAGGTTTGTTTGGAGAGTTTGAATGCATCCATTGTTGGGACTGCTGTTTCGTTTCTGGGGTGTCGTACAGAACCCATGTCTCATCTCCTGTCACGATTTTGATAAAAAAAATCTTCGCCATCAGCTTCATAATGGTTCAGAAAAGACGTTGCTGACGCCATTCGCCGAGCTTTGTGGTCATCAGACAACATCTTCGGCGCCCATCGCGCACAAAGTTTTTTGTAGCCTAACTTGTCAGTTACGATAGAGTATAGAGCTGACCTTGAAATCTCAGGAAACTGATCGGATAGCTCCGTAATCGTAAACCTTCGATTGCTTCTTACACTTTGGTCAACTCGATCAACGAGGTCTTCGTTTGCGACCAACTTTCGTCCTTGGCCCCCTTCATCATGAATGTCAACTCGTCCATCTTTAAATTTCCTACACCAATCACGCACTGCACTGTCACTCATAAAGCACCGTATACTCGTTCCATTCTACAGTGAATTTCTGCTGCAGATAACCCTTCAGCTTGCAAGAAACGAATGTCACTTCTCAACTCACACTTGGCGGAAGATTCTATCATGGTAGCCATGTTTATGTATCGCTAGATAAATTGGAAATGGCGTCGCCCGTCCGAAAATGTGTGAGGTTGTAGTGGGAGAGGTGCGCAGTCGACTGCCGCGCATTGCTGGCCGATACCGCTCGCCCAGCCATCTAGCGGCACGATCGGAAGTTGAAAAAAAAACAGCCCTCGTATTTACTTATAATTAGTATTTAAACAATGTATTCGAAAAGGGTTTAATTTAAAACTTACATCCCCTAGTCTTGGTAACTGTGAATATTACATAATTAAGAAATAAACTACATGAACTATGAGGTAAACAAAAATAGTGATTGTATGTTTATTAGAAAAGAAGCTGTCATTCATGAAAATAGACACAGTTTGTGCAAAAGAAAGACATAAATACAATATTTTGACTTTTCAAACATTGTAATAAATTAATTTGAAAATATTATTTTTGGAATAAAATGGAAAGATCCTTGCCATTGTATCGTTGAAACCTTGCTCGATACTACCAAGTATAAACATATTGAGGTATTGAGTAACGGAATCGATCCATCCCTAATTTTTAACAATTGAAGTGGTAAAGCCAATTGTTAGTCGTTGTTAATTGAAAATAAAATAAACAGTTAATTGCAATGTACTAAAATTATTAACATGATACAAAAATATTTTTAATATTCATCATCATCATCATCATCGTTAGACGTTTCCGTTCTCACGGGTCGTCGTACACAGCCTCCTCCACTTTAGTCTATCGTTCCATGTCTCCTCTTCATCCACCTGTATTTTCTGTAGTCCCCTTCTATCTATGTCTTTCCACACTTGGTCCTCCCATCTTCCTCTCGGTCTTCCTCTTGGTCTTCTTCCTCCTTCCTCCTTCTCCAGTGCTATTCTAGGCATTCTATTTATCTCCCATCCTCTTCACATGCCCCATCCACTGTATTCTTCTTCCTTCCATTGTCTCTTGCAGTGAAACTACCTTCAATCTTTCTCTGGTTATTTCGTTCCTTGATTCTATCTCTTCTTGTAGTCTTCTCTATCCCTCTTAAAAATCTCATTTCTGCAGCTTGCAATCTGCTTAAATCATTTTTAGTCCACGTCCACGTCTCTGCTCCATATAATAAAATTGGTTGGAAATAAGATTTATACATCAATACTTTTGATTCTTTCCCAATGTTCCAACTCCACACAATCTTCTTTACCATATTGAAAAACTTTCCACTCTTCCATATTCTGTTTCCTATCTCTTCTCTTATTGTGCCCCTATCTGTTATGATACTTCCTAAATAACAGAATTCCTTCACCTTTTCAAGTCTTTTTTTCCTTCAACTAACACGTCTTTGTTATTTCCATCCCTTCTCTCTACTTTCATTACTTTACATTTTTGTATGTTCATCTCTAAACCATATTTCTCTTCGCCACTTTTGCCCATTTGTTTAACTCTCGTTCTAACTCTTCTTCCCTATTTTTCCATATCATTATGTCATCCGCATATGCTATTGTCTTAAGTTCTTCTGCTCCTCTGTTTCCTTGTACTTCTAGAATAATTTCATCCATTATAATATTGAAAAGGAAAGGTGACAATATGCTTCCCTGCCTTACTCCTCTCTCTGTTTTTTAAAAGTATCTGTATATTTTTCTTCAATTCTTACCCTGTTTTTACATATGCCGTACAGGTTCTTTATTCTTTCTACTATTCCCTCACGCAATCCTCTCTTTCTCATACTCTCCCATATCCTTTCTCTCAGTACCTTATTCATATGCCTTCTGTAGGTCTATAAACGCTACCATTGTATCTTTTCCGTATTCCCACCTCTTTTCTAACACTTGTCTCATCACAAAAATAGCATCCACCGTTGACCTACCTACCTTTCCTAAAACCACATTGCTCCTCTCTTCCTGTTTCTTCCAGTACTGGTCTAATTTTCTGCAACAGTATTTTTTCATAAATTTTTTGTGTATGGCACAACAAAGTTATTCCCCTGTAATTCTCTCGCATTTTTGCTTATTGCCTTTCTTAAAAATCGGCACTATTATTCCCATTTTCCAGTCTTCTGGTATCTTTCTTTTCCTTCCAAATCACTCTCATCACTCTGTACAACCATTGAATTCCCAATGGCCCGCCGCCTTTATCATCTCAGCCGTCAGCTCGTCTATTCCCGCAGATTTCCCCTCTTTCATCTCTTTAACCGCTTTTTCCAATTCGCACATACTAAAATCCTCTTCATCTTCTGTTTCCTCTGTCATATCTCTTCTTTCCTCTTCATTTTCTGTTCCTTGTCCAGTAGTTTCCTTAAAATACTCTTTCCACGTCTTCAAAACCTCTTTCTCCTCCCATTTGATTTCCCCTGAAACATCCACCACCTTAGTCAACATTTCTTTAGGTTTCGTCTTGTTCCTTATCACCCCATAAAAAATCTTCTTATTTCCTTTGAAGTTTGATTTCAGTTTTTCTTCAAAATCCTTCCATGTCCTCTCCTTTGCCTCCTTCATCATCTTTGCTGATGCCCTTGCAAGTCTCTTCCATTTATCCCTCTTTTCGTTTTGACCTATCCTTAAACCATTCTCGCCAAGCTCTATTTTTGTTTTTAACTGCTTCAGCAATTCTTTCATTCCACCAAGGGGGTCTCTTTATCCCTTCTTTTACCTGAAGTTCGTCCACATGTTTCTTCTGCAGCTTTGACTAATTTTTAATAATAATAATAATAATAATAAAATAAAATAATAATTTTTAATATTATTCTCGTAATATATTGTTAATCTATTGGCATGCTATGACGAGAGTAAACCACTTATAAAAGCACTAATACAATCACAGTGTGAATAGTCAGTCTCTCCATAAAACTTGACTATGTAGTTATACTGAAACTTGCTATCTAACTTATATGTATACAGACAGATACACACACACATTTAAAGTTATATTTTGTAAAGTTTCATAACCATACCTCTTATATATCTCAAGATGTAGTTTGTAAAACCATCCAAACCATAAAAAAAACAAAATTCCTAGATGCTAAAATACCATCAAAAAGTAGCATACCATTGGATTAATTTAATTGTTAATTAAATTAATTGATTGTAAGTTGTTACTGCATTTGGTATTGTATTACTAATATAGTTTAAACAAATTTATTTAATTTCAAATATAATTCCATTTGTAAAAATAGATAATAGCTAAAATGCTGGTAAATATTATTTTATTGAATTTTAAGCACATTCTATGTTGTGTTTCTAGTAAAAAAGACATTTTGTTTTAAACGTATTTTTCCTTAAATATTTCACCTTCATCCACTTTCCTTATAGTAAAATATCAGCATCTTGTTAGCACACATGGAAGCAAGTTCAGTATGGCATTACATTTTTTGTTTAGTCATCCAAAACGGTTTTGAAATAAGATAAAATTTTATTGCTTTTTGTATTATTTTGAGATTTTGTTTGATTACATCAAATCTATATAACACATCAGTTGCATTCATAATTATGTTAAAGCATTTTGTAACAGTTAAGATTATTATAATTCTACTAGCAGGCTTCGCATGCAATTTTGCAGGTTTTGCACCTGTATGAGTTACTTCTGGTTCGAGTGAGTTATATTTCTGACGCTGATTTTGAGTTGCCTCTTCCCAAGATTAAGAAAATATGTAAAAAGTGTATATTTATGGTGATTATAATTTACTTTGTTACTAGTAACATTGTCTATTAGATCTAATACATAATATTTTATAAATAAGTATGTTAACAATGACACTATATGTTTGATCCTTCATCTTCGGTGTGAAATTCTGACCATGTTTTAAGGCATTTTGTAAGGTAGATGAGTAACTTACCTAGTCGCTGAAGTCTAAAACTGCGTTCAAAATATTTGTATTCACTATAATATAAACAAATGAAAATAATCAACAGTGTTCACACAGAACGGCTGATTGCATTGGAATTGCTATTTTAATTAATATTTCACAACTTTAGGGACAAGGTGGGATTTTGCTGCTACTTTAGACAAGTGAGGTATAGCCCGGAGGGATTTTCAAAATAAAAATAGACCTATATTCATCCCAGGGACTCAGAATGTCCATATCAAATTTTGGCACAATCGATTAAATAGTTTATGAGTGAAAGCAAAACAAACAAACAAAGTCACTTTTCTTATTTTTAATATTAGGATTAGGATTTATAGATACAATTTTGAGTAATTGTAACAAAACTAAAATCATCTTTTGCGACATTTCTAATATGTAAGGTATGACAAAAGATCAAATTATTTTTATAAACACAACAATTCCACTAACGTATAAATAATGAAATTATTTCATGATGGTCATTACTGCTCATATTTATAAATGAATTATGGACAATTTAAAATTGTTGGTAGGTTGAGGTGTCTTGCGAACCACAACAAAATAATAAAAAGACGTGTGCTACACGTACATGTACTTTATTATAAGTGCTCAAATACTCAAGCTTTAAGTTCAACCAGAAATTTACTTCAAAGACAAATATACATCACAACTTAGCGCCTTCAAATAACTAACTTTATTAAACTTTGAACTGCTGCCATGAAAATCTTTAAAAAATGTTGAAAATTGTATAAATAATCAAGTTGTTTAAAAATGATCAAAATTCTCCCAAACATAATTTTATAAGTATGTTGTAAAATATACACAAAAACTTTTGTGGTATAAAAAGTTTGGACAACTTTAAACAGTTGCTGTCTTGAATATTTTAGTGATTGGAGCTGTTAATGAACTTATGTAAGGCATATTATGTAAGTATTGTTTCTGTTCCAAGTCTAATTTGAAGCAAAATAAAGACAATGCTAGTTATTATATTCACAAACAATGAGAGAATATGCAATAAGCAGTTTATATGAAATCTACTCCAAGCTATACACATGTTTCCAATAACCATAAATTAAATCTTGGAAAATAATTGTTTATATAATGTACAGAGCAAGGCATAATTTGAAAGTAATTAGCTGTTTAAATAAATTTTGGAAAATGGCACAATATTAATACCTAATTGTAAATATCTCAGATCAATTCTGGAAACTTAAAACAATATGTAACTATGATTAGCCATTCCACGGCTATTACCACTTCAGAAATGTAAATGTAAATATATATTTTGGTAAATATATTTCTTCTTTCAGTTCAATGTTTGATTTGAACTTCATATTTGTTACACACAATTTAGATGTATATGGGATAAGAGATTTTTTTATTTTTAGATAACAGAAATCTATCTATTGGAATCACTAAATAGGGAAAGCGATTTTGCTTTTTCTTTGATAATAAACCCCAGATCCCAAAAACAACCATAAAAACATTGCTTGCACATAGCTTGGATAAGTTTGTTAGCCAGGGTCAACAAATAAACATATTTTTAAAGTGCTAGATAATTTAAAGAAACTTATAAATCATGCACATGTTTTGATACCTCGTCTTCAAGATAGCCACTATTGAAAATTTGGGATAGGAATAGTTATATCTCAATTATTGTCTATCGTAGAGAAAATGAAATACTGTTTTGTAGTTCTCATACCATTTACAATAGTTTTTGTTGATATCTTGAACAGTTTCCAGATAGAGGACATAGAAAGTTTGATTATTATACAAAAACATTGTGTAATAAATGTAAAGACATTATCTGCTCTAGCTTAGTTTAATTCTTTAGTGAGTCTCAGCCAATAAAAAGTGTCAAAATGAAAGCTGGTAAAACAAGGTTTATAATAATAATAATTTATTTAATAATATTTTATTTTATAATAATAATTATTATATTGGATGGAGTATTTATGCAAAACATTTAACTTGATTACTTCCCATCACAGATTCAAAGTGACACTTTTTATAAACATCAGATATTTGTAATTCCTGCAAATTTGCCATCTTTTAATTTATAAGATGGCAGCCGTTCTGATGTTTCAAAAGGAATGGGTAAATCACAACTATTATGGACTGTAGAGAAAAACAAATATGAGTTTTAGAATGCTGAGGTAATTATAACAATGTTGTGTTTATGATTTTTATATCTTGTTAAGTTTTGGGGTAACAAACAACAATTTTTTAGAATTGTACAATGAAATCAAATAATTATGAGTAATTAGTTACTCATGTTTATAAATATAATTTCTGATTAAATGCAACTAAACCAAGTTCGCAATTTTAGAAAAAATTAATATGCTTACTCAAATTTATATATTGTAAGGTTTCAATATGATGAAGTTGGAACTTGAAAAATATTTCAAAGTGTTACTAGTATATTAATACGCCAACGCTTAAGAGTCGTTTAACCATCAATGATGTGCAATTTAATTTTCTAAACTAACAATGTATCTTTGGTTTGATATCTGTAGTTGACAGCAACACATGAAATCTACCTTTCTTTCCAACCAAGCCGGAAGTAATATTTTGACGTATTTTCATAGTTTCTGCAATGAATTTACTATGATAAAATTGTATTTTTATTCTACTTACTTGTACAATGAAATAATAAATAATGGAATACACTACAATATCATCAATACGTTGGCTACTTCAGCAGTAGGAAAACTCCAATATTAAAGTTTTTTAATGAAAACATCGAGGGAGTCTGTCCCACCATTGTAATCCATACAATCACTTTCTGAAACATTCATCCCTAAACTCAACCAAGTACTTGTACTGATTTAACTTAGTCAATTTATTCCATCCACCAAATCGATCTGTTGAAGTTTTCTTATCAACTAAACTAAATTGGTTTGGTAAATCTTTTATTTGACAAACCCAATAAGTCTACAAACTCTCTAGTACCTGTTTTTTATGTTCCAAACAATTATGTACACACTTCAAAGTATCTGAAAAATATTATCAAAAAATTAAAAGTAAACTTTAAAAAATTATCTAAAACTTTGAAACTATATTTTATTTAAATGGCGATTTTGAAGCTTATGCAGAAGATATTTGGAAATTTTAATCAACACAATCGTGAAGCCCACAATATTGTAATTAACTTATATTCATACAATTTCTCCTTTTGAACATACTAGATTCAAGTCTTTTAAGTAATATACAACTTAACCTATGTTTACTATTAGATTTTCGCTGCCCCTCAGGGGAGGTGACAAAATAACATCTACTTTTGTAAAAAACGTAACGTGACTAAGTATGAACAATCGCGCGGTACCAACATATAACGAGACTAAGTAGGAAAATTGCGGTACCAAGACGTAACGTGACCAAATAAGAACAATCAGGGTACCTACATTAAACGAGACCAAATAAGAACAATCAGGGTACCTACATTAAACGAGACCAAATAAGAACAATCAGGGTACCTACATTAAACGAGACCAAATAAGAACAATCAGGGCACTAACACGTAACAAGACAAAATAACTTCTACTATGGTAAAAAACGTAACGTAACTAAAAAAGAACAATCGCGGTAACATGGCGTAACGTAACTAAGTAAGAACAATAGTGGTACCAACTACTAAGACGTAACGTGACAGAGTACGAACGACCGCGGTTCATAACGTAATGTGACTGAGTAAGAACAATCGCGGTACCAACTACTAAGACGTAACGTGACAGAGTACGAACGACCGCGGTTCATAACGTAATGTGACTGAGTAAGAACAATCGCGGTACCAACTACTAAGACGTAACGTGACAGAGTACGAACGACCGCGGTTCATAACGTAATGTGACTGAGTAAAAACAATCGCGGTACCAACTACCAAGACGTAACGTGAGAAAGAAGTAACGATCTCGGTTCAAAGTCGTAACGTGGTAAAGTAAAATAAATACTATGGTTAAGAACGCAACGTTATTAATTAAGAACAATCGCGGCTCCAAGAAGCCCCACAATAGAGAAGGAAGGAACATTTTTGTTAAATTTTTTCTTTTGTTCGACCACAATTAATTTACAAATGCGAGTGAACTTTATGAAAAATGAGCGTTGACTATTTATCTATTACTCAATTTTGTTCCGAAGTAAAACATATGTCTTAGGCAATTGGAAACTAGACAGCAGTCCAATAAGCTTACAGTTCCTGTTTAAAAATCATCCATAGCCTATAGTGAAAAATAAAATTGTTAATTCTATGTTATGGACATCATAATAATCGTTTAGTTAAATTTTAAAACTAAAATTCATAATGATTAAGGAACAAATTAAATCTGTAATTTTAGTTTCTGTCATTGATAAATATGTAGTAACAGACAATGATAGTATTTAGAGCCTTCGTTTTTAGATAAACATTACTGTTTACAAAACAATGTATTAGTGAAATATATATTACAGTATTTACTTATTACAGTATATAATATTAAATGTTAATGTGTTAGTTCTGCATTTTCCAACACATTATTTTTACTCCTATATCCTGGAAGTGATATAGAGTAACTTTCACACACGTCGTGCTCAGCTTTGTACTAGTATTATTGCAAATGTTGAATGAAAGTAGAAAACAGTTGTTTTCATCACTCTGTATGGTAATGGCTGATTTTCCATACAATCGAGACCTGTGAAAATTATCTTTTCCCTCGTAGCTAAATCAGCTGATTTTCCCTTTCCTAAAAATTGCTTTCCCTTTGTAAACACCTCTCTCCGTGTATGAAGATTGGGTTGGTTCCGTTATTTGTTGTGAAAGACCTATGTTAAAACAGCTGATGCTAACACCAAAAAGAATTATAAAATAGTACCTATTACGCTTCCTTATGGAAGAATAATTTCTAGACTATGAAGTGGCAGATTATTTTTTTAAGAGTTCGCGTGCGTGTTTGCACCATGATGAAAAGTATCGTTCAATACTCGTATCAAAAGTTCTATTGCGGGGCTCTACAGCATTTTTTACGCTCCCACTTCGAGATTAGTATTCAAATGTCTATTGCCAATGTTTGTCCATTAGGTTCATTTCTCCCTCTGTATAAGTCGTAGACTAGATTTTATAACGTACTAGCTGTTACCCACGGCTTCGCACGCGATTTTCTACAGAAAAATTGGGACGTAGGAGAGCATATTTCTTTTAAACGTCGTTATTACCCTTCTGAGATAAATGATAGTCACTGACAGATACTCCAAGCTCATGATCTATTTAAGATTTAAATTTTAAAACAGTCTCAATATGCACCTGTGAAATAACTGGAATTTTCCTCCAATATTCTATGATTTTTGTATACAATTGAACTATATTAGACCATCGTGGACAGGAGTCAAAAAGTCGGAATTCATTAGCGCGGAATTCAATGTAATAAATGATGGCGCTCAATGTAATTTTGAAACGAAAATAGGCATATTTTAGGTACATATTATTACAGTCTAATGATTATGAGCTTCAGATGTTAAGCGAAATTGCGTATGGTTTTTATTTTAAGCTTTGCGCGTGTATCACTTCTGGATTAAATTAGTTATATCTCCGATGCCATGATTGAGCTTGCTTTGTTGTCTCGATCGAGAGAATATGTACACACGGAGTTTTGAGAACCATACTTCTGTAAAAAAAAAAAAAAAAAAAAAAAAAAAAAAAAAAAAAAAAAAAAAAAAAAAAAAAAAAAAAAAAAAACAACTAAGGTTGGTTTTATAACATTCTTTATATTTGTAGCCAACGTAAGATAGTAATTTTGATATCTGCATTGCTCTTCTGATCAAGCATGAGCATGGTTTATATTAGATAAATATTGCAGTTAAAGGTGAATTTTTACGTCAAATTTGAATTGTATTATCTGGATAGTAAAGTCTATGTTTAACAGTGATTGCAGAAACAGTTGAAACAAAATTTGCTGTTTCTCTTAAGCTTACTCTATGCTTTCAAACTATAAGTGTAAAGAAATTTAAAATAGTAATTAAATTATATTATTATAAACAAATATATTTCTTTTGTCGCATTTTATATGTTTACAAAGAACAGCTGATTAAATTTGAAAAGGCTCTTTCACTTAATAACATATGTTTGCTGCAATGCATTTCTTACGGGTATTTCTGAACTTTTAGAGACCAGTGGGGCGGAATCCTGAATCGGGAACGGAAAAAAGTATCCTATGTTCTTCTCCCAGTTCTTAGCTACCTCCCTACCAATTTTCAGCCAAATCGGTTTAGCCGTTCTTGAGTTATAAATAGTGTAACTAACACGACTTTCTTTTATATATATAGAAGATTTGAACAGAACTTGGCAAATTTCAGTCATAGTTTAAAGTACACTGCACATCAGGCATCTATGATGATTAGGTTTGAACTCTCTTAAGAATTAAATAGTGGTTAAATAATGATGGTTCGTTGAAGATCAGATGTCAGTAACAAACTATCAAGTACAGTAGTTTTGCTTCAAACAAACAGTGAACAAAACAACAGTTGTGTGCCCGCATGCCACCCGCCATCAGTTGTCCAGACAACTTGTGCTCTCAAAGGCGTTGGTCCATTGTTTCTAGAAGGTTGCTTGTCGTAATAATTATAATCATAGTCAAAAACACTATCAAATAAATAGAATGTACATTAGTTTGTTTGATTATTTTTTTGTTTATATTAGAATTAAAGTTTTAAATAGGACAGTGTAAAATATTGTAGACATTAAATCAAATAATTCTTTAAATTTACGATATTATTAGCGTTAGTTCTATATTAGTTTACGTAAACTCACATTGTGTGCAGAAAAAATAAGTTGGAAACATCTAAATTCGTGAATATTACTCGTCGACTAGATTAAAGAACACAGATAAAACGATTAATTATGGTTTTGTTCCTAACATATTGACCATTCTGAATTTACTTACAGAAGTGGCAGTTTTTATAATTTATGGCGTACAAACTTTTCTAATTTCTGTAAAAAGAAAACATTTAAAATTTTTAAGCCTATGGATGAATTTACAGCTACAGAAAACAAATTAAGTTTTAAGCTGGTAACACAAAATGTTATGTTGGGTTTCATGATAGCTGCATGTATTGGGTTTAAATATTTAAAAAACCGGGTTTAAAATTACGAAATTAGGTTTTACGTCAAATATCCCTGCTCCAAAATACAACAGGAACAGGAAGTGCCTCATCGCCCTCAGGCCACGATGCTATAAATAGAAACACACATTCGCAAGAGTAGGTACTCTGTCCTTGATTGCAGGTCCTTCTGAGGGAATCAAGGATCTATAATCAAGGACTCTGTCCATTAATACAATTAACCACTAAGAAAGAAACTGTAGGGCTGTCTGCCTATATGATATAAGAGTTAAACGCTTGCGGCCTTTAGTAGCAAGGTAATTTTGTATAGGAATGTTCAACCTGCCGAAATTTAGTACACATTTACAGCAATACAGTTTTTATATCCATTGATTAAATTTCAATGTTTGTATAAGTTCGTAAGTAAATCAGAATAGTTTGCAATGTTTTAAAACATTTCCTTTTTTATATGTTTGGTATTAAAAGACTTTAACTGGAATTTTAAATATTGCGAATTAGTGTTCTGAACTACGCAATATTCGTTTGCTGTTCTCGTAGGTGGCGATGAATTCAAATGTACTCAATTTATTCAATACGTCTTATTCGTAGGTATTGAAATTGACATACAGTCATGTACGGTTAGTGAAATCACAAAATATACTCAACAGAAAATGGGATTTTGCTGTTTAGATTATACAGTTTGGTGTCAATTGGAGACAGGAGGACTGTGGCAGCCAGAGTAACGGGTTACACATTTGTCCCAGAGATGTCAAATGATCTCCTCTCTAAAAGCGTTTTACACTTTTACGCCACAGCTCTAACCAACTATGCTGTTCAAAAATTTATTATTAGTGAACTCTCAGAAAGTACAGTACCAGTTTTAGTATTGATTAACCAAATGTTTTACACGTAAATATTAACATGTTGCGATCGATTTTCAGTCCGTAGAATATATTTTTGCTTTAAATTCAAAGCCCTTTTTGTAATTATTAGACGAGGAATCTTTCTTTAACACTTAACAAATATTTAGGCAATGATGTAATCAGACATATAGGGCCGTGGTTACCACGCTATGGCGCAGAAAGAGATTCGCGCCTCCTTCTACTGGAATAATATAAAAAAAACACCGATGGTTATAGCATTTGACAGGCGCATTAGTGTCAAATAAAGTACAAAGTTAATTTGATTGTGTTTACTGCCAATTGCAAATCATAGCTAATTCACTGCAAAAATAATATTGTACAACGTCAATGACTAATAATATTTACGTTCCATGTTACACAAGCTTAACTGGTGTGATATATAGGGTGTAAAAAAGTCCCGCACGGGCTTGATAATTTCCGAACGATTACAGATAAAGCAATAATACGTAGTAAGTAACATCATTACTGCACCTATAAATATACTTTTTGAAGTAACTACCATTCTTTTGTCATATCAGGGGAATGGCCCGCACGGAGTCAGAAGGAAATCTTAAATTAGAGCATAGTTCGAGTATTACATCAAATTAAAGGTCTCTATTAGTATAGTACAATGCCGCAAATCTCACATGAAAAGGTTCACTCTTTAAACAGTTACGCTGGTTTAAAGTTTGAAACCTTCACAATACATGTCCTGTTCTCGATGGTTTAATATTCTTGTCTTGGCTTAAATTGTGAAAGTTAAACTTAGAAAATGAATACTAGACTTAAGAAATAGTTTTTAGGTAGTTATTGACTCTTCACATCCAATGAAGGATGGTATACAAGGAGTTGAGCAAAAAATGTTAACTTAAGCATGGCGCAAGATGCACATTGTTATAAAGGTATTGTTTAGCAGAGATGAATGATAAAGAGAAAATCCAGGTATCAATTATTATAATATAAAGATATTTTTTTAAGTTGGGCTTTGGACTTTACTTGATGCCCATTTTACATTACACTTTAAAACAATGTACATTTTGAGCTACGCTTACGTTAATGTTTTTTTGCCGAACTCCATGTAGACCATCCATCATTGGATTTGTAGAGTCACCAACTACATAAAAAACTATTTTTGTACTGGTGCTTTTCCTTTTCCTGAAGACCTAACTGATTCGAAACCGTAACCGCGACCATGTCTGCTTTTTTGTTCTTAACCCTGCCTCTGTTCCTCTAGCTTCTTTTTCTTCATCTTTCTGAGTTTCTACTAGTGGTGTTTTGTAAGACGAAAAAGTGATCACAGTATAACTACAACCTTTTCGTTCCCTAGTAGAGGTCTGCTTTGTGATGTCCCGAAATATGTCGAATGGACTTTTTTGGTAGACGATCTAAATTCTAGTGATGCACCACATGGTGGTGGAATCAACCCCTGACCTGCTAAACATGTTGATGGCTTGTTTGGTTTGAATGGATCTGGCTGAGCTGCTGAAGATGTCGATGGCTTGTTTAGAACGAACAGGCTCTCCCTGGTTTACCAAACAAATTGACGGATTGTCTGATACCAACGGTTTCATAAAAATAAGTTTGTTTCTTCATTGTATTCTGAATCTGAGAAAAGCATCTTGTTCAAGGGATCCATGTAGCTTTAAAACCACTGATAGCAATTTGAGCAGTTTGACATTTGACATAATCTCTGAAAAATACGAGTAGCTCCATGAAGTCATAAGCACAGAGACTGTTGATTTTTCCTGGTTTCTTGGCTGTAGTAAACTTTAACAGGACTTATAAACTTCTTATCCAACAGCTACAATTTATGTGAACTATGAGGAGGCAATGACAATATGGTAACATGGTTTACCTCGCCAGATCAATTGGTGTTTTCAATGAAGTATTGGAACCATTGAGTGAATATATTGGTTTGGATCCAACCATAAGGAGGCACTGCAAATATTGTACCTGGCGGTGCCCCTTTCTTCAATTGGTCACTCATATTTCCACGCGGAAAAATTACTAGAGGAGGTACAAATGAACCAGCAGCATTCATACAGCAGACTATAGTTATAAGAGCTCCTGTTTCTGCTGATGTTAAAGCAGCTATTTGTTTTTCTTCTTCAGGCCGATTACTTTTCGCAACTTTGGATTGTACGACAGAGACTCCGCTTTCGTCCACATTATAGATTTTGTCCGGTGTGAACTTCTAGAAGTTTGTAGAACTAGTGGGTGAAACCAAAGGCCCTGCTGTTAGACGTACCAGTAGGTTCCCTTTCTGATAATTTAGCATAATAATGTAAAAAATCTAACCTACTTTCTTCCAGCGATATTATTATTTAACGGGTGTTCAAGGCCATTTTTCTGCCAACTGAACAGCCATTCTCCTCAGGTCACTACGAGAAAGCGCGAAACCGAACGAAGCCTCCATTGCAAAACAATAATTGACAAGCTCATCTTCATGGGTTCTGCCTAAAACTGTCCGTCTGCTCCTTTTAACCAGCTGCTTCTTCTGGAGCACCGTATTTCATGTTAGTTAATCTCTTTAGCGTAGTTTTCGGAACTAAAAACTATACTGCTTACTTGCTTTTTTCAGCCATCTTTTTTTACTTATAATAGCATCTATAGCCTCTTTAATTTTTGTTGGACCTTTTCTGCTTCGTTTTGACTATTACGATGCCTCAATGATCCATTCTTTCCGAAAAACAGCAAGACTTCATAACTCAGAACCTTATAAATGATTATTTTGGAAAGTTGCATAAACTTAAACTCACAATTATCCCGGAAGTAGATAGGGGTATTCCATGGACCGCAATAGGCTTCCTGGACCTACTTAAGTACATATTTTTTCTATGTCGGAACAACAAGGCAAACTCCAATATGGCACTGGAAATATCTTCAACCGAAAGTACATGCCAAGAATTGAAGTAAATGCTTTTTGAATAGGTTTCCGACATCTATATATTTGTATTTTTGGTCATGTCAACGAAGTTTTAATACTAAACATTTTTAATATAAAATATAATAAATATGAAAATACTTATAAAATACAAAATAAAAACTTGGGGACAAGATCGATGATTACCCATGCATGCTGTTCCAATACAAGTATTTTCATATCTATAAAATTTCCATTTGAATTTTTTGTAGGAGAGGTGTTTTACATTTTAATAAATTGTAAATTAAAAAAAAATCAAAGTATGGAATGAAAGTGGATAACCAAACTAAAATAATTTAACACCCCCATATCAAAACCAGCCGAATTCAACTTAGCTAAGTGTAACCAAAACTAGCGTACCAAACAAGACATTGTAACATTACTGTCTCTGTAAAAACGTAACTTAATGTGCATTACGCACAAAAAGTACTTTGAGTAGTCGAAACCGAATCCGCCATCTTGGTTCGACAAATATTCGCATTGTGATTTGTGTCTCTATAAAATAAATTCCAATAAGGACGAACGATTTTTTGCTAAACATATTGTTAACTAAACATTTTAACTAAAAACAGTTGGGTCTCTTATGATGAACATGGCTCCAGATTCCAAAAGTCAAGTCTAAAACAGCTGCAGCGTCCGATTCCAGACTGCACTAAGCAGAAGGTGAACTGGAGCTAAACTTAACATTTTCATTAAATTAACCCTTTCCACCATTGATATATTACGTGTATCTATGTTAGTCAGATTGTTGCTGACTTTACTTTGATTGTTTACTTTGTTAATTAGTTATCAATATTATTTGAATGTAATACCGATATGAGTTTTTAAAATCTTTATAACTACAAGGTGAACGCGGAAAAACTGCAGATTCATAAATTATAAGGGAGCGAGGTTGACTAACATAGAGACTATTAACGGTCATATCATCCCAGTAAAACACTTTGCTCTAGTTCGGAACTGGGGCAGAAAAGTAAGATCGCCATCCTGGTCAGACAGACAGCTTTTCAACAGCCTCTATGTCAAAGTCAAAGTATTTATATGTCAACAGTATAGGCTTAGATAAAAAGACGAAAGGTAGTATAATAAAAATATGGAGAAAAATATAGTTAATACCAAGCGAAACTTAAACGATCTAATCCCCTTTGGCCATTGCACTATCGTTTAAATAGCAGCACTAATGCTTCTTATCACTCAAATAACACTTTATCTTTATTACATACAAACACTATTGTGTGCGAACTCCGCTGCGTCAAGAAATGGTTATATATTGTAACGAAAAAGTTAAAAACTGGTTTAAAAATTGTGGTTTTTATTTATATATTCAACTAGCTGTCCCCGCGGCTTCGCACGCTTTTTGTAAGCTTTGCTCGTGTATGAACACTTCAGGTTCAAGTGAATTATATTGTTGACACTATCAAGAAAATCTGGCAAAAGTGTATGTTTATAGCCATTGTACCAAACACGTACATGCACTTAATAATAAAGTGGTCTAACATTCAAGCTATGGTCTAACAGAAATTCATTTGAAAAACAAATGTCCATAAAAACTTAGCGCCTTCACATAGTGTGTGGTTATTATACACAACTATCTAGTAATTGTAGTTTACAATGTGCAGGCGCTTTGATAACTTATATATTTTGCAGCGCCTCCTGGTGGTGATTTAAATCAATGGGCATAGCATATAAACCTTCTACGTGGAAAAGTACATATACATACACATTTTCATAGTGATCGGTAAAATAGTTTCTGAGTCTATAAAGGACAAACACACAAACATTAATATATATATATATATTTCATTTATATATATATATATATTTATATATATATATATATATATATATAAAGACAGTGCTCGTACTTGACAGTGTAATATGGCTAATCAAAATATAATAGTTCCATTTATTTTGACCAATTGCATGCATGAGAATCAGTCGTAGTTTCTAATACTTATCCCAGAAATCCCTCTATAGTTGTGCTCAAAAGGATAAATATACCTTCAACATTAATATTTCCAAAGCTTACGTTCTGTAAGATAATAAATTGAATTGCACTCTCAATTATCAGGATCTTCAAACTATCACGTCACACACAGCATCCCCCAATACAATAGATGTTATTTCCTCTCTGCCTCTTTTCAATTAACGTTACCTCACTCGGCCTTTCCTTGCCAGCCCAACTAATTATTTTAAACGGAAAACAAAGGCACAATGTACTTGACAAGTCTGCACAACTTTTGTAAAGAAAAGAAAAATTAAAAAAGTACATTTCATTATGAGGGGCTTATTTTCCCCTTATAATTCTTATTTATAAAGTCTTCGTTTATGCGTCGTTACGTAATAGCTTAGTATATATGTGAACATTACTATTAAATTGCTTTCTTTCTGTCTGTTATGTTTAAATATTTTGTTTTTATAAATTTTAAATTAACATAGATAATCTATATTTTGAAAAAATTTAGGACTGGATAGCAATGTCATAATATAGAATACATTACTTTAAATAATCATAAAAATAATACTCAAAAAAACTTTACATTGGTCTTTTTGCCATATTGTTAAAGGATGTAACATGTTTCAATAAGTTATCAACACATGTATGATGTTACTTTCTGGGACTGTTAGGTTTCAGGTTCCATAGACAACTTGAGCATTTTAATTTAACCTATAATGTAATTTTCAACTATGGATAAACGATCAATAAGCGTCATTTTTATTGTTGAATGAGATTACCGATGAATAATTACAAAAATAAAATTATTATTTACAATACATTCAAAAATAAAGTAATTTCTCTATACACTGAGACAGATTCATAAACCAAATTAAATTGAATTAAATATTTAAAATAGTAAATTTTTAAAGATATGAAAATGTTTCTACAATTCAAGACAAAACACAAGAGAAGTATGCAATGGATAATTGTGTACAAATAACATTTCTTCAACTTTTCTTTTGCCTTTAATAAAATCGAATTGTTTAATAGAAAGATACGAAAACTAAATAATAAATACGTTATACAATAATGGTACACCTTCAATTTGATAATTCTTAATGACAGGCAGCAACACATGGAGTCTATATTTCTTCCGATTATATCGACAGGAATATTTCATTAGAGCTCTCATTCAATGGAATTTTCTTATTTAACTTTTTAAAGTAGATCTTCATCACCATTGTACGGCATCCCACCTCCCACCTCATCACGTTCCCAATCACTCACCCTCCACTTTGGTGAGAAATGGACAATATTGTAAGGTAGTACAAACATTTTCAAGTAACATTACAAAATATCTAGAGGATGTTTGAAGACATTCTTAAGATCTGTGTTATATTAAAAAAAGTATTGTTAGTTTATAATGAATATAACACTGTAAGTAATTATCAATTGTGTTGTAATTTAAATAGTGTTTTTGTTGTCTCTTGGAAAGTTGAAAGCTTCTTAAACCGCAGATGAAAGATTTCCCTCAACTCTTTTAGTGCAGCTCGCCAGAATACTTTGTTGAAAGCAAGATTTCTGCTATTCAAACAACGTTGGGGCATAAGCGGATTGTATTTATCCTTCTTGTGTATTTGGGAAAATATTCAAGTAAAAGTTACTATATTTCGTTACTGTAATATGAATCCTGAGTGCAAGTATTTTATATGGTTGCTTAGAAACAGCTTTGATCTTCAGCCTCAAGACTCTTCCACATTGGCCTATTAAATAATACTAAATTGCCAGTAAAATTCAATACTTACTGAACCAAATTGAATAAATAAACTTAGATGGTTAATTTTAAGATAGTTCTGCTCTGAACCGAAAGGATCCGCCCCATCGGATTGAAGAACTAACTTTTGAAATTCTAGAAAACCTCATGAGAATGTACATATATTCCCGTACACTGATGTTAAGCTAAGGGTTCTCTGAACATGTTTACATTGCGATTTCAGACGCTAACCTCCTGAGCCTGGAACACAATGCCCTTCAAATGTTACATAAGTAGAGGTTCCAATGGCGGTCTTCTTGGAGATCAGGTGCCTCACAGGAAGTTGTGGTAACCAGGAGAAGGGTGCGGAAATGAATCCTTAGTTATTATTCAATGACAATAATATATTTCCATGCACATCGCTTTACATGTCAGTGTGCGCGATAATGTTTAGGTTCTCACCTTACATATTACAAAGCGGATATTGAATAACTACATTTGGTGAATTTATAAAAAATGTTTTGTTATATTATAACGGTTGGCAAAAATATGATTCTGAATCTTATTTGGTAATGGCGAACAATATTTAAAACTAATACCATGCCCTTTGTTTAAACTTATTAAAAGAAAGTGTTCTTCAAATAAGATCACTAAGTATTGTTCAAAATCAGAGCATTATCTGGAAATCTTTAAAATGTTTTTACCTGTGTTTGTGTGATGATAAATAGACTAATAAAATATGTTTTCAGAATGGTAGATTTTCAAAACGGTATTTATACATATTTTGTATAAAAAGTTTAAATCAGCTAATGTAAAATTCAAAGAGGGTAGAAATGTGTACTGCTGTAAAATCGGTCTAGTTCAATGTATTTATTTATAAATATATATATTATATAACCAATCAGCTGATACCAATCAGCTGATATAAAGGTGGTTGAGGATTTATAAGAAAACTGTCTGAGCAACACGTGTGTTTTAGTAGTCAGATTATTTAAACTAAACAAAAATACCCTTAAGATAAACATTGAACATTGAAATCCGTGATGAAGAGTCCTATAGCATAGAATATGAACGAATAAGTAATCCTATGGCCGGACGTATTTCAAAACCACAAAATACACATCTAGAGCGTAAGAGCTTTCGACTGATACTAAAAATGTATATAAAATAATTGTTGTAAATACTATAGTAAAATATTAAGATTTTATATTAATAATACTGATTTTTACTGTAAATTATTGCCCTAAAAGTTCGTAATATACGAAACAACACTTACAAAAGCATAATTCATTTGTTCATCAACGATCGTTCAATTGGGTTGTTGGCAAATAGGGATTGTTCAATAATGTCCCTAAGCCAGGGGTGACATTCTAATTAAGTAAAACGGTGTCTTAGGCAATAATTATCAATAACTTAAGTTATAAATAACAAAAGGTACATATGAACACGACATTTTTACCGACACTCAGGTTGAACTTGAAAGACCTACACACTGTATCAAATCAAATAATTATATTAGGTCATAAACCTAATATAATTAAACCTATAATAATAAAAACCTATAATAATAAAAAATAATATAATTAAAACCTAAATGTCTTTAGAAATCAATTTTACAAATAATCCTATATAAACCGATAATCCGTATACACAAACAATACATAGATTGAAGAAGCTTTATTGATTTTATGGTTAAATAGATATAAATAAATGTTATATTTAAATATTGTAGAAATGTTTTGTACACTTCACTCAGAGTAAATAATTCTGATAATCTTGCACCGCACAAGTTATAAAATTACTGGATTCTGCTAGTACTTGGTATAAAATGAATGAAATCTGCAAGTAGTAAAAATTATTCCTAATAAGTATGAAGCTCGGCAAAATATTCCGGAGATTTAAATGGTTTACGTGAAACACAGATTGAGATTATGCAACTCGAAAAATTAGTTTATATCTGTTTGTGTTCCAAAACATAAACGTCATATCTTATAAGACATCTAAGTGCTAAATGGTCTGTGCCTTTCTTTTTCCTTTTCTTGAGAAAAGAGAAAGTCGACCCCATTTTGTCTTATTCTGCCTGCCCTCACGGGCCACTGGCCTGTCAAACAGATTAAGGGAGAGAGTCGATACAGTACAAGGTCGATGGTACTGATAAACAGTGCTACGGTCCCACACAGGATTTAAACCTTCGCTATCTCTAACTTAGATCCGACGCTAATGCTAATGCTTTAATTTGCATTATGAGTGGTTTTATTTTCTGTCTAGAGGTTTAAGATGAGGCTTACTATTCATTACATGAGAATTCTGAGCAACTGCCTCTCAAACAATACTTCTCTTGTTGGAATGGGAAATCGAAAAACCTATGCCAACTTACGAATTATGCTTTATGTTTGGTATATAACACTTTCTGTTGTAGTATTACACTTTTTAAGGCTAAAAAAATGTTTTTAATTTTTTGTAAACAGGGAGGGTTTTGCAACGCTACAAAGTTTTGTAAATACACAGAAGAAACACGTTTCTTTTTAGTATGGTGTATTTGAAAACATGTGGTCCCAAAATGAAAATAAAGATATTGTAACATTTTTTTTTGTGAACCCTTAAATTTTATAACAGAGAGTAAGAGTTAGATTTTATTAACTTTGGCAGACAGGCCTGATCAACCTGGAAAATCCATATCAGCTGGCTATTAAACGGTACTCGTAATTATTAGTGGTTTTGTTTACTGACTGTATACACCTCTATTATCTTTTCTTTAATTGTGTGAGTGTTCGTTTTTTCACTTTGGAATTTGGTTTCTGCTGTTTGTCACCATGAATGCATATTATTTACGTCGTTATGAAAATGAATATGAGTTGAAACTTAGAGGTTTAGCTACTCACAGGAAATGCAAATCAATTGAGATCCAGGCTCTCTCAAGCTTTTCTTGATAATGTTGAGATTAAGGAAGACGTTTATCAGTAATCTAAATGCTGAAACCGAACTTGAAGATGTGAGGAAAAATTCAATGACCTGTCCAGAGCTAGTTGAAGATTATGAAGGAAATACAAAAGACAATGAATATCGAAAACTTTCTGCCCGCCTTTGGCATCTTTACTTGCGAGTGGGAGCGTATACCTGTGGATCTGGACTGGGATAAAGACACAGCGGAGGAGAAAGACGACTTATTACAGAGATCAAAATTACATGCTAGATACCTTCCTTTCCCTTTCATCTAAGGTAGCGAGAAGCTGGACGGTGGTTGAAGAGCATGCGGAAAAAAAAAAAAAAAAAAGCTGGACGGTGCTGAAGAAAAGAAGGCGAGTGAAGATACGTCAGTGAATACTGCGGAAGAAGGAGGTGCACTTCCCAAGGTGCCAATACAGAAACTCCACCCTCTCAAGGAAATGTAAATCGGAAGAATATCGCACAAGAAAAGCACCTTCCCCCTCTTGGACATGCTGGACAAGGAAAAATCTACTCATGGTTGGAACCAGGAAACTGAAACCTGATGAGTCATGTATAGAGGCAGAAACTGCAAAAACCTATACCAGTCTTCAAATGGGGTTTACAGTTTGATAGTAATGGTCCTGGCCAGGAGCATTGGTGCATTTTTGCAGCGGTTTGAGGAACTTCGTCATGCTCGCGGAGTTTCTGAAGCTCAACTTTTTTAGGTCAGCAGTTGATTTATTTACCGGCAAATGCTTTAATTTGGTATCGGTCGACCGTGGGCAGAGTCAATTCCTGGGAGCAATTGTGTACGGAGATCGAAACTTGTTTTTCAGACGCCGGATTATGACGATATGTATGCTGCAGAGATTATGAACAGAACTCAAGGCGATCAAGAGCATATTGATCTTTTCATTGCTTCTATGGAGGGTCTTTATGGTCGTTTGTCAAATCCAATTCCGGAACCCATCAGGCTTCGTCAGATTCTTAAGAAATCTAAAATCATATTTGCAGGACAAACTCTGTATGTTTGTGATCTCTTTCTATTGATGAAGCGTACTCCGACAAATGGGACGTAAGGCTGAGCTGGGAAGATTGAGAACTACAAATAGTAAGGCCTCCTCTAGGCCAGGCACCGTCTTGTCTTAGAACCTGATCTAGAGCTTACTTCTCGCAATGATAATCGCAAGAATTCCTCAAATCATCAAGTTCATGCGCACTTAATAAACCTACGAGTTTTGCCCAAGGAAGTCCAAATGTTGGAATTGTGGTGAGGAAGGCCACATCATGTACAAGTAATTGTCCTAAAGAGAGGTAACTTTATCTGCTATATGGCTGTGGGCATATGTGGTTATCGCAAAAACAACCTGTCCTAAGTGTAGTTCAAAAAAACGGGGTACGAAGGGAGCCTCCTCGGGCATCTTAGGAGTACCTCCCTTATCTCATTTACCGTCAACCAATAAGTTGTCCAATTGTGATTTGGCTTCATTGCCTAAAGGTATAAATTTTCTGATTGAAACTTCCGCTAATGATCCGCGACCTTATCTACCAATTCGAATTTTTGGATTTAGTTGCAAGCATTGTTAGATTCTGGAGCTTCAAATACAGTGATCGGAAGAGACCTGATGTGGATTTTTGATAAGTTCCGGCAAAAATTCGGCCAGTGTCCAAACCAATTTTGTAGAAACTGCTGACCACCAGAAACATAAGATTATTGGAAGAGCCAACATTCCTATTACTCTCTCGCTCATAAAACAAAACATTTATCTGTCATTGTTGTACCTTCTCGAAAAAAAAAAAAATATCTCAAACAATTATTTTTGGGGATAGATTTTTGGAACAATGCTATGCATATTGTTATGGACGCCTATGAGAAGTCCTGGGAATTTTTTCTGAGAACCCACCAACACTGAGGCCAGATATGTGCAATTGGTCTACAAGACTCTACCGTATTGACTACATCACAAAGGGAAGACCTTAAATAAATCTTTTGGAGAAGTACTTTTGCAATCAAGGAGGAGAAATAGAAATTAGGAAGAACCCATTTAGTGCAGCATAAAAAATTGACACTAACGGAGATGCTTCTCCCATAAAGCAACGCTACTATCCCAATGTCTCCCGCTAGATTGCAGCTTGTGTATGCCGAACTTGATAAAAATGATTGAACTGGGTGTTGTAGAACCTTCAAGAAGTGCTTGGTCCTCCCCAATCATACTTGTGGACAAACCTGATGGTAGGCCAAAGGTTTTGCGTCGATTTCCGGAAAGTCAACTCAGTCACTTGCAGAGATGCTTACCCCTTACCTCATGTCACTTCGATTTTGGATCGCTTAAGAGATGTCCAATACTTGTCTGCGTTGGGATATCAAAAGCGCTTACTGGCAGATTCCCCTTGAAGCTTCAAGTAAAAGAGAAAAACTGCCTTTACAATCCAAGGCTGTTAAGGTCTTTTCAACTTTAATGTTCTCCCATTTTGGACTCCACAATGCACCAGCCACCTGCAACGATTGGTTGATAAAATTATTAGGGATGGGACTTGGAACCTTTTGTCTTTATCTACCTTGATGACGTAATAATAGTCACACAGACCTTTGAGAAACATCTTGAAATTCTGGAAGAAGTCTTCAAGCGGCTAGCAGCAGCTAATCTAACCCTTAAATCAAGACAAGTGCCGATTTTTGCCAACCTGAACTTCGATATTTGGGCTATATTGTCGATGCTAATGGCCTGAGAGTTGACCCTGAAAAGGTGAAAGCCATTTTGGAAATTCCTTACCCCTCCGCTCAGTGGAAGGAAGTCCGTGCATTCTGCGGTACTGCAAGTTGGTACTGCAGGTTTTATCCCAAATTTTTTGCCCTCTCGTCTTTATCCTCTTACTTCAATGCTGAGGAAACATAACAACTTTAAGTGGAACATTGAAGCTCAGAATGCTTTTGAAGATATTAAGGGTAACCTTGTAAAATCTCCAATCCTTTTCTTGCCCAGACTTTTTGGGAAGGAATTTACCATTTCTTGTGACGCTTCGGCTGTTGGTGTTGGAGCGGTACTCTCCCAGATGTCAGAGGAGGAAGGAGAAAATGTGATTGCCTATGCAAGTCGGAGTTGAGGCAAAACTGAGCAAAAGTTTTCTGCTACAGAGCGGGAGTGTTTGGCCGTCATTTGGTCAATTGAAAAGTTCCGCCATTATATAGAAGGAGTTCACTTTGTTGTTGTAACTGACCATCCACAGTTTGTTATGGCTTCATAATTTAAAAGTTCCTCAAGGAAGATTGGCCACGGTGGGCATTACGTCTTCAACCTTTTAACTTCACCTTTGCTGCATCGCAAAGGTAAAGAACACGTCGTTCCGGATCTTTTATCTAGGAACCCATTAGAATCTGTACCTGCAGAATTTATCGTTGATTCCCTCACTAACTGTTTTCGATTGGGGACAAGTGGTTATCTGAAGATGATCGACTCAGTAAAAGAAAAGCTGACCTTTTACTCTTCATGAGAAAGTTGTCGATAATCAGCTCTGGAAGTGTGTCCCTTCATCTACTTCGGTTGGTGATGAGCAAGAAGATTGGAAGCTAGTTGTACCCAAGGATCAGCGTTGGGAAACTCTTCAAACAATTTTCATGACGCCCCTACATCTGGACACTTGGGCACGTATAAAACCTACCACAGACTCTTACAGAAGTACTATTGGCCTAAGATGAGGAAGGACACCGCAAACATATTATGTCTCTCGTGTAGGGTGTGTCAGCAAGCTAAGTCGGCTACCTTAAAGCCAGCAGCTGGACTTATGGGTCTCAGAGAGTAGTGGACCGACCGTGGCAGACAATAAGTCCTGATCTGATGGGACTTTTTGTAAGATCATCAAGAGGTTACAAGTACCTAATGGTAGTGGTGGATTACTTCAGCAAGTATACCCTTCTGTTTCCATTAAGAGCAGCCACTGCGAGACTTGTTGCTAAAATTTGGAGGAAGATGTATTCTTGGTATATGGGGTTCCTAACATTGTGATTTGCGACAATGGATCTGAATTCATTTGGTCAAATCCATTTCGAGATTTGCTCAAGGAATATAAAGTGAAGACTAACTACACTCCCTATTCATCATCCTCAAGCAAAAACCCAACGGAGCGGGTGAACCGAACTATAGGGAACATGTTGAGATCTTATGTTGGGGATATATCATCACCGCAATTGGGATATTAAGTTACCCTCAGATAGGGTGTGCCCTAACGAACGGCAGTACATGAGACCACTCGTCATTCTCCAGCCTTTCTTGTATTCGGACATGAGATCAACTTATCAGGTGAGGGATCTGGGGAATCTTGGTGAAGAAGATTTGCCTCAGCTTTCCGATGCAGGTGATCACCTCCAGAAACTGACGCGCTTGAATGAAGTTTTTAAGGAGATCAAAGAAAGGATGAAGAAGGCACATGAGATTAATGCTAAACGATACAACCTGCGGAGGAGAGAGCAGCAGTTTAAAGCAGGGTATCAACTTGTATGGAAGAGGAACTTCACCCAAGCGGATGCAGTCAACTACAAGTCATCCAAACTCTTTCCAAAATTTTTTTGGGCCTTAACCGAATTAAGAAGAAAATATCTCCAGTGACCTATCAGCTCCAATCAGAAGATGGGGCAATTCATGGGCACCTGGCATACCTCGGACTTATAAACCTTATCTTCAGTAACGGATGAAAATTTGGGAAATTTTCTCATGAGAGAGGGGGTGGTGTAACATTTTTTTTTGTGAACCTTAAATTTTTATAAACAGAGAGTAAGAGTTAGATTTTATTAACTTTGGCAGACAGGCCTGATCAACCTGGAAAATCCTTATCAGCTGGCTAATTAAACAGTCTGCAGCTCCAGCTGGCCAAACAACAATTGACTCCTACTTCCTGTTGGACTTTGTTACTGACCTGTTAGGCTTCACGAGGCTTATTCTCTCTCTCTCTCATGAGGCGATAGTTTGAAGATTGTTCAGTTGGAAATTGAGTCTCCACGAGGTTATCTATAATGTCTTTACCTACATTGCTCCCTTCCTGGCCCATTACTGGATTGTTGCCAAGGGAATTTGTTCGGGAGCGGTTTGTGTGCCTCCACATAGGTCTGCGTACCACTACCCAGTGCCGTGCTATACCTGCTACTGTGCCTTCCTCCCTGACCACGTGAGCCCTTTACGGAGGCGTATGGTTGTGATCTACGTAGTTGAATAATTACTTATAATATATCTTTCTATTATTGGATACATATTGATGTTTAATGTGCTTTGTGTAAATATGTGTCTAGTTTATGTAAGTATTGTTTTGATTGGATATCTATGGGTAAAATACCAGAAGTACTAGTGGCCGGCCAAGGTATGTTGTTTAGTGTATAATTATGGTGTTTAGGGTATATTGTATTGATAAATTCTAAGGGTTACCTGTACCCTCAGACTGTTGAGATCCAAATACAGAAATCTGGTAATCAAACCTTTTTCCATGATATGAAATGTAAAATTACATAATTTTTAATAAATATTTCATTTGATAAATGTTTCTTGTGCAATAAAAAAAAACAGGCTCATTAGAATTTTTCTAAACTTAATGATTACATTGAATGAGTTTAGCTTTCTTACATGTATTTCCTTTTCTTAAATTTACCTTGTATTTAACTCACTCTTACTTCGGTTGGTTATAAGGTCATTAATTTTACAACATCATTTCAGTAACGGGTCTTTTCCTTGTTCTGACTCCGTTTCTCCTACCACACTACTACTGGAAACAAGGTGGCGCCCTCGGATAGTACCGTTAACAGTTAACTCTACTACGCCGTTAACACTTGTGAAAACCACACCTACCCTTCCCACCCCCTAGACTGAGCAAAACTGGGACCGCTACAATATGTTATGATTTACCTATAAGAACAACGAATATACACAAAAAAGGGCGCACTCCATTTTGTCGATGTCATTTTTGGTGCTGTGTGGTTTCACTGCTACTTTGCACCTCATAACTGTGGATAATATACTATTAAATAATATTATACTAATGTTATCCGATTTATACTTCAAATATATATATATATATATATATATATATATATATATATATATATATATATATATATTTTATTTTAACGTATTACCTTACACCTTTTTGGTTTGTTTAGTACTAAAAGTAAGTAAAATAGATGAATTATTGTTACGTATTTAGTAGTATATCCAGTTTTGGCTCATACAATGTTATAGAACCAATCTATTATTCGCATCTATGGATGTACTCGCCGTATCCTGAACTGTCAAAAATAAATGTATAATAGTATATAGCATAATATACCAATGATTTAAATGATTAAAATTGTTAATAAATAATTAATGACTAAAAACATTATGAAACAACCACTCACCAAATTAAAAATGCACATTCAATGTTTTGTAACAGCGCTTTACAACATATTTATAATTTATCAATATAAAAATCAAATAATTTACATTTAGAGCTATATTTAAGTGTTAATAAAAATTAAATATTTAAATTTTGTCTGTAATCAATGCATAATCAACAGTTAATTGGTAACTTGACGAGTTTTGGTTCAAGTCAAATCAAGTTGAATTACAAGTAAGTAAACATACTGAATATTTTGTTTCTTTTTATCTCTAGAAAGCTTTACTTTTTGGTCTGGGTCTTATGTTTTTGTCATAGGTAATACATATGATGAAGTTTTTGATAATCTTCTGTTTTGTTATAGTTTTGCAGTCCAGTTCCAAGGTAGCCGTAACACAAGAAATTTTCCAGAGATGTTTATAACATAGTTGCTGTAGAATTTCATAGCACATCCGTAAGTAGAACAATTTAGCCAGAGAAAAAAAAATAAATTCACTGTCATTTACTTCATTTGTTTACCTAGTAACAATTTCCCGTTTTCCTACAATACCTTTCTCAAAAATTTTGAATTTTTCTGTATGGTTACAATTTAAAATGTACTAAAACTAAATATCTATTATGAAAAGTAATATCTAATATGTTTACTAACTTGGGATGGCAATTCTACTGGAATAAATAATTAAAAATATTGACTTGTAAATATGAAATAGTAAATCTGGAGTAATACACATTCCATTGGATTGTCTATTAAAACGTCTATCATTATTATAAAGACAACAAAACACTGTAGATCTTTACTCTAAGAGTTTTATTGCAATTTTTTTAGAGTTAAATTAATAAATATAAATATACTTTCCACAACACTAATAAATATAGAATATTAAAATTTGACATTTGCTTTACAATTGGACCAATATATAACAACAGGCTCCACCGCTGAGGGTGCCTATTTTACAAGACTATTCCTGCAGACAGATAGGCAGATAATCGTATAGAAGGGAAATAAACACACTTTCCCCATCCGGTAAACTAAAGATAAATATTGTGTCAGCTACAGAGGATTCAATGATGCTCAACCAAATTCCGTGGTTAGACATGCACCATTAAAATCAAATCAAAATCAAATCAAATCAACATTTATTCCTTAAACAAATGCACACTTTAGAAATACAAATTAAAATACAGGAATAATCCCCGCAAAGACTGTAGGTCTGTGAGCGGGGAGAGTTCAACGGAACAGTTGCACACATTAATCTAAAAATACAAAATAAAAAAACTTCTTACACATGGTACTTAATTAAATATACATTGAAGGTTTATAATAAAAAAAATGTTAACTAATATAAATATATTCTAAAGTATATAATAACTTTGTACTATTTAAAATATTTAGATTATCAAGTTTGGAGTATCCATCAGAATATGCGATGCTGACATGTTACTAGTAATTATACTAAAAGAAAAGAAAATTATGTTAAAAATAAGGAGAACGCAACAGCCTCTCAGCAGCCTCCCAGCCAATGCGGTACAAACATCGACTCACCCTCTGTTTGTAGACAGCCACACTTTCACTCTCCATTTTTAATTCCTCTGGCAAGTTTCTAAAGATGATTTGAGCAAGATAAAAAGAGTTAATAAGTTCTGATCCATGATTTAATTTAGGGGTAATGAATCCGTAGTTAGTCCTGTGCCTTGTTGTATAGTCATGCTGTATTTCTGATAAAATTTCAATCTTATTGATTTTGATGTATAATAATAAATTTTTTATATATAACTGCCTCACATTTAATACTGGAAATTCGTTGAAAAGAGTTTTAGTAGAATACCTATGATTTTTCTTGAGTACAGTTGTGATCAAAATGATATTATGATCACAATCCAACAATGAAATGTTATAATCAGCTGATTAGACCAGCTAAAATGGAAACAGCTGATTGTCGTGGCAGTGTTATTGCACAATGGCAGTTGATATTGTTTATTACTCGGCTTTCTAAAAGCAAATTATCTTCCTTATTTATCAATCGATTTTCTTTAACTTGGAATTATTGAATTTTAAATTAAATTGTCTAAATAAAATGTAATAATTGTAAATTTTTATCACGTGTAATTTTAAAAATTGTTTGCGTTTAAAGTTTTTAAGAAACTGCTATTTTAAAAATAATAATTTTTTGTAGTTTATCTATAACTAGCCCTTTAGGTTATAAAGGCTAAATTTATTTATTTATTATTTATATAAAGTAAAATTTATACTACATTTTACAACAAGCCGTTGTCAAATTAAAAATAATTAAGTGACAAATACAAAATGGTGGTTGTTCGGATAATTATTGAGTATTCAAAAGTTTGATTAATTTTGGTTTATTTTTGGTAGAGATCTGGAACACTCTGCATACATACTTTTAGGGAGGTGGAGAGATAATTAGATGAAGATAGTGGGGGAATTCGGAAAAAAGTCCTCTTGTAATGGTAACTGCAATACTTCGTTTTCACTCATTCGATATCAGTTTCCTTTATAACTTGGACCATTAGTGAGAAAACTGACCTACGGCAAGATTTGCAGGAAGACGTAGTTTGTGTTTCACAAGCTTCGCTGCGCCGCGCCATCTGTAGCTCAAGCAGTTGTAAACAAACTTGAGTTTCTGAATGGCTTGAAGCAGTTTGACTGTGTACTGCGTCTGCCATTGTTCTGAGAAGGGCTCATCCTCCATTGTGCACTTTACCCGCTTAAGTTTAACTTGGGACTTATACATCGAGTATTTTCTCTTTCCTTGAAAGTTAAATAATGTTCATTTTTACTGTGTTTAGTCATTTTGTTATTTAATTTGTCATATTAATTACGATCACAATAACTAAATGTAATACAATAACAATAACTTTTACAAAATATCTTGCATGATTATCATTCACCAGGTCACTTTATAATTTCGTTAATTTTATATGGGTAATGGTTAAGTAAATAGAGTTTAAGTTTTGTTTTGTAAGCTGTTTTCATATTTTAATCCATCTGCTGAAGTGCAGTTCTGAAAAGATTAAGTGGATCAATGATCTAAGAAGAATAAAAAGAGCACGAGTAGAGAATAAACCGATTGGATTATTATCGCAAATAACTGAATTAGGTGGAGTAACAACAATCTACATAGAAAAACAAAGGCTAAAAAAAACACAATAATGGACGCAAATGGCTTGTAAATGGACTTCAAATTATTTAACTCCACATTTACCAGTGAACCGTCTTATAGTTGTTGACAATGCCAGCTGTCAAAATCGTTATAATTAATAAAATATCCCTCACCAGTTTCAAAAAATGCATAAATGATCATCATGAGTTGCAAGACTGCAGTTTAATACAATTTTGCTTAAACCCGACACTTCGGGACTATAAATTTTAACAAAACTACATACGGACGTATTTAAAAATTTGAATAGTTGGAAAACTACGGACTTAAACCCAATAGAAAATATTTTCGGAACAATAAAAATGTATGTAGATCCAGAAAAAAGTGTAAAAATAACATTCAAAACACTATACTGTTTTACAAATAGAAGGTTGGCTGAATAGCAAATGAAGAGTGGGTACAAGTTTGTAAAAGGGGTGTTGTAAGACGGCAGCGACAATGATAATGAATGGGACATGAGCGAAGGAGCGTCATCGAATAATAAGGGTGGAACAATGTCGTCATATCCACCCCTTTATAGGCAAGAAATTAATTGAAAACTATAAAAACTGGGACTCACCACAATGCTTCTAAAATAATCTATGCCTGATTATTTGTTGAAAAGGAGAAAAATTATTTTTATCGTAATCCATTTAATAATGTTCCCCATCAACTGGATTCTTTCTACGTTAGAACGTTATACTCGAATATAAAATTGAACTCTACAATGTAATTCAACTTGACTTCTTTAAAGTTTTAGTATTCTTTGTAATACGTATTTCCAGAAATATACTACTGTGACATGATTGGCTATTAAAACTGGAAATAGAAGTACCGAAATGTGTTTACACGGACGGTTGGTCAACTGTAGGGTCCAGGTTGCACGACAAAACACCGCTGTAGACTAGTAATGTTTAATCTAATAATCTAAACAACGTGTCAGAAAAAAGTTACAACTGGAGTCAGTTGATTCTGAAAAAAAAAACTGTTCAGCTTATAAACGTTTCTTCAGATTTTTCGCGTTAAAATGTCGGTACAGTTATTTTTTATAAAATATATTTAACTCCCTAGTAAAATATAAAAATGTAATACTGCTATTAGCATTAGAATAAGAGAAAAATAATTCTTATGATTCCGAATTTTAATTTGACGAGGTTTATTTAATAGCAAGTTGATAGTAAAACAAGGATAAAAATAAGAACGTATCCTTAATGATACGAACGGTCGTGTTAGCTAATTGGAGAGTCTGTAACGGTCTGGAAGGATGAAAAATGCTGTATCTCAGCATTTGCATTCACGCGTAAACTTTTCAACAGATTGTACTGAAATTTTATATGAACAATTTTACGGTTCCTGGTGAATATAAGGCCTATTATTACTTCACGAATTCCTCTGTGTTACGCCCCACTGGTATTTAAAGTAGCGAAATATTCCATCTTGGTCTCTGTAGTTGTGAAATATTAATTAATTGAAAGTGCCTGTCAAATGTAACCAACTCTTCTGTGTAAACATTGATTTATGACAGTGCAGCCATATGTTTGATTAATTTAACCACTGTTTTAATTACAATATTTGTGTTTAATAATGAAAAACTTAACTGGCACTAAACTCCTTGTTCTCAGTCCTAAGATGTATGCATATTTTCTTCATCGTGACAAGGCAAAGTTTACTATGCCACTGGAATTATCTTAGAACCAAAGAAGATTGCAAGATACGTAAGTAGAGCCTTTTTGACAAAAGTAATTTTCTGAGATCTATATTTGTATATATTTTCTTGGTCCGGACAATAAAGTAAACTCAAATTTGACACCATAATACATTATAATGTTCATTTGAACGGCCTGAAGTAGTCCACTCAGTTCTACGCGTTTAAATATACACTGGAAATATCTTAGACCGGAATTCAATGCTTTATGACAGGAGAATGTTTCTTAGAACCCCCCTCCCCACATTATTTGATAGAGTGAATAAGGCAAACCCAACTGTAAATTCAGTACTCTAAAAGTGAATTTAAACGCCCGTAATTAGACAATTATTGACCAAAGTAGACTTCTCTGTACTAAGTAGGTAAATATATTTCCTTGGACGGGACATCGAGGCAAACTCAACTATAGATTTTTTTACTATGCAGTGTTTTGAGACTTATGTAAATATTGTCTTGATGAGGCTAACGAGGTAAATTCAGATGTGGCATCGGAAATATAATTTGAACCAGAAATGCTCTTATACACGCCAAACTTGATATAAGAGTTAGTTCCTCAACATCTGATCATCTGACCATGGACACTGAAATATAATAAACCTCATTACTGAAATGATGTACGTATATATAAACCTCGTGCCTACTTACGTTTGAAAAATATCATAGACGACCGTCATATTACATCATAGGTGCTTTGACAAAGTAGGCTTCGAACTCGATTTTAAAAAGCTCACGCGAGGTCGCGGGTAACAGCCAGTTTAATTTATAAATGTTATTTCACAAATATATAACTGAGAATCTTTTGTTTTATATTGATAAGTTATATAGATTATGATAATAAATGGTTTATAAGTCAGAATACAGCCATTTTTAAAAACATACACCTTACAATATACATGTATAAGGTAGTAGCCTCACATGTATATGTATAATATGCAGTTTTTTAATTTTTTTATAAAAACTTCATAACACACTTCAAAAACATCAAAATTTATCCAATAAATAGACTTATTAAGGGGATATTTTTCGGTTTCTTATAGTTTTTAGTTTAAAGTTGGTACTCATCATATCCTTTTCCTAAGCACGCACTTGTTTTTTATGGGTGATTTTTGGTAACCGTTTTTCCATCAAATAAATTGATTTTATTTTCAACAAGTTTGAAGATTTTTGCATCAGCTTATAAAGTTGACAACTCAAATAGTTAAGACTTAACAGGTTTTTAAGCAACTTCGAAGAATAACTTTCAGTGTTGTGTCTGTAACAAAAACATTTCAAATGTTGTATAAAGTCAGTTGTATAAATTATCTTTAGAAGTTGAATATTTACTAAACTTAACTTATTTAAACTAATATGTAATTTAATTCAAATGGACACATTTTTCGAGTAAATATTGAGTTGCTAAATGATGGAAACAAGAAGAAGATGAATAGTTTTATTTTAGTAATGGCCTTCTATAAGGGATTTTGGTTTGATGATCCAAAACATAATGTTAACCATTGAATGGGAAACCTTCATGGCTCTATACTGTGCTCTACTTAACGGGGCCTACTCTATGTAATTTAATTGGAAATAATCAATTCAATTCATGTGCACCATTTAAATATATTGCATGGTTCAAAAATAACTAGGGTAAACTCCCAAGTGAATATATGCAATGGGGTGGAAATGAATTTAATAGAATATTTTACAATTGAGCTGAATCACTATGAAATAATCATTTAGTAATGTGAAATAAACAGTTAATTTCTAGATTGACAGAAACCATTGACGACATTTTAAATGTGAATGTTTTCTCTATGGAATATTTGGTGAAAATGTTGTCAACAGCAGAATCATAATTGGGCATAATATGGAAAGGGATTAGTTAATAAGTATTTTGGGCATTGAGGCATCTTGTCCGTTATACTACGTGTGCCCTTATTCTTGTTGTAAAAGCTTGAGTTCTCAGAAGAACGACTACAAACGTACTCAGTGTTCATTACGGTCTGAGTAGACTTCCCTGTGATTTACCACCCATCTGAATGGTGAGTGGATGGGGTTGAGAATACTTCATGTAACGTCGCTCTTAGATTCTACTAATCAAAAGATTAGCCTGTGTCGTCGTTACCAGATTCATCATGGCCACATGGAATGCTGTCAGTACGTACAGACGTGTAGTAAACTACGTTCATATTTGTACGGCCATTTACAATAATTTCACTTTTCTTCTCTCAAGAATACCGTGTTACCAAAATGGCGTATGCTCCCACTATTCATTTGTATATTTTACCTTATTTGAGTATCCCCCGTTTAAAATTTAGATAGCTTAAAATACAAAACAAATCACACAACAATGTTAAAGTAGTCAATTTGTTTATACTTATAAAATAATACCTAAATTTTTTATGAACGGTTTGTTTTGTATTTGAAACAGTTTTTCTGACATCCAGGATTTTGTGGTTAATGTGAGCCCTATTCCTATCAAACCGGGCGGATGATTGATTAAAATATATTAATATTACGAAGATAGATCTCGAAGTCTTAGTCCAAAATATACATGCATGAGAAGCAGGAAGGAAAAACATTTTGGACACACCTGTCCAATAACTTATACAACATATTGTTCTACTTTTTATCCTCGGAGCGAATAAGGCAGTTCAAGATAAAATTTAATCATTATCGAGCTTTCCCCCTTTATCTAGTAAGTACAGTCACTGCGAAATTACTTAGTGATTACATTACCATTAAAGTGAATGGTTGGATTATTTTTATACTCAGGTAATAAATAAATACATTTATTTCCGGTTCACACTGTGTCGAAAAAATTACTTGCAGATGTTATAACGGAAGCTGTTGTTCTGCTTAAGATAGTTCTCCTCAGTGACAATTAAGTATTGTAAGAATATAATTGTATAAACAATATTTACACGTAATGTGAACCGGAAACAATGAAATGTTAGTAAAGGTTAGTCTGTAAGCAGAATTAAAAATTCAGTAATGACAGAGTATTTTTTATTTGGTGCTTTGGACTTCAATTGTTTTACTTGGTATATTCTCGTGTTATCAGTAAAAGCCAAAAACACTGCAAACGTACTTCTTGTCCACTACGTGCATTCCGAATAGGGGTTTTTTCTACCAGATCCATCACGGCGCTACGTTGCGCTAATCCACGCAGTGCTGTCTGTATACATTTCGGGACACATTAAAACTTCTAAATTTATTGAAGGTCGACGTTAAAAGGAATATTTCACACAGGACGTGACTAAGTGAAGAGAGTCACCTGCGGCAGGATCTGCAGGGCAGAGTAGTTGTGTTTCACAAGCTGCTCTGCGCAGCGCCGTCTGTAGCTCAAGCAGTTGTAAACAAACTTGAGTTTCTGAATGGCTTGAAGCAGTTTGACTGTGTACTCCGTCTGCCATTGTTCTGAGAAGGGCTCATCCTTCATTGTGCACTTTACCCGCTTAAGTTTAACTTAGGACTTATACATCGAGTATTTTCTCTTTTCTTGAAAGTGAAAGATAGTCAACACTTTCTCTATTTAGTCACTATTTACTTTTTTCATGATAATAGCGACAGATAAGCTGTTCCCGATCCGTTAGTGCTGGACCGATCAGGCAACGTTGTCCGCTCATATATTCTTGGTTGAAATCATTTCAATGCTTCAAAGTTTAATTATAGTTATATTCTTCATTTCTGAGAGCCGCTTAATCATTGATATTAATTCAATATAGGATAATAATTGTTTATGACTGATTTTAGTTTGTAGGAATATTTTGACTGAAATTAAAAATTACAATTAGGAGTTATGTGAAAAGTTATTTTGAATTTAGGGTAATAGCGGGGCGATCAAGTGTTGTGAGTGCGGACAATCGTAATAAGATCCGTGTCCAAATAGCACACATCGTTGTGTCATTATGAGAAGTGTTGGTAGGAGTATGTGTCAGCTATTAGCCAACGGTTGGACACCAACAACAACAACAACCAACATCATAGATATGTTCCTTAGCATCTAGAAGAGCTGAGTGGTAGTTGGGAAGCCAATTCCGTTAATAATTTAGAACAATATAATTTTCGTGTGTGGGGATTATTATTTCAGATAGTGCTGTTTCTATAAATCAGTTTAAATAAATCTTCTTGCGTAGCAATAATAATTAACTCTATATGTTAAGTTAATTAGTTTTGATTTATATATTTGTTTGAAATAAAAATATTTGAGTTAGAGATTGGGATAGGGAGTTTTAAAAACACACACAAGTTGAGGTGCGTGCGTGTTTCTAATGCGTGGACATGCATCTGTGTCGAATAAGTGTATGTTTAGAGATCTTACAATATTAATTTACTGCTAATTGTTTTGTAAAATTTAATACTAACTTCGTTGAATTATCCTCGATGATTCGTTAAACAATGAGATCTGTCTGAGAGTAGAGGAAGTAATGTACACCAATTCACACAAATTTTCCAGTTTTTCATTTGAAAAGAATATTATTTCTTATATTGTTTAAGGGTTTTGTCAAAAATTAAATTAGAAAAGTTTATAGAAATTAATTTAAACTGGTAAAGTAAAAATATTATGAGCTATGTGCCATTGGATTTATGAGCTCATAACTTCAAAACAAACAACTGTTGATCAGGTAAAATAATTGTTCCATTAGATATCGTAGAGCGACTCTTGCTCTAAAGAAGTGCATTTAAATTTATTATAAATTCTCTGTTGTACAAACAGTTTCAGAGACTTACAACTATATCTACAGAATAATCCCTTCCATCTACCAGAGATTGTGGGTGCAGTCAACAACAGTATACTGTAATAACGAGCTAATCCGACTACTCATCTCGGAGCTCCATTTTACTTAGTAAACATTTTATACGAGAGAGAGAACTTACACATTTTGCATGGTTCAATCGTTTATAATAAATCAGCTATTAAGTGAAAGGAATTAATGGAATAGAATATTTTATATTTTAAAATAGGCTGTTGGATGTGCAGTGGTATAGAAACTATTTATTTATTTTATATATTAATGCAATATTTCGTCTGGTTAACAGTAAAAATAGTTTTAAATCTAAAAAAGACGAAATAAACAATAATTTTTAAACTTAATAAAATAAGAGTAAACATTGTGTCCGACCAGTTTTGTGTCGTCCTACACAAAGATTCTATGGCACTGGCGCTGGGCGCTGGAAGGCTTATACATATATAAGATTTTGAATTATTATATATTTTTGCATAATGGATACCTTTTTGATTTTGTCTGAAAGCAACACAAACAAAACATTCATAGTTTAGTCTTGTTGAGTTTTGTGAGTTTAATCATTTATCATATTTATAAACTAAAATAACAAATAGAAATTTGCTTTTATTCTACAAATCCACCAAGTTTGTTCTATCATCTGTATGTTGGTACAATACATAGCTAAATCATACATATTCAAGCTTTTAAGTACGCATACTATTTGGAATGAATAGTTTACCACAAAAATTCCGGTTTTACAATACATACATTGAATACAATTGAAAAACATTCGATCTTGAAAATTACGATAAATCACTCCGGAGGAGATTCGCTGTTGGAAAGAGATGAATTAAAAAGTATCTCTAATATAAGTAACTAAGAAATTACTAAAGTTAGAAAGTTGGGTTTCTAGAGCGCAAGTCGTGCCGTGACAGGAAGAGCGAGTTGGAAGTTTCAAAAACAAAGACATGATTGATGAGGCTGATGAGGTGTTTTAGCTATTTATAAACGACCTCTTTACAGAATCTCTACTCTCGTGGAACATGTATTCTGAGGTAAGCTCGTGTTGAGGATTAGGGGATGAGGCCTCTATTAAGACATTTTGAATTCAGTCGTCTGCACCCTGGGGAAATCCTTATGAATTTTTGAACGCGCTAAAATGTATATCCTTTTTACCTAAATGTATCAGCCTCTAGGCACAAAGTCCCAGACCAGCCATATATTATTTTTAACTTTTCCAAAAGTGGTTATACAATTCGACCTGTTTCTTTGTTTCTCTCTCTATCCCGATTATTTCAAAACTACTGAACCGATTAGGACGAAACTTTTTGAAACAAAAGAGAGCTGCTCCACATTTACTAGGACCAAAACCTAAGTTTTTTTATGGATTGAGCCAGAAAATCACTTTCGAAGTTTTACATATAAAACCATATGGAGAAGGTAGACAAAGTAAATTTCGGAGATGAGGATTTTACAATTAATACGACGTCTCAGAATTGCTAGGAAACTTAACTTTTCGTGGTTGTCAATCTATAAAAACGTCTTTTAAGTTACGGGACAGGATTAATTGCAAAGTTGCCTCACAGTTACTGTGGGAAGTTTACTAGTCTACTTGAGGGTTGCAGGGATCCAGAAAACGGTCCTATAAGAATGAATATTTTGAAACATGAAATGGAGCAACGGAACAGACTATGATTCCGAGATGTAGTTTTCTTCCAATTCTCACATCTTACATCACAGATGCTAGAGAACATACCATTGTTTATGGTAATGGTCAGAGTGACTTTCCTGTTGGGGAAAAGTGGCAGGACTGAATACGGAGATTGGGATTTTCTAAATCACTATAAGTTACCTCAGAATTTCTGTGGGAAGTTTCCTAGTGTACATGAGATCCAGAATAAACTCCTGTAGGATTCCTTTGAATCACAACATGGAACAACGATATGAAATGAGATGCCAAGATTTAGTTTTCCTCCAATGATCGTAACTTACCACACAGATGATAAGGAATGTATAATCTTTTATGAAAATGGTCCGATTGACGTCACAATTGTAGGTAATATACAATAAACCATCCTGTAGTGACTGGACAGGATTGAGTGACCAAATTTGAATTTTTCTAATAATTATAAGACGTACCAGAGTTGCTGTGGGGAGCTTCCTATTCAACATTAGTGCTCCAGATAATACTCATGTATTAGTCATTCAAATTAAACATGACATCAAGTAACGAGACGAAATAAGATACCGAAATTTATTTTTTTTCAAATGATCACAACTTACCACACAGATTGTATAATAAATATCTTTGTTGATAGCAATGATCCGAGTAACGTTCCCGTCGGAGGAACTATTAGAGTTCCTGTAAGAGCAATGAGACAGAATTAAGTGTTGATCGTACTCGTACCTTTTACATCACTATAAGTTACCTCAAAGTTACTGTGAGAAGCTTCATAGTATACGTTAGAGTTCCAGATGATGGAGTACTTTGAAACATGATATTGAGCAACAAGTCAGAATGAGTTACCGAGATGTATGTAGTTTCTTCCGATGGCCATAACATACTTCACACAGATGCTAGGGAACCTATTGGAACCTTTATTCACAATAACGGCCCGAGCCTCGTCTCTGTTGGAGGCAACATCGAATCCGTATGGGGCAAAGAGACAGGGTTAAGTGCTAGTATTTCAATTTTTAAAATAACCATTAATACCTCAGAGTTGCCGTAGAAAGCTTGTCGGGTTATTTTAGGATTCCAAGTGAGTTTCTTCTAGAAATCATTTGAACTATGCAACACATCAAAGAGACGGAATAAGTTGCTGATATATTAACCTAATCCTAATAATATTATGAATGCGAAAGTGCATTTCTTTGTATTGCTTTCACGCATAAACTATTCAACCGATTGTCCTGAAATTTTAAATGGCCATTCTTATGGCACCTGGGTTGAATATAGGCCTATTCACATTACAAAGATTCCTCTGGGCTACGCCCCACTAGTCTTTAAAGCAGCAAAGTATCCCTATTCGCCACCTAAAGTTATGTTATATGAATTGAAAGAGCATGTTCAATGTAATTAACTGTTCCGTGTAAACATTGTATTATTGCAGCACGATCATATTATGTTTAACTAATTTAACCAATATTTTCAGTTTGTTTAAATTTATAGAGTGAAAACCAAAACAAAAGTAACAATACTTCTTATTTAACATAGCGGCTATATGGAAAGCCAATTAATTTATTTTGAATTTTAATTAATCAACTTAATTGGAAATATCCAATGAAATCATAGGAGCTAGTCAAACAAATACACAAATTGTGGGCGAAGCCCCGGGTATGTCCTAGTTTGCTATAGATATCATTTATAGAATACCATTAGCTGAGACTTTAAAATTAAAGAGAAATTTCAGTTGCGAGTTATTGGTGATACCGCTTCGTTAACGTGACATAACCAAACATATTCTTGAACCTTTTCCGGGAAGGAGGTTAATAATTTTATCCCCCTGAAAAGTGAGCGAGAAAGGATCCAATACGAAAAGAGCTTTTATAGAGTTTGTACTGTAAGAGGAAAACGGCTTTGAAACAAGAATAGACACTTTGATCACTGATAATATTACTAAAACCATGTTCTATCGGAGAGCCACAAATACATTATCCACAACCCACTATCCTTCACTGTGCTGAGAGCACTGCATATTGGTAGTATACTGTATACATAATGGCCAGCTCACAAGCCATAGTGCGTTGTTTGTCCTTAAGTATGATCTTGCCTAAGTGACGGATTCTTTATTTATTTAATTTTAAAATACTAATTCGAGAGTCATATTCCTACTTCTTAATGTGAAAATATACAGATCTTTTAGGTTTACTATTGTAAAGAGGTGGCTGAAACCCCGTATAGTAAAATTATAATCAAAATTAAAACAAATCAATAACTGAGTTTAAAAGTAAATGAACAAATACAAAATGGCTAGCGTATATGGTCCAGTCAAGGTTTATCAAGCATATTTCGACTCTTCATTCAAAACATGTTTGACTTGAAAAACTATATATCACTTAATAAGTTCAACAGTTTTAACTTCTGAAAATGAAGTAAATACTTTTATACTCGTATCTTTACTTGAAAAAATAACGTCAAATATTAAAAACTAAATAATATTCTACATAAAAAGCCAAAACTTTTACTAAAATAGAATTTATTAATATATCACTCCGGGTTTGAAAACAGATGAAAACATTTATTAGCGATCAGATACAAAATTTAAGAGAAATATTTCAACGTTTTTATATTACCTAACTCTTTTATTCAAAAGGCAATTAATTATGTAATAGAAATAAAATGACGAAAGGGAGTGGAGTTACGGTCACATTTACCAATCTTCGCAGATTCGCGCTACGGCTCAATGATCTGCACTGAAAAACTAAAATTTAGCAACTGAGTGTAATCTCGCATAGAAATTTAAAAAAGGAGCAACGTAAAGTTGTGAATATATCATGTGTAAAAGGTAAGAACAAGATTGTGGTTCTAGGTTCTAGGTCTATCGTTCTGAGTTTGACAGAACAGTCTGGCCTTCAGCCATCACGTTTGTTCTGATCGTCTGGTTGCATGAGATTTGACAGTTTTTAATGGAAATCTTCCAAATTCAACCTTTCTAACTTGTCTTCACTATGACATACATGTCTTTCAATAAAAGAAGCCTAACGCGTATAAGATATTTATTATTATGTATGTAAAAGTTTGTGCCTTAACTAATGTGTATGTAGACAAAAATATAATTTATATATAGTGAATATACGTAACGATATTCGAATTCTATTAAAATTGCTTGTAACAAAATTCCAACGTCCAATTTCTCAGTTACACTTCATCCGATTCTTATAAATATCGCGAAAAATATTCAACTCATAATCAAAAAAATGTAATTAGTCGCCGCGGATGGCTCAGTCTACGATGAGCTGGTTAATCACAAGCTACTATAAATTCCATAGGTGAAAAAGATAACTGACCGATCAGTCCTTGGCGGTCCTCGAAGGTGCGCGCGCAGCCCCTCAGGCGTCTGCTCTGTATAACCAGTGGTGGGGCTTTAATGAACAGACCTTGGTAAATTATTGTGCAGTCAGTCATCATCCGTAGCCTAGCTCACGCAATGAGGTCCAGGCTAGGACTGACCGCCTGCTCCCTCGTAACCAAAGCTAACATTCCTGAATAAGAAAACTCACGCAGCGGATACTTTGGAATATAATAAATCTATTCTATGGTTATCAATCACAATGCACGTGCATCAGACTACTTGACCAACTGATTTGCAATACGCTACAATTTTAGTAGTAAAGCACTATCAGAAATTTTTAGATCAAGAAGGGTCGAGCAACTCACAACGATAGTACAGTAGCTAGGACTACTAACACTGCTTACCTGACCAACCTGTGTTGGACATAATCGATCTGCACATAATCGATCACAGCTATAGTTCAGTGATTCAATAGGCTAATATTAACTATTTTAGGATTTGCAAAAGAAGTGTGCCTTCTTCCTACGATCAAGAAAAAATATATGAGTATGTTAAAAGTATATGTATATTTATGGTTATTGTAATTTATCTTAATATTTTTTCCATAGCTGATTTGCCTCTTTTCCGGTCATATAAATATACATATATACACATATACATAACACACACACACACACACACACACACACACACACACACACACACACACACACACACACACACACACACACACACACACACACACACACACACACACACACACACACACACACACACACACACACACACACACACACACACACACACACACACACAACACACACACATATATGTATTGTATACACAGCTCTGAGAAGGCTACTTTTCTTCAAAGACACCTTAGATAGGTTTCATAACAGTCATAACATAGGTTCAATGTATAGTAAAAGTTCGACTACGATGTCTCTTATATCTGCACTGCTAGCAGTTATTCCCTGCTTTGCACGAAATTTAGTAGGCTTTGTATGTGTATGATCACTGCTGGTTCGTGTGAATTATATTACCAACGCCAATTTTGAGTTTGCCTTGTTGCCACGATTAGGTAAATACGTCAAAAGGTTTATAATTATAACCATTGTAATTTAGTTTGTTTTTAGTATACTTTGTTCCATAGCTGATTTTATTTTGTTTTATGATCAAGAAAATATATAACACAGATCAGATAAGCCTAATTCTGTTAAAAGAGGACTAAGATGAGCTTTATATTGGTAAGTTTTATCTATTTTAGAGCCTTTAGAGCTTAAATTGGTAAATTTTGTGCATAAGAACAGTCCAGTGAAATTCATTTAGCACAGTTCTTGTCGACTGCTTCAAATAGTATTAATTTGAGTCTTTGGACTCACTTAATGACCTTATGTTTTAGGACATTTTATAAGTTAGATTAGTACTTAACTAATAGCAGAAATATAAATCGGTGTAAATAAGTTAGGGTTACTTATTCTAAACCCTATTCTATTCTATTGACTCACTATAAATGTAAACAAATGAAAAGTAATAAACAATGATTCCACAGAACAGTTGATTACATTTATCAGAATAATTTATTTAATACTACACAACTTTAGACACAAAAATTTGAATTTTTGTTACTTTCAAGACCAGTTGAGTACTTAAAAGCCGTGGGGCGTTGCTCGGACGGATTTTCGAAATAAGAATAGGCCTATCAATATTCATTCCAGGAACCGCCAGAACGTTCACTAAAATTTTAGTACAAGCAGTTGAGTAGTTTACGCGTGAAAACAAAACAAATCAACAAAGTTACTTCCACATTTATAATATTAATTAGGATTAAGATAGCGCTGTGAAGGGTTTGATAGCATTAGTTTGGCCTAACTTCCAAACTACTTTTCTACAGCCCTCTTGCTGGCTGTATTCTCCAAGTACAATTTTAATAATCAGACGGGCTCAGGCTACAGGGCTAATATCGGCATTAATTAGCAGTAAGCTTGACAAAAAAATGTCTGAAGTAAATTTATGTAATGAATTTTAGCCGATATAATTTTAAAATATCACTGCAGAACCACGTGCACGGTGCTACCTCCGTGGTCAGAATTTGATTCTGGCACTAATTCCACTTACAGCATAAACTGTTCATGATTTAAACATTAAACATAAATATTACATATCTGCACACCTTTAGACAAAATTACATTTTTACATTAACATTTTTAGATTTTATATACAGTATATGTAAGTTACCTAGTGTCAACTTTATATCATTTCAAAATTTATAATAGTTCCAGAAACTATCTTGCAATATTATTATATGACGAACAGTTAAGAAATTATGTGATATTTTAACATTATTATTTAGTCATACATAAATTCAATTTAACATTTAGTCACTCGAAGAATGTTTGAAAGTAGTTCTAACATGTGTTGGTTTAGTCCGTAATATCTACCTTAAACCTGCTGCAGTACCTGATAAAGGATTTCACTGAATCCACAAAACGTACCTTGTAAAAATAGGAAATTATGTATATTTGTAAGAGGTACATTTTGGATTCAGTGCATTGGAATTATTAAATTGTATTGTATTGGATTCAATTGTTGTATTAACACACCACCAAAACTCCTTTACCGATTTTATTAAAAAAGTGATAATGGAGTATTTTTGTGTTAATACAATAATTACCATAATCTATAATAAAATACAATAAGGTACAGTACTCAAGAAGAAAACAAAGTAAAGGGATATAACGTCTTTTCCGTGAAACCAGTGTTGATTTGACCCACAAAGGAAGTGGAATCGAGAATTTCCGACTAACAATTCCAACTTCATCCCAGCGAGTTCTGCATACCTGCGTTAATGAATCGCTGATGAAACAAGACAATGTTTGAAGGTAGTGAACAGATTTGCTGCAGATTGAAACAGATTGTTAGAATCCTTATAATCTACTCAATAACTTTAACCCTCGAAATTGTAACCACTAAATTGTACTGTTCAGCGAGTAAATATACATAGACTTTAATGTAGACACCGGAAGAAAATTCATGCATGGCAAGTTGTTGTTATGCATGGCATTCTTCGGAGGAGCTTTCTAATATTTTCGTGCTACATTTGGAACTGATTCATCCCTCAAGACATTGAAGAAAATTAGCCAATGTCTTCATTTGCAGTTTAGTGACACGGATTGGCAATACTGAAATTTTGAATGGAGTCAAAAGTTTCATCGTCTTGTACCATTAGTTAGCTATATTATGATGTATATTTATTTTTCGCAACTCTGCTACTTGTTACTGGTTAGTATTGATTTTTTCCGATGTTCCTGGAACTATATTTTTTGCGGATTAATAACCTAATTGGCACACGTAGTAATCTTTGTTTGATTACTTCTTTGTTGATTTACTTCGAGCTAGAGTTCGCGCGCCTTATCCATAAGTAAAATTAACATTTTTCGTACTATAAATGAGACTTAATGAGACGCTCTTTCATACGGGACAACTATTTTAAATATATTGTAAAGTAAATTTGTAAAACGTAAATTACCTACTGTGTAGTGATTTTTTATTTGCCAGAGTGAAATGGATATAGTATATACTGTAGTTTTGGTGATGTAACGAGACTAAGTTTTGTCGATAAAATGCCTAATCCAGTAGAGATTTTGCTTTAAGCGAGTTCAAATCTTTCTTTCTAGTAGAATGATTCTTCTTCCAATATTCTCATACTTTGATTCTTTCTTCCTTTTTTTGGATGTCCATCCAAGAATGCTAACGCCATGTCATGTGAGTCAAACCCAACGTTAAGGGAGGTCAATTATAAAATTTATTAAATAATTAAGTTTAAAAAACATTCTAAACGACATTGGAACCACTTATATCTGGAGGCCCACACATGCAGATATAATTTAGCCTGATTATTTCTCTATTTTGGCAATAACGTGGCAAATTTGAATTTTCATTTAACATCTAGAAGTGGCGCTTTAAGTTTTATTTGCTACAACTAAACCTTTGATGTGAACTTGGCAAATCCTGAGTATTCATTACTACGCCCTCAGAGATTACACCCCCATATGTTTCGCCCATTCGGCACAGTGTACAAAATAAATTAATCGTAAAAGAATCTTTCAGAGTTACTAACAGTTACTGATTTACTGTCGACTAACACCAAAGCTATCTAGATATATTGGAGAAATGTGTCTTAGGTTGGATTTGAACCTAAGAACTCGTCAGTAATATTAGTGTAGACGTTGTCAACGTGGCGAATGGGCAGGGAGCTGAACTGTTTAGTGGTGAGGCAATTAGTGGTGTACGTGCATGTGTGCCGTCCTAGCTTATCATGCAATTATCACTAAGTGAATATCCAGTGACTAAGACCAAATTCGACTCTTTCTTCTCACCAGGAAAAGTGCACATCACGGTTGTAATTCTTATAATCACATAATATGATACTCTTAATCCGGCTTTGGGGGAAAATGAAACTGACAGGAACATGAGCATGAAAAGGAGGGCAGACAAATTAGTGTTTTACTTGAAAACCCCATTCTAAACTAACAAAAAAGACGAGTAGGGAATATACCATATCAGATACAAGCTGTTAAATATCATAGCACGGTTAAAAACTTGACAGAACGTTGTTGTAACGAAGTTAAGTATTGACATTAGGTGTTTAAGTCGAAATGAGTTGATTTTAGAGTAATATAATTTATGGTATGATTTTCTGAATGCAAGGAAATAGTGTTGTGAGATTTAAGGTATTGAAGATCGCCTTGGGATGAATAGGGCACATCAGTTGTTAATGCATTCATAGGTCACATGTTCAAGGATTAAGATCTGAAGTATTATGGTGTCCAGAATGAATTCGTTGAAATACGGGGTATATCGTCCACCAAAGCCTTTCCAAAGAAGTGCTGTAAAAAGCACGTGTCTGATAATAGTGAAGTGGTAATAGCTGTAAGGCGGGGGATGTTCTATTCTAAATTACCTGTCGATAATTGGTAAGAGCCTTAAATGGGAAGAGGATAAATAATTAATTAATGGAACCAAGGATGCAGTAAACCTTCTAAGAAATCTATTTCGTTATTATTTCGAGAAATCTTCAGGAATGGTGGTCTACGAGATGTTCAAAATTCCAGGTGCTCCATGAAAAGTTGAGAAATCTGGAAATGGACGAAGGACGAAGGAAAAAGTACCAAGGAAATATAAAAAAAAAAAACATATACTAAACTTAAATGAAGAATGCTTGTATCATTTCAATTTTAATTTTAACGTAAAAATTTGATTATATATTTTTACCGTAAACATAAAGCGTAAAGGGGACAAACCAAATTTTTATGTTACTTACCGGGGTTTATCATTCATCAAATGTATGGAAAATTATTTAAATTTGACAAATGAGAAACTCTTTTTTGAGACGTTGAGTTTTGTGATAGTTTAAGAATAGGCTACTTTGTGGTAAACAATATCACATATTATATTATATTCCATGATACAAGTTTTCTGCGATGAAAAGAGTTCGCTACAATTTGTTGACTTCTTGTGTACGTTACTAACTGGCACTATAGAAAGGAAGCTACTAGTTTATTAGCTATTATGTACAAGGATGACAACGATGATCCAATGGCAGGTCTGCAAGTGTGTAGCGTAGTAAATGAGAGATCCGCAAGCTTCAACATCAAAATGTGCCTCAGACATGTTGCGTTTTCAATCCGTTATTCTTTATTTACATCTGATTTTCAGATGCTTTGGTTAGGGGATGCAACTTTGGGAGATGTTGATATTCCTGATGACGTCATGTTGATATAGTCTACTGCCTTCTGGTTAAAAAATCATAAGATTACCACGACACTTCTAATGTACAGGCAAACACGGCAAATACGAAGTTATAGTTTTGAGAAAGAGACAAGTTGGAAGTAAAAGACTGATGTTATATAATGAAGAACGTGCTACCTGGAAAAATCATGTTTAAAGTAATGTCGATACAAAGATTAGATATTGGCTAGATTGGGACCAAATTAATGACGAGCAAAGCAGTTCGTCTCAGTTCGGAGAAAGAGCATTTTCAATAACTCTGTAATATAAAAGCAATATTGTGCTATGACGCGGAGGTGTGGAGTTATTTTGCTGGTTAGTCCGTGCAGTGCTGATATTTATATCTAGCTTTCGCAAACGTAGTATTACTGTTTATTTTGAAATTATAAAATAAGATTTGTATTATATTTACTAATAATGTTGCGAACGTAGTTATTGATATAAAAAATTTTTTAAATCCAGTATGGGAGATGAGACAACAGTTCGTTATATGTTACTTTGTAGGTAAAATCTGATGTTGGATTTTTATTGTTTTCAATCCTTAGACCCTTAAAATAAAGCATTAAAATGATCAAATAACGCTTCTTCATTAAATTATATTAACTAAAGACGTATCTGAATGATAACTGGGTGATTAGCTAGGACCTGGGTTTGATTCCCAGTTTTGGCATGGTGTTTTCAGGCGCTAAAAAATCATCTGATATAATAGTCTGGAGTAATATTTTTAATTTCTCAGGGCTAGAGTTTCAAATGATGACAAAAAGTCCAAACCACTCCAAAAGTTGTGAAAATGTTTTTCTCGTAGTTGCGTGCCGTAAATCACAATAAGTAATCAAAGTTGATGGTTATTATTCAACATAATTCCTTATTTTAGGGAATAAACCAATGTATCTCAATTAGTACCCTTAATTTCAATAGACCGTATAAACTAAATCATCGAAGTTTCGCTGCAGTTTTGTGTCTTTACTCATGATCACTAACTATTACACCACCATTTTCTCTGCACAAATGACATACATGAAGCTAAAATTGTCTAATAGGTGGACTTCGAGAGACAGTCGTGTGAGAAAGAAAGCTTGAAAAAACGTGTTCAAACAGATCCAAAATTGAAAATAACTACGACCTGTTGAACAGACAACTAACTAATTTATAACCATGTCACACTAGTTTAAGTGAGGAAATACATGAGTCTTAACCAACATAACTTTGACAATGTTTGGCAGTTATAATGAAACATGTGAATGCTTGGCGAAAGCTCTGTTACAAGTTTACTTTACCAGTTCATTTAAAATGCATATTTAGGCTATAATAAGTCAAAGATCTTTAGTTTTGTTTTGGAACATATAAATTTACATTAAAATTAGCTTTAATAAAAACCCTATTTACGGTTCCATTTTAAAATGTTTGCCATCGACATTATTATTATATGCTCTTTGTTACTATTGTAATGAGTGGTTTGAACTCTTCCTCCTTGTTTCTAATGATGTTTATTCTGAGAAATCTCTGAACTTATTATTTCTGAATAATACTACGTTGTATTTTTATTTTATATATAAATTATAGTAGAATAAATTCTGAGTAATATTAAGCAGAATAAACATATTACTCGATAACATTTTTATTAATTTTTATATGCTTTAAACATTTTCACAGCCCAACAATTCAAGTATATTGACACGAAGAGTAGAATGACATGAATTTGACGTATATAAAATTAGTTACTATTTATTTGAAAAGTTATGAAAAGATGTAGTGTGGACTCTTGGTGTAGCTACATCATAGATTTCTCTAAAATTACGTAATTTTTCAACGATGAGGCCAGAAATGAAATTTTAAAAGTATATGTACAAGGATTTAGAAGCTTGTAAACATATTTTTTGCAACAGTTCGTGGTCAAATACTTTCTAAGAGTTTTTAAAATACGTTTCAAACAATATTTTTTTTAAATTATGATTTTAATTTAAATTTGGTTTTTAACTACGTGAACGAGTTGAAGTTAAATTTTTGTTTTATTCTTTTGTAGTCCAACTAGATTTAACTAAAAATTGAGTCCGGAATACTTTAATTAATATGTGTAACAAGAAATACCAAAAATAAGTTAATTCATAATTTCAAACTAAAGAAATAACTATTTACCTAGCTCATATAAAAGTGCAATTCTTAATCATGGTAGGTGAAATATTTTTTATTCGTAACTGATATTTGGCATCCTTTTATCTTTACAATACCAAAGTGGAAATATAATTCTTTAAAATATTTAATAATTTCTCACTTCCCAGTATAATAAAATAACAAATATATTATTGTAATTAACTTCTTTTGGCCTTTGGTTTATCGTTAAGTTTCAGACGCACACTATATCAAATATTTTAATATTATACATTTAAATTACTCCTACACATAGCTTTAGGTTAGTTGGAGGAATTATATCTATTTACTGCATGAAATCGATTCATGTTATTCCTTCGCAAAATTTACCTTATATTTATATGTACGTTATAAAGTTTTCCAGGAGGTAGAGAACTACTACTGCAGTTTGTATTTGTATAAACATTTTGTATTCTTCCCTTTTCTGTCAATGTTAAACTAGAAAAATGTTTTACAACATTTTTTAAGGTTAAGGCGTATATAGTTTTAAGTTCTGAGAATTAAAGCTATGCCTTCACAATCATGGTTTTTGTTTTATTTGATACAATTTTTCTTTTTTTGGGAAGAAAATATATTTTGGGACGTGTACATCGCCAATGACTATTGATGTTTTAGTGCAAATATACTCCTAAGATACTACTCAAGATAGAAGTATGAAAACATTTTGAATACAACATATAAGATTAAACCTGAAAACCGTCTGGTAATCATACATTTTCGAAATTAAATAATTTTAAAATCACAAAGCCAGAAATAAATGTAGCTTAAAAGTTTATTTACTAAAATGTACAAGCAGGCAATGTACAAAAAATAGCGTGTTTTGTGGCACTTAAAAAAAATGCATTTTAACTATATTTGACCAAATTATGTTTTTTATTATGTTATTAAACAGCACAGAAATATTCTAGACTATTCAAACAATGTAATTGAGAGAGGAGTTCAGTGTGTACTGGGCATGGAAATAATTTATGCGGCTTCCTCGAAACCAATTTGTCCGCCGCGCCCTGGCATGGCAGTTAATGGTAGTTAATCTGTTCACCGCCAAAACCGAAACAACCAGAGGAAAGTACACATGTTGACCTAATTGTAAACTGTAGTGCCTAGTAAACACTTGGTTAGTGGCAAATAACGGCTGACTGCGGCATTGTAAATGTGAATTTTCAGCAGAGAGAGAGAGTGACGTCATAAACCTACCCGTTAGTCAGAACTAGCTACAAACTAAAACTACAAACTACAGACTACAAGTTCGGCATGTATGAAGGTTTCACCATCGAGTAGATGTAAATACGTGTATTTGAGTTTTATAAGTTATTTTTGATTCTGTGATAGATTTATAAAAAGTCGTGGCCATCCGATCCTAGAAAAAATGTATTCATAGTAATTTGATAAAAAAGGCATTTCAAAGCATTTTTAAATGGGATACGAAGATAAAGAAATTTTAAAATTTAATATATGTGGCTCTTCATACGTAAAACATTTAAATAAGCAAAAATATTTGAATTAAATTATATATTGTAAAATATAATATAAAGACAATGAAAATTTAAATACTAATAAATGTTGCAATAAGCATAAAAATATATATAGTCCGTATAGTCCCAAAAAACAAACATTACTAAATGAGATGATCCCCATATTAGTAAAATCATGGGATACCAACCTAAAGTGATTTCCTACAAATTGAAAATCGGAAATATGCAGTATGATTTTTTAATGTGTTAAGCTTTTATTTCATAACACCGTACAAGAACCAGGGTCAGAAACAAGGGATCTAAACAAAAGAGAGCAAAAATATAAACAAAAATTAGAAATACGACTTTGGCAGCGTTAGGCTCTGAAATTTCACGTTACGTTCTGTTGTAAAAGGAAGCAAGAGAGTATAGTGAGGCCGGCTTGGCCCGTGAGTCGTGTAATGGCCTTCTCTAAAATAAAGGCAGTTTATATTTATCCATACTTGTTTTTACTAACAGTGGATGGTGGACTAAAAATCTTATTTTAATTGAATTCTTGATAACTTGAAAAGGATGGCAGCCTTTCCTCTTCTCTATATTTCTAACTCACACGAGAATATCATTCGGAAATTCTGAGCTAGAGCTTGCTATTTTTAACGGTAAAAGATTCCTGAACACCCTTTAGGGAATCAACGACGGCATTTCGGAGGAATCTCCGTATTCAACCGGTCAATATTTCAAGGTTAAACAATGAAAAATTTGAATGTCCTTTTGGCTTTTAAATAAAATATGTTTTCCAAAAATGTTATTTGAGAAAAATCAATTACGAATTTTGTGATCAATTGACAAAAGTTTGTGTCTTTTGTCACAATTTAACATTTGGATTAGCTCTCCTCAAAATATTTACAAATAAGTACAAATCACGAAAATGTGTATTACAGTTGTTGTACTATCGTGTATTTAGATATATTCTTAAGAATTCCTATACGTGCTTTAGTTTTTCTATTTAGTATGTAAGCATTATATTTCCTATGTGAAATTTCAGATTTCTAGGAAAGGTTTTAGTATTAGGGATGAATCTGTAAAAGCGCTTTGTTATATTAATGTATACTACAAAGGATTACAATGCAAAAATTAACTGCGTGCTTTAGATTCCGATCGAAAAGTTTAGTAGGCCTATAAGGAAAGTACCGCCCGCCCGACATTCAATATTACTGATTCCTCAAGTTTTCAGCGTATAACTGAAAGTCGGGTTTGGACTTGTTTAATTGCTTTGGAGCTTGAAAAAATCTCCTTTAATTTAATCGGACATTTGTCCTCTTCCCAAATAAACCTTAATCAGTTACTCAAGTAAAGAATATTGGATATTTTGTTCACTAAAGTTTGGTAATGAAAAATCTATTTTACAATTTAATATTCCTTTCAAAGAGGTCGTAATAAAGGCAAATTGCATTTACAGTAGTTTACTTTGAAGTTTTTTTATTTGATGTACTATAGCTTGCAAATATACCATCTTACGAAAGAATACGTGGTAGTAAATAATTTCACAACTCAATATATATACAATTAAACTTCAACATATATGTTGGCTAAATTTATAAATAGACCGGAATAAAATCACAATTTTGTAAAGTTTTGAATCCTCATATTATGGCATAAAGGAAAATTTAAAAATTAAGAAACAAAACTACTGACGAAATTAAATCATTATAAAATCTATTTGAGCAATTTATACATAGTGAATTTGATTTGCCTCAGTTGAAATATTTTTAAAAACTTAGGACCAAAACCTATAAAACAGACCGGTGATTCTTATTATATAATTAGTATCAACTGAAGCAGTACTAATTTGTTTTCTCAACTGAAGAAGTTATAGTTATTGAGTTATTGGTATGTATAAGTGTATGAAATATGTAAGGATAGTTAAAATTTTATAATTCTAACGATAGAATAAATTATTTATTTGCTGTAGGGTTTTAGATTTTGACCGTAACTCCATGTTATAACACTATATAGATAGATGTTTAATGTACACCTCTTGCACACGTTGTCTACGGCAAACGTCATAGTGTGTGTTGGCTGTTAAGAGTACTCTAGATCACTCAGTACAAAGTACAGTGAATGTGTTAACTAGGTATGCAATAGCTAGACAGTTATTCTACAGTAGGTTAACTACCAGTATTGTATGCAGACAGTTTCTCTACAGTAGTTATCTACCAGTATGTATCTAGACAGTAGCTCTACAGTGGTTTAACTACCAGTATTGTATGCAGACAGTTTCTCTACAGTAGTTATTTACCAGTATGTATCTAGACATTAGCACTACAGTGGTTTAACTACCAGTATTGTATGCAGACAGTTTCCACAGTGGTTTAAACTAATTGCATTTTATGTAGATAGTATCTCTACAGTAATTTAACTACCTGTATGAATCTAGACAGTGTCTCTACAGTGGTTTAATTAATCTACATTTTGTATGTAGACAGTTTCTCTACAGTAGTTTAACTACCTGTATGTAATCTAGACAGTGTCGCTACAGCGGTTTAACTAATTGCATGTTATGTAGACAGTTTCTCTACAGTAGTTTAACTACCTGTATGAATCTAGACAGTGTCTCTACAGTGGTTTAACTAATTGCATGTTATGTAGACAGTGTCTCTACAGTGGTTTAACTACCTGTAAGAATCTAGACAGTGTCTCTACAGTGGTTTAACTAATTGCATTTTATGTAGACAGTTTCTCTACAGTAGTTTAACTACCTGTATGAATCTAGACAGTGTCTCTACAGTGGTTTAACTAATTGCATTTTATGTAGACAGTTTCTCTACAGTAGTTTAACTACCTGTATGAATCTAGAGAGTGTCTCTACAGTGGTTTAACTAATTACATTTTATGTAGACAGTTTCTCTACAGTAGTTTAACTACCTGTATGTATCTAGACAGTGTCTCTACAGTGGTTTAACTAATTGCATGTTATGTAGACAGTTTCTCTACAGTAGTTATCTACCAGTATGAATCTAGACAGTGTCTCTACAGTGGTTTAACTAATTGCATTTATTTGCAGACAGTTTCTCTACAGTAGTTATCTACCAGTATGTATCTAGACAGTGTCGCTACAGCGGTTTAACTAATTGCATGTTATGTAGACAGTGTCTCTACAGTAGTTATCTACCAGTATGTATCTAGACAGTTTCTCTACAGTGGTTTAACTACCTGTATGAATCTAGACAGTGTCTCTACAGTGGTTTAACTAATTGCATTTTATGTAGACAGTTTCTCTACAGTAGTTTAACTACCTGTATGAATCTAGACAGTGTCGCTACAGCGGTTTAACTAATTGCATGTTATGTAGACAGTTTCTCTACAGTAGTTTAACTACCTGTATGAATCTAGACAGTGTGTCTCTACAGTGGTTTAACTAATTGCATTTTATGTAGACAGTTTCTCTACAGTAGTTTAACTACCTGTATGTATCTAGACAGTGTCGCTACAGCGGTTTAACTAATTGCATGTTATGTAGACAGTTTCTCTACAGTAGTTTAACTACCTGTATGAATCTAGACAGTGTCTCTACAGTGGTTTAACTAATTGCATGTTATGTAGACAGTTTCTCTACAGTAGTTATCTACCAGTATGTATCTAGACAGTGTCGCTACAGCGGTTTAACTACTTGCATGTTATGTAGACAGTGTCTCTACAGTGGTTTAACTAATTGAATTTTATGCAGACAGTTTCTCTACAGTAGTTATCTACCAGTATGTATCTAGACAGTGTCGCTACAGCGGTTTAACTAATTGCATGTTATGTAGACAGTTTCTCTACAGTAGTTTAACTACCTGTGTGAATCTAGAGAGTTACTCTACATTATTTTAAACGTTGACTGCGGCAGAAACCACAATGTGTTTCGGTTTGACAGAACAGGTTAGGTCCCAACGCGAATGCTTTAAAATCATCTGTTTTATCGCGTGAACAATTAAAGAATATAAATCTGGAATATAAAATATAACAAATGAAACTGACACTAGGCTTTAGGTTTTATGTGTTCCGGCTGCGGGCCATCTGATGTTATATACGGAATTTTAGATCTTCATGTACTGAAATAAAGATATTTCCTTATTTTTCTAGAATTGAATGTGTCGTATCTAGATATATATCAGATATCACTACAAAAACACTTACAACAAGTATCCAAGTGTAGTACCAACACGAGTATTAACACGGCTATCACAAAAAATTTCAGTTTCCTTCTTTTTAGACATTTCCTTTGCTGTATGACTTCTTGACTTTGATGATTTTTGGGTTATTGTTGATTTCAAGTATTTTGCACTTATGGTTTAAATATTAAAAAAGAGTATATGTATCACAATAAAAGCAAAATGTTTTGATGCGTGTTTTATTATTTAAAATTTGGATTAAGTGGTTAAGTAGGTTAGGGTGGGTAGAGTGGTGGTGAGAGTGGTTGGTGGTTATGTCTTATTTTACCAGGCGAAGTTAGGGCTAAGATGACTCGTTGCGTCTTACAGACCAACACTAATAGAATTACATACGCAAATAAAGCTATTTCGTATAGCTTATTTAAGAATTAAATGTACTCTACTTAGTAATTGTTCATTTCTAAAAGGTTAACATTTTTATTACTAGAATATTGCTAGTAACAAAATAATAACTATGCTAATTTGTCTGTAGTTATTTATTGCTAAGCCAGTAAAATTAAGTAAATAAAGAATTAATTTCAGATAGTGCCGCAATAAAATTGAGTAGTTGGTTCATTCGAATCTTAAAAAACAAATTATTATATATAAATTGTAAGGTAATTAAATAGTATGACAAATAGTCAACACAGTGGACTTCTATCTAAATTTAAGATTGGTTGATAAAAAAATCTCTTGCTAAAAAAACTTTGTCTCTCTGTTCTGACAAACAGCTGATGACAGAGAATTATCTCTCATTCTGACTCTGTCAATCGGCTTAACATCTTTATGTATACAATATCAGCACATAACATGGCATAAGTTGAAGGTTATTGCACGAGTATTTCATAATGAGACAACTGATCGAAATTAACTCCCCTCCGTTCCACAATAGCAGTATTCTTCTTCATTTCCTCCTGTTTCATATTATGCAGTTATGAACTTCTAAAACGGATTGGTTGGAAAATAAATTATTACTTTTTATTTCCTCATATTCCATTGGGGAACATAAAAAGACTTAAAAACTATTTGGTTAGAAAATGCGGTTTCATCTATAATTAGTTCACATACTACGGTCATCCATGTGTCAATACGGCGTGGTAATAGTTTTATCTGCGGTTTTCGGCCTCATAAAATTCTTCTTTTAAATCAAACAATGTTGGTTAAAACCGTTGATGTTGAATTATCTAATGTATATTCAGTTTAAGTGTGAAATTATATTACCAATACTTAATGCGCAAGCATAATTTTATTTTTGAAACATTTTGAGTTTTTTATGGCATTTCTGGATAGTCTATGCCTTTATACATAAGGTTATCCAAAAAGAATTGTGCAAAAATAATTTATAACTATATTTTGATGTATGCTTGTTTTGCCTGAAAGTCATACGTTGTTTTGACACCTACTGAAGAGAATACATTCCTTAAATTGGGAACCATGGCAAGTATCCAAAATCCTTTTAGCATTTTCCTTCGGTTTAGTAATGTCATTGTTTGTTTTGTCAACTGGTATTAATTAAGTGACCATTAGTAAGTTTTTTGTTTATTTTAGAGGATAAATTGGACCCATAGCTTTGACTGTTTTGCGGTACAAAGGATGCGTTCCATTTTACAAACTACTGATGGAAGTTTGGCTGTATGACTAAATACTGAGCGCTGCAAAAGCCCTGTGCTTCGTTTTCCTGAAATTCAACTAAATAAAAGTACTTATAAAGATTCCATACAGCTATACGAAGATCATAAGAAAAGTCTTAGAAATAATCGAGGAAGAAAATAACTTCGACAAAGAGACAACTTGAGATTGTTAAAAGCTGGCGGCCTTTGAAAAAGAAGTCAAGGCGGATATGTATTATTGGTAGTTTTGCTTAATCACCTAATGACTGAAGATGGCTATCTAAAGCAAGACCGATGTATTTTAAGAGTTCGTGTAAGGAATTACTTGAAAACGTGGTAACAGGAATGTATAATAGTTAGTTATGATGCAGGACGTGTAAGCCTAAGATGTAGGATTTAAAATGTAGAAAATTTATCCAACAGTCTTGTAAATAAACCTTATCTACATAACAAATAGAGTTCATACTATTTCTAAAGATTTTTCTTTAATTTCAGATTCTGGAGACGGTAGCATTCAAAATAATTGTCCTCCGAAAATGTTGTTTTAAAATAATTCTTAAAAAGCGAAAAGTACCAATAGATCCCAATGGTCTCAATGGTTATTATAAAAAACACATTAATCTATTGCAAACGTTGTTACTCACCTTTAAAAATCTGAATTCACTATTTCCATTGTAAAATATTAAAAAAATCTATTTTTCAATTAAGGTAAAAACTAATGTATTTTCAGAAAATCATCATCCAATTCGATTTCTAAAGTTTACAACATAAGTAAACAATAAGTGTATTTCACAATTTAGAATGTCTCCCAATAAAGACCATATATTTCTGCTTGTTTAATTATCTATAGAGAACAGTAACAGAGAAATCGTGTATGCCAAATATTCAGCAGGTCCGCTAGTGCTGTCGTTGGATATGTACCACTTCAGGAATAATTCTCAAAATTTCATTTTAATGAAAAATATTTACGGAGTATTTAAAAGACACCTAAAGAATGTAACTAATTAAAAATTTTAATTTTCATATTTTACTTGAAAACTTATGTATGTATTAAATTTAAGCTGTCTGTGACATAGAAATATAGAAATCTAAGAAACAATTGATTACGCTTGCTCGCCTACTACGAATGAGAATGAGAGGTTGATTAGAATAAACGGTCGCGTAGAATATTGAATTTGGTTCAGACTTATTATTATCCATCTGAAAAATGATTGGTATTGCCTGCAGGGATATATTGGTAAGGTACACTTCACATGGACGAAGCGTCTAAACTATCTTGTTCCCTTGCATAAATTGAGTCCTTAAAAAGCTTCAATACGGTTGATATATTTTACTACTTTGAAAAGCTATAACAACTATTAAAGATTCTGCTGTCTTTTAATGCCGTGTCATACCAATAGCACAAAGAATCAAATTAAATTAATAGATTTCATACAACCCTGAACGTTATTGACTAATATCTTTTTGCACACGTATGCTCAGGATTGAATTTTTAATGGCCTTAAAGACACCAGATGCGTGCCAAAATTATTGTTATTTGTGTGTGATTTAATGATGTACAACAAAAAGGTGGATTTTAGAAATTTGAAGTTCTTGAAATAGCACGTAATGTATTTAGGGGGGTTCACACAAACATTTTCAAACCTATTAGAAAGCCAGTGAAATCTATAGCAACATGCCCATGTTTAATTTTGCTACCCGTATTCTAAAAGTTAATATTAGAAGGGAACGATCTTATTGATCATCCTGTATATTATGAATACTATAAAGTGTTGTATATCCCTTTATCTCACAGAATGGCGCAGTGAAAGGTAACATAGAAAGTAGGTCATTTTAATGTTCTACTGAGATTTTTGCATTTTATAAATTTTATTTTAAAATCGGACAGAACAGAATTAATAATAGACTCCATTAGTACAAAGGTTCTAAGTTAATCATTTAATGTAGTTTGTTGTACTTCTGAGAGATTTACATAATTAAGCAAACAAGAAGCTGCTAACTGGAAGCGGAACGCTTTGACACCAACACAAAGATATGGAAGTTGTGGGTGGGGGAGGGGGGGTAGTGTGGAGGGTAAAACAAACACCCTGAGAGACTTGCTGAGTTTCACCCACTGCAGTGCGTCTCCGACACAGTTACATTGCCCGACCTATATGTCACGTTATTTGTTTAGTCATATCCAGCAGACAATTCTGTTTAGACACATTTATACAATACGCCTTCCATTACAATTCAAGGATGTCATTGCTTTTTGTTGTTCACACATAATGTTGCTCGGTGATCATGTCATACTGCAGGTAATTAAAAAATGAATCGTAATATCTATCTGGGTAAGCCACAAGGCTCAAACTTAACAAACACAAAAAATAATTCTAAAGCCTTATAAATTGTTTGAACATTGCCAGGTACACACTCGGAAACATGTGGGCAAGGGAAGGGAATTAATTATATGAAGTGTGTTCTACACACAGTAACCATTTTAATTCAACCAAATACCAAATTCAGGATAGGTAGACGGGTGACCTACATATCCCCTGAAGCTCTGGAGGTTATCTTATTCCTTTTAGAAAAATTCATATAGCCAATGAGAACTCTTGTGGGATTCCCTTAAGCAGCCGAGACGTGATCTTCATTTTAATTCAACCAAATACCAAATTCAGGATTGGTAGTTAGGGAACCTACATATACCCTGAAGCTCTGGAGGGTATATGTAGGTTATCCCTTATTCCTTCTATACAAGATTATATAGCCAAAGAGAACTTTTGTGGGATTCCCTTAAGCAGCCGAGACGTGTTCTCCATTTTAATTCAACCAAATACCAAATTCAGGATTGGTAGTTAGGGAACCTACATATACCCTGAAGCTCTGGAGGGTATATGTAGGTTATCCCTTATTCCTTCTATACAAGATTATATAGCCAAAGAGAACTTTTGTGGGATTCCCTTAAGCAGGCGTGACGTGATATACATTAAGAAATGGTTGTATCCCCTTCTGATACGATTGCCTTCTGAAAGGACCTTTGCGGTGTTGTATTCAGGATGGGTATAGTTGGGGATAGAGGCCTCCTCCTGTCATGGCCACATAACGGACCTTACTTCAGTTATGTCACCTTAGAAGAAGAGGGAGCTAGCAGCGTTTCCACCTATTTTTAGTCCAATAGGGTATGGGACACGACTCCCTCATGTTTAGGTTAGCAACAATCTTAAGGATAAGGGAAGTCCACTCCAACAGTGATCCTCTGCAGTAACTAGGCATATCAACCAGCTATTTGTACCAAACTCAACTTTTGTACTTAGATGAGTTACTTTTGGGCATATCGATTTTTGCTGTACTTTTGGCAGGTATAAACCAACCAGAAGTAAACACTCCTGTGGAAAAGAACAACCCAGACTATATTTTCTTCTTATAAAAGCAGCGTAATCTATCTATGGGGAATAACTACTCATGTGCTGCAGTACAAAAAGCATTGAATAAATCTGCCGGCTTTAAAACCATAGCAGTTAATGTCAACGCCGTGCATTCTTTGCCATCTTTGTTCTGAATGTGCAGCAGACCGGCACGATACTGTATATCTGGTACGGCGACTTCCTAGTAGTTTGTGTGCTTCTAGGCAGGCTATTGATAGGATCATGGACCTAACTGAATACAATCTCAATCTAGGTGTCATTCAGGTCAATGAAGAGAAAATATCTGTTCTCTCCCTGAGTTCTAAACGTGGAATGAACTATAATTTATGACACAAGCGTTTAGTTCATTCTCCGTCGTCTCTAGTAAGGCCTTTCCAAGTTCCAGATACTGGTCGCTTCCAGGACTTTTGAAAAACAGGATGAGAACGAATTTTACTTCTCAGCCAGTGTGCCAAAAATATTTTACAACCACCTGATGCATCGTACTAGTTGAAATAGTTATAACGGGTTACATGATGGTTTACGTTCACGATCAAGGCAGCCTTCTACTTAACGTTTGTCTTTGTATGCACGACTGTTGATAGATGTCAAATGTAGCAAATAATTCCTATTTTAAATTCTTTTACTTGAGCGACTTAGTTTTCCTTGTTTGGGTTCTTTTGCCTTTGAGTATTACCTGCCTTTATATTCTTCATCCTCAAGATCCATCCCCTTATGAAATTCTAAAGTATTTGTTAGGGAATATAATTCGCTAATAGAATTTGATTTTTAACTCTTTATTTTAAATAGATGTTTTGAAAGAATAACAAAATTATGGACATTTACCCATTTTAATTGTAAATAAGCTATAACTTAACTCTTTAGAAATTTTTACTATTTTTTTCAATTTTCTAACCCTATAAAATGACACTAAGCTTGGGAAACAATTGACGATTGAATATGCATTTTTCTGCTGACCTTGTTAAACTCAAACTAACAGCCACCATTAATAAATAACTAATTTTATCATGTTCCGATTATGGAGATATTCCTAAATAATAAAGTAGTTTTCGTAAGGAAGTTTGCTTTAGGCTAATGAATGGACTATGTGTCATCGAAGCACTCGCATAATCCAAGATTGGTTATAGTTCAATATTTAATATGTAATAATATAGGTAATTCGCTGTGCATTAGCGCCTATAATTCGGGAGGCTGGGGCAAATTCATTTCTGTCTGTCTGTTCTCACGGTACTAGAAAACAATCTGTACTAAGACATACAATTTTGCATAAAACTTCAGTTCTATATAGGCAACACTGAATATTAACGAATATTTTAATTGGTTTTATACGCCATGGTGGCATCGACAAGATAGCAGAATAAAAAAATCTCAACAAATTGATTATATGAGATTTAAAATTTTACATTTTTATTCATCTCTGTGTATTATTAGGAAAAATAATACAGTGGAAAGTCAATGTTAAAATTCGATAACATGATTTTATTTTAGCGCAATATTGCGATCCAGTACTCTCTCTAGCTCAGCGGAACGTTGATTATTTGAACCGCTATGAAATCTAATTTAATGAGCAAACATCATGTGAAGAGACATCTCTAGAAAGATTTCATCTGTAGATATTACATTTGTTATGCTTTATTTCGACATAGGCAAGAATGTGTCTGTGATGGTACACGTGTAACCACTGAATTTGTTATTCAGTAGGCTGATACAATTTCTCTTTGTGGATGTAAAAATGTCTTTGACGTATGATTTTCTGCCCGTCTATCTGCCCGCAAGACATCTAGAGAATGAAATGAGGAATAGATTACAAATTTGGCAAGCAACCTCACCTTGTTACGCCCTATGTGGTGTGCTGTACTTCTACCTTGTATTATATTGTAAAAAGATGAAATAAAAAATTCATCAACGGCTTTTAGGTTACTTCTGATGTTGGGCAGGAGTTGCTTGCAAGGACAACATGCCCGACCGGAAAGTTCTAAACTTGTCTTTGACCGAAATACTTTCTGTCAGTACTGCCGAACAGTACTATCAACTTATTCTGTTCACAAGGCCATTGAGACAAATAGTCGATGAGGGCTGAAAAAATATAAGTAAAAAGAGGATAAGGCTCTCTTTAGTTTGTAAATGGAAAAATTAATATTTTGTCAGAGCGCATTGATACTTGTAGATAGACAATTTTACTTGGTCGCTTGATACTAACATAATTTAGGTGTTTACTTCAGATTGTTATAAAATCGTGCTTAACAGGATACGCGCGTTTCACAGCAGAAAAGGCCATTCTCCGATGGAAATTGAAAATACGTCGATTTCCGTGAATTCGGTGAAATGAAATCCTCTCTCAAAACGGGAAGTGACAAATCGTGCTTTATTGGTGGCGACGGACGCGAGCATATTGGCGATACAGATATCAATCAACAGAAGTGTGTGGCGTGTGGACATGCCAACTGTGTGGTGTGAGGGTAGATGGTGTGGGGAGGGTAGTTGGTGTGGTGGGGCGGTTGAGGTTAGGGACGCAGTGGTGCACCGAGAGGGAGTTTTACTCGCGCTTTGGGATTTGTACCTGGATATTCCCATTAGTTTCTTCACATGTTACGAAGAAAGTAATAAAAAATTCAAACGATTTTCTCACTAAAACCAATTTACAATTTAAATGTACGTATCTTCTTAAAAATACACGAAATGTTAATAAAATTCAGAGATTTTGTATAAAAAAACTACACACTTTTAAAACCAATCCTCCAGTCATACTGGGAATCAGCATTAAGGCCTATAGGAATTTCATGTAAAAATGTCAAAAAGGTACTACAAAGTGAAGTACACTCTTTACCAATTCGCCCCATAACACTGCGCATATTTCCTAATGTTGTAGATCACTATTCTACATTTAAGATATTCAACTCATCATATTATTTTGTAGTACACTATTACACACAATATTTTCAATACTAATGTAACTAAATCAACATTTGGTTGTACGATATGAACACTAATTAATTGGAATAGCATGTATTGATTAATTCAGCAAACATTTTTCATATAAACATGTTTGAGTAAACTTGCATGCATAAGTCTTTTATAGATGATTGAAATAAATTACATAATTAAAAAAGCTTTTTGTGTATTAAAATGTAAGTTTTACAAAACGTTCTTCTTTAGGGTACTATACGGTTTTATTTTAGTTTAGTTTTGATATACTATTTTGTTGAGTCATTGATTTTGAGCAAATAATGATAAAACATGAAAAAGTATAAACAAGGGAAAACATGAATTAATTGGGAGGGATATTTCGATTCGACGCGAGGGAATCTGTTGGCAGGATATCTTCCCTGTTAAATGTTAGTTGGTACTGTGCCTGCCCGCTCTGCGGACGTGTTTTCGTATCGCTCATTTAATCTCTTATCAGTGCTGTTATCAGTAACGTTACTGATAGTGATTTAGCTTTGGATTCTCCAGACTACCAAGGAAGCAGATGGGATAAAACAACGGTTTATCAGGTTTGTCATGCACTTTTTTAAATTCTAAATAGACTTTTACTGTTTTATAACGTGTTGGTAGAATATCTTTGAGCATATACTTACTTTAAAGCCGATTATAACTGTAAGAATTGAAATTTATCCAAAAATAAATTACATTCAAACATTTGAATTTCTGGATTGAACTGACATTTAATTGAACTGTTACGAAAATGTCCGTAAAACAGCAAAACTATGTTTATATCTATTTAGGACGTTTTATAATTATTACTCGTTTGATTTGGTGAAATAGGTAATCTGAACTGCAGATAGATATATTCGTTTAAGTAGCTTGACGTTAAAAATAATTGGTCATACATTTTATTGATTGGAAAGTAATTGAATACAAATTCCTAACAACTAAGCTGAAGAACAGATTGATGTATAAGGGTAATGAAATTGTTTGTCAATACCAAATAAGGACGTAAATGTCTAATTGGAAGGTGCGGTTTAAGTTTTAAGTAATTTGTGGTATTAACAATACATTTTTTAGCAAGTTTTTGTCAGTATATAGCAGTTAGTAAACATCATCAACAAAACATTCAGATTAAAAAAATTAAATTCTGTAGTTGCAAGAAAGGAGTCATAATATAAGTCCAGTAAATAACATATTCATTATGCCATCCAATGAAAGATGTATTTCAACTGACTATAATTTTATACTTCCTATTAAACTGGGTATTCAAAATTATTTCAACATGTAAAAAATTAGTCACCAATGTTCTATATGTGTTTGGTCCCAAAGTGTCTGTAATACGCCATTCTTGAATGTCGTCTTGATTATAGTTAGTGATTATTGCTGCTTATAATAATAAACATCCTCACTATCTCATGCTATAAGAATACAACTTGTTGAACTATTTTACAATATTCATTTAAATCAAAACTGTACAGCGAATTAACAAAAGACCCAAAAGTTAGAGTCCTATGCACTACAAAAAATATTGCACACGGCTTGTAAGGACAGATCCAATTGAATTTATTTCTATTTTTCAATACAGTTTGATAATAAATGTTCCTACTGCTTTTTATCTAGGGGAAATGATAAAAGCTTCTTATCAACTTATATCTGAAGCTGTCTTTGAAGAAAAATTATAGTTTAGGTTTACCCAAGAACGAATGAAGTGACGCCAAAAGCCGCTGCAGCCTGCATCCTAATTTGAACAACGGCATAACGTAAGACTACTTATAAACTTCTTGCTTGGAAATGTATTTTATAAAAACTTTAGCTTAGGGAGAATAAGAATTACTCCTGTAGCTGTCAACAATCAATATTCAAATTAGATATTCAAATGCGAGGATTAACTCGCGACGATGAAATGGAACGAAAGTCCCATTTATTTTTTAATTAATAGTGTTTTATTGCAGAAATATATTCGAAACTTGATGTATTTGTACCAATTATAGCAATCAACTTGGGCGAAGAAGTGTTAAGAAACCGTAATTTGGCGACGAGTATGATATTGGTTTAGATAAGGAAAGTCGGTGGTATCACATTCTAATGCGTCGAACTTTGGTGAAATCCTGACTATGACTGTTGCAATTCAGTATTGGTATGTGGTATTATCAGTACCAACGGCCTTGAAATGTAACTCTCTTATACTGCCTGATAAGGCCAGAGGCCCATGAAGACGGACAGGAAAGGAGTAAAAAGGGGATTGGCCTCTCCTTAAAAATTGTCTACATATTTGCATCTATCGTATTTGTAAAAAGGCTTAAAAAGGGTAATACTTATTATATTAACAACTATAAACTACACAATTGTTGATTGTTTTTTGTTGAGATTCCTGAGAACACATTTAATTGGATGCGCTAACGAGTGATTACCGACACATAAAAATTTGTAAATTGCTGTGACTCTACTAACGAGTACTCTAGGCAAGATGACGATAAGTTCCAAAACCACAGAATTCAGCGCAGTATAACTATCGCTATATCGGTGGTGAATTTTAGGAATAACGGCTTCGTGAACAAAACCGGAAAGGAATCAGAAAGTGGATTGAAGTAATCTACTAGTCTAGTCTTTAAGGTTTAAGCCTACCAGATGGCTTAAGTGTATGACAATAACTACAAATTGAGATCCTCTGATGAATAGGTTAAATATTTGAACCAATAAATCTATAAATCCATTAATAGGAAAAATCCACAAAACCTTTACTGAGACACGAAGATACCCTGACGCGTATTTTTAGGGGAATACAAGCAACTGCTGCGTGGTTTTCCTCTTGAGGATTCATCACTAGTATACTACGTCACTTAAGTGTCACTGGATACAGAGACATAGATTCTAAAAAACTTCCTGTAAGTGACTGGTATTACGAAAAATTCTCCACAACCAAAAGCTAGACACGGTCAACAATGACGTCATTTGGCATCTTTTACTGGATGGTGTGTCCACCTAATTCAATGGTGATCATTGGTAGAAATCCTCCCCACACCCTTTTCATCCTAATGTAATACAACTGAAGTGGGTAGGATTTTAAAATGAACATCACAGATAATCTATATTTAGACAAAATTCATAGTAGAGGAATGCCCGGAGGTTGAAAACGTTTCTGGAGGAAACATATAATTATATAATAATCATCGATCTATGATGAAAACATAATGATTATGTTAAAAGTACTGTTTGTTAAGACCAGATGATATTTGCTTTGTCATGATTTTGAATATTCATTCTTAATGAAGTTGGTAATACATTATACACGTAAATAACTGTGATAGGTTAAGTATCAAGTGTCATCAGCATGCAACTTGACATTGCGAGGTCTATGCCATCTGATAGGTATACAATTATAGTAGGCCTTTTGATCTGTATGGCACTTATATTAAACCATCAGAAACGGACAGGCAAAAAGAATGCTCGAAGGAGCATTGTGACTGTTTGTACTAGTTCACATCACTCGAAATGCCTACGAATTATGACATCCTAAAATTAGCGAAATCAATGTAAAACATTTTGGAGATAATCGTGCGATGCGATGGTCGAACGAATTTGCAATTAAGTAATTTGAAGACCTCAGTAAAATTTGTACCTGAAAAATACTTCTCAACATGTGATATAACAAATCAATCAAGAAATGCTTTAATCTCCCATACAAGTAACTTGAAAACAAGTAGCAGAAAAGTTGGATTGTAAAGCACAATTAGAATATATCTGTTAATTGTTTAGTTCCCACGCTCTCCAAGGTAATATTTCCCATCAAATTCACCAGAAAGCAACTGAATAGTTTACGATTGAACCAAGATAAAACTGAAGTATTGAAACGATAACGCTAGCGGTGGGAGGGTTATCAGAATCGACAGGAAATGGAAGCGATTCCGCCGACTTGCTATCAACGAAAGTGTTGGTTTGTGTTGGAAAACCATTAACTGCATACTATTCCAGACATTTTTATATATCACCACGGTGACATTTTAGTTTGATTTATTTGAATCATTTCTTACATTACACGATTAAATAATATTTTAAGCTTAATGAACAAAAAATACGTTGTTTTAGCAGCTTCAATCACGATATAAATACAACTGATGTCATATGTATAGATATCGTTAAAAGTCACAGCATATTAAAAAAATGAGACTAATACAGTTGCTCTTGCTTAAGGAAGACCTAATTATTTAAAGTTAATTAAGCCAAACAAGAGAATAAGCCATGGAAATGTTAAAAATCTTGTAATAGGTAGTATAGTATTGTCTTTTGAAATGTGTCCAGGTTTAGATTTTATTTTGCATATTATTAAATTTGAAAAATAGGAAGTAACTCAAAGACAATACCTATAAGTTGTTTAATATTTATTGTAAACATTGTATTACCTTTTAAAATTTTGTGACTATATGTTGTGTACTTTCTCCTATCATTTGGAACACAGACGAAAATATTCATGAACTACGTTACATTTGATGAGCTATTAAGTAGATATGTTGTTTTGGACGAGAACGTGCCGATTCTTAGTCGAGGCATTAAGTTAATCAAGGCTAATTAATAAGGCTAATTAATCAATAACCTTGAATTACTCCATACTGTTTGTTGTACTGAAATATGTCTTAGCATCTTTGAGGTAAATGTTGGTTATAGCTAGAAAAGTACATTTCGGCAAAATATTCCATCTCGTTGCTCTTTGTCACATATAAAAGGACTCTTGGAGGAATTCCAATACAAGTAGAATATTTCTACAGATGGCTGTGTGGTAAGCTATGTTTATTTTAAAATCGTTACTTTCTGGACTTTTATTGTTCTACAACAGATTTCACATTGCTTCCACCGACTAGAATGTCACTCAAAAGATTAATATACGAATTGTGTTATGTTAAAAGAAATATACATCTCAGAAATGTATTCCGTCTCGTAGCTTCGTCTCATGATTCAAATGATTCCTAGCGGAACGTCGTTTGGAATCCTGATGTATCTTGAGGAGCTTCCTATAGCATTGACGTAACAAATGGTGATTTGTAAATTTCCAATCCCCAATCCCAGCACTCAATCCTCTCTTATTGGCCGTAACAAGGACGAGACTCGTGCCGTTACACTGAACTAAGATAGGTTCCCTAGCTTGGTGAGATAGGATATGGTCATTAAATGAAAACTACATCTCAGTATCTCATTCCGTATCGTTGCTTTGAACTCTTTAAACTCCACAAAAACCTGAAGTATACTAGGGAACTTGCCGCAGTAGTTGTGAGGTGAGTTTTAGTGAATTGGGAAATTTTAACTCCGCAACTAATCCTGCTCCGTTACTTCAGTATGGTTTTTATAAACTGTCTCTAAATAGGGACGTCATTCCGAAGCCAAACACGAAAAGTAATGTTAACTAGCAATACTTAGGCAACTCGTAGTTAAATGCAAGAAAACCGCTTCTCCTAAATTTGCTTTGCTCAACTTATACAATATATGGTTTTATATGTAAATCTTCCAAAACGATTTCCTGGTCAGATACTTGTGCAATCCATAAAAAACTTTTGTATACAAAGTTTTGTCCAAATCAGTTAAGTAATTTTGGAAAAAAGGTGGACTTACATAAAAAAGAACATAGAAACATACGAATTGTATGCCTTCTTTTTGAAGTCGGCTAAAGAAAGTTGGCTACTGTTGATTACTCAAAGTAAAGAGTATGCGCGCACGGGCCCCGTTTAAGTATGTGCTTAACGTCAAATCATAAATTTAATTTACTATTCTTTTGCTATTACGGAAATTTTATATAGCCCTTATTGAAATTTATATCCGGTGTATAATAAATAACGCATTCACACACATTAATTTTGTATCAGATTTCGTCTCTTTTATTGAGCATTATTCCTGTTGTTACAATATTCCCATTATTTTCAGTTACTACAAATAATAATAGAGAATATTTCAGTCACCAAAATGGTTTTAAGGCATTATAGATTTGCTTTTATCTTGTCTGCCGCGAGCAAGTAAGGACAGCCACCATAACTTCTTTGCCGGTTGTGGCTAAGGGTCTGATTTATTGTTATTATACATGTATTTCTTCAACGTTTTCCGATTGAAACTAAGCTTTTACAGCTACCATAATAAACCAATGGATACCCGCTAACCATATAATTGGGGAGATTCAGTTGCTGAGTGGTCTTCCTAGACGGACTTAGGGTCTAGGTTACAAATAGCGTAGGTTCGAATTATGCCTGTGCCCAAAGTCACAATTTTTATCAGTACTGTCGGCCTTGTTCCGTATCGACTCTCCCCCTTGTCCTGTTTGATAAGATTCTCTCAGAAGCTAGTGGCTCAGGGGGATGGGCAGAGTAAGGCTAAAACTGGTATTGACCTCTTTTTTTATGTAAAAACAATACAAAGCACCGCAAAGATAAGATTCTTCGGAGCACAGATTGTTACCAGTTCCCATTTGGGTTTTCAAGCAATGCAAAAAAATAAGAATTCTACCCACGTCGCGTTGTTGTGAAATTATTTGAAATGATCTTTGATAGATTTCAAGGAAGCAGTTATAGCTATTTCGAATGCTAAGTTTCCTTCCATTAAGGAGGATGTGAACTGCAAGGATAATTTCCTGTACAGTAAGCGATTTCTCTCTGGTGAGGCAACGTCAATTTAGGAGTGACGTGATACTACTGTATTCTCCTGAAATATATTGCATGTGTCTTATATATCCTAATAATTAAAATCAAAATTCTGAACATTTTTTATGAAGAAATTGACAAGTTGTATCTGGCGCTTTAACGATTCGCATTCACTTATAATTTAGCATGGTTTTTATTTGTATTAAAATAAAGTACAGAGCAGCTTTCGTCCTCATATAACCTTTTTATGTAAAAATTACGTGATAATCTCCGAATTAGGTACAGCTAATGCATTGAAGTCTTTTTTAAGCTTAATATTGCGTGCACCGTCCTCGATTCGGAGGTGTTCGCGTGATCCAACTTTACTTAACAATTATTATTGAGTTCAACAATCAGTACGCTAGTAGCATATTATCAAAACATTATAGTTATGTATGTAAAAGTTGCAGAAAAGCGTAATTCTACTAATTTTTTACTCTTACTACTAAGTCGCAGAGTCATCTCTTTGTTGTTCAACTTGTCGAGAATAATAGACTGCCGTGCTCCTAGAACTTGGAATGTTGTACATAAATAACTCATGCATATCCTGACTGCTTAGTTTTAAACATAGCTTGAGGAAGTGAGAGCTTGCAACAAAATATTTTACTTACCTTTAACTAAAATTTTACTTCGGTTTACCTTTATTTAAAAAGTCTGCGTCGTCCTGCATGAACGTTAATTATTTAACATCTTTATTGTCACAGAAGCTTTTTGTTCATGTTCTTTAAGTTTTGTTATCTAAATCCATAGCGTAATCATTTCTAGCAGTAACAATAACAACTTAAGTCCTAGTATAATCATAATACTGACTATATTATTTAGAATTCGCAAAAACTAAAAACAATTATTGAGTATAAATAAACAGAGGAAATCAAATTTATTTTTTTGGATTACGGCCATCTAATCTGTTTTAATATTTATTTTTAAAGATTAGGCAATGTTTTAAAATATGTTTACGTGTAATGCAATTTTAAAAAGATTCATTGTAAATATAGAATTTGCAAGGTTTTATACTTTATATTTAATTGTAAAAATATAGAACTAAGGGATTTTATAATCTATTTAATATTTATAGTCATATTAAAACTAAAATATTTATTTTTGGGGAGGGGAAAATGTTGTAAATAAGTTCATATCACATATAATTTCTACCTGAATTTATTGAAGACTAAACATTTGCTACCTTTGTTGTTTCATTATTTGGTATGTAAGTAATACAGGGTTGTATGTAAAACCCCAATTTTTTATGTTTTGGGCAACATTTTAAAACGGTAAAATACTTTTTAAAATAAATTTAACTGTAATGATTTTGTGAAACGGAGCCTTAAAACAATGTGAAATGTGTCATAGATTTACTTTTTAAAGTTTTAAGATTCGACCCGGGACCTTCAGTTTTGGCACTTCTTATTACTTAATTGGGTACAATTATTTAAAATAGATTTCCTATCTGAGACCCAGAGGGGTTGAACATTTCCTTTGTTACAGTTCTATCCGTTCTCCTAATATACGTTTTGTGCACCTTGTCTGACTCATCATGTATGCATTTTTACAAAAAACCTCTCTTGAGCAATTTACACAGCCAAAACAACGAAGCGTGAACAAAAAATATGCAGTTCTATTCTGTCATAGATATAACAAGTTGAAAATGTTCCAAACTCACTGCTTGTATTTACCTTCTTCCTAATCCTCTCAGACGGTGGTATACAAAACATAAAATGAACAGGTGTTGTTTTTATGATAGTTTTAGCTCAAGGTTTTATAGATAAACTATCAAAAACCTTATACTGTGGACTCGGCGCTCAATATCAAGCACTCGAACCTGGTTTAGAATTGAAAGTATGAAATCCATACAAGTAATTTTATAAAACCTTTCCCGTATTGTAATTAAATTAATTAATTTTAGTAAACTTCTATCAATATTTCTACTGACGAAAATAAAACGCTTAGTTTTAAAAACCCATACACACAACTAGTATAACTTGCTGATTGGTATATATTACTACCAAACTATGCTAAAAAAATTTAGGGCTCTAATTATTAATAATTAGTGCTTAGGAGTGTAGAGCAATAATAAGGAGCATATATGATAGATGGGTAGAGGCAAGACCGCACTATACACAGGTGTATAGTGCGGCCTTGGTAGAGGTGTAGTGTTTTCCTGGGTTACAATTATGAATATGTCTAAAACGGAAATAACACCAGTTAATTTAGTGATTCCTAATAATATACGGAACACAATCAGATAGTTCTACACTTAATCATACACATCATTCATATATTTCTACGAATAAAACAAGGTCATTAGCAAACATTGAGTTTTTTGCGAAGTAAGCAAATGCTTATAAATGTTTTCAACAAATATGAAGGCTGAGTTAGGCTATTTAGTGACAGTATTATAATTGCGTTCTAAATATACTGAAGGCACTGCGCGTCGCCCACGGCTGACTGCTTCAATTCCTAACTAGGCCTCATGACCAATATTCATCAATGTACGACATGTAAGACTTCGGATAACTATATTTGCTTTTAAATGTTTAACAAATATGAAGGCTGAGTTAGGCTATTTAGTGGCAGTATTATAATTGCGTTCTAAATATACTGAAGGCACTGCGCGTCGCCCTCGGCTGACTGCTTCAATTCCTAACTAGGCCTCATGACCAATATCCATCCATGTACGACATGTAAGACTTCGGATAACTATATTTGCTTTTAAATGTTTAACAAATATGAAGGCTGAGTTAGGCTATTTAATGGCAGTATTATAATTGCGTTACTAAATATACTGCGCGTCGCCCTCGGCTGACTGCTTCCAGTCTTAGCTAGGTCTCCTAACCAATATTCATCCATGTAATCCTTCGGATAGCTATATTTTTCTAGGTTTTCTTTATATTTTAGAATTAAATGTATAGTTAAGAATATTTTCTCTGCAAACTAGGCTGTTGTTTTTACTCAGTGCTTTAACACTGTAAAATAGGATTTATTTAATCAAGACTTTTATAAACTTGTTAATTCGTTAATCAAGACTCATACGTTAGAGCTAAGACTCTTCTATGCGTGTTTTCATTATGTAGTTGGAACTACTATAAATTTGATGATCCAAAATAGTATTCAACAAGGATCAATTCTGCCTCTTCTTTTTTACTTATATAATCATATAAATGACACAAATTTCACTAATGATAGTCACATTTAAAAAAGCAACCTTTATATGTTTGGAGATTATACCACACTTACCTCCAGTAATTTAATCTCTGGAATTCTCGTATTCTTCAAATGAGATAACATTATTATTTTCGGTCTGTAATTAAACAATGAAAAATGAAACAGATAAAAATGTCCTAATATTTTTGGATTCTAAAATTATTTATTGGTGATATAGAAGCTGATATCTGATTCGGCTGAACTGTTAGAGATATTGAACGATGGCGTGAGCTGAGGTTGGCAGTTTGACAAGATTACAGGAAAATTACAAGAAAAATCTCTCGAAATTTAACAATAAGATCTGGAAAAGTGTAATACTGTCTGATCGAGTCAGTCATAATCGATAATCCTACAACCACAAATATAAGAAATGTTTCACCCTAAAAAAATAATCAGAACTATGTTGGATTTTTCTCACCTCACGCGTTGCAGATATCTGTTCATTAACTTAAATCTTTGACTGTGCTATATTTAAATGTCCTATACAAATATGCAGTATGTATTAAATTTCAAAACTTGTGATATGTTCGTATGATATGAGCAATTGGAATAGTTTTGCTGTTTATCATGGAATCACTTTTTCGATAAGAAACCAAATTTCTCTAATAAAACATTTTTCAATCCCATCCTGCATGTTTAAATTAAATAAATTAGGTAAAATAATTCAGGAACGAACTTAAACCTCTCAGGTAAACTGGATTTAAAAATCCCTGTACTAGTGCCATCTGTTTTATCCGGTCCAGCTGTGCAAGTAGCAGGAGAACGTGAGCAAACGAGAAAAGAACTTTCAGATTGTTGTATAGCATAAGACAAAGAAAAGTCCATAAAAATGAGCTGCCTTACCTTTACACCAAGCCGACACAATAAATCCACGAAGTCTCACCTGACACAAGTTAAACTCCGAACATACATCGACCTCTACAAATCGCTTTGTCATTCCTAACTAGCTCTAAACAATGGCAGAGTGGCGTACACTATCTATCTCTTTGGCGACGCAATGCGAAGGAAACGCAATTTAGATCTTGCTCTTGCTACATCAATTGACTTGGAACTCAGTAGCCATGGTCGAAGCACACTAACTTAACCTGATACGTTGTAGTTATAATGTTTTCTCTCACCCGAGAACGTTAAATAAATTCGGAAAGAAAAAACTCGTGCTTTTAAAATTAATATTGTCATAAAATAAAGGAAAACCAAGAACCATGTGAAGTAAGAGAGCTATAATAGAACTTGTTCAAAGAGTTGTCCCATTAATTCAGAATGACACATACTTGATTAACTTTCATTAGTAAATAATTTTCAACGCTATTCAGTTATAGCCAAAAATGGTTGAAGTTATGGCCACGATTAAATCCTACATTCTTCTAATGTCAAGGAAAATGTCTAAACCAGTGACCTACAACGAAGTGGAAACATCTACTTCCTCTGCAATGTCTGCCACTACACACAAGGCATAGTTGCTGATTTGGCAAGAGCATTAAAGATTTGCCACGTATGATTTGAATTACTTGCCTGAAACGATCTCTGTTAGATGCTGAGTCGTAAACCTTACTATATTTTTTTTAGGTTCAACGCAATTACCAGCCCCCATCAATTAGGAGGCATTTGAAAGGAAGGTTAGTCCATATCCTGGACACAGAAAACGAAAATTTTTTATTACCAAAGTTTATTATTACCAAAACTGACAAACAACAACTCCATACAATGTGATTACGTCGGATACGGAGACAATTTGCTTGTAAAGAGCAGTTTTAGTAAAAACAAAATGAAAGCGCGTTCCATATAAAATTGAAAATACACCTAACACAAGTCTAATCACTTTTATCGATGGTAAACACTTTAGTTTCTGTATAATATTTACAACATTTGTTTAACATGAAGGCTACTTTTTTATATAGCTTCCATGAACTACACTGGCAGGTTATGCACAGACAAGTTGATTACTAAGATCAGCTGATCTATTTCTTGTCCCTGACTTTTCGGAGATCTCCCTGTTTTGAACACGATGGTTTAGGTTTAGATTCTCGATGTATTGAGGCCTGTGGCGTCCCCTACTGCCAAACGCATGGTAGTTTGTGGTTGCTTCTCGTGTGAAATCTCAAATGTACTGATTGAATAGTCTGATCTCTTTATCAAGGAGTGTAGATGTAGTCCACTCATTCCTACCGCGGCGGTTCAAGTTTGCTTACAATCTATCATGCCGCAAAACCCGGTTTAGTAGGAGCATTTTCACAAGTCTCGTTGTGTTATGCAAGCATTCTAGTTTTTATACTGTGTAGCGTTTAACAGTCAAGAGTGGTGACAATTACTTAAGACTGTGTTGTTAATGACCAACACGGGACAGTCCTATATACGTACCAAACAAGGGTAGATCTGTGCCATGGTAAGGTTGAAGACGTCATGACTGTCACACTGTATTCCTTTTGTTTTGACCTTCCACAAACCAATTGTACACCTTTTTAACCTTTTCCAACTACTCCTGTTTGTTTTAAACAGTATTTCTATTCTATTCTGTACATAATTTATCGGTTCTCCTACGAGCCGAATATAAAAATTCAGTCTTTTTACCAAGAATATTATACTGCTACATCAGAGGTATTGAATACGTTGAAATATGATATTTATATTGAAAATTTTTAAATTGTTATGATAAAATCACTATCATGAATTTTATTACAAATATAACTAATAGCTAAGAAAGGTCATTATCCAGCTTCAATTCTTCCATATCAAGGCTCACTTTAGCTGTATGAATTTATTTAAAATTCTATATTCTTAGATAATTTTAACAATAACTTATTTTATGCTCTGAGTACAAATGTTTTCAGTACATCTCTTTTCCTTTATGATAATGTTTTGTTCTAAAACAATACTTTTCTCGTTAATGCGTTAAAAATTATGTTTTGGGACAAAATTGGTTCTAATAGTACAAAAAATTTGAGGTCAGAACTGTAAATGAATGCTAGATTCTGTTTTATTCTATTTTAAGAGACATTTCTTCGAACCGAATTTTTGTCCATTTGCATTGAAGATAAGTCTGAATTAAAGTTAAAATTTCAAAACTTGTTGAAAGAAGTGATTAGTTACCCTTTTGCCCACAGTCGGTGTTGAAATTTTACAAAATATCCATCAAAATTCTTTGAAGAAGTATGAGAACGATTTATGGAGTGCTGCTTTTGACAACGTTTTTAACACGACAAGTAAACGTGCTATTGAATTTGTTTTAACGAAACTATTAAGTTTGGTTCATATCGAATGCTAAACATTATTGTGAGAGAGAATCCAATAAAAGAGGAAGGGAGGCTGCTGCTTGCCAATAACCGCATATCTCTCCCCCTCCCCCTCGTCCCTCCACACACCACCCCACAGTACCAGCTGACACTCTTCAGTGTTAACCTGACGTTCGGTGAGTGCTGTGACACAGCCTTCTGTCGGGATCATGTTCAAATGCCACGCCATTAACATTAAGCTATCATTACCATCATCGGCATAAACAATAATACATTAACTAAGATATAACAGTATCCTGAACTGAAATAGACAATTTGGTGACTTTAAAGAACACCATTTCCTATTTCCCTATTTCCCATATATTGCTTCCTCAGAATGAAACTAATGATATAGAGAGACCAAACGTTTTAACTTAGACGTAATTTTAAGTGTTTGTACAGTTTTGTCATCTAAGGAATATGATTTTGATGAACGTTTAAATTTGTGTTCTGTATAGACAGAATTACTGGATCGATCTCTATACTATATGTTAAACAGTTATGGTAACCTACTGAGGCCGTTGATGCTTGTACTGTATGGCCTCATTTGTAACACTTTTATACTCACAGGCAGTTGGTCAGATTATTCTGATGTGAGCACCAACATTTTTTGAGATAGAATAAGATTCCTAACTATAAGAAATTGTCTTGATTGCTTGGAACCATTTTACAATTGTATTGCAATCATCAAAATTAGGTTGCGCTCTAAGAGAAATAATCGAAGCTTGATTATTACTATAGTAATAACCTAAAGTAAATCCTACTTTACATTATATATTTTACGGAAGCCAAACGTTCATTTTGATTGATGAAAGCATACTGTCATTTACATTCGGTACAAGAAGGTAAAGTCAATTTTATATAAAATAAACAAAGATAAATATTTAACAACCTTAGGAACATGACAATCTCGTTTACAACAGCAAAGTAAAATTTAAATCAGTCAATAGAATAAAAAATCGGGACAAAAATGAACACAGTTGTAACAGCAACAATTTCAGTAACTGTTATTGTTGTGGTAATTCATGCGGTGGTCTCTTGTACAGTTCCTACCTCAGAGTAGTATAAATAAACAACAGTTATTATGTATATAATGGTTCGTCACTTTTAGAGTTAAAACTCTAAGCATGCGACAGAATTATTACAGGTATTTTTAAGTTTGACCTTGTCGTTCCAGTTAGTATTTAAATAGTTACCAACAATAACTTTGAATGAAAAAAAAACCATAGAACTTTTAACTAAACTCTATTAGACAAACAGTATTTTTTGGAAACAAACGTTTCAGAAACTAAAATCTTTACATTAAATAAACGTGATATCCTGTAATATACACAATATACATTAATATAAAGTGCAATGTTAAAAACTTTAATAAAAAAAATCAAGATTTTGAAATAGAGCCTTTTTGGATAGAATAAAAAATAAACGTCTACAATTAAAGCTCACATTGTTGTGAGCTTTACCGTTAACCCCATGAATAGTACATATCTTGTGATTTCCAACAGTTCAGGCTTCAATACAATATCCTTCCATCGCTAACATTCAATGTTTTATTGTATTGTTCTTTCTGAAAAAATGGACAACATTCCAAATTAATATAAATTGTTAGTATTCCATACAGAGTTAATCTTTGTCTACAAACTTGAATTATTCGTTAAATATCACAAAACATGTGAATTCATAAAAAAGAGTAATAAAAAATTTATTTGTAACAAATTCCTTAAAGATAAGTAATTAATTGTTTATCATAGACATAACAGCAGAAATACAAATAAAACTTCGCACATTGTTTAAACTCAAACCGATTGTCTAAGAGTGGAGGTAAAGGAAACAAATAGACGTAAATATATAAAAAAGTCAAATAGAAAATCGATATATATATATATATATTGGTTAATATATATATATATATATATATATATATATATATATATATATATATATATATATATATATATATGGGTTAATATATATATATATGTATATATATTGGTTAATTTATATTTATATATATATATATAAATTAATAAATAAACGAGAAAATAAGAGTTATTTTAAATGTATTTGTGTTCCAGTTAGAAAAATTTCTACAGAGACAAACTTCAGGGGCCAATTATACAGAGCTGCATACTTAGTGTGTAACGAGTTAGACGAAAATAAAGAATTTTAAAGTTATTGCTCCGTTTTAAAATATATTTTTTTAAGGCCAATGAACTGAACTGGTTAGAAATTTCTGTTATAAAACAATAAAATGTGAAATTAACAATGAAGTTCCAAATATTTTATACATATCGACGAGAGATATGATCAATATACTAATATAGTTCAACCCGTTACAAAAAGGATGATAATACATTACACGTTATCATATCGAAAATGAAGTAAGATAAATTATGGAGAAAGAATATAATCTCAGTATATTTATGATTTTTTCGAGATAAAAAATGTTAAAGGAACTGATCGTTCATTACTGCAAATATTACTAGTCTATCCAGATTATTAATTCTTTATTAAAACGATTAGCAGGCCAATTAAAATAATAGGTCAATGACTTATTAATCTACAAATAAACACGTGAAATAAAACTCAAACTTTTAGTACCACTTAATTTAAAATCACAAACAAACCATTAATTATCAATTTTTCGTGAGGTCTCTTGAAAGCAAGGGTATCTTGATCACACTCATCAAAGTGTGATCACACTCACTTGAAAAAGTAAATATCAGTTTTTAAGCTACATATATGCACGATCTCCACCCTTTCAATATATATTTGACTCAATATTGCCATGCAAATTGTATGGCTATAGGCTGCTGGAAATCTGGCTTTTGTAAATGTTAAATTCAATTCCTTCGATATTCAAGGTGACCTTGGGAATGATAGTTCTGTGTTATGAGGAAACAAATAATGTCAGGTGGACATAGGAAAATTGCAGGAAAAGTATTAGATGGCACAAGAGTCCTAAGAACAGATTCAACAAAACGTGGGGTTGTTGAATGTAAATGATGTTGATATCGGTCCCAAACATATAGGCAAACCTCTAAAAAACGTTTCAAAAGATCAAAGCTAAAACTATTGTATATTTATATACACTGACTACAAGAATCAGAAAATCATTTTGTTTCGAGATTCGAAATCAGATCTCTTCCTGAAACGGATAACTAAACTAAGACATAACTACAATAAAAATAAAAATATACAAATTATACAAAAAAATCATTGTGGTTGGTCGTTCGTGCAGAACTACTATGACGTTTACTTCAATTTCAATAATTACTGTTTTGTTTTTAATAAGTGCTTGTTGTAAAGATACTCGAAAAACAACATCTTTACACACATTTAACAACGCTGTGGAATGATTTTTAAAACTTTATCTCAGATTGTAGTTATGTGTTAGGTTAGTTATCCACCAAGGAAAACGGCAGGATTGCAGATTTTGGAAACGCTGTGTTATTTATTTCTAGTATCACTCCACGATGGGAAATTTCCAAATTTTAAAGAAAGAAATCGTTGGTACATCAGTATATTTTAGTTCTTGTAATTTTTTGAACGAAATAATTTTATAAATGTATGCATACTTGCACCCAGTTAAATCAGTTTACTTAATTATTAATTTTTCATGTGTATCAGTTAAAATTAGTTTCAACCATACTTAGCAGATTCGCTTAATCCAATCACTGGTGCGAACTTGCTAAGAGCAGACGTTGTAACAGTAACAATATACCCGAATCGTAACTGTTATTGTTATATCCCGTGCATGGCGCCTATTGCTTCACTGATATAACTAAACCTGTCGTAAAAGAGACAATTCATATTCTAATATTTGATTATTGTTCAGTTCATTTGCAGCTTGAAATGATAAAATAATTCATAATTTTAAAATAATCTTAAATGATAGCCAACTACGATTATAGCAGTCAAATTATGCTAATTGAAATTCTAGTTCACTTCGCAGGCCTATCCTGTGATCAGTTGATTTCGCTTCTTTTGTATTTCAAAATTGGTTAAGTAACGAGAAGAATGTTTGAAATATTTTATAAACATGTTAAAAATATACGAAAATACTACAAATGGCATAAAAACAGTTTGGAACGATTAAGTGGTTCAATAAAACTTTCCACTTAGACAATGATATATAACAAACTATTTTTATTTTGACATCGGCGACTATTCTTTGCCTCCTTGGGGAAACTTTCCGAGAGCTTGCTTGAAAACCTTTAATGGGGCCTTTATTTTAATTTAAATTTCTCTTTATTTAAAACACTGTGATTATCACTGCTAGACAAAAAATCTTGCATCTAATTAACTGAGATTAACATCATGATGTGATAGTGGTAAAATATATTTGTGAATATTAAAAACGCGTACTGTGTATGATTGAATATGTCATATTTACTTTACCAAATGGGTTTTAATTGTTGTATACGATTTATGAAAAATTCATAAAGTGAACTTAGGCTAGAGAGGGAATTGAATATAATGTATTAAATTTGCCTCCCTTAAAAAATATTAAATTTTAAAAACCATCTTTATCCTTAAAAAGCAGGTAAAACGAATTTATTTTGAAATACGTTATTTAAAAACTTATAGCAATTAATGTTGCAAAACTTATAAAAGCTATAACAGTTTAAGCATCTTTATATTATTTGTTCTTTGTTATGTTCTGACTTAAAGGGTAAAGTAGCACTACATTTATTTAAGATTTTCTTTCACTCTTGTCAGAAGTTCCTCCATAAAGGTAAAAGGTAATAATTTCTTTCATTATATGTAATTCTATATACATCTATTCAATATAAAACATCATTGAGCAGTTTACAGATGTATGTGTTTGATGCCCTGTATAGTACTGTTATCAACACGAACAAGATGCATAGTATCGTAGTGTACATTGTATATCGGATTGTAAGTATATTGATTACTCATCAAACCATTTAACGACTATGCAGTAAGGCTTATGTATTATAGTTACCCGAGATTTATGTCTCCCACAACAGCTGCTGCAATGTTAGTTGTAACTAAACTACTCCAAGCCTCGCGCTAACCATTTAGCCTTCCGGCCCTGTTTCTCATCCTTGCGAATAAGCTGCATTACATTATTTATAAGAGTCCGAGATTGTAATAAAGAAAAGTGAAAGTAAGATTTAATCCACGAAAAATTTGTATCCTGAAACGTATTATATGTGTAATCGGGTCTCGTAATATTTTCCTTTACTCAAAGTAACAAGAAATTTGAAAACTCTTGTATTTTTTAAAGCATTTTAAGATTAAGGGATTTACGATAGTGTCTTGGACGTCCATCTGTATCGTCAAAGATGAGCTCGAGCCCCCTCCATGAAAAATGGTATGTACAGAAAGGATATTGATTTCGTACAGAATGTGTAGATATATTTGCTCACATGAAAAAATATTTCCATCACAAATGTGTAGTTAAAATTTCGATATACTCCATACATAATTCAGAAATCCTTTTTCGCAACTAGTTAAATAGTGTAATGGAATGGAATGTTTAAAGCTATGTCTGATATCCACACAATGATATTTTCAACAGAATTCAATTAAAAATTGAATTAGTATACACATACCTTCTGTTCCGATAAAAAATATTGTAATTAAAGACGTTTTCAAATCATTTTTAAAGTTATTTTTTTACAATTTGTTTGATTACTTGACTGTTTTTGGTTTGTTTTAATACTCAGAATTAGTGTACACTAAAACTTCTGTTCCCATTAAAATTATTGTAATTATTAAAGACGTTTTCAAATAATTTTTAAAGTTATTTTTTTACTTTTACAATTTGTTTGTTTACTTGATTGTTTTTGGTTTGTTTTAATACTCATAATTAAAGTTTTTTTTATCATTATAAAATATTTGCACGTTTTAAGGCTTAAAGTATGCAAAACAGCTTAATATGCCAAATTTGTAACCTTACTCCCCACTCTAATAAAATCAACTGGGAAACCTGTTATATGATATGATATGTTATTATGACATAACTTCATAAATATGGTAATATGAACGCCCCTAGATATCTTCCTTTAAAGATGGTTTTTAAGGGTTTAACACTATCTTCCCCTTCTCTTTAGGATTACTTGTAATTTAACAATTTCAAAGAATGATAATGATAGTAAACAACCTATTAATGGCACACCAATTGAAGAACTTCCAATAACATTAAACATTTCACTACCCTATGGAATTATTAAATGGCCAAAATAACGATATCAAGAGAACCCGCTTTTACCATTATATGCATCTGAAAATCCTCCATATGCAGGATGAGCAAAAAAGATTTGTATTTTATTGTTGATGTTAAGGGATTTATTGAGATTTGTTAAACCCTTGTGTTTAAAGTATAACTCGAGACAATTTTCGTTTATAATTTTTAACTATAAGTTTACTAACTTGTTTCGATGATAAACTGGAATTTTTGTAATACAAAAAGTAACTTGTCATAACACTGTCAATTATGTCAGTGTCATAATTATCTCAGTGAATTATAACACTTTCTTAGGTAGAGTGAATATTTTGATTATACGTGTAATGATATTATGATAATGGTTTCATGTAGAACGTTTTGTGTTTTACTTCCAAAACCTGGTACATAAAAAACGGACCTTTTTGTATAAAATTAATAAAAAAGTGATCAATACTCAACATATACGAGTTACAGAATGATTAAAAGTCGAGTTTTTAAAACACTATGGTGGGAATAGCCTACTGGTTTTAACGAATCTCCACTTTGAGAGGTTTCATAAATCCGTTGCATCTAGAAAACAACATCATCAGGCATTCTTCAGTATTGATAGTATCGGATATGCGAATGTTCACACCTGATGTGACAATGAGAAATCCTTTTCATTGTCTTCTATAGATTATACTTGGTGGCTGCTGGGCAAACCGGACTGTTTTAACCTACTGGGTAAATCTCTTTGTAGGTGTCTTTGATGTCGAAATGATGCAGAGTTCGTTTTCAATGTATTCATGTCCGACGCTTTTTAATCTATTAAGACGGACGTGGACTCCAGATTCCAGGAGTCAAGATTTCGGAGTGTAACTTTCTTCGTGAGTTGGAACGATCTAAAGTTGTGGGTTACTCACTACCAGTGGGAAATGTAGAAATCTAGTGACCTTCATCAAAGATCAGCGGAAGAAATACAGTAACCTTCAACAAGCAACGGCGGGACTTTCCATCTGATAAATACTTATTCAGCTGTTCTGCAAAAAGTATTAAGATAAATAATTTCTAAATCCTAAAATAATATAAATGTGCGAATTGTATCTATATACAAAGAGGGTTAATAACAACGCTACAGAATGCACCGTGCATTAAACTACGAGCAGTACACCGCACAGTCGCAGCAGCATTATCCTGAGTGCGAGAGCTGGATTGTGGAACAAAAGCACATAATGAGGGGCGATGTAACCAACGATATCACCTGATAGAGGGACGACGATAACTGGGGGATTGACACTCAAGTAGATATAGTACAAATGTGTCCCCTCGCCGTGTATCTGGGTGCGAGAGAATGGTTTGTACGCGACGTAAGTAGTCAAGTAGCGGAATGAGGGTGACTCTGAACAGAAATACTGTTTAATGCCAATAAATTATCGTTGCTTGGGGTGAAACTAGTTAGTAACTTTGGATTTCACGTTTTGGCTGTTTACGGAAATCTCCGCTCGGGTGTTGATGGCAACATTTGTATTTTTTATAATTATAATCCCCTCATAAACTGTTATTTCTATTATCTGTGGAATAAGGATTAGAAGAGTAGTTAGTGTTAAAAATAATCCGTCCATAAGACATCATAGTAGTGGAATGAAAAAATGGAGTTAGCGTTATATTGTAGGTACCAGCCCCCTTTCCATCATTCAACCTATCTCCTATTTTCACCCAAATAATGCGACCTTCCAGAAAGTTCGTTGCTCTAATCCATCACTTCATGCCATCAGCTATGGTTGTTGAACACAAAGAGTATTTTCATATGTTATGCAGTAGTCTCTGGCCAGGTACAGGCTAGATTATGAACCAAAGATTGAAGTAGTAAAAAAAAAAACACTCGCAAATAAACTCACAATACATTCATGGGAAGATTGTGTATGAAACTTCTCGTGCAGACGCAGCAGCTACGGCAAATTAGTGACTCAGCTGTCGTAGTATTCCCACAATGCTATTTGTAGTCAATGTTAGTTTGGAAACAAGAATAATGGTACACACATTCTCTTCCTCTCCAGAGGAAGGTAAGCTTGAGCTAAACTCAACATTCACATTGAATGAACACTTCGTACCATAGTGTTAAGTGTAGAATCTTCGGTTACTTCACCGTGCATAGAGATTGTGTTTAAAACATCGTAGTGCACTTATTTGTTTGTTCACCTGATGATGAATGAGAATATCTCCTCACCTAGGTTAAACTATATTTTTTATTATATATTTGTCAGAAGTCGAAAAGATGTATGATCTATCAATAGATGTGTTCATGTTCTAACACTCGTTTTGACTGGCCTATTCTCTTTTATTCCATAGTCTTTGTGTGTCCGTTCTGTACATTTATATGACGCGAAGCTAAGAAATCCTTAAGTCTTAAGTAGTACAAATTTCAACTTATAATATAACAGCTGCCACCAATTAATTAACGTTCTGATTCATTATTCACGAAAACTAAATGTAATTCTACAACAGTAATTTATTGAAATCAATTTGACCAAACTTGTTATACGTCAGTAATTACTGCAGTGATTACTTTATAAGCTATTTTCCTGTTTCTAAATGTGGACAATTAATTCGCCCTACTGTATTTGAATCAATATTCCGTTTTTAATCTATTACAATGAGATAAGCATTTGCGAAGAAAAATATTGTATATAGGCGACAGGAATCTCGCCTTTCCTATCAATTTATAAACGTACTTTAGTAAACGTGTGGTTGTGTTGAATTCAGCAGTAACGGCATTGAAGTATTTTTTATATTCAAACTACCCGGTACAGAATTTGAATTAGAAAACTGAAATTGAATAATGGAAAAAATAAAGATTTTGAATAGGAAACAGAAAGTATAAGTAATTTATAATAAATGGAAGTTGATTGGGAACGTGAGCGGAATGTTGTCGAAGTCAAGGTCAATCGATCCCAGTAGGCTTGATTGCAGTGTAATACTTGCATCCTCCCCTCCCCCCTTCTCCTGTACGATTACATCCAGACTGTGCACGGTGCAACAGGCGTATTACAACCGGAGGCTGACTTACGTTATTGATTACAACAAGTACACTTATTCTTCCTGCAATAGGTTGAGTGAACACATTACATACAATAAAGTAATAATAAAACTGCACAATAAGCTGGGTTTGTTGTTCACAAACAGAATATAACACGAATTGTAATCTCTAAGTAGTATAAAAACTACAACATACGAGAATTATGAGTACATTAATTCGTGTTATTTATACAACTCGAGATTTTTACTCGATTCTATCACATTTTCTATTTTAACACACACACACACACACACACACACACACACACACACACACACACACACACACACACACACACACACACACACACACACACACACACACACACACACACACGTTTTTATGAATTTTGTGTTTTTGATTTGTCTTCGTCGGGAATAGGATAATAAATATTAATAATATGATATTTAATCAATAAAAATAATTAAAGAGGAAAAACATCAATGTTAATTGTAATGTGTTATAACAAAACGCAAGTGACAGTTCACGTAATGTTGTCTATAATTTGCCTTGAATTAACGTTAAGTTCATAGGTAATGTGTATGCACTTGTAGCATGCGTATTTTTATAATTTGTTGTGGTTCGCAATACACTTCAGCCTACCAAAAATTTGAGATTGTCCATAGTTCAATTTATAAATATGAGCAGTAATTACAATTAGTGAAGTAATTTTCATTATTCATTATTTCAGTACTTTTTGATCAGAAAAGAGGCAAAATCAGCAATGGAACAAAAAGATACTAACAATGACCATAAATATACACTTTTTCAAAATATTTTCTTGGTCATGGGAAGAAGGCTAACTCAAAATTAACGTCGAAAATATAATTCACTGGAACAAGTAGTGCACGCACAGGTGCAAAACCCACAAAATAGTGTTCAAAGCCGCTGGTAACTGCTATTTTAATAATATATTGGATATCTATATATAGATAATAATATGTATATATATATATGGATAATAATTAATACAAACACAAATTAATAAAAAATGTAATATAATATAAATTTCTGATGATACATTAGGAACTTTTTTCTTCAAAACCTTCTATAAGAATGAATGACGGAAACACTCGTAAGTAGTAATCGAATTTCGTAATTAAATTAACAATTAAAAGTTTTAACTTAAGTTGTTGAGAAGTAATGGTTGTAAAAGAGTTGTGGAAAACTTAGTGAAACATGTCAGTTTCATCGTAATAGGGTTGCTCTCACGAAAGGCTTCACTCATGTACAATTAACTTATATGCCATAATGTAGATCACTCAATTGATTTCACAGTTAGAATCTTTGACAAATGTTTGCTTTAACAGATTAGATTGTAGATCTATATTATTGACGTTTGCAATTGGCTACTCTCAGGAAAACTGTTGGTTCCAAAGCGCCATTCACACATGACTGTGAGCTATCAGTACACTTTGACTGGCTGTGTACTGTGAAGTAATAATGAGGTAATACCATTAGGTCTATTCACCCAAACCTTTGTAACTATGGCAGATGTGTTGGTATTGACACTAGACACAAAGGAGAGATCACTAGGCACCTGTATGATCTGACAACTGTCTGCCAATGTACGATTACGTGTATGGTTACAGTGTTGACAAAATACATTTTGTAACAAAAACACGAATAATGCAGTAGGAGTCTTTTCACGATAGACTGGAGCTTCCATTTCTAGAACACCTGAGCAATTAAGTTGAAAGATGAAAATAAATGAAAAATTTAATTTAATTAAAGAGGCGAAATTAGGGCTATCAAGCCCTCTCTACCACTCAAACTCATATCATACATAGTAAATTTACACATTTACAATATGTAATACAGGTACAGTAAATTATTAACCCATAGTTTGAATAAAGAATAACTAAATTGATTAACATATACAAAAATTAAATTAATTTCAAGTAAATAATCTATATATTACAATACCTTTAAGAAAAGTACAGAATAAAAATGTTATGTATATTGTAATAAATAAGATAAAAATTCAAAATGCATAACGAGAAGCAAAAACACATTCAACCGTTCTAACACTACAGTTGACCACATATAGCCCACGCAACAAGCAGCACCACCCGTCACCCCCACAGCCACCCAGCAGCACCACCCGTCACCCCCACAGGCCACCCAGCAGCAAGCCCCTAACCCCCATAAGGTAATTAGTTACTATGTTAAATGTATTAAATGTATTCACTCAGGCTATTGCATTTAGTACGATGATATCAAATTCTTTTAGATTTAAATATAACAAAGACTGCACGTGGGGAGTGTCATGGAAACCTTCACTACAAAATGGCGGCTATTGAAATACGAATAATATTTAACCCTAAAGGCTCTATTTTGTATAGGAATTTAATTATTTAAAACTAATTCCCCTTCTTTAAGTACTAAATGTGCTCTGTGTTATGTATGTATATTTAGTATGATAAAAATAGAGTTTGAAAATGAACTAAACCTCTACATCAAATCGGGTTTGTACCTATTATTGATAAGTGGCAAAAAGTTGTACAATCAGAGTGTTGGGGTTTGGTAGAAGGGGGAAAGGGAGGTAAAAGTACATCTACTAGGTTTTGGTGAATATATCGAGAACCATGAGTTTAACGTAAGCATTGTAGGATAAAAAAATGATTTAATGATTTTATATATATATATATATATATATATATAAATTGTCTATATAATAATTTTATTACATTAGAAGGAAAATATACGTAGTGTGTTTTTGTTTCGAGACAAGGATAACAGAGATAGAAGGAATACCTTTTAATATTTGGTAAAAAGGCCAGAGATGTGCCACGAAAGATTAGTCCCCCACTTCCTGTATTATGATAAGTTAAAAGAATACATTTTAAAGAACACACTTTTTAATAATTGGTTAGCTTGTGTGACTCTTGTTTTGCCCATACGCAATGTGCCTCATCACCCACGCACACGTTTTTTAACTGGCAAACAACTATTTTTAGTTGGCTGTATTGATGTTTGTGAATAATTCTTTAAATCGGCCACGAGTAGCCAGTGTAATTTAGTGTCGAAAACATCAACTGTGCACCTGTTGAGAAATGAGAAGACATCTTCAACTAGATTACACTGACGCTGGTTAAAGATGACAGACCTCCTTTTGGTCTAGGCGTCTCTGATGTCGAAATGATGGAAAGAATTCGTTCTGGACGGACGTCTGTGACAGTTTCAGATTTCAGACACAAGATGTAGTCTTGAAAGGTTAAATGGAGCTAATCTCAATATTCCAATAATAATTATATTATTAAATAAACGGATATTGCATTTTTTGTCTTATTTTACGCATGTGTTGATTTAATTAAGCATTAATTTTTTACACTTCATGGCTTTTTTTATTATTACCCTATTTTACATTATTCTCCTTGGAATTAAATTCCATAAAAGTTTTAGTGAAAAGTTTGCGTGTTTATTTCCAATTTAATTAATTTAATATACTTCAAATCTAAACAAAGCATGTTTATTGAGACAGAATTTTGCATACTTTGTCTGATAATTCACAAATGGGTGGTCTTAACAGGTCTGGGACATATTTATTCAATGTTTCAGTTCATTTGAAAAAATACAATAAAAGTAACAACTATCTTCACACCAAAGAAATATCAGTTTCGCTTTATTTCCGTCCTTTCCTAGAAAATTGGGTGAAAAATTTCGTTAACAAAGCGTTTCCGGCCATATGATTATATGAATTTTTTCATTATTTTTATGAGAGAAAACTATCTGAGAAGTTTTTCGAGTTACTCGTGAGACACCCTGTTTTATACTAGGAGTTACCCGCCTCTTCGCAAGCATTTTCGTAAGCGTGCACGTGTATGAGTACATCTGGTTAGAGTGAAATATATTTCCGACGCCAATGTTGAGTTTGCTTTTTCACCACGCACAATAAAATCTGTCAAAAAGTGTATATTTATGGTATTGGAATTTACTACGGCGTTATTATTATTTGTTCTACATCGGATTTGGCATTATTTCACGATCAAGAAAATGGATGTACATACACAGGCTTCATAATAAAAAATAGTAAAAGTTACATAGTAACTTTGTCTTATTCATAATATCTCTTAAAAATGAATAGTTAAAAGTATATTGTACTACAAATTTTAATTTTCTTACATGCGTATTTACTTATTCTGTGCTCATCAGCAGTTACCGAGAAGGTTGAAATAAGAAATGTTGTTACTGTCAAGCTCACTCTATAATTTCACACTATAAATTTTGAAAATAATCTTTGTGTTTTTCAAAGGAACTGATTTTCGTAAATAAAGTCTTAGTATTTCTTTTTCATTAAAAATAACTTCGAAGTAGAATTTGTAAAATACAAAACATTGAACCTGTCATGTCATAGAAAGTAAAATGGAATATTGGATTTAATCTCGGACAGGGGTAAGAAATCCAATTTCCTTACTTTAGATTGAACTTGTTATCTGATAAGATCAAATTGAGTACGACAGCATGAAAAAGGTGTCTCGTTAAGCGTCAAGAAAGTTACAACATTTTTCATTTCAAAGCAACCTCACGAAGAGTGACAAACATCACGGGGTGACTGATATTCCAATATTGACATTAAACACTACTTGTAATGCTGCAGAGTCTGTAGACAAACATAATATACATGGAAAGTGTAATTGTTTGGCTGCTAATGAAGATGCTTACAAACATATTAATTGAGATCCATCAATCTAATATACAACATGTCAGTGCACTGGGAATATAACTCGGTTAGTTATATTCCCGATTTAAGTTATAGTAATAAGTATATTAAGGTATAGAAAGGGTTGGGTATTCCTAAACGGTTTCAGAGATTTAGAGAGGATTGAAATGAAACGCTTGTTTAGTGTGGATTTATAAGTTACATTGAGGTTTTAAAAGGAAAAATATATCCGACTTTTTTAAAATCTTTACCAAAATATCATTAAAACAAGGAGTACGCCAGACCGTTTGTCATGTAACATTCTTCGCTGATTCAAACCAAATTTCAAAATTTTAAGTTCACACAGATGTTATGTTCACAGATTTTATGTTCACACAGATTTTAAGTTCAAATTTAAGATACATTGTTCATGCTTGAGTAATTCTGCAACCAGATAGACAGAAAGACGACCATAACAGAGACATCTTTACATTCCCCCGGCATCCAAATATTGTCAGCCCTCTAAGTTATAAGATTCAATGCCGATCAGCCAAATTCAATGGTGGACGTGCACCATGAATTGAGGTTGGGTGGTATAGAGGGCTTTACAGCCCTAACTTCGCCCCTTTTAATAAAGGCATTTTTCATTCCATTTCACCAACATAAGTAAAAGGTGAATGGATTTTTACCTAATTAGAAATAAAGTTCATGCGACGATGAAATATTTTTTGAGATGTCTTTCCACAGGATGCATTCATATCTTTATTCATTCAACTATGTTTCATAGCAGGGTTCAAATTTTAAAAGTTCCGATGAGTTAGGTTGGTACTGCAACGCAAGGGGCGCTAAAATTAAATGTTGTCACCGACTTTTAACATTTTCTGTTTATTTTACTCTATGAATCAAAAATGTTACATGTCAAATCTCAAATGATTGTACTCGGTCTGTTTAAAATTAGATTTATTACAAGAGTTTCTCATTGTCATCATGGTTACCTTTTAGACCAATGAAAAATATTCGTTGACGCTCAGCCAAATGCAAATGGAATGGTATACACCTTTAACGAACTCAATGTTACATTATATAAAAATGAAGTTTCATGCAAAATTTAATTCTTATTCGTCAGTTCGTTTTTGAGATATCGTATAGATACAAGCAGGCAGGCAGATAATAAAACTTTTACAGCGCGTCTAGTGATATGGTTTCGTTAACGCTCAGCTAACAATGTATTATTTTAATGTATTTAAAAAACAATGATTTTAATCTGATAAGTACGTCCAAAGAAAAGAAACAATGCATGTCTGTCAAGGGAAAAGCTTATAATAGTTACAATTTTAAATGAAACTTTCTTATTTTTATCGATAAATACGAAATGGACGATTGTTTTAAATTATTTCAAACCAATATTTAAATTACAGATCCAACCCAGAATATTCCTGTTCAAGATGTATGCAGTTATGCAAATTCCGTGGCTGCTGGCGCATGGCAGAGCCGCTGAGCCACCTTTCCTATTGGATTCTGGTTTGAACACGTTTAGAATATTGAATAGTTTGGTTCACGAGCTTAATATTTTAGTTAGATGAGAGTTTGAGTTATAAATAATCAAGTATGAATGACAATTTATTTAGTTTATAATTAGCAGTTTTGCTATTGATTCATAGTGCTTTACATTAAGAGGTTGTATGATTTGAGGCAGGTTATGTAGAAACACAAAATTCTCTGAACACAAAGTCTATAACATCTTCCCCGATAATAACTCCCAGACGAAACCTTCTCCCTTTCGATAAAATGTATTAAATAAATATTCTTTTATTTCATAGGGTTACATAATAATATACTATTGCAATAATATATCGTGGGTCTACGAACTCTATATACTTCCATATTTCTAAGTGTTTCATATCAAACTTGGTATAGAAATAGTAAACATGTCTTAGATATAATTATTAATTATTAAAAGGTAGCGAACACTATTATTTACTCAAAATTTTAACATATCTTATCTCGGAATTTGCTATAGGCCACTAGTAAAATATTTACAAACTTATAGTGATAGAAACTATTTATAGACCATTCTGTTTTGTCATGGAGTTGTATTTAAGCAATTTTACTTACTTCATATTGAAGATCAAAAATAAATACTGTTGTAAAATATTTTTTTACCATTTTTATAACAATCGTTGTTCAGTAAGTTTTTTATATTCCAAAATTTCAGACTGGCTAGTTATAAATTGATATTGATGAGAAATTTATTTTAACGTCTTAATTAAGCGAATGACACTAATTTGTTAAAAATTCATACTGTTCGGCTTGTTAACGAAAGTAGTCATTGTACCTATAGTAGTTATTTCCTAGTAAACATATTAATTACAACGTATTCAGATTACATTATGTTCGTGTTAACAAGGTAAATCCTAATTTTTAAATAATAATTTTAATTATCCTAATCCTAATAATATTATAAATGCGAAAGTGCCTTTGTGTTTTTATGCCCTGGGATGAATGTAAGCCTATTCTTATTTTTAAATTCCCTCCGGGCTACTCTCCACTGGTCTATAAAGTAGCAAAATATCCTATAGACAACTGCACACTTCACCCAAATTCGGCTTGTTAACGAAAATAGTCCATTATCATATGGAAATTACTTGCAACTAATAATATTTAATCCAACGTATTCAGATTAATTCGGTATCAATGTGAAACCACAATTACAGTTTGTTCGCAGTAACAGTAAATATTATGATAGTTTCAATTCGGTGGATATTTCTGTGTGCAAACATCACTTCCAACAACAAAATCTGGCTGCCACGATATATGCTGCAATCAGTATAACCCAATTTGACTCAGCCCGGGGCAGATGTGTTCTGTTCTGCTTCCAATTAGTTTGTTGAGCACTTTGTAGCTGCGAGCAATAATCGGAAACAATTGATTTTCAGTCACTATATTTCAGTCATGTACCTGTAATTGCTGGCAAGCTAGCAGTCATAAATAAAAAAGTAATACTTATCCAGATGCGATATAGTTACGTCTCATTTACAGCTTCATTCATCATTACGTCCCATGTTATGATGGAAATGATATTTTGTTCATTTTAAGGTACAAATTTAACACACATCGCAAAAGTATAGTACAATACGCAATCCAAAACATGTTCTAATTTGAACTCTACTTGTACTTTAACTTGTTAAAGTACAAAATTTCTCAGTACTGTGAAGGTAGATTTTTAATTTTTATAGGTTATCACAAAATATCTCATAAAATAAATATTAGCTTTAAAACGTCTTGCTGTTTTATTTTTTTATAAAAGCTGCAGTTTACAGTTTAATATTCTGGCCATAATTCTAAACTAAAATTATTTGTAAGTAAATTTTAATGGTGCTTATGGTAGCCCTTGAGGAAAACTTTTATGTAACCAAATGGATTATTGATTCTGTTTAATAAACAACAACATATAACAAACAACAACACACATACACACACACATAACAACACATAACAACACACACACACACACACACACACACACACACACACACACACACACACACACACACACAACATATAGTTGGGTTGTTGTATATGACAAACTATTTTAATTACTCCTTTGGATAATAATAATAATATTTTCAAAAATATTTTCATTAGTAAATTATCTTTCCAGAACTAATAAACTAATTATTACCCATGTTCTAAATATTTGTTGTAAGTACTAAACGTTCACAAAAATAAATTCTTTTTACACTACCTAATCAATTGAAGCAAAACTGACGTCCTGCATATAAAATGACAGACTATAAAAAGCTTAACATTCTGGACACTTATGACAAATTACACAAACGTTCATTACAACCCTGTATTCATACAACTATTAATGGAACTAGCAATTTACTGTGAACATGGGGAACGGAGTAATATAATTAAATTCTTGGTTAGTACGTCATTGCGAAATGATACTGCATTGCGAATGCAGTTTGCAACAGTAAGTTTGGCCAGTTTTTATAAATGAAACCAAGTGTAGTCAACTGATTAATTAATATATTAATTTAAATTTAAGTAATGATTTCAAATATAAATTTCGTTATAGGCACTTATCCTAATCCTAATAATATTAGAAATGCGAAAGTACCTTTATTTTTTATGCCCTGGGATGAATGTAGGCCTATTCTTATTTTTAAATTCCCTCCGGGCTACGCTCTACTGGTCTATAAAGTAGCAAAAAATCCTATCTTGGTCTTTAAAGTTGTGTGTGTAATATGAATTGAAAGAGCCTATTAAATGTAATCAACTGTTCTGTGTAAACATTGTATTATGTACAGCATGGTCATAAGTTTAATTAGATTTAACACTATTTTCAACTTGTTTGCAATTTATAGTTTTTTTTAATTCTCTACGGAGTAACGTTTAGTTTCCACGTTGTGTTTGGATTTCAGCGATTAGTTAAGTATTCATATACAGAAAATGTTCTAAAATATAAGATGGTTAGAATTTGACTCTTAGAGCTCCCTTTGGAGCAGTCGACAAGAACTTCGCTAGATGCAAGTTCGATGGACTGTACTTTTGAACTACTGTACCAATTCCAGCTCTAAATGTTCTAAAATATTAAATTATGTTTTTCAGGATAGAAAGAAACGTACGTAAATAATGTCATTTTAATATACTTTTCTGTACTTTTTAAGGAATTTTTAAGTATTAGATTTCAAAGTCAAAGTTACTAGACTTACTACAGTCATAAAACCCATCTTAGTTTGATTTCGACAAAAACATGTTTCTCTGATCTGTAAAATATATTTTCTTGACCGGGAAACAAAGCAAAATAAAGTATGCAACAAAGAATACTAAGAACGAAGTAAATTGTAATGGCTAGAAATATACACTTTTTGACGTATTTTATTGATCGTTGCAAACTAAATATTGGCATCGGAAATACAATGCACTTAAACCACCAGTGGTCATCCACATTCAAAGTCTACTATAAATTGTGAGCAAACAGTGGGTAACTGCTAGCACTACAGATAAATTAGTCTAACTTTTACAATACTATTTTTAAATACTGTTATGATCATAGTTGTTATTTAAGGCTTCTCAGAGCTGTGTATGTATATATATATATATATATATATATATATATATATATATATATATTTTTTTTTTTTTTTTTCTTTAGAGGGGGAAAAATCAAGTATAGAAGAAATTAATACTAAGACTGGAGTAAATTACAATGACCATAAATATAAATTTTTGGACATATATTCCTTAATCGTGGCAAGAAGGCAAACTCAACATTGGCGTACAAAATGTAATTCACTCGAGCCAGAAGTGCTCATTCAGGTACAAAACCTACGAAGCCGCGGATAACTGCAAGTAATATTGTAAGTGTGAAAGTGGTTTTGTTTGTTTCTTTGTTTTGATTTTACGCATAAACTGTTCAACCGATTGTACTGAAATTCTACATGGAAATTCTTAGGGTCACTGGGGTGAATATAGGCATCTTCTTATTTCGAAAATACCCTCCGGGCTATGACCCATTGGTCTCTATGGCAGTTAAAAATCCCTTTCTTGGTTTTTAAAACTAAAAAAATAATAAAAAGAGCCTGTTAATCTAATCAACTGTTCTGTGAAAAACATTGTTTTATAATAGCTCGACAATATGTTTAGTTAAATTCAACCACTATTTTATATTTGTTTACACTCATAGAATGAAAGCATTGAGTATTCTTAATAGTAACAGCACTTCTTATTTCAACATCATGACAAAAAGGCAAACCAATTAATTTATTCGGGATTTAACTTGATCAACAAAACTGTGAAGTGTACATATAATGTATTACATTTGATTTCAGTCGAGATTGTTGGACGGTATATTTACAGTAGCTGAAGGAACAAAAACGAAGGGACTGGGCATTAGCATGATTCAACAAACCATTCGCTCCGTGACTACAATTTGAGGAAACAATCGAGCGCAATGAGTCCGTTATTATAGTAAGTGGATTCAAAAAGCAATACACTAGAAACAAAATACAATTTTTATGACAGAAAACTGACATGTGATGTCCATATCCATTTCTCACTGATGAGTTATACGATACTGATTAGATATATGGATACTGATATTACTTCTAAACTAGACCAAGGAAATAGTGTGATGTAGCAAATATGGATGGGGAAGCAAGTACATGTACATTATCATATCATGTGTCATCTATAAAATAATATGGTGGAAACTCATAATGTAATTATTTATGTGTGTAAGTATTATTAGTGTAGATTTTGGTTTTTAATTTTCAATATGTATATATTTAGTTTAACGATAACTAACAGTTTACCCGCTGCTTCCCATGCAATTTCTTTTTAAACATCGTGGACATTACAAACGTATCATTTTTAACTAACGTACCAAACACTCCTGTTATAATGGCCACTGGAAGATCCATTTTTGAATAATTGGATTTTAAGATTTAGAGCAGTATTTTGAGACCTCGGAGTCGAAGAGCGAATAACGTTATTAAGTAACAATGACATAAATCGAATTTCTCTGTGAAATTCCATAATATTTTATGGAATGTATCCAATTACTTCAGTAATGGGTGACATCGATTAGGCCAATGTGCTAAAGTAATAATCTGAATTTTTCTTCTTCTCCCAATCAAGAAAATATAGTTTATATTTAAAGGTTCCTTCGGTAAAAACGCAACTACTTCCACCGCTTTTAATCTACTTTGGTAAAAGCGATATAGTGAATAATATTTTGGTTGAGCTTTATTGTAATTGGTGCAAAATCTTTCCATTATACGTCAACTAGTTCTCGAGATAATGTGCGGACACACACACACACACACACACACACACACACACACACACACACACACACACACACACACACACACACACACACACTCCAAGAACGTATTAAACCGCCCCGATTTGTCAATAACATTTAAAATTATTTTAATTCCATAAAATTAAATGTATATGTATTTTGCAGGCCACATAGCACACTGTTTTTGATTGTACTTTCCGAATATATTCTTCAAAGGTATTCATTCATATGAATATGACACAATACACTGAATTATATGCCCTTGCTTTCCAATCTCTATTAGCTATTCACCTTGTTCTCCCGGTTCACTCTAAGAATTACAAACATTTTTATATTCATAATAGCAATCGTATGTCTCTTCAGCGTGAAATGGACCCACTGCTCCCTATATGGTGTTCTGCCATAGTAAATTCACTTGGTGTCTGGAGCATTGCTTTGTGATTCCATTTGCAATAGTCACGGGCTCTCTGTGCTCGTTTATTTTCTCAAATTGTAGTCACAGAGTGAATGGTTCGTTGAGTCATATTAGTGCCCGGTCCCTCTGTTTTTGTTCCTTCAGCTACTGTAAATATGCCGTCTCATAACGTCGAATGTAACACATTGCGAGTATCCAAAAAAACCAAATGGTTTGAATACTCCACTGCTGTAAACGTCAGATAATACTACAGTCATAACTATTTGAAGCGTCCTACCACAGATGGTATTTTGTTCGTAAAAATATAAATTTTGAATTACGTGTAATCGATAGTGAGTATTTCAGGATAAACATATGCCATATGTATAGTTGATGGGATATGTATTATTCTGATATGTAAGCAATATCCTTTGCCAAATTTTGTATAAACTTAAATATAAATTCTGAACTACGTGTAATCGATAGTGAGTTTTTCAGGATAAACATATGCCATATGTATATGTATAGTTGATGGGATATCCTTTGCCAAATTTTGTATAAACTTAAATATAAATTCTGAACTACGTGTGATCGATAGTGAGTATTTCAGGATAAACATATGCCATATGTATAGTTGATGGGATATGTATTATTCTGATATGTAAAAATATCCTTTGCCAAATTTTGTATAAACCTGTCCATTATATTTTGTGTCATTGAGTATCAAACATCCAAACAAAATTCTTCACAAGCGTTTGTGTTTATAGTATTATTAGGTTATAACAAATATGATTAATCTAAAACCATCCCTAGCCTCTTCATGCTTCCTCAGTAGTATGTTCTAATTATCTGACCAGTCTCTTCTTACTGTCTCACTTGTATCATAGAATTATCTCACCAGTCTCTTCAAGTCATCTCAAAGTCAACTTTTTCCATCACTCTCTTCAACCCTGCAGTCCAGGTTTATCACCAAAACTAGTACTACCAACACTTACCAACAGTATTTATATTACTTACTTTGTAATTTTGACATAAACATTAGATTTATTGAACCATCTCATCGTTTTCCTCCAAGCTCACTAAACTGCTTCATAAGTTTCTTTGAAACTTCCACGTATTCACCTTACTAAGCCTTATCACCAAATTCATGTACTCTTATCACAGTCTTATCAAGTTTTATTGAAGTTCTCATCAAAAATATCACCAAGTTTTGTGATTTCCTTTATCGAGCCGGCCCTTATAGCCGGCTTTATTCACCCCGTCCTGCTAATGTAACCTATATTTTACTTCGAACAACTGCATCTGAATTTTCTTAAAACTCAACTATTCAGTAGATTAAATCTAAAGCAAACCTCACAAATAAAGCTTGTAAATTGTAGTATAGCCAAAAGACTGGACTAGTTGCTATTCTTGGCCGTTACCATCTTTTATCCTATTTCCCCTTTTCATGAATCTGAAAGAAAACACCACCCAGGCTCTTCATAGATTTCCTGGAGTTAAGATTTCCTGAAGTTAGATTTCCCAGTCCTGCCTGATGATTAAGAAACATTTTTTCCTCTCAATCTTGTATTACCAAACAATAAAAACCGGGTAAATACTGCATTCCTGATCGGGTAAGTTGAAGGGTATGTCAGTTTGACCGAAATAATCACATAAAGCGGATATTGAGGATTCTGTAGATTCCGTTTTAATATGAACCGGAAAAAAATATAGAAGCTGAGTATACCTGATGGTATTTACACTACCGATATTGAAGAGTAATAATGCCATTAGTAAGCTCATTAAATCCACGTTAGCGAGACAGTTTTATAAGATTACGAATTGTATAAATATAATTTTAAATATCTAAGTATTATAATTTGCGTTGTTAGTTCAGTTGGCACACCTGCTAACCAGCTGATAAGGGCGAGCCTGTTTGAACAGGAGACATTAGCCAACAGTGTAAACATCGTCTCTCTTGCCATACATCTTAGATGATGCAAGTGCCTGTTATTTGGGTTTACACACATACTGTGCACTTATAATAACTCACACATAATAAACATTATACATTAAGTATGTACGAAAGCCTTTACACTTTGCATGTTTTGTAATATAAATTTATTAAGAACTTTTAACAAGAACTTAGTTCGTTCATTATATCCGTTTCAGACTTTTCACATGTTGAGTGGTCGCAACAAATAAATAGTATGTTTGATATTTTTATTGTGGTTTTACTTATTGTATTAATATAGTAAACATAAACTCTTGTTATCCGTAAAACGTATAACTATGTAAAATGTGCTCTCTTTATTTATACAAATTGAAATAAAAACTTTCATTTAAAATAAACGGTGTTGCATTCCTAGTACAATATATCGTGTTAGGGGTTGTGTACTATGGTGGTTTGCTTGCGTTTTGTTTTTGTTTCCAGGGGATTGAATTGGGTTTGTCACACAATATTCTTTAACAAAGGGTAATTTTTGCAGTGGAAAATGTACCATATTAATTCTCTATTAAGGAATTACCATCCTTAAACATGATTTAAAAATTTAACCAATGATAAAGTCTAAGTTATCTCTAAAACTCCGTAATCTTTAAAATTTCTGAAAGGTTGTCACATTGGCTAATCTTTATATATAAATAAGGACCAAATGTGAATCTGAACCATTCTCGAATCCCCTTAAACACACACACACACAAACTTTCATCAAAATCGGTCCAGTCGTTTAGGAGGAGTTCAGTCACATACACACGAACACAAGAAATATATATATATATATATTTTGTATATATATAATTTATATGTATATAACTATATATATATATATATATATATATAACTCCTCCTAAACGACTGGACCGATTTTGATGAAAGTTTGTGTGTGTGTTGAAGGGGATTCGAGAATGGTTCAGATTCACAATTTGGTCCAATTTAAATATTTTATTTAATTATTTTTTTCATTATAAATAATTGTTGTTGATTTTGGAGTGTTTTATATTGGATCCGAGAGACTGCGCTACGACACGTAATACAAAGCGAACTGATACGTAGCAGCTGTTAACACTTTCAGCTGAAGTTCATCAAAGAGGCAGAAACATGTGTTTACATTTAAATTTTAGTAAATATTAAATTATTGTAAAGTGCTTAATCAGTAGTGTAATGCAGATTGCAAATACGAAGTTATTTAATTTTAAATTTAGATTGCGCCAATGATCAATAATCCATCTAATACAATAGAAACGCTATTTATACTCTGTTATAACAACTACTTTATTGTATAAAGCTGTGAATGTTTGCACACAACGTAATCTAATCTGGTTATTTCCTTTAACATTGCGTATGGCCTTTTTACTGTAGTTATTTAAAATCAAATGGAGATAATACTCTTGCCCTAATACTTGAAGCATATACCCCTCATACATATTTAGTGATCGGTAAAAATATCAAAATCACTTAATCATAAAAATGTAACTTAAGTTATATTCCGAAACCAACATATGAGACAGTTGGGGAGTGAATTTAAACGACCAGAACATACCCATATTGACCGCAGCAACTTTTCAGTTGTACGATACACTTTCGTCATTGGGATAAAAAGGCTAACTTTTATTATTAATGAAGCCATCGAAGAACTTCAATAAATTATCATGGAATGTGGGAGGGAAATACTAATCGTATAAAAACTGTTTCACTTTACGACTTCAGGATCCCAAACCTCTGTTATTTAAACTTAAATCTAAAATGGATCAGGAGATTGGAATAGCTTTGAGTGACTATCGATTATCTATAGACTGTTTATTATGTCATAGAAAAAGAAAAAATTGATATAAACTGGACATTGATATAAGTCCAGTTTTTCAACAGAAAATTGCGTGCGAAGCCGTGGGTAACTTCTAGAGTTGTATAAATTTAACTTTGTCAATTTTGACTAAACTAGGTAAGAGGCACTATTGGAACAATTAACTCGTACGTTTATAATAATAGAATCCTTATAAATTGAATACCAAATTAAAATAGTGCTGCAATGTTTATAGTTTCCTGTGGTAAAACCATGCAGGTGAATCTATAAGAAACAATGTTTCAACATTACGTGTCAACTGCGGATATCAAACGAGAGACACATTTTCTTGGCCATCAGAATCAATATATTCGCCTAGCTCAACCTTCTGCTATTGCTCTAAATTTTAATATCTTCCAAGCTCAGTTTTCTTACATATACTATTTATGCCTAGTTCCTCCTCTGCTTGTTCCCATAACAAAAATTACTTATGTCACACTTGGGTGTTTCGAATGACCTTCTTTCTTCTACATTCCCTTATGGGTCCTTGAAATACCTGTCACTTAAGAGCTTTAACATTTTTTTGAATCCTGGTTTGACGATGCAGTTGTAGAACAGTTTTATTTTATCCCAAAAATAACAAGCTTTTTTTAAAGGAATTTAATACTTTATTGTGGTACTTTAATGGTTTATTGTGGCTGATTATGTTTCCAAATTGTATTGTGAATATTAGTATTTATAATAAGCTTAACGTAAGGAGAGAAATTACTTAGCTGAAAGAGGTTTCCATAGTTTTAATGAGGCCCTTAAACAGTTCATAAGGGGAAGAGCACAACGTCTCATTAGATTATATAATCTGATCAGTGGTGTCTCGTATGAATACAGTATTACACATACGATTCAGTTTTCCTTGGATAAATTATATAATTTATTTTTGATATGAATACATGAACTTGAACGTAAATAACGTGAGTAAATGTTATAATTAATATTCATTAATGAAAGATGTGATGATGGACAAGTGAACGTGGTGTTTGACCTCATCAGTCCCAATGTGTCATAGTTAAGCCCTTGAGTGCCAACGTCCCGGGCCAGTTCACAGAATCCTGGTGCTAATGGGCAGTTTAATAGGATCATCTGAACTCACTGACATCTGGAACGGATGAGATAAAGTCAGGTTTAATCGATTATTTCAGAGACAATATCATAAGATAATCTAAACATATAATTGTTAATTTAAATTAAATCTCTAAATCGAAATACTCCGTGTAATTGCTTACTATTAATTAAAGTACAAAATATAACATCTCAGTTATAATTTGACGCTAATAGGAGTAATTTTTGAGTTTTGATTAGTTTTAAAATCCGATTTTGATGCTGACACGCATTTCGTCGAATTGTACAATTCTATATGTGTGGGAAATGAATGTAGGTGAACAGAATTCCTTAATATTAGGAGTCATTTTCGGAAATATGGGGAAATATCGACTACATGTTTTTATTTTTCCGTAGCAGCCATATAACCATATTAAGCCATATGCAGTAATAACGAAGTAAGACTACAATATTAGAACAAGGTATTGGGTTGCAAAGGAACTAAATCTTAATCACAGTAACTTTATTTTTATGGAAAATAAAAATAAAATTCATAGATATACCTGGTCTTTGAGAATAAATAATTTTCATTATTTTCGATGTACTAAAAATATCACAAGGCCTTTTGGATCACACGCCACAAGATTTAGATAGGTTTCTGCTGTAGTTCTTAAGAATGGCACGTTAAAAGTTACATCAAAGAACTGCCTGCTTCCAGGAAAGATACAATAATGCATTAAAGTAATTGGATATTATTGGACCTGAAACTCTCCAATTTGTGACATCTGGAATTTCTGTCTTCTAAGAGATTCCACCGTTTGTCAAGTTCCTTGTTTAAGGATTTCTCAGACTCCAAGAGCTTTCAAACTCAAGGTGCTCCTGACCTCTGGCAGGTCCCAGGGTACAAAATCATTCGAACTAAGAGAGTTTTCGGACTCTGTTATATCTAAGTCATTAGGAGCTCCCAGCGGCTGCCAGAACGTGGCAGCATAAATACTATGGAAGTTCCCAGAGGCAGGGTGGTACACCAGGCCGGTTTCTGGTAGCACTCGGTATTTGGAACAGCAAGGTTCCATATAGCTTTCAATATCTGGGAGTTCCTAGCCTCTAATAACTACCGGGCTCCGGTATATTTCAGCCTCCAGGAGTTCCTAGGCCTGGGAATCTCTCAACCATCCCGGTCTATGTCATCTACCAGTTTACGTCAGCTCTCGAAAGTTCAAGCCTTAGACTGTTTCCAACAACATCAGTTGAACAGAGAAATCCCTCTCTTTTGAACAATTTTCGTTTTACTGCAGATATTAAAACCCGTTTTTCAGGTATGCACAATGTCATGTCACAGGAAATAAAGGATTTTAAAGGATACTATTTTAGCACCCTGCTTGTTGTTACGGGATGTAAGTACAAAAATGTAATAAAATATAAGAGCCTTACCTTTATTTTTTAAATGAAATACACGAAAAGTTATAAAAGTAATAGTAACTAGTTTAATGCTTGGTTATATATTTACATTAATATTTATATAACCTTAAATAACATCATAAAAATTAATTTGGTTTGTGGAATTTAGAACTGAAATTAATATTATTACACACCTATTGAGTAACAAAGTTATATAATTACAGAGTTATATCAAAATAGAACTGATCAGATCAAACCTTACAATAGTTCTCCTATTGACCTATTGAGGGTTTCAGACAAGCGTCTCAAGCAATTTAGTTCTCTAATAAGCCTGCAGCAAGCTTGATTGATCTAACCATTCCATTAATGAATCGGATATATGAAAATGCTTGGAAATGATATAGAACAAAAGTATACGCAAGGCCATAAAAATATAACTTTTCTACCTATTTTACAGCAAGGCCTACTGTTGTACCTTGAGTTTTTATGTAGAAATGAATAATTTTATCTCTGTCAATATTTAAAATGAAGTCGATATATGAAAACCAGTTTTAAAAGTGACTCCGATTACCTGTCAAACAAATCCCTTTAGGACATCAAATATTACTTAAATCTGTAAACAACCCTAGTATCATCAACATATACTACTAGATAATATGTGCGCTATAGTTTGGAAGTTTACTGGCTCGTATTGTAGATCATTAAAGATATAATTACACATTGTTCAATTTGGATACACCAGGACCTTTACTTCGTAAGCTAAGTATCCATGCAAACAACAGATGATGATTTTGAACAAATAATGTATAGAGTCATATCTTTGCAAGGTCAAAAACACTAAACAGCCATTTTTAAATCCAAAGCGAGGATTACGTTAGTGTTTAAATCACATAAAATTCCAGATATAATTAAGTAATTTGAAAAATTGTGTAAATCTTTCATAACAAGGACTTAATGATAACGGAAATAGCAAATTCATAAATTGGTTTATGGTATCTCTGAGTTAAAGTGTCCAAAACTGAGTTATACGATAATTATCTCGTTATCTTTGTAGTGGAAAGGAAATCCCTCACTCGTCACTAATTCTTCAACTTCCCAATATCGCAGACTGAAATGTGGCACACCTGTGCTTCCTTTTAGAGCTATTCTTTAAATAGATAAACTAAATCATTTTCATGAAGATCAAGAAAACATTTAGGGTTGAATTAGGTTGCAATCCTTGGATCCCGATATGCTATAAAAATAAAAAAAGCCAACCCAGAAGGGTGTCTATTTTTATTAACATAAACATATCTTATGACTTAAATAAAAAACTAAACATTTTGATAAAGATCAACTACCTCTAAGGAGTTGATATGGATTTGCAATTCCTTCAAAAACTATGTTTTTGTTCTTCTAACTTGTAATATCCAACAACAACAACATTTTACACACATATGCCTTATAATCTCAACAGAAAAGGAAAAGATTTTTCGTACAGATGCACATAAGGGTTTAAATAGGATTGTAACCTCTAGAAAAATTATATATTTTCCCAATTATGTCGCTGTTATTGACATGGAATTTGACATGCTGAGTTATGCTCTCAACAGATTACCGGAACCGGAAATATCTCCGACTGGAAACAGGTAACAATGGCAGGAAGTAGACTGAAGGCTTTTCAGACCTACATAAGAGTATTTCTTTACTGAAGTAGGCTTTTCAGATCTACATAAGAGTATTGTTTAACTGAAGTAGGCTTTTTAGATCTACGTAGAGGGATTTTTCGTTGTGGTAACAAGGAAAGGAAGTCATGTGAAATAACCATTCGAACTTGAAATGCTCAACTTAAATTTGATTTATTTTATATTTTGCTAGTTATATTTAACTTTTTGTGTTTCTCTAGATGTGGTTCAACCTTAGCTGATTTGCATGTGGCTAAGCTTATCAATGCACGATCCGTCTAAAACCCTTGACACCTGACACTGCAAATCCCACCATCTTCAGACGTGGTCACAAAATTTACACGTTACTGAACATCTGAGACGCCGGATGCGTCGTATTGTTCTACTTCATATGTTACACTAACCCATGTTATTACATCTTGTGAGGTGCTGAATAGTGGCACTGTATTCTGTACTTCGTTGAATACAATTACTTCCACAAAGTTTATCGCTGAATAGCAGGAGTACTACGCTGCTGGTTGCCGGTAATAATACTGCCACGCTACAAATCAATAAAAATACTTCAGTGTTGCGGATCGCAGAGGAGAATGTTGGCGCTCTGCAGCAAAACACTGTGTGATGAAGAATTAACTGTTGTTGAATAGGAATTGTGTATCATTATCGTAGCTCCCTGGTTTAACAATGTAAACCCACCATATGTATTAAACGTCAATGCTCAACTCGCGGTACATACATAATTTCTTATGGCAGTATTATTTACTTCATGCTCCTTTAAGATATTTACAAGACATACACCAATATAATTATTGTCTAACGAAACGTGTTAGTTAATAGGTTTTGTCTAACTCTTATAAAGTAATAAGCTTAAGAATTATTTTGCCATGTTTACTAAATGGATTGAACATAACTAAAATCAAATATAGAGCGAAACCACAAATTAGGTATTATAATACCTACAAAGGAAGGAATAGCCACTAAGGGAGCTTTGGTATTGACTGACTGGAGGTAGGCATACTTAGTGGTTCGGTGATTAAATATTAAACTGTAAGTTCCTTTGTTCTTAGCCTCTAATGGTTCGTCCGTGTCGGATCGGATTTACCTTTAGAAGCACCTGTCTCAACCTGTCTCGGTACCTTCACATCGAGTGGTACCATTGTATTGGTTTTCAATACCAATAATTGTCATGGGATGTTGTTTAGAAATACTATATCAAAATAATGGTACTGTAATTGACAAATCGTGCTGAGAAATTAATAACAAAATACATTATAATTTTATTCCTAAATATCTAACCTACCTATCTAGAAACGTGTATGTAATGAATGAAACTCATATACTATTAACATTTCGAAGACTGCTATCTTATACCGCTAAGTGAGCCTTAAAAAACCTGAAAAAGCCAGTGTAATAAAACATATTAGGTATCAAACAAACTATTTTGGAGTCAATGGTTCAGTGTTTTCTATGTAATCGTTTACTTAAATAATATTATTATGTATAATTATCAAGTCAATTAATGATTCTAAATCTAATATCGATTTGCAAAGGATGAGTAAGTGCAATTTATGCACTTCAATGTGTGTGTCATACTATTATATCTTACGTAAAAGTTTAAATCAAACACATTCAAAACTAATAGTGCTCAGTTTATTCACAATTAAACAACATAGATCAAAATTATAAATATAAATATATATTATCATATTAGACAAATAAAAAAAATTATGTTTAAAGACTAATCTATCATCTTCTCAATTTTTGTTTGATATAGTTTGCAATGTAGAATTTGATTTAGAAGTCCACGTCATATAAGTACATTATATATTCTGATTTTGAATATAAGATTTCCTTCTCTTCATACAAATTTTCAAAATATAAATTTAGATTTTGCATTACTGAAATCTCTACCTTGTGCTCTGCCACCAATTATAAACTTATTCCTAAATATATAACTAAAAAATTACTCAGCCGATAGAGCAAACTACACTAACTCGGTTTTTGCAATAAAGCATATAGCAATCAGCTATATAGCAATTCCACTATAGCAATATCAATTTGCCTAATGGTAAAACAATGCAAGCCGAAAGATGATTGCAAGGAGTAAAATTTTTATTGATAATACATTTTTCCCTTAGAAAATTACTAAAAATCATGTAATGTTTCATATATAAATATAAGTAATATATTATTTTATAATTAAATTGTATTATTTTAAATATATTATATTAATTAAATAAATATGTTTATAAATGAACAAGTAATAATCCGTTATTATTGTTGATGTAATTACATAATTGCTTAAATGCCTATAATTTCTGGTGAAGTGATGAACAACGTATTCTACTCTTTCTGTTTTCAGAGATATTATCTTATAGAACTATAATTTTAAAATGAAAAAGTATTTTTTTTTTCAAGAAAACCAAATTGTACCACTATGAACAGGCAATAGCCAATGGACTATATACTATACGGCCAAAAGAGCGAGATCATCCAACTTGCCTTACTCAGCAAGATAGGTAGGAAACTGACACCGTGACAACACGTAATTTATTTTTATCAAGTGGTTTTTAATCCCTGCATCTGTATAAATGGAGAGTCAATGTCATATAAAAATGAATGTGACCACCTTTCACGCTACTTGTGGCGGCTGTGTAGCCTCGACACGCACGCCTCCACTAGTACTAGTATAAGAGCAAGCCAGATCGCGTGTCACGTCGGCCACCACCGCTGCCACCAACTTTACAGAATCGAGTTGGAGCTTGGTGTGCTGTCTGACAACTCAATTTATATCGTCCATTACTCACCGTTATTAACGGTTTTTAAATAGATAAGTATCATTAGTGTTTAATCAATGTTTTGTAATGGTTTTTGGTATTTGAGTTAGGTGATGAGCCTCGAAACGGATATTTTATGTTCATTCCTTTCTTATTCAGCTGTTCACTTACCGACTCTAGCAGCATAGAAACTGACGTTAATTTTCCAGATGGGTATCGCCAAATCCTCGATATTAAAATTAAAATATAAAATTCTCTAACAAAAACAACGACCACTTAACTAATGAGTAGAATGTTATTCTGATATCAGAAGTTACTGCACTATCAGACTTACAACCGACACTGGGAGTGGGGAGTACTGGCAAGAATGAATTAATATTAATATAATTTTCATTAAAAATAAATTAGTATTCAATTTGGATAGGTAATTTAATAATTATCATAAAGAGAGTGCTTTGCGTTCGGCTGGGTTTTTGGTATAGTTTTGTTCAAAACTTGAAAATTTTTTATTTTTATTTTGACAGTTGCTACACATTTTGACACGTTTTGACATTGCTACAGTTCTAGCAATAAGTTATTCCATTTTATATGAACTGAGAGAAAGATTATATAGCAGAATGTGCACCTGATGAGACAATGAAAATGCTAATTCAACTGGACAACACTATAGTTTATATTTTGTAATATAGGCGTCTCTGATGTCGAAACGATGTAAATTATTCGTTTTGAGTTTCTTCGTCGTTGAAGTCTTTCGATATCTTAAGACGAACATGTCTCCAAAATTCAGAAGTTAGTTCTGTAACAGCATCAGATTGCAGACGCTGCATGAAGAGAGTTGAACCGGAGATAAACTCAACAATCATAGTAAATAAATCAACCCTTCCCACCATGGTTACGTTATGTGTAGAACACTCTGTATATATTTACATTAGTATCAAGTAGACAGTTTCAGCAAGAGTTGGCCCAAAATGTGTTTGATAAAAACATATTTCTTATGATTAGTTCCTTGTTCTCAGAACCGACTTAAAAATAAAATATTGGTTGTATAAAACGAACAAAGAAATTTAATGGACGAGGCGTTTGTCAAGAACATACATATGATAAAAGCAGACCCTTGAGAAATATTTGTACAAATGCTCACACATCATGTAAGTGGTTACATGAGTCAGCCTCTTAGGAGAGACAGGTTACAATTTGCAAAGTATTTTGGGTAAGCAAAATCGTTCCGTGATGAAACTGTATATTTATATTTGCATTACTTGGAAAGAGTTGAAATTCTATGCTTGCAAATGCAAAAGCCTGTCGAAAGCGTAATGGACTCTAAAAGCCGCACCACATGTAAATAATGCATTCGCTAGAACCATCTCACTCGCCTTCTCCCGAATGTTCCATATTCTTCATATACATGTAGGCGGATCAATATTTTAGACGTTCCTTCCGGTATAACGTAAATTTTTGTCACACAGTGTCACATTAAGAAAGTAGCTCGTACACGTAGATCACCTGATAATATCCTAAAGTGTACATCCAATACAAGAAAAAAAAAACACCAGTAACCGTGTACAAGAGAAAGGTTAACCTGTACCTGTTTGTTAAAAGGTTAGAATTAAATCATGTTTTAGAACCATAACCATCGATCAATTATGTTATGTGTAAAAAGAAAATTTAAATGAATAATTTATTAAATATCAAAATATATAAATTATAATAGTTACATGGTACTACTATCTTTTCTCGAATAAGCTTCATCAGGTCAATGTAACTTATTCAATAATAATTGGTGTCATAGCCTGCAGTACTCGCGGTGCCTTTGATTGTACTCCCACAAGAACAATTAGTATTTTACATGATTATAGATTATTCTGAATTTGAATGTAATTGTATTGTACCCTTTAAATATTCAATAACGAAGTTATACATATGACAATATAACTAAAAGGCTCTTGGATACGTATTTATTATTTCTTTAAAATGAGACATAAGGCTACGATCAAAAAATAAGTGCACAACGGTAAATGAGATGTAACATTGATCTTTTTGAGAAATACTCAAGGTAGTTTCACTAAAGCCGAAAATGATAAGTAATATTGTGGACCCTGGATTGTTAAGGAGGAAAAAGAATTAAATTTGGTATTCTGTATTATAAACAGACAATGTAATTTTAAATATGACAAAAATAGCATACTCGCTGCTCCAAGTTATACTATCAGTACCATTTTCTAACAGTGAAATTTGTAAAGCTTCTCTACGAGACTTCACCTATAATAACTTGCAGATTTTGATCTGTTTAAATCAACTAAACATCTAGTAACATTATTACCTTGTTTAGAATCGTTGAGCTCATTAATAATAACTTTTCTGCTAACACCAGTTTTGTCTCTACATCGAAACATACGTGATCAGAGGTTCTACAGAAAACATACCTACTTTAACAATTTACCTACTATCTCATCTATTATAGATGATAATGACAAAGAGTGAATTAATTCGTTACACTGCACCTCTAGGTAAAACGTAAATGCCATCCTAAATACAGACTTATTGAATTTTTCATCATTTGTTATGAGTTTAATAAGTGCCATTGATATTGCAAACATAACGAGAAAAATACAATATACTTTAGATTGTTACGGATATTAAGGCAATGCGAAATATTAGCAATATAAACTTGCAGTGTCTTCTGACAAAATGTTCTGTGGTTGTGTTGTATTACATTTTGATCATGATAAAATGAAATATTGAATTCATAAGTGATTTGTTTTTATTATTTGTATCCAATTTGAGAAATCTACCAATAACGAGTTTTTCATTGTAAGGTTTGTAATTAATATTTATTTAATTTAATTAATTACATTTAATTCCATACACAGCAAGGACTTTTTGTTAACAAATATATAAATAACAGAATAGATAAAATAACAATTAGATGGAAGCTTAAGTGTGAAATCTTTAGATATCAAGGAGATAAGATGGTTAGGAAGTTCTAAAATACTATTTAATATTTAATATTAACTCTGTTAGCTAAATAGGTCGTTAAGGCTACGTCTTGAAGATGTGAAATGTAGTCTCCAGAAGATTACATAAATATGTAATATTTGTGAGTCTGCTAAAAGCCAATATTATTATTACTATATAAATATTGACTTTTAGCAGACTCAAAAACATTTAATTGTAATGTGTACCTGTTGATTGTTTTTTTTTCAATAACTAATACTCTTTTAGTTACCGAATAACCGAATAAGAATCATATCGTTTAAATCTGCTTTAAAAAGCAGAAAGTTCGTCGTTTTGAGGACACCCAGAAATTAAATATTTGTAAATTCTATATCCTATAAAACACTATTTATGTTGAATTATGAAATGTATTTTTATCAAATCACGCTATGAAACGTGTTGTATTTTCATATTATCTCTTACGCTAACATACATTACTGACATTATAAATATACTAATAAGTTAAAATTAGTAGCTTTTTAATTCATAACCGAAACAACACGGTTATTTTTCAAATGATTAAGAGTGAAGATTAAGATTCTCAACCCAATCAGAAACTGTTGTTGTTATACATTATTGGATATATATTATAACCAAAGCTATAACGTATATTTCACTTTATTTTTATATTATCGTAGCTACTTATTAAACTCAAGGAAAAAAAAATGATAAATGAGATTCATTAAGTTTGTATTTAGGATTATATTTTTAAGCGTGCTATATATCTGACTCTTATTTCTTATTATCACTTATGATAGATGAGCTAGTATTGGTAAGCAAATTGTTAAAGTATGTATGTTTATTACAGAGCATCTGATCATGTATGTTCAGATGTGAAATAACTCTACATCTAAAATAACTGGACTTGGAGGAAAGGAAACGTCCAGAGCATTTTAACATGTAATTCCTTTTGTGAGGAAGGTATACTCATAAACATAGGACAAGGTAATTTCAAGGTGCTATCAATTATTTTTTAATTTAAATAAGGCAATCGTGCGTGATTTTGTAATGCTACTTAACATATCAATTTAAATATTTAAGCAACAGTTATGCCGACTATAACACGATATTCACCATATGGTGGAGGCCACCAACCAAAAGTGTTCATTTGGACGACACGAAGCATCGAGTCGTTAATATGTGAAAAAGATAACGTAGAAGTCTTTTGAACACTTATTTTTAAGCTGTTTAATATATAATTTTTTACTTATTAAAATGGAATTTAAACATTCCGAAGGTAAAAACTGTTCTGGCCCATATTACGTAATTTAAAAAAATAGGAAAAACCCTCACCAATAGAGTTGAAGATCCTGAAAGAGACTTTAAAACTCCATTTACATGTATAGGTTAAGATTCTTTCTTCCGTAGCCGGCCTTTTAAAATGTGTCCTAAGTTCATTGATGTATACGAGTTTTTTTCTATTTGTGAGTTTCCTTCTCTATATAAAACATATAAATAGGATATTTCCCTTATATTGTACATAACAATATAATGTGCGTAATTGACGTAAATACATCAAGGACAAAGTTGCCTAATTATGAGAAACGTGGTTGGACATCTACCTGTACGAGCAGAGGCCAGGATAATTGGTATACGAGTATTCTATATGCAGTACACAGGATTGTGGCCTAATCAACTCCACTGCTACTAAACCAAGTATACACTTTCATAGACGTCATATACCACTGATTTCATACACCAACCAAAACAATATTAATATTGTTTATATACGTAAAATTCCTTCCGCAAATTTATTTTAATCATAATTTTTTTAACTAGAAGTGCAGTTTTCTTTTTCCAATCATACAAAATTATTTTTAGTTTGAGAAAAATATTTTAGAACGTTATACAATGTTTATAATAACATTTCTCGATACCTACCAAAATAATACCGAAACAATCACATACTGATATATGTTTTCAGAATTAGATTGAAGAATCGTAAAGAATATAACATTGGGCTGGCTGGATTTTAAATATACATATGCTACTTAAAGTACATATAATTAATTTGTGTGCTATTTGAATATTTTTCAAACTAGTTTAGATCTAGTTATCACATATCATAAGTTTGAAAGATAACAATTGATTATATTCAATAATATAAGTGTTGAGTATGGTTAAGTCTTGGTAGATGTTACTCACCATATTTATGAAAGGAGCAACAAGCAGACGCGTAATGGATGCGCCGCGCCACGTCACGTTGTCCTCTCAAAAGTGTTTAATGTATTTCCATTTCCTCACCTCGGCGTGGAACTTTTCACTTCTTCTTATTATTCTACTAGTTTTTATGGTAAAGACGTATTTTTAAATTAATATTCAAATCAACAACTTACGGTTTTTAACCATATCTCTTACTAGTAATGTAAAAACGGGTTTGGTAGTTGACTCTAAATGTAAAGTAAAATAAATAAAGAACTTATATTTAGGGTTTCAAGTGTTCATATTGTAAAAATGTATTGCAAATACATAAAGTTATGTTTAAATTACGTGTAAAAATAATTATATAATAATAGTATAAATGTTAAACGTTATTTCAATATATTTTAAAATTTGTTGTTGACGATGGAAAGATTGTAAAGGAAAAAGGATTTTTTCTGACATTTGCGTTTTTTCTGTAATACAAAAGAAAAATCACTAACACTACGTTTCGAGAAGCACGAAAACACAGAGAAAACACGAAAAAGGGTGTAACAGAAAAGTCTAAAATTGTACATCATTGTTGGTCCGAAGACCATCATATGAATTTGGGATGAAGCCAACGTAATACTTCGCGAACTTATTTCTTTAAAAGGAAATTAATCGAGGCTTCATACATTAAATTAGCAGATCAACCAACAGTCAACCATCAGTCCAGATTAGGTAGCTTTGGTTGCCAATTCTGAAAAATTAACTAAAAAGAAATCCAAAAGTTCAGATTAGAATTTTTGTAATAAAACAATGAGGAGTTACAGTATGGCTATGTCATCTAGCGTGAGCCAATAATAAAAAAGCCCACTCCTGTTTTCTCATTTTTGCCGTTTACTTTTGATTGCTATTTATTGTTTTCTGGTCAGATGTAGGTTGTTTGTTAGCGAATGCAGACCTATTGTGACCTGTATTCTGTAGTTCAGTTTTAATAATTAGTGTTGTGCTTTGTTTTTTTATTAAGCGCATGTTTTAGAGTTAGGTAACTTGACACACAACGTGGTGGTTGTTATTCCTGACTTAAACGTATCACAACGCTCTAGTATGATTGGTTTATTTTAACCTAGTTTGTTATTATTTGTAAGGTTAGTTATTTACCTAAAGAAGAGATCAGATTGCAAATCTCGAAATGTAGTGTCCCTTTTTGTATCATTGAACGATGGAAAATGTCAGGAAAAAATCCTGCTTTGTTCATATTTCAAAAAGGATACAGGCAAAACAGTTTTTAAACTATCACACTTAAGATCTTCACTTTTTTCTGAAAGATTAAAACTCTATATAAATTTAAAAAAAAAAAAAAAAAAAAAAACAAACAAACAAATACCCAACATGCAGCAGTATTTTATATTATTTTAATATAAATATTTGGAGAATTCTCTGTCCAGAAAGCCACCATAATTAGTCTTTCAAAAATATCTCAAAAGTATAATATTACTTTGTTCAGTTGTCTTGTAATACTCCAAATATTTTGTATATTTATCGTGAATATTAGTACAGGTATGATTTTATTTTTAGAATAAGGGACTAGCCATAAGGAATATTGTTGTATCAAGAAATATATACAGAGTGTTCAACACACAACCTAGCCATGGTGGAAAGGGTGGTTTTAATATGAGTCTTTGGTTTACATCCAGTTCACATTCCTTTTAATGCAGCGTCTGGAATCTGACTATGTCACTGACTTGGGTTCTGAAGCCATATTTGTCGCAATAGATCGAAAAACGTTGACAACGTAGCAGCTCAAAACTTAGAATTTAATCGTTTCGATATCAGAGACATCTAGATTACAAAATATAAAAGTATAATCCACATCTCATCAGGTGCGCAAATGTGAGAAAGGTTCAAATTATAAAGCGTTATGTTTTTTCTCTTAGGTCAAATCAAATAAACAGTGGATTGCCAAAACACTAAAAAATGTGTAGCGATCATTGAACATTGAAAACTATATCTAACCCCCAGCCAAACCCAAAGCACTCCTATACATTGCACATCCATTCTTGCCAGTACTTACCACTTCTAATATTGGTTGTAAGTCTTCTAGTTGTGCAGACACTTATATCAGAATAAGATTCCGCTCAATGTTATTTCTTAATTTCAATACGCATATGGAAAATTAACATCAGTTTCTATGCTGCTAGAGTCGGTAAGTGAACAGCTGAATAAGAACGGAATGAGCATAAAATGTTCGTTTTGAGGGTCATTACAGTCAAACAACAAAAGACCATTAAAAAAATTGATTAAACACTAATGATACTTACCTATTTAAAAAATGTTAATAACGGTGAGTAATGGGCGATACAAAGTGAGTTGTTAGACAGCACAGCAAGCTGCAACTCAATTCTGTAAAGTTGGTGGCAGCGGTGGTGGCCGACGCGACACGCGATCTGGCTTCCTCTTATACTCGTACTAGTGGAGGCGTGCGTGTCGAGGCTACACAGCCGCCACAAGTAGCGTGAAAGGTGGTCACATTCATTTTTATTTGACCTTGACTCTCCATTTATACAGAAGCAGGGATTTAAACAAACACAATATTTACTGCATTGAGTACTCACAGTTTATAGTATGCTCGTTGTCACCGAAAATAAAGCTTTATATTTTTATCTAACTATTCGATAAAGGTGAATTGCGTGTTGTGACGGTCCAAGTCGTCTACCTATCTAACTGAGTACGGTGAGCTAGATAATCTAGACAATCTATCTGTTAGCCCGCATAGTATAGCCCATGTTCTGCTGCCTGTCTATAGTGGTCCTATTTAGTTTCGTTGGAAAAAAAATTCTTTTTCACTTTAAATTAATAGTTTTGTAAGATAATTTCTCTGAAACAGTGTGAGTGGAAAATATTGCTCGTCATTCCACTAGGACTTATAGGCATTTAGATCATTATTTAATTAGTTAAAAAAAAAAAACTTATTATGCCTTGTTCATTTATGAAATAATATATTTATTTAACACAATACAAATAATTGATTTTTAGTAACTTTTCTTAAGTAAATGAATTCCTTATGAATAAAATAAAAAATTTGCTCCTTGAGCCTATATTTCATGTAAACACTGTAATAAAGTCGTATACTTATTTTCAATAAAAATTATCCTTGAAATTTATTGTATAAATCGTGATCGTAAGTTTTAATGTTTTTAACTTTTAAGTAAGATATAGTAGTAGGATACACACATTTCGGTAAGTTACTGCAACTGCATAAACTGCATTACACCCATCCTTTGCAAATCGATTAAGATTTTGAATCATTAATTGACTTGATAATTGTACATGAGAATATTATTTAAATACATGATTACATAAAAACTGAACCATATACTCTAAAACAGTTTGTTTGAGGCTTAATGTGTTTTATTAAACTAACCTCTTTTGGGGTTTTTAAGGCTCAATTAACCCTACAAGATAAGCAGTCTTTGAAATGTTAATAGATTTAGTTTCATTCATTACAAACACGTTTATAGATAGGTACGTTTTATATATATATATATATATATATATATAGATATATATATATATATATATAGGAATAAGTTTATAAAGTATTTTAGATATTTTAGGTATTGTGTTAGATATATAGGAATAAGTTTATAAAGTATTTCGCTATTCAATTTCTCAGCACGATTTGTATTACAGTACCGTTATTTTTTCTATTTAAAAACAATATGTATAACACAATATGTATAAACCTTTTAAAACTTTTTTAAACTTTTATTTTCATATTACCTGAAAGTACCTGAAGATGAATTCCCAGAATTCTAAATGTACATAGTATAAAAATAAAAGTTTAAAAAAGTGTTAAAAGGTTTATACATATTGTGTTATACATATTTATCATACACTTTTCGAGGCTACATCTCTAATAAAAGCAATATTCCATGACTATTATTGGTATTGAAAACCAATCAATACCCTTCGATGTGAAGGTACCGAGACAGGTTGAGACAGGTGCTTCTAAAGGTAAATCCGATCCGACACGGACGAACCATTAGAGGCTAGGAACAAAGGAACTTACAGTTTAATATTTAACCACCGAACCACTAAGTATGCCTACCTCCAGTCAGTCTACCAAAGCTCCCTTAGTGGCTATTACTTCCTTTATAGGTATAATACTACCTAATTTGTGGTCTCGCTCTATACTTGTTTTTAGTTATTTTCCGTCCATTTAGCATTACCAAATAATTCTTAAGCTTTTTAGCGTAAAAAGTGGACAAAATCTGTTGATTAATACGTTTCAACAACAAAAAACCATTAACAACAAAAACAAACAGGCTAATAAACACGTAAATAAAACGTTACTTGTATCTTACGGACGTATTATTGAACTAGCACTTACGATCGAACAATCGCACTATTCCGACAGTAATTATTGATCTTCTTATAGTGTTTATTCGATAATAGATCCATAAGATACAAGTAACGCTTCATTTACCTGTTTATTGCCAATAACTACAGTGAGAACATCTAGTATGAGGAGGTTAATTAACTGTATTACACCGTTGGCTTCTGGCAAGGTTTACCTGAGAGTACACTATTCGTCAACCACCACCGATGGCCTTTTAGTTAGTAATTGGACTCATAATACATGTTAGTTTCAGTTCTACTATACAAAATAAATAATTTTGATTAATTCTTTTCCAATAATTGTTCATTTAGGACAGTGATTTAATTGTGATTGAGGTAGACATTGAGTCTCTTCATAACACTAGTTAGGTTATTTTTTTGTGTGACATAAATAGCCCCAATACGGAATAATCGAAGGAAAAAATTGAAGACCCAAGGGTGTGAGGTTAGCGAGCTCGTCTCGTCTACTAGTTGTTTTTATTGGATAATTTCCTACTAAAATTAAAATTCCCTCTTCAACAAAATTTCCATATTGGTTTACATGTTCTTCAACGTAAAAGGTAAATAAGAACTTATACTGTCAGGTGCTAATGTTAAATTAAATGTGTACAATATCTCCATCATGTAAACTGAAACTACCACCTCATTCAACACACAATAATGTTTATCTAAGATTAAATTGAAATAAATTTCAGATTATGTTACATTTGGTCTATTATAATATAAAAATACGTACAATGATAACATAACAACAAAGAAAACAATGTAATAGATAAAAATTGATAAAAATTAAAGAATTAATTGATTTCGCTTTAATTAAATTTTAGATGAATTAGTAAACTGCACATTATTGAATGCACGTGTGATTGGTAAATTAATATCATGTGGATTTTGTAGAGCTGTTTAATAAATTACATTTCGCTGTACCAAACAAGTATTGTTCCATGTAAAGTTTAGTAATGGAATTGATGAAAAACAGTATTTTAATTACCCTACAATGGGAAGTTTCTTTGACATAACAATTAAATATATAAGTATTTCTTTATATTGTTATCAATTATTATGGTTTTGCTTTATAATTATTGCTGCAGAGTGTTTGTGGAATTATTTGCGATATTCAGTGTAGTTATAAATTACAGTTAAGCCTTTATAAATATGCAAGTGAAATAATTATAATGTATATTTAATAATTCATGCATCTAAAGTTTTCATTGTTACAAGAATGCTTTTCTTTCCACATGTTTATAGCAATATGTTATGCTCTGTAATATCTTAAATATTAGATGTGTAATCATTTATAATATTTAATTTATTAAATCAACGCTAGTTACCATAATGATACGATCGACTTTTTGAGATTCAATGTTTATTGAAATTAAATAAGGCTATTGCCATTAATACAAATTTAATGTAAATAAAAGTCATTTGACAGGTATTTGGTCTTCCGATCATATGTTAGTTTGGTTATTTAAACGCATATGTGACAGATACGGCCAAATACAAAATAATTGAATCGTAAAAAGTAAGGGTTCTGTGGTGTAATGGTAGCACATTCACCCGGCAAGTGAGAGATCCGGGTTCGAGTCCCGGCGGAGCAAGTACTGTTTGCGATTCAATGTTATTTGCATAAATAAGGCTATTGCCATTTATGCAAATTTAATGTATTTATATACATATATATATATTTTATTTGTAATAAAACATTTTTATGAATATTCTAATATATTTAATTATTTTAATGTGAAACATAAAGCCGTAGTGTTAGTCTGTGTATTTAGTAAAAAAATATATCCAGTTCTGAATTAAGTGCGCCTTTTTCTTCCATAGCCAACCTTTCAAAATGTGTTTTAAGTCTGCACTGATATAAACACGTCATGAGCACGTTACGCAATATTTTCAGCAATTGCCACTCATGAAACTTCATCAACTACGTAAATTCCACATACTTTATATTCTACATTTAATTATCAAAACCAAATAGCCTGTTTATCTGTCTGATCTTTTCAACTTTTTCTATGATATTAGTCAAAGACCTGCAATATGGGGAGCCACATTACTATCAATTCCAATTCATCATTCAACAATTTTTAATAAGTCCTTTACTGTTTAGGCTTGTCGCCTTTGGAACGCTCTCCTCGATGACATCTGATGTATTGAGGACCGCTCGCGCTTCGGGGCGGGGGTTAGGGGCTTGCTGCTGGGCGGCTTGTGGGGGTGACGGGGTGGTGCTGCTTGTGGCGGTCATGTGGTCAATCGGTGTGTTAGAGCGATTGAATATTTCTTGCTTCTTGATCTTAATTTATCATTAAATGTGTAAAGTTTTTCTTTTGTATTTTAAGTATTCATTGAAATATATAGATTTTTACTTTAAGATAATTTAATTTTGTATAGGTTAAGCATTTTTGTTTTTTATATTTAAAGCATAAGTTAATAATTTACCGCAATTGTATTAAAATATTGTAAATTTTCTGTACAAAGTATGAGGTTGAGTGGTAGAGAGGGCTTAATAGCCCTAACTCCGCCTCTTTAATAAAGGAATTTTTCATTTCATTTGATATAAAAGAATTTTCTTGATATGGGACCTTCCCTCTCTATACGTAACATATAATTAAAATATTGTTATGATACTGTACCTAACAACATACATGTGCAACATACTATTATTAACGTAATATGCATGAAGAACAAAGTTGCCTAATTATAAGAAAAATGGTCGGACATCTACCTGTACGAGCAGAGGCCCGGATAATTGGTATACGAGTATTCTATATGCAGTACACAGGATTGTGGCCTAATCATCTCCACTGCTACTAAATCAAGTATACACTTTCATAGACGACATATACCACTGCTTTCTTACACCAACCAAAATAATGTTAATATTTTATTATTAGTTTATGTCCGTAAAGTTTTTCCGCAATTTATTGTCATCATAAGATGTTTTAACTAGAAGTGCAATTATTATATTCCAACCAAGGGAAATTATTTTTAGTTTGAGAGACACATTTTGCACAGTTTAAAATATTAAGAATTTAAGCGTTGAGTATGTTAACGTCTTGGTAGATGTTACTAACCTCGTATTTATGAAAGGAGCAACAAGCAGACGCGTAATGGATGCGCCGCGCCACGACACGTTGTCCTCTCAAAAGTGTTTAATGCATTTCCATTTCCTCACCTCGGCGAGGAACTCTGTTCACTTCTTCTTATTATTCTACTAGTTTTTATGGTAAAGACGTATTTTTAAACTAGTATTCAAATCAACAACTTACGGTTATTAACCGCATCTCTTGCTAGGAAAGTTAAAATATATTTGCTAGTTGACTCTGAATGTTAAGTTAAATAAATTAAGTACATATACTTAGTTTTTTAATTGTTACATATAGCAAAACTGTATTATGTTTAAAACTACGTGATAAATAATTATACAATTTTAGCATAAATATTAACTCATTATGAAAAATGCAACATCCTTTAAAAAGGATACAAGTAAAAATTTCTGAAATACCAGACTTAGAAACTCAACTTTTATCTGAAAGATCAAAACTATATAAATAAAATAAATAATGACCCAACATGGATCAGTAAATTATATATTATTTTATGCACATGGGAGCACTCTCTGTCCTAAAAGCTACCATAAATAGTCTTAGTAAATATCAGCAATTTTAAAAAGTTATCAAGTGATTGTCCAAATATAGTGTATATTCATGAGTACGCAATTTTATACATATCATATAACACATAGTATTGATTTAATAAGTTTAAAGTAGTAAATGATTATAAACTTAATTTTCAAAACTTTAGGATTTAAAACATTGCTATAAACGTGTGAGAAGCAAATCATTCTTGGACCAGTTAAAATGCAGATATATGAATGATCAAATAATATACATTATGCTTATTTAACTTGTAAGTTTATAAAGGCTTAACTATAATTTATAACTATACTGAACATCGCAAATAATTATAATACAAAAACAACATTAATACTAATTCTATATTTCATTTTTTTGTAAATATACTTCCTATTATAGTAGTAGAAATAATTTTGTTCATCAATTCCATTAATCAAGCTTACAAGGGACAATATTTGTCTGGTTCAGGAAAATGTAGTTTATTAAACAGCTCTACAAAATCCATATAATTTTAATTTGCCAAGCACGCCTGCATTCAATAATGTGTTGCTTGTCAGTTAATCTAAAATATACTTAAATCGGAATAAATAAATCATGTAATTTTGAATAAGTTTGGAACAGGCCCATTGTTTAATTTCTTCTAATTCATAATTTTTGTAATGGAATAGACAATATGTACACAAGTAAACGAAACGTAACTTGTATATTATGATCGTATTATTGAACTTGCACTTTAAGGAGATTATTAATGACTGGTGGATTAGTACGATTAGTTAATTAACGTCAAGTGCTAGGTAGTCTCTCATGTTACTTCCAATAACAAGTAAAGCTTTTCTTGTATATTATGGACGTATTATCAAACTAGCACACACACTCTCTCTCTCTCTCTCTCTCTCTCTCTCTCTCTCTCTCTCTCTCTCTCTCTCTCTCTCCCTCTACCTCCCCCTCCTTCCCCCCTCTATCTCTCTATCTCTATCTCCCTCCCGCTCTCTCCCCTCTACTACTTATTTTACTGGTGCTTTAGTCAGGTAATTAATTGAGTGCGGATTTTAACGCTTATATATGTGGAGCGAGATGATAGGTATATATACTTTTTTGCCCTTTCTTTGAACTAATTTTGTGGTTATGCTGACAAAAAGAACACTCAGATTCTGAGAATCAATAATATTAACCTCGTCACACATCAGGGTTTAAATACCGCATAATACTGTCTTACCAATATCTCTTATGTAGGAAAATTACTTCGAGTATTGTCGATTTTTATAAAGGATGGGTTTTCTATGAAGTTGAAAGAAAATTCACAACAAAAAATGCTTGTAAATAACGTAAACTATAGATTAACTGATTGGCAATAGTCTATGCATTGACTAATATTTTGGAATGCTATATTCTCATTGATTATATTTCGGGCCTCCTTATGAGAAGGGTTTGTAATTCCCATAATCCAGTGACGTCACTGATGACAAACATATTGAAAAATTTATCTTTTTAAATACTGTGCGTCTCTATAAAATTTTTCATCGAAGAAAATGTTATTAATTGTTTATTTAATTATTAAATCTGAGAGCGTTAATGCTTTCATATATACGTAAAAGGAGAACAGCTTTTCTATTTTTAGTAATAATTTTAAATTTTCACCAACTCTACTTAAACTTTGTATTGAACTATGAGCACAAATGGCGAGGGTCGATAGAACAATTACCGGTTGATCGTCTTATCCCATCAGTCAAGCGGTGGATAATTAAGCGCTTTCGTGAGCTGATTGTTATAACTTTCAATGACCAGAGTGGGCTCTGGGTGAGGAGACTGTACAACAGTAAAATTAGCAACTTGTAGTTATAACCATGGTCACTACATACTGCTAATGGCTCAACAATGTATCGCTTGGTGTAGTTTCTACTAGTACATTCATGTTCCTGATTGTTAATCAATTAGTTAATGAGCATATTTTCATTACAACTTATCATACTTCAAAAATATAAATTTTAATACTATAATTTATGTATAATATAGGTATGTATGTGTGCACAAAATGTTTATGCGAAATGGATTTTGAAATTAATCGGAAACATTTTGCATAAACTTTTACAGTTTCGGGCCATATAAATCTTTTTATCTGATTATTTACCTCAGGAATTAAACTCAAAAGTTTAAGTTATATTACGAAGAAAATGTAAAACTTTGACATATAGACAATCATCTTGGACAAAAAACTTTGCAGAAACAAAATAGTTTAAAAACGCTACTGGTATCTCAGCAGTTAGCGTCTCACACAAAGGCTCGGGATCGAATCCTTGTTTGAGCACATTTTCGCTCTCTAACAAAATAATCATCTGGTCCTAGTCTGAAGTAGTGTGATAAACTGTATCAATGTAGAGTTTTAGATGATAAAAGGAAACAATTAAATAGAGTACGAGTCTATTAGTATATGTAGAGTATATAGTCTATAGTATAGAGTGTATAGTCTATAGTATATGTAGAGCGCAATAATATGTCATCTTCAGTAAATCATCAACACATGTTAAGTTAATTTGTGAGAGTCCTTGGTTTCACAAAAAGCTTGAGCATTATATGAGTTTAATGTGATTAACTTGATGTCATGGTGGATTCCTAAAATAATAAAAGCATGACTATAGACTGAAATTATGAAAATCAGAGTGTGAACGTCTCTAGAAAATTCAAAATTAAGGATCAGGTACTGAAAAACTGCATGGACGACACTGAGGCCAATTCTTGGGACGGACGTTGCTGAATGAAACAACGCAACGACTGTTATTGCCGAGATATTATCAATATTAAGGATAAGTGGAGGGTGTCTAAAAGTATGTGAAGCCGAGTCTACACTAGAAACAATCTTCACACATCCTGACAGTGACCTAAAATCATCGGCTTAGGCGACTTGCTTGTGCACGTCGAAATCTAGGAGAAGGAGAAATTCTGATCTTTTATTAAATTTTTCACATCACAGTTTTAGTGATTTTTTGTTGTAAGTTTGTTGATCCTAACCAATGTTCACACGTGGCCAGGATGATATGAGCCAACTCATAGTCTTTTTGTGTCAACCGCCCCAGAAATTGGGGTTACACGAGCATATTCTTCTGTAGCAGGTGCAATGGAGTTTACCCTGCGTTTGTGAAATCGGGCTAAAAACGAACATAATTTTCGTATTTACGAAAGGATCATTTGTGTCATAATTATAAAAATCTGAAATGTTGTTGTTTACAACCAAACATTGGTTTTGATGCTATTAACAGCGTACATGTTTTCGAAGCTAGAGTCAGTGGAAATAATCGGAATTTTTAATTTTCAACTATTATATTTCATTCATTCAAAAAGAGCTAGCCTCTGAGAACACCCGTCTCTAGAAGTTCTAAACCTCTAAAGATGAAAACTATGAAAATTCAAGGCCACTATAAATATCAAAACCCTAGGAGGTTAATGCCTCCTTATAGAATTTCCTGGGATAGGCACCAAACATTTTTTGGTTTTTGGAAGTTTTTAGTCTCTAGACGCATTTGATGTTACTATGGATTTATGTTTTAAGCTTTGAATTGTTTTAAATACAATATACTTTATTAAAGCTTTTAAAATTGTTAGTGTTATAGGTGAAGTGAATTTATCATTTTAACAGTAATTTAATTAAAAACAGTATCGTATAACAACTATTAACTTGAAGTTTGAAATCAGTATTTTAAAGCTGCATTCATTTCGTTAATTAAAAAAAAATTTCCATGGTATGGTTTTAATAGTTCTAAATAGTAGCGTACCAACTAAAAGTTTTCCGGAACTTGTTCCGAGTTCTCAACATAGAATAAGCTTCTTATATTGTCGCATTAGTATGACAAAATTTCGTAAGAGAAGTAGGAAGCTATAGTAATAAAGTTTAAAGTTATAGTTACCTAATGCTTCTGAAATTAGTTTAAGATTCTTCCACAAAGAGAATAATACCTTCGTTGAGGTCTGAGAAGTAATATTGCTGTTCTATTTTGTACGTTCGCGTATTAGTCATGAAAAATGGAATGATTAAATTTTAAGATTATTTCGAGGTTTCTCAAAAATTCGTATGCTTATGTATAGTTTTAGTAATATTAGATAGTTTATATAACTTCACTTCATTAGGTAGTCAAGTAGTGGGCGCAAATCTGAGCCTTTAACATTAAAATAAAGTTTAAAACCGTGTTATAAATAGGAACTCGTCTCTAATACATACATGTTTTACTTCAGATATCTAGATGGTAGTGTCGCTAATAAACTGTTATAATATGATATGTTAATACTAATAGCTGTTAATTTATATTAAAATTTAAAACTGTGTTATAAATAGGAACTCGTCTCTAATGCATACATGTTTGACTTCAGATATCTAGATGGTAGTGTCGCTAATAAACTGTTATAATATGATATGTTAATACTAATAGCTGTTAATTTATATTAAAATTTAAAACTGTGTTATAAATAGGAACTCGTCTCTAATGCATACATGTTTGACTTCAGATATCTAGATGGTAGTGTCGCTAATAAACTGTTATAATATGATATGTTAATACTAATAGCTGTTAATTTATATTAAAATTGAAGTTTCTTATGGGAAAATCCTTATATTTAAATTATTCTTAGATTTAGGCATACCATATAAATTCTCATTTCTTATATAAGTTTTATGAACCAGTCAGACAATTATGAAAAAGATTTAGAATCATTAATCTTAAATTTTTTGAAGATAAAATATCTTCGTCTTCTTTGACTACTTTAGTTTCCCTTCTGACCTCCTGATAGGTGAGGAGGGGGAAGGAGTGGGCCAGATACTGGGAGGTGATTAATCAGTCTATTCTGTAACAAACATATATTTTGAACGCCTGATACATTTTTTAAATATAGGCTATCGGTCTTACTATTTTATACATCTAAATTTCCTTAAAGCGAGTGTTCTAAACACAAATTTTCAAATATCAAAGTCCTCTGTTGTGGTGTATTAATAGATATAGAACAAAACAACCCAGCATTTCGGTGCAAACCGAAAGCCCAATCTGTATTCGTTTCTTTACGGTGAAACGTTTTCAAAATTTCAAACTAATTATTTAAATGTAATTATTATTTAAATACTAATAATACAAATAAATCTTCAGACTACGTAGCGGCACTTTGAATATAAAAACACGAGACAAAAGTTTCATAAACGCTGGTTAACTCCCACATGACAAACTAATTTGTAGGGGGAGGATTAGCATTGTTAATGAGAATCCGTACTTACAGTTTGCTTTTTGTGAATGTGAGATATCAAATTTTGAGGTAAATATACGAACATATTATAATGAGAAATAACACAACAGTATATGCCAATGTGCTTGGATTTGGCCCTTTATACCGTTGTATCATGAAGGGAGTTCCCTTTAAAATTTTGGGTACCCTCCTGCGGGAACATCCTCTTTAAATTATGCATGGTAGTGACAATCATACAATTCGTGGGTTTAGTTACTGCAGAACGAAAAGGTCATTCGGTTGTTCTCCTTGTTTAAGTAAACATACGTTGAAAATAGGTAATTAATGTATACTAGTTTTCCAACCACATTTATTGGCATTTGTTAATTGGATTATAGCGGTAGTTGATGGCCCCCAAAAATTTTATTGCTATTGGCAATATAAACATCAAAATACTAGAAGAAAATTCTAATTGAACCGTAAGTTATCGATTAACGTTTGGTTATCATAATTTTAGTATTACCATTAAGTTATTTTTAATAGTTTAAGCTTTATTTGTAAAGTTTTGAAAACGGTAGCTAAAATATCGTAACACAACTATAATCAACAATTCTATTAGTTTAACTGTTGTTTTATTTGAATTTAGTTACCAGTAATCCACCAAAACTAACAAACATACTAAAGAATTTGAAAGAGATTAAAGTTGCTTTTCAACCACTCTTTATTATTTAAAACTGTAATAACGTACACCTTGCCTGTTTACTATTTAAACTCTAGTTTCCTGTGGAAAATGCACGTAATCAAATGGGACATATCAGAAACCATTTTTGAGGTCGTTAATTATACAAGATCTGCCTTGATTACACGGCAAGAGCATTTGTTGAAACCGCTTGGTGCTTAAAAATCGCTTAATATTTACGATATTGTCTCTTTAATTAATAAAATAGGCTAAATCTAATTGATGACGTATCAGTTTTGTAAAATAACATGGCTAATTAATTTTATAATCTGTAGGTTTAGTTATAAATTTGCCAAAAACTATAAATTTGCCAAAAACTCTTCTAATTTAAGAGGCCAATGAATATTATTATTTTAACAAAAGTAATTATTTATGTAAGTTATTATAACCGAATATATCGAACATAGGAGCAGTAGTTAGTGCTATGATGCAAAAAGAAAGAGAGATCAAAAAGTTCAAACTATAATAGACACATAATTTTGTCGGTCACAAGAAGCAAACTAACATTAAATCGAGTATGTAGTAGTAATAATAAATGTAGAAGAGGAGCAAGCAAGGAATTTTTTACATCATGTCACGTGATTCGAAGCAATGCTTGAGATTAAAGCTAGCAGAGGTGCCTCCTATTTTTATGTATATACATGTCACCCAATAATCAATGTAATATAAATTTAATTAATAAAGTAGTATAGTGTGCAATAAAGCAGAAAATGTATTATAAAGTTGCTTTGTATCTATATAAGATTAATTTTGTAAATACGCAATACTATGTTGAATTAAAAAAGGACTGATTATGACTCATCGCTATATTAATATAATAGAACTTAATTTAAAACTGTAGCTAGCGTTCCCAAACCAAAACTTTTATAATGCAGTCACCATAGAGTTGATAAAGGGAGAAGTAATAAACTGTGTTTCAATCCGACAGCCAACAAGATTAGCTGTTGATTACTGTGATTGGCTCGGCTAATATTGATTTTAATCATGTTATTAATCTTCAATTATTGTTGGTTTGTACGACCAGTTAAATTGAAAGTAATAGAGTGTTTATACTCGTTATAATAGATTTTTTAATTAATAAAATCATAACACAAAAACTGCCCTTATATAGTATTTTAAGCTTCGTCCAAAAAATCAATAATAATTTGTAATAAACGATTTTAAAATTTTTCTTTGTGAGATTTATGGCAACATAATGTAAATGTACAGGTTAAGATTTAAACTATCTAAGACAGAATGATTTTCATAAAACTACCGTATTTTCATATTTCAAACAAATACAAATTTTACTAAACTTCAATGTTTAATAATGAAAAAAGAACTTCAATTCACTGTAAAACTTCATATTTCGAATTTTAAACACGTTTTATAGTAATGTTTCATGGTTTCATAAAATTTAATAGTTTGCAATTTTACAGTAAATTGGAAACTTAAATACTAGATTTAAGTTTTCCGATTTTATTATACTATATATAAAACCTGTTTTATACAACCTAATGAAATAATTTACAAATTAACCGTTACAGAAGCATCCTTATACATATATAATTCGATAGATACACGAATACACGATGTATTTTCTGAGTATAAAATAAGTAACGAAAAATATTAATTGTGATAAAACCATCAAAGGCTTTAAAAGTTTGAATTTAAACGTTAAAATCAAACACCATAAACCATGCTGAAATTACCATATATTAAGTTTTACAATGAACTGGAGTTTTTTTTTACTATTAAACATTGAAATTTTGTAAAATCTGTATTTATTAGAAGTATGAAATGCGTTAATTTTATGAAAATCATTCTGGGTTAGATAGTGTAATAAAGCATGTAATTATAATTTTAATTGGTCAGAAAGAGCTTGAGGGAAGACCGAGGTGTTTAAGGATTTGTGCTTTTCATGTTCAAATTAAGCACAACTCTAATTATTAATAACAAAATTAGCCGTATTATACTGCAACGAACTGGACAATATTTAGGATCTGATACATTTACATCATGCCATGTTTGAGCTGCGACATAAATTATTATTTACTGATCTAAAATTTGTTCTCAGGTAAAGCGTCCCAAAATAATACTGAGACTTTTACAGCTGCCCTTATATGTACATGCTAACTTAGTAGTTGGATGTAAACAGGGGTATCCACTAACGGTGTTGACAGTAAGGTATTGGTCGCCTTATCGGACGCTATACGTCAGCCCATAAACCGTTCCCTCAGCCATTTATCTCCGAGGGACCGCTAGACCCACATAAAGTTAGACCCCCAGAGAGAGCCGAAATGTATATTACTTTGTTCAATATTCATTTATTTTGGGAAAAGCTTGAGAAGCTGCAATGACCTTGATAGCTGTTGTTCATAAATTATATATATGTTGTGTGTTTTTTTCCATAATTAAACATAAAGATTTTCTAATCGATTTTTTCATTTTTTTACATACGTACTAGGAATGTTCAGTTTAAAGTATACAAAAATGGGATTCTTGCTTAATATCTTGTAGTAGATTAATTTTGACCTATATAAGTGCTAACACATACATATGTACACCCCAATATGCAATACTTTTAGTTAATACGTTCGTTAATAGACCTTAGCTGTTTTAATGATCTCTTATATAATACGTATGCTTCTATCAAACACTGAAAGCATTGTTATAACTAACAAATTCATTGAGTTTAAAAAGAATAATATCTCAACAGGAAACAAGGTCTTGTAAGATTGGAATGATGAAGTGCGGGGGAAAGTTTGTGTGTTGGGGTGACGAATCACTTCATATTTCTTTGTGCACATGAATTGTTCAGTGTCTGCCATCCCTGTGAATGTTGATAATTGCAACATCAATCTACTACTTCACTGGCTGAGTGGTTGCACGAGTTCTGATATTGAATATATCTTAATGATTCGTTACTGTAAAGTTTGCTGATCGTAGGAAGGAGTGAATATCATCTTGTCAAACTTATACAACAGATGAACATAATATTGAAAATACAACAGTTATCAGTATGCCAATAGCGATTAAGTCCGGTGACCAAGGTGTTGGAGTAAACCAGGATTTTTTCTTTTTCAAAATTTGAACAAATGGGTATGGATGGCAACGTACATCTAATTGAAATCATGCATTTCTCTTACTATCGGAATAATCATGCCAATTTAAGTTCAAATGATTCTATCAACGGTGTCATTAATGTGATGAGGCAGTAACTTTCGCCCAATAAGTTTGTCATCCTGAGTTTTTTACCAACAGTCTTATAAAAATGGCGCTAACAGCACCATATGTCAATATCACTGTACTGGAAAACCTCGTGTATCCAAAATATTCCTCAGGAAGGCAGTAAATTAGACTTATATATAATTCTCCCTACCATGAAAAAGTCGTACAAAGATCTATGCTCCACTTACAACAAATGCCATATCGATGAATATTTATGTATTGTTCTAATGTGGAATCACCAACTGAATATAGAAACCCTCATCAAGATCAATGAACTAAAACCTCACAAGCTTCTCAGTCCTTCACTTATCTTGAAGCACATAAAATGACTATAACCTTTAAATTGCAGTACTGTTACACAGTTTCCAGTAGTGTCTGACATAGTATGAGTCCATCGCTCACCGGATAAAATACTTTCTACTTCTGGTGATTTACCGTTCAAAGAATCGTATACAACTCGATGTATATGTGGATTATCGTGGAAGTTTTGAATGGTACGAGGTGAATGAATAATTAACTCCTTACACACTAAAAGCAAAGTTATATTATTATTTTGTCTAGTGTTACGGTCTTTCCCGAATGTGTTTAGTACAATTCAAATTGTGTTTACATTTGAGCTTAATTATCCCTAGTGCACATTGCACTAACAAACAAGATATATTTAAACACAAATATTATGATATAAACAAATTCACCTTCCCAGTATTAATGTAATGACATATTACTAAAAACAGCATAATATTAATAGGTACTACAGAATTATTCGTGGAACGCCCGCAACGGAGTTAGCTGACAATTCATCAAAGATTACACTGGCTTGCTTTGTACAGACATTCAAATATTATCGCAATAAACAATTATTTACAATCAAGAGGTGACGTCCATTTATCAGTTGATGACAAAACATATCATCCGTCCAATCACAAAATGGCTGCATTTAACGCAATGATTAATCATCTGTGCCAGTGTCACTAGATGACCATGGCATAAAAATATATACGATTGTCGATTTACTAATGAATAATCTAATTAAATTAATAACAAATCCTAACAAATAAAACTAATTATTCAATTAGGCAAAACCTTTTGCGGTTATTTCGACCTAGACCTATTTTTATTTAGAATAGAGTATTATAATTTTTTCGTAAATAAACATATTGAATTTAACATGAACAATAATTATAGTTAAAATAATATTTCCCAGAAGAGCATTGAATGCACAGCAATAGTACAAATCCGTGCCTATATAATCAAACACTTTCGTTTTCTGTATTTTGATTTATTTTAGTTTTTTACCTGTCTGTTTATCTTACTAGGACACTTAAGGTAACACTAACAAAAGTAGATATTTTTCGTTGACAAATTCTAGCAATTTAAAAATGTTAATCTAGTTTCTTAAACAGTATATATTTAGGTACTTTAGACGCTCTCCTATAAAAAAACTCATGTCAATCACTTATTGAGTAGGTGTTTATACAATTGCTATCTCAAATTCAACCACATAATTTGATTATTAAAGAGTAAATAATTACTTAGACATTAGACAACGTTTAAAATTTAAAATACCGAATGAAAATTAAAAAGCTATGAAGTTTACGTTTTTGGCTCACGTCTCCTGCTTAGACACGTTCGGACGTTATCAGCATTATGCAGGAGTGCCAACTTAATAGGATTTATATTAGGGAAATATGTTTAGGTTATGAAGGTTGAATAGTGAATCTTGCCATATGACACATTTAATTACAGCTCGTAAATCTATGTATGGTGTTATACATAATATGTATGTTTGCGATCCTCATGATACCAATCACCCTCTTAGCCTCATAAAATAAGCAGTTGGTAACATTGAGAATAAGTGATTAATTGTGTTGTGCACCATGTGCATGTTCATGTGTGACCAAAAGATGAGTATTCACTTGCTTATTTATTTCTAAATAAGTTTTACTTATAACAAATGTTCCTGTAATAGTGCTTAGGTAAGAGTTTGTTTATAGAAGTAATTTACAAAAGATATAATTAATGGGCTACTTTGAAATTTTAAACTGGTAAGACATCGAATCGAATAGTATATTATATTAAAACCGAATACAACTTTTAAAATGTAACTGGGAAAATAGAACATTTTTTCTATGATGTATATTAAACAAACTAGAACATGACCTCTCTGCAAACAATTTACTCTGGTTAGATCTCGTAGTAAATATTATGAACATGAGGTTAAACCTGATGTAAAATAAACCAAACAAGAACAATGCAAAAGCTAAACAACTTAGCAGATAAAGTCAAACCCACCATAAAGTTAAATAACACTCAAGTAAAAGGTCACAACTTTAAAAATATTATAACTTACTCATAATAGCAACAAGAAAAGTGCTTTTAATTCATCCAAAGGACAGAAGATAACAAATTACGATATGACATTTGGGCAGTTGACATTGTATTTATAGTAGGATATTTTACAACTTCATGTTCTTGAGATACTTTTCCCATAAATTTTACAGATTGCTAGATGACATTCTTGTAATGTATATATTATTACTGAATGTACTTATTTATTTCAAATTCATTTTACAGAGGGCTTAGGCTCGTGTACACAGTGATTTATGTGTTGTTTTTAAAGATTTTGGTCAATGTTTAAATTCATAATTTTGTATATAAGAGATAATTATAGAGATAAGTAATTTATCAATATATTTATTATAAAGAGATAAATAATTTATTATTTATCAGTATTTTAAATTTTTTAGGTTATCTATAGATATAAGTAATAACAGATAAAGTAAAAATGAAATCTCTTAAACCAAATTGCTATTGTACAATGTTTTAGGGTTTAGGTAAAATTAAATGTAAAATGTTGTAAATACTTTAGTGTGTATTTTCAATATTTTGAGGTTATCTATGTTGGTCTAATCTCAGTGTAAACCAGCATTTAAAATTGAATTGTAAACTAAAATAATAATTCAATTTACTTTAACTATCATTGTTATGTATGTAGATATAGACTATTAATACAATAACAGAGATACAAGCTAGTTGTCATAAATAAAAAGACACCATTGTACAATGGTTTTTAAACTTGTTTTGTATAACTTTATTCACTATTGATGAACTGTTCTATAAATGTTTAACGTTTAACCATTTGAATCATAACTTTATCACATTCAAAATGAAAAGCTTAAAAATAGAATAAAAAGGGACCTTAGTCGTTATGACCTGTCTATTTTATTTTTTTGAAACTGAAACGTCCAGAATAAAACAAAAAAATTTAAATGTCTTTTAAAATAGTAAGAAACTACTAATATTAAGCCTGGTAGTATACGAGTACTACAATGTATTTCAGTTACTTCTGAATTGACAGCAGTACTAACGCACAAACCAAGACACTTGAAGCATAGCTCACCAACAAGCTCTAATTTAACTCTATTTTATATGCTTTCACGAAATGAGCACAATACCTCGGGACAGTAGAGCTCCAAATACTGTACCTGGCAGCTTCCATCTCGCAAGCTCATTGTTGAACTACATTTCCAGGATAGTAGACTGTGTAGTCTATAGATAAACCAAGAAATCTTAATGGTCTGAGAGGATCGATGGATGAGTTGCAGCAATTTCAACGATTTCTGAAATTAAATAACAAAATTTTAATATAAGACGAGTAGTTTTGAGTGACTTATTTCTTAGGAAATATGTAACGTGGAGAGACAAAATTATTTGAGATTGGTGGCGGAGTGTTGAAGGATGTAGCATCAGCAATGTTGAGGTTTACATTAGCGAGGAACGGAAGAGACGATATTAGTTCCCGAGCCTTCGAGATTAGCTACGGGCTAGAGGTTCGTAAATTATAATTGGTAGTTTGTAAGCGGAGGGATGATTTTTATTACATATTACGGGATGTGATTTATTGGAGAAATTGGACAGTTCTTTTTTTCAATTATGTGTGAAGAACAATCCTACATTTTTCCGGCACTTACGCTCTCAGGTCATGTAAAGGTTTCTAAAAATATGTATCTGAGACAGTTCCCTCTATTTTATTTAAATGCTTTAGTGATTCTCACTGCACTACATAAGCTATATAAAATGTTTGAATAACTGATAAAATACTACGAGAAGGTTTTGTAACTATTTTTATGACTTCATTATTTATTTAATATAAATATTTTCATCGTATAATTATGGAGTTGTCTGTTCACTAAGAGGCTTCCTTTCGTAATAATTTTGAACCTACTTTTGAAATAGACACCAAAAGTTAAACAGTATTAATTTGTGTTATTAACGGAAAACACATTTATAAAATTATTTTCTATTTTGTTATAACCAAATTCATCATCAACTAGTACTTTCTCCGACATTTATATCTCTTGCGTTTGTTTATAATTTTATCCAGGATATAATATTATAACCGAAAGCGACCAAGGATAGAAAATAAATGCCTAAAGCGACGGAGAACTGGAACAACTGGTCGCCATTGATTTTCCCGCCAAATATTCCCGCCCTCAGACACGCGAAGGGTGGCAAGTTATTCTCGAGATTAGTTCTAGACACTTTCTGTAACAACACGTTTAGTACACACCCACATTGCTACACTGTAGTTACAGTAATAACTGTAATCATTCCCAGACAGTTTTTAAAAGCATATATGCATAAATATTGTTTACTAAATTTCTTCTACATTACGATTTAAAACAACGTCTTTGCTTGTTAGGTTGTTATTTAAGCCAAACAAATTTTCGAATACAACACATCATTTATATAGTAATTGGAAAAAATGCATAAATGAAATGATATTCCTTCCTGCACAGGGTCCTGCACAGTCGGAAGAAAAGTCAATTTCATTTTAATAAATAAAAAACAATATCATTTAATTGGTCTTTTATGATTTTTATTGTGAATGTATTTATTTTAACATGTTTTACGACAAACCGGAAGTTGTAATTATGTTTTTAGGTATTTCATAGAAATACGCTGATTAAAACCACTGTTGTAACGAGATATTCTTAAATTTTTTCTGTCCCATACAAAAGCAGCCATAATCTGAAAAAGTGCAATATAAGCTATATGCAATACAATGCGTGACGTAATATATAGTTAACACAAATTAAACATGGCACATATATTGCAGCTACGTATAGTTTGAAGACGTTTCTCAGCCAATACAAACCAATAAATCGTTTTAAGATGGTGGCGTTCACTCAATTTTATATAGATAATGATGATCGGGTTAATTTGTTTACTTTCTTTAACACAATGAACTGATTGTGATCATCTCAGAACAAAATAGCTGCATGTATTATCCGGGTGCAATGTTTCGTAGATACTGATGATGGGTTAATTAGTCTACCTCTCTAGGCTATTGTCCATCAACACAATAAATTGACTATAATCATCTCAGAACAGAAATAGCTGCATAGATTATTATATGGGTGCTGTGTAAAATCGAAGTTTAGCGCAAAATGTAAAATCAACACGTGAATATTCCTCGATATATGTTGCTACATAATTTATTCAGAGTTTTGTTCATTAGATTAGGTTTCATAGCAGGGTCAATATAATACAAGTGCGCAGAAGTCAAAATATGTCACCGAGTTTTAACATCGACTTTCAACCCTAATTCTTTTTACTCTACGAATATAAGTTACATACACACATATTGTTACATACTGAAATCACAAAATAATGATTAAAGTCAGTGTGTTTACAACTTTATTTATTTTGTATTTTCTCTTTGCCATCATGGTTACCTTATAAAACCACAGACAAGAATGTTTTCTCTGCTGATGCATCTCCAATCTGACATCAGTGAAGCCTAACCTACGAGACTCGTGGTGTGGCGTAATCCTACCTTCTTGTACAGCAGAATAATATAACTTATTTGGTTATAAGCATAAACATTATGTATACTTTATATAGGATTTCTGGCAACACAAGTCTGGATCTGACAACAACAATTGGATTGTCAGTTCGGTTATTTCCCAAGAGGTAGCGCCACCTATTTCTGTTCTGAGATGATCACAGTCAGTTCATTGTGTTGATGAACAATGGACTAGAGAGTTAGACGAATTAACACGTCATCAGTATCTACGAAACATTGCACCCGGATAATCTATGCACCTATTTCTGTTCTGTGATGATCACAGTCAGTTCATTGTGTTGATGAACAATGGACTAGAGAGTTAGACCAATTAACACGTCATCAGTATCTACGAAACATTGCACCCGGATAATCTATGCACCTATTTCTGTTCTGAGATGATCACAGTCAGTTCATTGTGTTGAACAATGGACTTGAGAGTAGACCAATTAACCCGTCATCAGTATTAATGAAAGATCATACCCGGATAATCTTGCTGTTATTTCTTTATGCAGAGTTCAATTATTTGCTGATGCAATATGCAAGTTCTTGGTAAAATGGTGAACACTTAAAAATTGAAAAATATTGATGAATTTGGTTCACAATACCATCACTGATCGTTGTGGATATCATTATATATCAATATTCTATATTCTATCACAATACAATATTCTATCTGAATCCGATAGTGCAACTGACTTAATGAATTTGTTAAATTTACATTGATTGATACAATTAAATAAAAAGAATTACAAATCGGTCCATATACATACATACGAGTACATGTACTGAAGTAGCCGTACTCAAGGACGACGATATTAAATTTCAAATACACATTTATAATTTAGGAAACAGCAGAGTCATACAATTATGATTTTTTTGAAGTTTAAGGATTAAAAAATGTAAATATAAAGTCAGTTTTTTAAACTAAATAAAAATTATTAGTATAACTGATCTCATTCTATCTAAATACACGTTTTCTAAAAGATACACATGGTTAAATAAGTACTGTATAATGTATTAAATACTGAGAGAATAATCATTTAATAAAATGAAAAGTTTATCAACTATCTTATATGAAAAGTGGCTTTTGTTATTAATATAAATTTTTATTACCATGCACCGAGATTTAAAACTATCTGCTCTTTTAGATTCTTCCTAAATAGACTTTGCAGAATAACAATTCCTGCTTTATAAATATACGCAGAATAACAATTCCTGCTTTATAAATATACTCGCCTTCGGCTCGCTTTGTAAAAACTTTGTAACCTAGAATATGAAAAACCAAAACTTACAGTTGGCAAGACAGTTTTGGAGTCTTAACTAATTGATTAGAGCAATCGGTAATTCAAGTAACGATGATCCGGATTGTCTCAATTGTTATAAGAAAGAACAGGAAAGGTTCATGAATAAATCGAACTATGTACCATAAGAAAGGTCTTAGAGATTAAGATTATATGGACCGTGTGAACTAAATTTAAAAGAATGAGAAAAAGGCAAACAGGTTTTAAATATTATATTGGCTGATATGCTGCATCAAAAGAACTTACAAAGTACGAAGAGTACAGGTTCTTATCTCTAAACCTATATTTGTCAAGATTTTGCCCTATTGACATCTTTGTGAACTAGTAAACACCAAAAAAGGTGAAAGTTATTTCATTCAAATGCAGGAGAAGAGGATAGTTTGATCTACGAGTATTAGTCAACGATTTGAGCCGAAGATGTGGCTATCCACATCAGCCAGAGACTATGTTCATCCTATGCGATCCTTATGGGTAACATGAAGAGCACCCATAATAATTATGGTGTCTTTGCTCAAGCTAAATATCAGTGTATTAAACATGAGGTTTGGAAAGAATGAATATTCATGGTTTAGACAACTTTTAGACGCTAGACAACACTAAACCAGTATTTCTAAGGAATTTCTTGATTCCGCGGTTCTGGCAAAATAACAGATGTGGAAATCCAGTGGAACACTCATATAAAAGTTAATTAAAGAAGTTGAACACTTAAAACTAACACATGTAAGTCTAAAATAAATTACCATAATTTTCCAAAATTCCGATATGAAGTCAACAAAAATTACGAGTCAGAGGTCATGTAATGAATGTTCTTAAAATTATTTAGATGCAAAAAGACTGTCTGAAAACAATCCTTAATTCTCGACTAGATAATAACATAAAACAATGCACGTAAGCGAGAATAATTAGTGCTATGAATAATTAGTTTCTGTTACAACCGCTCTTCAAAGGAGAGGTAAAGTAAAGTATTTACATAATTATCTACATAACATTCATGTATCTCTCACTAAAGGTCGCTGAGTCGAGTAGGAGACAATTAACTTACAAGCAATTTTCCTAAAAGCATTTCAAATTTTAGGTCATCGATTGAAACGGGTAAAGAAAACATCTTTAACTTACTTCAGAGTGCATATATCAAAACTTTATACTCATATTATTAAACATGGACATGAATGCTGTAAAGTAGTTCGCTCGTACTGGGAAGGTAAACAGTACTTAGAACATTTTCAGAGGGTTGGGAGGCAAAAAGGACACTTTAACAGCTGTCAAAATATTTATTTTGTATCTGGTGCAAAAGATTAAGGTTGTACAAAGGTGTATTTTTGTTAATTTACAGTTGTTTATTGTATAACAATACATTCTGGCTGATAAATGTATAAGTACGTTATTTCACATATTAAATTAATTATATTAATATATTATATTATTTTATCAACACTCTTTATTTACGCGTATTATCTTAATTAGATATAGAAATTCTTAGGTGCTGAACAAATTTAAAAAAATCAAATGGAAAACCCCCTATTATAACGCAAGATAATATTATAAAATTTCATTATTAAATCTCGTTACACAATAACTGCTGGGTATTAGGCCAACTTTAAATTTAAAAATAGGTTTGACATATATAATGCACAACACTTCGCTGGTGGGATGGACAATAGGTCTCAGTGTTGTCCAGTTAATGTAATAGTAATACATTTCGAAATTCCATTTCTTGACTTGATTTAGTTACAATTAGTCCTAAATTGTGTTTTTAACCATATTCACATATGAAGGTTCAAAATGTATGCTCATATACATTTAAACGGTCACCATCTTGAAGCCTTAAGAGTTACTTAAAAATAAATAAGAATAAATGTTGCATGTGTGCTGAAAAGTTCAATGTGTGCTCAATTTCGATTTATATGATTGAATACTCAAGACTCAAGATAAAACTTTTTGTGAATGTCCACCACGATGAAATTTATTATTGGTTTTAATATTTAAAAAATTATGGCAATTAATTGTGTACACAAGCTCCCGTTATATGCATAAGCCCATACGTAGATGTGTGTGTGTGTGTGTTTGTGCATTTTATGATTATGGTAGTACTGAAATCAATGAAATCAAATCAACCAGCTGTAAAAAAAACAAATTCCACCTTACACAGTCAAATGCAACTCTATACATGAAAAACGTTTTATTAGTATTAAAAGAAAAATGGATAAAGGAACAAGTAATGTAAAAAGCGACGCAGTAACCCCTACAACACTTTAATTCCTTACAACTGTTAACAGATACAAAGTAGAATTTGCATCGTTAGTTGTAATGTAAGAACTCCTACAACACTTTAATTCCTTACAACTGTTAAAAGATACAAAGTAAAATTTACAAGGTTGGTCGCAATGTAAAAAACTACGCAGTAACTCCTACAACAATTCGATTCTATACAGGTATTAACAGATACAAAGTAAAATTTTCATATTCAGAACAAAGCACAGTATTACTATAAGGTCGCTATAATATACTGTACCTGTATGTGATGTAATCCGGAAATCCAATTATACTCGCTCACCCCAGTTACAAGTAGATAGGTTTGGTTTTGTTTCAAATTGCTTTATCAGACACCTCTACATTAACAAATACAAAACTACTCGTTCATTATAAAGTGCAATACTCTGTTTGTATCATATTTTGAAATATCATTAACACTTATCAACACTAACAATTTGTGTCAACTTGAATTGATTAATATCTAATGAGGGTTCAGATATTTTTCATTCCATATTTTAACTACAAACCCATAAGCTTGTAAAACCATTGTAATGAAATTTCTCACACATTTATGTTACACACGTTTATGTTAAGACATCTCACAGAGCCTTGTTTGTGAAACAAGACGGGTGGAGCCGTACAAATGAATACGGTAGTTTACAACAATTCGAAGTTAGGTGTACTAACATTACTGTTATCATGTCATATAACAGTATTACTGTTATTGTATTATACGAGTTATTGAGTTATTATTTTTTCTTTTAGCGACGGGTCACTTATCACTGTATGTTACATCGGACTATAATATGATTGTTTTAGTATTGGCAGTTTATTTTGACGTAAGATATACTTTTTCCAAATGTTCAATTTGTAACACAATTGGGATGGGAATATTCACGGTTATCGTACCTCTTGTGGTTATCCATGTCAAAACGGAGAAATTCAACTGGCTTCCTTCTCCGAAGTAACCTAGTGGTTATTTTTATAAGTACTGAAACACACCCTATTTTCATAAGTACCATCATTCACATCATATTCTCGTAATACCCTAGACATATCGTATCGTATTCTTTAAGTACCCTAGATATAAAACATCATATTCTTGTATGTATCCTAGACGTAACACATCAAATTATTAAGAAATATGCTCTACGACTAATCTATGCTCTACGCCAAATGATAGTGCGCGTTGAAAATATGGTGCTGTATGCCTCTCGACGGGCAGAGCAAGCCTGATTATCCACTTAGCGTCTACATCCAATCAATACAAGAACTCCAATAACTACCTCTGAGTCAACCACGCTCATATAGTCGTGTAGGCTGTCATGGTCCATGTGTCAGCCATTGTGTCACTTTCATCATGACAGATGATCGCCATACTCTCTTTGGTAACTTTGTATTACATGCAACAGATTCCTATACCTGAGCTTCTTACTGAGAGGTACTTATGTGGGTAGCATTAGTCGAACGTCAAGAGGCCATTGAGCCTAAACAATTTGCTTGTCAAGACAAAAGAAATGGCAAACAGCTGTTCGATATTTTGTGGCTGACTGGAGATGACGATTTATACAAGAAGTTCAACCCACAAAAACTCATCAAACTCATTCAACTCATCAAAAAAAGTTTATAAACCTAGAAAGGAGACAAAATTCTACCATTCTACCATTTGTTCTACCATTTGTGGCGTGGATTAATAGCGAATCTCTGGAGAATCGTAGCCATTCTCCAACTCAAAAAAAAAAAAAAAAAAAAAAAAAAAAGTATCATCGATTTTAGTTTCTCAAAGGATTTTTTAATTAGGATCCAAATGTGATAAAGACGGAGGGTGAGAAAGAAACACAAAGTGTTTAAATTGTAGTCGGGTTTTAGAGGACTTTTAGTCATGTGAATTATATACAAAGTAATAGTGCTAAAGGACTGTGTTCTCTTTTCGAAAGCTTTGAACATAGATCTTATGAAGATTCTTAACTAACGCAGTGCTAAATTGATTGAAAGTAGCAATGAAAATAAATAAATTTTCTGTAAAGTCATTAATGATAGTAAATAACAGAGCTATACTAGATGTTGGAACTGTGTTAGTTGAGTACGATAATATCTGCTCATTCGTTATTGTAAACCAGAGGGAAAAACTACATTACCCGGCACTCCGTCTCTACCTAACTGACACTAAAAGTTTAAGTGCCACCACGGGGAATTTTAAATTTGGTAGCGAAATAATCAATCAAATGCGAAGAGGAAATTTCTACGTGAAATAGAGTAAATTATCACACGGAACACTCTAGTGTTCCAGCGATAACACACTAGCGAAGTTATAGTGTGGTGATGACCGGTACGCTAATAAATAACAATGCAATCCATCGGGCGAGGAGGGAGAACGATATCTCTAGTTGCCCCAATATCTGTATTCTATATTAAACCATAAGCATCACATTGAACACTCTAGCGAAGTTATAATGAGATGATGACCGGTACGCTAATAAATAACAATGCAATCCATCGGGCGAGGAGGGAGAACGATATCTCTAGTTGCTCCAATATCTGTATTCTATATTAAACCATAAGCATCAGATTGAACACTCTAGCGAAATTATAGTGACATGATGACCGGTACGCTAATAAATAACAATGAAATCTATCGGGCGAGGAGGGAGAACGATATCTCTAGTTGCTCCAATATCTGTATTCTATATTAAACCATAAGCATCACACAGAACACTCTAGCGAAGTTATAGTGAGATGATGATGACCGGTACGCTAATAAATAACAATGAAATCCATCGGGCGAGGAGGGAGAACGATATCTCTAGTTGCCCCAATATCTGTATTCTATATTAAACCATAAGCATCACACAGAACACTCTAGCGAAGTTATAGTGAGATGATGAACCGGTACGCTAATAAATAACAATGAAATCCATCGGGCGAGGAGGGAGAACGATATCTCTAGTTGCCCCAATATCTGTATTCTATATTAAACCATAAGCATCACATTGAACACTCATCCGAGTTTATCAAGAGAACAATCGGAAACCGCCTTATATCCAAGACTATTCAAGAAAATCCTGTGTATCAATCTGCATTTCTCTTGCCATCAGTTAGTATAACTCTTCAAGAGTCCATACTCTCTTTATTTCATCTCCATTCGTCTATATTTAGACGATAAACATTCACTGTGAGCCTTTCAGACACATTTTTATATTGTCCAGACATTAAAGTTAGACATGAGCTGCGGATCGTCAACTACATCACATAAGTTTGTATTTAGAGAACAAGCTGTAGGTAAAGGGATCTGAATTTTCTGAGATGGATTATAAATAAATAATACTAATTTATTAACGTAAATACTAAACAATCTATAATAGTTTAAGTGAAGTTATTTGATGGAAAAACACTCAATTATTCAGTGTAGATTAGCTGCGTCCTCTTTAGCTTAAAACCTACATTAATCTGAAAAGCATGTAAAAACTCCGGCTTTGGGTTATATTTACTTTTGTAACTTACGGCAGCTTTCAGTGTAATTGTGTAGAGCTGTTTGCTGTTTGTTTATATGTACATTATTCTGAAACCAACATGTCAAAAAGTGTGAATGTAATCAACTCGGGAAAAATTAGATTTTGTCTATCCCTGATAATAAGTTATATCATATATCATACTATGAATAATAATACAAAATTACAACATCTGGGAAAACGCACAGAGCAAAGAGTTTTTCAATCTTTGGCTAGTTAATGTATGATTATTTTTATACAGGATGATATAACTGTTTTATCAGACATACAGAATGGTTAGAAATTAGTCTCTCTATCAAACTTCATCAGGTTTACTAAATCCTAATTCTAGCCATACTTTCATTAGTTTTCAATCTGCCTTGTCTGCGTATATTTAATTGAAAATTTCATGACTATAAAGTGAGCGCAATGACTTAATTGTAAAGCGTAACTTGGCATAAAAATATATATTGATATTCTCGGGGGAAATTCAATAGATTAAAATTGGCAACAGTTTTAAGGTTGTTATGTAATTTACACCAAAACCGATGTAGAAACTAGAAATTTCAGGATGATTATGATAGTATAGCGACTGATAAAATATGTTTCAATGTTGAACTAAATTTAGCATCAAGTGTAAATACTCTTAGAAAGTTTGAACAAGAGCATTAGAATTAATTTCCTCTGTCATTTTTAATTTAAAATAATAAACGAGCTACTGTACGTTCTGCCTTTTATTAACTACGTTTCATGTTTTTTTTTTATTTTTTTTTATTTTTATTTTTTTAAATTTTCATCATTATATCAATCTCCGTGAAATGTAGCATAAGCTTAAAAAACCACCATTAAAAGAATATTATTTCCAACATTGGAACACTCTCACTTATAAACAGTTTTATAATTGTATTTGTTTTCCAAAATGAAAAGTGGACAAAAGAACCGTTGGTAAGTAACTCTACATTACACGTAATTTCCTGTATATTTTGACCTCACAAATCATTAGGTAAGTTTAATTGAGTAATATGTGTACATGCTGCATGCTCAATACTAAAAAGTGATTACACAATAACCGCGATCTATTTGATATAATTTGAACTGGATGAGGGTTAAGTCAGTCAAAAGGATGAAAGGAAATTGGAAGCAGAAGGTTCTTTGTATATCCTTTTTATCAATTTTCTTTCTTGTTTCAGAGGGACTGAAATATGTAATTGGTTATTCGAGCATAAATAATCTCTTTTGTCAGAAACAGTACTCTAACAATAACCGATGCACGTCTAATAACACTTTATGCACGTTGTTCTTCTTTAACGCAACTTTCATAGAAATCTGCCCATTGCAATTAGCCTCACGACGGCATTTCCAGGAGATTCGTCTCCGATAATGATCCTCAAACATGTTTGTGGATTGATTTTGATTAAATGAACACGTACGGTTTAACAATGAAATTTACATGCTTATAGCAATTCTTGTCTTGGTTTCAAGATAATGGAGTTTGTAAATATTTGAAAGTGTTAATACTTAGTATTAATATGACAAAATTTATGATTACAGTCCCAACGGTGTTTTGGAAATTAAACATCTAACTAATAGTGCATCTTCAGTTTGACATTTCGATATGACAGCGTCATGTACAATCTACTTTTCTTCCGACTAAGTAGGTGTGAGTGAGGTATTGGAATATAAAACAACACATGGGATAGCATATAACAATTTTTTATTAGTTTATAGATCAATTTATAGCCTACGAAAACTTCTTTCACATTACAGTTTTCTTTTGTCATTTATACAGCACATAAATAAAAGCTAGTTGTGCTTTAGGAATTGTAGAAAGTTAATAAAAGTGAGAGTGGTGTTTTTTTTAACCAAAGCTTACGTTTGTAAACATCTTGCGTCAATCAACAGGTTTGCTTAGTCAGATGGAAAATTCACAATCTTCTTTAATATACAAATCTGTCAAAGTCACATTTATCAGGAGTATGTGTTATTCAATATGTGAATCGCCGAATAGAAAACGAAATAAAATTATTCAGTTTCTGCGGCCGCCTTTTGACGGCGAGTGTCCATTGATATGCGGTATCGGATTTATCGGGTTCTGATGTGAACACTTTTGGAATATCAATACCCACACTCGTTCATGGCTCACTAATATTTTACGAAACATGATTTTGACATAAATTTATTAGATAAATTCTTGTTTAGTATTCTAATTTAAAATAAATTCTTAAGTGATATGAAACGTTTAATTAATTCATTGATACTGTGGCAAGTTAAAGGAAAGCTAACTTGAATGTATACAAAATTAAATTAATTACTTGGTAGTAGTAGTTTAGTACTTAATATGAAAAATCATTATGCTATAGTTTGAAATAATTTATATTTACATACTCTTTAATATGGAGGAACGTGGCAGAGCTAGTATAGCAATATACTCCTCTCTCCTGGCCTCTAGCCCGCGTAACCGTGGCCACCCCTAGTAGTAATAGTGTGGTGCAGGTGGCAACTGTAGGTGCCCTTGTGTTCCCTATCTCCTGACCTCTATCCCGCGTCACCCTGGCCACCCCTGGTGGCGCAGGTGGTGTGGTGCAGGTGCAGTGTGGTGCAGGTGGCAACTGTAGGTGCCCTTGTGTTCCCTATCTCCTGGCCTCTAGCCCGTCACCATGGCCACCCCCGGTAGTAACGGTGTGTTGCAGGTGGCAACTGTAGGTGCCCTTGTGTTCCCTCACCCCTGGCCTCTAGCTAGTATAGCAAGACACTCCTCTCTCTTGGCCTCTAGCCCGCGTCACCGTGGCCACCCCCTAGTAGTAATAGTGTGGTGCAGGTGGCAACTGTAGGTGCCCTTGTGTTCCCTATCTCCTGGCCTCTAGCCCGTCACAATGGCCGCCCCCGGTAGTAACAGTGTGTTGCAGGTGGCAACTGTAGGTGCCCTTGTGTTCTCTCACTCCTGGCCTCTAGCCCGTTACCATGGCCACCACCGTTAGTAACAGTGTGGTGCACGTGGCAACTGCAGGTGCTCTAGTGTTCCCTCACTCCTGGCCTCTAGCTAGTATAGCAAGACACTCCTCTCTCCTGGCCTTTAGCCCGCGTTACCATGGCCACCCCCGGTAGTAACAGTGTAGTGCAAGGTGGCAACTGCGGGTGCCCTAGTGGTTCCTCACTCCTGGCCTATAGCCCGCGTCACTGTTTTATAATTTCCTACAAGAAGTCCGTAAGTGTACTGCCTCTATCAGCAAAAGTGATTTCCGCTTCTATAAGTCAATTGTTCATAAACTACCAAATTCAGACGTCTTCTTTTCTATATGGAACTAGTTGAAATGTAAGCAGTAGTTAATATTAAAACACAATACAAATGTTACATTAGTGCGGTCTGCCTCATAGTCTCAGCCAATCAGATATATGCAGCTTTACCAAATTGTCCATGCATTATGGTTCTACTGATTCCTCATTATTGAGCGTTTAAACGTCTATTAAAAATAAATTTTGGATTTAATGTATGTCAACTTACATGGCGCAGCCTAGCGTCGGCCCTCAGAACAAAGTGTAATAATCCTCCGGTCATCAGCACTGTTCGTATGCATGAATGCATGAACAGCAGTTATGTATCTCTATGAGTTGCGGTTCAACTATCCTGCGTGGTCTGTATCGATCACTGAAGAGTTAAGCTCTGAAATATAAATGTGTAGTTTTACATTAGCATAAAACTATAAATAAAAAATAACTTTTAAAATTATAAATAACAATAGCGGAGTAAAGGCGATTTAATTAGTAGTTTAATTTATCCACGAAATTAAAATAATATTATAGTTACAACATAATTATAGTTATAATGATAAAGGAACAGTAATACGTAATGGTTTCTTTAATAGTAATTTGGGAGTGAAATAATGAGTTAGTAATTACGATGGTCTGACAAAAACTACATTTATACTCTATTTGTAACTACTCATTTCCAATTACTGGTATGTGAGTTTCCATTACTCTCTCCCTCCCACTCTCTCTATGCTCCCCAGTTTTAATACAGTAACATCAACAGTACATAGCCACCCAACAACGACCCGTCACCCGTCAGTGACAATTGTTTCAGATCGACGTCAAACCTAGCACGACTGTAATTTATAGTTTTATTTTTGAGCATTAAATTTACAACATTTCCATAGTAAATGAAGTGTAAAAATCAAAAGTGTTTTATTAATATTATTCTCATACTGACAAATAAACATCAGTAGATATATTTATCTAAGCGTCTCAATAATTTCATCGTTGTAATGCTAGGTTTTGTTTATGTTAATTATAGATTTTCAACATTTCCTTTGTACTAAAGTGTTATGCTGTTAAAAATTTGTCAAAAGTAGTAAATAAATGTCTTAATACAATATAAAATATTACAAAAATATCTCAAAAATGTCATTTTTATTCTTGTAATATGCTTGGTTATTCTATAACAACCTCCAGTTATTAGTTGAGTATTATGTTTATTTACTTGCAGTCTTTCGCGCAATAATACTTAACGAGCCGTGTGATTAAAAGTTCTGTTTTCATTAAAGAAGTTACATTGTTGATGTAAACGGAGAATAACAGTGAACCATGTGGAACCCATTGCCAGAATCCGAGTCACCGTGGTTTCGCGTTCACACGACAACGGACAACATCCTCCGCTAAACAACGGACTCGCAGTGGGTCGATGTTTACCATTTACAGGTATTAGAGGATGAGTTTCACAACAAAATAAAAACCATTTACGTTAAATCGTTCGAAAGTGATCGTAAACACACACAAAGACAGATATCTAAATTCGTCATCAACTGGTGGAAGAGACTCTGCTAAATGCTCAGGCGATGTAACTTCATAGTGGCTAATTATAGTAATAAGATATATTTCAAGATCGTAACCTCAGATTTTGTAATCAATAAATTTATTGTAACATTTAATTTGACATCTTCAGACAGACAGACAAATAAGAAGGTGAGTTAATACAAGCTTTGAGACTGTTTTTTCCTATTTTCACCAGTAACTGCAGTCAATAAATTACAGTAATAATTTACCATTAACTCTTCTACTCTTAGTTTGCTTTGATGATAATATTGCAGATTAAGATCTTTTTCTGTGAAATTAACCAATCAAACAATGTAACTTTATCACATGCCCATAAAGTCAATGTAACTAGGTGCAGTAATTGAGTAGTAAAGGTAAAGTAGAAAATACTTTTTTTAACATATCGACAGACAAAATAATATGCAGATTGTCTGAAGCCATATAAGAGCTGAGCAAAGTTTGATCACAAAAGTAAAACAAACAGTAGATGAATTTGTAAAATGTAAGAAACTGTTATGATATTTATGAATGATAATATACATTTTATATAATTTACCATTTATATATATATATATATAATGTATATAATAATATAATATAATAAAATATAATAATATAAAATATAATATAATATATATATATAATTAATATATATATATATATATAATATATATATATATATATATATATATATATATGTTCTAGATCGGGCCCCAAGGCAACTATGCAACTATAAAAAAACATTAAACATAGAGTGAATGTTAGCAGACGGAGGTTGACACTTTTATCACATTAGGTCTTAAAATAACGTGATGTAACGAGCCATTATTTCCTAGAACTCTAGGTCAGAAAAATGATAAGACGTCTATAACGCAAAACTATTATATACGATTATTTAGAAATATTTCATGGAATTACTAAGGATTACCACCTTATATCGCCAGCAGACGTTTTTTGGCTGTAGTTGGCTTCTCAGTCCAGTATGTACTCGTATGTATATTTTATTCATCGGGACAATAAGGAAAACTATGTTATGGCACTGAAAATATTGTAGAGCAAAAGAAGATTCCAAGAGCCGAAAGTAGATCTTTTTAGCCGAATTAGATTTCTGAGAACTACATCTTAACTAATATTATAAATATGAAAGTGATTTTGTTCATGCGTAAATAAATCAACCGATTGTACTGAAATTTTACATGGGCATTCTTAAGATCCATCGTTAATATAAAGGCCTATTCTTATTTAAGAAAACCCCTCCGAGCAACGCTCCTACTGGTCCCGAAAAACTCCATCTTGGTCCCTAAAGTTGCATTACAGCAAACTAATATTAATTGAAAGGGCGTATTAAATGTAATCTACTGTTCTGAGTATATATTTTTCATATAGTACGATTGTATGTTTAATTAATTTAACCACTATTTTCAATTCGCTTACATTTATAGTCTTAAAAGCATAGAGTAAGTACTTCTTATTTCCATTATAAGATATACAATTCAAAGTTACTATTTTAATTTTATTATAAATTTAATGTATGTTATAAAACCCATCTTAGTTATCTTGAGATATATATAATATAATTTGTAGCAAAATCATGCAACAAAATATCCTAAGACCAGAGTAAATTAAAGTGACCATAAATATACACTTTTTGACAGATTTTCATGATCTTGGCTACAAGACAAACTCAACATCGGCGTCGGAAATGTAATTCACTGGAACCAGAAGTGTTTATACACGAGCAAATCCTACAAAATTGCCTGCGAAGCTACGAATATATTAAGTACAAAAATATTGTAACAAATATTTTTTTGGAATCTGTACCATCTCTATAAATGGTTGCGGTTTCATATCTGAAGCTTGTGGAGATGGAGCTCTTAATTTATGTTCAATGTTAGTATCGGAAACTAAATAGTATTCTGACAAACAAGCTATTAATAATTAGTTGAAAATTGTTTCTATTAATATACAGTAAAAGTTATGTCTAGGTCAAAGATAAAAAGTTAAAGGCACATTGAACTGTAAGGCACCGTTGCGTAATAGTATGGTCTGTGTAATCTGTTATATTTGAGCACTTGCTCCATTCCAGTTTGTGGCTTTACCAGAGGGTAAGTCTGAATCGCTGCTAATATAGCACCCTGACGCATCTATTGTCAGGAGGCCCCAAAGGTTTGTCTTCTCGATGAAACATCAGTTATAATTACTATTGTATGTATAATAAATTATAGTTATTATATCTTTATACTAATACTGTAAAACTAACTATGTTAACTCAAAATATTTAAACATTAGTATGATTTTTGTGTGAATACAATTAAATCCTTTGTTTGAAATTTGTTTTTGACTATGGAAGGATTGTGAAGGAAACAGGATTTTCCGGACATTTGTCATCGTTCAGTGATAGCAAAAAAATCAGTAACACTACGTTTCGAGATCTGCAATCTGATATCTTCTTCAGGTAAAGAATTAACCTAACACATAATTACAAACTAGGTTAAAATAAACAAATCATACCAGAGCGTTGTGACACGCGTAATTCAGGAATCACAACCCAAGTGCATGTTTTAGAGTTAGTGAAGTTGACACACAAGATGGTGGTTGTGATTCTTGAATTATTAAGAATAAACTAGGTTAAAAACCTAGTTTGTAATTATGTTTTAGGTTAGTTCTTTACCTGAAGAATAGATCAGATTGCAAATCTCGAAACGTAGTGTTACTGATTTGTTACATCACAGAACTACTGTTTCCTTTACAATTTAATCCGTGTATTTAATACTAAATACTTGTGTATATTTTAATCTAGAAATTATTCAAATCCATTAAATTTCTATTGATTTTCCTATATTATTAACTGTAGTTATTCCACATATGTTTGTTAGGTGGTGCGAAATTAATTATTAAAATCCTTTAATTCAAATTTATATAATTATACTATATGAAGCATTCAAGCGATTTTTATTTTAAACTTGATAGCTAATTTTTTCTTTTCTACTCTAAGACTGAGTTAACATTCTGTGTTACACTTACAATAATACTTTTATTGTGTTTAAAAATAGGTAAGGTATTAAATAAATAAACTCCTGCTTGCACTTCATATGTTTCTGTGGACAACGTTGCGATATCCTAGCCGATTTCTCCAGAACATCAAAACAGTGTTAGCTTCACAACAGATACCCATTAGTGTTTACACCTCAGTGATTTTGCATTTTTATGTCCGACTGCAGAAATTGTGAAGACGAAGAATTTTACGACCGTTTCAGACATTTCAGGCGTGTTGTATAAACTAGCACATGTGCCCCAGTTGTGTCTCACGAGTGGCCATAGGGATATGAGACAAAACTACAAGTACATAACACAATCACATGTTTTTAAACTTAAAGTCACGTCTAAACTCCAGTTTTTAAAAAAGAAGTTTTAAGTAGTTTCTGAACACACCAAATATAGTTTAAAACATGCAACAAATGAACTCCATATTATTTAAATATGTTTTCTAGATGACAGTTTACTGTTCTAACATGTTTTATGTTCTTAGAAATTGTATTATTCATAAGCAAGATTAATGTAATTTTGAAATCAGGGTTGAAATAATAGTTTTTATCTTTTTTGGTAAACCAGGTTAAACACCGGTCGGACTTGTGGTCACCGCGGGGGCTTCACATTCTCTTCACAGTGGGCAACATCATGATTTAAAGAGCGACTCCTAGTTAACCGATGTTTACCATTTTGAGTTTAGATATAGAAGTAGTAAAGTTGGAGTTTCAAACCAAACATTACAGTCCTTAAAATTCACTCGATCGAACTTATCGTTTATCCATACAGATATGTATGAAGACTGATTTATGTCATCAACTGTTGGGAGAAAGACGCCACCATGAGTTGTCAACTAAACTTATGTCAACCAGTACACTTTTGTTATATCTGATTTGATCATACGTTGGCATCTTTGACATCAAAAAGGCTTTATGGAATGAATTTAAACTTATTGGATAACTTGTGTAATTCTTATACTACAATAGTTTTTTTTTATTACAAGGAGATCCTTTCACGTTGAAAGAGTCTTTGCTTTGAAAGTCAGATATTATTAAATTATAAATTCAAAACTGCAATATAAAAATTCTAAAACCTTTATTTGTATCGGTATTGGATATTTTACAAAACACACAAAATAAAAAAGCATACATTAAACGAAATACGTATGAAGTGTATATTATCGTATTTAGCTGACTATTCTTTTTTTACGTTTTGTCCAATTGCAAATTATAGTAGCCACAAGAATCCACACATTTGGCATAGTTAAGTTAATAAAACTAATAAAAAAGATGTTTGTAAAACTAAAATAAGAACTGAATTTGAATTTGAAAGATTTGAATTACTTCTAATGAGTATTTTATAGATATAAAAATATTTTTTAACCAAGTTTTGTAAAGAAAATTTAAAACCTTAAAAAATGATTATATTTGAAATCTGATGATGAAAGCATGATGTGTACCACATGTCGGTGCACTCTGAATACAAACTTTTTTCATTACTCCACGCTATTCAATGAAGTTGGGAACGTTTCCGCGGCCAAGAGATTGGCATTTTCCTGTTCACGTGCCCCACAGAAAGCCCACAATACCAGGCCACGCGGGTACTCCAGGCTTGTGTTTGAAATCCAATTTTAAAATTAATTCATTCTATATGGGCAAATAGCACTTCCATTTTATTTATGCAGGAGGAGGAACAGTTTTCAAAATATTCTAGAAAAATCCATAATAAGCTATAAAATACTGCTACTTAGGTAAATGTAATTAAAAAACATCTCATATCATAATGAACTCGTAGAAGATCGTAAAAATAAATAAAAGCAATGTTCTAGTGTTTTTGCTGAATTTTTTAGAGGACGTTTTTCTTGGACCCATATAAAATACCTCGTAGACATTTTAACAGTTAGAATAGTAATAATCAGAGCACGTGTTTTACCATTAACGCAGAATTGTATGTAACTGTTTCGACTTAAATTAGTATTGATTTCTAGCTAGATATTTGTAATTCATAATTTGAAATTAATTCTTCTTACATTCTTTTCACCTCATTTTATAACATTTAATTGGTCTTAGTTTTAAAAATTACATTAATATTATGATGTTTTATTCTGAGAACCTTAATTTTTTGTAATAATTATTATATCTTAAAATCTGAAAAATTAGTTTTTAAATGAACATTTTGTTGATATTCATAAATTGGATCCACATTCCAGACTGTCATCTAAACCAGACTCACCTTAAGATCTCTAATACGGTTGAAAATTCACATTTACTTACAAATAAAATTATGCCCTCGACAACTATCAATCCAGCTGTTATATTACGCGATGACGTCAGACGATCAGTGGTAGACGGCCAGGAAGGAGGATTCTTCACATCGGAGAAGCCATGTCCTCAATGCTCGGATACGTTGATTGTCGCTTTTAAGACTAAGTTTTAGCATACAATGTATGTGGTTTAAAATAAAACTAATAATATTTTGCCAAATACGGCGTTCTAAGTAAAGAAGTGTTAACATACAAAATTATTATATAGGTACTTTTAACAATATAGAATGATATACATACCGTATTTGAGTAAAACAGTGCATTATTTAAACCTATAGAGGCTCTACGAATTTTAAAATGTGTGAGGAATTTTTACAATGTTTTATAGTATCTACAACGGTTTTTAAAACAAACTAATATTCCTATTCGCACAAAATTTCTTTTCTTCTTCATACAGTACACATGTTACTGTACATTCGCGTATATTTAAATATATTAAAATGAGACTTATAATTGTATTAAGTCAAGTTATAAATACTTGAATAGTTTGCATTCAACAGTTAGATTGAGCCTAAAAGCTTTACGTAAAAGTTTCGAAACTTTAAGCTGTTTTCAAAGTTCTTATAGAAAAAAAAACATAAGTGAAAAATCCCACAGTATTCGTCTAATATCCAGTATAAAACAGTTTGATGATGTTTTTAATTTGTTTGATAGTCATAGCCTGGCTACACAAACAGAATATGCTAAGCTAACTATCTGTTCCAGCTTAATCTATAAGACCCGCTCTACTTAGTCATCTACGTAAACGATTCACTTGTCTAAAAGTACTGCATTATTTCATCAGACAAATAGAAATTTATTTAATTCTTAATTTAGATTTGTTTGTGAGAGAATAATACATTTTTAACTCTGAAGTTGCTTTATTATAATAATTTTTATGATCACATGTGACGTGCTAAACTTTGATATTTTTTAAATCATAAACGCAAAATATTTTTTTATTACGTATAATTTATGATTTTTAATCAAATTTAAAATTAGAGCAAATTGTGAAAAAATTAAATTAAATCATGTTCAACTTAAAATTAAAAAAATTATTTATGCATCAGTTTCTACTTAAGCCCTTTATTAATCTCATAAATAATCTGTCCTAACACACTATACGGAGCCCAGATGTCTTGCTATGATATACTAGCACAATAAGTATTCAAGGAGCCATAAGTATTCTGGGCAGGTCGGAGGAACGCGCTGAATACAAACAGCAAGCACACAGTTCACCACCCGGAAATCGATCCCTTGACTGTTTTTGGGCCTCGGATGAAACATCAATCTCCAATAGAATTGCTAATGTAATTTTTCCTTGGCCCTCTTTAATAACAGATATTGTTGATAAATGCTGAAAAGGTCATTCTCTTGTCAACAAAGGTAGCGTCCTTATGTATACGATACAGTAAAGAATTCAAAACAAGTACCTAATATTAAAAGCTAATTTTAGCCAAAGACCAGTTGTGACCAAAATATAAACTAAAATAATACAATTTAATATAGTCAAAACTAAATAAAATTATCATTTTTATACTAATTATTTTAGAATATTTAAAAAAGCGTATTTGTTACAACATTAAATCTTTGATGACACTTTGAATTACGAAATAAATTTTCACGTCGAGAAGGGCCAAGCATGTACACAAATATAAGCGTACCAAAACAATAATAATAACATTAATAATGTTATCTAACAATACTATTATTAAAAATGACTGTAAATCAAGAATACCATAAAACATTGTACGGCCCAACGAATGATTTTTTAAATTGTGTCAATAAAGTTTTTGTTATTTATTATTTTTGTATTTTGTTATTTATATTTTAACTGAATCTGAACTGTTATATCAGATTTAGTTAAAATATAAATGCTGATTTCTTTGATTTTTAACTGAGCTAAAATTGTATAATATTTCCAGTGGAAAAAATGGCGTGTAGAATCACTATCCTAAACACCACCAACTGTATAGAATCACTATCCTAAACACAACAGACTGTGTAGCATCACTATCCTAAACACAACCCACTGCGTAGGAGCACTATTACTATCACTAAACATAGCAATTAACATGTTTATGTAATTTTGTGAGAATATTTAATTTTGGTTTACACAAGTGTGACAATTTTATAATGCCAAAAAAGTGTTGTATGCAGGTTAAGGTTTTGAGTTTAAAGATGATTCTTATCATAGAAACTCAATTTGAAAACAATCTTGTAATTTGTTTATAGTTCGCCACCACGCCTCACATTAAAATGCCTACTGACTACGTTCAGTAAAATACTTGCATGTACCTTAATTGGATGACCGTTAACGAAGCCTATCACTATTTTCTTACACATTTTCATTTTGTTTGCGGGGGATGTACAATGTATTTATGAATACTTGGCTGTCTGTCTATCTACACCCAGCGACGTGGTGTGGCTTATTCATATCTAGTAACAATTTAAATTACAGTTGTGATTGTAAGTGTAATTTTGCTACATAGTTTATCATTTTGTATTCGTGACCAAGTCTATTATTTACATCGATTTAAGTTATTTTTATTTTAACAATATTGTAAGATCTGCCATTAACTACAGTATAAAAATACACATCGTTAGCAAAATTTAAAGTAACGTTTACACAAATAAATTTGCCCAGTGTGGTAGAGATTTGTTCCTCTGGTCTAGAAAGTATTATATTTTTTGTAAAAGTATGGAATAGTGAATGTCACACAGATTAACCGTAATTAATTCATAAATGTCATGTTCATAAAAGACATATTAAATTCAAAATTTGGTACAAAATCTGAAAATAAATATCGAGCCAGTCTTGTTTTATCCTGTTTCCAGGCTCAAGCTATGTATCGGACGTTCCAAAACCGATGATGAGGAAACGTGGGGAGACGTGCTGGTGACAGGAGAGTTTCCTAGAGTACCACACCATCATGTGGTGTTCTCTGTTGTGAGAATCCCCCAACAATGTAACTAAATCCTTTGTGAGCCATCTAAAAGTACGTACAAATAGCACTTATAGAATACGGCACGGCAAGAACAAGGGAGAGGGAGAAGATAGACTGGTCTGTCGGATTCCCGCATGCCAACCAGCACATACCGTACCAAGGTATGCAGGATAGCGTCTCTACGTATTGCATCCAACCACCTCTTTCTATTTTAAAAGTACCAATTGGGAGTACTTGGAAAATAATTTTAAATAGAAATGATGTACTGTAAATTACTCAACATAGTACTTATATCCCACCCGAACGCAGGAATATTGTATATTGGTATATTGAAGACGGATTAAAAACTCTACACCTCGTTACTGCATATGTATAGGACTCGAATAAAGGCAAGTTAAAAAAAAACTATCTCCGCCGGGAATCGAACCCGTATCTCTCACTTGCCGGGCAGTCAAGACAAGTATATCTAATATATGTGTTATCTATAACGGTGGATCAGATATCAAAATCTTATTAAAGTTTTAGATAAGCTGAACTTCAATTTTGTTTTAAATTTTTCAGCTTCAGAAAAAAAACTGAATTTAGCTCAATAGTTGAAAATTATTTAGCAAATACTAATTCTGACCATACAAACCTCAAGATAATGTTGAGTCTAATTAAATAAAATCAAGCAGTTTTCATATCTAACCACAGCATAATTAATATAGGTCAACCGCAGATAATGCAAGCAAAGTCTGAACTGATTACGCAATCATAACTAAAGCATGAACATTATAAACGTAAACTGGAGTTGATCTAGTGTAGTCTAGTACTCAATAATACATAATTTATATCATTCAACGTTTTTTGTCCATAATATAAAATTAGTCAATCTATTAAGCACAAAATCTTTATTAGATAAATTATTAAGATAATCAATCTACCGGTCAGGCTTAGTACTACCATTGACGAATTCCGATTCTCAACTATACTAGCTAAAAATAGGTTATTCTGATAGCTGGTTCCTAATCACAACCTTTAATTTTATGTCGTATTTTGGATTGTATTTGGTGACAACTTAAAGTTCACTAAACAATTTGAGTACAATTAAAAAAAATATGCTATTGTATTAAAATGTTTTCTTGTCTGTATGTAAACAAGATATGTTTATTTTTAATTTACTTCTTTAATCTTCAAGAATTTTATGAAATTGAAATTTGACACACTCATGCCTTATGCTCTTAGACTACAGTATTTTATGGATATTAACCACGCATAGGGGTTGCAAGGGGGTTGCATCCCTATTTGTCCAACCGCAACTTCCGGTTGCCCTAGAAATATGAAATATGACATAAACGCGTCTATAGTCAAACCATTAATAAGCGTTGAAAAAGGATTGCGATCCTAAAAGAATTATATTTTTGTATTTCAACTTCTTCATGTTCTACAAAGATGACACATGTTTCTCATACTCTGAACAGATAAAGAAAAGACTTTTCATGCAGATCACTCACTCACTACTCATAGTGACTGAAATGTATTGGAACTTCACGATGTCGTAGAAAGATGAAACTTGATACACTCTTGCCTCATGACTCAGAAAAAAGTATTTTCATGAAGATGAACTACCCAAAAGGGCTATGATAGAGCTGGGACCCCTAGAACAATTATACTTTGTTTTTCAACTTCTCGCTGTCCTAGAAGGGTAAAATTTGATTCATGCGTGCATTATGCACTCAACAGACTACCAATACCGGAAATGAATTTTACCGTAAATAGACTACAAGTATCGGCCGGAAGTATCGCTTTTTTACCGAAGTAAAATTTTAGACCAACGTTTTTTTCTATACTTTCTTGATCGGGACAAAACAAACGCTATTATGGCGTCTGCTATAACTTAGAAAGGAAGTAGATTGTTATTAACGGAAGTAATGTCTGTTTGACAGGAGAATTATCAGACCTATTTATGTATATATTTTCTTGATTGGGCAACAATACAACAATTACTGCGGCAGTGGAAAAATCAATACAGCTTTGAATAATCTGAACATCAAGTTTCTAAAATTTTCGAGCTTTAGAAAAACAACAGAATTTAGCTCGATAGTAGAAAATTATTTAACGAAGATATTACTAATTCTGATCATACAAACCTCAAGATAAACTTGAGTCTAATTAAATAAAATCAAACTAGCAGTTTTCATATCTAACCAAAAAAGTTTTACTTTTTAAAAGGCTGTACTTTTTATCCAAGCATTTCTCAGACCGAGTACGTAAATGTTTTAATCGTGTTACCAAGGCAAACTCTTCTATAGCTTGTGAAATTTAAATGATTCGAACCAGATCTTCTCGCGCTAAACCTGAAATAAGAGCAAGTGGCTGTTTTTTAAGCTTTTGAACCCCTTAACAATGAATACTGAAATAGTAATACCTTAAACATGTCTACTTCTGATTCAAAATTATCATAGAATACCATTATATTTCATGATGCTCTCATTAAGATTACTAAGGACAATATTTGCCTATTCATATTGGCCTAAAGTAGGAAATCGTGTACATAACCCGGACGGATAACTGCTAGTTTTAAATATAAAAGGCCTTATGTATTAAAGTTTGTATCTAAATTGTTTTGTAGTCTCTTAGAACAAATTTGGTTGCTTTGGTAAAAATCCAAAAATATTCGTAAACAGATACAAAATACACACGTACACGTGCATGCACGCATGACATGACTGATATTTTGCAAAACCATTTGTTTCTCCGAGTAATCTCAAAACTTATATATCCAATTAAAACCAAAATTGAGCATTCAAGACTTAGAACTTAGACTTATAATGTACTCTTAAACTAGAGATAGAATATGTAAATACGAGAATTTTTCTTGATTGCGGATGATGCGAATGCAACAAATCGATTTCCTGAAATTGAGAAGGCGGGGAATGGATACAATGAGGTTCATTCTTGCAATAGAGTTATCCAACAGAGGGTAGAATGTATTCCACTCAAGATATATATCCTCCGAGCTATTACATTACATACATGCGTTACATAGCAATATCATCCAATATTCTTACTTAATATAGTAAGCAGATATATAGCTAGTGGTTATAGATTATGAATTGATTAACATATAGCTAGTGGTTATAGATTAGTGTTTGATTAACACATACCTAGTGGTTATAGATTAGTAATTGATTAACACATACCTAGTGGTTATAGATTAGTCATTGATTAACATTTATAGGAAGATTACTCATAATAGGCATGTTTAATCTGAATTTTAAATTAACTTTTATTTAAAACAAATAGTGTGGTGAAACAGGTTTTATAATCAAACCATCAGGTCATCAATTACGCACATGTTTTGATACAAAATTTCAATAAATTTAAGAATTTTTCTTACAATTTCTCAGACAGAAACACTGCAATGCTTAATTTTGAAATTGACCGTACATGGTAAATTGCAAAAATTTGTAAGGGTTTTGCAAACAAATTTGGTAAAACGAAAAAATTATTCAAAACTGCAGCGTTTGTACATTAAATTGTATTTATGATTATTAAACTCTAAATTACGTTACGCAAATTAAACTTAGAAAATTAACGAGATCATCATATTTTTTAAATTTTAAATATTAAACATAAATAAGATTATATGTAAATTTGGCTTATAGAGAAAAATATATACGTAATTTACGAGTAGGTCAATTTCTCAAATGTACAAGTAGAAATATTTGTTTTTATTTTCAGCGTTGAAGAGTATTTAAAGTTAATAGTATTGTGAGAACTTTTTTGGTTAGAAAAAAAAGATTTTTGTGTGTGAAAATAACAAGTCTATGTCTATTGTAATTGATGTGTATATCTGTGTCAGTAGTCGACATTACATTAATTTATTTTAATATTATGTTTATATTTCAATAATCATTCATATTTTGAATATTTTTCATTTTTAATAAGGTGATATTTTCATTCAATACTTTTAAATTATAAATACTCATAGTACAATATAGTTATATAGTTCAATGCATGTTTATTAGGCTTTACATTTTGAATGAAACTTTATTTCTACATAGATAAGATTGGGTTTTATGATGGTGCGTGTCTATCCACGAGATATGGCTGATTGTTACTGAAGCATATCGCTCAGAAGGGTGACACAATTTACTTTTTACCTGCCGGAGGAATGTAAACATATATTTTCTGTTTGACTGTAAATAATATGAATGCCTTTCTGTGTATGTGACCGCAGGCCATCGAGGAAGAAATGAGCTAGAGGCTTGACATTTTGCGTACAACCTTAACGAAGTCTGTTATGTTACACGATGTCTGGCGTATTCCTACCTTATATTATTTCAGGTTGAAGAAGGAATAACTAAATGAGCCTAATTTGAGCAGTATAAGTAAACTACCTTTTTATTTATATATTTTAGTTGAACATTATTTCGGCATGGAATTGTTTTACTCGGGCATCTGAGTTACAGCTGTTAACAAAGAACAACTGGATCGTTTGGAAATGAGAATATTTAATTTTTCTGCTTGGCACAACGTGAGGCTCCTGTCAGTCAATGTACTAACTTGATGTCCCGTACAAGAGGTAACTGACGTAGAGATGGACAGCAGCTCATCAATATTTGTATCGGAGGTGCAAAACCAGTCTACAGTATCAGGGTGACTTCTGCCGCTTTTATTGATGCTAATAACGCCCGCTTTTCGACGTGCACGATCTCTTAGTGCGTAATGTAGGTCTCGAAATGCAGAGTTCGTAAGATGGTCCAATCGGTTATTGGTTGGAATTTTTGTTAAACAAATTTTGATCAAGGCCTGATTTTTATAAAAGGCGGAAAATATGAGGAAATTTTTAAAAGAGGAGTTATGAATTTGAATTTAGGAATATCAGTGCATCCTCGAACTTGGCCCAATCTGTTGAACATCCTTTCGCATGGAAATGACTAGAGGGAGTAACACAAGTTTTTTTTTTATAAAAAAATCTTTTCTGTAAGGAAGAGTTTCACATCAGATTGCACCCTAAGTTTCACCCTATATACGTTGGACAGTTGTCGAGGGCACAGACATAGAGAAATCGGACTTTTCTAAGTGGTAGGAGTGGCTTCACTTCACTAAACACTCAGCCAATAATAAGAAAATGCATTTACACATATAAAAGTATAAGTCTAGAAAGGAGGAAAGTATCTCCTGCAGTACTAGGCAAGTCTGCATTTAAATATTTTAAAATAATACCAATTCAAAGTTCCAGTTGTCAGAAAAACTATCCTTGAAACTGAATAAAAACACTTTTATTGATACGTAGTTTTATTAAAAAATAAGATAAATAATATAATGTTACTGAAAAATTTAAAAATCCAGCGAAAAGTAAAAAAATATACAGGTAGCGGTAATATGAGAACTATGGGTTATCCGTGTTTGTATTCAGAGCACTCTGTCAGTGTCCAGAATACTTAGGGCTCTAAGAGTTGTATTGCCGCCGTTATACAAGTCGTCCATCTGTACATTGTACACATATCTTCACACATTCCTGTACAGTCTGCTGTTTCTCAAAAACTATTAAAATCACATTTAATGTTTTTATTTTAAAATTCTGATCTTAATGATGTCACAAAATTAATAATTTTATTGAGTATAAACTCTTCTTTTTTGGAAACAGAAAGCGTTCCTGTTTTTAAGAGATCGCTGAGGAAACTCCTAATGAGTTCAATGTTTTATTCTCTTAAATGGTGCCTTGAGTTTAATTTTTGACTTATAAAGATCCTTTTACTTAGAAAATTAAGATACCTCGTTATTGTTTTCCCTCACTTTGTACACTATTGTGCTACTTGTCATAACACAATATTTGTATATTTTTTTTGTAAAACTGTACAAATCATATATGTAAATAAAGAATTGAATTGAATTGAATTCTTAAATGAAAACTATCTGGTCTATCCCATCTCTATGTAAAAATACCAAATTAGATGTTGAAAATTATCGATAGTTTTTTAACGATAAATCCACTACCTGTGGTATCAGTACGGATGAAAGCGTTTTAAACCAGTGACAAAGTAATGTGACCTCACCTAAAGCTTTCAAGTCGATAAAAGAGATTACTCTCGCTCAAGTGATCACCAATTACATATTTCAGCCTTTCTATACTGCAACCGAGATTTATATGCAGTTTGTTTAACATCACGACGTTTACACATTTTCACCCAAATTATTTTGAAACAATGCGTAATTTCACGTCGCATCGTTAAAAATCATAATTGTGTTTTATGCATAATTAAATTCACATTTTTGTACACCATGTTCCAAATATACTCACTTGTCATTTTAAAATAACATTACTCAAAATCAAAGATTATACTTTTCAAAAATACAATTTTGTTATAAAAAATTGTAATATTTTGTGTTTAAATAATATTAGTTGTTTTTAAAACACGCGTAAGTATTCATTTCATTCCAAAGACAAATAATTCTTCAAACTGTTCTAAAATTGTATGTTTTTCAATACACGTGATAAAAAAACTCTGACGGCTCGATTTTCGTCTTTTTAAATTCAGAGTTAACGGACAAACTATTCTATTTTCGTTCAAACGTGAACATTCTGATGTGGTTCCGGTAATGGCGAAAAAACTTCGTCAATCTTCCGGAAAATGTGTACGAAGCTGTGGTTAATAGAAAGTTGTATGTCAATGACGAGTCACTGTGTAAGTGATAAGAATCACATCAACGATTTTAAACTGTGAATGAAATATTTAATTTTATTTTAAGTGTGTTTGAAACTTTCGTACCGGTACGAAACACATTACGAAAGAAGTGAAAAACTACATATTTCGTTGCTAGAGCCAGAATTACACTTTACGAATAGTACTGTATACAGTTTTTATTTTGTGGTGGTACTAAGCATTGTTATTAAAACATTCCTGTTCATGTTTAGTAGTACTTTTAGTTTAATTTTAATTTTTTTCTTCAAAGTAAATTTTATTATTCCTATTCTTACTACAAGGTTCAGTCATTCAACAATGAGATACAGTGAATTCCATACTCAAATACCAGCAAATTCTGTAAATGCCTCTCGAAATCAAGTGGAAGGAGGTTGCCTAAACTCCTAGAACAGGATTTTCTTGTTAGAAATAGAGTATAGTGATATAGGGAAACGCTTTTTATTTGAGTTTTCCACCAAGCTATAAAATTGTTTAAGAGGTTTTGTTTTCGCGCGATGAGAGGCGTCTGACTTTGGATCTGAATTATATATGACACAAGTTCAGATCTTTGGCCAAAGCAATTTACATCACCTTTCTTTTATTATGTTCAATAAAATCCTCCCAAAGGTCATTGACCAACTAAGTCGGGCATAAAAATGACAAAACGAATAAATAGGCTTATTCATTAAAAATACACGTTTTTTGTGTGATTGATAGTTGATTAGAATTATCAATATAACCTGTGTAGTCGACATCCTAATTAAACAAATTTTAAACTCTTCTCGATTATTTTTTTTTTTATATTTTCCCCTAATCTGTAAAAAAAAGAATTAAACGGTATTAGCTTTTAGAACCCCAGAAAAATTCGCATAACTCGCCTGAATTGACGTGTAATAAGCCAGTTCCGAACTAGTTTGCTAGAGTGTGAATCACTGGAATACTTATAAAGGGTATAACTGGAATCAGTGAGTGAGACTCGTGTTTTACGTAAAGTGAACGTTTTAATTAACATTCATTTCAACGTAGAGGAATTAGCATTGCATTGCTCGAAATTAGTGCTAACACAGTTACAAGTTTTCAACTGGAATTGATTATTACTGCAACATCAAATTACAACATACGATATAGACGTAAGCAATCCGCGCACTGCAGTAACCATGCTACACTGCGAACCGTTAGTAGTCTACTAGCTAGTAGGGATGTTCTGTAAGATCCAACAATAGGAGTGGGTCACAAATACGGGTGTGTTGTCATACCTAGGCTAATATATTTGTTTCTTTACAATTATATATGAGATGTTGCAAGAAGGTAGCCTAAATGCGTGTCTAACGAAATCGAAATATTCTTTCGTATAATTCTCAAACTGCTCAATAGTTAGTGTCAGAATAGTTTATTAAGAAATTTAGGCACGTGTGGTGGTTGACTAATCTACCGTCATGGCGGCAGTTGATTTTTTACGGAGACATCAACGCACTATTATAGAATGTGCCGTGATGATGTCAGATTTGGATGACCACTGTCCATTTGCGATAATCACACCGTTTTTTAGACAAATACATATAGGAATGTATTTATATATTCCTAAATTTTAACCGTAACGAACGTTCAATGGCATAAATTTAAAATCCATAAGAAAAGCTTATGAACGCGAATGCTTAAAAAACGCATGAGGTAAATATTTTATAGCGTATGAATATATGATGCAAATAACAAAACAAAGCCACGAGTTTCTGTTCCAGGCGTTCCGCTGACGACAAACCATATTATACGTAACGTAGATGACGTAACGACTGCAGACATCGCAGAATTAAGTGTTCTGATATATCACTCACAAGAAGATGAGTTGGTTTATTTAGTATTGAGCATCATTTGTGACAAATGCAGTATTAGAAGCCTACCAATAGTTATAAGCCTTACTCAATTTCAAAACATTTTCTTTCCTGCAACGAGTTCGAGACATTGTAGTTTAGGATGCTAAGGTATTGTGTTTATGATGTCATTCCAAATTTAAAGACGAATATATCTTGTACAAAACCTTTTTTGGTGGGAGGGGGGGGGTGGAAGCATAATCTATTTCATATTTCACACATGTAGGTAAGTAGTAATATAGGCCTATATTAAAAATGGTGACAATAATTTGAATAATCTATTTCAGTGAAACTTAGGTGTTGTCTATGTATACTGTACCTAAAACGAAAGGAATATTAGTATCTGTGTAAAAGTCAATAAAAATATGTATACAGCCAGATTAGTCTGTGTAACGCATGTCTAAGTAACAACACATTCTTGCAATGCTGTGAATAGACTGTGATTGATAACTGCATTCTATTTACCCAACTGTGAGTCTCGCCAATACAATGTTTTGTCTATTTTTAGTTATCTCTTCAAAAAAAGATATTGAGAAAACAAATGTTTCATTAAAATTAAATCGTTGTTTACATGTATGTTAAAAATTTTCGTTGCGTTTAAAACATTATATTATTTATTTTTATAACATAATATAATGTTTTAATTGTTTTGTATGTGTTAAGTGTGTTAATTACTATAACACATACTAGCAATAGCTACTTTGTAAAATCATTATTGAATTTTTTAAATTCAGATAATACATTAAAATACAACGTAATATTTATATAGTAAAGATATAGTACATTGTACTTAATGTATTAAGTCGTTTTAATTTCGTAATTTAAACTTCCTCTTTATTTTTTTGGCTTTCTGCTTTACATAGTAAAATGTTTGTAAATAACTAAAGAAAAACAATGACACTTTTAGTATTAATTTTTTCACCATACACGCGCTGTCTGAAACCTTATTTTAAAAATACGCTTAAAACTTCTGCACAGGTCCGAAATATCAAATATTCCTTGCGTTAAAAATATCCTCTTTGTTTACTTTTTTCCATACATTTATTTAAATCAGAGCAATACATTCTCATTTCCATTCATAATTATCCTAAAATTGTAATAATTTCCCACGAATTACACAACAAAGTATTGAAAGAAGCTTATAAGATTCTAATAAATCAATCAAGTATACAAACATTGAAGGACAATCAATCATGTTGTCAAATACATCCATGTTTAACGTCCAGATAGAGTGTAAGTACAATCATTAGGCTCCTTGTGATAGAGTGAGAGGGGTGCTGTTGGGAGGAGGGGTGGGTATGGGTCGAGTGGTGGAGGGGTTGACGAATTAATCAGACCGAGGATTAAAACTGTCCGTCCCTTACCGCAGACGATTTTTCAGTCTCAGCATGCCTCCTATCTTTCCCGAACAGACAGCCTGTCAAGTCTTCTCGGACACAGTCTCCCATCGGGCCGAAATTGTTTTAAACACAGCCGTATTTTAAATTTGAATATCAATTGCATTCTGATTAAAATTCCATTTGAAGCAAAACTAATGACGGTATCTGGAAACCTAATTAATCTGAACACCTTTTCAATGTAATGGTATCAATGATTCAGTGAATTATGATAAATGGTGGTAGTTTAAAATGTACTTATATCTATAGTATCGTATCACATTAGTTCAAGGATTCCTGGAAAGTACATGGAAGTTAATTAGAAATACGATAATGCTGATGGTTGTAGTAGTGATTCACGTGAATCAATTTGAGTTTAGAGTTACGCGAGAAAGTTCAGAGAATTATTGCCTTAGTTACTGAAACTATACCGTTAAAATTCAGTGCATTTTTTACAACCTCAGTTAAAAGATTGACTTTACATTAGTTTATTGGGGAAAATAAATTAGATATAAATCCCACGATACAATTTTTTAACACCTTTCATATTTTCATTCTTATTAAATAATATCAATTTAAATATTTATGCACGTAATATCTTATTTATATTACTGCACGTCATTCTCGATTGGCGTATTCCATTTATGTAGGTGTATGAAAATTCTTATGGTATCGCATCTTGGTATCGAGTTTTGTATCTTTTCTCACTGTAATCAATAACTTTAGTTGATTTCTTTCTGTACTTGTTTAATTTATATTCCACCAAATCAATGTTTTGAACAACAGGTTAATATTACTACTTCCTTTGGCATGGCACTTTCGATTTAATATGGGCTCACTGTCCTCTAAATACGTGTGTATAAAATATAAAGTAAAATAATATTCTTGAATAAATTTGAATGAAATAAATAAATAGGCTTCTTCTCAAAACTAATAAAATAATAATTATAAACTTCTTTCAAATAAAATTCTCAAACAAACTAAACAGTTCTCAACAGGAATTTTTCACAAGTTCCTACAGGATATGGTGCAGCACCTGCAGCTCTTAATTTTTACTACAATCCCTTTAATTTCAATGAAATTTTACGTTCGACTTTAAATAAATTACTCCTTTACAATTTATATATATATTATAGTCCTCACTCAACAGAATTGGATCGTTAATTTCAAAGTTTCAATTCCAATTTCAAATTAATTCACTTCTTAATTTTGCAAATTTCAAATTTAGGAAATTTTAATAATTCAGTCAAAAGTACTTAGCTCTTTGGTCGTGAAGGTCTTGGAGTTCGGTATTAAAATAATTTATACCGACGGATCCTACGCCCGACACTAGTTTTAAACTCGCACTAAAAGACTTTACTCTATCGCTTCTCAAATCGGAATGGTAGCAGAGCGTGGTTTCTCGGCCTGCACCGACTACGCTCCTGTTCCTGCAGGCCTGTTTAAATCTCTCTCAACGCAGGTTCGCCCCCTAACAAAAGATTGAGTCCACTGTAAACTATTGTTTAGCATTCACTGCCATCAAGTCAGGTCTAGACCAGATTCCAAGCGCGTTGTGCCTGCCGCTGGATTACAATATAAATTTACCTTTTTATTCCCTATCCATTTACAATTCTAAAATAAGATTTTTGTCCTTTTTTTTGCTAATATTTTTAATTTGAAATTTTATTTATTAAATTTTTATTTTTATTTAAAGTATACCATGTAATTGGTATAAAGCCATTGATACTACATTTTGCGGTCAATTTCTCTGGCATTTGATGTCATCACCATGTTGATACAAGAGATTTAGGACACCTTCTCTAGTCCATTTGTCTTTGACTGGACATGCCGCTTATACCATATATCATGGACATCTTCTCTGGACCTTTAGTCTTTGACGCGACATATTGATAGAGAGATTTTCGACAGATTCTATTGGCCTTTTGTTTTTGATGCGACAAGATTTTGGAAAACTTCTATAGGCATTGTGCTTTGTAGCGACATCTTGGTACATCTCAAAACTCCTCCCCACTAACAATCAAATACCACAGAAACTTGCAGTGCATCCGTAATAGGATACAACAGGGAATGGGATAAGTGCACGTTGAACTTTTACTACGGATCATAAGTCAAAAAGTGTCATGAAGATCATACTGAATCTTGCCTTTTTTTTAGATAAACAGATACAATAAATTTAATTTAATAGTATTATTTCTATTTTAGATCTTAAATTATTAAGTAAATGTAATTACTTTATATTTTCTCCTCACCCTCATTAATTGTACTTGCAAATATTATGTAATGGAATTTGTCAACACTATTATTGATTATCACAAAATATTGTAATTAAAAAACAGAATAGGATGTTTAAGTTAAAGTATACTAAAGTACCTAAACAGACTACATATCTAAAATCTAATGTTAAAAGTGCAAATATTTTCAGATTAGGCCACCATACAGACGTATATAACAATCAGACTATAAGGTAGTATTGGAGTTTAACCATCGTCCCACCAGGAATTATCTAGTAGTATTTGAGAATTTTATTTGAAAGAAGTTTATAATTATTATTTTATTAGATTGATTTACATAAATTATTAGCTCCACTGGACATTTTATCAATCAGTCGATGGACATTAAATTAGGCTATAATTTTACTACACTGGTGGAATAGTTATTATAACTATTATAATTTTCCGTTATATTTTTATAACTAAACCTTATGGTATAAAGCATTGATTTACTGTGGTGAAAGGGAGATAGAAGTATGACTAGTTTACTTTTGTCTCTAATTGGGTCTCTAATTGGACTCCATTAAATTAATATAAATATATGAATGCCACAAATTATACGATGTACGACAGCATAACAGGAACTGAATAGAATAAAAGCACTGGAAATGCATATGCAATTTATAACGGACCAACTACTTAAAAAGTGACAATCAAAATGTCTTTCGAGGAATCCAATTTAGGCGGGGACGCCGAGAATAAATGAGGTAATTTGGCGAGAAAGATCGTGAATCAAAGCAAGGCGGACGTTGCGAACGCGAGTGCCCAACGTGGCGTGCATTGTTCATAAAACACTCAAATCCCTAGCTTTCATAACGATTTATTGCTATTTTTAGTTTTAACGAATTTCAACTGTTGATTATTGTTGCTGGTTTTAATTAGTTAACACGGTCGATGTCTGGCTCAACAATAAACGTGGTTCATACGTCATCGAGCAGTTCGTTAGCAGACTAACGTGGGTATCTTTAGTAGAATTAACTGAAGTTAATTTAACAAAACTGGGAATAATTTATTAAATATCGAATATTTTATTCCAGAAAACCTCGTGTCTTTAGGTAACGTAGCCTATAACATAGAGCGCCAGGGAAAATAATTTAATAATACAATCAATTGTATTATTATATTTATTGATTTTCTTTAAGTTTCCGTCTACAAAAATTAGAAAAAGATCTGAAATATGTTTATACTTTCTTACCCATCAGGACCTACGTAACTTGTATCAAACAAAGCGAGGCCACCAACTTAAATATTAGACGAGGAAGCCAGTTGACATAGAGTTTACTTTACGATCTTTACGAACATTATATGTATTGACCGTTCCTCCAGTGACATCAAAGTATAAAGGAAATGAATGTTTCGAGATAACTCTTACACAAATGTCAATCAATAAAGTTTATTTCTCATTGTCTTTATTTATTGTAGGTAAACATCTACCTCATGTGCCTGTCTCTAACGCTTATTTCTTGTTTCTCTGGTTTGCACTACTAATGTTCTGACTTTTAAAGCGGATATAACTCATTTTCCGTGTAATTCTTTGGGGAATACTATAAAAATGGTTTGTGGTATAAGTATTACTTATGAGTATACAAATTTGTCTTTGAACTGTCCATAACAACACAAAAACTGTATAAATAGATTTATTGGTTCCACATATTTTCTTTATGTGTATATTTTATAAATAAAAATGAATCCCAAAATGTGTCGATAATTTCAAGAACGCCTGGATAATTTTGAATTTGCAATATAGGCTATAAATATAGTTTACAGCATGCCATTGTTGCCAAATTGATAAAATCAATATAATCAACATTCAATGTCAATAACGATACTCCAAATTATATAAGTAAACGAGAAATAACGAATGCTTAATCAATAATCAATAAATAGTCTTACAAATAAATACATAACACATAAATAGATAACAAATAAATAACAATTATTTGAAATAATCAATTAATAGCAAAGATTAAAAACTACCAACTATTAAGCACAAGAAATTTGTGACATTTACCTACATTTAGTTAAAGGTACACTTTTAATTAAGCTTCTTTTAGACTACAAAATCTGACTCAGCCCAACTCTCTGATAAAAACTCCTCTACTTTATAAAAAGGATTTTAAAATAAACAACTTCTTAAGCAAGCTTTAAATCCATTTTGCTCTAGTTTCTTTACATTGCCAGGTGTTTTATTTATTAAGCGGCTTGATATAACTATTGGGATTTTTTACTTATTTTTAGCCTATTTTGTATTTTGTGAAGTTAATTAAGAATACAGTTTGCTGAGAAATATGCAGTTTGACTAGAACATAAAAGAGATCGCGTGAATTTATTGTTGCGTAAATTGAAATTACCTTGTTTATTGTTTTATTTAAAAAAATCCAATTATTAGTCTGAAGCTAATTTTTTTCAACAGCAAACATTGAAACTATGGATTAGCAATAGAAAAAAATGTAATCTTAACTGCTATGACTGTTTTTGGACTGGTTCCTCTCAATAAAACATTTGTAATCGTGCAACTGGAATGTCTGTAATGCACCTGAATGTCAGATACTTCAGGAAGAACAGGGACGAACTTATGCTAGAGCTGAATAATATTTTTACAAACCTTGATGTGCTTATTCTGTCCGAGATATGCTGAAAAATGAAAGCAGCTACTACAGTATACCTGATTTCGGTAGAATTAAAGTCAGTAGATTGCAAAAAAATGGTAGAGGGATAGATTTTTTTATAAATTGTTATAATTTAAATTTATTGAATATTACTTTAATCCCACCTCTTTTGAGGCCATTGCAGGAATTTTAGAGTTTCTGGAAAGTAACGATAATATTAAAATACTGTCCATATATAGGCCACCAACATCTAGCTCTGGTTTCAGTGTACGATATTTCACACACGAATTAGTTGATAGTTTGGATACGTTGTGTTCGCATGGGTGTCACCTAGTAATAGGAGACACAATGTGAACATAGATGATGATTAGAACATTGATACAGTTATTTATGTGTACCGTTTTACTGGCACATGAGGGGTTAGCTTTGAAATTTAAAACTTTTGTGAAGGTTTAAAAATAAAGGAAAAATCTTCTGAAATAAATAAAGTTCAAACTAAAATAAAACTTCTTCTTAAAAATAATTACTGGAATTAAAATTTAAAATAAAAACTTCTTGATGACTTTTAAATTCAAACTTGTAATATATTCGACACTCCAAAAATGTACAAAGTTCTTACAGCTTTTTATTCAATTTTCAAAATTCAAAAACTTTCACACTCTAATCTGATCTGGCAATTCTTCACTTTAATTTATCTTCAAAATTCAATTTTATTTTGTTACTAATTTTCTTTACTTTACTTTAACAATTATTCTTCAGTGTTAGAGAATTAAAAAATTCTTCATTGTTAAAGATTTAAAAAATTTTTCAGTGTTAGAGATTTAAAAAATATTGCTGAAAGCATCTGTAACAACCACAAAACTCTTTTAGTATTTTTACATAAAATTTTATATACATGTGCTCACTGCACCAACAAGTTTTATATTGCACAGATCAAAAGGACAAGTTCCTAAATTCCCATTAAATTTAATTTTTACAATATTTCTTTCCCCAAAATTATTCCAAAATATTAAGAATGTATATTCACTGGACTCTAGTTAAAAAGTTCACTTACCCGCAGGTTCGATAACGATTAGCAAAAAGATTTACTCTAAGCACTTTCAAACTCTACTCGTTACAATCACTTCCGATTAACTGAGACGGGAGGTACGTCTACCTCACCCCACCTCTCAATATCGTTATCAAACACTGCCATCTGCGATGGGCGCCTCGCTGATAGCAGCCTCTTTTGTACAGTCCAGTCCTTATCATTCTTCTGGGCCTACTCCTTCCACCGGTAATCCAGTTACCCCAGAATTATTATTTAATACAATCGGTACATATGGATGTAACAGGAAAGGCATTAAAGCAGGTATGCTAACAAGATCCTGCATTGACCACATATACACAAGGCAAAACTCAATAACTGTGGAAGTTAAGAAGGGGACAGTGAAAAGTAGAATATTTGATCATTATCGTATCGTATTATCATATCATGGAATATGCTATGAATAATAATTTGGAAATAAAGTCAATTGTGAACTCAAGTAAAAAACTAGACGAGTGGAAATTGACATTGGAGCTAGAGGGTATATTGATTGGGAAATGTTACCATGTAATGATGCAAATGAAGCATTTAGTTTTATAATAATTAAATTTCAAAACATCTATGAAAAATGTAAAATTAGTTCTAAACAAAAGCCTTGTGAAAATAAATATTTAAATAAAGGAGGAAATAATGAATGGAGAAGTAATGAATTCAGAGATCTTACAAAAGAAATATATAGGTTATTTAGGACTTTGACATCGAACCCTACATATTTAGCTCACAGAAAAAATATACATCGTCAAGCAACAGAGTAATTGAAGCCAATAAAAATGACTATTACAGATCGAATTTTCGAGCATGTATAAAGATCCTAGAAAACGTTGGTATAGTTTTAATAAATTACTAGAAAAGGTTAAAAATATGAATGTAGAATATGTATAGTTAATCAATCTTTATTGAAATTAACTTAAGCTATTGCCGTTTATAGAAACTTAACAAGTATTGAAAATGGTTAAGTTTTTGGCAACATTTAAATATTTCAAGAAAGAAACATTTTACAAACGTCATTTACTTAGATTAGGAACCTTTTTTATAAAATTTCAATACTTTTTATGTTTCACCATAACGTACTATATTATATACACCGTGTACACTTTAATTTTTTTATACACTAAAATTGAATGTATTTGTTTATAATGTACCTAAATGTTAAAGTGTATGAAGAGACGCTCATTATTCTTCTAAACTGTAGAGTGCTCTATTTGGGTTTTATGAGGGACTGAAACTTAATGAGTGTTTAGTGGGAAGGACAGCAATGGCCGCATCGAACACTGGCAAACTTTTCAAAATCGTTTTTGTAAGAATATTTAATTATTCTTTTATTAATATGTTTTAAAAATCGGCTGATTATCAAAATTTTAATATTTAAACTTATCTTCTCATACTTTAGTACATTTTCCAGGATTTATGAGTATAGCATCTTTTTAGCTATTCCAAATTGTATACTTTTGGTACAACATTTTTTGCAGTAGTACAAGATTTGTATTGTATGACAGATCAACCTAAAGAATCGAGCTAAAGAATTCTATAACGAGAAGGTTGTAGAAAAGCCCACTTAGGTCCTTCCAATGTAAGTTCCTTACATTTTGTATGTATGTAAGTATGTTGTTTTACCGCATGTAGATACAGTAAAATCCCAGAGGCTCTAAACATTTCGTAACCCGTGAGAAATAAATAATGTGGGTATTTTTTATTTAAATTTGGTTTTTGACGATTTAAGGATTGAAGGTAACAGGAGTTTTGTTTATATTTACCCATTGTTTAGTGATACAAGATGATTTATATAGTATTGTTGTTGTCCTGTGTATTTTTTGCATGTTCATCCTAGTGTGCAATGTTTTCATGAAATTCACTTAACGATGATGCTAAATAGCCAAAAAATTACTTTCAGATCAGGATTTGGAAGAGGTAAAACACTACTTAAATTATTACAATACGATTCGAGCACTTTAGCTGAAACCACTCTCTGTGGAGAAATAGTTACTAACAACAAACTTGGTTTAGTAGTTAGTTACCTGTTGAAATTGTCAACTGAATTCCATCGTTGCCACAATTGATTCATGGACCACAGACCGGATCTATTAGTGGGCAGAACTTCAGGTTAACCCGAACCGAAATCCTATTGAGTACAAGAACGTTTTGACGTATTGATTACGTTTCGTTTGTGTTTATTCCAGCTGACCAGTGATACTATTTTTAGTAAGACGAAACTACAATTTTTCGTGTTGTAGGTCTAATTTAACCAGAGGTATTCTGTACATTTAAAATATTTTAGTTCAATTATACTTAGATATAATTTGATTAACACAGGCCTTTCGTGTTTAATGAATACATCATCAGACCCACATAACTGAATAAAATAATAAATATGCCTCACAAAAATAAAAATAAAATTTCATCACTATTTTATCTCTTTTTTTAGTGTTTGTTCATAAATTAAGTTTCAGCTATGTGGGTCTGATAATGTGTTCATTAAACACGAAAGGCCTCAAAAAAAATTAAGATAAAATTTCATCATTATTGGAGTGTTTGTTCATAATTAAATTTCAGTTATGTGGGTCTGATAATGTGTTCATTAAACACGAAAGGCCTCACAAAAATAAAAATAAAATTTCATCATTATTGGAGTATTTGTTCATAAATTAAGTATTTGATTCCAATAAGGAGAAGCTGATAGAATGTTGATAAATTACTTAATATCGAGGTATGTATAGGCTACTTGGAAAAATAGAACCAGAAACTTTATTTGAGAAACAGATTTTATTGGAAATTTAAAACAATGATTAGTTTATTTAAAGAATTCGAAATTCGAAGTTCCATATTATTGTACACAGCTAGCAATAATATTTTAAGAAATACAACTTTTCTTTCTGCAATTTACTGAAAAAAATTAATACTAATACAATTTCAAACTAACCATTTTGTTTAAAAGGAGACACAAATCCTCTTTTAGATTTTTTCTGCCTGTACTCATGAGATACTGGCCACAGACAGAATTTGAAAGTCCGCCATATCTAACTCAGATTCAAAGATCGACGTTCGACGTCTTAGAACGTGTTGCCACTGGCTCTTCCAAAGACTTATTTTAAGTATCTTGATAGTAAACTTACTATAATTTAATATAATTCAAAACCATCTTGTAACTTTTTTCCAAAAAGAAATATTTATTCATATGGTTTATGTAACATTTTCTTTTAAGTTGATATGTACTATTAAACGTTAACTATATCCAAATGAGTATATTTTGAAGTTCCATGGAAAAGTAAAATTTTATCATGACTGGGGACTGTCTAAAAAATATTTAATGTTAAATACCGCATGACACACCACATTTCTCTCAGATCCCCTCCACTGTCGTAGGGCACTTTGACATCGAATTACACAAAACCGACAACGCGGTAGTCCGGCCTGTGTTCAGTTTTTGTACCCTATCCTAACACCATTCTCAGATTCTACTTGCTTAACTTGTCTACACTAAGGCATTTTAGGCTTATCCATAACTAGAATATCGATATTCTCCCCTTATCAATGCAGTTCTAAAAAAATTGATTACATTTTATTTTTCAATATTAAAATGAATGTAATTTGTAAATCTAATCCATTTGTAAGTTACTACAAATACTACGGTGTGTAGTTAGTATGATAATACTGATACAACGTAATAACATAGTAATATTATTGAAATATGACTTTTAAAACTTATTCAAACAAATTTATTTAAAATTAATTGATTATTGGACTACTTATTCTTGATCGTTTATTTAGATTAAATAGTATTGTACAGATTTTTTTATAGACGAGAATTTCCACTAAGCACTCTGTAACATAATATTTTCAGTGCTAAAACTTACGTCGTGCTGGTACTGGCAAAAAGCGATATTAGGTTAGGTTAGTTGATATGTTGGAGGTGTTACGCTGTGATTAAAACAACGCTAACTGACTCCTTCCCACTCAGACGGAACAAGAATATAGATATTGTGACAACAAAAATATTAATAATATATTATTTATATGTTACCGGTATCTCGACATTTGTTTTAGACAAAAGTAAATTGTCAAGTACTAAAAGATTAAGACATTTTATAATCGTTCGATTTCACATCTTCACGAAATTACATACAAAATTATATTTTTCTCTTTGTCCATAAATAACGGAGTTATAGATTTTAAAATACTTAAGCAGTCACTATATTGGAACGAAACATCTATTTGTATAACGCTTTATCTATGTGTAAGGCCAAATTTGGTTAAATAGTTTGGGCTTTATTTTGGAGAAGTTGTTGTTTACTTAGGTACCACAGACGTATAATGTGATATTTATACGTACAAGTATAAACTATGGAATTAGGGTAGTTTTGGGCCCTGGGGGTCATATTCGATGAAGCTATGTGTACATTGAATTAAAGTGGAGGAGAACTGCAATATTCTGATTGCATAAAAATATTTTTGCAAAACATTTGTTGCCGAATACTGAATTTGATGGGTAAAGAAGTCTTCAACAGAACGGACACGAGTTAATTGGTTGGATATCAATAGAGATTTCATGATTGTTCACGTTTTAACTTCAAACATAACTTGGGGCCGCTGTTGGGTAAATATCAATGAACAGTAATATGACGTTGATAGGTTTGATGTGGTAAAGGAAGGTTTACAACTGTTAATTATACCCGAACTGGAAGATCCCCGACCCCAGACCGCATCTGGCCACAACCCCTGACCGCATCCGACCACAACTGCAGACCCAGTGGAAGCCAGTACCGCTTATTGCTACTTGACCACAGTGAGTCCAGTTATCAATTATCTAATAACAACTGAACACTTCTAAACAACGCCATTCCTTCACCTCGGGCACCCTCTTTAGGTTTAGAAAAGATTTTATTAAAGGACCCAAATTAGTATGGAAAGAATGTTAACATATATTTCCGGTTTAACGGAGGAATCTAAACTAGATAATAATTTACTTTAAAAATTTTAAAACTAACTATCAAGTTCCATTGAACCAATTTAGATGATTGGGCCGTCACTAGAATACGCTTACTTAGCTAATTTGTCAATAATAAAAAAATCACTTTGAAGATGAAAAGTATTTATGTGAGAAGTAAAAGGCTCTCTGTCACAATTGGCTAACTTTCAGAATTTATGAAGAAGTTTTTCAATTTGTTAAGTAGTTGGATTTGCTATGTCATGTGGCAACGTGGCATAGCAAAACAACTAAAGCTTATAAAACTTATTGCTTTTTATTTTATAACTGTCTCTTTTAGATCAGTACTTGTATTTGTTTTTAATACATAAAACGATATTTAAATGTAATTAACGGTTTTTACCTCTAATTCTCCTTTTTACAAATTAAGACTATAAGTATTAAGAATAATGCACAGTCTTAGTGAAAAGGTATAATGCTTTTATTTTTAGCACATGAAACAATTAAATAGCCATAATCAAACAATAGAAACAGACCAAATAGAATCGGCTTCAGCTCATGTATGCTCTGAGCAAGTCGTGACGGACTAAGGGTAAAAGTAGGGTAACAACAGCAAATCGTTATATTTTTTCTTGCTTATAGGTACTCCTTGACTTGTGACAATGGGAAGAACAATACAAGCTATTAAAAAGTTAAAAAAATAAGTTCTTAAACATCCGAGGCATTACAGTTAGTTGAGTGAATTGTCTATCAAACGAAGTCTTCGAGAACAACTGACCCATTTGTTCTCTTCTAATCTAATATAAAGTCAGGAACCCCCCCTTTTCTACCTTTTTCTATAGATAATATAAGGAGATATCCTTTGGGTACTGGTGCAATATGGAAAGGAAGTTTCATTTTATTATATTGAAAATTTTTTGTGTCCCCCAAAAATGCGAAATTTTGGGGGCAACCCAAAAATTTCAAATTTAAACCCCTCATTTTAAAGAGCATGAAAAAACTTAAATAGTGGTGAAAACCAGAGATTGCTATCTCTTACCTAATCCGAAATAATAGCATGTATTACCAGAACAATTTTAATATCTCACCACGTCACAAAGTCAAATCAAATGTTCAAACTGAAGCCCTCGTACTATTTGGCAGTGAGACAAGCGTAGGGTGAACGCCTCTCTGACGTTTTGGAAAGTCTGAGGTGGTATTTGGTTGCAAGAATCAATAATCCTGTTTCTTAAATTTTCAAGGTTTGCTACTGATGTTTTGTAAATTATGGATTTTATGTGACCCCATAGAAAAAAGTCCATGGGTGTAAGGTCCGGAGACCGTGCTGGCCATTCTATTACACCACGCCTACCAATCCACTGACCACGTAGCTGAGTTCCCAGGAAATGTTGTACAGCACGATGATAATGTGGTGGGGCAACATCTTGCTGGAAAGAACGATTTCTTCTTCAAATTCATGTTGATTTTCCCTAATAACTGTATTTATTGCAGGAAAAATTGATTCTTATAACATTTCCAAATACAGTTGACCATTGAGATTCCCATTAATAAAAAATGGTTCTATAATGTGATTCACAAAAATCCCGGCCCATACATTAACTTTTTCTGGGTACTGGGTGCGAGATACACGGAAAACATGGGGATTTTCTGTGTCCCAGTACCTGCAGTTGTCTTTGTTCACATCTCCATTGACAAAAAACTGCATTCATCACTAAACACAACGTTTCGAACAAACAATGGTTGAGCAGAAATTAGTGCTTCCATTTCTTCACAAAATTGTCTTCGATCGAATTGGATCGTCTTCGTTTAAGTCATGGATAAGCTTAATTTTATAAGCGTGAAATTTATTTTTGTTCAGTAACTCAACCACAGAAATTTGGGAAACATCACAAAGATTTGCTACTAATCTGGTGGACTGCTGCGGATCTTCAACAAATTGTGCAACAATTTCAAACTGTTTGTCACCGCCTAAAGGAGGCCGACTTGAGCGTGGAGCATCTTTGATGGAACCAAACTCTCGGAACTTATTTACTAAAGTTCTTAAGTATTTCCTTGTCTCAGGTCTATCAGGATGTGCCAAATTAAACCGCCTTTCTGCCTCATGATAATTTTCATTCGAAGCCCCGAAAGTAAATATCATTTCTACTTTATCTCTCACCCTCCATGGACCTGTGCGAACACTTCATCCAACACTACATTTGTTGTATGACTACGTGCTATTTTTACTCGTAATCAGTATTAATTAGATAATATTATTTAAAACTTACAATGCGAAAGTGCATCCAAATAAATTATTGTAATAACATTAAAACACATAAAGACTTCTCAAAATACTTCACGGAACAGTAACCACACAATACCAATGATCCACTAAGATAATAACTACTGTCAAAGTATGACCTGTTCTCACAAGATTGAAACAAAGAATGGACTAGTTTTTACTAACTGTACTTCGAACCGGGAAAGCCCTGTCACTCATTGACAATAAACTCCTTATCAGTTTACTTTCTAACATTGGATTCTTCGTCCATTGCATGCCTCACTCATTGAGAACACAAACAACCAATAAATCTGTTTCCACGCAGACGGAAACTGTACCCAAACAAAATAAATTTAGGTGTAAAGACTTAATTATAATTTTTATTGGCTATGTTGTTGGAAAAGAGATAGCAATCTCTGGTTTTCACCACTATTTAAGTTTTTTCATGCTCTTTAAAATGAGGGGTCACTTGATAGGGGTTTACATTTGAAATTTTTGGGTTGCCCCCAAAATTTCGCATTTTTGTGGGACACAAAAAATTTTCAATATCATAAAATGAAACTTCCTTTCCATATTGCACCACGACCCAAAGGATATCTCCTTATATTACCTATAGAAAAAAGTAGAGGGGGGGTCCTGGCTTTATATTCACCCTGCATACCTGTTTGCATTACGACATTAGAACTAAGTTTTTATCATGATCATATTTTTTAGAAACAATAGAAGTTTCTTTCTCAACAAACGACGCCTCAAAAATCTTCAAATAATCAAGTTCATTGTAATACACATTGTACTTGTTGGAGATTTGGCGTACTAATTACTGCCAGTTCAATGGCGAATCAGCGTCATTATAGAGAATCATTATATCAAAGCGAGCACGGTATCCTCTCCTTTTTGTGTATATATATATATATATATATATATATATATATATATATATATATATATATATATATATATATATATATATATATGCGCTTTTAACAAAAACTACGATCCAGAAGTTTTAAAATCCAGAAGATACGCATAATCATCGACTTGTTTTTGTTTTGCTCTCAGCAGTTGTCTGTCTCCAAGATAATCTCTTGTACTGGTGAACTTAAAAGGTTACTCTCGGCCAATTTCAGTAATTTAACGGTAACTTCCTTGCCTTCTTGTCCTCTGTTGGTTCCATCCCACATCATGCAAACTCACGGATGAATCACATTAGTCATAAAGTTTAAAGTTGAGGACCCAACATTTTTATAAAAGCTATTTGGTACAAATTTAAAACAAATTTACGTACACAAAGACGCCAAATTTTGCTCGGGTGTTGTAACAAATTTATGTTTTAGGCAAAAGACGCTTGTGCACGTCCTCCATAATGTGGATCGGTCGAAAGTCGATTACAAATTTTAAAAGATGCTTATTAAGAATGATGGTAATCATACACAGAGTTGAAATAAGTATAACTGACGAATCAAAGTATTATAAAACACCGAAGACATGCAGACACCTAGAGCGCACGATTATTTTAGAACTGCAATTATTGAATGGGATCACTGTAAAATGTAGACTAAGTATTGGTGAAGTATAGCTGGTACACAGAGAGCGACTCGTCTGTTAAAACATGATCACTAACTGGACTCTTGCAGTAAAAATGTATTTTAATTTGATATGTTTTATACTGGCCACACTACTTGTATAAGTGGCCAGTTTATTAAAATATGTTGTTATTTTTCGTATATTTTGTTGCTTTTTTGGAAGGAATAAAATTATTTATTCATATTAAGAAAAACTGGTGAATACAAAATATTTTTACTTGATTTGAATTGTAGATTTATTACTAATAAAGATATGTACATACTAAAATTAATCGTACCATATATTTTTATATTCATTTTATAATGAATGAGGCAAATATTTAGTACTAATTTGTAAAATAACATACAAAGTGTTATTACTTTACTATTTTTCTTTAGAGTTATAAGAAAATTAAAATAAACAACGTGTGGACTTTTGCTTGCAAATACAATAGAATCTTCAACACAATAAACGTTAAATTACACTACGACTAATAAACTAATGTCTTTTATTCCATTGAAAAACGAGTTCGTATTAGTTTTAAAGAGACATACGATGAACGATGGCACTTAACGTACTAAACTAAAATTAACTAAACTATGCAGTAAAATGTTATTTAGTTCTCAGACATACGTAGTCGATGTCATACCTGATTTTAAAATTATTTTCTGATTTACACTTTGTTTTACAAGTTCTGGTCTTGCTGTGGAGAATGGGTTTTAGTTAACAGAATTATGTTAAACCCAAACTGCCCATAACACAAACCAACTTACAAAGTTGAGTTGAACTGTAATAATTACTGATCTCTTCTTGTTTACTCGGTCAACTCTTATGACATATAAATCAGGCTGACTCAGCATATGGCATATAACTGAGTAATTATAAATTTGGAGTGTATGAACATGTTCCAGTATTTTAAACCGCGAAATTGAGTGTTATTAGAGTGCACAGTACAATAATTACCTGGCAGTGTAACGTTCGGTAAATTGGTTATGAATTGATTATAACTTGTTAATATTGCATACGCGTGCAATGTATTGGGCGCGCGCGTGCAACACGTAAGCCTTATGGTGTTATGTGCTGTGTCAAATGGTAATCATTCTAACCTGTTTTGTATCAGTCGAAGAATTTGCTTGGAGTGCCAATGTCGAAAACATAGGACAATTAAAACTTGCAAATATGTAATATACAATACTAGCAGATTCTCGCAGGGCTGTGGGCTATTTTCACTTTTTTCATTTTTTTACATTTTTCTCCGATTCCCTTAGTAGACAAAAGTTTGGCAGTGATGCAAATGAACCAATCCCAGTTTATAGAACACATTCTAAGTAGTTTTTCAAAAAGACGTATATATTAACTTACCCGTATATGTGTGTACAGAAAAATGTTTCAACCAACTCATTTGTCAAATTCTTCAACTTTATGATTTACCATCCTTACCTGTACTATCATGGATGAATTGGTTACCCGACTAAACTTTAAGGGAATTACCAAAATTATAAATTTTGGAAGTACAGTATGTGTTTGTTTTATCAACTTTTGTCGGGGATTTTTAAATAGAATATAGAAATTCTAACACGTTAACCCTTAGAGGACCACAGGCTGATGTTCAATGTTTTAGTAAATGGTTTTATTAAAGATCTGGTTTCACTTAAATTTTACCTTTGATATTTAGAGGTTTAAGTGTATTTAAGCTTTAATATTTGTAGGGACAATTGGAATTAACTTTAGTTTTGTTACAAAGGAGTTAACATCCACGGTATATCAAAGGAGTATATAAGGTAAGGACTTACGGTAAGGTAAGCACATTCTAAAAATCTTACTTACGTGATCCTTACTTAAAAATAAATCATACATAGTAAAAGGTAAATAAAATACTTGATTAAAATAGTTTTCAAACAGCTTCTTCTGCTGATAGCTTAAATTTGATAACTAATTTGCAGCTAATGTGTTTTGTGATTCGCTTTATTAATGTCAGTGCTTCTGACAGAGAGATAAGCTGTTTCATGTTCTATTAATCTGACACTATTAAATAACGCTCTAGCAAATGCACATGCATTTTCTCAGTTTGTAACACATTTAATAGTATATTCTCAGTTAAAAGCACATGAAATGGTGGTTTCTCAGTTAATAGTACATGAAGCTTTTATAGCACTTCACTGCATATGACTACTTGTAAGTTTTGTTTATTTCACAGAAATTGAGACTGAGTTTCATCTTTATTGAATAAGCTTAAGCTCGTTGCAAAATAGTTGGTAAAATATAAAAAAGGCTTGATTGGCCTTAAGAGAATTTTCATAAATACAAAAAATTATAACGCATCTCTTTTAAAGCATTTGATTTTAAATAATTGTAGTGATATCAATTAGTAACAAATAAATACACAAAAAGAAATAAAAACTATTCATTAATAACTTGACTTTAAAATATAAATCAATTGCCTTCCATTGTTCTAGAGCTTTTCATGTTCTAATTAAAACTACTAATGTAATTAGTTTAAAATATTTATTCTCTTTACAACATATTTAAAATCGCTTCACATCACTCTGAAGAAGTGGAAAAAAGTTGGTTATTAAATAAATTTATCCGTTATATAAGAAGGAATGTTAAAATGTTGAATACAAATTTTAACTTTATAAAACATTGTCCAAACCTTGTCACTGTATATTAAATTTTATCCTGAACCTTAAACATACAAGTAAGCAAGCATTCCAAGTAAAAGGTGATAAATGCCTAAAGTCAAACGAATACTACACAATAGTCCGCCATCGATTTTCTCGCCAAACTCCCGCCCTCGCTTGACACGCGAGGGTGGGAAGTTTAATGTGTATTAGTTCACTAACACTTCTCACAATTACACTATCTATCATTTATGTTTATGTCATGAATAGTTTTTTGAGTACAAGAGCTAATGTTCATTGTGTTGCATTAATTAACTATTTAGAAAAATAATAGCAGAGAGCGTTGTCACAGAAACGTACTGTAAGTCTTGAATTTTAAGGACATCAAGAACACGTTTTTATCCCATATTGGTGTACTACAACAAATTATAGGGGTAGAATTAATTAATCTCACCAACATTTTGTTATACCATTGTACCACACAAAGTAGTGTGAGACAAGAACTTATGCAAATATATAGTATAAAAAAACGAAGGTTTACGTGTGTATGTCATATGAAGTTAATAAATAAACTTGTCATGTGTATGTCATCTGAATATAAACTTAAATATGTATTAGTGTATTTAGAGTTAAATTTATAATTAGTTGTTGCTATCACAACTATTTCAAAGGAAAGATACACTTTTTGCGTTACAAATTTAAATTATTTTTCTAGAACAAAAGTATTGATTAGTTTATGTTTTATTATTATATATATATATATATATATATATATATATATATATATATATATATATATTCCACTCAAGTTTTAATATAGATTTGACAATTATTTGACCAGAAAAATTGCTTTGGAAGTTTTTCATATAAAAGCATATGGGAAGCCAGACTAGGCAATATTTGAAGATATGAGTTTTCATAATTACTACGATTTGTCTTAGAATCGCTAAGAAACATCACTTTTCATATTTGACTTCGGAATGACTTCCCTATTGTAAGCAATATAATAATACCGTCCTGAAGTAACAGGAAAGGATTAATTGCGGAATTTGGAATTTTACAAAGCACTGTAAGTTACCTCACAGCTACTGAGGGAAGTTTCCTAGCCCACATCACGGTTCCAGAAAACGCTCCTGAAGGAGTACTTTGAAAATTTACATGGATCAACGAGGTGGAATGAGATGATGAGATGTAGTTTACTTCCAGTGATCATAACGTATCTCACAGATTATAGGGAACTTATAATTTGTCATAGTAATGTTTCGAGTAACGACACTATTGGAGGTTAATAAATATCCATCTAGTTAAGGGATTGAATGTGCAGATTGGAATTTTCCCAATCATGCAGGCACATCAGAGTTGCTGTCGGTAGTTTCTGCATTAGGGTTCCAGATAATATCCTGACGATATACGAGCAATCCGTCAGGAGCAATGAGAGAGGGTCGAATGAGATAGGAATTTTTTTAAATGACCACTTGATAATTCAAAGTTGCTTTAGGAAGCTTCTCAGGTTTTACATCAGTATTCCAAATAACGTTCCTCTGGGAATATTTCGAGTCATTGCACGGAAAAACGAGACGGAATAAGTGGCTGAGATGCATATTTATTTTAACGGCCATAACTTAATTCGCTAGGGAACGCACAATTAGGTCATACATAATAATCGTGAAATCTGTCTTAGATCAGGCTTATGTTTTGCATCCAAGAATTAAAAAAGTTCAGGAAATAACGCTTTTGAAATAAACATAGCCTCACATAAACTTGGGAAAATATTTCTACTCGTATTAGGATTCCTCCAAGAGGCCTCAGAAACATAAGAAGAGCAAAGAGATGGAATATGATGCCAAAATCTCAGTTTCTAACTGTAACTATCATTTATATCATGGATGCAGAGAAATATTGAAATACAGCAGTACCGAATAAATCAAGGTTCTTAGATTGAATAAGTTCAGAATCGGCACTTTCTTCAACAAAATAGTATAACTACTAAACGGAGTCTCCAAATGTTATGTTGTAGTCCCTGAACAGCTTCATCTGTATTCCTAGTTACAGGAGAGAAAACAACATTAATAACTACAAATTAAAAATCAAATACCTTGTTTAAACGACAAAAACCCACTTTAATATTTGTACAGAAATTGTTTTTTTTTTTTAGCAATTTACTCATATCTGAGTGCAAACTTTACTGGAAGTCCTACTTGCCTTAAAAAAACTTTCGACTATTAATAAAAAATAACTTTGATTGCTGGGAGACTGCTGAAAGTGTAAAGCTCACTTCGCTCACTTCTCCAACCACTGGATTGTGTGTAAATGGCGTATCTAGCAATACGAGCCGAGCGTGCAGAATATAAAGTGTCACTTGTGCACTATGTTCCAGGACTGGCAACTAGGTCAATAGCTGGTGACGACGTTTAACTTAGAGCCAGACTAAACATTTGGAGCCCTCCGTGATGATGAAGCCATTCGCTACTGGCACGTGAACATTTTGAGTTTTTACGATTACGATTAGTCTGGTGCAAACTACCGCTGTTATAATGACTGGCGTAAACTTTATCTCATTCTTTACGCAATACCACAAAATACTCCTAAAGAGTATAGCTATTCTTACTGGTGCAAACTACCAGTAAGTCTCCTTCTCTCTTACCGGTCACAAAGTATTATGAGGCACCACTACCCTCTACAATTCTTTGTCGCTATTCTCAAAGTAACGTTGGAGTAATATTGACAATTACCGGCAACACTATCTCGTCAACCTTAACGATCATAATAACATGTCCCTCAATAACATGTTATTTTTCTTCTGCCTGTGACGTCACTAAAAATTCTAAACTAATTCCCGTTTGAATACGTATTTGTTTTATAAACATGTCGCTGTATAGTTGAAAATTAGTGAATTGTTTCAAAATGTTTTAGAAGTTTTGAGATTTAGATGGTAAATGAAATTAAAACGTACATACAACGAATAAAATAAGTTAGTTTGAGTTATGGTTTGTATAGTTGAGTGATGTGATCAGAAAGAGAATAAATAAATTATTATTATCTATAGATGCTACAAGAACAAGTCTTAGAAGTATGAAGAACTAAAAACGCATTTTAAATAATGTTACGTATTCAATACTTGTATAGGCCTACAGTATATTATAATACAATTTATTGCTATAGTTATATACAAAGTATACAGGCTGGTCTTTATTAAAGGGTCACCACTTTGATCTTACAAACTATAAATGTTACAGCAAACATTTTAAAGGGGAACCTTTCCTAGGCCTGTTTAAAAATACCTACCCTGTATAGTTTGTCGTTATTTTGTGTTCTACCTCTCTTATATAAACACAATAATAACAAAACTATATAACATTTATATAACTAAACATTAAATTTTAAGCAAGCAAACAGGAAGAAAATGAGTATGATTGTGTAAAGAAGAATTAATAAATAATTGTATATGTGTATCCTAAAATAAATCAAGAATATAAATATTTTAGCGTTAGTTTTTATAGATGTTTTAGTCAATGACGTGCTTGTTAAATTAATTTGGAATATAAAAGTAATTTTTAAAATGTAACAAATTAGATGGGAAACAAATAATAATATAATTTTTAAATAGACATAATTAACCACATAAGCATTGTGTTAATTTGGCGTGTAAATGTTATGTTTTTTTTTTTAATTTTGCATTTAAAATATTAAACTTTACATTAACAGAATGTTTTGTGATATGTGTTTTATAGTATATAAGTCATTTTAGCATATACTTTATTTTATAAGTCATTAAGAATAAGTTTTATGCATATAAATATAACTCTTCAAATAAAATACATGGGAGCCTCTTTCCGGCCTCTTCCAGTCAAAGCTGGTGAGAAAGAGAAATCTCTCTCGTGTAAGCTGGCAACAAATCTTAACATTAAATGAACTCAACTCCAACAGTCATCCTCGGCAGTAAACTAGGCCTATCTGTCAGTGTTCCTGGACATCAGTGAGTTTGCCCATATGCAGTTTTTGCAGAACCCAGTGCAGGTTCAGTGGATTAAAACCAGACTTCCCACCTTACAGGCCATACAGTTTTTATTTTTTAAATTTTGTATAGAAAGTGTATACGAAAAAGTTTTACAATTTTAAACTATTTAGTGCAACTTAAATTAATATTTCAAATTTATCAGTTTAAATGATCATACTAAAGAATAATTTACGATCTATTTGCTAAGTTTAAAAGCAATAGTGTCTGTTAAAGGTAATTCATTTGAGAGGACAAACTGTACCAGTGAATGCCTTCCAAACAACAACATTCAAGTTAGATTGGCTCGCGTTGCCAAAGGCTGGAAACTCAAAGTATAACTTATAATTGGTTTCTACATTACACTTCTTCACTGCTGATTCCAATGGTATATTCTTTTTGTCGATTTTTATTCGGCAGACCTTTCATTAAGTACTTCTGTTTATTTTCACATCACATAATTAAACAAATTAATGTCTATGCTGATATATAATTCAGACAATTGTATTTATAATGTCCCTTGTCATTTTTAACTGCATAGTTTAAGGAAAAACCTTCAACGCTAATAAATTGTGAGAAGATTGTAAGGAACAAAATCGGGAAGTTAAATACCATATGTATGAGATTGTATGTTTGCGTTATGCCTAAATATTACATATGATGAGGCATGAAAAGGTGTACGTAAATGTTTTGTTTATTATAGGACAGATCAATAATATCTATACAATTATACCTTAATTTATTCTAAACAATAAAACTAAATTATTCAATTATCAGTTGGAAACATATATATTGTTAAAAGGTAAATTCAAGTGCTTCAAGGCAAATGCGTTAAAACTTAGTTCGTAGTGTGGGAATTACTAAGTAACAAAAATATTAGTATTTCAATCACAGATTAAATATTTAAAAAGTTTCACATTTTAAATACTTAATTAATTAAACTTGCTCTAAATATTGTAGAGTAGGGCAGTAGAGACAGTCTGTTGACATTGACGAGTCAGCAACAGCTTATGTTGAGGAAGGGAGAGGCAGTCTAGACAACACCGTAGACTCACTACATGTGAATCTTGCTCTAAATATTGTAGAGTAAGGCAGTAGAGACAAACTGTTGACAGTGATGAGTCAGCAACAGCGTATGTTGAGGGAGGGAGAGGCAGTCTAGACAAGACCGTAGACTCACTACATGTGAATCTTGCTCTAAATATTGTAGAGTAAGGCAGTAGAGACAGACTGTTGACAGTGATGAGTCAGCAACAGCGTATGTTGAGGGAGGGAGAGGCAGTCTAGACAAGACCGTAGACTCACTACATGTGAATCTTGCTCTAAATATTGTAGAGTAAGGCAGTAGAAACAAACTGTTGACAGTGATGAGTCAGCAACAGCGTATGTTGAGGGAGGGAGAGGCAGTCTAGACAACACCGTAGACTCACTACATGTGAATCTTGCTCTAAATATTGTAGAGTAAGGCAGTAGAGACAAACTGTTGACAGTGATGAGTCAGCAACAGCGTATGTTGAGGGAGGGAGAGGCAGTCTAGACAAGACCGTAGACTCACTACATGTGAATCTTGCTCTAAATATTGTAAAGTAAGGCAGTAGAAACAAACTGATAGACAGTGATAAGTCAGCAACAGCGTATGTTGAGGGAGGGAGAGGCAGTCTAGACAAGACCGTAGACTCACTACATGTGAATCTTGCTCTAAATATTGTAGAGTAAGGCAGTAGAGACAGACTGTTGACAGTGATGAGTCAGCAACAGCGTATGTTGAGGAAGGCAGAGGCAGTCCAGACAAGACCGTAGATTCATTCAATTTTGTAGCTCTTAATCTTTTCCTACCAGAATTCCAAGCTATTAAATCTAAATTAATAATCTGTATCATAAATGTTTCATTGCAACTATTATTGCCACAAAGAATAAATTTGTTTCAATTATTCAGTTTAGACGTCAAAGTTATTTCCTTATGGAACGCCATCCATTGGAGGCAGCAGAAAAACTTTACTTGGACGTGTAGTAATATATTTGTTGTAATTACATATGGTTTTATGAATACAAATTAAACTATATTTTTAAAATATCAACATCTACAATGAATATGCTGTCTTAGCTGTATTTACATAGCTGTTACCTTAATTACCCACTCTTGCCTTCTCCTACATCAAATAAGTTTTTAAGAAACAATTTTAAACATATTACAACTGTATATTACAATTATTTATAATTCTTGTTTAATGTCGCTTTACAAATAAAACAGACAACCTCCTTTCTCCGTAGTACCGATGACGTAGTGAGGGAAAGAGGCTCAGTTTTGTTAAACGGAAGAATTCTCGTCAGCAGGGGTGCCATTGTATTACTGATGTCGAAAAACCATTAAAAGCAGCTTTTCAAGCTCTTGCCTTCCTTCATGCGAAGCGCTCTAAATGCATTTCGGTCCATGAGGGGCGAAACACACATGTCTTTAGGCAGTCACTCCTAAGAATTTCAGTCTGGATTTCTGTTATTCTTCGGGGGTTAATAGTAGTAGCAAATAGTGACTGTAGCTGGGGTACATGTAGTTCTACACCAACACACATGCAGACGCCACACACTCAAGTGCAGGAGATTAGTACCAATCGCACTTCCCCAGATTTTTTTATTTGTATTTTTATCATAAACTTCTTAGTATGTATATTCTTATAAATATCATAACAACAAAAATGATACCACACAACTTACAATACACCGACATTATCACAGAGGCTTATTCATGAGTCTAATCCGTTGCTGAACAACTCAAGATGGGAAACGGCAGGTGTCAGGGGTGACTTCAACCCTCTGAGCTAGTGAGTGTAAGGGTGCAAGCGTGAAAGAAGACTACATTATCCTCCAGCTGGAGTCTCTATTTTCTAATACTATACTATAAACTTCAAATGACAAACGCACTAAACCTAAATTAGAAGGTGGTACTTTTTAACTTATTATTTTGCTCATATTCAATGCATACAGGAGATGTTTTATACATCTAATATAGCAATACTGATCTCTTAGAGCTTTGGCTTACTATGAGCTGATGGACTGTGATAAGTTACTGAGACAGTTCCTTAATCCATTAACCGGTAACAGAGAAACTCAGATATTATATTTTTCCATAGAAAGATTGCCTAGGATGTTTTTCCTATCACAAACATGAAATTCCAGCCTGTGGAGACTGAAGTTTGGGATTTAGTAGTCTTTTCGCTTGAGAGACTGTGGCTCTAGCAGTTCCAGGCTTGAATATGTGTGATGCGATCATTGCCGAAGTCTTGGTGCCACTCTGAAAGGGTTGGATTCGCGCTATTTAATTGCAAACGATAGAAAAGGTCAGTGTTAAAAGACAAGTAAGCCTTGAAGGAAAAGGTTCAGTTTGGAAACGTTGTAGTGAAAGCTTGACCTTTCCTTTATAACCAAAGTTCTTAACATGAATATTTGAAAATTACATCTATCACAATACATTAGATGACAACGACTTGATTCGAATTTAAAACTGCTATGATATTATTATCTACTTATTATCTACTTTAGAACATTTTGAAATCTACAAAAGTGCCAAAATTAATCATAATATATTATTAAATGACAAAGATTTTCTAACAAAAAATGTATTATTCGATAGACTTTTAAACAATATACATTGATCACACACAAAATTAAATACAACAAATTTAGCCACCAAGGTAGTGAAAAAACACATGACAAATTGGTTTTAATTACAGTATTTATTTTCATAACTTAACCTTAGTACCTGAAGATGAAATCACAGATTTCGAAATGTACATAGTAACAAAAATAAAAGTTTACAAAAAAGTGTTAAAAGGTTTATTTATATTGTATTATACATATTAATTTTTGTTGCTCCGATAACATTTAAACGATATTAGTAGCCCAGTATTTACTCCTGGTTTGTGGTTTCAGGTTTGTTGGAGTGTGACGCTGCAGTAACACAGTAAAAGCATACATTTTATACAGGTTTGTTATAAATTATTTGATTTACTTAATGGAATTAAAAAATACAGCAGGATAATTATTCTATATTCCTTAATGAATAAAAGCCACATTTAAAATTATGAGAAGAAAAATTTATAATTATGTACGGACGGAGATTTATTCCTTCAAAATAACACAGTGCCCTTCTTGTCAAGATGTCGATCAACGCACGATCATGTACACGAACAAAATGTTTGTCGGTGTATATTTTTGACTGTAATGATGATAATGAACGTTTTATACGTAATAAGGATTTATTTTACTTCTGCTATAATATTAATACGACACAGTGTTTATTTATGGCCATAGATAAATATAATTGTTATTAACCGAACTAGGTGTTCACTCATCCTTCCCGTAGCAAGTACGTGAACTGTATCCGACAAACTTAAAAGTAAATCCAGAATGAAGAAATATACGAGTATATGAGAAATTTTATAAGTAACGTATGTATGAGTGAAGTAATACTAACAGTCATATAGTAAACAAATACTTATTTTGTAGTTAATTGACTAAGAACGAGCAAAATATAACCACTTAAAATATATAATTTTACGTATTCTACACAAAAATTAACCCTTTACGGTAAAGTGCAATTAAGAAAAAACAAGTTTAAATAAGGCAATTAACCAAATACTAAGACTAATTAATGTTGTTTAGTGAAACCTGGACAACACATAACAGCCCTTGATAAAAATGTCAACACAAACACACACAATGTTTATTCTTGTATCCTCATTTCTCTCTTTATTTCACATTTATAAAACATATTTATATTTTATATTTATCTGAAAAATTAATCAAACACCGGTAAGTGTATACATTTTTAAAGCCATATACAAAGAGAATTAAAATGTTTTTGTAATATCAATTTTGGAATTGGGGTAGTTTTGGATTATGAGAGTAGAAGAGAATAGAAAACACTTCCCATATATACTCTCATGAAGGTGACATAAAATATTTATATGAAATCTGCCGTAATAAGGTATATTTTAGCAAATTTTAATTCCATTAATCTAGCTGTGGTGACAACGTGCTCAGAGGTAGTGAATAGTTTATTTTATATTCAACTTTGTTACAAAAAGACGACTAGCTTTCCTATGTAATGGATAGGATCCATAAATATTTCCAATATTTATGGATTGGAAATATTTCCTATCCATTTAATGTAATCATTTTACCACCCATCAAAAAGGTGCAAGAATTAAAAAAAAACATTATATTTATAGAATCAATAAAACATATTTACAAAAATCATCAACCCTTCACCACCCCTCAGTCTTGTGTTATTTACAAAACTAAGACGTCTCCTGGTCATACAATTTTGAAGGGAAAGTTGTGCAGAAGATTAAAAACCCATTGATTTTTCAGGGAAGATGTCCGGCAGCTAGGCCAGCACTGCATAATATGTAGATGATTTTCATACTATAAATTTCCTCGCTATTGTTAGACAGGTAGCTTAGGACCTATGGGGCATTAGACTGAAGAATTACCTTCAAACGCAGGATTTCGTCTCCGCTACTATCCAGGTAGCTTGGGACCACTGGATCGTTATGAGAAAGATTCTTTACCCTCCATTCTTGTCTATACTGCACTCTCCAGCTTGGTACCATACAGTCACCTCTGGCCATCTTGGACCAGTGGTGGCACATCCTTCTTGGCCCATTAAATTAAAATGGGGAATAACATGTCGAAATTCTAATACCATCTCTGTAGCTAATCACCTTTCCTTGTGGAGGGCAAAATAATGGGTGCACATCTGGGGCTATAAAATTTATTAACGTGGACAAAAATTGTAGTAGCATGCTGACGCTTCAGTTTGGAATTTGGAATGGAATTTTATTTTTAATTACCATGGAAACTTTTTTCGTGTAGCTGATTATAACACTTTTTGCGCGGCTGATCAGTTCGTGTAATCAATGAGAAGCTTCCTTTCGACTTAAGGATCAAAACGAAGCTATGGATAAATAAACATATATGAATATGAGGAGAAACAGTTAAAAAAATAAATCACTGTCAAGTATCAGGGGTTGCTTAATGCAGATACTGGACCCTTCTCATCTGTCCAGGTCTACCAAGGAATTTGCAATATAAGTCATCGATCATCGAGTGACTCAGTTCCTGACAGCCCATGTTTGTTTAGTGAGTACAATAATATGACCTGTGTCGGTGTGGTATTACTATACATATCACGTAATTTTTTACCATAAAATCAATCAAGACCACTGTAAAGTTATTAGAAAATACGTGGAGGTGATTTTTGCAGCACTTTGGCCTCTCTACTCCTTAACACAAGTGGCAATACTCAAGGCTGCTATCATAATCAACAGCCTCTGTGGCAAATTCTAAAAGATAGTAACATAACGTGACATACCGCAATTTAACGCCAAGGAACGAGCAAGACGTTAGAGAAGAATCGGAGGAAACTTAATACGCCGGCTGCCTCCCCGGTACAGAAGCTGGACACCATGTTGTCGCTGAAGTAGTAGATGCGCTCTGTCCAGTCATGTATTCGTAGAGGCAAAATAAGGGCTAAAATAGGTAGATCACCTGGATCATCTGACTGCAAAAGATCCTCACATAGTGGACTAAGGTCTTGAAATTTTATAGGGATCGACTTCAATATGCATATATCAAGGTTGGGTGATACCAGTACTTAACTGTGCTCGTAACAAACCCTCTCCACAATCAAACCTAACCCGGTTTCAAGGATCAACTGGAAATAATTGACACTAAATAATCGTTAAGGTTTCCCGTCTACAATCCTTTGCAAATATCTACGTGTAAGTAGATAATATATTGTCACCCCTAGTCCACTCTAGTAGCAAATTTAAGTTCAAATATAAATAAAATATGTATTATATATGTTGGACCTGGACCGAGTGGAACCTGGACTAAACGAAGCATAGCCTATTAATTTTGTTAAGCAAATATGATACATAATCCTCTTAAAATGTTCCTTACAATACATACAAACTCATAATATGGTCCATTTTAGAAGCAAACATTTTTATATTTTTACAAACGAAGTAATAAAATGTACAGGAGGAACTCCTTAATACATAAGGTATAATTTATGTTTTCTGCAACCAGTGCAGCGAAGCTTGTCTCGGCATTTTCTCTAGTGGACGAGATCCCATTACTCTTGTGTGAAATGTCTATCTTTCTTTATATTTTTCTCTAAGAGTGTGTTTATTACATACAAGTATTAGGTCGTATAAATATAATGTAATTAGGGTTACTAATGAGTAATGTTAGTTTTTTATATCAAAATGTCTATACAAATTTTACTGTCCATTGTTCACTCTGTCAAAATATTGATTCGATTGCTACATAATAAACTACGTTATAAAAATATTAAGCCCAAAGAGCTGAAATTCGCACTTTGAAAAAGGTTGAATTTTATAAAATTTTTCAATAATTTATAGAATTGTATTATTTTTTATAAATTTGCATTTAAATGTGTAGTAAGATAAATATACAGTTCTTAATATTAGTTGCTAAACGAACAGCCCTTGATAAAATGTATGTATATGGGCCTGGACCAAGTGGAACCTGGACTAAACAAACCAATCTTTATTTTGCTAAGATGTCGTAAGCCACTTAAAATGAGAAAGCCACATTAGGAGAAAGTATTAGTTTTAATTTTCCGGCATTATTGAAAATGAGCAATTTACTAAATATTGGAACGTAAAAAGAATTTTAAATTTAATGGCAATTTTATTTTTAATTTTGTTTTAAATTTCTACGTACTATATTGTATAAGTCTATAATTTTGTATACATTGATGCTATGTTAAAGATTTTTTTAAGGAAATTTACGTTATTTTTCTGATAACTTACTCGTATTGTTGTGTAATGGTACTCATCTTAAAAAATGGTTTCAGGACGAACGCCTTTAAATAGAAAGATCTCTTTCTTGATAAAATGTTATTAATTTTTGCCTCTCAAGAGCCCTGAATAACTAAGAAGGTTGAGTCATGTTTTTCTATGAATAGTACTATAAAAAGCTAAGAAATTTCATTAGAGTGCAATAGATGATTGCAGTTCGCTTCACTGGTGTAACAACTGGAGCACACATAATGTCAACTCCTGACCTTTACCACTTGCAGAGTTCAATAACCTGGCCTGACAGTAGGAGGGGTGCTGCCTAATATTCCTTCACGCGAGCTCTACAAACATTTTTACAGCACCTATCTTACTTTTTAATATTAGAGAACATTTATGAAATTTCTTTTCAGAGAGCACTGGAAAATCGTTTAAAATTATTTAGACTCCATAATTACTACTTATAAATTAAAAATAATGTTGGTTTTTTACGAGATTGTACAACAAGATACTTATCTTTGCGCTCCATTTATTGAAGTAATATAAAATTAACATTTTCATTGTCTAGGGTTAAGTATTTTTTGCAAGGAACAAGTTACATGTTGTGAAATTTAAATTAGCAAATTTCAAACTCTACAAGTTTATCCTCTCTTCCACTAAAATAATTGTGGAAATATACAAGATTGGATATGTTACACAGATATAAAATAAGGCAATGCCTTATAACCTAAACGCATCTTGACTTTAGTACTTTTCAAATAATGAACAATGCAGTTCCAAGTTCTAAGCAAGTATTCCCATTATAGATATTCAATTTCGTATCGACATTCACCTCTATTGTATTTAGGTATGCCAGTTATGTTTTGGGTACACAAAATTCTCACATAGTTATAACCAGCGATCGCTGGTTATAACCTAAATTTATTAGAGTTCCCTAGTTTCAAATTTACTTGTACTATAACTATACTGATGTAGTAATTTGTAATTTGGCAGCACCCATACAGGAACTTTACTTTCATTTGACTTAACTGAGGTTTAACAAGTTATTCCATAATTCTTAGCAACTATTCAGATTTAATTGTTTGTATGTACTATAACACAGTTACATTTCACAGTTAGCGTATACGGTCGTAGCGATATGGATACACAATCATGGTCACGTTCTGTATACTTAATCTTCTTTACTTTCACGCAATTCAGCAGAGAAAAACTTCTATTATGCAAGTCTAAAGTCCTCCGAAAGTATTCCCATTACACTTCTCTAAGTTTAAATGAACATTCACAACAATTATAGAAGATTCGCCTAGCTTAGTGAGTAACTGTAATGGAAATACTTGTTCAAGAGACTTCATTGTTCATAATTTTTACACTGACATAGAATGAAATTATGGTGGGTTTTTGTAATAAGATGTAACCAATCAGTCTTTAGTGGAAACATATTTAGTGTGCATTGCTAGGCATCAGATCTATTATCTCTTTCATTTTAGTGGATACCGAATAAAACTTGATTTTATAACTTTTTATTTAAATGTTCATTTAATATGGTTAGTCCTGAACATCATAAACAATTAAATTAATATTAAAACATAAAAAATACCTTTGTCTTATTCCTTCTTGTTTCGAAGGAATAAATAAGTTTAAAAACAAACTTATATCCTTCACTCACCCTACAGGGCTTTCAAACCCCCCGGCTACAAATCTTCTGTGGTTGAACCGTTTGACATAGAGCTATGTAGTAAACTGTAACCATATGATGAATGAGAATAAATAGGTCACATCGTTTTGAAGGTCATTGAACGCTAAATCATTTTGGTACACAATGTTTGAAAATATCTTAAGTCTTGTCCTAATAGCCAAAATGTTCAAAATGTTCCTAATAAACTAGGAATGTTTTGGAAATGTTTTGAGCTTTTCCTTTTCCATGATAATTTTGTACTTAAATTTGCGAGTGCCCGTTTTTATTGGAAATAGCACAAGATAAGATTTGAAACGGCATGCTCATTTTTGAAAACTTTTCTTACAGCACGAAATTTTTAAAGTAAAAAAAAAAAAAAAAAAAAAAAAAAAAAAAAAAAACAGGGCAGCCTATGACTATAACATTTTAAGTAAGAACATTAGAACATTAAGAACATGGTTTGTGGTACATTAAATTAAAGGTTGTGAAAGAATAAATATTTGTCTAATTTGAACTTTGTTTCTACATCTTCTAGCTTTCAAATTATTTGGATAAACTGTATTTTATTATGATTTGAAAAGTCCGGGATTTGAACCTGTGTCTCTCATTTTCGAGCACACCTGTATTTTAAATGCAACAAAAACAATTTTGTGACGCTCGTCATATGAGATTTTTTAGGGTTAGAGTTTGTTGAATTACTTTATGTCAAACGTTTTAACCACAAGGGATTGCGGTCGGTTGGTCTGAAACACCCTGAATAAACTGGTTTGCAAATAATATACTTACCTCTATTTACATTAACGAGTAACTTTAGAAGAGTCGGGCGTATTTTAATTTCCACGGTTGTGAGTTTATCTTTGTTTTAAGTAAATCACTTATGTACACAATTATTTCATATACTGGTTAAGATCTTATCTTATGATGCCATCATGACAGTGTGCGGGAAATGAGTACCGGGTGACGCAGACTACTCATATAGCTGCCTTTTCGTTTTCGAAAACCCCCATACTGTGATCCCATATAATTCTGGAAAATAATTTTTAACATCCAAAATATTCTAAAATAGCATTTCGGGGGAGGTAAACTATAAAGATTTTCTAATGTAAAGGTAGGTCTAGCTGTACCTCATTTGAAAGGAATCTATTTACTGATCATTTAAAACAATTTAATTTATTTCGCTTCTTGTGTACAGGTGGTCCAAAATTGAACTAATTTTTCACATTATCTTACTGACACCTCGTTAAAAATGTAGTAAACCAAATGTTTATCCAGAATTACCAAAGTTGTCACGTTTCACCACATTTAAAATTGTTTTAATAGTTCAAATGTAGGATATTTAAAACTCGTAAAACCTAAAAAAATAGTAAGTTATAACTAATAACACCTACTAATAGCTCTCTTAAAACTAAAAACTGCTGTATTCAAAGTAGGTTATATCTTGGATGGTTAAGAATTGGTGCCAAATATACTATTTTTTCATGACCTTTTGTTGCTTTACAGCGTTTTGCCGTAGGTTCTTTGTGAATTATTTTTTAATTCCTTTTTAAAATCTTTTCTCAGTTAGATGAAGAAATTATTATACTTACAGTAAGTTATCTAGTCTAATTACTTGTCCAACAAATATGTCATCCAACTAACCTTATTTGATAAGATTTTATCTGTAACCCATTATTCTCCAAATCGAGTTTTACCCTGGATCTGAAGATTTCTATAGCCCTTGAGACCTTTTTCCGTTGATTGAACTGCATCCCTGATTTTTTGCAGCTTCGACTTGGTTTATGCACCTTTAAAATGAGGTACGGCTCGAGCTACTTTTACATTTTAAAATTTTTAAAAAATTATCCCTATCCCCATTTGTGCTATTTTGGGGTATTTATGGGTGTTAAAATTATTTTCAAAAATTCTTTGAGGTCGAAGTATGAGATTTTTCGTTAAAACGCTGTAGGCAGGTTTCTCGGTTCAGTAACCGTGGTATACCTTACTCTGCATAGCTGTGAATTCATATAGTATGATATACACTACGTCATAATTAACTATTTCCTTTTTAACATGATAACTTCCACATACGGTTTAGTGCCTGCTGGCTCGTTGCACTGTAAAGGAGCACTCATAGCTTAGCAAAGAGCCCCAATTTAAACTGTATATTACATTCTGGTTTTTTTTGTTAAATCGAGAAATGGGTGTTAAGCTACGCTAGTTTCAGTTGAGGTCGAAAAGAAAGCGTATCGAAAGGGTTAAAAATATGAAACTATTTTTTTCTTAGATTACAAATTCTATATTAAAACCTACCGTCAGTCCCATAAAAAACTGTTTTGTCAAACAACTAGATACAGAGACTGGAAGTCACTAAATTGAGATTCTGTGGTTGTTTGACGCTGATTTAATATTTTATTTCGTGTTTGAGTGTCGTTTCAAGTGTATCAAGCTAAAAAATCTATAAAGAAAGAAAGTGGCCATTTAGTAATTTTAACTCTTTTTATACCCTCACTTTCAGGCCTCCACAATACCTAGCACGGTAGATGATTGATTTCTCTCGAGCGAGAACTTTCTATCAATATAATATACAAACCCAGGTTATGTTTTTATAAGATACAAACTGGCTCTCGGCTCGTGGACTATCAAGGGAGGACATTCATTGGGATGTGTTAACCACATGTATACTCTTATAGATAGAAAGCTTAGTTCAATTAATTGAATTATGGCTAGAAAGTTATTTATAGCAGTTTAATGTTGGTTAAAGTCAAAATAAATTAGGTGTAGTTTCCTTGCACGCAGATTTCTAAACCCCCGTACACTTTTGTACCGAAGCAATTCGTATTATAAGTAGTTGTCATTTAGTGGTTTTATAATATTTAGTTTGCGAATTGTGACCGTTGTATTCAAAATTTTTTAATAGTTAAGAGGGCGCCATGATTTCACCCTGATTGAAACATGATCATTTATCTTGTGGCTGTCATGTCCAGCTATTTGGTAATATTAAAATTACCATAGTGTCACCACGATTGTGACATGGTCATATACCTTATGGCTGTTGTATCCAGATATTGCGTAGTATTCAGATTGCCATGGTGAAACCACTATTGTGACATGGTCATATATCTTGTGGCTGTTGTATCCAGATATTTGGTAGTATTCAGATTGCCATGGTGAAACCACTATTGTGACATGGTCATATATCTTGTGGCTGTTGCTGTTGTATCCAGATATTGCGTAGTATTCAGACTGCCATGGTGAAACCACTATTGTGACATGGTCATATATCTTATGAGCTACAGTGAACTTTAAAACTGTACCATATGGTAACATGCATTTGTGTCGTAGAGTGTAGAAATTAACATAATGAAAACTAATGTTTTTGTTTATAATGTACTAATATTGTCGAGATAAAAGTCAAACACTGGAAACAATTAAACCTCAAAGATTCCTTTGTTAGTATCATTTATTGCTGTTTACTATTGTGACATGGTCATATATCTTGTGGCTGTTGCTGTTGTATCCAGATATTTGGTAGTATTCAGACTGCCATGGTGAAAACCACTATTGTGACATGGTCATATATCTTGTGGCTGTTATATCCAGATATTTGGTAGTATTCAGACTACCACGGTGTCCCCAGGATTGGGACATGGTCATATATCTTGTGGCTGTTGTATCCAGATATTTGGTAGTATTCAGATTGCCATGGTCAAACCACTATTGTGACATGGTCATATATCTTGTGGCTGTTGTATCCAGATATTTGGTAGTATTCAGATTGCCATGGTCAAACCACTATTGTGACATGGTCATATATCTTGTGCTGTTGTATCCAGATATTTGGTAGTATTCAGACTGCCATGGTCAAACCACTATTGTGACATGGTCATATATCTTGTGGCTGTTGTATCCAGATATTTGGTAGTATTCAGATTGCCATGGTCAAACCACTATTGTGACATGGTCATATATCTTGTGGCTGTTGCTGTTGTATCCAGATATTTGGTAGTATTCAGACTGCCATGGTGAAACCACTATTGTGACATGGTCATATATCTTGTGGCTGTTGCTGTTGTATCCAGATATTTGGTAGTATTCAGATTGCCATGGTCAAACCACTATTGTGACATGGTCATATATCTTGTGGCTGTTGCTGTTGTATCCAGATATTTGGTAGTATTCAGATTGCCATGGTCAAACCACTATTGTGACATTGTCATATATCTTGTGGCTGTTGTATCCAGATATTTGGTAGTATTCAGATTCCCATGGTGAAACCACTATTGTGACATGGTCATATATCTCGTGGCTGTTGTATCCAGATATTTGGTAGTATTCAGATTGCCATGGTCAAACCACTATTGTGACATGGTCATATATCTCGTGGCTGTTGTATCCAGATATTTGGTAGTATTCAGATTGCCATGGTCAAACCACTATTGTGACATTGTCATATATCTTGTGGCTGTTGTATCCAGATATTTGGTAGTATTCAGATTCCCATGGTGAAACCACTATTGTGACATGGTCATATATCTCGTGGCTGTTGTATCCAGATATTTGGTAGTATTCAGATTGCCATGGTCAAACCACTATTGTGACATTGTCATATATCTTGTGGCTGTTGTATCCAGATATTTGGTAGTATTCAGATTCCCATGGTGAAACCACTATTGTGACATGGTCATATATCTCGTGGCTGTTGTATCCAGATATTTGGTAGTATTCAGATTGCCATGGTCAAACCACTATTGTGACATGGTCATATATCTTGTGGCTGTTGTATCCAGATATTTGGTAGTATTCAGACTGCCATGGTCAAACCACTATTGTGACATGGTCATATATCTTGTGGCTGTTGTATCCAGATATTTGGTAGTATTCAGATTCCCATGGTGAAACCACTATTGTAACATGGTCATATATCTTATGAGCTACAGTGAACTTTAAAACTGTAGCATAAAACTGTACCATATGGTAACATGCATTTGTGTCGTAGAGTGTAGAAATTAACATAATGAAAACTAATGTTTTTGTTTATAATGTACTAATATTGTCGAGATAAAAGTCAAACACTGGAAACAATTAAACCTCAAAGATTCCTTTGTTAGTATCATTTATTGCTGTTTAAGTAACGGGACACCTAAACGTTCTGTGTTAAAAATATTCCTTGTTGGTGGAACTGAGATGAATATTCACCAAGATTTCAACAACATAAAACTAACTGCTTTCCCTTGGGTGAGAAAGATTTAGAAGTAATTATCTTCAGCATTGTTAGGTTAAGTGGATGAACAAGCAGTGGTTAATAAGAGACCGCTAATTTACGATGAAGAATTCGAGTTGAGCGCTCGCGAAAGTTAAGGGTCGGAGATGGGTGGTGTCTATTAAAAGTGGCGCCTAATTGTTCATCTCTTGCAGTTTGTAATTTGACGTGGAAATATTTATCGCTATTATAAACAGTATTAATTTATGAATTTGTTTTTCTTTTCGGTTTTCTCCATGTTGAATGGGTGTTATTATTTTGATCTTTTACTGGCCTGTAAAGAGTCAAATTATTGGAGATAAAATAGTAAAATCTATGTCTGTTAAAGATCAAATTCAAATAAAAAATATAACGTTTCTCTCGTTTGAACATGATAATTGTTTTGTAATGAAATCACTGTGTGTCATAAAACGAAAATATAGTGTATTTTAGTATGTTGTATTAGTTATATTAACTCAAATATTACTTAGCTATAAATAGTGGCTATTACTAATATGGTTATTAACATATATTTATTTGAAATATATGCTTTAGTTGACTAATAAATATAACTGAAATTTCTGAAAGTTCAAAAAATAATTGGTATTCCCAGCAACGATCGGGGTTTAAAAATATATAGAAGATATCCACATCTATTGACATTACGAAATAGATGTTCGTTCCGTCATTTTAGTGTGAAAGCATAGCATAGAATATTTGTCTTGACGGCCTGAACACCTTTCTGAAAATGCTTGTCTCCTTTATATGAGTTGGGTCTTAAAGACTCATATAAAAATGTCCTCTAAAGTAGCATTCATACATATTTTAAACGTAACTTAATTGAAGAAACTGAAAGTTGTGCATAATACTAATCTGTCAAGTAATTGAAAGTTACATTTATCTTATTTTATTATGATAATTTAATTTTATACAATTGATATATTAAAATTAATGATAATTTTTTTAAATATTATAATATACAGTGTTAAAGCCTTCAAGGACATATCATCCAAACAAATTTAATCAAAACTGGCTAACAAAATGTGGTATTTTTAACAATCATTTAGTACTGACTTTACTGTTGAATAGGCATATCATAACCACCTGTGTAACATGCTAAAATATCATATTATTGTACTCACTTAGTTAACAAAATCTCTTTATTCTGCGATTTTCTCTTTGCTGTCTTAATTACTCTTAAGACCATGTATAAATGATTACTAAGGCTCAGCCAAATCCCATGGAGTGACATACACCATTTTCAATTTGGTGTTTTCTGTATAGAAAGGAAACTTCATGCAAAATTTCAAGTCTGTAGATCAGTATCGTATCGTGTAAATAGAATAATACAATTTTTTGCAGTCCCTCGAGTGATAGGCTTCACTAACGATCAGCCAATAAAAGTGTAGATTTCGTAAACTTGTGTTACATAGGCTATTGAAATAGCTTCTACATGTTACTCATTACAGGTCTAAATATTATCTGTTTATTTCTTTCTTAATCAATGCTCAGTCAGTGTAAAGCCAAAGGTAGATTGTCTTGACGTCATTTTCTATTCCTATTATGTAATAGACGTCTGACGTTACTATTTATGTAATGCACTTTTGCAAAACGCTGCATAATTGAGTATTGCTAAGTGGCTGTCATATAATAAGATGCGCTACGATATCGTATGGTATTACGTTAAAAACAAAGTTTAGAAAACAGAACATTTTTATTTCAGAAATCGAATTAACTCCTCTCCAGACGATCATATTTTTACCTCAGGCTAGCACAATACAGGCCATTCCGGGAAAGCAATAACTTTCCCTTTGAATGCCGGTACGCATGCAAGAATTACGCACGTTCATCATTTATGAGGTTCTTTTCACATTAAAAATGAAAAAGTCGTGAAAACATATTAACATATGCATTATTAACCACCATTCAGGTTTGAGGCAGATTTTGTAATTTTTTCATTTACGAAAAATTTCAAAAAGAGGAAGTCGTATGAAAGTGTTTTTTAGTTAGTTAGTAAAACTGCTCATACAAATCTAAATTTTGGATATGAGGTCACATTTGATCCATAAATAAGTTATTAGATTTGTATCCCTTATAGGCTATTTAAAAACTATATATACACACAACACACAGCTGCAACTATATTGTACAGTTGTTAGGGAGGGGGGGGGTTCATCAAATACACAAGTTTTTTTGACGTTTAATTAACCATATTATGGCTAAGATTTTGTTTTGTGCTTTATATAATAAATGTCTAATTTTTCCACTCTTCTTGTGCAAATAAATAAAAATTGTAGTTCACAATGTCTTTAAATATCAAATTGTATAAAGAATAATCTAGTTGATCACATTAATTAACCCTTGATATGTACGTTATACATATAACGCATAAAAGAATGGCTGCACTTATTCTATGTTCCAGCGTAATTTTAGTAATAAGAATAAGGCGTAGAAGAATAAGTAATAAAAACATGTTTACAGTTTCAAGTGTGCTGAGTACCATATTAATCCCCAACTACACAAACTGGATATCCTCGTAGCTTCTTGTGTAAATTATTAACTTTGTCATAAGAAACCATGGACACAAATGTACATAAACACTTTGTAGCGAATGTTGTGCACAATACTAGGATCTTCGAAAATATAAGGGGTAGCTTATGTGGGATAAGGGAAGTAATGGATAATAAAATGGTTGTGTACGTTATAAATTAGTTGCGCTATAAGTTCGCTATACTGTATAAATGGATTAATTTGTTATACAATTTTTATTATCGTTCACTATGCAAATCCGTTTATTTGTTGTTTAGTTTTTAAAGGCTATAAAATATCATATTTTAGGCCAATAAAATGTTATGTAGTATTCAAGTAAACTTTAATTAACAGTGATGAACCTGTGTTTAAAGAAACATAATATTTTATAGTAAAAGTGAAATAAACTTTAATTTTCTTAAGATTTTATTGAAAACTCCTTAAAAATACTTTTAAATAGTCTTCTATACACTATTCCATTAGTTTGAAAATCTGTCAAACAGTTAAAAGCACACCTGGACTGCTAGATTACTATTAAGCATTAAATTATAACATGCTCGTATTATTTTGTTGAGTAAATACGAGCCGTATATATTACTAAGTGTATTATTTTTACTTGTATATTACGTACTCATATTATTACTAAAGCCTTACTTTCCTTGGTTTTTTTTTAAAATTCATAATTACGATAGTTGCTAGTTTACGCTACAATCCTACAGTAAATCTACACTTTATGAGTATTGTCGTACAATTGGAATCTTCGTAAACGGTTATAACTGATTAAATAAATATATCTCAAATGATTAGTATAGTCTGGATGGTACCAGTGAATGTGAGAAAAATGTCATTAAACTTTTCAGAGGGTTAATTAATTCACTTTTTAGAGTTTTAAAGAAGGTTAAGATTTTTATTTTGAAGACTGTAACATTTAAGAAGGTTTAATTAAAGGTTAAAGCATAAATTAATGCTTTTAATGAATGTAATTATTTTCTGATATTTAGACTTGCATTATTATTTTTGAAATACCCATCAACGATAAATATATTCATTAAGATTTATTTTACTAGACATTAGAATGCAGTAGCAATAAAAATTATATTCATAACATTTGTATTGTTTAAATCATTAAAAGCCTAAATAAAATTATCATATTACAAGTATTATCATCGAATTAACAATATGCAATAATATAATGAATTAAGTTTTTGTTAAGTTTTTAAATAGATATGAATGCAATATGTATGCAGTCAATAAAATTATCGTAACTTTTACTAAGTGTGCTTTGTTACAATGTTGCAATTGTGGGAAATACCATGCGCATAGGAACTCTGTTACTTCAAGCCGTAAACACAAATATTTCAGACTTAATTTATAGCTTCCGGAAAAAGTGTTGAGTCTCGCGATGGATATTGAACTGAATTGGAAAAGCAAATATGTTGCTCGAAGAGTTTTGCTTAGTTCACCAACATATACCCGTCTCTCTCTTTTTTTAAATATTTAGGCCTATATTCTATAAAACATTTAACTTACAAGTTTGAAATGCGATATAATTGTTGTTATTATTCGCTGTAATGGGACCTAAAGATTAGCTTAAAGCAAATTTGTTGCTAATTTATTACATATTGTAGTCGTTTAAAACATGTACAAAACTGACACACTCGTAAAGAATATTAAGTACAATCGTACAACATTTTAAGTTAACGTATTTGTTAATGAACTTTATCAGAATAATTATATTAAAAAGACCTAGACGGGAATGTGTAATAAAGTAAACATAAATCGTAAATGACTTTTATCAATTGACGAAATAATAGTAAGATTTAAATTCTAAAGTAATCATCTACAACTTTAACAAGCTGGAAAGAAACGATTTTTAGGTTTTTATGATTTTCCATTTCACTTAGAATAATTTACTGTTAAACTAAAATTTTAGGTTCCGCAGATACCGCCATTTTAAACCCACTAAAAGTATGTTTTGTTTTTATCGTTAGCTCATGTCCGAACGACATGAACTAACGAATTAGGTCAACATAATTACGACGCTATAACACACAGTTTATGGTTAACATTGACACTTGCGGCTGACGAAGCAAGCAAGATTCTAACAATAAAAGGTTTAGTTTATTTCGACGTCTGAAATCACAATCATAAAATATTCCACACGCTGTTTTGTATTTCAACAAAAAAATCAACGTTACATATTTAGTTGCTGAGGGAATTAAACAATAAAATAACTTTACGAATAATCTAATTTAATGAGAAGACCGTCCATTGCGTTCCCTTTGTTTCATTTAGTTTCACAAAAGAGCCTCTTCTCATTCGTCGTCCGGCAACTGAAACTTTTTGTACTCAAGTTGAACTCATTAAAACGGAAATTGCTCCCCAGACCTCGCAACTTTTAATGAAATTCCAATAAAACTGTAATACTCATTCTGCATAGCAAATAATGACCTAAAGTCATTTTAAATACATACTTTAGTTGTTCAAAGATGATAATTGTTATGCTTTTCAACAAAGTTATGTTTTATTATGTTATATGTAGCTTTCAAAATCATATGGGGCCAGAGCTAATTTTAAATGTATAATAAAAAAGCTAGCTTTTCGAAAAATCGATAGAGAAATTTTCCCTGAACCCAATCTTTAGTAGCACTTGTTTTCTTGGAGAGTTGAAACGGGAGAAGTGAGAAGGGGTTTGACTACCAAAGGTAACTTTCTAAATCGTTGTATTTTTAGCTTGCCACGCACAAAAGTAATCATGTCATAAATATATGATGAGATTAGAGATATAAACATATCTTTGGTTGAATATAATGGTTAAATTTGACTAACGAGGTCAAGAGGTTGAAAATGTTGACTTCAACAATAATTTACAATTACTATCGATGTTAAGGATCCGATGGTATCTTCTTAAACCGTTTATCGTCCGTTTCTCCGTCTGTACGGTAACAATCGATGGGAAGGTCTTAGGCTCTCGAGAATACGTGGTTCGTCTTGATTTTGGGAGCGAAAGGTCAAAGAGCAGTTCATTCGTATTTTCAACTGTTCACCTATGCGATAACTCTTGAAAACAATCCCAGAAACTTGAAATTTGGTACACAAGTCCGTATTGATTTTGGGGGCTAAAGGTCAAAGAGACCCAGAGACTATAAACTTGGTACATAGGTTTCCATTGGTTTCCAATAAGGTCTAAGAAGAACCTTATTGATTTTAAGGTCTTCCGATAATCCTCAGTCAATCCGTATGAGCGGTCTTTCTTAAACGTGTCGTTTTAACGTATCATACTATGTAAAATGTTTGTGTATATTGTATATTTTTATGTATTATTGTTTTTTCATGAACTATTCCCTGACGACTAAATGGTCTGGAAATCACTTGTAATCTATATAATATTATACTATTTGTGTACAAAAGTCCTGATGTGTTAAATCAAATGAGGAAACTATCCAACTCTCCTGTGTTTTTATACAGTAATATAACAGATATGTAATAAAATACGGATTTTCAACCACCTGACGGATTGATTTTACTCTTTATTTCACGCTAAATACTTTTTAGATAGTAATCTAGAAAGATGAAGATTACGATATTTCTTGTGCCAGTTTATGGTTTTAACAGGCAGTAAATTAATTGAGAACCAATATGTTGTTAATACATTACAATGGCCTTACCGTAACGTTCGAAACCGTTAGATTTAAAGTGGATTTTTGTGTTAGAGTCGTCTAAATTTACTTCTCTATTCATATCATGATTTTTTGTATCATCATAACCTTTAAACTTGTATAAAAATTTGGAACTAAGTTATAAGTTTGTTGTAAATTTCCAAGTATTTCAATCGCAAAGGTGCATGTGTCTTCAAATTGACATTGAACGGAAAGACTTCAATGACGAGCTCGAATTTTCGGCCATTTCAGTTTAAGACACAAATTGTTCCAAAAACTGTCAAATAACATGTTTGACCCTAAAATCAATAACAAAAAGTATATCCTGCACGATTTACTTCAATATATTCAAATGTCTGATTGTGGTAGATTATTATTTCCTGATACAAGAGCGGGCCTGACGGGGATGCTGGAGATGACAGGACAATGATGTGGTGCAGAACAGTGGTTACACAGACAAACCTCCGCCTGTGTTCCGTCTGCTCTATTTGTTGTCATCAATTGCTGTTTCAAAATGCGGTATTATATTCGTAAAACCGACAATGATCATCCCAGTTATTTTATTTCCACACGCTAGTTTTTAAAAGTGTAATAGTATAATTGTCATAAATTTAAAATTATTTAAATTATACAAACATTTTTCAGAAAACAGAACTTTTCCTTACTCAAGGAAACTAGATTAATACCCCGTGTAGGTATTAAATGTTCTATGTATGTTTATGTGTGTATAATGTATGTTTTAAATAGTATATGTTCTATTTTTGCTATCAGTTATATTTTTATCTTAAACTTTGAATAATGTTATAATCGTCTTTCCAGAAAAATGAGCCTTAAATTAATTGCGCATCATTGGTATCTCAATGACGGCTAAAAAACCTTGTAGTAGAAGAACTTATTTTGAAAAGATGAGAATATAATTAAAGCTATTAATTTCAAAGGTTTGCACTATTTTCCAATATGGCGGCAAACTTTGAACTTTCTTATGGAGCAGCCTAAATTTTCTTGAATATATTATATATAGAATATTTGACAACATCTCGATAGTATTTAACGTACTCGTTGAAGAACTATAGCCTACCAAAATGATTGAAAATAAGATGTTTTGCCATACTCAGGCACTAATGTGAAAGTTATTTCAATTGTAATAATATAATATAGACAGTGACGTCATTATGATATTATATTACTGTGTTCAAGATCAGTTTATAAAACTTTAGTGTCAGTAAGGAATCCATGACTTGAGTAAAAAATTGAATACTAATTGATTTTTCTCAGCTATCGTGTTTCTTATTTCCTTAGCGCCCATGCTATTTTTATATTGTTATAGCCATGTGGTTTGTTAAAAATTTTTTTATTAACCTATCTATTATCTCGCCATTGTCTGTATTTTTGCTTATATTTTAAAATGTTTTAGGTTGCGAAATTTTACTTCTAATTTGTTACGTCCAGTGATTTATTGTCTCAGACAAATGTATATTACTTTTCTCTAAATGGTGAACGTTTTTAATATAAGATATCAAATTCCTCTTTAAACTCTTTTAAATATAAAAATGAAAGTGTATCAGAAACTGTGTACCTTCAAAATAAATTTTGCATCTTAATTAAGTCAATTTGATGAGATCGAATTAACTATAACTGGAGTTGTGTAAGATCAAATTAAATGCATTTTTCAGTTTGCATATTATTGAAATTAACAAAAAGCTACCAAAAAAATTCTCCATATCATATATTATTGTCACAAAGTACAAATACAATCGTAACTCATTAAATTGCAGTATTTATGTACTAAATGAGAAATGTGTAACAGTAATAATACGAGGATTGCGTTCATGGAACAAAACAATAATTTGCATTTATATTGTTTTCCAGCTTTTCGCATAACAAGCTTTCTAATCCGTGTTATGTTTTTTTAAGCTAAATCCAATTAATCAAGAGATTAAATAAGTAATAGATTTATTGCTGAAAGATTATATATATATATATATATATATATATATATATATATATATATATATATATATATATATAATACACACACGTTATTTTGAGTTTTAGACAACTCACAAGTTACATATGAAGTAAAAGCAATTAGCCACCCATTTATTATTTTAATTGCTTTTCATCCTCAATGCAACGTTAAAGCGTTTCCTCTGGAGATGTCCAAGTAATTGATTTATTTCACATGAACCATTAGAGCCTTTTTAGAGGAACTTTTAATTCATGACAAAAATCAGAGTTTGCTAAAAACAACTTGTTTTTCAACTTATCTGTTTGATAAATTTGTTTATATTAAATTTTACTCACTTTGTTTGATCGCATTAGGTTTTACGTATGTGTTTTGTTTTTTACGTATGAATTATGTAACAAAACGAGTATTTTAGATTTCCAAAATTCGATTTTCAGACCATTGAAACTCTCTTTTGTATGCTACGGTAGGAGTAAATAACGATTGCAAGCTATATCCACATAAATACTTTATATTATCCAATTTAGTACGAATGTTTATATTTCTTATAAAACGCTAACATTTTTTTAAAACCAATATTATTAAGATTAGCTTGAAGAAAATTAGTAGAATGCTGTTAGTAACAAACTAAATATTTCTCAAAAATACATCATTATATCCAAAAACATTTTAAAACACACATATATTTTATACAACTCATATGTTTGTACATAATAGATAAATACTCCAAAACAATTTTGCATACGCAATGAATTGCGGACTTTTTGGTTTTTAGCACATCGTATTTAGTGCAGTAGCTAGACCAATATACGTTTGTTACATGTCTGTGGGAATAGTGAAAGCAATATGTTGTGATTGTTGGTTGTTGTTTTCGTTGTTCTCTTAAGACAAGATGCTTAGAACATTGCACCTAGTCCTATAGAACCTTTGCGCTACTTCCGGAGTGACACGATATTCTGGATGGGTATGGTTGGGAGTAGGGGCTGCCTCTTGTCGAGATCCATGAGAATAAAGTTTAGGGCACTAATCTCAAGTCATGTCCCCTCGGAAGAAGTGGAAGCCAGCTCTGAACCAGCTTCTCGAGTCATAGCAGTCAGGGGGTGGCATATCCTTATGTCTAGGCTATCAAGAACCTTTCATGACATCTATAGCAAATCAAAATTTGTTTATTAGCTTCCATTTTTTTCTCCTTAAAGTACCATGTGGTACACAATTAGTAACCTCCTTTACAATTTTAGGACTCTTTAATGAATTTTTTACTTTTATTCACTAAATAGCCATGTTTAACAGAATTAAAAGTAATGTAATACTAGCTCTACATTTAGACTTTCAAATAACTACTAAAGATTTTGAAATTCCGTCCTTGGTAGGTTCACTGGCATATTTTTATGTGTACGGAGCTTGATTTTATGTACATTACAAGCTTATAAAATTACTTAATTAGTGAATATTCTTTCTTTTTTGATTTTATTGTAACTTTAAATGAAATTTTGTTATATAGTCTATAATATATAACATAAAATTGCGTGAGCAAATTTAATAAATTAAATCGGTTCAGTCTATAGGCAAGCGGGCAGCAATGGTTTACAAATCTCGACTTAACATAGTCTGAAACGATAAAATCTTTAAATATTTAGGCTTAGAATTTGTTGCATATTGTAAGTAGTGCTCAACAAAATTACCCATACTATTTTTTGAATATAAAGATGGGTATTTATTAAGTGTCAAAAATTATTAAAATGTATTACTCTTTCACATTTTAATAATTTGAAAGTGTAACAAATTATTACAACGTGAATGAGAGGAACAATCTCTCTCACATTTACAATGTCAGTCAGCAGATGGAATTAATCACTTTCAAAAGATGAATGACTTTTATGGATGACATTTATAATTTTGCAACGGTTTCACTTACGAGCAGACGTTATACAAAAGCAGTTTATCATATACTGTAAAACCACGCATAGAAAATAAAAAGGACTAGTAAATTGTTTAATTGCCCGTATAGTTGTTTATACGAGTATAGAAGTATACTATAGGTAATACACGTTTGTATTATAGAAGTACATATCACATATGTATATTTATGATATATATACTTTAAATAAAAGTATATTTTTTCTTTTTATAACTTTTTGTAACTATTTGTAGGTACGATTATTTACTTTATTTTAAGATTAATATTATTACTTAGTTAAAAAAATTAATTATTTGTTCAGTATGCAAAAATGTTTAGTGTAAAAGTTTAATAAAAAGAATTATTATAAATAATTTAGTTAAGGACAGGTTCACTGGAAATAATAATTGGTTTATTGAAATCTGAGGTTTACGCATGCATAATAAAATATATTGGAAATGTTAAAGTATTTACCCAAGATAACGATAAATAATCAAATAATAATATGTGAAATCTTTTGACATAAGCGTGATGTACTCACCATATGTCGATGTACTCTGAATACAAACTTTTTTCATTACCCAGCCCTATTCAGTGAAGTTGGAAACGTTTCCGTGGGCAAGAGATTGCCATTTTCATGCTCTCCTGGTCCATAGAAATCCTTGAATACCAGACCGTACCAGTGTATCATTTTTGTGTTTTAATTTTGTTTTTAAAATGAATTTGAAATGTTTTGAAAATGGTTTTGAACGTAATGTGAGACGGTACCACACTATAGACATCAGTACATATATTATATTTATACACTGTATATATAGTTTATAATAGTTACTGATATTTAGCTACAGCCAACAGTTTTCTATATTGCAATTATGTAAAACTAGTTCTCTACACGTATCGAATAGTTTAAGATTTTCCTAGTACAATATATACATGTATTATCTATCGACCATACCCATGTAGTATTCCACCTGTTGTGAAGAAACATTTATGCCAAAACCCATCTTAATCGATGAAATATATAAGTGAATGGTCAGTTAATAAAAGACGTGTGGATAGACAAATTGTGGATTTACGAACATGTCAGGCTATGGGTCAACGCGTTAGATCGTGGAAATACGCGGTTACAGACACACGAAATGTCAAATTACAGGTAAGCTCATGCAAACTTCAGTCTCTCAATTAATGATGGTGATCTCTTTGTATAGCTCAAATCATTTTACAATTTTGTAAAGTAGGTCTTCAAAAACTAATCCAGTTGAAACTATAAAAAAAGTTATAACAACTTAAAATGTGCATCCATTTCTGAGGTCGAAACCCATCAACGCTCACAGCGGGCATGTTGGGGTACGACCAAGACGTGTGTAAAAAGGGTGATAGTTAATTATTTCAATATAAACCCTAATTCCTGGAGTTGGGCCAACAGATTGAAACCATTTATACTCCTCGGTCGGCCAAGAGACTCTGATTGGTGGTAATAACCTGGTTGGCAAAGTTAGACTTCAATCGAGGACAGCCAACATCAATGGCTCTATAACCCTGTTACAAAGTGACAGACTCGGAGCTAAGTTCTACAGTATTAGTTAGTACTGAGGACACGAGTGATGTCGTTATGGCTCTGTATGGATGTGGGAGTAATAGTAACATTGCGTAACTTTTACTTTTGTCAATAATCATTGTTAGCTCAGATATTGTTGGGCTTTTCATAGGACTATATTTGTAACATCTCCTCTCCTATCTTAGTTCCTTCCTTTCGTTGAAGTGGATGAACAACAATGGAAACCTCGTCAAAATATTGTAATCGTAACACCCATAACTCAACCCACTTTAGTATATAAAAATGTTAGCCTTTATGAGATTTAGGCGCGGACGTCTATATGCGTGCGGGAATTCCACATTCTTACATTCTAAATTCTCACATGTCTTTGGCATATTTGTTTCCTTTTTACTCTGTCTACCCGAACAGATTGCCATACTTCTTTTAAAAGTAGGATTCATACTGTGGCAAATATTTTAACACGAAGCAGGACATTCTTAATTTTATTGACAAATTTGAAATAAAATTCTCCATTAAGAACTATATAGTGTGACCATTAGCAGCTATATCCCAGTAATTTCTTTAAACCATCTTCCTAAAAGTTCTCTTCGGGTTCATTTGGAACCCTTATAATTAAGATGTATTCTTTAAAATCAATTCTTACGGCAAAATAAATTAATCTTTTAATGTCTTATCGAATTTGTTATTTTAATGTGTAACAAATCGGTAATGGTTTTTATTTTCATTCTTCTCTGTAATTTATGAGTTGATTTCAAGCTATTAACTATGTAAAAGTAAAAGAATATTAACAAATCTTCCTCTCACTGGTTAATCTCATAACTTAAGATACTGTTCTAAGTTAGAAAATGTATAAGAACAGATACAATATCTCAGAAAGTTGAAATTTGACACTTACCATAATTAGTTTATTTAAGAATAAATTACAAAAACTAAACTAATTCATTTTTAAGATGATCAACTTTTCCAGGGGTTGAAATAGGGATGCAATCCTAAGAAAATATATATTTTATTTTTCCAACTTCCCAATGTCCTAGAAAGATAAAATTTGACACACACGTATCTTATGCTCCCCAAATAAAAATAAAGACATTTTAATGAAGATCGATTAAGATAGAAATTAATTGTGTTACAACAATATAGAAATTGTATTTTGTTTTTAAACTACCTGCTGTTCTAGAAATATGAAATTTTTCAAACATATAGCACCACACTGAAATATAAAAAGTAATTTCATTGTGGTCAAACACACATTTGAGTTTATAAATGGGGTTGCAACTCCTAGAAGGCTTTTGTAAAGACGACTTTTGTAAACAATATTTCAGACTGAAAGTCTGAAATACAAATACCCGAAATAGTCACTATTTGAATGAATACTTTTCAGACAAAGTATATTTCTTGATCACGACAAGGCAAACGCTACTATGACGCCGAAAATACCTTGTACAGAGAATGCAAGGTGGGTATCTATCTGCAAGGAAGATGTAAATGAGAACCTATCACACAGTGTTTTTGTCATGCAGTAAAACTCGAGATATTGATAAGCAAAGTGCCAGTGCAGTTCAATTTCTTTCTTTCACAAACTCCACTTTTCCCACTTTCTAAGAAAAAGGCTATTAAACATGTCCGGATGAAAGAGTGCGCTGTTATCACTAGAGATATAAATGTGTAAATGGACGTCAATTATGGTTTAAGATCTCTACAATATGTATTTACGGCTTTCATTGATGTTATGCAGTGGTATAGGAAGACATACCTCCCGTTGTTTCATAGTTCGGCCCTTTGATATTCACAGTTTAACTACAGGCGGCGATGCCAAGGAAGTCATCTAGAGGACCATCTAGTCTTAACGGCAATCAAAGGTTGTACTGTTTGTGACCAAACAACGTGAACAGAGGGGATCCGTCACGTCACACCGTTCAGATGAATAAGAAAGAAGCCATCCTTAGTCAATTTCAAAAGAAATCATAAAATTTACGACAACTTTGTTTTCATCCCGTTAGTAATTTTCTAATATTTTGTTACAAAGAATGTATTGAAACAGATGTTATACACTTAAAACCTACTTGTAAACTTATTTTATGTTTAAAAATATAAGTATAGTTAAAAAATTAATACCCTCCAGAATTGAAAATTGAAAAATAGGAAAGGTGTACTCTAGGACTTGCGAGTGCTTGTAAATCGGACATGTTATTGCTGGAAGTGTGATAGTACGAACAGCGTGCTGAAGATTTGTACGGGCACGTTCAGCGTGCTGTCTGTTTACACACCAAATATGAAGCAAGATCAGTTTAGTTGAATCCAGTCATTCAGAGAAACGTTGGAAGCAAAATAATCTCGTTCCACAACAAATCATACAGATTTTCTGAGGAATCTGTAAGCTGAAAACCAACATCCTGAGGACCTGGATTTATAACTTCTGTACATTAGTACAATATCGACCGAATACACTCTTTTTCTACTGAATTAGGAAGGTAATGGACGAGTACAACACGAATCATCTTATTTTAGGAAAGCGAAACACAATTGACTAGAACATGTCCAAACTGAAGGAAGATAACTTTACATAATACCCAGACTACCTTCGCTACCTTTAGACCAGTGCGAAGCCTGTCGGGCCAAAGATGGGTCTTATAAAAACAGCAATGATGCCATGATAAATCAATGCAGCGAGAGTGAGAATCGTCAATAGTTTGGAATAAATGTTTACGCTTCAAAAAAACCAATAAAAATCTTTAAGAACTCAAATTTCCACCACAGTTCAGAACATACAATGGTAAAGTAATTCTTTGCATCATAATTATAAACACGTTCTATTCCTATTACACGTTTTTTTTCCTTTAATTTCTACATTCAGATTCGTGAGTTACTTGTATTACTTACAATAAATCATTTCGCCATCGGTTCCTTAACATGATCCTGGCCTATAAAATTATCAGAAGTTGCATATACTATAGTCATAGACAACGTGAAGTGTAACTCATCAAATACACGAAGAAAGTACTCCTGAAGTAAGGGACTAACCACAATACGAAAGCTTGAAGAATAATATTTGTTTCGAAGTCAAAATATTATTCAATGACATATTTGGTTAAAATATTGAAGATAAATCCTACAGAATACTGTTTTACTAGATTACCATAGATTGCTTTCTTTGAGTTAGAAAGTGTATAGGACAAATAGAAATTATAAAAAATACTTGGGAGTCCAAGTAAAGTAAAAACCCTAATGTTAAAGTTACATATTTAAACTGTATTATATGGTAAATTCTTAATATTTGATCCAATATTATTCTATTACATACTTTAAAAAATTAATAAATAATTAATTTTATATACAGTTAAATTAATTATAATACATGTGTGCATTTATTTGCACGAGCAGCATTTAAACATGTAAAAATGAAAACATGCTCATGATTGTAATGCTATAGGATAAGTGTATAAGTGTTTTAAAACGTGAAATATCTATTTGGTTTTATCTTGTTATTTACTTTTATTATAATCGTATAAAATTTACACAATTACTTACATCAAAACTATACACGAACATTCTTCCATGTATACCTGAATTAGTCATATCTTTAAGGTCTATTATTTTTTATTGTATTCTTTAACAGCTCCAGAATATGAATAATAATAAGTTTAAAATAAAAATGTTGTTACACGTATAAGACCGAACATTTATTTTTTATTTTATAATGATGTGGTGTGAAATAAATTCGTTTCCTCTCCATAAATATGAGCGTAAATACTTATAAACAGTTTATATGGATTGTGCACAATATTTAATAACGCAAACGTATATCAATATCTTAATAAAAACTGGTATTTTTATTACACGTATTACAACTTTGAAACTTATATGAAATACAGTGTCTATTTTTATTTTGTCGATAAGCTGTGTATATGCAGCGACAGTCAGTTGTAGAGTAAATAAAGTGTTGGTGCCTCTCACATGGCGCTGACAGGTCGTAACTCTTCCGTGATAAGTAAATCTCCTTCTGAGTTTGCTCAGTGAATACCATTACTTATTTAAACACTCAGAGGAAAGTCAACTCATCGGGAAAAAATAATTTTTATGTCCCGTCCTCTTAACACAAGGCGGTGACATAATTCCCAAATATTTACTGGTTTTTCTTAATTTAAAATATTGATTTTGTCAGCTAATACACCATATAAGTTAAAACTACAATTTTATTATAGATTAGTGTAGGAGATTTTAACTTAAAATTAGGTAGGTAAATAAAGGATGCGGAATAAAAAGCGTTATGGCTGTATTAATGGTTCAAGATACATACGAGAAACATTATCAATGTCATAATTACTACTAAGGCTGTTTAACACTTGGTCGTCCGTGTGAGAAGAAAAGATAATACGTGTTTTTAATTAAAAAATTATTAAAGTTACATCGAATTTAGTACATATCCATTTATGTAAATGGATATGGCGATCCATTTATATCAATGTCATATTATCATATGTTTAAAAATATAATAGCTACTCAGCAATTATATATATATATATATACATTTTTTAAAATTTCCAAAAACACGATTAGTGAAAACTTCTGGACAGTTATCAAGGAACGTTGACGAGCATTGCAAATTTTTAGTTTTAAATTAACCACTAGTTAGAGGGAAAAAGTAAAAATATCAGTAACTTAAACCATAAAATATTTATGTCATTTAATAGATTCCGTGTTTTCTTCAGTGCATAAACTACGTAATTCAAGGGTGAAGAGAGTACACAGGAATACAGTAATCAATCCAATAAAATTGTATCATCTGATGTTGTGGGATTAGAACACGGGAAGATTAAGAACATGAATATATAGAGGTATCAGGGAATAGTATTCTACATATACACGTCTGATCTTCCCAGTTCTGTACAAATCTGCATCAGTATGCAGACGATTGCTAATTGATTGCACCAAGTCTTGTCACATGAGCCTAGCTTGATGCATGAGGCAATCAACTCTGATCTGCTAGATATTCATATTTTGATCTTGAAATAAACTTTAATCGCTTTTTAAAGTATTCTTCAAAACTCCCAGAAACGTGTTGTTACTATTTTTACCTTGGCGCTGAATCTCCATAGATCCATACATGTTCAGAACAATTTCTGGGTGAATAAATGAAACATAGAATATCCTTGAGTAATAGTTTGATCGTTTTAATAGCATGAATCCCAAAATCAGTCGTTCGATTCGAGTCGAGACCCTTCAGGCTACATTTTATTGAAATTGGGACTTTAATTCGTAATCTTCACATAAATGTTAACAAATAAGCTCATAGAACAAAATTGTTTTCGCCTTGAGATTGGCTCCAAATGTGTTTGTTACTGATCATATGTAAATAATAGATGTTCGTTCAATAATAAGAGATAAGATCCAATGGATTGATACTGTACCCCCATTCTAGCATTTCTATCGCCCTCCCTGGGCATATTTGATAGATACTAGATCATGATCTCGGGGGCCTAAATGATCTGTCGACTCGTTAAAATCGATCTTATATGAAAACGCAATGGCTGAAAAAGAATTTTATCATGTGGCTAGTTAAATTGTGTTTAAAAGACAGAAGTTAGGACAAATTTGGACAAAAGAGGAGAGAAAATATTGCTGCCGTACAAATGTACAAACGTTTTTTGCTTGATATCAAGTGTTAAGCTTCACTAATTATATTCGTTATATTCGTCAATTATATCGTTACTACATTCTTAAGGTAGTAAGTCAGAATGTAGATATAAATGTATAGTCAAGACATTTAACAGTTGCAATTTGTACGGTGTGTGTGTGTGCGTGTGTGTGTGTGTGTGTGTGTGTGTGTGTGTGTGTGTGTGTGCACCACGGGAGAAAAGTTCCTTCTCACTTAGAATAAAATCAGTTCCCTTGACTTATTGCTACCCCTATGATTGAACTTCTTATGGGTACAAAATTATCATTTTCAACCTTACTTTTGTACATTAGAAGCTCCACAAATCGAAATAAGTAAATGATATTGTATTTTGTTCAAATGTTCTGTGGCAGTCCATTTATATAAATATTATCATATGTTTGCAAATATAATAGTTACTCAGCAATTTATACATTTTTTAAATTATTAAAATCACTATTAGTGAAAATTAACTTCTGCACAGTTATTAAGAAACGTTGGCGAGTATTGCAAGTTGTTAGTTTTAACTAAAGTACTCGTTAGACAAGAAAAGTAAAAATATCAATAACGTAAACCATAAAACATTTAATTTATTTTTATTACTGTAGCTATGCTGAATTAAATGACGAAAACATTAGAATAACGTTAAGAAAAAGTACATTTTTATTGATAAGAAGAAAATATGGAGTACTTTGGTAACTCCAGAATATACACAGTGGCCAAGTTTGGAGCTTGAGGCGGTTTGAATAAACTTACAGAATACAGCTCCGGGTTACGAGTCACGAGTCCTTTAAGTTTCCATGCGAGACTGGCTTCTTTAAGTCAATCCTACTGATCAGATTAAGTGAGAGTAATAATTAAATACAAGATTTACTGATTTATTATTGTATTTAAATGTTGTTGTTTGTATGTTTGTTATTGTGTAAAGTAAAGTAAAGAATGTCTTATTTTACCAGGCGAAGTTAGGGCTAAGAAGCCCTCTCTAACACTTAACCTGGGGACCAACGGCTTCAAGGTGACTTCCGAACCACTACCAATGGCCGGTCAGGCTGGCCGCTTGGAAGGACAGGATCGCTCAGCGGTCACCTATCCAAGCAGCGGCCACGCTCGACGTTGCTTGACCTGGTTATCTTGCGATAACCGCCGTACCCACCACACTGCGCCATCGTGTGTGTTGTTTGTGTTGTATTTGAATGTTTGTGTTGCCTTTGATGCAGTTTGAAATATCTTGGCTCATCCTACTATGGCTTGTAAATATTTATTTTGTGCTCTTAAAATTTGCAATAATTTGTGTTTTCCTGTTTTTTGAAGAAATGATGATCTGCGTTTATAATAGCAGCCTATAATAATTATATTGTTGTAATAGGACTTCATAGTCCTATATTCATTCTTTGATATCAAGTATGTGTAAGGTTAGTGATAATAGTAGTAGAAAATCTTATTCTTCACATCCCAACATTAGGCCAAAAGTTGGGAAATTCGAAATAGTTTTGTTCAGACACATTTACACGAACAAGAAGCTGTCCATGTAATCATTCCTTACGTAATTGGTATTTATTGGGAGAACCCTTTGAACAAACCAAGGGTATCATTGCGTATGTTTTTGTTATAGCGAGATGTTCTTACCTATAAATAATAGTAGTAATATTTATTATAAATGTTCACACCGATGGCACGTTATGTAGAGATGTCGTTAGAAGGAAATTTATTAAGAATATATGTCAACAAAACCCTGAAATACGCACATTTTATAACTTTTGTAAATCGTCAGGTAGCAGCCTGCAATAAAGACTTAATACATTTGACTCAATGAGGGAATTATACTTAAAGGAAACTTCAGCTACTCAATATTATGAATTTTAATTAAATGTATACTAGCACTTGCGTAAGATCCTAAAATCCGTAAGAAACTATAATTAAACAAATGTATCGTATTCAGTTATCACGACTATACCCTACGCTCGCATTAAGGGTTAGTTCTGGTTTAAAAGAATCCTTATGTGGTATGTATCCTTTAATGCTGAAATAAAAGTAATATACTATATTTACGATATCTATAATTCCTGTGGTACAAGACGGGAAAAGAAACCAAGTCCCTTAGGGAAGAAAGGAAATCTTCAGCTCCATGCAGCCTCCGGCTCTACTTCCTTATTGGAGCGTACTAGTTCTTAATGGTGTGCCTTCCTAAGATTACTTGTCACTTCCTATCTAAAACAAGTATGTATATACATACAGTATTACTAATTTATGCAGTGCAGTTCATGAACAAATAAAATATAGTGGATAGAGTTTAAACGAAGAAACTAAATTAAGTAACCGGATAATCGTATCTGTTTCAATTTCTTCACGATATATTGAAGAACGTTTAATCTATACTGATTTAGTTCTGAGTAGTTCTAGTAGTAATCGCCAGTATAGTACTGTACACCTGTTCACCAATATGTCATGCCTAATATTCAATGTACTACATCTGATCGTTAGTGTAATGAACTACCAATATGTCCTTACAATCGTTGCCTTAACCTTGTACGAAGTTTTGAATTTGAATTTAGGATTTGTTTCTTCCATCAAACTGCCCGAAACATAAACTTTTTGATCAAAAGAAATAAAAATTACAATATTTTTATTACATGTTCTTATTACAAACTGTGTATTTGTATCCCCCAATTTGTTCGTAAACGAACTCTGATGTTCTGATAAATAAACCTTAGCGTAGGAAACGTAGCATAATGGTGCGTGAGACATGCAGGGGTACCACAATACCCACTAATTAAGAACAATACCTTATCTACTTTATGTTCTAGGCTATCTTGTAAACTTCTTTTTTACAATAAGTTATACAGATTATGGTTTATTATCCATTGAAGTAAGCAAAGAATTGAATAATTGCAAATATTATTTATTTTATTTTTTAAAGTAAAACAAACACCGATACAAAACATTGTAAAGGAACTCCAATTGACAGTAAATTTGAATTACATTGAGAAAGAAAGCGACCGTAGTAAAGCTACACTTTCATGAGTTTTATGAATAACCAATTGTCAATCTAGTATGAGAAGTGTAATGTGTATAATCTACAATAATACGCTATATGCTATATCCAATTAAGGAAAAGTAATTATGAGGAGATGTTCAATTGAGAATTCATACGTCTGTGTTGAAAAATAGCCGTACAATAAAACATCTCTTAGCGTTTAAAAAAGTGAAAATGCTCGGTCTTTAGGAATATTTAACTAACATAATATATAAGTGATTTTGGATAGTCTAAACTATCTCAAATGTATTTACTATTCTGTGTTGAAAGTTTCACTTAAAAAGACATATATTTACAATATTTTATTTACTTTGCTACACAAGTACTAAATCATCCGCGGTTACTGAATAATTCCACTAAAACTCTATAGCAAAATAAATTTGGCTTTCTAATTAATATCATAAATTGACTTTAAATGTTGACAATGGATCTTATTGTAGCAAAACAATGTCAATAGTAACGATAAAGCTCAAAGTTAATTTCAACTAAGAATGTAAATTAATACATTTTAAGACCATTTTCATGCTAAAACTATCCATACTAGTTGTATTAATATAGGCTACCAATAAATATGTCGCAGCAATAAATCATTAAGAGTTACCATTACCATTAGAGCATACCTGTACCAGTCACTGCTGACCAATGTTGATTTTGAGTCTAATGAAAAATGAATCCAAATTTAAACTGCTTAATTTTGTTACTGGTACAAATGAAAACAATTCAAATCCAAAATAAAAAACTATCAATAGTGTCCAGAGTATCAATAATAACCAAACTTTGAATTCGAAATTTTAGATTGTTCTACAATAATAAGTGTCGTACAGTTGCTTGTGAGAATTAGAGAGCAGTGTCGGATAATACAATTGTCTAGTATGAACAGATCTGTACCGCGAGTAGTGTCGATTCTAGTGTCGATTCTAGTGTCGCACAGTTGCTTGTGAGAATTAGAGAGCAGTATCGGACAATACAATTGTCTACTGTGAACAGATCTGTACCGCGAGTAGTGTCGATTCTAGTGTCGCACAGTTGCTTGTGAGAATTAGAGAGCAGTGTCGGATAATACAATTGTCTAGTGTGAACAGATCTGTACCGCGAGTAGTGTCGATTCTAGTGTCGCACAGTTGCTTGTGAGAATTAGAGAGCAGTGTCGGACAATACAATTATCTAGTGTGAACAGATCTGTACCGCGAGCAGTGTCGATTCTAATGTCGCACAGTTGCTTGTGATAATTAGAGAGCAGTGTCGGACAATACAATTATCTAGTGTGAACAGATCTGTACCGCGAGCAGTGTCGATACTAGGGTCGCACAGTTGCTTGTGAGAATTAGAGAACAGTGTCGGACAACACAATTGTCTAGTGTGAACAGATCCGCACTGTAAGCGGTATCGCTCCTAGTGTCGCACAGTTGCTTATGAGAATTAGAGAGCTGTGTCGGACATTATTAGATCTTATATGCAATTTGTCTTGATATCCACCCACGTAATTTCACCATACAGACTGCAATATGACTTGTTTCATGAGCTATTTTCATTATAACAATTGGAACTATGAAAGTTGTTATTATTATAGTAATGAATCTGGAGAGCTGTGTTAGACATCCAGGAAAAGAACGTGGCAACAATTATATCAATTAATTTGCAAAAACTTTGCCTAACTTTCTGAATTGAAGATTATGATAACATTCAACGATTGTTTTCAATAAAAGTACTATAACGTAATATTATTACAAATCCTATAATATAAAATCTTACTCCTCTAACAGTTTTCAAACTAATATTATATATGATGTTTACGATAATGGTTTTATAAATTTTTGGATACAAGATGGTGGCTTTGCGTTAATAATGAGGTTATTAACAAGGGTTTTTATTTATATTTGGGAAATCATAGATATATAGTTCTTTATTTGCTTAATATCATAGCAAATTTATTGAGATCATTTTTTTAATGGTTTTCTATTTTCTATTCTATCGTACAGTATTGTATGCACCATTGAGGTACATTTATTACTGGAAAGTATCGTATCTAAGACCTATTTAATATAATTCTAAATTTTAGCGTTTACCTTTTGGCAAATTATCATACTTTCAATATAATCTTTGTTTTAAAACAATGATCTATGTTGAGAGCACCATGAGTGAAGCAGTGATCTACAATATCCATGTGCGGTCTGGACTGCCCAACTTTCCCCATTAAACTTGTCCAATCCCACAGACGAGTTCCATCCATCGCATGAGGTATACGTCTGTAGTCCACTTGTTTAACTCTTGGGATTATTATTTAATCCTACAAAGTTGACATAGCATTCATGATAAACAATAAGGATAACTATTCTAACGAAGAAACGCGATACATTTTTTCTACGGATATAATATATTTTGTACGTAAATTTGTAAAATGTTCATTTTAACACAACACAGTTACTTGTACATTAGTTTTTGTTTGCGTAAAATAAGCTTTGGTTAGGGCGGTAACAATATATTCTATATGAATCCTTGGATAGTTTTGGTGTGTGTGTTTTTTTTAATAATAACTTTTTTCGTAATAATGTTTCTCTCATCAAACATTTTTATTTAATACATTTTTAGTATTACGCACATGTATTATTAATTTCATTTCAAACTGTAAATGAAGAATGTGGTTCCCTCCTCATGGATTTATATAGGGTGTAAGTGAGCCCATCTAAAAACTTCCAGATTATTTTAGGGAATACAGAATACAGAATGCTTTTATTCGTGATCATTGAGAACAGAATGGTGTCAAAAAAATACATTTTGTTATTTTACAATAAAGTCAATTTCATTCTTCTCTACGAACGCGAGCTCGTTCAAAGAATTCCTCCATACTGTAGACTGGATCTTCCAGCAACCAATTCCGCAGCCATTTCTTAAAGGTTCTTGCTGGAACATCCGTGGTACTTGCCGGAAGAAGATTGAGAAGCTTGGCGACGGCGTAGGATGGTTTCTTAGTGTAAAGTACAGTGCGGTGGGTACATGCGATATTGAAGTTCCTGACAAATCTTGTTTGGTGATTGTGGATATCCATATTTCTGGTCAGGTTCTGCTGAGAGGCATAAAGCATAACCTCATATATGTACAGGGAGAAAACAGTGAATATCTGTAGATCTCGAAATCTTTCCCTGCAGCTTTCTCTAGGTGGGAGTCCTGTCATAGCTCTTATTACCCGCTTTTGCATTAGAAAAACACGTTGCATGTTTTGGCATGAGGATTCACCCCAAAGTATGCCATATCTAAGGTGGGATTCGAATAAAGCGTGGTATGACATTTTCACTGCTTTCTCTGTACAGACGGAGTTCACTCTTTTAAGTGCAAAAATGGTAGAACCAAGTTTAAGGCACAGAGAGTCTATATGTAGATTCCATGAGAGACAGGTGTCGAGAATTACGCCCAAGTGCTTGGTAGAGTCCACAATCTGAACATTGGGCGGGCCGGATACTTCTGCTTTTTTTTTTTCCTAAGATGAGTTGAGTCGTCTTCTCCTCTTTGAATACCAGATCGTTCGCTATGCAATAGTCTTGGGCTACACTGATAGAAATGAAGCTAGAGATTTCTAAGGGCTCAGATGATACTTTCTGTATGAATAGATTCTGTGTTTTACAGTGTGTGTGTGTGTTAATACACGTCCAATTTATAGAATTAGGGCCCTTCAAATCGAATTAAAAATAATATTATTTTAGAATCCTGTATTTTAATATGGAAGATGGTATAACATTCTGTTTAACTATTTTTTGTTTTTATAATTTTTCTGTCAGGATTTTAAGGTTACATTTTAAAACCACCCATAATTATGTCCAATTATAAATTTTGGTTATAGAATCAGTTTGTGCATGAAAACGAAAGGATTTATTATCTTAAATATTTAACATCTTAAATTTTAAATAATACCTAAATGTATACCGTGAAAGTTTCCTCGGGTAACTTCACTAGGCAGGAATTGCGACGTTAGAGCCTAGGCTGGGAGATAAAATGGACTGTCAATGCATTTTAATTCTACTGAGGCATGGAGAACATTTTTTTCCAATTAGGAACTCTGCAAGAGAAAATTTTTAGTAAATTCATAGATCAAATTGTACTATTATAGCATGGGATCCGGTAGTTGTATAATTTTCTATCGTATTATTGTTACAAATTTCTATGTACCATACTATATTTTATTTCAACTATCAGTTGCCTTGGTTATTGGTTATGATTTAAAACTGGCTAATTTGGCTCTCGATAAAATTTGTTTCAAGAAGGGATTCAACAGGAAATTATAGAAAAATAAAGTAATAAAGGTTATTACAAATTTTACTTATATTTATAAGTATTTTTACTACAACTTATATATGGAATTAAATTATATAATAACTTCTGTTTACCCAGTTGACACTATAGTGAATAATAAAAACGCGCACACAATAAGATATACCGTTATCATTATAGCGTCTAATTCCGCTTAATGCTCTACTAGTTACTACTCAAGAAACTACCGCTAAAATGTCTAATTCTAGTTAGCACTTTACAACCAGTACATTTTGCACTTTACAACAAACCATAAGCCAAAAGTATTAAAGCTGTGACACGTTTCAACAATATAAAGTTGAGCTTAGTTCACGAGACCACAAACTGTCATAAATTAACTTTCCCTTCTCTCGGGCAAAACATTTGTTCTTCTAGAAAACTGTTTCTTTGGTTCTGACAATTTTATTTATTTGCCATATAAATTTCTCCTGTCTTCTTAATTGGCCATAATATAGTCGAAATGGAACGACTTTTCATTTTCAACTTTTAATGCTTTTTACATCCTGCTAGTATACATCCTGTTTTAATTACTATGCGAATAAATAATGAAAACTATATTGTTGCATAAAAAGTTACATGCCTGTTAGATAGTGGTGTAACGATATTTTTGATTAATCGTACAATTATATCTCTGCTATAAACCATTGCATAGAAAAAGAATATAACGTTTCAGATTTCTTGAGTAAATTTATATCTTATTTTTTATTTATATGTAACATGTTGTATAATAAACCAGAAGACTGTACTAGAAGCTCATTATAGCGGCCTTCTTTTATGAAAATTTCAAAGAAGGGTTACCATAATTAACGAGGTAACCTTAGAAATAAGGCGTGATCTTGGAAAATTATTTTATGAGCCTAGTGAAAGTACATCAAGTGAACGTGGAATAGCAGCGGAGTAAGTAGTCTGACTGTTTCAAGAGTAGTTAGTGTTGGAAGCACGACAGAGGCCGCTTTGGTGTTGATATAGTCCGGCAGCCTAGGGTTAATTTGCATTAGTTACTTGCATTTTATGTTTGAAATGGGAGTATCGAAAGAGTTTAAAAAATTAAACGATAAATATATTTTTTACAGTTTTTAGTTATTAGCTTGATACACTCAAAACCAATTTTCAGTAATTCACCATTATCCAAATAAATTAGATACTAACTATTTGGCTGAAAGTGGCAAAGATTATTGGCTGATTCTCATATGACTATTATTTTTGAGTCCGAGGGATGGTACAGTTCTGTAAAGCTGAGGTCAATGATCAACTTCTTTCTGAAGGGAAATGCCTCTGTTGAAATACGACACGAAACACTGCCCTGTGATTCAAACAATGGAAATTGGCCCTTGACCTTCGGAGTAATTGCCCTCAGCAAGTACAGAGAGCATCGTATGTTGAGGGAGGGACATTAACGAGTGGTATTATATTAGTTTTTATTACTTTGTCGTTTCAATGAGGAAGTTATTCGACAGATTTCGAAAGGTATTAGTGGTGAAGCTTTTATATGTTAAGAGTCTCAATTAAAGTCTATTTATGCTAAAGTAACTGACCTCTTTTAAAGAACTTTTCGTAAACAGTAAAAAACTTTTACGATCTATTTGTGAATTTGTTATACACATTTTTATATACAAACTACATTTTCCCGGATTAAGCCAGTTTCCAGAAGCGGGAACTAATTGTTGTTGTGTTGTTGAGTATTACTCGTCACAAGAGGGTCAGTGTATTAATGCATAAATTAATGCGGTAATGGTCCTCCCTCATCAAGTCGTTTGACAGTGTTAGTCGGCCACGCGCTATTTGTCCCACTATGACCTAGCCAGCTGTAGTGGACGACCTTGAGTTTGACCTTTCTGTATGGGGTAAAACTCTGAAAGCTGGCTTGCAGTTTTAGAAGATTAACAAGATTTTTTTGTACGAAATGGTTATTTACTGGTGGGTGCTCATTCGTTGGTAAATTCACTGATGATGATTCAATCATGATTGAATGAGCTGACATTGTTAAATGGCACATATGTATCTCAGAATGTCGTATAATTAAAGAAGATGGCAAGTTTTGATAGACTCGTCTATAACTGTAATCTTCTATGTTTAAAGTTTGTTATTGACGATAGAAGGTTTGAAGGGATAACATGATTTCGGACATTTGCCATCGTTATATGTTACAAAAGGTATATCACAGCGTTTCAAGGATTGAATACTCTTCGTCAGGTGGTGGGAGGTAATTACTGTGAGGTTATTTATAAATAGCATTATTGACATCGATATTCTTGTCTAATTAACATAAAAATTCGTATACTCGTTTGTCACGAAAATTATGTAATGGTATTTTGTAAAATGGCGATTTGCCAAATTCATGTTGTTCAAAATCGACGTTTTACAAAAAAATACTACGAATTTTGATTAAACTTGTTATTTTACGATGCAGATCAGCTTATCTGTTAGTTTTGTAGAATACTTCGTGTTCTATAATATATTGTTGATAGGTTGTAGAAAAATACCAGTATAACAAATTTATTGTGATTTCAGGTTGGTGACTGGTGTGAAAGTTCACAGATATTAATACTTGAGTTATAAAGGTACAGTGTATCATTAAATAATTTTATTCATTAGTTCATATTGTGTTTATTTTATTGTATGGGTGGATAACTTAAATGTGAAATAATAATTTTAAATTGTCCTGTTTCTAAAATAAATTCAAATAAATACCTCGTAAAAATTTCCATGTGTAACAACAATAAATACCATCAAGTTATTCCATACAAAATTCTGAGGTCTAATTGCATATTTTTTATTTGTTCCCGTTTAAAAATTTAACTTTTATAAATCAGAAACAAGTAGATTTGGACAACAGAAACTCCTGGACTAATAAAAATCAGAATACTTCTCAAGGGAACACCCCGCAGTCTACATGGAGCGTGAAATAGCTTTTTGCAATGGGATGGCCATATAAGCTAAAGCCGAGTTCTGGCTTACAGTTATTTTTCATCATTATAATGATATCATAGTGAAATTTTATATACAATAATAGGTTACTAATAAAAGAGAATTTTATTGGTATTCAGCTCGCGCAATTTCTGTTCAAAACTTGTCTATTTAGATCCAATGCTTTGTTTTTCAATGTATTTATTTATAAACCTACAGTCGATACTCTCCGCAACTCAGTTTTGTTTCACTTGGTGCAAGCATTGTTCAACCGTTGCCGCTAAAGGATATATTTTGTTCGCAGCAACTGAACTCTAGCGTCTATCAGAGGGTTAGTGTACTGTCAAACTTGTACTGTTTAGATTATTCTGGAGTCCGAGGAAGGTTTTTATATACCGAAAATCGGAAATGTTTACCGGAATATTTCATAATTTGGAAAAATGATGATAGTATTTACAACGCATAATCCAAATTAAAAAGCTGTTAAGTCAAAATTAGCCAAAAAAACATGGAATTGGTTGAAATTTAAATTTTAGAAAATTGTAGTAGTGTAATGCCGATTGCCAAAGACGATGTTGCTAACTACATTTACTACAGATTGCACAAATGACGAATTTAAATTCCTTATACTCGTATATTGGAAATACTATTGAAATGTTGTCATAAAATCTACTTTAATGAATAAAGCAATATAAGGTACTCGATATTGGTTGGCTTCCTTGACATTGTGTATTACATTTGTATTTTGCAATAAGGAAAAACATGAGGATGGACATAAATATGCCTCACTGAGCTCTCTTTTCCAGACTACAGTCCGAAAACAATAAAGATTTAACCATGAGATCATGGAAAACTTATCATAAACGATTTCTTTGAAAATGTTGAAAGAACTTAGTTTTAAGAATTGTCCACTCTTCCCCTTGTACCAGAAGCAGAATGGAAGCGATGGTAGTGAATGATTTTTGGCCGAAGTAGTCTTTTTAAGCTTACGTATGCATATATTTTTGTCGGTGTAAAAGATTAACTATAGCGCTAGAAATATCGTAGACCAGAAGTAGACGTTTTTAATATAAATAAGTTTCCAAGGCCTACATATGTATACAGGGTGTTCATTTGAAAACTTCAAACTCGTATTAAAAGACTTATAGCCAAAGTATCAAAATTCTGTAAATGGGAGTGTATAGTACTAATTGGGGGGGGGGGAAATATTTTCAAAATGGGGGTATCTCGCGTACCAAACGCCAAAATTTTGAAATGGCAACTAATACCTTGTGACTCCTCAAATTGAAGGTCATAAAAAATGCTGTATTTTGGTAAAAAGAAATTGAAATTGGCCAAGCCGTTTAGTATCAGCAGCAAATAATGTAATTTCTTACACAACATATTAGTCTACAAACTACTGTACTACTGCTAATAACCCCCCTGGTACGGGGGGGTATAGGGGTGAGAACCACCATTTTGAAAATAATTTTTCTTTGTTCCCCCAATTAGTAATATAAGTTCGTATAAGTCATTTAATACAAGTTTGAAGTTTTCAAATGAACACCCTGTATATTTTCCTGGTCGGGGGAACTAAACTATGGAACTGTAAATTAACTAGACCGGAAATGAATAAACGTTTGGAATAAACTTTTTTGACTGTTGTTTCTAGTTCTGCGTAAATATGTTTTTTCTTCGTCGTTATAAAAAGGGAAACTCAGAAATGGCGTGTGAAATATTTTAAACCGGAAATAGATTGAAAGGGCCGGTAGTAGACGCTTTTTGACAGAAGTAAGTCTTGAAAACCAAGAAGTAGATTTTTTTTCAGAGCATCAAATAAAAATTCAAATATGGCACCATAATAACATTAGGCTGGAATTTACTGTTTAAATTAAATAAATGTACACTGTTTGAATAGATACTTTTAGACCAGTTATTGATTATGAGGCCCTAAGGCTCTTCATCCCTGCGTATGTACATACAATTCATTATCTGCACAGCAAGAAAAACCAAACTTATGGCACCGGAAATATCTTAGACCGGAAGTAAATTACAATGGCCCAAGAAGACATTTTTTATCGAGGCTGGTTTCTGATATTATGTATTTTCTTTAAATCGACTATGGCACTGAAAATGCAGACCGGATGTGAATTTAAATGGCCGAAGTTGACGCTTTTTCACCAAAGTAGGTTTCGTATGTTACGCTCAAACGCCGAATCCGTACAGTTTTTACTCACTTCGTGATGTGTACATTTCAGAGTACTCATCATCGCGGAGTGAGTATCTTAGTCGGACATTGGCCTTGGCAAAATGCCCTTAACAAGTTGTGGTCTATATTCCCTCAAGATAGCAACGTTATACAAAGTTTTAAAATATTGAGAATTATAGGCAAACTCATTTTTAGAACTGTTTTACCCCTATAAATTATATTACTAAAAAACTGGACTGGACTAAAATTGGGACTTTATTTAGGTTAAAATAATTAAATAGAATCAAATAGGTCTAACCTCAAAAGTTAAGAAAAACTCTTTAAAATTGAGACAACAATTGGAGAAATCTGGATACTCATGCAAAAAGCCTAGTTCTACAATAGATTTAAGATCCCTCTGTACAACAACAAACAACAAAGGTTGTTTCATCACAGCCAGTTGAATCGTTATAGTATACAACGAATGCCCACTTCGCGTTGTGAAATCATCAAATATCTTATCTCTATAACGTACTTGGTCTTGATCAGCCTGTATAAAACATGTTTGCAAATTAAATTATATTATTTTATCTCTTTGAAATGTCTGATTAGAACCTCTGGAATTTTATTCCATCATGTGATAGATGGTTGTTTTTCGTTCGACGCCATCGATGCAGCCGTGTACTAATAAACGGAGACATTAGTGTCATGTACAAAACTACTAAAATGGCGATGAAAACTAAGGAAACAGTCTTTATGACGGTTTAAACAAGATTAGAAAGTATTATTAGTTTTCGAGTGGTCTGACACTAATCCCTTCCGCCATCAATACGAGCTTGCCGTGCTAACTTCACCGATGGGGACGAACAAGAAAAACACTTCGGTTTAGTGCATATCACATAACAGAATAAAATAATACGAGGTTAATCACAAATGCCTTAAAACATCGCTTATAGTGTTTAGCGTATGAATATAGCAATAGTTTAAGAGTTGCTGACACATTACAAGTCATGATCCCCCTAGCAGTAGGTAAATGTCTTCAGTAACCACAAGCAAACGTGCAGGCAGTTTTCAATTTGTCCTACATATAAATTACGAACAACACAAAAAAAACTTTGGTACTTCCAATACACATAGACTTCTTACTGTAAAAATTATTAAAACTGTTTGTTTAGTATTACTGCAATTTTTATATACTTCTTTTTTTCTACATCACTGTTTTCACAAGGTTTGAATCCACGTACTTGTCCCATTTCTATCACCTACTTTAAAATCTGAGAGCCAGTAATAGTGCGTGATTTTTTGATAAATTTTTAATCAATTAGTTACAAGTGTGGTTATACCAGTTATTGGATTTCTAAATATAACAATTCATGTTTAAAATAATTAATAGAAGAGAAACAATATTATTATCTCATTAAAATAATTAAGATCTTAGCTCAAAATTAATGTTTTATTTACTATTTTGACTAGAGTAAATTTATTTTGTGAAAATACATTACTAAATTGCGTTATACGCCCCAAATGACTTTATCTTTATTACTTTAATCCATTAAAATGTGTAATTTAGTAATTTTTATATTTTTATTCAGTTGAACAGTGTAGTGGCCAATAGATCGTTTTGGAAGAAAATGCAAACGCCCTGAAAAAATGAACATGAGCGTCTTACGAGCTTAATATTGCGTGCATTTATTGTCCTTAGAAGCAGATTATAGTGAAACAACGTTGAGTCTTACAATACCTGACCTCAAACACTCTTAATACCTTGTTTTTGCTTGGGCCATATCTCATTTTAAATATAAGATTAATATACACCTAACCTATTTTAAATTTTGTTCGTAAAGACTTTTTTATATTAGGATACAAAGTACAAGATAGTTAAAGGGTTTATTTTAAAATAAAATTAAAATGTCAAAATATTTAGAACTTTAGGATGTGTACAAAAACAAGTTATTTTAAAGTATGTTTTTATAAATAAACATCTTCCTCAACAATTACGACTAAAAGTGTTCGAGGAAAAATTATTTTGAGTCTTCTATAGTTTTTTCAGTTCTATAACACTTCACTAGTCACAAAGAGTAAAGTTCATAGAATAAATTATATTTTATCCGTATAAAAACATTTACAGATCAGGAGTATTACATGGAATTTTACTTGCTTGTAAGTTACTGTACATAATATGAATAAAAAAAACACACAGGTAAGTAACAGATGGAATAACACAGGTAAATTCCCTTTTAATTTCGTATAACAGTCAAAACACCGCAATATCATCGATCATCGTGTAATATAAATTAAAGTAAAACGATGAGAAAAATAACTCTTTGTCTCGCTTCCATCCACAGGGAAGTCAATTTGTGTTGCTTCAGAACTTGACTCGGTTTATTGCGTTTTAGTGAAGAGAGTTGTTTCAATTCTCCAGCAGAAAGGAACAAATTGGGCTACAAATCAAGGTAAGCCGGCAGCAGAGTTATTTCTGCCTACTTGCCGTTCCTGCGAGCTCCTCACAGCGATCTGGCCCTTACTTGGCTAAAAACTTGACAGTCAACTATAGTTTATTGATAGAGTTCCATTACACATATGGACTGTGAGTATTGTTGAAACCACTGCTTATAGACAGGAAAATCTACCATACTGAGATCTCTCAAATCGTTTCGTCTTTGTTTAGTGTCAATATCATCCTAAAAATCTTATCCAGCTTACCATTCACCCCCAACAGTTGAATGAAAATATAATTTAATAATAATAAATTTTCTTTCTAAACTTTTGACACCACATACGTACCATCTTAGTCGTAAAATCGAGAAAGACTGTTAGGAATTTCACAAAACAGACTAAATAAGTGATTCCCAAAATTTAAAAGGAGGAAAGTGATTTATGTAGCATTATAGATTTGAATTGTATTTGTAGGACTAGACTGGTTTTCCTATGCATTTATGTTGTTGGTGTATTAATTAGTGTACTGATAAGAAGTATAGGATTAATTTAACATTGATTTTACATTGATCATACACTTCAATAGCATTGAATTAGGCTATGGGCTTGAATTATAAACAAGATAGAAAAGTGCGTCTGCTTGCTCATAGTATACTTCACCATCGAAAACTGAACTATTATTATTTTTGCTTCTTAGGCAAAACAGTTTATTACTTTAATTTTCAATGTGTTCAACCACAGCTTTGAAACGTAGTGCAAATTACTTTTACCACTCTACTAGAAATTGGCAATACATTTCAAATTATTTTTTAAACCATAATCTGTGTACATATAAAACTAATATAGATTTTAATACCATTCCATCCTAACTTTGCCGTATCGTAAGGAATTTTGTAATGACTTGGAAAGATGGGGAGTATGTGCAAGTGAATTCTCCTTAGACAGTTTTTACTGTTTCTAGTACTGCCTGGGATCTAGTAGTAATTTTCCTTAAAGGATTGCATCAACATTTTACTGGAAAATTGACCATTTATTCAAGCCTAGTTTTTCATACACGTATACACTGAGGTATGATGTCTAACCTATCTACTTCAGTTCACCCAGGCTTAATCACAGCCATTTTTAACGGTTTGTGTTGTTAGATTTCTAATCGGTGATTAGAAGATTAGAGTGTTTATAAAGATCTCACAGAAACATCTATAAATTTCTATTTCTAGTACGGATTTTCTGGAACTCCTGTGTTAGTAGTATACGAGTAGATAGAATCTTCTATTAAATACAACTAATGAATATTCATCCAGTAGAATACTCTCAAACAGTTTATATCTCTTCACAAATTGCTTCTACCCTAAAGCAATGTTTATCTGATCTTGTTCTTCCGGTTACAGTGAAGTAAATGTCAGCAGTGGCCTGGATTCTCATCATCGGAAAACACTTATGAATAAATTAAAATAAGAAATTTACTTTTACGATGAATCTGCGTTGGTGTGCAAAGATTTCAACTTTGCCAATTGGGTCTCAACTAACACTGTTCCATCATAAAAATTCATTGGTTAGCTGGATGACAATAAAACGTTACCTATTAAAACTTTTTACTAAGCGTTATTCAGCTTGCACATTCTTGATTATCAAAGGCTAACTACACAAGCACATTTACGTATTACAAGTCAAACCAGATATAAAAATGGCTTTGGTTGTTGATGTGACTGATGCGCAAGAAACATATGCGTATAGTCTGTTAGATTATTTTCAAAACCTATTTCTACTTTAGCACGACTTATATATAAATAAATTCGGGTTGCACTGCAACACAGCAACATGTGGATTGGTATGAAATCGTACTTTCGCCTTACTCCACTCCGGAATATCCGTTATTCCCTCTAAAATATTCATAGAAATGCTCATTTTATTGGCCTCGTTTTAACACATTTAAGGTAGCCAACTACAGAAATTAGACCATCTCTGCAACTTATTTCGATACTAAAATGTACTTTTCGTGTCAAAATGCTTGTACTTTTAGTCATTTTTGATAACTGCGCTTGGGAAAACCACTATATTGGTCTTCAGAAGTAATGTAAGTGTTCTCTAACCGCAACTGATGGCAATCTGGTCTACAACCACATTAAATGATGTAAAGTGAGATGTTGAGGTTAAGTGATATACAGGAGTAGTAAGTTGCCTTGAGTTGAGGTTAACCACCGACACTGGTTTAGTTTGCAGAAGTAATGATTCTCTCTCTCTCTCTCTCTCTCTCTCTCTCCTCAATTGATGGCCACCTCAGTTCACCGTTGCAGTTTACTAATCTTAGTTGAACAACTCTGACCAATTAAAAGGATAGAGATGTTCACATTGCACAAGTGTAAATCTGTATTTTAAGTCATTATTTTATTTATGTATTCACAGTAACTCAATGCACATATTTGCTTAAATATACAATAGCAACATCTTTGTATTTTAATTATTTATGCATTTAGATATTGTTACTACAAAAATAATTTATGTGTATGGTACCACTAAAGTTGATAGCTTCGTATAGGTATGGGTATAATGTACATATGTAATAAATTTCCAAGATTTTAGCAATTTCAGTCACACTTATGACGGAATTTTCAGATTTTTTTGCATTTTTTGCCAATTATAATACCCGAAATTTAAATTGGAAATAGTCATATTTCAATAAACTCATATAAAAACAAAAGAAAAAATCTATCTATCTAAGAACCTTTGAAATTTTTATTGTAGCATATATTACTTCAATCATGGAAAACACTTAAAATAAAAATTATACGTGTAAAAAGTAACGTTGTTAAATCACAAATTGATCATTATATTTATATAACCTAGTTCTATTTCTAAAATGTTTATTCTATAATTTATTCGTTAAACAAGTAATTTTTAACAATTTATATAAATAGTTTTTAATTCAAATTTAAGTTAATATTCACTTAATGTTTCACAATCTAATGATATGAACAACATTTTATGCTCATGATTAATAGTTAAACTATAAAGTTAAACATAACTTTCCTTAGTTCAAGTTAGTTTAACCTCATACCTCTCACATTGTTATGATATTCACTTAAATTTACGTTTTAAATTTTAAAAACGAATCGTAATTTTTGAAATTCAGAACAATTATTGCAGTTCATTTGAACATTCCATTTTTATCACGGTCTTTACTAATTTCTAATAATAACGAGTGTTTATAAATGAATATCGTAGTTACGTTGTTTTATTTTGATTGTTTGTATAAAACATAAAATTATAATGAATACATAAAATTTACGAGCAACTCAAATAGTTAAACCTTCGAACTTACAAATGTGAGTTTTATAGAATATATTCGTCACACGCCAAGATCAAGTCGATAGTTCAGTTCTTCCCAAACTTTGATCAATGTGTCTGGAGTGATTGTTGCAGCTAGTAGTTGAACATACACACAATCCTTTATGAATTCTGAAAGGTAGAAATCATATGGCGTGATCCAAAATGTATCCTAATAATATTATAAAAGCGAAAATTCCTGGTTTGTTTGTTTTACTTTCAAGTGTAAGTTATTCAACAGATTGCACTGAAATTTACATGAACATTCTTAAAATCCCTGGTTAACATATAGGCCTATTCTTATTTAAAAATTCTCTCCGTGCCTACTCACCACTGATCTCTAAGTTTGCGACAGCCCCTTATTGGACTCTAAACTTGCATTATAGCAAACAAATATTACTAATTGAATCAGCCTTTTATATGTAAACAACTGTTTTGAGCACCCTTGGGAGAAAAATATAGGTTTATTAATTTAACCACTATTTACAATTTGATTACATTTATAGTATAGAGTAAGCTTAATATAAATATTATAACATCACTTCTTACATCAACCTTTTCCTGTAACATAACAGAATAAAAATATCAAGATAATAAGATTAAAAGTTTTGATAAAATACTTTTATTATCAAATGTTAAGTATGTAATGCTTGGTTAGTACTGTAATGTATATATATATATATATAAAAGACACTGTCTAACTTAAATCTGCTATAAAACCCATTTTGGTTATTTTTTTATAGAAGTAGGCCTCCCTGTGTATATGTATGAATGTTATTGATCGGGAAAAGGCAAAATCAATTATGGAACAGAAAATACTAAGGCCTAATAGATTATAATGGAAATAAATATACACCTTTTAACATATTTTCTTGTTTGTGGCAGGAAGGCAAACTCAACATTAGTGTCAAAAATATAATTCATTCGAAGCAAAAGTTTTCATACACATGCAAAGTTTACGAAATTTAGGGCGAAACCGTGGGTAACTGCTAGTCTTAATGTGATGTTGAAATAAGTCTACATTGTAAATGTCAGTAAATGCTAAACATTTTATTGTGTAACGGAAACTTGAGTTAAGGTTTTTCCGATGAATCAGAAATAGTTGGGAAGTTTGTGAAGTGAAGTGAGGTGTATTGATTGTGAACCACTGACAGTTTTTGCTGGACACGGGTACAAGAAGTTTGGTAAGAACCATTAAGTGCAATAGCTTGTAGGAACTTGTGAACCAAGGTCTTGTCCCGGCATCTCTATTGTCCGCTCCAAGTCAAGTTAACTCCAGATATTGGCGTGACGCGGCTATTAAATAGTTCACAGTTGGAAAAATACCCAATCGGATCGTTTCCTACATTTATTCCAAGTCAATCGTTTCTATTTAAATATTATTACAGAGTAAATACCAAACTTGAGATTGCATAGTGAGACATTCAAACCTAACATAATTATCCGTTTTCACAAAATATACACCAAATACCCTTACATGATTACAAATTACTAAATACTAATGATGTCAAAATTCATGACACTTTATGACTGTAAAATAGATAGGCTTCATTATTTGATTTTTCTTTATTATACAGTCGGACAATCATAGAGTTTTTTCGTCTGCCTATTATTTTTGAGGCAGAACTAGTAACCCACAATTATAAATGTATCTATATGTTTTTCTGCATTGTGTGAAGATGCTTTGCCCACAAAACTAGTAAATAAACTCAAACGTACTAATACTATTCTTTGAGTTTTGTTTTAGAACACAATAGATATGATCATGTAATTGTGACACAACTACATCGGATCACTCAAGTTTAAAAGATAATAAAAATCAAGAGTAAAGCTTCCTTTACACAAAGCTATTCAATCAGGTTGTACAGTGTGTATATCAAGCCCTTTTACCTTCTTAAGCTAGATTTCTAGGAAAGTACATGTGGGTGCTCAATCTCATTATATGAGGTTGTACACAATTAGTCATTCAATGGTTTCAGATATAGTATTTGATTAATAGCCTGAACCATTACTTGCCGCCAGTAAATATATTTAATTAAATCTTTATTATGGTCGTAATTTTAAGCATGTTACGTAAATCATTACTTTAAAACTAGAATACATGGTAGTACATGTTGTTTTTTATTCTTTGGGGCTTTAAAAAATAAGAACCTCCCTGTGAATGGTCGAAATTGTAAACTCTATTTAATACAATTGTATGTTAATCAAGAGAATAATTTTTATTTCGCTACCCAAACTGTAAAATTGGACAAGTATTGTGGTAACTTATAATAACACGATTTCGTCTAATAATGATATATATTCTAAACAATTTACCTTATATGGATTTAGAATATTACCATGGAGTGAAAGAACAAATTATAAATTAAAGAACACGTATCAACAACTTGTAATAGTTACCAATAACTCCAAAAATTATAAAAGGCATTTTATTTTCAAGTCTGCATCAAGCATTAAGTCTACTTTTTTCTAACCACATCTAAAAATATAATTTTCAAATAATCCTATTTCAAGCAATATTTATATTAACGTTGAACATTGTTAGACTCCTTTGACCTTTATTAACTGGTATATATAGACAACAATAACTACAGTATCAACACTCTCATTAATGAAAGATGAGCTGTTGAAAGTCCCGGCGTAGAATTTCATCAAACTGCATGAAAGGTTGGATCTGAAGTAGAGAAAAGCTGTCTGTGGACTTCTTAAAGTCGGGCAAGTTCGGAGAAGTCACTCTCTGAGATCAATGTGATATCAGCCATTCTACACCACTTTGAGCTGGCAACCTACCAATTATATTACCAATATATAAGGTTGTGTCCATTTCTACTAATCCTTAATAATTGTATACTTGCAACAGCGTCAATTCAGAGTACTCAAATATTATTTATTTTATATTTAAAATTATTTTTAAATAGTAAATAAAAATATTACTGTTAAAAAAAAACTGTTCAAACAAAATAATTTATGTTGAAATAAAAACCAAAGTTCTTTACAGTTGTATAACAAGATACAATAAAAGGAATTATAATAACTGCATTATTTTCTTTTTGTCAACGCAACCAAAAGTTCAGAGATGTGACCACCAAATACGAAGATTTCCTAGTCACAATGTTTTAATTCTTTACACTTTTTCACTCAAACACTGTAACTTGATATTTTTCAAGCCTCGAAATGTGGAGTTATACATTCTGTTACACGTAACAATGACAAATGTCCGGTATCATATTATCCTTTCAAACCTTCCACCGTCAATAACAAACTTAAACAAAGAACTGTAAACTTGATTACGTAAAATATCGGTCAACTTTATTTAGCTATTTAACAGTACACGTTTAAATTCAGGATAGCACATTAATTTAATTGAATTTAGTTTAATTTTTTATGTGGTTAAGTAGTAGAGATTACTTTATAGTCCTAACTTCGCCTCTAATAAAGTCATTTTTCATTTTTTTCACATTTAAATTATATATAAATTAATAGAACTTTTTAATATTATAAATTTTATTTCTGATCCATGAGAATCTTATATAAAAGGAATAGTTATTTGAAATTGTGATTTAGTTTTACTTATAACATTGTGAACTATAAGTTTTTGTTATAAATAAAGGAAATTATGACTTAAAGAAATACATAACATGCAATAACTTAGTCACTGTTTCGAATGTTAAACATCTCTAACGTTAATGTGGGTCGCATTATACATTTTTAAAGCCCATTAATGTCTTATCTTTTATCAAAAATAAATAACGCTTACACGACCAGAGACGTTACTGTCTTCACACCAAAGTGTTATAAAATATTCAACTACTTTGTGTTCTTTGTAAAATATACTTGAAATACATGTGAATAGTGTTTATTTTTTGTTATTTATGGTTGAAATATGTAATCTCCAGTTTTTAGTACTAATTTATAAAATAAGTTACTTTAAATTGATATGACAATCATTATGTTTTTGTTAAACATTTATAAATGTAATTTCATTATAAAATAATAAGCCGTTACAGTGTAAATGTCAACAACCGTATCGTTTCTTTAAGTCTCTTTCTAATTAGCTTAATGAAACTCACAATGATAGTGCTCTTTGAACTTGAATATAGCATTATTCTTAAGTTATTTCTGAAGTGCTTAAGAGGTACTGTGTGATGTATGTTACCAGGCGCGCGGCAGTCTGTTTCGATAACAATAGAGCACTCCGCTCCAACCAAGGATACTGTCATAAATAGCAGACTTATTCAAAGATTCACATTATTTACCTTCATTAAGGTGGAATTCACTGACAGTATGTGAACAATTATTTATGATATAGATGGAATTGAGTAGGCTTTCTTGGGTTACCTCAATGTTAAGCTATGGTCCCACATTCCATTCCCAATTTTTGCTAGTTATTGATCCATGCTGTCTTTAATATAATTAATATCACTTATGTCACTATCACTACTTGAATCTGATATAGAATCACTTAATTTAACTACCCCAATTTCAATCAAATCGTCCCCTATATATTCCGTTGTAAGAAATGTTCGTATTATTTTATAACGGACCTATACAAAGTTTCCAAAAACGATCATGTACACATTTTCCTTTATATCAAATATCAGTTGACAGATCGCATCCATATAAAATGTAATATTAAGTTTTACCACCTCATTTTTCACATATCCCCATTTTAATTATATTGCGACGAGTTCGCATTGAGCAACTGATAGCCGAAGTACTATCATATCAATATAATTATTACTAATTATTTTATCAAGTAATTTTAATCATACTTAAAGTATGCTTTGGCTGTCTAAATAAGCGTTGGTTTTGTAACATCTGTATGAACTCATACAACATATGTTGTCTGTCATGCTGCAATGAGTATACTAATTAGTAAATATATATTAGTCAATTGGTCTTGTATAAGTGGCGATGTGAGTGATTATGAAAATATATAATACATTTTAATTACTTCCGTCAACTTTCTTTTCTGTAATGAGTGTAAGAAAGCCTGCCATAAACAACCTGTATAAATATATCGAATAAATATTAGAGTAATTCTGAATCAAATTATTACGTCACTAATTAATTAACAAGTATTTATTAACAGGTTCTGAGTGCATCGTTAGTATGAAGATGGAGTGTCTTTATACTCAATAATTGCCTTCAATGGAACTAATAAATCCCTCTTCAAATAAAAGTTATTGTTCAGGGATGCTGAAAAGTCCAAAGATGGCTGAATTTTATTTAAATTGATCAGCTGATGAATATAAAATCCTGCATTACAATGTAAAGTTCTTAAAATCCTGCAATATATGCAAGTCCACAATCACCCTCTTTACAAGAAGAAGAATTTATTTACATTCTCAATAGTATGGCTCTTTACGTCCATATAAAACTTTCAATCGACATAGATCTAGCTGTATACCATTTAGGTATTGTTAAGTCTTGATAGTCTTATTAATCTTATAAAATAATTATGGTAAATTGTTATATTTTTATAAGCCTAAAAGTATAACTTTTGCACTTTTACATTCAATTCAACATTAGTTTTAACTACTCTAACTGATGTGATTTATGGTAAAACAGCCATTACAAGATGATGTATTGAACATATGTTTGATTATTAACACGTAATAAATAACCTCAAATTTTAGGTAACCGATTCTATTTAAGTAGATGTTAAAGCTATTTTAGTAACATAAGCCCAGAAGGGACTTAGAATTGAAAAGAAACATCCCGGATATTGGGTTGTGTAGGTAACAAATCTGAGAACTCTTATTTCCGGTCATCGAATCGACTTCTAGAACTCCTTCATCTGTGAGTTGGTTGACTTCAATTTTGTAGAAAACTTTCCTTAAAGTTACGAAACCGTATATTTAAAATCTTGCATTGTTCTCCAACGCATTTTACAGTTACACATTTGAAGATAACATATACTATAGTTGTATATGGTTCTATGAAAGACCCAGTGCATTGCTCATTTCTACTGCAGTTGTACGTTTAAAAAAACAAATAAAGGTAAACCTGGAAAAACATAAACGCATTTTTTTAATTCCATCAAAACATTAATAAAACAATATACGGTTACAAATTTGTCTATTTTCTAGGAATAAGTTCAGACAATTTTATAAAATGTAAGTTTTAATTAATTACCATTTAGGTTATTTAAAATCATTTTCTTATTTTATTAAATACAATTACTGATTACTTCTTTATTTTGTTTTCTCTGTTAATTGTACATTTCAGTATGATATAATGATGACGGTTATTACTATTGTTTTAATCGTCCAGCATAAAAAACTTTTCTACACAATATATATATATATATACACCTCATATAAACATATATATATATATATATATATATATATATATACAGAGTGTCCAAAAAGTCCCGGGTCGGTTAAATATTTTTCAAAATATTTAAAATAGAGCTACCAAACCTTACACAAAGTTACTGGACATAAAAATCTATTTTATCACGTATTCAGTGATCCGCTACTTCCTCAGGGGGGCGGCCCGCTAGGAGTCAGAAGAAAATCCTAAATGTAAGCATAGGTTGATATGCATATCAAATTAAAGGTTATTATATTAGTAGAGTACAGAGCCGTAAACCCGACCTCAAACGGATAACCTAGTCAAAAATGACAGCCGTTCAAAGATGGCTAGAGTTTGCAACTTAGGTTAATGTAACAAAATACACTGATGAGCTTTTTGACTTTAACTTTACTAACATTACAAAATGGATATGAGGTGTTTCTTGAGTTGTTTGAGGGTCATTTGAATGACTGATTCAATTGTAAACAGTTTTGGGTTAGTAAAGTTAAAATCAAAAAGCTCATCAGCGTATTTTGTTACATTAACCTAAGTTGCAAACTCTAGCCATCTTTGAACGGCTGTCATTTTTGACTCGGTTATCCGTTTGATGTCGGGCTTGCGGCTCTGTACTCTACTTATAAAGACCTTTTATTTGATATGCATATCAACCTATGCTTACATTTAAGATTTTCTTCTGACTCCTAGCGGGCCGCCCCCCTGAGGAAGTAGCGGATCACTGAATACGTGATAAAATAGATTTTTATGTCCAGTAACTTTGTGTAAGGTTTGGTAGCTCTATTTTAAATATTTTGAAAAATATTTAACCGACCCGGGACTTTTTGGACACCCTGTATATTGTGCAAAGGTATATATATATATATATATATATATATATATATATATATATATATATATATATATATAAGGTAAAAGTACGCCACACCACGTGTCGGGTAACAGGCGTCGCTTAGGTTACATGCAAAGTTTTAAGCTTATAGTTCATTTTATTCTCGTGGTGTCCTTTTATTTTCGTGGTTAAATTTACAGACAGGCATCATACAGAAGAGAAATTTTTACATCATCCTAGCAGAAAAAATAAAATTGTGTCAACCTAGTGAGTAACGCTTGGCTTTAATAACGCTCAGCCAATTCCATCGCTGTTTGCACTATCTTTATTGTCTATGTAGAACTAAAGTTTCATGAAAAACTTAAGTTTGCAGAAGATTTTTATCACAATATATTGCCATAATACCTTCACATTTTTTTATTGAGTTAGGTTTCATAGAAGTGTTAACATATCAAAAGTTCCTGTAAGGTAGGGATGCCAGAATGCTCTGAAACAGGTGTTGCCACCAACTCTAACTTTCACTATTTACTTTTTTTTTTCTTTTTACTGTATGAATACGAGTGATGCGTGATAATACATGTGATAATACAACGTGATAGCACATGTTAAAATATCATACGCTTGTACTCAGCTTGATTACATTTACTTACTCTACAATTTGCTCGTTGACATCATGGTTACCCATAGTATACTAATGCAAACATATTTACTAACGCTCACCCAAATCCCATGGAGATTCAAATAAGAATAATGAAGACTTTCAAATAAATCAGTTCGTTTTATATATATCGTGCGCACACATAGATCGACAGACAGAAATGGCATTTTACCAGCTCCACGAGTAATAGGCTTCGCTAGCCCCCTATGGGCTTTCTATTTGACACTAAATTTTAAAAGTTATATAATTATATCCAAGTATTTAAACTACGTGTAAAAGGAATAATTGATAGCTCTTCGCCCTCTCTCTTAAATACAATAACTCGTGGGATTTTGTATTAGCAGATGCGACGAAATAATTAGGTGTGTTACACCAAAAATTGCCAAAATAATATCTACGAGATATACAGTACATAAAAAAGCCTTTCTAGTGATATATGGTGTTTAACGGTCAAGATTCGATGCTCAACCATAACTAGTAACGGGACTTTCACTATAAGCCACCAATTGTTTTATGACAACTTAAAGGGCTGCAATCTTATAGAAGAAGAGGACATTTATATGAATCATTTGTAGCCACCTAGTTGTACTATAGCTAGTGTATAATTGTTAGTATATTTACCGGCTTAATTGTCGCAACTGCTAACATAATTGTCGGTATAACTGTCGGATTATTTGTCGGTACCTGTCGAGCTTGATTGTCGATGACTGCGGGCATGCTTTTAGTAAGGTTGTGCTTGTGCAGTGTCTCACGATGCCGCGGGGTTTCAGGTTTAACTAAGAGATACGTAAAGCCTCTAATTTGGAGATATTTAAGAGATATCATCAAACTGATTGACTAGTATTAAAAATATTGTTCTTGCCTTGTGTTACGAATGTAACTCCAACACAAAGTCAACCTTAAAACACTTGGTAAAAATGTACCTATTTCATCCATCCTGAAAACGTTAGAGTTCTTGTTTTAATACAGAGTGAATCTGTGAATCTGATAATATGTACTAAATTTATAACCAGAGAATAGTTAGAGCTATAATAAAAATTAACATAAAACCTTCTTAAATCAAATACAGGTATTAATAATATTTGGCCTAATTTTATCGGATTTTGATTATAGGATGTACTAAAACTGGAAGTCCCACGTTCAAATCATAGTTTCAAATTATCAATCTGTATCACGTGGTACACGTATTTAAAGATTTTATTAAGAAAATATTTATGAGTAGCTATCAAAAGTATTTAAACATTTCGTACGTGCGTTTCTCAATTTTGCATTTTTATGTAATTCTCCTATCATAAAGGGAGGCTATTTAACCACTCAACGATCAAATGGAAAACTGTCACAATAATTTAGACAGTAGCCTTTGTATCACTTCACTAAATGTACCTCAAGCTAATGTCGGCGTCCATGTGTAGGGGAGGAGACCATGAGAATCGAGTCATATGTTGACGTAAATAATACTTTTGCACAAACACGACAATTTCATTAGCCACGTCGGCTCAGTGAGTACGGAATGTGATATATAAACAAACCTGTGCTGAAATCCTCTCAGGGCTTAAGTGTAGAGTGGCGGTGGGTGTTCTTGGCGGGCGTCCGTGTTAAGCCGGAAGTCTACTGTTTTAATTCAGCAACACTGGCGGATGAATTACCAGCTGAAATTCCTGCTTTTGGTCTGATATTATCAGAAATTAGGTAAATTGAATTGCTTTTTCTTTTGAATTTGTCAGTTAAGGTAAAATTATAGTAAATGTTAATAATTTTTGCTTTTAATTTAATCAATACATAAACTATATACGTTACTATTACTTAAAATTATCCATCGTTTGAAAAATAACAAAGTGAATAAATTGGTTTAAGTTAGTGATCAATTATTTTCAATGTTTGTTTCTTTTCAAAATCATATACGAGTATTTCTTGTCAAACATTTGTTCTCGTGATAACCTGCGGAAAACACACGATAGACGATAAACAGAAGAAGATTTTTTCCATCACCCTGAGTGATAGCAAAATATGAATACACAAAATTCAAAGTCAACAGCGCAATTCATTCTCGAGATATCACCGTGAGACATAGCCTATACTGATGCTCAGCCTTATTCTCACTCAATCTGGTAATGTTAAAAGGAAGTCCATTCCATGAGTCTAGTCGTTCCCTAGCCATGTTGCGGAAACAGACAGAAGAGGAAAGGTTCCAGCTCTCTTAGTGACAGTATAATATTACGAAATCTATAGCTCAATTCGCTCTCTAGATATCTAGCAGAAGTTAGGCTTCGCTAACGCTCAGCCAAACCTCATCTTTGGTTATGTACCGTCATCGAACTCGGTGTTGCCTATATATAAACGAAGTTCATGCAAGGAATATCGTGCAGACAGAAGATACAATTTGCCAGCCCCCTGAGTGATACAACAAACACTGTAAATGGTACTGATGAACTTGTTACGCACAATGTGTGAGCTGATACACACATGTTCTGCCAGCAGGGTTTGGTAAAGCAGGGGTTTAAACAACAGGTTTGCGTGTAAATACTGACAAGCCGTGACAGTGTTACGGGACGTCTTTGTGTTTAAACTTGACGGTACTCCTCTATTGCAGCTGCTGTACTGGCGGCATTATCATGCATGGAATATGTATTTAGGAGCTAACGTTCACTAATGCTTCAATTACTTTAGATTTAACTGTATTTTTCACGCTCGCATCACTTAGTACTCGTACATTTAAGATAACAGTAATAAACCTTTTGGATTCTATTCCCAGTATTTTAAATTATTTTAATATTTATTAGTATTAAAAAGATGTTTCAAAATTTTGTATTTTTTCGTTTATTTATACTGTAATAATCAAAAAGAGTGATAGAACATTAATATTTCTTTAAAACACTGTATAAATTCTTACAGATGTTTTTACGAATGTCACTATTTTAAACAATGCTATTTATTCAGTTTTAATTGAAAGTTTAATATACCTGTACTTGTATGTTACTTAATTAACTGGCCGGACAAATAAAGCATAAGCGAATAACTACACCTGCATGATTACGGTTTCATATTGTGTAAAGGTTACCATAAGCGAATAACTACGCCTACATTATTGCAGTTTCATATTGTGTAAAGGTTAGCATAAGCGAATAATTACGCCTACATGATTATGGTTTCATATTATGTAAAGGTTACAGAAATCGGTGCAGTTAGTTTGGATCATGCTGCCCTTGGCAGATTGGAATACTTAGTGACTAACGTAAGAGTAGTACAGGCCGGGAGATTCGGTGTGGTCCTCGGCCGGACGATGCGCAGTAACCTACTGGTCATGTGGAGTGGAGGGGGAAGTCACGAACTCAGTCTCTGAGCCGGCTCCATTCCGCCGCCCCTCCCACTTCTTGCCTGCCGCGGTTCCCCTCTCGCGCGTTGAGAAGACCACGTGGAATCTTTCGGTCTTTAAGAGATATATCATTACAGGCCTGGCTGTTTAGTTTTATTAATGTAAATAAATCTCAACTACCTAACAATTTTAATACAGTGCTGTCGCAAGAAACTACACTCATACGAAGTTTAACCATTACATCTCAGGCATAAATTCATTAAACAAGAGTGTATTTGCCACAACCCAAGCTTGCAATACGTCTTACTTAAACTATGGTTAAGGGTTAAACTGATATTTTCGGAAGAATAGAGGTAATGTTCTATTAGCACTTTTACATGTGCGTTGTTTAATTGGGCTGACAGCAATCTGCACTATCGTCGATATTGCAATGTTGTATATAAAAATGTTATTACATCTGAGTTGGGTTTTAATTATTTATTATAGAATATTAATTATAGTATTATTTAATCATTAGTGTAGGTCTATATTATATTGAAAATTTAAATACAAACTACAACCTACAATTAAGTGTCGCCCGCGACTGTTACATAACAAAAGCTAGTATGTTGGTTTATTTTGATAATTCATTGTTGTAGTAAAAACTACTCTTCCAGATCTCTAGCAATCTGTACTGTGCAGTACACTAATGACAACCTTTCATCCACATTACAATATACCTCTTCAGGACGAGTCAGCTTTTGTATGACATTGTAAAGCAGAGTTTATTGTACGAGTGCTATTTGATGTAAGATAATTAGAGCTTTACGTTTACGTCACTGTTATATTCATGTGTTTTTCAAAGGTTTCTACCTTTCATATAATGTAGTTTATCACCAGCCGGTTGTAGGAGGATGTTTACTAACAGGCATACACCATGTGTTCGGGAATCACCATGAGGAATAAAGTTCTGCTGCCTGGTCTTTTCGTACCAGGCTAATTATGAGATTATAGACTCCTAAGAGTAATATTACTAATCCGGTAGCTATATGTTATTAGAGTTTTAGGTATTTTCCATTTTTTGCGTTCCCTTCGTCGTAATTTAACCATTATTTATCATACTACACAAATTACAGCTGTTTTTGATTTTCACGTTTGAAGTGTTTGTTTTTCGCTACCTAACAATAAGGAGCTCAAAAATCAGTTAGTGCTAGTTTGGATTTTTTAGTGAGCTAACCCACACTTTGTTATTGTTTCAGTACAAGTAAATAACAGCTTGTTTTATATACGTAAACTTGGCAGCATTACTAGCATATGTCGAGTCATTATATAATAAAACAATTTTATCAAATCCAAACATTTTCGTTTTTTTACTATGGTAAACCACGTTATTCACCACACGGAGCAAAAATAATTCGGTCCTTAATCGTACTGCCGACATCGGCCTCGCTCTTAAAACACGATTGCGCACCAAAAACTACTTTTGCTCTTAGTGAAAAAAAATATATTTCAGCAATCGACTCTGAAAATTGTGAAGTTAACGTAGTTCTACAGTATAATCTATACACCAAGTATATAGAAAATTGTAATTATTGTAAATTATATCATCAAAACCGCAGATGTGAGGTTTATTAAGTGAATGGCTTGCCAAGCGATGCAAAGTGAAGAATTTTCTGTCTCCAATAAATAAAACCGCGTGTTTTAATCACAATATACATTTGAGTCATTATCTCAAGAATTGCTCAGAGGCGCGATGGCTTGCCAGCAGTAGCAGTAAGTAGACTACGCCCTAAATGCGCCTATCACTATATATTAGAGTAATATTACATTGTAAGTTGCTATATTTGCAACAATATAAACGTGTAACTATAATTTATTACACATGTCGCTAAATTGATGAAATCTTTTACGAATAACAAATAATTAATCATGTGTATGAACTAAAGATATTGATTGGACCTAAATTTAGTTAGGTGCATTGTATTTAATTTAAAAAATATTTGTCTTTTAAAGTGCAAAAATTATGTAAATTAAATAACTTTTTAACTTATAAATTTATTTGATTTTTTCTAAATATCATCTAGTCAGGTAATAACGTGTTATTGGTAATCGAGGACTACAGCTTGATCGCAAGTTGTAAGAAAAAATGACATTGACATTAGATTCCACAAATTATCGTTATCCATGACCTCATAAATCCAGGCTCAAATATACCGGATTCACCATAAGTGGAAAATACTCACCTTAACTACTAATAAAATCAACGGCTGGTCCAATAAAATTGTGGGTTGATGGAGTACCACGCCCTTGCGTAAAATTAAACTTTTGGAGAATAAGATTTGTACGTATATATTTATTATGTGTATTCTGCTAAAATTACAATATTACCTTAATTGACAGTCACAATCCTAGCTTAAGGGAAAATCAAATAATATCAGCTTCTAAATCATTTTAAAATTTTTTTTTGTGTAACCTTTGCAAGAGAGGATTAATACACTACACTTCCTAATAAAACTGATGATGATATTTCATACTGTCAATTGAAGTGTTTGGTAGCACTATACCCAATGTGCATAAAAACCTAACATCCAATGGCCTGGTAATACACTTCAATTCTCCTTGTGATGACTTTAACAGTCATCATAACCAATCACCTTTATTGTGAGTTTTAGTTCAAGATGCTGTCGCAGACTTGACTCGTGAAAATTGAGTCATAAAATTACCACCAACAAATACCTGGTAGTCTTGTTAGACCGATCTCTCACAATCAATCAGTGAAAGTGAGAACTAGAGTTATTATTGCACAACACGTTGCCGAATTGTCCGGGGAACCAAAGCACAAGTTCTGCGTACTTCTGGCAGGACTCTAGTATATCTCACTGCTGAAAACTGTGCTCAAGTACAGCTTAATAAAGTCGTGAGCACAATAAGTGGCACCCTCACGGCGACTCCCTTTCCCTGTCTCCGAGCGCTGTGTAGTACACCTCCACTCGAGATTAGACGTAAGGAGCCACACCTCAGGGAGTATATTAAAATCTTATCTACCCCACAACTCCCCATTAAGTAAGATTTCCCACCTCTCGAAAGTCGAGAAACACTCTCCTGAGCTTAGCTCCCCACTTAATCAATTGGAAAAGAGATTATAAGAGGATCGTAATAGTTACAGATTCTGAACTAACCAAAGCAGTCAATAGAATGGACTTTCCCCGGAAGATGTGGACGTAACTGAATCGATTTCGTGAGGGTCAGTGTGGTTTATTGACATAATTTGAATCAATGGATAAACGTGTTGGACATAGCTTTTTGAGCCAGAATATATTTTTTTAAATCTTTTAAAATGGTAGAAATACGGTGTCCTGAAGAAGTAATGTTGCCTTTAATTTAAATATTTTTACAGACAGGAATGGTAGTTGGCATAGAGAAGGCATACTATATGATTTTATATAGTACATATATATTGTTATATGTGTTGTACTTATGGAACTAAGCAATAGATGGATATGCATTAATTACTTTCTTTGTATGAGATTTTATTATTAATAAAAATATTAATACTGTACGAGATATGTTTTTATCTTACTTGAACAGAGGAAAGCCCATACGGCTCATACAGGAATTTCTGTCATATTGTACGCTTTCTGTACACAATTACAGTTCTTAAAGTCTTGCATTTGTAATAGCTGCCAGATTTAATACATGTTAGTTTACTATATATACTCGTAATTAGTGTGGATAAATGGTAGATGTTTACATAAACATGATATAGATATTACATGAGCTGTTTTTGCTGGTAATTGGGGTGGGTAGTAAGGGTAGTGTAGAGCTCTCCAAGGCCGGGGTGATTCACCTCACATCTCCTACTTCTACGCTGTCACCCCCTTCTTGGGTGAAGCCACTTCGCCCCCTCAAGTGTGCTACTAGGCTCACCGCCCCACCGTGCCGTGTCGCGTCGGCATACTTCTCATTCCCTCAGATGCCTGAACAAAGAAGCTAACCAAGTAAAGCCTGCGGAATCGTACGTTGATGATATTATTTTGTATAATATCAACCAACATATCAATAAGGACTAACATTTAATCAATTAGACTATTCTAAAATATTTTATTATACTGCAAAAATTTTATAAAGGACTATAAGGATTTCATAACTAAGGGTTTCATTTAGTACTAAAAAAGTAACAGTGACAATGAACTTAATATTTTATTAAGGGAATGTAAAATATCCGATAATATTTTATCAGCATATATGTAAAACTTTCAAAACAACAATGCATTTTGTGATGCAATCGTTTTTTTCGGGTATATAACTTGTTTAAATTTAAAACCCCCTTTTGGTAACAGTATTAAAATATATTTTGACGTTAGAACAAAGACGTTAAAAAAGAAAATGTTTTTACTATCATTCCACGTGAAGTTTTAGAATTTTAAACGGAACTAATGGCATCTTATAACCAGATCCCATGAAAGCCTATTGAGGATAAATATATTCAACTTTTACAGTCTGTACAGAAAGATGAATGAAGTTGATGACGTTTTTATAGTCTATTATTAAAAAAATTGTATTTAAAAACTCGTTAACAAATTTCATTTGTTCAAAAAACATAACTCCCTTAAGTCATAAATTAATAAAAACGTGTCAATCTCTGAAGCTAAAAATCCTGTACCTACTATACAAAATTAACATTTTTATCAACAGCAATTTTTATTTGGGCCTTTTTATATAGGTTCTTAAATTCCTGTGAAGTTAATAAATAAAAATGTATTGCTAAATGTGTTAGTAAGCACTAATATTCAACAATGTTAATTTTTCCGTAGATAAATTTAATACAATTTTATATAAGGTTTTAAGTTTAAATAAACAAGTAAATACTTTTAAGTGTAAAGTTCCAAAAGCCAAACAAAAGGTTCCATGGATAAATAAACTGTTATTGAACAAAATTTAAAAAGAAAAAGTTCAAAAATTAAAAAAATGTTCAAGAATATGTATAAGAAAACTAATACATAAAACTAATATAAAAGATAAAGATGGCAATAGTGTAGATGAATCTCAGGTGACAGCAAAATTTTAAAGAGTACTATGTTAATTCTTGGTGGCTAATCTGCCCTCCACTTATAAGCTGATATCCCGCACTTGTTTCTAACAAAAACATCATATTCTTATCTCCAGTAACAGAACAGGGCGGTAAAAGTGTTAAGTTTGAAAAAAAAATGATGGCACCGGTTCCGTATCTGTGGAATTATTTAAATTTTTGCACCTGCAGTTCCAAATATTCTAGCTTATATAATCAACATTAGCTTTTCTACAGGAGAATTTCCAAGTCAACTTAAAAATGATTGTACCTATTTTAATGTCAAAAAGACATTTTGAAAAACTATAGGCCAGTTGCTCTGCTGTCGGTATTGTCAAACGTTATAGAAAGAGCCATAAAAATAAGGTTAACAAACTTTTTGGATAACAACTTTTTTTTTCTAAGACAGTTTGTGTTTAAGAAAGGGAAGGGTGCGAATGTACAAATCTAAATCACACTGAAGGTATATATAATATTTTTAATGCCAGTAATAAATGTTGCGTTGTATTCATTGACTTTTCGAAAGTCTTTGACCTAGTTGACCACAATATTTTGATTAGTAAACTGAAAAATACTCGGATAAGCGGGATTCTGTATTGAAAAAAAACCTATAACCACAGAAAACATAAATATACCCTTTTTAACATATTTTCTTGGTCGTGGCAAGAAGGAAACTCAATTGGTGTCAGAAATATAATTCACTGTAACCTGAAGTGCTCATACAGATGTAAATCCTACGAAATTGCGATTAATTGCTTGTTAATTAATTATAATTGTAACGACAAAATTGTATTGTTAATTTTTCAACTTTTCTTGAGATAGAGGCAGGTTAATACTGTAAGAAAAAGGAAGCGTGAGATAGAACACAAGTAGACGATTAGCGGGCTGTCAGTCCATCCTTATCTTTGAGATGAGTTTATTACCACGAGTTAAAAAATAATCTTAATAAGTTTTTGTGCTATTAAAATGTAAAGTTTAATCTGGAAATACAGAGAGATTAATAACGTGAGGAAGTGCAAGCGTGAGGTAGAACCCAATAGGCCGATTAGCGAGTTGTTAATCGACCCTTAACTTATACATTAGTTTCTTACCACGAGTTCAATAGTCTTAATTACCTTGTATGGAACTAGAGTGTACATTTTAATCTAGATATAGCCGGATTGGTATTTTGATAAAAAGCAAGCGTGAAGTAGAACCCATTTAGGTGGTTAGTGAGCTGTTAATCCATCCGTATCTTCTAGATGAGTATATTAACACGAGCTCAAAATAATCTTTTTCAAGATCCTTTTAAGCTGATTTTAATCTTGTGTGGTATTAACATATCAATTTTAATCTGGATATAGAGCCGGATTGGTATTTTGATAAAAAGCAAGCGTGAGGTAGAACCCATTTAGGTGGTTAGTGAGCTGTTAATCCATCCGTATCTTCTAGATGAGTATATTAACACGAGCTCAAAATAATCTTTTTCAAGATCCTTTTAAGCTGATTTTAATCTTGTGTGGTATTAACATATCAATTTTAATCTGGATATAGAGCCGGATTGGTATTGCGAGAAAAATTAAGCTTGAGGGAGAATCCAGATAGGTGATTAGCGAGCTGTCATTCTTCCGTTGAACTGATAAACTCATCCTTATCTTAGATATAAGTTGTTTACTACTACGAGCTGAAGAATAATATCTAATTTGTTTTTATGCTAATATAGTGTAACTTTCAATCAGGATGTAGAGTTGGATTAGTATTGTGAGAATAATGAAGAGCGAGGGAAACCCCAGATAGGCGATTAGCGAGCTGTTAATCAATCCATATCTTTTAGATGGGTCTATTACCACGAGCTGAAGAATAATCGTTAATGAGCCTTGTGTGCTATTAGAGTGTAAATTTTAATCTGGATATAGAGGCAGATTAATATTGTGAGAAAGAGCAAGCCTGGGGTAGAACCCGGTTAGAAGATTAGTGAGCTTGTTAATCCAACCTTATATTCTAGATGATTTTAACACGAACTCAAATAAATCCTCAATCTAAGCTCAATCTTTAAAGATCCTTTTAAGCTGATTTTAATCTTGTGTGTTATTAGAATGTAAATTATAATCTGGATATAGTGCCGGATTGGTATTGTGACACAAAGCAAGCTTGAAGGAGAATACAGATAGGTGATTAGCGAGCTGTCATTCAATTCTTATTTCAGAGATGAGTTTATCACACGCGATGAAGAATAATCTTTAATGGGGTTTCTGTGCTATTAGAGTGTAGATATTTATTTAGATATGGAGCCGGAAAGTTATTGTGAGGACAAGCAAGCGTGAGGTAGAACCAAGTTATGTGATTAGCGAGCTGACATTCAATTCTTATTTCAGAGATGAGTTTATCACACGCGATGAAGAATATTCTTTAATGGGGTTTCTGTGGTATTAGAGTGTAGATTTTTATTTAGATATGGAGCCGGAAAGTTATTGTGAGGACAAGCAAGCGTGAGGTAGAACCAAGTTATGTGATTAGCGAGCTGTCAGTTGATCCTTATGTTAGAGATGCGTTCATTACCACGAGCTGAAGAATATTCTTTAATGGGGTTTCTGTGGTATTAGAGTGTAGATATTTATTTAGATATGGAGCCGGAAAGTTATTGTGAGGACAAGCAAGCGTGAGGTAGAACCAAGTTATGTGATTAGCGAGCTGTCAGTCGATCCTTATGTTAGAGATGCGTTCATTACCACAAGCTGAAGAATATTCTTTAATGGGGTTTCTGTGGTATTAGAGTGTAGATTTTTATTTAGATATGGAGCCGGAAAGTTATTGTGAGGACAAGCAAGCGTGAGGTAGAACCAAGTTATGTGATTAGCGAGCTGTCAGTCGATCCTTATGTTAGAGATGCGTTCATTACCACGAGCTGAAGAATATTCTTTAATGGGGTTTCTGTGGTATTAGAGTGTAGGTTTTTATTTAGATATGGAGCCGGAAAGTTATTGTGAGGACAAGCAAGCGTGAGGTAGAACCAAGTTATGTGATTAGCGAGCTGTCAGTCGATCCTTATGTTAGAGATGCGTTCATTACCACGAGCTGAAGAATATTCTTTAATGGGGTTTCTGTGGTATTAGAGTGTAGATTTTTATTTAGATATGGAGCCGGAAAGTTATTGTGAGGACAAGCAAGCGTGAGGTAGAACCAAGTTATGTGATTAGCGAGCTGTCAGTCGATCCTTATGTTAGAGATGCGTTCATTACCACGAGCTGAAGAATATTCTTTAATGGGGTTTCTGTGGTATTAGAGTGTAGATTTTTATTTAGATATGGAGCCGGAAAGTTATTGTGAGGACAAGCAAGCGTGAGGTAGAACCAAGTTATGTGATTAGCGAGCTGTCAGTCGATCCTTATGTTAGAGATGCGTTCATTACCACGAGCTAAAGAATAATCTTTAATGAGCCTTGTGTGCTATTAGAGTGTAGATTGTAATCTGGATATAGAGACAGATTAATATTGTGAGAAAGAGCAAGCGTGAGGTAGAACCCAGTTTGGTGATTAGCGAGCTGTCAGTCCATCTTTATTAAGATTCCCATGTCACTACCATGCGTTTTTTTCTATTAATCAAACACACTGAATGTTAGAACTTTTTAGAAAAGGTTTTTATATGTAAGAATGAATGAGAATATGAATAAGAATTTTCTAAAGTATGATATATATATAATACGGTTAGATATGTTGTACTTATTATCTTGAAAATAATGAAATAGTAAGAGAAAAACGATATGGCAATCCAAATACAATTCCAAATATAATTCTGAACTTATTAGTACTCAAGACATATTAACTTTAACCTATTACCTATTAACATATTAACCTATGAAAACATTTAATTTTCCTTGTGCACATTTGCAATTATGTAAACAAAAGAATTGTAACATTTTGGGGAAAAAAACTTTGATTGAATGTAATTTTAAAAAATTTTCTAAATTCAGAATAGTTCAATGCACATCATATAATTAATTTCTCTATGGTCTGATTACTTTACCGTTACGTAAATTGCACGTTAATAATCATCTAATTAAAATCATCAGTTTAATTAAAGGATGAGAGAAATGTGTACTAGAAGAAAAAGTTGATTAAAAGAAAACCTTTGAGGAAATGTGTCAAGTGTTATCGTTTCTAGTAGCTTGACAGTTTTTAGTTCTTACATAAAAAGTTGTATATTCGTTATTTAGTCTTAGAGTTCCGTGACTGACATGTTTGATATTTAGTATCTGTGTAATCACTAGTTTAGTAAAAATAAATAAAACCATCAAAGTTAATTAATTTGTACAAAATAACTATTAATCGTTAAAAAGAGATTTGTTTACACAAATTAATTTTGGAAACATTTAGGCAGTGTGTTGTAATAATTAAGCACCAACACCAACCAAACTTTTGTCTGTGCAGAACGATGCTTGGGACAACTTGAATGGAGAAAGTTGGATGGGTAACACTGCAAGCAGAGAATTATAGTGATTTAATAATTATTAAATTAGTTACTTTCATGCAATTATTTTCTTTATATATTGTTAACTAAAATACTCACCTGGAAATTTAAAGGTTTGAGGAGTTCCTCATTCTGTTATCCGTCAAACGTATAAGTTTTAATTTAAATATTAAAAATTTCAATGCTTTTGTATTGTTTTAAACAAACCCGTGTACAAAAATGATGTGACATGGCCAGCCTTACTGCAGTAACTTTATTACTCGTATTGTCGTAAAGGTGAAACCAACCACCTTGTGGTTAGTAAGAAAATTCTAAGCGGACACCGTTGGAATTTTTAGCTAGTAATACCAATCATTGTGTAAGGTTTCAGTTGTGTCTCTGTTAACTACAACAATTACTTTTTGTCACATTGCATACAGTTTTATGAGTAATTTAAAACTATATATAAATTTTAAACCCTTAATCCATTTCTTAAAAAATTATCTTCAGAGAGATATTTATATAAAATGCTTTTAGGTAGATTCGTCTCAACTTAATGAAGGGGAGCAAAAACAAAAAAAAAACAAATAGCAGCCGACTTTTCTGACCTACCTGTGGGACAAGATTAGTTTAAGATCAGGCAAAATAAAACTAAAAGTGAGAGATTAACATCATTGTTGAGATCTTTCAAAAAGTTCGCTTATTTTATTTCACCATTTCTTTGAGAAATAACAAATTAGTCAAGATATTTTTAAGGTACTTCATTTTAAATTGTTAATTTTTCTTAAATCAATGTTTTTGTGTTATTTACTTGAACATTAATATCACATCACATTTAAGCTAATATCAACTTATTTATCATAAATATGTTTCTAATGTAAACCACTCATTTGTATTAATCTTTTTGTGATATATTTATCTCCTGATTTGTTTGTTATTAATAAAGGAAACTGTTGATATTTTATCTGAAATATTTAATTAGTTACATATTTTATTGATATAAAAATTAGCACTGTAAATTATTATAATTGGAACTTGTAATTAAATTTGTAACAAACTTTCATTAACCCTAGTTGGGGAATACAATTGCATTTCGCCGGCACAATAGCCCTTCCTGTGAAAAGAACTCATAAACTTTCCTGACTGCCGAGGTTAACTAGATCTATATCTGTAACAAATTATTTTTAATACAAAATATATTTCAATCCATAAATCATGTGTATTAAATTCTTCAATGTATTCTCGTTCTTTACATCATATTTCTTGATTCTTCATTAATATATTCTTATTAATTGTCAAGAAGGAAATAACATTTTCGAATATTTACACACCAACCAAAATTTATATATATATATATATATATATATCTATATATATATATATATATATATATATATATATATAGTTTGTCAATAAACGTTTTAGTGCGATCTGTGCGTGACGTTAACAATCTACATATAATGCGGATAAAAATCAGTACATGTAAGAAAGAACCGAGTAAGGCAATCATCATATTCCAAATTTATCATTGAGATTTATCAAAAGATCTCAATAAGCGCCATTAATAAATTCTGTATAATGAGTTAGAACGAAAAGTTTGAACTGGAGGTTATGTCAAACACGTGTGAGGCAGCTCGCATAAAAAAGTTGATGCGGTGTCAACCTTTCCTGGAAGCAACTTGTTTTTTGTCCAAAACAACTTTTACCTGAAATCCCCTCGTTGCTGAAATGCGTGAAATGTTGAATGCTGAATGAAATAAACAAATCACCGCTTCACACCATTCTAATGTGTTTGCGGTTTTGCCCATCTAACTTTCTCCATTCAACTTGTCCCCAGCCTGTATCGATTGCGCTGTGGGGAACAGCACCGCTGGCACTATACATCTGAGGTCGGTTGTAGTTAGACTGTATCGCAAATTAACTGTCCTTATAACCGACTAAACTGTGTAATAATGGCCGGCAGGGCTGTATTCCAGCTGTTTGGAGGCCGACTGAAGCGGAAATTTGAGGTGACATTTGATTACGGTACTAGGTCTGGCCGCTGTTTCCAACCAATATCATCACTACCGTGTAACTGTGTGATATACACGATAACGAGGGTAACTCTACTGAACCTTGGCAAACGTGAGAATTTAGGGAATATTTGTCAATCATTTAGCACAATCAGACGGATACTCAGTTCCCCAATCTGTATTAATTAGTCTTTCTATGTGTTCTTTCTTATCATAACTCTTTCTAAACGAGCTGCACAAAATTCTTATCCCTTAGTAACATCTCCAATTTGTTGTGACTTTAAATCTTAAAAAATTAAATAATAAACAAAAATTGTCAATAGAATGCCACTATTAATTTATTAGCGTTAATATATCGTAAAAAGTAGGGGTTGTGCAGTCTAGTGAAGCGCATTCACCCGGAAAGTGAGAGATCCGGGTTCGAGTCCCGGAGAAGCAATTACTTTTTGCTATTCCATCTTTATATAATACACATAATTTCAATAGACATTTATTCCAAAAGTTAACATGAAATCAAACACGCAGTTGAATCGACATTAAATATGTTTTCTATGCAATTCAATGTAATACAAAGATTTTTGTCGTACAATATACAATGTGTCATAAAATAAATTTAGTTTATTAAAGCTTGCTATTAAACTTTGAATTAAAAATTGGAATTAAAGTTTGGTAATATTTTGCAGTGATTGTGATACACATAATTGTCTAAAGAATCATAAACACTACTTGAAATATGTTCAGATTGGCATGTGAAATTTCTTATTTCAATAAATTGTTGCACGAATGCGTAATGTATTGTGAGTCTTATTTTTTTTGTATTACATTTCTTACATCGTGTTTAATTTATAAATTTTACATTTAAAATAAAAATTTTGATAATTTTTTCTTGTAGTTTCCGAAATGTATTTATGTTCTTTTATAGCAAATATTTGATATTAATTGTAAATATAGAATGTAAAGCAACTATTTTCTCAGTTCCAGAGTATTTTCTATATATTTTTTTCTCATTTGAGACTTTGAAACACTATATTCCTACTAATTAGCCATGTATCAGAAACGCGTGCTGTTCTTATGACCAATTCGTTACATTCATAATAAATACCTGTACTGTATAATAGCTGTTTATGTATATAATACTGTTATTTATACATTTATTATATACGTCATATAAATATATAAAACATAACAATCTTTTGTTAATCTGATTCTGTTACATAAGATATTTAAATCACAAGCACCTATAATATGTAAATGAGAAGTGATGAATATTTTGATAACTAATCCTCATAAAATCTTCTATCAGAAATATATTTATCATAGTTTTATTGTGCTTGTGCTAGTTTTGTTGTGCTACAAATATAAATTGCAGTTGAACGGCGATCGTTGTATTCTTCACCACAATTATCTTACTTTAGGCCATATTTTATGAAGTGACTAGCTGTTACGCACCGTTCCGTTCTCACTGTGCCGTAGCACAATTCATACAAAGCCTTATTGTTTACGGAAATGTGTCATTGATGAGATGAACCCCCTTTAATAATATTCACCGGATATTATCGAATTATTTCAACATAGGGAAAAACACTCTTATTAGACTTTGATGAGTTCACTACGATAGGCTGTTGGAGTGATGGTGGGTGGATGGGGGAGGGGGTGCAGAACGTTATAGAGTCTGTTCGAAGCAGCTTCAGGCTGACGTTTAATTGGATACGTGACGTTGGCGGGAACTCGCAGCTGACTTGTTGATGGTGACTTGTCGTTACCGTTACAAGTACTTTACCCCTTCAAATCCATAAGCCCTTACGAAACGAAGTTGCTTTTGTGTGTACGAATTGCCCACAACTACATCTCTTACTTAAGATTTGATTGCTTTATCTGTTAAAGTAACCTGTTATCAGTGCGTGCAGTGGAATACAAATATTTAGTTTTATTGGGATAATTCACTGAATAGCTTCATGGTTCTTGTTCCACATTTTAGACTGATAATAGACTGTCTTCCTCGTAAGTTTGAGAGGAAACTCGTTAACCGTTTGTTTTTGTGCTCTTTTGTACACACGATAACGTGCGGTCGATTCGATGTACCAATTTAAAGCTACTGTAAGGAAAGAAAACTTATTCCAAAAGTAATACATTTTATTACAACACGATTTCCCGGACAGAATTAATAGGAATTCTTGTTGAGATATACATTATTAACATATTTTTATTTAAGTTTTTGAATTAAAAGCATGACTTATTTAATGCTACCCAGAATTAGTACAAAATGCAGCGATAACTAAAACAGAAAATTTTGTTTGAATAGTTTAAAAATAAATTGGTTTGAGTGTAATTTAAAAGGGATCTGATGTATTACTCAGTTACAGATATTCGTTTGAGTACTTAAATATTTGGTATAAAATTTAATTTTTGTTTAATGTGGTATTTTTACCATTTTTTTATGAAAACAAAATCGGTGAAAGAAACAGCCACAAGTAGAAGACGGTATTCTGGAACTACAAATGTTATGTACGTGTTACTGTATTATTTACGCATTAATCATGATTTACCATTTCATGATTAAAAATGTATAATTTGCTTTATTATGAAGTGTACTAACATGATTTAAAGTGTACTCAATAAATGGGTAAAAGCGTTGACTGAGAAACGTGTAGATAAAACTCACGAGGAGGGTACAACTTCATTTTTTACTAAGTTAAGGATAGAAGCGACAAGTTTCAAAACCGATATATGAGATATTTTGAAAGACCGTTTAAACGAAAACGTCTCATGTAAATAATAATCTGGTTTAAGTGCCGATATGAAAAATAAATATGCCAACAGATTCATTGAGGGTGAGGAGGACAACAATGTCTTAGAGTAAGGTGTACAACGGCACCAGAAGACTGTGATATGGGTGTTATTTTTTGGCCGGCTCTGTTGAGACCATCTATAATCTTTACAAAGGAGGAAATGGTGTAGGTGATAACAGCAACTTGACATTGAGGAGTACAGAAATCTATAATGAGCTCCCCACCCTAAACCACTAGCCGTGTATTTACCTTGTTTAATATTCTAAAGGAAATATTGCAATTACATGTAATGACCAGAAATTTCTCAGAATCACTTCGATGCATTTTACAGTACTAATTACTCACTTATGCTTAGTCAACCCAGATAAAGCTTCCTGCTTTTACCTTCTCTCTGTTACATACATTAAATTCGTTTCTACTGTTTCATCATATTTTAAGTGTGAATGTTCATTTAAAACTCTTTGAGCCCAATGTGGATTTTGTGAAAATATTTCTTTGAAATTTGGTTAGTGTATTTTTTAATAGAAATTTACCAAACAAATACAAAGTTTCAGTATTCAAATTTGGTAAGCGTGTGTAGTTATTGGATAACTGAATACAAAATGTATTTAGCCAGAAAGTATTTTACTTTACAATATTTTCATTCACTAAAAAAGATTTTGATTTCAACAATAATTTGTCAGAGCTATAAGAGCCGGTTAATATCCTCCGTGGAAGTCGCCTACGGTGAAACACGCGATGATATTGGAATTTCATGACCACGTGGACTCTCTGCGATACCGTACTTAGTTGTTGCTGAACCTTATCATAAGAGTGCGGCCTTATCACAAATACGGCTTATCTCTAGCAAGCGATAAATCGACATTTGTACTTCTCGGATTTAGATGATGATGTACTCCGTCATTCGAGTAGACCAGAAGAACCTGGAGTTCTAATATATCGGTATGTAGCTGTAAAGCAAACAAACTTTCTGTGTGCAGAGAGAGTTCTGATTTGACAGACAAGAGGCAGAAACAATGGCTCTTCGTGAAATCCATGAAAAACATCGATGGATCACACCAGTCACGCATTGCCTGTTCCTGTACGGATATGGATATGGACAGACCTATATGCCCAAGGGATTTGACAGCAATAGAGAGGGAAATGCTTATTGAATAGCGAATACTTACCATGTGTAAATGAAATGCCCGTTCCCGTTGTTTGTTGGTAATAATCCCAATGATGTTCTCATTTTCTAGAGAAAGAGAATTTACAGGATAAGTAGATAATTTAACCCCCTTCGTACACGTGCACACATAAACTAGGACAGTAAAAGATAATTAATCAGTCAACATCCGATCCTGACAGCATTGAGAGATGGAGAGAGAATACGGCGACATAAACTTTTACCTAACCCAGATTGCCTTTACGAAAGTGGTCTTGGATAAATTTAGGAATCAACAATGGCTTTAGATCGCCTTCATATCTTTTTATGTATTAATGCCTCTTTTGTTTTCCGTAGAGGCAGGACCGTTCTCAGCTTTGGTGAGCCCCAGAAAAGATATTTTCAGGCCCCGTCATTTTCCGCCACCGGTCAACACGGTCCCTTCAAATAGACTTGTGGCGAGGTCCGGCCCAGGACCCGGTAAAATTGTCTGGATAACCCCGGAGTGAGTACGGGTTTGCGTACAGGCCCTCAAAGCACGACGCCAATCATGTCACGTGCAGAAAGCAGGGGGGGGAAATAAGAGACTTTAAGTAGCATAGGCTAAATATATTTGTCTATTTTGTAACAAGTTACTTTTTTACATACGAATTTATATACCGATTATTTAAATTGCGAAATTAGAACACGTCATATGTTTTAAATAGTTTAATATATCAATGTTAATGTTATAATAATATAAATTAAAAGTCGTAACAAATTTACTTTTTACCAACGGTCAGTCAGACACTACCTGACTGGTCCGTACCCGCGAATATCGCCGCTTCCCCGCCTGAGCACGGCGAGAGGGGAGCGCTCTCCCACTACGCGGCCGAGCGAGCCTACAATATAATGACTGCCGACTGGCGAGTCGGGAAGTCGCAAGGCGCAAACGGTACAAGTAGACGATTGCGCACGACCCGACTTCGATTCCAAGGATTTACGGCACCAGGTAAATGACAACGACTATGTTCCTTACTAAATGATTGAAACAATCAATAATTATTGAAATTTTGCTTGAAATAGATTGTCATGTTTTGATTACTTTTAAAAAATTAATCAGTTTAATACAATAGAAACCTAATTTAATTTTCTTAACTTAATTTAAAACTTTAACTACTCTAATTGTTTTCAATTTAATTTACATTTTGAACACTCTTTACTAAACTTTATTTCACTATATTTTAAAATAAATCGGTTCAAATTTTCCTTCCTAATTTTTCAGGACTTTTTCAGGCACCTCATACTTAACGGGTTTCCGTCCGCGAGTATTCATGCTAATTTATCTCATACCAGAAAAAAGTCGGTAATCGCCTTGCTATTGTCTTCTTTTTAGCAATTGACCTGGCCAATACGACTTCCTATTTTAAAATACTTTCTTCCCGTCGACTAATTCCATACAGTACCTTATACTAAGTCGATATTATTTTTTCAAATTTTATCAAGTTTTCTCAATCATAATTATTTTATGTCATTATTATTAATTCATCTTAGTTCATTTCCAACCTACACTAAAATTATCAAGCTTAAAATGTAATGAAATATATAGTTTACTATAATAATTGAATAATAATTCATTATAGTTTTGTAAGTAATTCTTTTATAAATTTCAGGACTTGCACCCCTTTTTTACACAGCGAACTTCAGTATCCTGACGGTTCCCTTCAATAAATATTTACTTAACGGTATTTTAGCTTATTTAGAACTGAAGTTTGCTGATAGGGTAAGTGTTGAATATTTTTTATACGCATAGAACTTTGGTATACATAGGTATTTTAGCTCAATTGCTTTTAATGCCTGGTGTAAAACATTTTTAATTTTCCTAACTTGCATTTATTAGAAATCAACCTGTATGTTGTGTGATAATTGGTTATTTTGCATTTTCCATACATTTTTTGCTTAGTATCTTACTTTTACAGAATTAATATTATATTTTGGAGTTAGGCTATAACAATTATATGCAGAATAAAAACAGGTTCGTATACTTTTCAGTCATACATTTGCGGCTTTTTGCATATGCTAGAAATATGTTTAAAGTTAATTATTTGTACGTGCCTTTATGACTCCATTAGTTGGTCTGTGATAGTGCTGCATGACTAATACTTAATTTCTAAAGTTTCATTTTTGCTATTCATGACTAGTAGGCTACTTAATTTCTAAAGTTGCATTTTTACTATTGGAATTATTTAATATTTTGCCTTTGTTTGTCATAGTTACCATACTGCTATTTACCTTATTAATCTCGTATTTTGCTTGTACTAACTTCCATGGTTTAACCAATTAATCAGCCCTGGGCTCTTAGCTACCGCACACGTTATCTTGGTGGAGCCCTTACAAGATTTTGGCACGATACTATCTGTACACACACACCACTTACTGACCGACGTAACTAAAACTATAGTATACTTTTTAAATTTTTTAAGATCGAAGTTTGTTTTCTAAATTTGAAATCACTAGAACAATACTTTTTCTAAGCAACATAATTTTTAATTTTCTTCTTATACTTTTACTGGAGTTGACGTGATGAAATAAGTCTAACTCTTTTGGTAGTACTGGTTTCTCCCACAGTGGCTATCTGATTCGACTGTAACAATAAATAAAAGTTAAACTATAACTCTGGAAATTTCAACCCAGCTCGATTCACTTCAACCCAGATTAATGAATCAGGCAAGTTACGAATATGTTCGCTTTCCCCAAAATAACATTGCAGTTTTGTGAAATATATAGAGTCCGATCTGCGACTTCAAAGCTTATTGAAAGAGATATGAAAATCAATAAATATAAAGTGCGATTGTTGAGTCCGATAAGAATTGGCATTAGGAATTGTCTGTGAATGTACGAGACACTGTTTAAACATAATGTGGAATTACTTAAAAATCTGTATCTAATCTAAGCACTGATTAATAACAAATACAATTTTATTTCCCTCCATATAGGTGCAGTTGTGTTTCTTCTTCTAATAAATTGAATTATTTCCCAAAACTTAAAACGATCATAAGTGGGTGTTGAGAAGTGCCGCACTCTGTTTTATCAACTCATGCAAAACACAATGTAGTTCAGTCTCACAGCTAAGCGAGACGTAAAGGACTAAGGCAACAATGAAACAGCTATTATAGGAGTTGATTAAACAAGCAGAGGGTCGCCTGTGGGAATGGTGCTGTAACAAACCGATTGTTGCTGACATCCGCAGCTGTGCTGATTTACCGTTGTGCCAGACGACCAGACGTTTGTGTTGTGTTGTATTGTGTGGTTTTGCGATGTCTTGTGTTGTACCTCACTCAATGACACACAAGGTACAATGATACTTCACAATCACAATATTGTTTGAAATGAAATATATTATTGTAACAGGATATCTTCCAAAAAAACCAAACAACGCGATGCTTAACTTGAGAGAGTAATTTAATTATAAATTAATAGATGGCGTTGTGGAAAAATAATTATATTTATTCATACTGATGTTTTGCAGCTTCAATAAGATGTTGTGTGTGTTTGTGTTTAATTTGACAATATGACACAGACTTCTACAATTAGAATAAATTGATTTATTCTAGAAATAGTGAATTCACTGGTTACGCAAAGCATATTGATGCTTTGCATTTATCATAAACATACACCGTTAGTATAAATTTAAAATGTTGCTGCGTAGAAGAGTACTCTTAGACATACACACTTATTGCCACAAAAGGTTGGCATTTCCGCCTTGATAGCAATTAGAAATTTTATATTGTTATATTTTATATAATTAGAGTTTTTATATTGATACACCAGGCAAATCTAATAAAAATATTCCATTATTTTTAAGCGAGGTTACAGAAATTGTCGAAGCAGACACGAAATACATTTAGGAAATTTTAAAATTTCTGCATTATGCAAAAGAATAAAAGAATATTATTAATTTGACGATACGCAGTAAGAAGGTATTCAATGTATTTAACATAACTTCTAATTATTGAAAACTTACAAAACAATATTAGCATTGGGGAAGATCAGGATTATTATATGTCACCGTTATTTTCTCAACAATATATTTGTAGGGGAAATAATTGCACTTATAATTGATTGTACAATAGCGTGGCTTAAAAAAATGAAACCTTACAAATCCAGTTTACTTGATCTCGTAATGATGTAGTTTGGCCTTGAATTACCATACTGAAGTATTCCGTGGAGCTAGTAATAGTCATTGGCAAAAGCTTCCAAATGTTTTCAAAACCCATATTTTCCAAACAAATTTTTTTGTCTATTTCATATAACACCAATATTGAAACTTATCGGGTTTATACTTAGTGAGAACTGTAACAGTTTTGCACGATTAACAACATACAAATACCCAAACAATATTACAAATGCAAAGAGTTTTAATATCTTTAAAATTAAGAATGTAGCTTTACTTTAAAAAAAATTATAACTAAACGTGATTTCAAACCAAATTGTAATTGAAAAATTATGTGTAACTTACTAAATGATATAATTAGATAAGCAGAAAGGGTTTACGCCTAATTCCGTTTTTATTTTTTAAATAAAATTGTTTGGCTGTAAAAATAACACAAATACAACTTTGAAATAAAAATGCCAGAAGAATAATGTGGGATACAATCTTATTTCAACTGTACTTGTAAATTAAAAAATGAAAATATGGTTTTCAAACACACATTCCTCAAACGTCCTGAAAAGGATTCGGAGTGACTCATACAGCCTAATACAGTAATATGATGCTGGTGCTCAAAATTACAATTTTTGTATAACTTTAGTTAAGCCAGTCGTTATACAGAGTGCTACTGCCATCCATCCACTATATAAAGGAGAACTGTATGGGTTAGTAACAGCAAATTAATTGTAAACCCACTAAATGTCCATCGACTGTATCATAAATCTAGTTTTCAGTGCTTCCACCTCCAGTGTTCCTGACATAGAGATTCATAGTTAAAATCTAGAAAAAGTTCAAATGTAAACATTTTACAACTTTTTTTAGCCAAACAGACATTTTTACATTATTTGGTAGTAATGTCTCAATTTCAGTGCCTTTGAGGTTAATCTATACTTTTTCGGGTGAAAACACAAAAAAGTTTTTGATTGCCGTTTGAGATTTTAAGAGATATGGAAAACATTAAACGTAAAGTTTACTTGGTTTAAAAAATATTTTTAATATTTACATTGGCCTATCTTTTCAACTAATTGTTTTTAGTTGAAGTTGAAGTTGTTTAGTGAATAGGTTGTGTCTAATAATAATATCTTTGTGCGGCATCGTTGGAAAAATATTTTTTATATAGAGTAATAAAAGCAGACCCGAATTTTGTGATTACGAAATTATAAATAACCTATAGTTTGATATGATGACCGTCATTTTGAAACGGATAAAAATAAAGACAAAACAAATGTTCTAAAGCTTGTCTTAAGCCAGACACTTGACCTGCTTTTACATTTGAAATTTTCGAAAATTGAAACTGTGACCCAGCCATAGAATTAATAACTAATAATCAATAGCTTATTTAGTGGGTTTATAATTTGTTTACTAGTAGTCTGGGACCTCTGTATAGAAGGCTTCGAGATAAACAAGCACAAGCACAGGATGTTCTGACAGTACTTAGTTAGAGGCCTTTCATTACGCTTGGCCATTTGTTGTACTAAAACATTGAAGTCATAAAAACAAAACCCTTTATCGGTGAAGTTGGAACAGAACTCTTCACATTTGAAAATGTAAGAGGTGAACAATTAGTTGCTACCGTTAAGTAGACCCCTCCCCTCCCTACAGACTCGTCGAGCCTTAGCTCTCTCATAAGCGCTAACAGGAGCTCTTCTTCATCGCAAATTAGCGGACTCTTTATAACCACGACTTGTACAAACTGCTTAACCTAACAATGCTGGAGATAATTACTTTGCCTTTGATACCGACCTTTGGAAAGCCATTTGTTTTACGTTGTCAAAACCAGAATTAGTAGAAAAGGCAGTCTTATGCTCCACATTTCAAGTACAAGATTCTCACATTGCATTTAGCCTGTACCTCGATTTTTCCTATGACCGGTTGAAGAATTAATCTAATAGACATTGTCAGAAGGAACTGACACTAAACTGGGATATATTTTGCCTTTGGGTGTAACATCATAAAGATTGATCCTATGTTTTTTCATATTCGTCATTCATTTGTGTATCAAAATCGTAGGTTAAAAAAGTGAGTGAAAATTAATATTCATGTTCATGTTTAACTTTGGAGTATTGTCTATTTTCGGTCCAAAGTAATCAAATGGATCTTCTCATTTGTTTGAGAAAAGAGCTGATTGCTGTACGGTTTTTTCTATTACAATTTCGTGTTTCAACATATCCCAACAATTTAATATATGCTGATTATGATTTCATTCAAACACGTTTTGCACTTTTAAAGAGAGTAGAGGAAATATGGTTCTTTTTAGGCATAAAACTATTTTGTCACAAGTTTAAATTACTTGATAAAATGTAAAACGTTAGACACATTTCCAACGATTTCTTAGTTACTTCACCCATACCTTAAAGAGGACTGAAATCAGAGAAACTTGTGTCTTTAAAATATAACTTTATATTTCTTCAAATTTGGCGCCACCTTCAAGCGTTATGTGATATCAGCTCTGAATTATTTTTCTTTTTCCCAATTTAAATATAGCTTTTACATTTTAGTTCCCTTCTTTAATATTTTTACAGCTTTTTGGAGATAGTACATTTATGGTTTTACAATTTCATTTTTTTGGTAGCTCATGCTTTGTAATTTGTTTTGTTATTGGGGACTAGAACTTGACGTTAACAAACTTCAATTATATTAGAGACTAGTTGTTATCCGTGGCACCACACTCACTTTTCAAAATCGAAGCCTTTATACTACTTAGTTAAAAGCAATTATGATGTAAAATGATGGAATCCTACGAAATCTTTCAAATGTAAGAAAGCATACAACAGGAAGATATTCTTTAAGTGATTGTGGTTAACAGTATCAGAATTTTAATCTACCTTTAAATCTCTCTGCTATAGTGGCAAATTAAACACACACGACATCTTATTGCAGCTGCTAAACATCAGTATGAATAAATATAATTAATTTTTTCACAACACCATTTATTAATTGTAGTTAAATTACACTATCATGATAAATATCGCGTCGTTTGGTTTTGCTTGTAAGATCACACAAATTCACACAGTCTATTCTATTTCAAACAATATTGTGATTGTAAAGCATCATTGTACCTTGTGTGTCATTGAGTGAGGTACAACACAAGACATCGCAAAACCACACAACACAACACAACACAAACGTCTGGTCGTCTGGCACAACGGTAAATCAGCACAGCTGCGGATGTCAGCAACAATCGGTTTGTTACAGCACCATTCCCACAGGCGACCCTCTGCTTGTTTAATCAACTCCTATAATAGCTGTTTCATTGTTGCCTTAGTCCTTTACGTCTCGCTTAGCTGTGAGACTGAACTACATTGTGTTTTGCATGAGTTGATAAAACAAAGTACGGCACTTCTCAACATACACGTATAACGGTTTAGGAATAACTCATAAGAAGGAAAAACACATAAATGCTCATTTATGATAGGAAAAGATGTTCTCAAAATAAAGATGTTCTCAAAATTATTAATCATATTTTAGATTAGCTAAATTATTTGTCACTTACTCACACATTCTATAAAAGATTGATACAGCTTTTTACACTTTCCCACATTACGTTTTGAGGGTGCCTCGTAAATTACATCGAACTCCAAAATCCCCCTTTTTCTTTCTTGATTCTTATTCATCTTTCAACAATCACTGATGCACCGACTTAAGTTACACATCCGATACTATTTATTTGATAAACAGCCAAATATTTTTAACCCATTGCTATTGAAAATCTCTTCTTTCTTCTTCCTACTTTCTGTAGACGAAGATGTTAATCGGAGTCGTGCTTTGATGACCTATACGGAAACCGAAAGGGCATTGACCCACAAAGAGATCAACGTTGATGCAAAACCATTGTTGATTCCTGAACTGATCCAAGACTATATTCAAAAAGGCAATCTGGGTTAGATAAAAATTTATTTTGACATATTACCTCTCCAACTTCTGCGAGCAGGATCTGTTTGGATGTTCACCGACTAATTTTCTCTCGCTGTCCTAGTTTACGTGTCTACGTTAGGAAGGAGGTGAGTTATCCACTTACTTCTATCTCTAGAAACCAATAAAACAATCGGGATTACCAACAAACATTGGGGATAGACGTTTCGTTTACATCTCGTAGGTATTCGCTATGCTAAGAGAGTCTTTTCTCTCTATTCCATAATAGCCTTTATGTCTACCCATATATCTATTTGCTCAGAAACAGGCAATAAATCTGGACGCTTCTGCGACACAACCCGATTTCGATCCTGAGGGTTTAAGGCACCAGGTAAGGGTCAGCGACTGTGTTCCTTACTAAGTGTCGACAACCAATAATTATTAGAATTTTCATTTACATCGATTTTCCATTTTACAGAATTAATTCAAATAGAACAAACTTGACTTGCTAACCTTAGTAATTGGAGTTACTGCTAGATTATTTTTACTATTTATTATAGGAGTTATTTTTTACTATTTTTTATTTTCTTTCTGGAAATTATCCTGGCATCCTATCCATACGATTTGAATCGGTAAATGGTAAAAGGCGGAAGTCAATTTTTTCGACATATTCGTTTTATGACGGAATAATGTTGTGATTATATACCGCACCAATTCGTGTTAAGAAGGGCATCTGAAATAAAGTTACTATAGTAACCATGGCAACATGAATTCTGTGTTTTTTTGTTAAAAGGGCTGAAGTCCGGACTTCCGCCTTTTTAACAAAGTGATTGGTTGACTAGCAGCTGAGTAGACAAACAACATAACCTCAATTTGTTGCTATAGTTTCTGAATCAGTGGGTGTACCGTTTTGGCTATTACATAACTCATAAAAATATCAGTAGTATTAATTATAATTTAATGTTAATTTGATGGCGGGAAGTAGTGGTAGTGACGAGGATGTCAATGTAGGAAAGAAGAGAAAGCAAAATCCTCGGAAACTACAAAAGAAATCAAATTAAAAGTGCAAAGGTTTACCTGTCCAAGCCTATGAAAGTTTTAGTGGCAAGAAAGTAGAAGAGAAAAAGGTAAGTAATGATATTAATTATTATTACTGTATTCAATTGGCTAATAAGAACAGAATTAAGTTAGGCTAGGCTACTAACAATATTATATTGCATTATACTTGGAGGGTGGTTTATAAAGTTTAGGCTTAGGCATATTACTAAGCAGTGAAATCTAGCCCCTCCATTGATTCAAGGTTTAAGCGACCAGTATTCCCGTTTTATATGGTTTCTAACGTTAGCCTCTTGTGATATAAAAAAAATTAAATTAAGGCCATTACTTTCTAGTAAAAAACCTGTTAAACTGTAAAAACCTAACCTAGTAAATAGGCTGTTTATTAACAGAATCTACTCTCATGTAATGTGGGTTGATCTGAAAAGTTCATTTTGTTAGTTTTATTTTCACACATTTAGCTAATAATTTGGTTTTAAAAACAGTTAATTTTGGTGGTTGTTTTTTATGTTGCAGATGTTCAGCAAAATGTTTTGAGCACATTGGGCCAGAAAACGTCCAGGATACTTTTAACCGATTTTACTCTGCCTACAAGACAAAAGATGAACAGGACCTTTTTTTACATGGTCTGATTGATGTTGGAGACGTTGTAACCAGAAGACCTGGATCACGCGACATCAAAGGGAAGGAGCGCGAAGAAAATGCAAACATTCGCCCTAAAAAAAAGGCAGGTGGCAACAGCAACACCATATTCTTGTTGGAGGACAGGAGAGTAAAGGTCATGCGCAGCAGCCTTTATTTCAATTTTTGCCATTTCAGAAAAGAGAGTAAGACGAATAAGGCAGCTAAAGACCAGTAGTAAGCCAGTTAGGGACGATCATACCCAACTAAGATAACCCATTATTCTGGGAAAGTGAAACAGTTTCTTAGTGAGAAACTGAATGTAAAACTAATGCGCCAAATATTTTTGGAAGAACACCCTGAAGTAAGGTTTCGTACCAAGCATACTGGAACTATTTCAATACCAATTTTAAACTTAAGTTTTGGCCAGCCTCATGTTGACACTTGCTGTACTTGTAAGGAGTTGAGCATTAAAATAAAGTCGCCCCATTTAAATGACGTTGCCAAGCGAGTAGCTGTGGCTGAAAAAATTGTACATAAAAGGAGAGCAAACAAGTTCTACAACCGCATTGAACAAGATGTTACTGACGCAAAGAATAAAATGAACAGTGATGTATTATCATTGGCAATTGACTACATATAAACATTTCATTACCCCAAATACCGGTTCAAGAACTGTTTTATATGCGACAACTTACCGTAAGTTTGTTCTGCGTCCATGATGTTAAGAAGAATGTTGCCACCATCTACCTGTACCATGAAGGAGAAGCACGAAAATCACCTAATGAAACGTGTTCATTCATTTTACACTACCTCTCCTCTGTGCCTGAAAGTGACTATGATGAGCTGAATCTGTATGCAGACAAACTGCGGAGGACAAAACAAGAACCATTGTTTTTTGCAAACTGTTTTCTAGCACTCACCGACTTAAAACGATTTAAAAAAATAAATCAGTTCTTTCCTATTAGGGGCCATAGTTTCCTCCCATGTGATAGGGACTTCTCCATCATCAAACGGGAGCTAAAGAAACATGACAGAATCTATAGTGTTCATGAAATCACTGAGATAATCATCAAAAGCAGCAAAAGCCAGAAGTTCATTATAGTGGTTGAAGTAGACAGCTCTAAAATGGTTTACAATGTTAAAGATTGGTGGCCAACCTTTTACAAACGGAACATTGCATCAGAAGAAACCAAAAGGAAGCGCAAAGAAGAAAGAATCTTTTTCGGAATAAGTAAGTACCACCACTTTGAGTACAACTCCGATCAAACAAGGCGTCTGTAGAGCAAGACAGGAAATCGATGGAATCCTTACTCATACGTTCAAAATGAGTATGAATCACATGTGGCAACAATGAGCTGCATCTTCCAGACCAAATAAGCTTATCCAACAGGGAATAGGTCTTTATTAAAAGTGCAAAACTAAATGACTTGAGGAGGTGTTTTCAATACATTCCCAACGAACACGCCTCAGTTTTATAAAGAAATTCTCGAATGGCCTCAAGACAACATTCCTGGTGTAGTCGAAATAGTTGATGAGACAGACTAAGTATCTCTTGGATGTAAATTTGTATAATATATTAATAAATTTGTTATTTTAATAACTTTTCTTTATTTCCCCGTCTAATCAATGCAAGGAGCAATAAAAACTGAGGTTGGTTTTGAGATAAATGTTAAAAGGGCGGAAGTCTACCAGTTTTAAGTGCTTTTATCCATCACATAAAATTTTATAATTCTTTTTATACATTAATTTTGTGTTTCTACATACATGTATGACTAAAAATATACCACATGTATATTAAATATGAATATTTTAGAACCTACACAGTTTTTTGTTATTTCCCGAAAGTTTACTCAAACTGACTTCCGCCCTTTTTAACATTTACCGATTCATTTACTTTTGCATATACTTTTCAATACCTTACAGTATCTTATAATCAATGCGTTTAATTACTTTTTTATACAACGTTTTCTCAATCCCAATTCTTTTATCCTATTATTATTTATTTATCTGTTTAGTTTCGAACCTATACCAAATCAATGTTTGTTGTGTAAATGTAATAGAATGCATTGCGTACTAATTCTTCATATATTCTTTAAGTAAATATCCTTTTTCCTGTAAAAATTTCAGTACTCGCACCATTTTTCTTTACACGGCAAACGTTCTGGATCCCTTACCCTGATGGTTTTTTTTTAATTAATGGTATTTTAGTTGGATTTTACAGATAGGATACATTTTGATTTTTTTACATAGAGTCTTGATTATAAGCTTAGTCGCTTTTACTGTGTGCTTTAAAGCATTTACCTTTTCGATAGCTTGCATATAGTAGAGATCAGCCTGCATGTTGTGTGATAATTGATTAGTTGTTTAATCGGCGTGTTTCCCTTATATGATTTATATTATATTTTGGTCATAAAATTATCTACAGATAAATACAATTTCGTCTACTTACCGACATATGAAGTTATACTTTATTATACCGGTTAAATTGTTACATTTACAAGATAAAAATTGTTAGAAAAATAATTTAAATAAACAAAGTAATTTATATTTTTCTTATTTTTCAAAATTTTTTGAGTTGACGTTATGAAGTAAGCCCAATTCTTTTGGAAGTATCGGCTTCTACCGCTGTGGCTATCTGATTCGACTCATAACCTAACAATACACAGTGGTTAAACTAAATTCTTAAACTCTGGAAATTGTAACTTAATTCGACTATATATAAGTCAAGTTGCAAATATTTTTTATTATCCCGAAATTTGTATTTGTAACATTTAAATCTCTGTTCTCTACACTATCTGGATTCCACATAACCTTGGACACAAACGTCACTGGGATCTTTAAAACAAAGAACGTTATGTTACCTTGCTTGTGTAAGTCATGTTCATTGGAAAATGCACATCTCGTTAACTTATTTCACCTCGCTCACCAAGTTTGAAAGGAAACGTACTGAAAGCTTTATCTGAAACCCTGATGTAAACTGAGAATCTTTCTGCACCGACTCTGAGGTTAAATGGTGATTTAAATAATTCCAATTTTTGCACTCTATTCTGTCTCATTTCTCTCGGCCGGATGATTATTATATTTCCTCAAATACGGGCGCTATCCTGAAAAAAAAAAAAAAACACGAGAATTGCCGTTCCTTAGCATTTCTGAAGTAAGTTGTTTTAAGAAAATTGCATCCTTGCCATTTACTTTGTCTGGCTTTCCCACATGGTTTTATATATAAAAATCCAAATTAATTTCCTGATCATATTAATCCAGCCCTTGAAAAATGAGTGTGATACCACCACTCTGGGGCAGTCTTTCTTCATTTAGAAAAAGTTACATCAAAATCGTTTCACTAGTTCCTGAAAAACTAATGGATATACATAAAAAGACATAGAAACAATGCAAATTGCGTAACCTTTTCTTTTTTGAGGTTAAAATGAGTAGTTTGAGGGACTTTCCACTAAGTTGTACTAAAATTAACATTTTTTGTAAAATTTTTGACAGAACTTTTGACCATGAGACTTAATTAACTATGACTACAGTATGGTTAATGCCCATTGCAGTGCTTCGGTATCCAATACACTGCTGAAGCAGTTTCTATAATTATTTACAACCAATCAAACACCACAAGACCCGGTAATAACCACAGTAACTTCTTATAACGAGGCGGTGGCCACATCACAGGCGACTTCAGAGTCTGCGGTTAAGTTTCGAATTAGAGACTGATAATTGGCAGTGACCAGCCTGATCGGTAATTAAGTAGCTTTAACTAAACCTCGGCAACAGTTAACGTTCCCCATTGCTGTGACCAACTTCAGTATCTCCTTCCTAATCTGTATTTGAATTGGTTTAATGGAAATTATAGAGATCCAGTCATTAGATTGTCAACAATACTGTCACAGTAATTCCAATTAATATTTAATTGCATTGTTTACAATTTTTACCAAACTGATTTCAAATATTCACAATTTTATAATCCTATGGATTTGGTCCAAACTTCCATCATTCAAAAGAAATCGAGCGAATGAATTTCCGTCTGACGTATCTTTGATTTCTTGATGGTAACTACAGAATTGACATATGTAACTTTTAACTTGTTCAGTGACTAAAGCAGTCTATTAAATTGTTTTAACCTTTGTTATAAGTGTACTAATTGAGTTATATAATGAAATGTGTACTAAAAACATCAAGATAATATAAACGTGTTGGATACACTTTGTCGAAAAAACTTTGTTGGAAACGTGTTGAAACAATTGTTTTTCTTCTCCTTGTGTAAAATATCAATGTAAAAATAAATATAATATAAAATATACGATTAAAGTATTACATACTACAGTAAAACTTTTAAAAGAATAAAAGAAATAAAAAAATTTTGCAGGCATTATTATAAATGTATAAATTGTAAAAAATTAACACTATGAAACAAAAAATGAGCGTGTAAAAAATTGTCCTCATCAACTGCAGAACTTGATTCGAAGAGAGATAACCCTATGATGATCTGACGGTAACAGAAACAGATGCCTGTAGATAATTGCGCATGATATGCATCGCTCAGGTTGGCTTTGGTAGCTTAATGTCACCCTCTAATGACTTTACCTTGTCTTTTATGTCATTCTAATTATTGCAAGAACTGTACGTTATCTTTCTTTAAATATTATTTTGAAGATAATTCTTAACACTATATGTAGCTGGTTTTCAGATGTTTACCTGTGAGTAAATGTTTTACTAAAAGTTTTTTTTTCTTTAATTATAAGTTAAAATCACTATATTTTCTTATTACAAATACACATTCACATAGGTTGGATGCTTAGCCAGAAAATTAATTAAACGCCGGTATATTTATGAAAACGTAAGTTCTATACTTCTGCGTTTTCCTATTTTTGGGATAATTCTATAATACAAGTAATGAAAGGATGAAAGCACTATTCTTTGAGGGGAAGAAGATGGATTCCATCATTATGAGAACTTCCGTGCAAAATCTTCTAATTTTAATAAATAATGCAACGGTGCCTTCTTCTTCAAACCCCACAGATACAAGACGAAAAGATTCATCACTCTAACGAATGTGGTGTAAAGAAATGTTTACAATTGTTTATATACTTTGATTAATACTTTAATTAGATCGCACATGACCGCTTCTTAAGTCAACGCTGGGCCGCTGGGTACTCAGTTTTTCATCCCATGTCCCCCAAATTTCAAATTTTGTATTTTATTCAAAACTTTTACACGTTTAATTTATATTGTTATAAAAGCTTATATTCAATATGATATGTTTAAAGAATTGTCTATACATATACTATCAAAACTTTACCGTAAGAATCTAAACCTTCTCAATTGTTAAATATCTCAATTAATTATAAAAGAATAGAAAACATAAAGATTTTGTGTGTTTAATGAAATAGTGCAATTGAACACCCTATATCCAAGGAAAGGTTTACACTTATTAGCTATACCAAGAAAAAATTGTTTAGAAAACTGCCCATTTTATTACATCTATGCCAGATGTTGCCTTTTAATTTACAGATTTATAATACTTTTTGATACATATTAATAACAAAATAGAAATTTCAGAACATTTTAATGTCCTAGATTCTTCCATTTATTTCTATTCCGCATGTGAAATGTTTATACGCTTCGATTGCGTACGTAATTAAAAATACATTACAAAGCGAAAAAGAGTTTCGATGTGGAAACAGCGTATTTTAGAAATGGGTGTATTAAACGTGCAGTGATCACTTCATTGCTGTTAAACAACGTTTTTTGCTATTCGATGAAGTTACTGTAATACAATTTCCATTTTAATTAATTTCTTCATTTTTTGCGAACAATAATTATTAAATATTCCCAGAAACAAAATAATCTATCTATGAATTGAGTTTTCAAGTGTTTGTTAATAATTCTATGACGTTGAATTATTTTATTTCACTATTGATGTTTATTTTAGTAATAAACCATCTATCTTTAGTGATTCAACTCATGAATTTTATGAATTTTAATGTATAACTGTTTCCAACTATGAATTTCCAGAAATAGCGTGGAGTCTTCTCTTTTTAATAGCTCACTCAATATGCACGCAATAATTAAATATTGATTCGCAGACGTATTGGCATGCGATTGAAGCAGTGCTTAGCAAATATTTATAGGGGAAATTAACTATTGTGGTTGCCTAAATCGATTTAAAGTTTAGTAGCGATTTCAGCGTTATTTAGCATAATGTTCAATTGGTAAAACGAGTTTGGGCTTTCAGAATAAGCCAAAACAGAAACAACCGATGTAAAAGTGTACAACTATCGACATTAGATTTCAAATAGCTGTTCTTGTTTCACAGTCCATGAAACTAGCCTTATTGATATGCCTCGTTAGGATTCGGTTGGGAGTTTTTTTTAAATATCTTCAGTTACATCAATGCTCTGAGCCTCATGTCACATGTGATAGAGCGACCTTTAACACCGCCTGTTTAGTATTAGTGGACATAATAGTGGAAACGTATGACCACTGTTTGTAATTTCAGCGCTATTATCTCTCTCCTTCCTCCTAGTTTTGTAAAATCAGTTTTAAAATTCCGTTAATTCTTTCAAATTTTCTTGTTATATCATATTATCAATCTCAAGATACGCGTACGAAGATTTGTTGTTTGTTTTGCAGAATTTTTCAGTAAGTTTATACGTTAGATAATAAATTATAATATTCTATTAAAATAATGTATATATATATATATATATATATATATATATATATATATATATATATATTATAAGTGGAACTAATGGTTTGAAAATAGTTGTTTTTCGTAGACTTCAAACAAATGACATGAGTTTTCACAGACGTCCATGCAGAGAAAATTTACTTGCTTTGATGACTAAACAAGCAATTATCTTTTGTATTTTTTTGGATGAAACAGGTCACAATAAAATTAGTAAATGTTTATAATTAAGATTAACCAATAAATCTACTTCTACTATGATCTAGCCGTTTAGTTGTTTTGGCTGAGCGTTAGCGAAGCCTATTACCCTAAAGGCTCGAAAAACTCTTTTGCCTTATCGGTCCACACGCTACCACGAGGAATAACTGACCTTATATGCTTGAAATGAAGGTTTATTTCAATAAAAAAAAACATTGAGTTCGGTGGTTGTGCATATCACTCCATGGGATTTGGCTGAGCATTATCGAATATTTTAATATTGGTCTTATGGGCAACCATGATAACAATGAGAAAATCACAGAATAAGTAAATTTATAAACAAACTGTGGACAGACATAAAAACAACTACCTTAACTATCAGAATGAAATTAGTTATAAACTTGAAATTTTGACTTGAATCTCAGCGAAGCCTGTCATGCGACACGTGGTGTGGCGTACTCATGTCACGACCCTAGTGAGAAATAAAACGGCTTGATATGAAATAGGGGGTTTGCTTGGTTATTAAACCTGGAATGCACTACATAACTTATTTTATATATTTATCAGCCATTATGTTTTAAACTTATAGATCATCTTCACAGTGCCATTGTACTGTGTGTAGTTTTGAGAACGTGTTTCAATATTTCCTTGGATTGTTCCAATATATTAATTTATATTAAATTGTCATTTGGCTAACAAGTGTTTATTAATTTAAATGTTCAGTTCGAAGAAATCATGGTGTATTATCGGTGAGTCAAGAGAATTAAATTGTAATTTATTGAAAGACTTTCCTAAATGAGTATGAGTGAGCGATTTCATAACATTTTGCTCTCATTTTATGTATATGTAATTTAAAAAATTGCAAGATTTTTGTGAGAAGCTAGTACCTAAGATACACAAGGCACCTGAGACACTTCAGTGGGTTTCATCAGTGGTTTAATTTGATCCAATCGGCTTTTGGCTATGTTAACGTTTTTTTTTGTTTCAGGGTCATTTTCCTATATAATAAGTGTTAAGAACCCAAAATTATGAAACAATTGATTTATGACAGACCTTTAAAGTAGTAATTTTGCACATTTTTGTGAATAGGCAAAAAATACTTTTCAAGACAAAAATATTTTGGTTATTGTATGTATATGGAATATTTTCATATATTTTCGTAGTTTTCTAGTGGTTTTAAAGCTGTTAAATAACATGTTTAATATCTTCAATTCCTCGTAGAATCATCTAAGCTTTTATATCTTTTATTTTTTAAGAGAATATATTTTAAAAAGCTGTAACTAATGAATTTTGAAAAAATTCAAAACCAACATAAGACAAATTTGCTTAATGGTACCAGGCCAGTTCTTTTGGCTTGTGTTACTATTTTAAGTCTATAAAACTCCCTCACCACTTTGTAAAACCTCCTTTTATTTATGTCTCAAGATTATTCAAAGTAAGCGGTAGTAATTACCCAACTTTATTTTTCTTAATCACGCTTCGGAAGGTATTTCTGAACCGTGCATTAATTTACTCTCCTGATATGTATAACTGAGGAACATTTACAAGTTTACCAACTGCTTATGTGAATGAACCGAGACATAAAACAAAGTATTGTGTACTAATCAAAGCCGACAATGTAATATAATCTAATGGGATTGACAACAGGATCCCAGATACATTTTATGTATTTTCACCCTCTTTAAAAGAAAAATAGACAGTTTTTTACTCGTCTGTTTGAGTCACAGGCAATCTTCGTCCAAAATACTATTGTTAGAACTATGTTCTATTAGTATATAGAAATGATTATTAAAAATGATTGAAACAAGAACATTTCAAAAATTTACCAAACGTATTTCAAATTTGCTTGTTGTTATTAAATATTTAATTTGAAATTTTTACAGTCGTACACTAGACATATTCTTTGATTTTATTTTAGGAAACATTCCTAAAACTAAACAAGCCCTTTACGAATTACCATAACTAAAACACCATGTTATAGCCTACATACAAGTTGAGGCCACAGATGGTGTCTCAGCCAACGAAACCCTTCGTGATGAGACAAGCTGTGACGTCATCAACGACGCAATTCATCACCAAGTGTCAAACTGTTGCCAGTTGTTGTAGAGGGCGTTCAGTTGATAACATCCCCTCCCATCCCACCACCATTAAACCTACCGTGCTAAAATATTGATGAAACGTAATTTACTTTTGTCATCTGCCAATCACATTACTGCTGTGGTTGTCAGGTGTTTGGCCTGTTGTTTGTTACTGATGTCTAGAAAATGCAGTATTATATCATTTTATCTTGTTGCACAACGTAGTATATCTGATCCTCTCAGATACTCGCAGCTTGGACTTTGAAGGTGAGTATGGCTGAGATCTCCATTTACAAATTGATAATTGTTTGCACAGAGCTGCCTCATGGCTGCAACATACATTTTCACAGTGTAATTCTTAAGGAGCCAACAATACCTTATTAAAATTGTGCCGTTATCTGTACTGTATGTGCGAAAATTCTTGGTATAAAGGTTTTAAAGATATGAAACTTACCAAATAGTTTCTAGGTTCAATGAATAATTCTGTTGATTTTGGGTCAAAAAGGGCAGCAAAGTTACATGGAAAATGTTACTAATCCAAGAATATGTTACAGTAACTTCGGGAAAGGCTTCTGTTGTGTTCTGTCGAGTAAGCCGTAAGGCTTATTCATCTATGGATGCAAATTTCTTTTCAGTTGCAGAGAATTTTAACTTATTTTAACTGTACTGGTTATTCAGTCCCATCTGAAATGGCATGATAGAGAACAGTACCAAGTTCAGATGCATCACAAGCTATGATTACAATCTTGTTTACCTCATAAAGTACCAGGCTTTCTTTCAAGGATAAAATATTTTTAACCTTACTAAACACTGTTCCTGTTCTGTCCAAGTCCATCGTACCTTATTATCAGCCATTCCATTCTATGTAAATCTGCGCATGTATTTTGCAGATTTGGAAAAAATCTGTTGTAGTAGTTTACCAATCCTAAAAATGCCCTGCGACACTTTCTTATTTCCGGGATTGGTGCTTGTTTGATTTGATTCTTTAGAATGAATTCCATTGGCATCAATACGATGGCCTAAATATTCTACATAAGTTTAAAAGGACTCACATTTCAATAATTTAGCTCGGATGCCTGCAGAAATTAGTCTTCTTAACACTTTTATTAAGGATGGCTTTGTGATTTTCTTTATCTACTCCTAGCAGTGATGCCGATACCGATATCTAACCCAACCAAGAGTTCTCAAACTTTGGAAATCTCGCTGGGCTTGAGTAAAGAACAAATGGTAGCTTCTTTTACTGTATAATAAATAACCAAACATGAGTAGCTATTATTAAGTACTTTTGCGCTGATGAATTATTTACAAGTAAAATCTAATAAGATATTTGATAGATACCTACACATCCTCAACTGCTTTATTTTCATTTTTATGACGTCGAATAACAGTAAATCATATTGTATATTTACGTTAAGACTATTCAACATAAGACTTACAATTTTCTTTTAAACATTAAATGCAATACTCAGACATATGTTTTGCAGATTTATAAAAATGCATTAAAAAGGTGATAAAATGAAATCTTGTGCTGAATGTCCTATTGTGAACCGCAATTCATCACAGTCAAGATACGGTTGGGACGGGATTGTCATTAGTTCACGCCAACACGACACCGTGACTAGAGGTCACGTACAAGGTACGGTATTATGCAAGTGTAAGATTCTAGTTACATTATGAATACATCAACAAGAATCATAACCATTTCAAACATCATCATATCATAAAAACCAAAGGAAAAACTATTTATAAATAACTAACCCCGCTAAATAAGTGGTTTAGTAAGAAATCAGGTGTAACTTTTATTTATAAGTTTTAAAATTAATTAAGGTAACAAAAATGTGAATTAAAGTGTATTTTTACAAGCGGTTCCTTTCTCTCAAATTATAAAACTATTTTCCTAGCTAGTACACATAAATTTTGAGTACTTATATTATACACAGCACATTAATTTTTATATTAGGTTGTTTTAATACTATAACTAAAATAAGAACAATTTTATTTTCCATCTGAATGTGAGCTGTCCCCTAAAAACAAAGCATTTTACAGTTCAGACGAGTGCATGGCACATGTTTGGGTGACCACATAATTGGCTGACTGACGCTGGTGCTAGAGTGGGAAATTGGAATGAATGAGCAGTAGGATGGATGGAATAAATTGTATGTATGAAAGTAACCTAGATGTCATGTATGAATCCAAGATTTTAGCCTATTTTCTTCCTCGATAATTGCTATAACATGTACATGTTCTAAAGCAATAAAATTATTATTATTATTAAGACCCCATTTCATACATTTAGTTTTTAATATAATGCTACGCGTATACCAAACACTAATTAACAATCAGAATTTTATCAACTATCAACAGTTTTATCAGTATAAACTGATCCAATATACATCCAACTTATTGTTACATTTTTATATATGAAGTTTTGGTAGATTCCTAATCTACCCATTGCGGTATGTACGAATAAATGTAAACATGTTCTATATGTATTTTATATAATCACAATTACAGACGCAATTCTTGACAATGTTTTAGGAAACTTGGTAAGAACGTTCTACAATTTTTTCGCACACCTGCAGTAGACGCATTGCTGTTAAGTGTATTTTAACCATAATTGGCGTGAACGTTCTATATAATAAATACTAACCAAGGATAGTAGTTGTTTAGCGTCCTTTGAAACATTGGGCAGAGTCATAGAAATAAATCTATAATATATAAATTTAGTCTGAACACCTTGTGGTAGTATAAATTTGAGTTAAAATTGACATATATTCTGCACATAATAAATTGACACTTATTAACCAAGAAGAATCCACAGCTGCATTTGGAGCTAAAGAGGTGGAGCCAATAGACCAAAACTGTTGTATACTACATAGATGTGTTGCGGTAAGATATATTCTAACGATATTGAGCACGTACGTTTTGTATGAATAAGGTTAACCAAGGATGGATTTTAGAGCCTAGGATAAAATCTATTATATTTACAATTACTCTATCTTGTCGTTTGATCGATTTTAACCAAAACTGACATGTAAGTTTAAATTATAAATGTTAACAGAGAATGGAGTTTTGGCACCCTTTGAGATAAAGGGATAGAGCTCCAAGATCATTAACTGGTATGATAAGTTTGTAAAATCATTCATAACCATGAATTGTAATTTTTCTAAAGAGAGCCGAGCAGATCTCTAAAACTCTGCCAGGTGCCAGTGCTTGATAGAGGTTGACGCCTAGAGAGGGTCCGGTTCTTGTGAAAAGCTGATGCTTGTTAGAGGTCGAGGATTGCCAGAGGCTACCAGATTCCGGAAGATCCTCTTGGCCAAAGCCTGACAGAAGCCAGAAACTACCAAGATACGGGTCCGCCAAAGATCGGGTGCTTCTAAATCCAGGAATTTGGCTGGGGCCGCTATGTTCCAGAAGGTAAGCTCCCAGAGACTGAGAGTTCCCGGAGAACAGGGCCTGCTAAAAGATTGTGTGTGCCTGCTAGAGTACATGACCTTCCAGAGGTCAGGAACTCCTAGACGCTGATAGCTCTCGGAGCCTCAGAAGTCCCAATATTTGGGATGAGACAGAGGCCAGAAGCTCTCGCAACAAGGGATCTTCTAGAGTCCTTTAGAGTTAGTTTAATTTACATTCTTGTAACATGTACGGAACCAGGTGGTATGTGTTGTTAGTTAAAGTACCATGCTTACGGACTAGTAGGGAAAAGTTGAAAATGAGAGAGTCGAAGAAATCACTTCACTGCGAAAGTCATTGTATAAGTTTTTGCACCCCATTAGAGAACAAACGAGTATCTAGTAGTATATCATATATTTGAGGAAATATATGTCTAATGCTAAAAAACACCAAGAAAATTAATTATAAGATATTTAAATGGTTTCCATACGGTAATATTTAAACGGATTTTATAAAGGAAAAGTGAAGTAGAGAAGGGGAGAAAGAATAATTATCAGCCACTGTGACTGACGGATTAAAATAATATGGCAAAAATAAAATACTCAAGTAAAGGAGATATAAAGAACTTTTATATTCGGATGTGCGTAATTGGCTTCTGCCTCTGCCCGATGATCCTAAAATACAAGTATTAAAACATGGAAATGGTGCTTTTCACAATAAAGATAGTTCCTTCACATCAGTTCAAACTCAGCACAACATTATAAAGACAAATTGATTTAAGAAATATCTTGGTGAAATTATTTTTGAGAAATAAAAGCGATTATTCTAGAAACTCATCTTCATAGTAGCTTGGGTGAATTCGTTGATACTCTAGAGTTAAACTCAAGGAGACAGATATGGTGGGAAAGGTCAACGGTAGTGATAGAATAAAAAGGGTTTATATGGAAAGATGCCAATCACCGACATCGTTCTCACTTTAGGTCAGGCACGCTGAGCATTACCTGTGGTCGCATACTCCGTCGAGGCCTTCACGTGGTCGACTCGATGTCCAGAGGTTGATGGCCTGTTATAGTTAACGCTAACGTTGATGAACCACTTCACAACAACAGTCACTGGATATGGGGGAGGGGACAAGTGGTTACAAGGGAACCCACACTTGTCCAACTAAAATCCACAAATATTACGAGTTTGACATGGGGTAAATCGAGACAACGCCTCACATTTTTCTATGGATACAGCTCCCAAGTTCAGATTATGAACGATTCCGACTCACTGCTACTAAATCCGAGATAGCGACAGCGACCCATGACCTAGGTCATACCACATATGTCATATAGATACAACTCCACCCACTCAATGCCCGAATAGCGTCCATCAGACGTTATGCCGACCGATCTGAACGTCGCGTGATGTCAATCGGCCACTGGGAAACGATTTCATGGTTTAACGTCTGGGTCCAGAGTTCACCTTATTGAATACAAACGCCAAATTATTATTCTAAGTATTGAAATTGAACCTTACTCTAATACAATATAATTTTTTATATTATTCACCGGCCGCTTGAACTCACGTAGGAGTTTTAAAAAACACTGGGCTGGAAGCGAAAAGAGGGTAGGGGTGTTCTGCTATATTATTTCAGGGACTTTCCCAAACGCCACCTTGGTTATTGCATAACGGGGTTTAAAATGAAAGTATTTTTAGCTGCAAAGTTTTCAACTTCAGAATGGTTAAAGGAGAGGAGGGTCTTGTGGAGGGAATTGAGCGTTACCATGAAGTTAGTACCACAGTCACTGTCAAGTCAGTGTAGAGGCCGCGTCTAGAAACGCACCGGGAAAGTTTAATGTATTATGAATATTCTCTGTGTCAATCTAAGAAGATGGAATCTAATCAATGAATTTAACAAAATTTAATTGTTTAAAACAAAATTAAGTCATAATAAAATAGTCTTTTAGTTACATTATGTGCACATACATACTGTATATTAGTACAAAAGTATTATTAAAACCAAAACTAATTCCACTTATAATACTAAAAATATACTAAATGGTAAGAAATCTCTATACATTCTGCAACTTCAGTCGTGATTAAATGTGAACAAGGAAAAAAATCTAACATTAATTGAACTTCACTCTAAATTATACACTTGTACGGAGAAATTATATTCGAAACCAATAAATAATGAGAACAATACTACTACTCTTCGACTCTTGAGAAATAATGATACTGAATACAGCATACAACATTATGCTATGGACAAGTAAACGACAAGTGTTAAATATTAATTGTTACATAATAATTAATAATAAGGATAATATTTACACTATATAGGCCTTGCGCATAAATCATATAAACTGATTTTTGTGAGATTGACATGAAGTTAATCATTGCATTAAGATCTTGTTGTTATTTTACTTTTAACTGTTAGTCCGTTAAATACTTATAATTATACAATCAAAGGGGAACAGTCAGTTTGAGATTCATAAATAAATAAAATGGTTTAACAAAACTTTAGTGAACTGTGGTTAATTATAATAATGAAGAATACATAACTCATTAAATTATGATTAAGTAATAATACAAGCGTCAAATTTGCATAAATTTAACTAATTAACTTCGGTTAAAACATACAAGCTGAACTATAAGTATTTATTCTAAATTTGGTTACTCACTGCATGTTTTCTGATGCTGCTTTATTAGCATTAGTGTTGGCAGATTTAATACTTTGACAGAGATAGAGGATTTTTACGTTGATAAGCTATAAAATAGCAATGCGTTTTGATCAAATAAATCTTTTATAATCTAAATAATAAAATTATTTTATTCTGTGGTCTATAATGTAAAGAAATATTGTGTAGCCTATAAATATATTTTCAGCAGCCAATGCATAATAATATTTAAATATTTAAAATTTTTGCGATTACTTGTCAAAGCGGTCTAGGTCCTTGAGCGCACTCGGATATAATACTCGCCCTCAGCAGGTTTGATCAGCACTTCGTTGTTGAAGAAGCCAGCGTAGTGGATCCTCCCGCTGCATCCTCCGGGCGCGTCCTAGCAGAGTCTTGTTGTGGGGCGTTAGCTGTTCATTATTAAACACATGGCTCTCTGGAAGCGATGCTGAGATCTGCGTAGACTTGAGTCCTCGCTTGCTCTTTGACGCCGCCAACCACGCTTCCCTCATCCTCAGGTAGACAAACTGAACTAATATTGGTGCATAGGCATGTTTTTTTTTTAGAAAAGCCAAAGTCGGTGCTTCTGATATGTCTGTTACTGTGGTGCAAGCTATTTTCTCAAATGCAGTGTAAATGTCTTCTCCCTCGGTAGTTGGTAACCCGATGATTTCTATATTTGCACATCGAGAGTGCTGGTCAGAGTCATTGAGACGCTGCTGCAGATCCTGGACCTCATCCTGTCATTTGCCACTGTCCTCCTCCAGCTTGGCACAACGACGCTGAAGTTCGATGTGGTTTTCTTCCATCGCCTCACACCTTACGTTTAACCTTTGAAACTCCTCGCGCAACGAGTCAAGCGATCCTCTCACCTGACCTACATTAGTATTTATTTTAGTGTCCATAGAGCGAATAGCGTCCAATATATTTTTCGTCCCGTCTGCGACGTCATCATTACTTTTATTAGATACCGTTAAAGCGGATTCTCCCTTATACAATTCACACTTCCAGTTCTTAACTCTCTGCTTGGTTAAGTTCTGAGAGGAACCTAGGTTGGTACAGAAAGAGTGGAAGAGCAATGCACAATCGACGCACTTAATTACAATGTCACTAGCTATAATGTTAACAGCGCACTTTCCGCACTTTTCTTACATGACAATTAAATTAAATAAATTGATAAATAAAGAAATTAAAATATAATTTAACCTGTATCTATAGATACGGTTAGCACAGCATTTAGGACTTGTGGGCAGGATACGACCGGCACTAGAGATAACGCTGACGATCCGTTCTGCTCGGCGGACTGATAACAACATGATAGTAGCTGTAGCCACTTATGTCCGGTCCCGGTCCACCAGGAGGGATGCGTCACCAGATAAGAAAGGCGAAAGATAAGCACAGTCAGCACTAGCGATGCAACACCAACACTGGGCTAGTATAAGTTCCTGTGTTTGCGCTAAACGGTTTACCACATAAGTTTTGAGCCGGAAGGGGTGAGTTTATAACCAAAAAGGGTAACAGTAGAGTCACACCACAGAGACAAAGTGTTAATGGTAAAATGTTTACCTAATTTTTTAGCTCAGATGCTAACCAGCTGAGTTAAGAGATGTGCAGTACACAGTACCAGTCTTGGGAGTGTAACACGCTTAAAAGGGCCAACACGAGTTTTTGATACAATTTGGTTTACGCGTACTTCACTTTCACTTTTGTGCACCGCAATTATTTTATGGCCGCTTAACCACTTTACTCTTATTAGGGATCTCTATTGAGAAGTCTATGTTGTAAGACAACGAGTCATTTTGAGAGGACCAATGGGGGTTATCTGATTGCTTTAAAAAGACAGGAAGCTCTTGTAGACGCTTCGGAGAGTTGGAATCCCATTTCCTAAGTTCGAAGCCTCCTAGCTTCAGATTGAGTGAGTTGGTCTTAAGGTACATCTTCGGCACCGTTGGCATCAGTGATGACGTCAAGCGCATAACTTTGATGGGTGATGATTTCAGCTGCACAAGAGATCGTGTAGCCTACCTTCATCTTAGGCTAATAGCCTCAAAGTTTTGATTGCAAGATAGGAAGAGCTGTTCATGCCATATGTAGTAAGCTAATAGACAAAAAGATATTGAAAGGGATCAGAACGCCAAAGAATGAACTGAAAGCGTTGATTATGAGGGTGTACGTTAATGGTACGGAACTTGTGTCTTATATCACATGACAAGGCACATTTATCTCTATATCATATAGAGACGGAAGTGGATAAGAATATCACAGATTTTATTTTGAAGTTTTGGTCCAGCCATTAGGACATCATTGAGAACTGGCCTGAACTGGCCTCAACCATAAAAAGACGTGTCTATAGTTTCGACAAAAATATATAGTACTGGCATCAAAATCTGTTTAATGCAGTTTTAAAACCAATTATAACTTGTACCTTGAGTTTTAAGCCTTTGGCAACTGAAGTCAATCTAACTTGAATGTTGTTAGAAGCTACAACAGAAGAAGAACTACTTAAACATCATGGTTAAAATTAACTGTAAGTGTATAATTTATAATGCATTAATTTTATGTTTATTGCAAACATTTTTGTAATCTATATCCTGAAGGAAACTAAAATTTAATTTAAGAGTATGAGTGATAAAAAAGCTATAAAATTTTACGCCAGCAAATTATTTTGAAATTTCTACCAAGATTGTCAAAAACTTATATATATATATATATATATATATATATATATATATATATATTTGCATTAATGAAAAATAGTACAACTATCTTAATACTGAAAAGGTATTAAAACAAAGCTTGCTCATAAAATTAATTCAATGATTTAGCAATTTTATAATGCACTTTCATCTCTTAGAGGACAATGCTCGGTAGATCCTTACGATTCGGGGTGAAGAGAGCAAAAAAGAACACGTTCATTGTAGGGTGCGAAAGGAACTTGGACCTGGAACTTCCATCGTCAATTTTATGTACTCGTAAAATTTGTTTAAAATTATTTCAGTGTTTAGCTTAGACATCTTTACTTACGTGGACTACGGCACTCATTACTCTGGAAACTACCAAAATCCATATCTACCAATGACACTATTACCATTGTTAAAAAATAAAGCGTATCATAAATATCCCAGGCTATGATAACCTCAATGATTTCTGTCATAAAAAAGAAGAAAAATGTTTACAACGAGTGACATTACTGAATTTTAATTAGTTTGAATCGACAATATTGTACAGTTCACTCATATGATTACCAAAACTGAATCATAACTATATTTTATGTGATTTACAAATATGGATCGATTATCTGTTTTATGATTTAATTTCATAACTTTTCTATACTTAGGAATTAGAAGTTATAATTGTCGAACTAAATGGGTATTGAGACAATAATTATGAAGTAGGCTGGAATGATCTGCGCTAGGGCTTGGTACTGTTTCCCGTCTTGCTGTATTCACATTATTCCTCGACCTTTAAGAAACATAATTATAATTTTTTTAAATAACTAAGAAGTGGCCCGGTTATTAATATGCCAAATATTAATATTTGGTGTAATATGCTTTACAAATCCAATCGATAATACTTTCATAAATTTACCTTCCTTAATTCCCCAATCCATTACACAGACGAATATAGAGAGGACGATTTCGACGTTACAGAAGTGTACCATTGCAAGATAATGGTTACAGTGATACCTTTGATATTGTAGCTGGACGTGAGAACAAGCGTCTGATCAGAGGACGGAGGTGAAATCTAAGCCTTACTGATAACAAACCACACAGCAATAGCTGTTGTAGTATCAAATATACACAGGTGTCTGAAACAGTAGACATATTCTATGTTTAAAGTCTGGTATTAAAATGGATATCTTCAAAAACGAAATAGAATTTCGGACTTTGCATCGATAAGTGTTGCAAAAATTGAACACTGCGTTTCGAGCATTGGGATCTAATCTCTTGTTCAGATGTAATAAAATGTTGTTAACTATGTTATTGGCTGAGCGTTAGCGAATGGTATCAATCGAGGGTCTGGAAAAATGTAATTTCTGCCTGTCTATGTGTCTGTCAGCAAGATATCTGGAAAACGAAATGCCCTATAGACTTGAAATTGTGCACGTAGCTTCAGTTCTATTTGAGGAACACTGATGTCGATTATGGCGCATTGAATGTGGCTGAGCGTTAGTGAATAGTTTTACATTGGTATTAAGGTTAACAATGATGGCAACGAAAAAGTGCAGGATAAATAAATGTGAAAACAAACTCAGTACTGGCATAAGAGAGTTTGACATGTGACATATTATCGAACTATCCTAACACCTTTTGGTAACTGTGTGTAAACTTTTATTGATATAGTAAAAAAATAAATAAAAAACAACAACAGTGGAACATAATTTTATGGGGATTTTGTGGTAGACTTGTATTATTAAACACAATTTAATGAAAAATATATAAATTTAACATGTGACAAAATATCTAGAGAAAGATTTCAACTGTAGCTTTGATATTTTGCATGAAAATGTATTTCTATCTATAAAAGAATGATTTCTATGATGGTGCATGTCCAACCGTGGAATTTGGATAAGCAGCGTTGAAATGTATTATTCAGTAGGGAGACACAATGTCTCTGTTGTTTGCCAGAGAACGTAAGAAGTTCTTTTCTGTATGTTTGTCTGTCGCTCTATTTGTCAATAATGATATATAATCACCTATTAGCTTGAAAATTTGCATTGAACATGAGTGAAGCCTATTATGCGACACGTTATGGCGTTTTCCTACATTACTATCTTAAATCAAACAGGCTTTATTTTGGGGCTGTAAAGTTAAATTTTCAGCACTGATACCATCCTAAAATACGGTTTTATCGATTTTTTATCATATAAGCGTAAATTAAACAGTATAGTGTATACAATTTTGTTACGTCATTAAGTTACAAGTACAACAATAATGAATTCTATTAGTTTAGTACTAAACTACGCAGCTATTTACTACACACTCATATCGAGCGGTCGCTCTGTAATCAACAAATATATTATTATTAATAACAAAGATTCTTCAACCTGATTTTGTAGAATCTCATTTTCTTAGTTTAGTTAACACTTATAGTTTTAGATTGTACCTTGTCCATTACTGCGTCGGTTACGGTTGTTTATAGATTTCAGACAGAATAAATAAATACAAGAACTTATAAAATACAAATGAATATTATAATGTTAATAAATCAAACGTCCCTAGAAAGTTGACAGTTGGATGCAACCGCACTAAAGTTGAGACCCCGCGGAAGTTTAGGCCAACTTCTCCCTGCGCACACAACCCGGAGGAAAACTTGTTTAGCAGCTTAACACAGACAAAAATTCCTTTCGCTTTTAGTTTTTTAAAGTCTTTATCAAAAGCACTTTTGTACAGTATGTTTCATTATCATGAATTATCCTTTAATGATACAATCCATGCAGGATTATTAAAAATTCCTAGTTGGCACTATGTGTATTTGATTTACTTATTTTTTTATAAAGTAAATTGTTTAGCTTTCCGTAGACTTTATAAACCCTTAAATACGGCACATTTTTATAGTGGTGGAGTCGGAGAGAAAGGAACATGGTACTCTGACAATATAAAGGGTCCGCCTCTTCAAAACTTCACTTCAAGGTATAAGCGGTTGGCTATGATACTAAGATCACCGACCTACTAAACCCTAACCTCATACTTTAGCCTACCAAACTGTTACCCCTGTGGAGCTTTAATTCATCAATTGTGTATTTCATAGGTTACAGCTCTTCTGGAGTTTTTTTATCATTGCGTTTCCTTCATCTTATAGTTGATATGTAACGGTTGTCCTAAGAAACATTTAGATATTGGCCATATTTAAATATTGGTTTTTAATCAAAATGTTAAATAGAATAATAGATAAATAATAGAAAAATATATTATATTCTAAAATCATTTCGCTGCCTATCCCTAAAACTTGCTAAATGATTTAATTTCTTCAAACACATACATTAAATTCACGCAGGATCTGGAATATTTATCCATATTTCATCGGTTGAATTATATTTATATTATTACTATGCATCTCTTATTTTCATGATACACGTTTTATCTCTTTTTTCTCTGTCTATACATGCTGTAAGACTTATGGTACCTCTATTTTTTCTAATAATTTATTGTCTTATAATGCATATCTGCAGTGAAATCATATGGACACTTCCCAAAGGAAAGAAAAGAAAAAAGGAAGGAAGGAAAAGAAAGGAAGGAAAGGTCTGTACTGCACCTCTCCAGTGTTAGTCCACGCCGCCCTCCTTCGTGCTCGTAAATTTCAGATTGTAACCATAATTGATGAGGAAATGACCAAATTAAACCTGACATCACTCATGTTCATCAAATGAGGGATATAAACGAAAGAGGATAATACAGATATATAATATATTAATTATTGATATAAGATAAATTTAAAATCAGATTTGGGTCACAGATTAACTTTCAAAATAAATTATTGTATGCGCAATCTAAGTACCGCCCTTTCGACATTGGTTCAACCCACCACTTTATCTCTTTAACCTGCATTAAAGCTGCTATGCCATCCTCATGACGTTGCTTGCATTTCCTGAAGGAATGAAATGTGTTAACTCCTAAGACGTAAAACATGGTCCGAAGTAATCACATTGGTTATTAGCTGATCTTCTCTGGGTTCTAACCTAAGTATGAGTTCTACACCATTCAAAGTGAATCTCACGTGACTCGTGTTTCTTACACGGTGAGCGTCACACGCGTCTTAATGAAGCTTCAGTTATTTCAAATTCGTAGTTCGAGATCAGGAGAATTTACTCACTCGAAGCACTACATGCAGTTTCTAGTAACTGAGTAGTTAGTATTGAACACTGTCACTCCAGAGATCCGGGTTCGAATCCCAATTTGGGTGCTGCATTTTTGTACGCTAATAAATAATTATTTGAACCTAGATGAAATAATGTGATAAGCGGTCCCAGGCTGGAGTTTATGATTCTTCACATAAAAATACTACTGGACTGAAAATAAGCACAGCCCTATATACAAAATTGTAACTTAAGTAACTCTATTCAAACTATTTAAAGAGCAACTGGTTCTAAAAAAAAATAGATAAAAAATATTAATAGGTAGCGTTAAAAGGTGAAAAGAGTACCCGCTCGTTGAATAATTGAATTGTTTATTGGGAAATTGGTTAGGGCGGGTAAAGTATAAAATCAATTTTTAAAATAAAAGAACTGATGACAACAAATAAAAGGTGAAAATTCTTTTTAAAGGACGACAAAAAGTGGAAGTGACAGCTGGATAATTTATGAGTACAGAAACAAAGAGAACCGAGTGCGACTCGTTATGCGAAACTGACAGAGTCAAGGCAGTCGTGTTCAGCTGCACCTTGATTGACTCAGCACTGCTGTCAAGCTGGCGAGTAAATAAGAAAGGAAACGGTAAATAAATTGTTTAGTCTGAAAAGCAAACTCGAGTAAAATATGACGAAAAACAAATTATCATGAAAGTTATTCTCGTAATTGGTTTACTTTGCCTCTAGATGTAGAATTCCAGTTTTAAAATTATATCAAGTGCTTTAGAGTTGCCTTTAAAAGGAGGAGTGTCGTATGATACGTCTAAAGTTATGGACGAACATTGTCTCAGCAAGTGTATTTATTCGTGTACGATCTTTGGATATCAAATATAGATAATGTTCATTAATTAAAATGTATGACCTATTTAGTTAGTATACGGACATATTTAAACCCTCTTAAGTGATATCATACTTCCTGTTATAAAGTATGGCAACTGTCGTGTTCAGTATTTCCTGCAATGTTATTGTTCACTTCTCAAAGTTCTATGCATTCGCTAACTTAAACCTTTCGGAAACATTTTAAACCCTCTAAGAACAATGGTGGTAAATGGCTTGAGAATGTTCTAAAACACTTGTCGTTTTGATCTACGCATCCAATGTTCATACTAAGATGAAAACTACAACTCCTTTTCCAAACTACAAAGGCCATCATCTTAAAACATTAGGAGGAATCAAAATAAATATTCTTTTCGTTGCCGACAACGGAAAGTTTGGACTGGAAACAGTCAAAAGCGGCAGACTCGAAATTCTTTAACTGTTATTTGAGTAACGAGATATAACGGACAACAGGGTCGTAGTGGGGACATTATTATTTAATTGCGGAAAACATATCGACAACAGTATTTGTTTGTAAAGTAAGTTTTATAAAGCTCTAGTATAATTTATTGTGAATTGTGTTTCTGACGCCAATGTCCAGTTTGCGTGTTACCACGAAGAAAATTTCTCAAAAGTTGTATATTTATAATCATTGTAAATTACTCCAGTCTTTTGTATGTTTTGTTCCACACTTCATTTTGCTTTGTTTCGCGATCAGTAAAATATATATACATAAACAAATCTAAAAAGCCTACTTCTTCTATGAAAGGACAACCTAAGATCCTAAGATGAATCTATAAATTTATAGTCAAAGTTAGAAGGTAACTTGGGTTTTTATATCTAATACTTAATATTTGTTAAAAATTACAGTTAAAAGAATATTTTCACAAAAACTTGATATTTTCTTATCTAAATCATTTCTAATTATGTGCTCATCAGAAGTTTCAGAAAATATTTAAATAAGAAGTATAGTTACTATTAAGCTTACTCTATACTTTCACACTATAAATGTAAGTAATTGAAAATAGTAATAGTGGTTAAGTTAATTAAGCATATGGTTGTGCTGTCATAAAACAATGCGTACACAGAACAGTTGATTACATTTAATAGGCTCTTTCAATTAATATTTCGCAATAGGATGTGATTTCTCGCTGCTTTACAGACCAGTGGGGTGTCTCTCGGACGGATTTTCGAAATAAAAAAGGCCAATATCTTTTCCAAAGACCGTAATAATTCCTATGTAAAATTTCAGTATAATCGGTTGAATAGTTTACACGTGAAACCAAAACAACCGAAGGCATTTTTGTATTTATAATATTATTAGGATAGGTTTTTATTAAAATAATGTTCAGTAAGCAAATACCGCAGGAAAGCGTTGCGCAATGGATAGACGAACGACCTTTTCGCAGTGGTCTGTTGGCAACAGTTGCTGAAATAACACGTTGCCGTAATCTGTTATCGGTCGGCAGAATAACGTCGCGTCGCGTTGCCGCTAAACAACGACAATTTCCATCTCTAGTGTCTAGAATGATAAATTGGCAACTAATTCAGTGTCAACCACAGAATAGGTTGGTCAGAGTCAGACAGGAAGCGGAAGCAGTTCCGGCGACCTAAAGTTTCAGCTACCCTACAATAGTCAGCTGTACTGTTGGTTGTTGTGTCTGACTGATTGCCCTTGTCCTCAGAGTAGTTGCTAGCTTTGTGCTTTGTGCTCATTATGTATTTCATGAACTATCTCTTGCTCGAAAATGTAAATTATCTAAACAACTAAATTCTTGTAGAAAAGAAATTCATTCTTCAAAACCACAGTTTATTGTCGTTGACTGGTAATAATTGTGTAACGTTAAATAATTAGTTTTATTAAATAAGTTGCTCTCACTAGCAATATAATTACAATAATTAGATTTATCTGGTTACACGAACTTGACGAACCCAACGTAGAGTTGATCTAGGAAGATGTCACAGAGTTTGTGTGTAACTTGAGTTCCGTGATGGATATCGACCATGACCTTGAAAGCATCAGCTGTTGTAATATTGGGGCCACTAGCACAGAACTGTATTGCTTATCAAAGTTCTCAACCAGAACAATCTACTTGTATACCACATCACATTTGATAATTTGATTATAGCCCTCAATTATAAATAACTATTTCTTACAGACTTCAATCCCAATCTCAGATACCATAAATACTCGTAAAACTAGTAGCTTAATTTGTTTCATTGTAGAAATTCAAAGCATCACAGATTTCCTTTGAACTATTGAAATCCTCTAGGAGGGTTCACTTCCAAATGTATTATACAGAAATTGCAATGAGTGCAGTGAAACCGGTATTGCCGCAATAGCCCAGATAGGCAACTCAAAGTATAATAGCAGCATAACACCAAAACCCACGAACGATATATTGAGGTAAATGGATAAATTTATCGGTAGGCCTTGCTACTGTGAAGGATGATTGTTGGAGGTCGGGATTCCTTAGCGTTTCAGCAAGACTACACGTGGAGTAAATACGCTGACCGAAGCAGAAATCCTTCCCTTCTTCTAAGGTGGCAGGAGTGAGAAAGTAACTTCTCCATGGAATGGCGGCAGTAGGATGCTCCATGTCTCAGTAAAAATTTATATTTTAATAAAGACTTAAATCCACCAAAACTTGCACGAAATTTATTACACTATTCAAAGCATTCATTTCAAAACATCAACTAGACAGGTATGTGGATAATCAGATATATCTGATTTATTATATATGCATGTATTGAGCTGTTAATAACGAAGATAAAAGTAAAAAAATACAATAATGAACGAAATACATTAAACCCCTCTTTTTACTAAGACGGTTTTAGGAGAAGTATTTGAGTAAAATTTGTAGTAAAGTCGATTTGAAATATGGCTGGTGTAGTTAAAATACACATGCACACACAAGTGCATATTAAAAAAAAAATTATTTGAAATCGAGAGCATAGGCTAGTACTTGAACGGGTTCACCTTATCATTGTTCTAATTCACCAAAAGGGTTAGCGCAATCGCTAATTTTCTCGTTAAATTAATTTATTGTCATGTAAATAACTTAGCAAGGATCATAATCGTTTTATCCGTCGGTTTTATGGTTTAGAGGTAATACACCACTTTGATACATTTGAGCGTTACCAGCAGCAGTTTCCATTCACAAATGAAAAGAAATTTATTAATTGACGTTTTGGCTAAAGATGGTAACAAAATGTCATTCGATGGTTGAAAACATTGATATAAAACCAACATTTTCAGTTTTTTAACATTGATTACTTTTCATCATTTATATTTCCCAATAATGAATGACTTTTCCCTTTGTTTTGTTTATTGATATTATCACACAGGCATGAGACACATATCTCCACTGCATAGGCCTCTCACTAGTATAAAGCATTCTTTGTTCTTTTTTTATCTTTCTATTTTTGACATAAATTTTACATTATTTATTATTATTTTACATTATTGCATAACGTCTATATTGAAATACCAAGAAAATTTACAGCATAAAAAGGGGAATATATAAGGAAAACTGTAAAAAATCACATTGCTAGCAAAAAACCTAAAGTGGTAAAAAATATAAGGAATTACTATTATGTATTTTATTCTGGTATTTATCAATTGAAGTTGTATAAGCATATTTTATGGTTGAATATTGTGATTAAAGTTTATATTAGTACAAGCTTATATTTATATTATTAGCTTACCCAAATAAAAATCTTCTCCGCCATGTAAAACTACCAAAATGGACAAAAGTTTATTTGATACGATTACTTAAAAATCAGATATGTAAACTTTGCACAGTAAACTGAACTTGTTAGTAAAAAACTATGAAGCGATCAGAATAAAAGGAGAGAGTTTCGTTTAATGTTGACACGAGAAAATCAAAGGAGTTTCCTGACATAAACATATGAAATCAATGCCACACGTCACAGCTGTCAAGATACTAATCGTTAAAGTTTCAACTCCCCGATTTTGTCCAAAAGTAACATATTTTATAGCATCTAACTACGCGGATAAAAATCCATCATTGGTTAAATCCAAATGTCCTAAATTGCCCAATAGCTTATTGCTCTTTATTGTTTGGTATTCTGGCTCAAATACTTGTCTGAAAAAGATATGCTTAAATTGTATGATGTAGAAAACAAATACAATAAATTAATTTGTCACTTCTTTATCTCATGTCTAATGCTTGCCTGACGTACTGTTTTCTCTTTTTAGTATTGGAATTTTAAAAATATTCGAAAAAGAACACTAAAAGTGTTTTTAAAGATGAATTTTGAGAAGAATAAACGTGAAGTCCATGTGGAACCGTAATACTATGTGGTATTGTCAAACTATGCAACTATCATAGGTTTATTGGTTTTAATAAAGTTTCTTATCCAAAAACACTATAAACTGATTAATATCATAATAATGATGAAAATACAACTGCCTGGGGTAAAATTATTGGACATGCGTCACAGTTCTCATCTCGACTTCGGAATGGTCGGAGAGAGATAGAAGATGGGATGACATTTTTAATCCCGCTCGGTGATTAAAAACGTCTTATTCGCGTTGCTTTTCTTGTGCAGGAACGTATCTACGTATAATTATCTGGATTTCTTTCAACTTGCCGAATATTTATTATTTAGATAGAATTGTTAGAGTTATTGATAGAGTTGATTAGTAGGCAGACATACTGATACGAATCCTAATATTAGCTTTGAACCACCCGTCTCCCCAGTATTAAACGATCGCTATACTACTATGTAATAGTATTATAAAATACAAGTTAATAGCTAAAACAAAGTCTCAATATCCATTGGTGTCAGTATTATACTGTAAGATCTGATCGTCCTGACACAATCCAATTAAATATCCAAAACACAAACATTCTTTAGACAATTAGCTAAAAATATTTGTTATGCAATTTTAATTCTTTGTATAATTTTTAGGTATTGAAACAGGCTACGTTATGCCAACATTTCCAAAGATCTAATTTACAAAACGCATTATGCAAACTTTCAATGCAAGTATTTAAGTATTGGTAGGCAGTTTAATTCTTTACATGATAAAACTTAATATCATTAATTTATATTTGTTTTGTCTGTGAATTTAAAAAAAAGTAACAATGAAAAAAACAATTACAGATCTCACAAAATACAAACACAAAAATGAATGAAAGCTAACATTTTCAACTATTCTGATTTTATTTATCAAATTTATAGTATTTTTTAATCAAATTGAACGTATTTCATTGATCTGTTAAGAAATGTAGTATAAATTGTTTAGACACGATCCCAAAGCATGGTGAAGCCTCGAGTTTTTAACACATATACATCGTCATCATGATGTCGAAATGATACATGTAGTTTGCCGACTTGTGTTGTTTGAACGTCTTTGTCGCTGACTTTTTTATCTCTTCAGTAGAATGTGGACCCAAGAATCGAGTCTGTGGCAAAGTCAGATTTCAGACGCTGCACTAAGTGAAAGGCGAAATGGAGCTTAATTCCAGATTCAAATGTAATCAACTCTTTCTGCCATAGCTATGTTATGGTATACATTTTGTGTCATATGTATACATTCTTTCGCATATTTATATTTTTTATAACCTTTCCGGGAACCGATCCCGTGACTTTTAAAACGAATTAGCATATATTAGAGATTAATATCTGTGTAAATGAGAACATACGATAAATTGCAATAACACAAAACTAATCGAGTATTTTAAAATTTTTAGTTAACGCGTTTTTATGTTAAGTTTTTACATTGTAATATAAACATGCCAATTATGAGTTGAAACAAGTTGTAATTTTAACTTATATATATATATATAAGTTAAAATATATATATATATATATGTGTGTGTGTGTGTGTGTGTGTGTGTGTGTGTGTGTGTGTGTGTGTGTGTGTGTGTGTGTGTGTGTGTGTGTTTTGGCATGACATCATTATTTTAAGACAACTTTATGAGACTGTCGTAGCTCTAAAATAAATTCATTCCATTACAACTTTGAACAGTTTTTTTTCATAGAATATATTTGGTTATGCCATCATTAGCTGAAGTAACAATTTATACAGAGTTGTGGCTGCGACATGTGTAACGTTAATAAAGGTGGTAGGTCGCATGTTGCCCCCCCCCCCCGACAGCGACAGTGGGTGGAGTTACACCAGCGTTGTTACAGCTGTTACACCCGTCGCGTCGTGACTCCACGGCTGCCAACTGTGTGGACAGCGGAACAAAATACTTGTGAAGAATATTAATTTGTGTCAGACTGAGGTCATGCCGAATATCTCAGTGCAGATTCACAATACACTGGCATTTTTCATATATTTCTATAACATTTTCTCTTGCGATTCGTCTAATGCCTATTCTTAACGAAATAATAAGTTATTTCCTCCTGTTTAAATCATAAAAAATAAAATACTTCCGTAGAAAAACCTATGTAAATTAAAACAATTATAACTTATAGAATCCATTCAGCGTAAAAACCTCTTTGGCGTCTCCTGAATGCAAAGTGAATTTCAAAGAAGTTAGATCAATATGTGCTGAATATTACTGAGTATTATTTACTCTACTCTTATAATTACTAAATTATGATTACTAAAGGCGATCGATGTTTCGTAGGTTTACAAACAAAACTCTCGCTTTTTTTCATTAGAAACAACAAAGGTCCGATGCATTGTTATACTGCAAAAAGATTTGAAAGGGATAAAATTCCGTTACTTTCATATTTTATAAAAAAAATAGCCTACCACAAAGTCGTAGTTTTTGCTATTATAACGTACATTCTATTATGTTCTGTATTATTTTTAGTGAAAATAAGTTCCACGAATAAGTTAACTTTTGAGGCCGCTTTGTTTTATACCCATGTGTGACTAATCGCCCGTGCGTGCGTTAAAAATTGTTGAATGTAACTTTATTTGCGATCGTTGTTTTTTTGAAGGGCTTATTGCATTCGTATATTAGAAAACATAATATAATTGACTGAGTGTTAGCAAATACTGTCTGTGCTTACTATATCTCGGAAAGGACAGACCTGTATATGTTGATTTTTAACTCCAGTTCACCGTTCTCTTAGTGCAGCGTCACAGACCGTCAGATTGCAGACGCTGCACTAAAAAGTAAATGAACTGGAGCGAAACTCAATATTCACGTTGAATCAACCTGTCCCATCACAGCAACGTTACGTAAAATTTAAAATTGTACCTGTAAACTTGATATTTTGATGAAGTTTCATTTCTATACGAGAAACATCAAGTTCGATGATGGAGCATGTCACGCTACTCAATTGGATTTGGTTGAGGGTTTGCGAATATTTTTACATTGATTTGTTGTATAACCGTGATGACAATGAATAAATCATCGAATACACAAATTTATAAATAGACTAAATGTTATCATACGACATTTTCAAGTTATATTTGGTGGATTGGTTGGTAGGCTTTTCGACCATTCTATCAGATCACTCGATACTCCGTTTTATCAGTGTGTTTGTTTATAGACTACATAGAGTTCGTTGATAGTGCATGCCTCTGCATGAAAGATGGCTGAGCTTCAGCAAAGACTTAAGCTCATATATCGAAAATGAATTGAGGCATAAAACTGAAATTTTGGAAAGGTTCAAGCAAAAGTCCTCTTTTGTCTGTCTGTCTGCCTCTGTGTGTGTTTGCCACTGTTAACTGTAAAAACGTTCGATACCGCTCAGCCAAATTTTCTAAAATAATATGAACCATATTGAACTCGATGTTTGCTTCTATAGAAATGAAGCTTATTACAAAAATTTAAAATATTCATATTAGATCGTTTTCGAGATATCGTGCGGACAAACATACAGAAGTGAAATATGTCCAGCCCCTCGAGTGACTATTGATTGAGCCAAGTGGTTCTGTTCATATGAAAACTGGACTATATATATTCATACTGGACTATTTCGTTCATCACAAACAGCAATCATATATAATGAATTCAGCACAGATTTTCGTATCATCGGGAACGTTTTATTCTTGAAGTTTAACTCTATTTCCTCCTCATTACAACCACAGGGTATAAACAAATCGATTTGAATAACCCTGAATGTTTTCCATTATCATAAACGACTGCAACAAATTCAAAATTGGGTTTATCGTTCGGTCATTTGGAAGGTCAATTGGAGTTATTAATTGACAGACGGACATAAAAACATTCGAGCGAGATTTTGCGCAAGGAATGCCAATAATCTTCTTAGTCAACACATTTATACCACAGTTCTGAGGTTTACATGGCTGGTGTAATGACTATCATCAAGGTCTCCCGGTTTACTGAATACCATTGTATTTTCTTTTGAATCGGAAAACTTTGATGAAAGTCGTATGAATACCACACAAGATAAACAGGTAGGTAGTGCCAGCACTGTACCTGACAGTTGCGGGACTTTTGACAGGCCAGATCACAGTATATGGGGCCTCAAAATAATGGTATCAGATTTGTGTTCACTAAGGAGACAGAAGAGTAACATTTTTAAGGTAAGCAGAAGAAGATTTATTGACTCAGATATCAGTGAAGGAAACGAAAGTGATAATCTTCAATACAAAAATGTAATATAAAATAAGTCAAAGTAGCATTTAAAACTTATCTACACTTTAATACAACAACGTTAAATGACATTGATGCACATGTATTCTGAAGCACTAACTGATGTTGAAGAACCTTGGTTTATTTAGTAGTATCAATCATTCACCAGCTAAGTTAGTAAGTTATTGTCGTTAGTAACTGGCACTGAAGATTGCGGAAAACCAGTATAGAACATTAGACAGACGCCCGACGTGTGCTAATTCAATTTCCACAGGTTACATCCAAGCAGGAGACACGTGTAAATATGCAACAGTCTCGAAACGTCAACGTTACCAATTATGTTCACTTTCAGAAACCAACAGACCGTCAATGATGACTCCTCTTGATTCTTTATTATGGCTCAGCGGTAAGTGTAAAAGCGCACCATCCTATTGACATTTAGGCTATCCTTTTTTTTATAGAGGTTTGAAAAAAGATCTTCCAAACGTCAACGTTACCAATTATGTTCACTAAACTCCACCGTCCATCTTCCGGCAGATATACGTGGGGGTAGTGTGGGATTCCTGCCAGACTGGCAGACCTACCCACTAAAAACAACAATCCTCTCCCCTCCCCCCGTAGATGGTACGGGGGGGACTGGATTGGAACCGCGTTAGCATTACATCAATCCAGTCCGTGCTGCGTCTTGCAACGCCTACTCCATGTTACTGGTCCCTTCTTGCAATTTTAGCTTTCAGGAGGCGCTGTGCGTAAGCTTCAACAGCTGACCAATTTTCTTCTTTTTTGATCATTTAGGCTATCCTATATTAACTATATCAGGAGACTGTGTTAACATATCTAAGATAATGATCCCTGTTTAAAGATACAATTCTGGGATGCAACTTTTTGGTGCAAAACCATTAGTATTCTGAGAATGGCGCAAGTGCTCGATGTAGTCGTTTGGGTTTAGCAATTTGAATATTCTGAAGTTTATGTGGATTAACAAAGTTTATATTTTCTATTTAGATCTACTTACTCTCGCAACAAGAAAATCTTGGCCGTTGAGGTGAATTCTACTCTACTGATTAATACATTCTGAACTCGGATTTTCGGTATTCCAAGACTACTAAGCCATATCATGTTATTTCATTGCATTATACACTTTATTTCGTTTTACAAATGCATTCACATCTCTTTTTATATTTAAGTACCATTTTAAACTAAGTGTTTATTATCTGGGAGGATTTTTCAGATCGGAGAAAATAAAAATCAACAAAATACTTTCTTGACTCCTGTCCCAGTCTTGACAAAGAATACATTGCTGGTTGTACCGTACAGCTTATATTAACCACTTTAAAGCAACCCCAAGAGTTATATTTCCAGGTTATCAGCTTATGTTACTCTGTAAACTTTTGCTCCGTCGTTATACGCATTGTACATTTCATTTAACTCAGTGTTGTATTATATTGTTTAAAATTAAATAATTTATTTCTTTATGCAGTTGAACACGATTACTGAAACTTCGTTCGATCGCCATACAATAACCTCATTAATTTTTTATTCTAATTTATTATAGTAGCATTATTCTCAAATATTTGTTATAAATTATTTTAATCTAATTACATTTCTCTCGCATCTTAACAATTATTTCTACCCCGTGCTATCTAATTTTAATGCTGTGCAACACTCATTTGGATATTCTATCAATAATTTAGTAATTTTATAAAATTTACCAATTTAAATTTGTACTTTATTATTTTATTGCTATCAAATTATTGCTTATCAAATATTACCAAATTCAAAACTGTTTCTCTAATATGCCATCAATGATAGGGATACAAGCAGCGCTTACATCGTCTTACATTTTTGGAACAATTAACTCTGAATGGTTTCCTTCCTGAAGATCATTTATCTGTTTACTTCCGGCCCAGTAGCAGAAGAAGAACGTGTTAGCTATTTTTTTTTTTAGTATTTCCCATTATTAATCCCCTTTTAACAATATATTTGAGTATTCAACTTAACTTTTTTCTTTTGAATATATTGCCACAGCTATTAAAGCTCTCTTTGAAACCTCAAGACGTCAGTGTGACAGAAGACATCTTGACAAGAAAGAATTTCCGAAGTTTTTCATCCCTATTATGGACTCAAGAATCCCAATTTCAAGACATGTTTAAATTAAAAGTTTCATCAAAGTTTTACTTAAATAAGAATTTTTTTAATTTAATTTTTATATCACAAGTAACTAAATTTATAATCCAATCATTTTTACTTCATAATACCTAAGTTAAAGACTTTTAAATTCAATCTTCAGGAACTATGCTCCGAATTCGTCAATAAATAATTTCCTTCCTTTAATTTGCAAAGACGATACTAAGTAGTGTTTTGTTCATCAAATAATTTATATCTTGGCTTTAATGCAATATATCTATATTTCTCGAATTTGAAGTCAAGTTTCCTCAGTTTGTAGGCTACAACGTGGGATTACAAAATACCGATTGTTGCGTAACACACCATTTTGCTGAAGTTGCGTGTAGGTACATGTTTAAATCTAATGCACATCTCATTCTAAAGTAGGCATATAGAAAGTAAATCTTACAACCCCGCGGTAGACAAAAGAGAAATTGGGCCAAACTCCTGCAGGCCCGTTTTACCGAATAGGCACAGTAGATACGTGCCTAGGGCGCTAGGCAATTGGCATTTTTGGGGGAGCGCAAAAAATGGAAAAACACATTGCCGTGGTTGTATCTGCGCGCATTATCATCAAACGGACTTTTTCTAGGCTGTTTTGAGCTGATAAGTGAATTTGATCTATTTCTCGCGAAACACATAGCAACACATGGTAACAAAGGCAAAGTTAGTGTATTAAAACCTTTCGTCTGACATTTGCAGTGAATTTATTGAGATTATGCGCAAAGAAGTACTGAATCAAATCTTAAATGAAATCAAGCAAGCTAAACAACAAACTGATAATAATAATCATCAGACTGATTGTCTCTCTTTAATCATAGACTTCACACCTAAGGTGTGGCACGCAGACCAATTGGCTGTAGTACTGCGGTGTGTTTCATTGTCCCATGCTTGCGCCAACGAACGCCTGATACAACTCTTACCAAGTGTACGCCACAAATCTGGAAGTTTGGAATAAGCAACCCTCAGTTTACTTGAGAAACTTGAGCTGGATGTCGATAACTGTCGTGGACAAACTTACGACAATGCATCAAATATGTCGGGCATATACTCAGGTCTTCAGGCAAGGAATAACAGCAAAAATGATCTTGCTGACTATGTACCATGTGCAGCTCATTCACTAGACCTTGCTGGGTGTTTTGATGTCGATAAGGTGTGTCCAGATAACACACAATATTTTTTACATTCGTACACCCTTGTACAGCCCTCTGTATGCTTTTTTCTCGGCATCCACTTACAGGCGGTACATCTTAAAAAGTCACATTGAAAAGAGTTACGAAGGATAATCAAAAAAAGATTAGAGAAAGCTAATGGTAAAACCTCTGAGTGACACAAGATGGTCTGCTAGGGTAGACGCTCTTCGAGCTTTAACTATTGATTCGACATGAATTTATAGATGCTCTTGAAGAACTAAATAAAGCCGTTACTCAGACACTATAAACACAATGCACAGCCGCTGAGTTTCTAAAAACTCTTGGAAATTTCCAAACCACATTATTAACTGTGATCTAGGACGAAATTCTCGAGACAGTTGATAAAACAAGTAACACGTTTGACTCTTCAAAATCTAGATTTAGACATATTTGGTTCTACAAAGGAACTTGAAACACTATCCTCGTTTATGAGGGAAAAGAGAGATTTATTTGATGATGTCATGTCCAAAGCATTGAAACTTGCAGAAAAAGAAGCTTTATATGATAAAGTAAGAAAAATAAAGCTATTGTCCGATGAAAAGAAGGACAGAAGCATGGAAGAAACATCTCCTCCAGAAAGATTTCGCACTGGGGTGTTTATTGCCATTGTTGACAACATAGCTTCGCAGCTCAACAAAAGAAGGGAGGTCAATAAAATCTCGACACAAGATTTAAGATCTTACAAAATCTAGAAGAGAAAAATTCCAACGAGGTGGCTTGTGAAGCTAAACTGTTAGGAGAAGTATACAAGAACGATATTGATGGACAAGACTTTGCCCAGGAATGTAACCGTATCAAACAATGCATGGTCTTGGAGAACCTTTCTAAGATCAAAGATATATACGCCTACATAAAATCAAACGGATTGGAGAACACGTTCCCCAATTTGGAGGTCGCTCTCAGGATATTTCTAACCTTACCTGTGACGAACTGCACAGCTGAACGCAGCTTTTCAGCTTTGAAAAGAGTGAAGCCAGAAATTAGATCATCAATGGTTGATGAAAAGATTAATGGCTTATTGTTGCTGTGCACCGAAAACGACATTACTTTAAAATTAGACTAACAAACATTATTGACGACTTTGCAATACGAAAAACAAGAAAAAAAGCTATTGCATGAATCTCTAGTCAGTCTAGTGGTAAGCCAACAAACCAAAAATAATCCAAAGAAAATGTGATTAAACGAATACTATAAATAATGTAAATACTTCAAATTTAAAGAAGGTAGAATGGGTTTAACAGGTATGTTACACACATTCCCACCAGAGGCCAGTAGAAACCTCACGGCTACCGGTTGCCAGTCCGGGACACAGCGGGTCCATAAGTGGTGGATAATGGGAAGGCTCTCGAAAAGAATCAGGATAATTTGTAAAGGAAAGTTAAGGGACATTAAGTCTAAAGTTCCTCCCGAACCAAAACTGGCATTTCAAACTAAATCTAAATGTACGGTTATAGGCGTTATGGTAGGGCTGAGGGGGGGGGGGCGTAGTCAGCTGGCAGGGGTATAAAAAAGGGCGCAACTCTTCGTTGTGCCTAGGGCGCTGGCAGGGTGTAAAACGGGCCTGACCTTCTGAGGGATTAGGCTTCGATGAAGCTCAGCCAAATCCCATGATGGAGACACACCTTCCTTGAACTAGTTTTTATCTAAGTAAAAATGAAGTTTCATGCATTGTTTAAAGTATATAGGACAGGTTCTTTCAAGATTTCGTGCGGGCAGACAGAGAAGAAGAAATAACGACTTTCCAGCCCCTAAGATTCGTTAGCGCTCAACCAATAAAAATCTGTAACCTTGCAACAACATGACGTGTGAATATATTGTGTACGCATCATTTTACATTGATAACTAGAAATTAATTTTTAACTAGTATTGTAATATGTTGTACTACTTTTGAACATTTTATGTTTGTCTACTATACACAAACCTGGATGTGGTGTGGTTATTATTTAACAATATAATATTTTACAAGATTATTCCTGCTATATGAAAATATGTCGAATATTCTAGTTAAGTTAAAGATCTATTCAATATTAAAAATTAATATACTTAAGAAATTACATAATTTTATTTCAACACTTTTATGATCAAAGCGTAATCTAAGGTTTTTAATTTCACTAATTATTTTGGCGTTGAATGTTTAAAACGTTTTGTTAAAAATTCAAAGTATAAACTTCATTAACGAAGACATATTGAATGTGAAGCCATGGGATTATAACAGCTTTATACCAAGAACGAGATTACTAAGAGGATTGTGCAAAGTGAATTGAGCCAATTATGGTAATATTTTAAATGCCTTTTAGTGAGCCATACTCCAAGGGAGAACTGAAAACACGGTAAATTCACTTTGAATTGCTGTTTCATCAAATCAATTGCAAATCGTAACAACTTTATTGCTTGGTGACGTTTACTTTTTCCAACCAAATGGTACACCGTTTAACGCATACAGTATATTGATATTAATTTTTTAAAGAACCAATTTTAGGTTTTTTCACTATATCATTGGTACTGTAATCATTACTCATAAACAATATTTACGGGCCTTCTAAAACTTTTTTCTGTATAAACACACTTATACAAGATTTAAAAACATCACTGTCTAAACTGATCTGTTGGAACAATATTCAATAAATCATAAAATACAAAAAATGAGGTCACATGAACTGAAATTATTCCGGCCATAAGCACAACTCCAGCAATTATAAAAATTTTGTTTAAGAAATACGGTCGTACAATAGAGAAGATCAGTAACTATTTTCATGAATAATGATTACATAATTAGCTTGTATTTACTTTTAATTTGATACTTTTGTATGTGTAGACCCTATTAAAAGCTATGTGGCTAATGCCTTTTGATTTCAATGAGAGTCTTCAGCAATCAATTATGTACTATGTTGTAATTAGTACTGTACTCAGACTGTTTTAAACCAAATTGTTAATGAATTTATGTGCAACTAGCTAAAATAAGCTTACTAATGACACAATAATTAGATGTTGCGGCTTTCCAGGCATATACAAATTGTTAATAAGTTTAATTACAATGTTAAACGTAGCTATGTTACAACGTACTTTAGCACAGTAATTCAGTAATGAAAATTATTTATTTTGTGTGTTTGAAAGGTGCTGTCTAATAAATTACAGTTGTTAATAAAACAGTTGTCTCTATTCCAAAGATACCAACAACAATAATCCTGTCCCGGTAATCATTACTTTCCATGCTCTTACTAGATGCAGTGTTGGTAATCATTTGCCTACCCGCGGAAAAAAATGAATTATGTGTATTTTAGTGTTTTATAATTGTGTGTATTGATGAATATTTCAATATATTGTTTAGTGTTCTAAACTATAAACAGCACAGTTTGGGGAAATATATGATTGTGGCATATGAATAAACAATGATTCTTCAAAGTTCAAAACTTTCCTGCCCTGTCTACAATGTCATTAAACTGTTAAAATTCTCACACTGACGGAAACTCCAATTATATTTTTAACGCTAACTGGTGGTTATGTGTTATAAACTTGGTTTATTCAGTCGTGACCTGAACTCTACTGTCAATCATGCCACAAACAAACTGTGTACTTATTTTCTTCCTCAGTTTCTGACGTTAAGGCTGTAGCGCACATATAGTGAATATTTAATAGGAGAATTAGATATTGACGATCGACGTAATCAGTTTCCACAGCTTATATAGAAACAGGACGAATATTTAAATATTTTATAGGCCCAAAAAGTGAAGGTCAGTTCACCTCCAGGAAGCGTTCGATATACGAAAGACCTGTCAATTATAAACTCTAATCACCCAATTTGAGACAATCGGTTTCATGTCTTGTAGTAACTACATATCAGTTTCAGTCAACTGTCTCGCAGGACAGTCAGTCACTGACTTCCAATAACCTTTCACGTTGGAGTTGGCTTGAACACTGGCATTGTTTGAACGTCTCAGGCCTGATGATTCTATAACAAACTCTTTTTGCTCACTGTAACATCACCAAAGTCAATTTATTTACATAACAAAAATCAATCAAATCAATCAATCAATCAAACCAATCAATCATATCAATTAATCGGGTCAATTCTCATCTCTTTGCAATCCCGTTGCGCATGCGCGATACGAAGTCGAGTAATAATAATCTCTTTATTGCATTCTTTTAACAATTTTTACATCGTATCGCAATCGTCAACAGTTTTTATAATGTGTAAGAAAGGGGACAGACGACGCCGGGTAAGAGTGTATCGAATCTCCTTGCTGGTCTAATTATTGCAGATTTGGGAGAATTCTTGGGTATGGCTAGAAAACAATTGGTTAAACAATTAGAAGAGGTTAGGGCATATTGGTTTGTTATTTGGTTATTTTAACAATTTAGTTTTGGTACATAGCGTAGCTATGGTGGGAAGGGTTGATTAAATGTTTATGTAGAGTTTAGCTCCAGTTCACCTTCCTCTAGTGCTGCGTCTGGAATTTGACGCTGTCACAGACCTGACTCCTGCAATTCTTGAGTCATGTTTGTCTGAAGACATTCAAAAAAAGTTAGCGAAGAAAAGCTCAAATGAACTATTTAAACTGTTTCGACATCAGAGACCCTAAGACTAGAAAATATAGGGAATTCAAGATGAAACGTTATTCTCAGTGCCTCATCGGGTCTTATCTCAACACCTCTTCACCTAGTTTACACTATATTGATCTATCTCTGAAACTAATGAAAACGTTGCAGTTTATTTCAGAATGTTTAGGGTTTTCGTCTCTCTATAAGTATTTGGCCAAGCCTGAGCTTTAATAACTATTGAAAATTGGCTTGTCTACCTCGAATATCATACTGCTTTGTATGCTACTGGCTAGCCAAGGTTCCACTTGGCACATTTTAAAAATGCAGCATTGCACCATTTGCTGCCGATTTAAGGTCGAGTCTTCACCATGACCACGTTAACGGACCTACACATGACTGTGAGAGCAAATAGACGTTCGAAGTTACAAGATAAACTTGTACCTGCAGTACAGGGTTGTTTCAAGTATGTTAATGCAGGGACGTGTAGGCGACCCTAAACTCATGAACGTCGTCTATATAACTGACAGACTTTATTTTCCAATTGTATTGTTCAGAATGCTAGATTGTGTTTGATGATGCATATGGCCTCCTAAAAATATAATCCCATATGACATATGAAGATAAATTAGGTCATTAGCTGTACCTGTCATGTACACAATTTTGGCCGATGCTATGAGATTATTTAACTATTATAAGATGCAACAATTCCATTAATCTAGATCAGTTTTATTGCTTTCTATGTAACAAACCAATGAGTTATGGACATATTTAACCTCACAAAGGTCAGTGAAAGTGACAGGATGATGGGAAAAAACAAATAATATTCCTACCAAAGCCTTCAGTATTATAGAAATTGCAATTGAACTTAGTAAAAGAGGCGTTACTACTGTATTAGTGCCTTAACTCATCGATACGACGTTCTCTATGAATGGTTTCATCAAGATTTAGATAATACATCTTCCAAAAACAAATCAACCCACATTTCCCACTTTAGGCCAAGAACCATATTACCAGCCCTGAGTTAAATAGCGAAGAGTGTTGAGGCTTACCAACTTAACAGACGATGTGTAAATAACAAATAATTTACAATATAAACGCCAATCAGCGTTTAGAAAATGACTCAGCTCCACATCTGCACTGTACATTGTCGCTAACGAGTTGTTTGTTGCTGTGCTCAGGAATTTGAATCATTGATTCGTGGAATGTTCTTTTACCGAAATTGAGTTTTATTTACAAAAATCGGACGACATTGCTTTCAAATAATTCGTTTTATAACTTATAATTAGGACTCGAGTGACCACAATTAATAGTTTGACGACTGGAAAGTAGCCCATTATCATACAGAGTGATGAAAAATGATTTCTTGCTCTTGTACGTAGGATCGGAAACAGACAAGGGAACAAATTATATGCACATTGTCTTAAAGTATAAGAATATTAAAGTTTAGAAAGAATGTGATGTTTAAAAATAAATTTGCATAATATTTGTATGAACTTGTAACAATATTAATAAATTAAAATTAATTTCAGTTTCAAAGAAATTTTTCATCTTGCAAAACAACAAAATTTAAATGTAGAACATAACTTGAAATAAACATTGTATTTGATTAGTGTGTATGCAATGTGCTAAGGCAGACAAAATACAGGTACTTAATATTATTTATTAATGAACGTGATTTTTAGAACATATTTCTCTTGTTTACTAGTTTGTGTGAAGATGGATTACTCAAGTTAGATGGTAATACTAGGATATTATAATAATAACATTAATATTAATATTCTTTTCAACTCATGAGACGATTATGGTGATAATTGTAAGAAATTAAGACAGGGTTAATTACGTTGAATGTCGTAATAATTACGTGAAAGTTGACTAGAATTGCTTTGTACAAAATCAGCTCCAACGACATTAAACTGGTATATAATCCTTCGGAATTTTGCAACAGTCCCGACGCTTGCTGCAGATTACCGTATACATTCCATTTCCGGATTAAATCCGCAATGTTATTCCATTTCACTGATGCCAGCATGGAATCTGTACACACTGCAACACTGTGCTTCCCGGGTTACGTGAATAACTGAGAATGTGATGGTTTGTCAGTCTGTTAAACAATACTGCGAGTATTATTACTATACAAAATTAAATTCCACAAAATCTTAATTTAATTGATAGCCTCAGCACTTATTTATCTTTCTAATAAATCGTTTACCACTGTAATAGGTACTGCCAAACAGTTAATCTAGCTAACAAGGTGTATATGTGTGTGTGTGTGTGTGTGTGTGTGTGTGTGTGTGTGTGTGTGTGTGTGTGTGTGTGTGTGTGTGTGTGTGTGTGTGTGTGTGTGTGTGTGTGTGTGTGTTTTGAGGATGGAGGAAACAAACAGAGAATTCTCTAAATTCCACCTTTTTAACTAGGTGGGTGTAAAATTAATGTTAGTAGAATGAGACTGAGGCATGTAATTATATCTTTGTATAAAATCAAGAGATACTTTACACGATTCTGTTTAAACTGTGTAATGGATAAGGCAGAGACTATAGAACAGTTATTATTAGAATGTTCAAGATATAGCTATGCTATAGAACGGAATTTTAAACTGATAAAAACAACTAGTTTTCAGGAGTATGAAAACGGTACAATTGATTTGCCTAGTAACATTGTTACTAAATTATTTAGGAACATGGACACATTCGTATTGTGGAACATGTTTGGAACACTATATGTGTGTTATAACACCGTGTAATAGATAATAACCAAAGTGCCAGTAATCAGTGCACCATGAGGATTCATGGAAAATTGTCAGAGCCAAAAGCCAGCCAGTTGGCAAAGGAGGATAAAGTAATCCTCATTTCCTTTGAACAACTTTTCGATTATCTTTAAATAGACTTCCACGAACAGTCATTTGTGAGAGGTGGCTGTTACTAAAAAAGACTATATATTACTTATTTTTATATGAAGATGACGTCTTTCTTTATCGCATTTTTAGAAACCCCTGAAAGCACAGACACACTCTGACATGAAAAAGGTCATGTACCCATGTCAGGAAGATGTGGCGTGGGAACATTTAACTACATCAAGCAAGATTCTCTTGATAGTCAGTATAACTTTTTGCCAAGTGTTTTATGTCCTCTCACCGCAACTCGCAAAGCACCAAGATCAGTTACACTGTCATTAGATTTAGCCATCAAATTTATTCATTTCACCATAGATATGCTTATTTTCGAAGATTACAAAATAAACAATCAAAACCACCAGTTGAAGTGAGTTCGGAATTTAATTAATTTCCATATGTTGTTATTAGAAAAAATATATATCGAATTAAACTGAGACGAGGATGGTAAGAGAAGAGACAATGGTAGATTATACTCATTATTGACCCAATGTTATTATTTTAATCAAACAACTTCCACCGGCGATGGGACGGGACCTGATACCTCACATCTCCCGCAGTTATAGTAGCCACCTTGTTTCGCGGAAGTGTAGAGTAATTATGTAGGTTAATTTATAGTGGAACTCAATACGGCAGCCTAGGAGTACTCTAGAGATAAGAACCTAAACTGGCAAGGTCAGGGGGTAGACTGTACGTCGATGTGGTAACTCTTTACAGAAGTTGTAGTTATTGACTCTCAAATCCAAAATTCGAGAAACTTGGGGAATAAACTGTATTTTTTTCATTAAGAAATATTCAGCCGTTATAATAAAATTTCACTTTAAAAAATATTTTGATAATTTTCAATCACCATTTTGTAACATTTTTTTTAATCAAAAAAGGTTCTCTGACGGCTCATTATTTTCTTTTTTTTTGTCTATTTTGAAGAAATGAAATAAAAAATATGTAGTTTAATTGAAAAAACTGCAGAAAAATTGAAAATAAACAAAATATTGATATTTTTCATTATACATTGTATTATTTACGTGAAAAAATGTTATTATTTATTTAAATTATAATTTTTTTTAATGTTGAACAATTTTTGAATATTTTGAAAAGTTTAGAAACATTGTTGAATGTGAAAGTTGGATTACAGGTATATATAGTACAGGTATATAACAGTATCCTTGAAGTAAAAGCGCGGGGTCAATCCTATTCTTCTATTATACGGGTCTCAGTATGTTTCTAAGCATTCGATAAGCAGCTGCTTTGTCGTCAGTCAAGTTATATTGGAGTAGAGTCGTAAAATAAGCCTCGTGATTAGCAATTTACAAGATTTTTGTCCATATAAAATACAAATCGTAAGTAAAACTTTTGCGAAACAAAATTCTATACAAATTATTCAATAAAAATTATTAAAAATAATACAGATTATAAATCTTTGTCTCTGTGCATACAATTTTACGCATGCTATTTATCTAGTAATGTTTACGTATTTTCAGTATACTAATTGTATTGTGCTTTCTGCATTTTATAGATTCATGTAAATGGTGGAAAAGGTACCTTCTTGTATCATTTGTAAAAGCCGCGATGGAGATTTGGTGAAAATAAAAAGTCGAGGGATAGATACTCTTATTTCGTCAAGTAAACAAAGCAATGATCAGCGGTACAAAACATTTCACAAATTGACTGAAGCACACATTCATGATGGTTGTCGATCGGCATACAATAGACCTCGATCAATTGTTACAGCTTCCAAAGAACAAACAAGAAAAAAAATCTATTTGGAAGAAGATTATGAAAGAAGCATGTGATTTTGATTTTGAGCATCATTGTGTTTTTTGTGAAGAACCTTGTAACCAAAATAGAGCATTTCGCGGCATGCAGAAGGTTGAGACTAATGAAAAATTTTATCATCTTTAAAGGGAAGAGATGTTTCAGAATCATTTAATAAAATGTTAGTTAGTCTGTTAGTTAGACTGAATTTTCTCAAAGAATCAGATGAAGTTCAAGCTTATTATCATAATAGGTGCATGTCATCTTTTTATGATGGGACAAGCTCAACATCTTGTAGACATACATCGAGTGTAGATTCTAAAGATTTCATAAGTTACTGCGTTGTATTACTTTAAAAAAATTCATCCGAGTGCCAATTTTCCCTTAACGAAATTAAAGAAGATTTTGATGGTGATTCCCAACATTAAATACATTTAAAAAAATGAGTGATAGTTTTGATAACGATCTTGTGTTTCCTTCAGTGAAAGGAGATACAATCATTACATTTAAAAAAAGCAGGGAAAAAATTGAGTAGAATATGGTATGAATCATGATCAGATGACGTAGAATATGAAAAAAAATATATTTATATTTTTAAGTTCACTGAAAAAAAACATAAATAGTAAAAAAAAACTTTTGGAAAGAAATAATGGTTTCTTGATTCAATTTCAATAAGAATTGTAAAAAATATTTTAAAGAAAAAAAAATATATAATGAAAAATACAAATTAAAAAAAAATTACTAAGACTCGAATTCTGCTTTTTGATTTATTTTAAAATTTCCACGTAATTGTTAAATATGCATGATTCATTATTATTTTGCCTAATGATTACAAATAGCACTGGTATAAAAAAATTATAATTTAAATAAATAATAACAATTTTTCCACGTAAATAATACAATGTACAATGAAAAATGTCAATATTTTGTTTATTTTCAATTTTTCTGCTTTTTTTCAATTAAAATACATATTTTTTATTTCATTTCTTCAAAATAGACAAAAAACGAAAATAATGAGCCGTCAGAGAACCTTTTTTGATTAAAAAAAATGTTTCAAAATGGTGATTGAAAATTATCAAAATATGTTTTTAAAGTGAAATTTTATTATAACGGCTGAATATTTCTTAATGAAAAAAATACAGTATTTTTAGAATAGCACAAAGTATATTTGATCAAACTTTCAGCTCAATCGAACCATTTTTGTAAAAAAAAATAAAAACCAAAAAACGGTTTTTTGAATTTTTTCGGGAAATTTTTGAGGTTAGGGCAAAAATGATTACTACATAAGTTGTAGATTTTTTTTATTTCCAACAACTTTTACATTTGACTTTTTTCAATAGGATGCATTGTTTACTCACAAATTGCAAAAACCCATTTTCACCCCTAAAAACCACCCCCTAATAGATGATTTTGGTTCGGAATGGTTTTTTTTATTTATTTATGATGTATTTGACTAAATTGTGCTATTAGTTTGCTGTAAGAAAACATTTATTTTTTCAATCAGGTAATACGACTGGACTATCTGTATTCATTTGAATTAATTATACCCCTCAACATTATTCACACCAACACATCATGAACCGTGCGAATATCTTCCAAATGGCTGTTACGTTTCACAAATAGTAGCCTGGTACAATCTAATAACATTTTTTTATTAAGGCAAGTCTCTGAGTAGAACTATGTCAATCTGAAAATCTTCGACTACCGAACACAGGTCAACAAGTGATCTGCCATTGGCTTGAGCTGTCCCGTCGTTTGTTTATGGCAGCTTTGCTCGTTTTCTAACGACTGAGAAGACAATTATCTCAGAGGGAACCCTTTCTGTGTCTCATATAATATGGAATACCTACAATTGAAGCCAAGTGCCATGTTGAAACACTCAACACAAGTGCCTACAGTATATTATACGATTATAAATAAACACTCTAAGAGGATGTATTATTATCATCGACTTTACTGAAATGGTTTGCTTCACAGATACATTAGTTTCTACAAAAAAAAATACCCCAAATTTATTACACATTAAATCTAAATTTTCTTTGAAATGTAAAAGAAACGACTGTACTGGAGGGTGTCTTGATTTCAGCCACACACTTTTACAATTATAAAACTGATTTATTATTGCTTTTTCAGTTTTTTATCAAAAAATGCATTACACAAAATATAATGATTATTAATGTACTTAGCTCAAGAATAAGCTAATATTATATTTTTAAATGCACCAATGTTTATTACACCAAAATGTATTCTTCGACAGTCCAATATTGTTAATTCCTACAGACTATTGATTTAGTGATGTGATTGTTTATATTACTGTATATTTTTGTATAGCTATAACTGGCTCAATTTTAGTTATAACATTATCATTTTAATAATATGATTAATACGAATCCTAAAATATCTCAAACATTGATTAAGAACTCTACCGTTTATACGAATCTAGATATTAAGGTCTCTCTTGCCTTACGTAAAGAATCTGATATGTTTTGGAGTGTTTCTAACCACATTAAAAGCTATAATACCTGTTTTTATGTGCAGTACCGAATTGTTTGTACCTACATGTACTCTTACATAAATCATTTTTAAATTGTCTATTTTGTACCCTAATGGTAAAGTATTTTCTCTAAATCATTTGCCCAAGGGTTAATAAGAAGTTAAAGTGCAGTACATCACAGTATCAAGTCAACAACAAACAATAAGCTTTTGCGATTTGCGATGAACTGTTGAACCAGAAGACTACCTCTCCTCCCCCCCCCCTCTCACACCAAACACATCGTCGCGTCGTCAGAAACACGGCAAACTGTACCTCTCTGACTTCTGCACTACTTCATCTTCAACTTCCAAAATCTGCATCTAATTTTATTCGCTATTCTTCTTGTAGTTGAAGTAATGTACTTTCAAAGACTGCAATCTATCCTCTTTTTCGAGTATTAAAAAAACAAAAATGTAAGTTAAGTCTAAAAAGTGAAAATTTAAAAAAAGTAATTAATTTGTGGCGCTGAAATTGCCAGCGTCAAAATTGTTTTCACAAAGTCATCACCAGAACTTATGTCTTATCATATTTGATTTCTGAAGAAGATGACTTCCCTCGAAACGTAGTGTGTTATTTTTGTAACAAAAATATGGCACATGTTCAAAATACTATTATCCTTTTAGAACATCCATAGTCACTAACAGACTTTAAACAGAGTAATGGTCAAATTTTCAACTCCTTCTTGTTTAATTATGACTTACTAACTTAATTCGTTTGATTTATTTTTTAAAAAGAATTTAAAGCAGTACTTGATAATATATACGTTTTATTCCGTAGAGGAGTTGATGAACGGAGCTCTGGACCATCAAGTAACGCGTAATTGACAACCACTTTTAGTTTTATTGACGTTGTTTTATGCTACTTAACAATTAATATTTTACGTAATAGTATTTATAACCTATACTCATTCTATATAATATATTCACAGTCTGATGTCATAGCCTAATGCAAACTATTTAATGACTTGTTCGATGCAGGTATATTGCCTTTGAACAATAAACACTTTGATTTGATTTGAATTAATTGTTTAATTAATTAACCGTTGAATTGTTCTGCTCTGTGTAGCCAAGAGAGCTGTACTCATAATACCAGGTTGTATTCCAGCTGTACATTTTTAGTTAGTAAAACATTTTACAATATGTTAGACATAAATAAAATTATAAAAAATTAAACTTCAAAATAGTAAATAATATGTAAAATATCAGGAGGGACTAGGCAGGCTTTGTAACCTCAAGAATAAATATTTCAAAAGGCAACGTTCGCTGAAGCTGATTAGAAGCATTAAAGCTTAGCAGTGCTTATCTCTAGCAAGCAAGTAAATTACCTCAAGGTAATTTCGGTTTACTTGTGCCGCCTTTCCTGATTAAACACTGATTGTCAAAGCGTGTATCCAGAATAGCCTAAAGTCCTCAACCAGCGGCTGTGTGACTCAATGTTGTCTGTGTTATACGATCTGTGAATATAACTTGAATATCGCATAAACAAGCGTGTATAATAGGCTACACTGATACCTATTCACATATCAATCCCATATTTAAAGGAATTCATTCGTTGCACTAAATATAATTGATTAACAATAATGACTTACTCAACAATTTGTCAGTTTGAAAAATAACTGAATCAAATGATCAACAATAATAACAAAAAATATTGAAATTATTGCAACAACCATGACAATTAAATTGACATAATATGTAATATACGTATATTATGCGATGAATAAATGATTAAATAGTAAAGAATTAACAATCTATTAGTGTAAATCAATTTTTATATCATGACAAATATTATAAAAAGTGAGTTAAATCTGTTAAAATCATTTCCGTTACAAATTGATTCTGTTAGCTTTTTTAAATAGCTTAGGAAGAATACAGCAAGTACAATCTATCGCCAAGACAGAGTTAAGATTAACTAGCTGCAAAAGCTTTGTTTATTTTTCAGGTTAGCATTACCGCCTTTCTATTAAAAATTTTTAAAGTTATCAAAATAGCTTATAAATAGCATATTAATAAAAATATTGAACTGTTAAAATCTTGTTCTACGCAAATAAAGACCCTAAGTACAAAAGACCTTTTCCAGCAAGTGATCTTCATAAACACCTTAATAACGATCTCGAGTTAACTGTTAAGCTGCGTGCCGTTGTAACACCATTCCTTATCTTACCTCTGATACGACCAACCCTTATACACATTATATGGTGTCTGGTTTAAGTTATATTTTACATTGTACAGTGTACTGAAACATTTATATTATTTTGGAAGTTAATCAGGCGTTAATTCCTAGTTTCCATATTTTAACAGTCGTATAAACACAATGATTCCTATATAAATAAGTTTATATACAGATGTAACCATGTAAAATTTGATAACTCGTGGTTTGCAATTTTTTAATTTTTAATACGACCTTATACTTTTTTTACTTATAGACCTTTTCCGTGAGCCAGGCACGACACAGGTGTTTTCAAATAGTTAAATAATGTAAACAACTCTGCATTCTCAATTATGTAATATTAGTAGCAAAATATTGTCAGTAAATATCAGAACTTTTATGAAATTTGCCTTCTGATGTCTTGAGTAAACTATATATTATAACATTTACTTTTTTTATTTCATAATATGTCGGTTATGGCATCAATCATTGATTAAATTTAAGATATACAAATTGATATGGAAATAATATATTATTATTAAGTACAATTAATTATTCTTAAAATAAAAAATAGTCACAAGATGTATATCTAAGTGCTGATCTCGAGAACGACTGGGCCCATTGGATGAAACCTGAGAACGGTTTATACCTGTAAGAAGAGTAAAATTAGAAATGTTAGCTGGAAGATTTTGGAATTCGTAAAATTATAGTATTTATGTTTTCTAATCCAAATTTCACTGACACTAAACAAATGTAGACACTATCAGGTGAATTTTTTTAACATTTAAATGTAAAACATCTGTTCTGTCTTCATCTATTCACTGTCATCTTCTTGACTTGAATTGATCAGTTGATAATGTAGATAACAAAGTTAATATTTTACTCCAGATTGCGCCAGTGACGAGTTTAAAACATCTAATATATTGTAGATACTAATTAAACACTGTTATAAAACCAACCTTATCACACTCTATGCGACATGAGTAACCGCAATTCATCGATCGCTCCACCGCTTCACTGCGACCGTTCCACCGCTTCACTGACATCGCTCCACCGCGTCACTGCGACCGTCCACCGCTTCACTGACATCGCTCCACCGCTTCACTGCGACCGTTCCACCGCTTCACTGACATCGCTCCACCGCTTCATTGCCATCGCTCCACCGCTTCACTGCCATCGCTCCACCGCTTCACTGCCATTGCTCCACCGCTCCACTGCGACCGTTCCACCGCTTCACTTCCATCGTTCCACCGCTACACTGCCATCACTCCACCGCTTCCTGCCATCACTCCACCGCTTCACTGCGACCGTTCCACCGCTTCACTGCCATCGCTCCACCGCTTCACTTAGGCTGTAGTTTCCTAGACGCGTAATAGGTACGCTGCGGCTTAGATGCGCTGTGGCTTGTACCTCGGTCGGAAACGCAGCCGCCGTCTAGTGGTTTCCTAGGCTGCGTAGAATACACACGGTTGTGCGTAACATGACTCCACCTAAAAAGAAATTGCTAGCGGCTGCACTAATGCTAACAGTGATTTAGATCATGACATGGATATTGTGGCATTACAAGCTTAGAAAAAGCGTAAATAGTGCAGTGAGATGTTCAAAAGAAGCATCACAAAAAATAGTTTGCAAGACACGTTCCTTCCTCCAGCATCTTAAATCAACTGGAATCAAAATGCCCAAGAGTTCTGGAATCGTTGGCAGTTTCCAAACTGTGTAGCAGGTATCGATGGGAAACATATTTCTGAATTTTATCTCCTGACAAGCCTGGAAGTCTTTTTCATAATTTTAAAGGATTTTTCTCAATCGTTGTATTTACTATGGTTGATGCTAACTGCAAATCTCTCCTCATTGATGTTGGATCCTCAATGTTTCACTGCCATCGCTCCACCGTTTCACTGCGTCCGCTCCACCGCTTTACTGCAACCGTTCCACAGCTTCACTGCCATCGCTCCACCGTTTCACTTCCATCGCTCCACCGCTTGACTGCGATTGTACCAACTTTAGGGCAGTCGGGGTAGCCGAGAAGTCCGTCCACCGCAGTCAGTGTGTTAATGAACAAACCTGTGATTGTTTTCACTGTCCAAACTGGTGAACACCCTTGGCATTGTGATATGGCATTTAAACATTGGCTTAAGAAAAAAGACACTATCATCCCTCGGCGATCCATTCTTTCCTAGACTACGGTACTAAAAACAAGACTTTAAGACCTTAACCCTTATAAACGATTAGCTTCTAATGTTACATGGACTTAATAAGGGTTTCCCTCTCATACCGAAACTGTATGGTGAGTAGGTAGGTTTCCTCCTAGACTGTAATGGGCTCTCAACCATACGTATGCATGGATACATTACTATGTATTTTTACCACATCACTAGTGGGACAGTTTGAAAGGAACTAACTGTATATTATTTACTAGATCTGTTAATGACTTTGGTGATATAGCATCCGGCAGAAGCTGTTATTTCCGGTTATCTTCTCCTCCTCACTCCACAATAATCTACCGTATATTGGTAAGCGAAATATAAATATACTAAGATCACTTATACCCACTTCTCAAAAATTAATTCTTTTTTCCTTTTGTACTCTGATAATGTTGCTACGAGTATATGTTATTGTGATCTTTATGTACAGATTAAATGTTTAATTGTAAATTATACGATACTATAGTACATCACAACCCATAACTTCAAATACTGACGTGTTTTCGAGGTTATATAATATTTCTCTTTATATAAAATGGTACTATGATTCTAAAGTCATAGTCAAAAATACTTTATTCGAAAATTAAACCTAACAACGCCCTAAAGTGCACCCAAGCGCCTAAAAGGACGCAGGTGGATCAAAATTAGTACAATTAGTTTTTTTTTATACAAGTGGTATTCCAAGTATTTTTCCAAAGGGTATTAAAAAATATATGGTTATTGGAGTAAGCTGAGCATACTTTGAAATAAAATTATACAGAGTGATTGATATGTGTGCCAGCCGTTTTGCTTTAAAACTTCAAGACATGTTATAAACCGTTTAATAGACACTTCCCTGGATCTTATATTATAAACAATTTGATTGTTTAAAAATATTTATTACGTCTGCCATATTTCCAATAAAAAAACAGTTTTCCATTTAAGGCTTGAGAAAAGTCGATGACGTACAATAAAAAAGAGCACTGGTCCCAAGATAGATCGCTGAGGTACTCCAGTTACCATCGTATTCCATTCTGATATACCGATGTATGTACTATTCGTAATCTATACACTACATAACTACATATATACAAACCTCCTGCTTTGTATTATATTAGTATCATGACAATCAGGGCCATGTACTGCCTCTCCATAACTCCATAAGTACAATTTTGCATCAAAAGTCTGTGATCATCACAGTCTAAAGCTTTCAAGCACTTATAGTGTACAGATGAGACATGTTGCTTCCTTTCCAAATATCGAAAAACCATTTCTGTATAAAACAATACAGCAGATTTCCTAGAAGACATCTCACTAAACTCTAACTGGTCACCATAAATTATGTTATTTTTGTTCATATGACTTGTCTACATAACATGCTCTCCCACGGATTCACCATGTTTTATATTATTGGATCCAGTTAGTGATCGTATGGGATGGTGTTCATGATCTGGACCAGAACCATCCATCAGATTGGTGGTGTCTTGTCTGGGTGCTGGAGGCTCACCGGAGCTCCAGCTCGATTGATGTTACCCTTCTCGTCGTGGTTGTTGGTGATATATCTCGTAATTGAGCCTAAAAATCCTGATGGTTGTGTTTGATCTAAATATGGTATATCAAAGAGGCTGGCCTTCTTAATTCAATTCAATTCAATTAATTATAAAATTGAATTATACTTTCACCTTTGCAATATATGTTACGGGGACTTTGGAAATGTAGACTGACATGGTGAGGGAAGATAATGTTTAAGATGATTTCCATTATATTTTAAAAGTATGTTTCAAAAAGAATATTTATGTGTCTACTATAGAATTTTGTGAACTGGTTTAAGAGTAAACAAGTTTTCAGTCTAAAATACCTAAACCTTGTTCTTCACTGTTATCAGATATGTATTTTTGAACGTAATACTTTCACATATTACCCTGCCTTTATAGTGTTTACTGATTGCTAAAGTCTGCTAATCTACAGGCGGTACCGGCAAGTCACACTGTTCTATAAGTGTAATTGCACATACGTCTCTGACAAATCGCACTGTAATCAGTAACCGATTATCACAGGAGCAATGAGTTTGATTGGTATAAGGTGAGATACTACTTTATGCTATATGAAGTAAGGCAAATTCAATTAGTCAGGAGATCTTCACCGCCGGGTTTTCAAATATCGTCGAAGGATAAGTGATTATGACCTTGGTCAGAAGGGTCAGGTGGTCCGTATCCATATCCATAGAGAGGATCGAGTGCAGAAAACATAATATCCAAGATTAAAAAATATTTAAACATAATAATAAACACTACTCGTTCTGAGGCGTATTATAACATATTCAAAATGACATGTGTCCCATAATACAACTAAAAAAAAAATCAACTTTCTTTCTTCCATGAACAATAATAATAACTTTTAAGTTGAATCCTCTAAGGTTATGCCTAACGGGAGAAGGAACCATTTAAGAAACAAAAGAAAATAACCATAGCTGGCACAACCAGTGATAATTTCAAATCAAATATTACAAAATTATTAAACAATCTAAACTTTTAAAATGAGGTTATGAACTCGTAATCCCCAATTAATCATAATACAAAAATAACTATTTGGTACTTGACGTCTTTTTTCACCAGGGTCACTGGATTAACTGCGTAAATAAATTTTTTTTTACAGGATTTTTGTATAATATCAATATATTAATAGTAGAAAATAGTACTCATGAGTTAAAACATTCACAATATTTAAAATTGACGGTGGCTATTTGTCACTTAGTTTTTATTACTAAGGTGGCTAGTCTTCCAGTTCTTTTTAATTGTAAAATGGCCTGTTTACTTGTTAATCATGCAGTAACAGATTTAGTTTGCACAGGAAAGTTCCTAACTAACAAAGCCTGTGGTACAAATCAGCTGCTACAGGCGGAAACCTCCAGAAGTTATATATAGCCTATTTCTAGGCATGTAAAGTTCGTTTCTCAGACTTGTGTTGTCACTGTGAATGTCACTTCCGGCTGGATACCTCACGAGGTGTTCGTGCACTAGTTACAGACAGTTACAGTTATGATACACTGCAATCAGATATGGCTCAGTTAACTGCCTTCTAAGCATCTTAAACAGACACACGATTCTAAACAGATTGGGGTAGACATTTGTGATGTGTGGTTTCCACGTAAGTTGAGCATCGAGTCAAAAGTCCAATAGTTTAACAGCCTCCTAAGCATCTTAAACAGACACACGATTCTAAATAGTTTGTGGTAGACATTTGTGATGTGTAGTTTCCACGTAAGTTGAGCATCGAGTCAAAAGTCCAACAGTTTAACTGCCTCCTAAGCATCTCAAACAGGTTTACGATTCTAAATAGTTTGGAACAGACATTTGTGATGTGTGGTTTCCACGTAAGTTGAGCATCGAGTCAAAAGTCCAACAGTTTAACAGCCTCCTAAGCATCTTAAACAGGTACTCGATTCTAAATAGTTTGGAATAGACATTTGTGATGTGTGGTTTCCACGTAAGTTGAGCATCGAGTCAAAAGTCCAACAGTTTAACAGCCTCCTAAGCATCTTAAACAGGTACTCGATTCTAAATAGTTTGGAGTAGACATTTGTGATTTGTGGTTTCTACATAAGTTGAGTATTGAGCGAAAAGCCCAACAGTTTAACAGGCTCTCAAACCCGTACACGACTCTAAATAATAGAAGGACGTAATAACAAAGTTAAGTCCGGATTGTTTTTTTTATATATATATTTGATATTTTTCTTATGAGGTAAAAATCTAGAAATATAGCCGATTTTTAAGTTACTGCGCTGGGAATCTAATTCGACACAATTTTGCATGCATATTAATTCCGTTTTGGGAACTCAGTACAGGATTTTGAATTTCATATGTTGAGGCACTAGTCCAAGTTTTATGTGTGCCCCTCGCTTCTTGTGTTGAAATAAAAATTATGATTTTGAAGTATAATTTACTTGTGATGACAGATTATTATATTAACTTAAAATCAAAGTATTGAATGGAAAACGTGATATTTTAAAGCTTTTTATTAATATATATTTCCTTTCGATTTATTTTTATAGAGAGTATATCGCTAATTAAATTATACGGTTTCATGTGGGTTTTGTATATGGGAAATTAAAAATCTAAAGATTGAAATTTTATATCTCCAGTTCTGTCTACTGCTTTGGTTTAACTTATCGTAATGTTATTACAAATGTGAAAGTGCCTTAGTCTGTTTGTTTTCTTTCACGCGTAAACTATTCAACCGATTGTACTAACTTTTTACATGGGCATTCTTACGGTCCCAGTAATAAAGACTTATTTCGAAAATACCTCCGGGGCTGGTATTTAAAGTAGCAAACCTATATTGGTCTTTAAAGTTGTGAAATATTAATTAAAGTAGCGTGTCAAATATAATCAACTGTTCTCTGTAAACATTGTTTATTATTTTAATTTTAGTGCATTCTATAAGGAACAACTGTTATTTTTATGCCGTATTTTATTTCAGCGATTACGTAAGTACTCATCTACCTTAGAAAATGTCCTAAAGCATAAGATGGTCAGAATTTGACTCCGAAGGCTCCCTTTGAAGCAGTCGGCAAGAACTATGATTAAATTTTGCTGTGCTTATTAACTATTGTTCCAATTCCAGTTCTAAATGTTCTAAAATATTAGCAATATTTTTCAGTTTATAAAGAATCAAACGTTTAGTGCACTTTTTGTTAGACTACTTTTTAACTTTACATTTTTAACAATTATTAAGTAGCCCGTATTAGGTTCAAAATACACTGTTATTATCTAACCTTTACTCTAAATTTAAAGACTGGTATTAAACACCATTGTTTGACTATGCCATCTGTACGCACTTTGGTTTCATATGTTTGGCTTAATTCATTTTTGATAGAAGTAGCCTTCTCTGATTTGTAATATGTATTACATCAAGGCAAAATCAAGAATGGAACAAAACATAAAAAACAAAAGAAAATTACAATGGCCATAAATATAAACCTTTTGATGTATTTTCTTAATTGTGGCGACAGGCAAATAACAATGGCGTCGGAAATATAATTCACTCGAACCAGCAGTGGTCATACATGTGCAACTCCTACAAAATTTCATGCAAAGCACCGGGTAACTGTTAGCAGGGCAGATATATAAGAGACAATGTAGTATAACTTTGACTTTGAATTTAAAGACTGTTATGAAACATAAATTAGTTGTCTCTTAGAGCTTCTCAGAGCTGTGTATGTCTATGTGTGTGTGTGTGTGTGTGTGTGTGTGTGTGTGTGTGTGTGTGTGTGTGTGTGTGTGTGTGTGTGTGTGTGTGTGTGTGTGTGTGTGTGTGTGTGTGTGTGTGTGTGTGTGTGTGTGGTGTGTGTGTGTGTGTGTGTGTGTGTGTGTGTGTGTGTGTGTGTGTGTGTGTGTGTGTGTGTGTGTGTGTGTGTGTGTGTGTGTGTGTGTGTGTGTGTGTGTGTGTGTTTGTTTCATCTGAAAAGAAACAAAATCAACTATGGCACAAAAATACTAAGTTCTGAGTAAATTAAATGCGTAAGTAAATTAAACGAGACAGACAATGTCTCGTTTCGACATCCGAGCGAACAAATATGTTTTTATATTCTAAAAGTAGTAGTACAATCTAGGTGAAGAGGTATTCTCATTGTCTCATCAAGCGCAATCTCATTATTCAATTCTGCACCTGATGAGACAATGAGAATACCTCTTCACCTAAATTGCACTACTTTTTTGTAGTCTGGGTGTCTGTGATGTAGAAACGATGCGGGGTTTCGTGTTGAACTTCTTCGTTCTATTTTTGTATCCATTCAGACGAACATGGCTCCAAATTTCAGGAGTCAAGTCTGCAACAGCATCAGAATCCAAATCCTGCACGTAAGAAGAAGGTAAAGGGGAGCAAAACTCAACATTCGCATTGAATTAGCCATCCCCACTACAGCTGCGTTATGCGTAGAGGAACCACTTTATCACCGCGCCGCAATGATCTTTGAATTCCTCGTTTGTGTAGAATCTCGAATTCTACAATTGAATGGACAATAAATTATATCTACTTGGCGATGAAAAAAATCTGGTGATTGGTAGAGTTCGAGTCCACGTTTCTCAAGTTCAGGCTGAATACTTTTATTACATAGCTACAAAACCATAGAATTTTCACCATTCTACATTTCTTGTTAAGAATTTAAAGCATGACATGAAAATATTGCTGAGAGAACCACTTTACCATCGCGCAGTAGACAATTATATTCGAATTCCATATACATATGTTACACCTCATGCTTAGATAATGTTAATTGTCTCTCAGATTGGGGCCTAAGCCATGGCATAGTCGGCCTAGTTCAGCACTGACAAAACTGGACATAGTACATGTTCGGCAGACATTTTTTTAGTTTATCTCTCAACATAGAATCGACACTAATAAAACACAATAAATGTATGTTTAGTGTCTAAATACTATTTGTTAATTTTCTAGAAATGGTAAATCCTTAGGTGGTAATCTAATAAGCCTTTAAGGATTTATTTATAAACAAGTAGAGTAAAAAAAAGCCTTTGTTCTGTCTATTGCCTACATAGCGTATATAGTGTGCTAAATATAAATATAATATAATATAAATATATCGTTAAAGTATAATTAATTTCAAATTTCTACATAGGAGCAGATAATAAATTTTACGAACAACGTTCTGTCTATGCCGTCTGTATGAACTTTGGTTTCATACTTTGCCGCTAGGTTGCATAAGCGTCCACAATCTGTCCTGTTAGTTGGCTGTTGGATTTGGATCTCGAGTCGCTCGCTGCATGAGAACGGTCGATGGATACGGTTACCATTTTGTTTACATATAAAAATCGTTGATTTCGCTTTTTACTTGACTGTAGTGATGTGTTTTTATGGTGTTTGTGTTTCATATATATTAATTTGTGATTGTTTTGATGATTTTTTTGTATGTTGAATTGGTAAGTTTCATAGAAAAATCATTTTAACTAATCAGTATAAGGGGCTTGGCTGACAGAACGGAATCTAATTTTATCGATATTCAAAGTTATATTAATTGATTGTACCAACTGTCAGACACATAAATAAAGATAAGAATTAGCGATTGAAAACTGCATGGGTTATGTCTGGACAAAACTAATAATTAGTCCAATAGATTTATAATGAAAGAATGTGTCCAACTAGTTACTTGTCGAAAATTATTATTTTCAATTAGACCTAGTGTGTAGGAGTAAGTTACGAACATTTTTATGAGGTTAGCTTTGGTAAAACTATCTCGGTTATTAATGTTTAGAGTATTAGTTTCAATATAATGGTTTCACGTAAATACTATTAGTAGAATTGTAAGTTAACAGAACAATGAATGTTAGTGAAACTGTAACATAACCTCCAAGTTGACATCTCTGTGTATTGATTTTCTTTCTTCAGCCTATTCATGCTGCACCACATTCTTTAAATAAATATCTACCGTAAGATACAAATCTCGTTGCATTTGTATTTTTAAGTGTAATGAAGTTTAATAAATAGTCCTATATATTTGAAACTTTTTAAAAATTACTGTTAATCAGGAGATGAATATTCTGTAGTACAATTTAATGTATAACCTCAATTTCCTTTTTGGGCTTATAGGCTGAATTTGGAATACCAGGTGTCAGGAAGTGGATAGGCAAATATTTTGGTTAATTAAGTTATGGCTTAATTATACTTGTTTGGCTTAATTATACTTGTTTGATCAAACTTATAGAGTATTATAACCCTGCACTTAATAGTAGTGATAAGTGACATAGGTATATTAGTGATTTTGAATTATTTTGTCATTAATAATTAAGAAAAATTAATATTTGACTAGGTATTTGATCAATCAGAAAATGGGCTGGCTTCTTTAGGAGGCACTCCTAAATAATCATACCTGGAAATAAATTTTATTCATTGATTACTACATTATGAGTAATTAATCTTCTGATTTTTTTTACGTTAAGTTTAAAACTTATATAAAGACACAAGGTAAAAGAAATAAAAATCAAATGTGATTATTTCAAGATACACCAGCACGTGAGGCGAAATGACGTGTAAGTACTTTCCTCACACCAACAGAAAATCCTCTTCCCTTGCAACTCCAGTTGAAACTTACTATGCAGAGCCACTACAATGTTACAATACCATAAACACTTTTAAATAATTGTAGAAAAATTATTTGCGTGGGATTTTTTATTTATATTGTCATATTTTAAGTTTCTAAGACAGTTTGTTTAGACTAGTTAGACGTTAGTAACCAGTGGTAGGCTATATACATACACAATTATTTAGGAGGGGGTTGACACACTGGGTGGTTTAGGAGATACAAAATACCCTCCAAACGTATGGCTCGAGAATCTTCCCTGAGAAATTGTTGAGCTTTAAGATCTCATAAACGTTTTCTAGCTTAAAGCAAACTTTTGAAACTATTTTTATGTTTGCCTTTCAACATTTCAGGGGGGGGGGTGGCTCGACCCCCGTTTGAGATCCTGGATATGTATCAATAGCACTGGTAACACAAACTATCACAACGTGAAAAAATCACACTTAATAAATTTAAGTAATTGATGGAATGCTTATTTAAGTCAAATGTTTACTTGTCTTGCTTAATCGAAGTCAAAATCATCACAAATAGTGGAATTATTCTTGAAAACACTCTCTTAGTTCATAAAGTCTAAAATTTTTACATTAGTTTAATTTTTTATGCTAAAATTGAACCTCTAAGACATCTTCAAAGTGTTGTCTCGAAGCTATTCCATAATGTACTCATTTAATAACTTTGCCAAACTGGTCAGACGTGTTTGGCCAGTCATAGATCTTAAAAGTTCTTATTATGTTTTCTGTACACCCCACTGTGTTAGTGCTATTGTCAACATCTTATATTCTTAGTAAATTTTGTTGTCTTAGGTAAAATCTCCTATTTTGTTTCTCCTTCCTTGTATTTCTTTAAATTGTTATTATTTAATTACAGTAGAAAGTTTTAAGCTCTTTTCTGTGGCTAGAAAAGTTTATAGTCTTTTATTTATGAGGAAAACCATTTCAGAAATATTGAAATTTATGGTTTTTGAAGATTTTCCTGCTTGATAAAATATATGCATACCATATATAGATGAGGACACTAAATTATTTCATGCTTTTGGACAACAATTATTAGTGAAAATGTTATAATAACATGGGAGTTCTTATACTATAATTGTATAGCACAATTTCCTTGGTAAGCTTTAAACTAGTAGGCAGAATGAAAGTACCCAGTACATACGTAACTATTCCTTTGAGTAATTAATGATTTATGATGAATATAAGTAGAATAGAAAAAATTGACTTTTTAAAAGTGTCTTCTCTTCTATCTGTGACCAAGTTTTGTTTATGCCTGGTCTCATAACAGTGATTTAAAGTATGAAGCGTATGTTGATTCATAATACAATAATTATATTGTGATAGACCAGAAATGGCTAGTGTTAGGATTTCACTTGACTGAAACATTTCTCTACCTATTATCCCAAAGAGCTTATTATCCCATTTGCTAGCCCCATGTCCCTATTCTGTAAAATAAAAAACCTTTGTAAGAGCCCTCACAACAGAAACCTCGGAAAACAGTGATAAAATTTAATCTGGATTCGATTAGACCATAGTACCTCAAGATAAGGGCTACCCTTTATGCAAAGTATGAATGGCACATTAAAGCGAAGACAGCTAAATTAATTGCTTAACAAGCATGACAATGAAGTTAGACCATCTGACATCAAAATAAAGATGGATACAAAAATAAAACCTTATTAAAGAGTTTTTAACAATGTTTCCTATGCACTTTTCATTACAACTACGACTTTTATGTAACTTAATTCCACTAAAATAAAACAGTATTTTTAGTTTAACCATTAATGTTATGTACTGACAGGTAAGTAAGTCACATGCTGAAATATGAACGGAAAACAATCTTTTTTTTTGTATTTTTTACTTAAACAAAAAAATGTGGGAGGAAACTCTGAGGCGTTTTGAATTGTATGCAATTATTACAATTAAAGTTGTAATAGGAAACCTTACTTGTAATTATTTATTAAAAATGGATGTTTCCGCGACACAATTTCATTACCAGTAGTATAGTTAGATTTTTGTAAATTAAATTTTTATTAAAATTCTATCATTTTAGGTCCATGGTTTAAGGTGTATTCACCGTACATTTAGGGATGTTTTCAACTTTATTTGGGAATATTAATTTAGTTTTTTAAATCTTTCCTAACTTTTTCTTAATTAATATCTTATTCATTTTAAAACACTTTAAATTTTAAAAATTATCGCAAAGTGCAACTAATAAAAATTAATTGAACTAATGTTAAAACAAACATCTATGTATTATTTAAAAGTTAGTTTCAACTAATGACAAGATTAAATTCTTAATCTAGTTATTGATATTGACTTTAGAGTTTAGGTTATCTAAAGGGCAAAGTTCATCTAAGCTACCTACACCATTATTCATTTACTCATAGTATCTAAACTGGATTACTAAAAAAAAAAAAAAAAAAAAAAAAACCAATCCATAGGTCTTTAGAAACCAAACAATTAGGTCAGATATCAATACAACTCAAAAGTTAAAATATTATATTCACACTTGTCTAACAACCTTTATATTTTTCAAATAATAATATTGAAACCATTTAAAATAATTACTTAAACCATTGTACTCTTAAACATTATTAAGATAAAATAAGACACACTAAAATATTGGTCCAATGTTAACGACACATTCCTATCAAATATGACAGGTTTTGATAGATTTGTCTTCGGCATTGGGGGTACCTTTTAAACTACCATTCGAGATAAAATTGTAAGTTTTTCACGTAAATTGATTAATGTCTTAGGGTCTATTTTAATAAAATAAATTCATATTAGTCTTCTTTGTGTTACTGTATTATCACTGTAAATGTTTATAACGATCAAACGAAAATGAACTTAGATGTTAACGACACATTGCTATTAAATATTACAGGTTCTGATAAATTTGCTTTTGACATTGTGGAGGTACTTTTTTAACTTCTGCCAGCTAAGATTATACAGTCTAATCCTATCTAAATTCAAGTGATTCTATTTCAAGCTAAGATTGCATGATACCCTTTATCTTTGCATTTGGTAAAAAAATTATCACTCAAGCAGACAAGTGTTATTAAATTAGATCTTTGAGCTTCTTTCATAGAAGGATATTTTTGTTCAATATACATTATTGTAATTCAATCAATCTGCAATTGTTAAAATTCTCTTGGGCATCTCTTATTCAATTTTATTGACATTCAAAAATGTCATAAATATCTTAAGTTTTATTTCACAGCCAGGTAAAGTTAAATTGTAGCTATAATATGTCTGTATATGATTATAAGTAAATTGGTAAATCTTGAGAATTAAAGTTAAATGCAATGTTCATCTTTTGTTTACTCAATGTGCAGAATTGTTCAATGTGTGTTTATAGTTTATTGAATACATTTGTTTCTTAATTGTATTTCTTCAATACATTTTCTTTAAAATTTTGAATTTATGAGTGGTTGCTATCTTGAAATTTTTATTCCTTAACACAGTGTAACAAACTCACCCAAGCTATGTACATATACTGTGTCTGTATCTACAAAAATTATAGTAGTTATCATGTTTACAAGCTCTAATAAGCCCATATGTATATCAATGCGAAAACCTCTTAGAAATTCCATATAATGTATATTGCAATAGGGACATTTTTATGGAACTACCAAAAGATCAAAAGCATTGGTTGATATCCTTGTGATGCTTTTAAAAAGGCAACGTCAAATTAATTGACTTCTTAATAGTCCACATGTATAGTTGCGATTGCAAAATGTATTAAGATATTATTATATTTTTATAGGCAACAGTAAGATATTTTTCTTTTTCTTCTTATGTTCCGACTTATGAACATGCCATAGACCATATACACGTACAAATCACATAGACAGCATTGTACTAAACTAAATAGGCGCACATGTAGTGAAAATAAAGAGGTAAGGCACATGGATCAAGCCGATATTAAATATAAATTGTATATAACTAATTAGTATTGTATTTCTTATCAGTGCAAAATATACTCCATCAATGGTTTTCTCGGCCCTCAAAAAATTGTGTTTAGTGTCGGTGCATTGTTTTGTGATTCATTTGCAATGATCACCCTACGTTAATTGCTGCAGTACACACTTCCCCTCAATTTGTAATCACAGACAGAATTTTTCATAGAGTTATGTTATCATCCTCTCCCTCTGTTTTATTCATTCAGGTACTGTAAATAATCCATGCCACAAATCGACGAGTTCCAGATTTGAGTGGTAGTATTTGTTATAATAAGTGTAGGGTTTAACAGATTTAAGTAGTAACTACAATTAAATATTAATAACAGAAATCTTATTGGGATTGGTAATGAATTTAAAATTTCAAATGTGAGATGTGTAATAAGTTGTTTATGTGCAGGAACGTGTTTGAGCGGTCGGGCACCCACAAGTACAACGATTCACACCAGTGTAGTGACAATCACCATTAGCTTCATATAAGGTGAGTACGTCTTCATTTCTTACCATGCTGCGGTAAAAATGGGAGGGAAATTTTACCATTGAAACATCATCATTTCTGAGCCATCACCCTCTTGTTATCTAATAAAGGAATTTATTAAATGAAAAGAGTTTAAAATGTGACAAGTAAGGTTTGTTAAACGTGCATTGTTGTATCAGTTTTATTTTTAATTCGGGTTTCAGTGATTATATCTATATTATGCATCAAATGGGGCAAAATAAGTAAATGAAGAGAACGGATATGAGAGGGAGGCAGTCGGTAATTAAATGAATCTGGTAGGATATACAGTAAGAACCACCAGAAAGTGCAATTGAGGGAGGAGCTTATTTGGCACGTGACCTTGGAGCAGCCAACAAGGACTGAGCGATGTTGCCAAACTTGTTCCACACTGTAACTTCAGTGCACTGTGCCAGACGGCAGTCGACATGTTATGTGGCAACGTCACGTGGGTCTGTCCAATCTTTTCGTCACCGCCAACTGCGTTCTTTTGTGACCCCTACTGTAGATGTGGTTTTACATTATCTAAACTTGTTTTAGTACCTACTTCTTTACTAGTTGTCTACATCTCAAAAAAAAAAACATGAATGGGAATATCCTGTCTTGAACGCAAAAGGGGGAAAAACCACATGGAATCCACCATAAGCCTCTGGAATAAATAATTTATGTAATACCCACCAAGTTTGGAGTTGGGTTTGGTATGGTTCGAGGGATGGTTATCATTTTGTGCCAGCAGTGTGGGGTGGCGCCAAATCAAAGCCTACACTAATGGTCTGAGCCCTAAACAAAATGTAGTATAATGTAGGTGAAGAGGTATTCTCATTGTGTCATCAGGTGCACAATTGTCTCTGGTGTCAAAAAGATACAAAGAGTGCATTTTGAGCTTCTTCGTCACCGATCTTTTTTTATCTCTTCAGACGAACACGACTCCAGATTCAAGGATTGAAGTCTGTGATTGCAACAGATTTCAGACATTACACTATATTTTGTTTTTCTAAAGAAGATCCCTGATGGAGACGGGTTCCTTTTACCTCTCTCACACGCTAAACATCTCACTTCAAACTTCAACCACATTTAAATATACACCTATATTACCTTGGAAATAATTGTTATTGATTGGGGGTAGTATTCACCCATGTATTCGAGTCAAAGGGAAATATTTTTCGCGTTATTGCGGATTATGATTACCAAAACTATCGGGAAAAACAAGGTTTTCTGTTTTTAAAATTTAAGCTTTCTCCACTTTAATTTATTCCAAAAATAATTACAGTAAAAAAAACATAATCGGTTATTATTTATTATTTTGAGGTTTTGAAAATACTGTATGATACTATACATGCTGGTCGGGAATACTGATTAAAATTTAGAGATAAAAACATAAGAGGAAGGTGAACTGGAGCTAACCTCAACACATTGAATCAACCCTTCCCACCATAGCTAGGTTATAGTGATAGGAATTAGACAATAAAATTCTCTCTGAAAAAATTGGATCTCCTACTAAAAAGACTGCAAAAAATTTAAGTGTGTCCAATTTCTTTCTATGAATACTTTTTCTACCTTCAAGGTTTATAACTTGATATTTCATTATCTAAGCTCTCAATTGTTAAAAACGTCACTAAAAACATTACAGGTTCACCTCAAATTTTGTTTGTGTATGTTTATATATAGTAATTAATATTACTATGTATATATATATATATATATATATATATATATATATATATTTATATAGGTATACATATTATGCAATACAAATTTGTTAACTTTAATTTCAAAGGAAAGTTATTTTTGTTAGATCTGTTATATTTAAAGGCATAGAAATTTAAATTGAGCAAGAAATGTGCAAGTGAAAAGCGGCAAATTGAAAAATGTGTGTTAAAATAAAAGAAGAAAGAGAATTATTGTAAAGCAACAAGGTACCGGTACTAGAGTTGTTAGTCATCATTATTTCAAGTGCTTCGGTTCCATTTGCGGTGTCTACTTTGTACCAAGCAGAATCATAAATAATAATGCTTGGATTCCTTTGCTTGTTGTGTCATTTTCTCTTAATTGGGAATAAGAAGTAAGTAGTAGCCCACCTATTTAAATTTTATACAAATTCTTTGATAATCTTTTTAACAAATGAAAATCGCTGAGTTCATCAAACACGTCTAAACTTAGCTGCTGCCACTGAAAAAGTAAACAATATGATAAAAACACCTTAACAATCGTACTCTCCAAACCCTACAAAACTTTAAAATTTCTGTTACTTTTTGAACATACTTTGTAGATAAATATATATTCAACTATATTCAAAAGTAGACCATTGATTGTTATACTGACCATCTTTTTCGATGACTTTTTGCAGATGAAATCTCATGACTGAGAGCTGACTGTATAATCTGTAATCATTTAAAAGCTTATCGTAGTGTAACAAAATGTATTAGAACAATGTTATTCGGTACTAAATCGTATCTAGATTTTCTTGTATGCTTAACACGGAGAAAATAAAAATACCAGTGTCATAAATATTAATTAATTTTATCAAATAGTTTAATCGCAGTTGGATTAATAGTTAAATAATATAGCCTATTTAAAGACGGATAAAATTATAATGTACAATTTTTATTTTTGCATTATAATAAAAGAAATTTTATTTTAAGAAATGGAAGCTTATGCTTGTATTTTGTTCGATTTCTGTCATAGTGATATAATTGCAACACATTATTAAGTGATTTAGTTCCATATATTTATAAGTTGTTGTGAGAAAGTCAGTTATAAAGTACTTCTCGAGAAACTTTGGAGTGTTTGCTTATCTTATCGAAGAAACCTAACAAGATATCTTTCACTTTTCTATAGTGGCTATTTCCTGTAGTATTTTTGTTCTGCTTTATAACTGCTTAATTTCTAAACATGGGTGAATATTTAAAAATTATGAACATTTATTTTAAGTTACTTAAAATGTTTTTTCAACTTTGATTCTGTGGGCATAATTAGCCACAAAACTTACTTGAGTTTTCTTCATTTGTTGTTGATTTTTTACAAACTTCCTGAAAAAGATAGTCAAGTCCTTTATTGAGAGAGATAGTCGTCAGTCAGTAAATTTATATATCTTTTAATTTTTATAATTTCAGATAAAAAGAAAATAACTGGGTAAATATTTGTTAGTCATTGCGATGTACTTTTTGGAATATTAAACACTTTAGGGATTACTTTACGAATCTCCAAATGAAAATTTCCAAAAACTAATCCTTATTTTTTAATATATCAGGTGACATCAAAAGACAACAATTTTTGAAGTTTTATATATATGAAGTTACTGGAAGTCAAAGTTAAAGGTAAGTATTAAAAAGATATAAAAAATATTGTATATAAAGCATTGTGTGTGTGCGTGTGTGTATTATTAGTAATTTAAAAATATTAAAAGTCCTGTGTAAATATGTACAATAAGCTGACATGTGTATAATACTCAGCATTGCAAGTACATTTGAGATAAAGTAGAGATTGAAATTTGAAACAACCGGAAAAAATACTTGTTATGGGCAACAAACTTGACAACTCTAGACTGTATTTATTACAGAAGAAATCATGTCCTGTAGTGACGTATTATTCCAGAGATATCAGATCCTGTTTTACTGGATTGTTGACAATTCCTGAAATCACAGTCTTCTTGCAAAACAAATTCAGTTTTCTTTTAAGAAATATAAATCTTTCAAAAGATAAAAATTACAGATGTTATGTTAAACATCCATGATTGTTTTATGGTAGTTTATCAATCTACTGTAACCAATGCTACAGTCCACCATAATTTTCAACCAAATCTTGTGTATTGCCCTTTCTATTAGTGTTATCTTAAAATTGAAGAGTTGCTTTTGGTCCAAATCTCTGTAGACTTTGCTGTAGAGCATTTTTTCATTAGTTTAAGTTTTTAGAACGTTTAAGTCCCACACTATTCAAATACTGTATGTCACACATCTGCAAGGGTTGTTCAATAAGTCGTTAGAAAATCCTAGAGATGGTACTTTCAGGATTGAAAAAAGTGCAGCATTATTTCATAAGCAGCATTATTGACTAGACAGCTGTCAATATTTCAGCTCGATCCATCTCATAGTTTCGTTGCTTTGACCATTGAAGTGAAGAATTTTTGTTTATTTATAAAAATGGGAAAAAGCGAGTTTCTAGTAGAGAAAACATTTTCATTCTAAAGGCTTAATGCCAAAAGAAGTAAAATTGAGTTGGTTCCAGTTTGTGGTACATCTGCTCTTGTGTTTGCAACAGTTTACAATTGGGTAAATGAGTTTAAACATGGCCATTCATCTACAAACGATAAACATCGATCGGGACGACCAGTAAAAGTGTCTACTCCCAAAATAGTTGAAAGAACCTGTGAAATGATTTTCAATGATTGATGAATTAAAGTGCGTGAAAGGCTATAGGGATATCACAAGGTGCAGTTGCTTCAATTTTGGATAAAAAATTGGTAGTCAAAAAATTTCTACAAGATGGGTGCTGCATTTGATAACCGATGACAATAAGAACAGGGGGTTTAGTGGATAGTCCGCAAGGGAGTCCCACACTCCGTGCGCAAATGCATTCCCCCTACGTAAAAAAAAAAAAAAAAAAAAAAAAAAAAAAAAAAAAAAAAAAAAAAAAAAAAAAACAATCAAGTGGTCGGCTCTGAGACTAATTTGGAGATCCTACATCGTAATCCTACGGAGTTTTTTTGTCACAACAGTGGAATTTTGAGGGTGAACGGTTGCCAAAGACAGTGAAATCGGCCGGCAAAGTGATAGCTACAGTCTTCTAAGATGCACAGGGTATCATTTTCATTCTATTTGGATAAAGGCAAGACGTAATATCCGTCGCTATTGGACAAGTTGAGCAAAGAAAACCGCCCACATTGAGGAAAAAAGTCCTCTTTTACCAGGACAATGCGAGTGTGCATACCTGTAAGGTTTCGGCAACCAAGAGCTGAATTGAAGTTTGAAACGTTGCACCATCTATTATATTCACCAGACTTGGCTCCCAGTGACATTTTCCTGTTTCTGAATTAGAAAAAAATAGCTTGGTGGACGATGCTTCACTTCAAACAAGGTTGTTGTGCTAACAAATTTTAAATTTAAAGAACTTCCAAAATCGTATTTTTTGGACGGCTTAAAAAATGTTGAGAAAATCTATAAACCTGAAAGGAGATTTGTTGAGAAAAATTTTTGAGGACTTTTTGAATGGCGTTATATAATCTATGTAATACTTTCAGTCAATAATGGCATGAACATCTGTGTCAAACGGTGATGATTCACTCACCCAACTAAAAGGCTACAGACTGTAGAGTGGCTTTGAGTAATGGCACCTAATGCTTTGAATCGTTATTGATTCTCTTTTATCAATCTTATTTGCTATTCCACTTGTTGTGTGCTTTGCAGCTCACCGGGTTGTAATTTATGCCAATTTTTATTTAAAAACAGTATTTACGTAGGACTTATGTTCCCTAGTAATTTTTATGTTTATTTAATTATTATTATTATTTACTTAGGAAGCCACATCAAAAACAGTTAATTAATTAATCTCACATGCTGGAAAATTGTTTTTATTAAACTTTATTTTATTTTATGTGTAACTAGACGCAATTACTGTTCTTGACGAATATGTAAATAAAGTATTATGACTTTGACTATGACTAAACAAATTGTTTAAAGTATAAATTTAAAAGAAATTGTATAATTAAGTTATAAATAAAAATTCTAAAATAGTTTATAAATCATTCTTTCTATTTGAAACTAGAATGACTAGTGTATATTTCTTTCCAACAAAATGCTCAAATATAGCAATTTTTAATAGATTTAAAATGTAGAAACTATTTTATTACTCCATTTTTATCATTAAAATAATAATGTTTATTAAAAAAAATAGTAACACCCATTTCCAGGAGTTTTTTAAAATGAAAAATAACTATTTTTTGCGTTGTATTCTTGATGGAATTCGTAAGGTTTTATGGGAGTAAAAAGTGTTGTTGATTCTTAAGAATAAACATTTCAATCCAAAATAAGTATTAAATTGAACATGTTATTGATTTAAGCTTAATAATCTAGTGGCTAGTCTCTTAACACTGGAAATCCTCGATCAAACCTTGAAACAACCTTGTCTTAGATAAGAATAATTTTATATTGTAGCTACTTCTGTGCAAATTTATGTAAGTTTTTAGTGGATATAATAAAAATTTAAGCAATTTGCAACAGGAGTTTTGTACCAGCTCATCTTATTTATAGTACTGAATTACAATTTTTGTGTTTAACATTAAAATTAAAAAAAAGGTGTTTGAGCAAAAATATGTTCTCGTTATTTTAATGGCATGTGTGATGAAGTTTCCTTAGGTTATGTTGTGTCAGGATATTTTATATGGTTCAAGTAATCTATTAATCATTAATTGATAAATGTTGATGCTATATTGGTACTGAGGATTTAACATTTTTGTGTGAACAATTTAACTGTTATTATTTTTCTGTTGATAATTGATTCATTGACAGGAATAAACTAACTTCCAGTATATTTTGATATGAAACCTCTTAATGATTTACACAAATATTGACATATAACTTTTAGCCAGCAATCCCATACATCCATTATGTATTTTTCATATCTCAGGTAGAGTATTTATTGGTTTTAAAGAGATCTTGGAGGTTTTCAGGAATTGAAAACATTAAACTTGTATTATAAAATAAATTTGTTCCATCCTAAGTATTACAGTAGTGCCACAATTATATGGTTTGCCATAAAATGCTGACGCAGTCTTCATTAAACTGTCGTTAGTAATGAACACACCAGTTCATAAATTGAAGCCTTCCTTGTTAGCCCATGTTACGTATGTGACATTATTACAAGACTTTTAATGCTAAAACAGTCCACACTTTGTTAACCGAACTAACAAGCATATAGTACTGGCAAATTAGCATGTTTAACATCATCTATTCACAGAGCTGCAAAATGTTTAAAAGTGGAATACCATAGGGCTCAATATTTTGCCTATTTATTTCAAAGTAATTTTAACTTATATCAAATATTTATTGTTAATACCTTTATTTAAGACATCGTGTATAAATATTGTATACTACTTATAGAAAAGTCAATTAAATACTTAAAACATAAATAAGTAAAGCAGTCTTGGAAGTGAGCATAGTTATTATTTACAAATGGTTTAAATTATTCATTGTTAAAACACTTTAGCATCACTTGTTCAAGAGAGATATGCTGTATACATGGTATAAAACCATGGTTTGGTTTCCAGAGGTGCAAGGTGGTGTACTGCACACCCAAAATTTTATATTAAAATTTTGCAATAACACCTGAGAATGAGATGCATATGCAAATAAACCAGTACTAAGGTAAGTATACCACTGTACTAGCTCTGTGTGCATATGTGGTGCATTGTTGTGAAATATAAAGAATTAGTGCAGATCAAAATAAATAAGAATTAGTTAGTATGAAGATAAAATGTTATTTTATTGTTTGCATTCAAAACTGGAACATCAATGACCTCCAGTATGTTGCATATGTTTTTTTAAATCTAGAAATTTTAAATCTAAAATAACATGTAGACCAGAATTATATCTCTCATGTAAGGAGAGGGGGGTTGTAGATAGATAGATAGATCTTTATTGATCTTTAAACATTTACATGCAATGGATCTCGTTTACAATATGATGCAATTACAATTTGCAAGTTAAAACAGATCAAGAATTACATTCAAATATATATACATTACATATAAGCAATCGTAATCAATCGTGCAGTAAACTCATAGTTAAATCACGGGCATAATACCGTTGAATCAAAGCGATAGCTAAAAGCAATAGTTAATAAGTTAAAAAGTGTTTTTTTTTTAATTTAAGTTAAGTAGACTAATAACAATTTTAAAAAAACAAAACATTCAACCCAGTGCAAAGACATTATTTTAACTTAACATGCGAACGTAACTTGGAAATATGATACTTTTAAAATTGTAACATAGGCAAAACAAATTATCAAAAATAAGCTACAGTTTAGGTAAAAACTAAAATACACATGTAACTTATAATTCCTCAAACATTAACATGCTAGTGTTAGAACTGGTTCATTCATCGAGTTTGTAGAAAGGTCTTTCAATAAGCCAGTCATGCATGACTTTCTTAAATCTTTTACACTGACATTCTGAGCACTTACATGAAGTTTGTTAAAAAGTTTGTATATTGCCAGCAAGCGACCTAGTCTGATCCAGAACCGGCGGCTGGTCAATGCTAGCAGGCTAGTATTTACTAGTCACAATCAAAAGTTGAACATGTTTAACTTTTTAACGCTGCCTACCCTCCGCTAGCAGTTGTGTGATCCCCTCGCTGGCACCAGCCAGCCAATATGAACCCCTAGTAGCTCAAAAGCAGCTGGTAAATTAAGACGTGTCTAGTTGGTTTTATGCAGTGTTTAGTTTGGTAAATCGTATTTTCTACTTCTTTTGTGAATAACAGTAAATATGGTTAACACTAACAAGTGTTCGGGCAAAGACATTATAACATTTCTAGATTTATTCTGAAATTATCTTTGCCTGTGGAACGTTTCTTCTGCAGACTACATTTACAGAAATGTCTATGACGCAGCTTATAATGAGTTGAAGAACGAGAACTAAAATCGGATTTGTTCATATTGAGTGAAATGAAATAGATGTCATGTTGCATGCACACATAGTACACACAATGTTTTCAAGACATTAACACAGCAATTACAATGTATTAGCAGCTATTTACTTATAATGTTAACCCTACCGATCCGCTGACTGATGGCGATATTTACCAGTGGTTGGTCAGTAGCAGCTACTAAACAGCTTAGTGTTACCACGGCTTTAGAATATGTCAATTGCTAATCTTGTTATAATGCAGCAGAGATAAGATAAGTTTTATGAGTTCAAAGATTCACAATATTTTAAAAAGTATGATCTTTCCTCAAGAAATATCACATCATGTAGATAACAAATATTAGTATTAGAGTCAAAGGTTAAGGTGGTTTTATCTTCTGTAAGGTCAAATATGGGAATGGAAATAGGATTGAAGTGTTTATTTCTCGTTGCACAATGTCTTGTAATCAATGTGTTCATAGTTTGTTTTAATCTATGACTGAGTGTCTACAAGGAATATTTTACTATTTATTATTAGTATCAGAATGACCAGGTTGTACACAGTAACCCTTTATGATTATTACTTTACTAATAAAACGTAACTGTATACTGTTTTGCTTGTATAAAGGAGCCCAATTGATATCTGATGTAGTCCTTAGTATAAAATTTAGGTTAAGGTCCTTCCAGGTAACAGTAAATATTTAAATTCTTTCAAAACCCAAAAGGTTAAAAACATATTTAGTGTTTGTATTCATTTCTGAACTTTCTTTGGATCATAATATGTTGATCTCAATTTAGCATTCATTGACTGTAGACGGTTACCAGCCTAAACACAACAGTTGAAAATATAATATCTCTATATGTTTGGTTTTACGTAATTTATTTTTGTTTGGAGGATAGAATGATTCCGGGAGTGGTTTAATGGTATATGGTTCCATTTTATCGAGATATTTTTTAAAAGATGGTGCAATCAGTGTTGTGCTTTTAAATATCTTTTCTATTATAAAAATTCAAAGTAATAATTGAGAACATTTTCTCATCAGACTGAGACTGAGGGTCTGGGTTTCTGAGGAAATAACAGCTAAAAATAATTATATTAAATATTGCTTTTGTTTGTATGAACGATAACTGAAAAGAGTAAATGTCCTTTAACTATAAAAAAATTTATTTCATTAAGTAATATTTTATTTTAAAACCATACTATTTAATCTAAAAATATAATAAAAAAATTTATTTCCTTGAGACATAAATCATAAGCATGTAATTTCTTGAAGTTTTCAACTAATACATGCTGTGAATTCAGTCAAATTCTATTTTCAACCATTTTTCTTTAGACTTGGTTACTAAATTGCCAAAAATCCTGCTTTAAGTGTTTATAAATTCTTATGAAGTGATAAAAATTGTTGAAATATTTTTCTGCTTTATGAAAGTTATCTTACAAGGAAATAAATTTGGAAATAAAAAAAAAATAATCTAACCAAAACTGATTGCACATCTTTAACAGAGAAGTTCACCTATTATTTATTGCCCCTCTCAGTGTATTTTTAGCGGACTAGGGAAAGGTTCTATCGAAAAGTGTATATATGGCAATTTGTAGGTGGTATTACCAGTAATTACATCCATTTCAATATTTTAAATTATTTAATTATGAAGACTGGGTAGGACAGATCCTTAGACCTTATTATTTTATTATACAGATGTTCTCTAAAAAACAAAAGTGAGAACATTTATTACTTTAATTAAATAAGTTATTAGTTTATAAAATTTTTGAATTTAAACATACTATTAATAAATATACAACTTGAATGTTGAATGCATGAAAAGCAGTTTATTGTACATATTTTTGTAAATCATTTAAACAATCGATAATTGATTTTTAAAAATCATTATGTTCATAAATGTTACTCCATTTTGCTTCAAACTTTACTAACAATATTATCAAATTTGACTTCATGAGGTTCAGTAGTATGTATTAAAATAAAATTATTAATGTTTATGAGTTTCAGCGTACAATCTTAAACACAGCATTAATTTTTCAAACCTTCTCATGTTTTATGCTAATGTTAGTTAATAATTGAGTTGTTTGATTCTAATGCAATGATTGTGTTTTTTGAGCACTGTGTGTGAACAAACTAAAACTCATAGTTTGTAGGATCAAAATCAATAAACTATTAGTACTAGTGACATGATATTAAAATTGTCAATGAAGCTTTTAAATTTAATGGATACTTCTTAGTAGATAACTCAATTTTATAAATACAGATAAGCCACTTATGTATGTGACCTGATAAAACTTGTTTCAAACTTTAATTTGAAAAATGGATGTCTCTTTCCAATGAAATGAGAAATAGTGAATAGCATTAATAGATATGAGTTTCAATTGAAGTAATTTCATGGAAGAATACTTCTATGTACAAGATGTCTAAGTTATTCACTCAATAAAAGCATGCGCCTTGTTCCTTGTAAACAAGAAATATAATGTACATAAAAATCAAACACTGGCGGTAGCGCTACCTAGCAGAGACCTTGGGAACTGAACTAAGTAGGTTTGTTTACTGGCCAGAGAGTGCTGCTCCTAGTAGAGATGAAGAGAACTGGTAAATCGATTATGCAGTTTCAGCCGTGGCGCTATCTAGCAGAATTTCCTTCAACTGCCAGCAATAGCCTGGATCCCATTCAGTGCTGCTCCTAGCGGCGAACTGAGCAACCATGTTCTGAGAATCAATACACATCAGTGGTAAACAAAGCACGTTGCCGACCCAAACCATAACACTAAAGGCCACATTTACCCAAGCAGTGCGGCTTTTATTGCCCACCGTATCGTCAAGAATATCATTTTCTGCGGTCTTTTTACTTTGGCAACTTCCAGTGTTTTTTAATATTGCACCAGAAGTGCTTTCCCTTCATGGGAAATTGGCTTAAACTCAGGTTACTCCACTCCGCTTTTATTCCACACTTTTCTCTCTCCATGTATACCTCTCCTTAACGGAGAGTTTCTCTGTCTTGTTTCTGTTTACCGAGAAAACCCCAACACTTGCGCAGCAAAACTGATCTATTATTCCGACCAGTCATTTAAAATGCCTTTACAAAAAGTACTCTATCGTGAATTGTTACTGGTACTGTGCAAAATGTTCTGTTTTTTTTTTCTAAAATAAATTTGATCCTTATAGCCTAGTTCACACTGTGGACCGTATGCAGGTGTGTTCGTGTTTGTTGTAGTAATTAGGTACACATCTTAAACGAATTATGGGTGATCATTATTTGTCCCTTTCGTCTGTATATAATGTGTCTTTAAATTTATATTACAAAGCTACACATTAGGCTCTCTCGCTTACTCAATTAATGATTTAGTAATTAACAGACTTGCAAATCTCGAAAAACTATAGATTAGGCTTGCTCTTGTGTTTTAAAATTCATCGGAGGGAAAAATATCAAAATACATCATTTCAAAATTTAAAACCGATTTCGACCTCCGTAAATTGTTTGTTGTGTTAACGGAATATTTTTCTTATGAAATAAATGTTAAGAATGTATAAGAGAGATAATAAACTGAAATTCTGCATGCACCTAGCAATTCGCGTGGACAAAGAAAAATTGTTGAGGCTGTTAGTTATAAATGGCATGATAACTTGAAATGAATAACTTCCAACACTTGTAGCCTAACCAACTCCGAAAAGGTGATTTTTCATTTGAATGGAGAATTTGGCGAGAGAGAGGTGGGTCAAAATAACCTAAATTTCCCAATATAGAACGCATGGGCTTTTTTTAATCGAAAGTCTTAACCCAAATACGAGATCACAAATATGTATTTGTAAGAGCAAAGGAGGTTAAAGTGTTAGTGTTCTCTCTGGAGAAAACTACAAATCTTTTACATTCTGGTCCAATAAACATTTATATACACATGAGATAAGTAAGATTAAAGTTGTAAAAAATGGCGGACAGGCGTTCTGCCTTGTTTAAGAAAGAGTGAGAGAGAGTCGAAGGCTGGTCTGCACAGCGGGTTGTTTGGCGCCAATATTTAAGAAAGAGTGAGAGAGAGTCGAAGGCTGGTCTGCACAGCGGGTTGTTTGCTGTGTTTACAGACATCCCCACACACCCCCTCCCCCCCTCCGACTTCCACTGCCCAAACCTTTTACCCTTATTGCTCAACTCAACTCGGTTATCCAGAGCCGGAGATACGTCCGCCTGCTACTCGCCATCGGAGATGGTCTCTTCTCTGTCCGTGTAGTAGCATTTTCATCGGTGTTGCTCTCTTCTTTGTCCATGTAGCCACGTCCAAACTTAACAACATTACTTGGTTAGAAACAATGTTTCTTGCGTCCCCCGAAAATCATAAAATATCTAAAGATGTTAAGAAAACTGTTCATTTTCAGCTGAACAAAAGAATGTTTTTTCGAAGTGTTATTCCTAGAAAGCTACCCACATCATACTAATATTTGTCTTGTATTGTGCCTTAGTGTCTTAGAAAATTTCAAATATTTCAATTCTACTTCAGTTTTCAATGTTAGTGATTTTGGTACACTTATTCCATTTGTGTAGATTGCAGACATTCAATTTTTTATATTTATTTTTGTAAGATGAACAGATAATAAAGTAGATCAAATAGAATAGGTTAATAGATTATATCGTGAGTAATCACAAAACACAACATGAACAATATGACTAGAGATAAGAACGAGGTGCTAAGGTAGAAAATCACTCTTACAGAAAATGAAACTCATTAGTTTATTGAGAGGCAAATAAAGAACGGGAAATTCTGATGTCTTTTTTTATCATGAGTAGCTGGCTCGGAGGACAAAGTTACTGGTGTAATTACGAGATGTGTTCAAAACAAGCATATTAACAAATGTTAACCCTACATAATATAAAACATGTTACTAGTGTAAACGTGACTTGACTCATGTTTTCCGATAGTAAATTAAAGTTATAGGGTTTCAAGTGTAATCGTTCTCTGTACTATAATCTATTTTCCTCGTAAAGTAATCTCACTAGGAGATCGAACTAACTATGTACTATTTAGTTAAAGCATACAATAAACGTAAGGCCGGAAATATCACATCATATGGCATGCAATGAAATGATAAGGGATCAGACGAATTCCGAACTACTCTGTCACATACGCACTTTATTCATATTAAATTAATTTTTAATTATTTATTTATATTTTGTTTATCATTTTGAATATGAAAATATTTAGGTAATGCGTTCGCTCATAATACAAATATTTAGTGCATATAATGTAAAATTGAAAGGTAATGGATATATTGTTTTATTTTTACCCATGCTAACTTGGAAGCCTACGCCAACGACATCGGACCCAACGGCTTCGAACAGACTTGTGGACAAGATCGCTCAGCCCCCCACCCAAGGAACAGCCATGCTCGACTCATCTATCCTGAGATTACCTGTTTTGGGTTTCGATGTTAAGACTACAAAATATCCAATTAGACCGTTTTATTTTTACTGTCGACGTGCTATACTGTGGGCTTACACACCGAACGGCAACATGTCACTAGTGTCAGTATTGCAATTGCAAGTAATCCCATTTGTTTTTTCTACGAGTAAAGTGCTGCAGATCGGTTTGGGAGATTTATCAGCGCCGACCGTTCCCGTAAATCTTTCATAGGTTTACATCGGCTTTTAGCAGGTGTCCAGTGTGTCAGTGGATTAAATTCGTTTCATTTAATTCCGTTAATAGTATACATAAAAGTAGCATTATATGGATGCGGTATTATCCCAGCGGATTGACGAGTCAACGCTTGTATCACTGACTGTGTTATCAGTGTAGTAAAAATATGAATATGCCTATAGTGGTTTGTAAGTAAACAACATAATAAGTTAATTTCTAGTACAAAATTATAATTTCTAAATATATGAAATATTTCTGTACAAAATAAATAAAAGATGTTGAAATCAAATATTATATCGCATTCCAACATTTAAATCCCGTTCAGTATCCAGTGTTACTTTGTTTGTCTTCGTGAGCGAAGAAGCGAAAAGCATCGACCTTCTATTTGGTGAATAATGAGGGTGCACTTAGATCGAGTCTGACCTAGGACGATCTCATAGAAAGTGTACGTAATAGTGTTGCTTCCGGTATTTACGCTGACGTGATCTAGCCATTAATGCTCCTTTGAGAACAGTTTACTTTTGGTCTGATACGCCCTCGTGAAGTGTAATCTACAAGTAGACAAGAACACGAGGTAAATTAACTAGTTAATTATTAAACATATACGCAATTTATTATTTATAATATTTTATGAGATGGAAGTATCAACCTATAACTTATACATATTTGACATTATTATATACTTGTATTTGACCTAGTAAAACGTTGGCTACAAGTTTGTTTCTGTACCGTGTGCGTAGTAATTTATAACGTGTATTTGGTGTTCCATAGTTTCATGATATTCCATGACATACATGTTGAAATATTACGTGTACGCTCTATTTTATGACCAATGTACGGTTATCTGTCTGCTTGCAGCCACCCAAGTGGTGTGAACTGAAAATGCGGTACGTAATCAACTAGAATTGCGTTTTCTGTAAGCATATAATTTTGTCGAGGCAGGAAATTGTATAACTACAGAGAACTATTTTAGCCCGTCAATGTGAACTTGTGTGATAATACAGTGGATGCGTGAACTGCAGTAAATCGCGAAGCGCGTGTGACCTTGTGTGGGCTAGGGTTGTAAGTAGGAGGGTTGGGGTGAACAGGCGCGCGCTCTGACACGACGCTAAGGCAGGCGGACCCTCCTCGACACTGTATTATGCAGCGTCTAATGGAATACTGATAAATAATTCCCTAGCACCTGGGACCGTTTTGTCTGCAACTGTTGCTTTTTAAAGCACTCCTTTCCCGTTTATGCAATTGTTGCTCCTTAGGCGATTTTCAAAACGGTAATTTCATGAGGTTTTCTAATCTGTTTTTATTTTGAACAAGTATTGTATGTTGTTGCCTACTCCGAAGGGGAAGAGTGTCAAAAGATCCAAGGTACGAGCCTGGAAGTCTTGATCCGGTTTCAGATAGATCCTTACGGGCGCGCAATAGACTACTCGATAACGTTTTAAAAATCAATCATGGAATTGGATGAAGATTGCTAAAGCCAACGATTACATATTTATTAAATACGTTAAAATCATTTCGAAAGTCAAACTTTTTGTCGTGACCCGGACAACTCTGCCAAGATTGATATGTCAACAGATTTCGGCAACGGTCTATTTTAAATAACTCTGGCACAATGCTTATACAGCTAAATGCGATCGGTGGGTTTTTAATGAGAAAAGGGAGGGGGTTGGAAATGGTACATTAAGGTGTGGATACTGGGTCTAAGGTCATGGACTAGTACCCACTGTCCGACTCACGAGTTTATTTTGAAGCAGGTGTGTTTCAAGACCTAAAGCTGCGAAAGTAGTCGATTGCCTTTCTATCAGTACATTACTGTAGCAGTGTATCATTCGTAAGTGTTAGTGTCTAATGGCATAATTAAAAAACAGTAATTTCTAATATATCACTACTAGGTTTAAATAATGTGGGAACAATTGTTTATCCTGTCGGTTTGACCTGAGGAATAGAGTTAAACAATTAGCCAATATCAGTAAATTGTCTTATATTTCTTTTATAACTTATGATTAATATAATGTAATCTTATAGGTATGTCTGTATGTTTTGAAATACCGTAAATGTCACTGTACAGTCTAAAAAAGATTAATTTAATTTTTTATTTATAAGCTGTGTTTTGGTTTAATATAACAAAATACCTTGGCCTTGTATGACTAACCAAATTTAAGTAGACAATTTTTTTTTAAATTACAAATGTGAAATACATTAGACAGGAATAAAAAGTGTGTTCAAATTCTTAAAGTTCTTTTCTTAAAACCATAACTATCCGTTACAGGTGACGTATAAGTCTTATACGACTATTATATACGAGTATACTGGTACAAACGATGGGACTAAATGGAATTTGACGTTTACTCCTACCGTACTATAAATTATCCACTAACAACATATACGTTATTGGGAACAATTTGATGCTCTTAACAAACAGCAAACACAGATAATTAATACTAACGTACTATAAATTATCCACTAACAATATATACGTTATTGGGAACAATTTGATGCTCTTAACAAACAGCAAACACGGATAATTAATACTAACGTACTATAAATTATCCACTAACAACATATACGTTATTGGGAACAATTTGATGCTCTTAACAAACAGCAAACACAGATAATTAATACTAACGTACTATAAATTATCCACTAACAACATATACGTTATTGGGAACAATTTGATGCTCTTAACAAACAGCAAACACGGATAATTAATACTAACGTACTATAAATTATCCACTAACAACATATACGTTATTGGGAACAATTTGATGCTCTTAACAAACAGCAAACACAGATAATTAATACTAACGTACTATAAATTATCCACTAACAACATATACGTTATTGGGAACAATTTGATGTTCTTAACAAACAGCAAACACAGATAATTAATACTAACGTACTATAAATTATCCACTAACAACATATACGTTATTGGGAACAATTTGATGCTCTTAACAAACAGCAAACACAGATAATTAATACTAACGTACTATAAATTATCCACTAACAACATATACGTTATTGGGAACAATTTGATGTTCTTAACAAACAGCAAACACAGATAATTAATACTAACGTACTATAAATTATCCACTAACAACATATACGTTATTGGGAACAATTTGATGCTCTTAACAAACAGCAAACACAGATAATTAATACTAACGTACTATAAATTATCCACTAACAATATATACGTTATTGGGAACAATTTGATGCTCTTAACAAACAGCAAACACGGATAATTAATACTAACGTACTGCGTTGAAACCTATATGCGCAGTATTATTGTAGATGTGTGTGAAATTATTCATAAATATGGTGCTTTATAACTGAAATAGTAATGTACTGTTACCCGTTTTTTTAAGTAATCATAATTAATATTCCTAAATCGGATAATCGAGATTTTACGATAAGTAAATCATTTTTACAATTTAAAAAGATCTATGAAACAGGCTTATTATTAGGTGGGGAGGGGGCATGAACAGATTGTATTGCAATAAAGTTCATTAATTCCAATTTCAATCCAGCTAAAGAATATTATGATTGATCATAATGAAGAAACATCATTTTATGTGGTATAACAGTTTTCCATACAATGATCATTGTATTCCTTATTATTTGTGATAGGCAAAATCTGCTTTATACACATTTCTCAGCTTTCACCGAATTGAAGATTATTCTTACTGTAGTACGACGCTTGCACATGAATACAATACAATATGAATACAAAAAATCGTTAAATATTTCAATAAATCAAACGTGTTTCAAACAAATAAACATTACTTCTTTCACGAATAAAACCAATAATCTGTAAACAATGAAACCTACAACTGCGTTAAATAAAAATTACATATTACATTTTATGAGTTATCATGCCAATGTTTGTTTTTAATTACAGCTGTTTCAATAAAATGCGAGGTTTTTTTAATTACTACTATCAAACCCAAGCGACGTTTATTTCATGAATTTCTTAACAGCCATGAAGTGAATATTGAATATGATTTTGGTATTATTTTACTTCTCCAAATTCCCCTAGCTTATATCTAAGGCCTTGCCTAAGATTTTGCGTTCTTTAGACTGTTGACTCAGACAAACATATTACGTTTTAGTATATTATGATAGCTCAAATTTTGAATTGAGTATATCGTTAATATTTTATTACCTTAGTTATGCGCTATATCAGTTCAATTGAAGCATCACTAGTGTGAATAGTGTTCAGATGGAAGCATTAATGCACAGTCTTGTTAGGGTGGCCGCACAAGTATGGCTGTTAGCATACAGGTTGAAGTGTTAGAGAGGGCTAATTAACTTCAACTGTTAAAATAATCCTTCAATTGTGTACATTTTGTAAAATCTCTATGTGGTTCAGTCTTTCGGCATTTTGTCAAGTGCAAGTGCAGAAGCTCATATCGGGGTAACGATCCCTGTCCATTAGTTGCGGCCCAAAACCGAAACTTGAGCGAGACACAAAAGCGGGATTGACCGGAAATCCTTCCAAATAAACTCAGGCACACGATGTTGCTGGAGATGTGTGTTTTCCACTGATGCGCTGAGAAACTTCCCTTTTATTCTAATACCAATCAATTCATTTTGGAAAATTTATATCACAGCTTATATTCATGACTGTCTCTCAGCCCATGCTGAACATTTATTTGCACGCCAGCTTCACTAAATCTGTGTAAATCACTATAATCTCAGTTAATTAATACAGGCCATACTCTACGCGTAGGCTGTCTGGATTTACGTTTCGCATTGTAATATTTAAAAATAAAGAAACGCGAGTTGAACAGGTAGAATCCGAGGAGACACTTTCTGCGAGAGATGTGCCGTATTGACATGCAAATACCATTGTTGTTTACTTCAAAGGGTTGTTGCAAAGTAATGCGTTTTGTTTGAAACGTCTCTTCCCCTTTTTTATTGTCTGTCTGGCCGAAATGGGATAACAAACCGGGTTTAACGGTTCCTTTCTGTAGCGGTTGTCGACGTTTATTTGCTTCACGACATTTTACCATTTTCGGTTTGTCATCCATAAAAGCGGTCAAACTAACGTCCATTATTACAATTATCTGGGGCTATTGATACATATTTTACATTGACTAAGTCGATATTTTAAATCTTCGCGCATTCTTTACCAATAACTCTTCAAAGAAACACGAGAGTAAATTTGATTCTAAAATGAAATACGTAAACACGAATTTATTGCAAAAGAGGAAATACACCTTTGATCGACGAATGAGGCATAAAGTGATTTTACTTCTTTGGACTCTTTCTCTTACAATTTATAAACGGATTTATCATTATTATTGATGGTTTGCTGTGACAGAAAACCTTTAACATTAAATAGTTGCGTTGAACTTGTTATTTATCTATTTTTGTTGTGTGTCTTACGTATATAAGCATGTATATTAGTTTGGTATCTCCGCACAAATAGAAAATCTTGTGTTTATGAATATACCACTATGATTTTTTGTTTCAAACGAACTGCTATATCCAACATAATTAACTGGTGTTTTAGATATATATTTACTTTTAAGGATTGTATTCGCGTGGGTCTAATTAAATGTGATGGGAATTTTACAGATTTAGTTAAGTAAACGAAAAGAAAATACTCTCTTGTGTGCCCATATTTTTTTTAATACATATATATATTTCTTACTGCCAGTAACTACTGAAAATGGCTCTAATTTTGTTTAATAATAAAGTTATTGAACATATCTATATTGGGATAATGTTTAACGGTGAATTGGCTCAGTTTATAACTGTGTGAATACTTTTTTAACTGACCACACTGCAGTACCGTGTAAAAGAAAAGTTAGGCCTTGGTAAAGTTTTCAAGCCCGTCGTCCTTAAAGTGGAAACCGGGTTGGAGCAGGTGCGGTGGAATTATTAATCAGTATTCCATTAGAGAGTGCATAATGCAGTCACAGAACTACGCGGCTCATTGTGCAGCTTGTACTCCATTACTCGTCCATGTAAAACAACTGATTTGAATTGCGCTCCGGGTGAATCAAATTGTCTCGTGTCTTTCTATTATAATTTGTTGCCAATTTTTGTATGTATTTGTCTATCACCGTGATTAAAGTGTCTGCTTGTTTAAAATAAGATTGATTTTCACCGTCTAAAAACTTAATCTCTCTATGGATCAATTCTCGTTATTTGCACTGATTTTCAGAAAACAAGGATCAATGCGCTCAATTAACGACTTTTATGAATTTCAATGAATAAAGTTAAAGTTTCAAACGTCGGTGTGTTTATTTGCACTCTTATCCATTCCTTATTAGACGTGCCCACGCTAATGTACAAATAATACAAAAAAGTCGATAGCTAGATACAAATAGAGAGAAGTGGTATTTTAGGCGTGTTTTGTAGTGTATACAACGTTGTTTTTTTTTGCAAATATCCCAGTACATATCTAATGTGTAGCCTACTATCATATAGTGCCATAGGATAAACTTAGTACCATCCTTAACTTAACAGTATAAACTTAGGATAAATACAGTCATCATCCTTACGTCCTTAAGAAACACATCACATGCTATTTGATTTAACTCAGGATACACTGCAATAGATGCAGTCTGTATTTTCCAGTCCCAGCTCTCCCACGAACATTGAGAAATGAAAGTGTGCAAGTCAAAATACAAGGAATGATTGGTTAAAGGCCAACTCTTGCGTTATTTCAGGCATCCTGTTCTGTTACTGTTGTTACTCGAAAAGCACTGCGCAGATACATCTTCAAGTCAACATTACTTGACAAAAACATTTGATTTCTTGATAACAACGGGACTTTTTACGTAACAAACTTTGAAAAATAAAAACGTCTAAGTTGCGTGCGCAGGCACGCGTATAAAAGTTATGTTTGTAAGTCTATCTATTGAGAAAGAGATTTTTGTGAATGGTGCCACTAAAATCTAGTCAGCTTTTGTATCGTCCGGCCATAATTACCATCTCTGACCGGTGAGAGAGATACGGGACCATTGAGTGCCGCTAGTTCGTAATTGCTTGTTAAACTTGACGACGGTTGTCCATTGTTTCAACTTGTCTCTGTTACGACTGCCTGATAACCTTTGTACAATTCACTCCGCAAACCTCTTTTCCCAACGATTTTCACCCGTTTACATTCCTCACCTTACATTTTCTAGATTTCATCATTTGTCGATAACGGGCCACCGTCAACCACTATTGAGTTATCAGTTTATAAGTTTTTAATGACATTTCCGTTACTGTCTATATTTAAGTTATGTTGTCATAACTCTTGTAGATTTTCCAGGTTCAAGAGTTTAACAAAACATATATATTCAACTATTTAGCTAAAATAGTTCATCTTATTTGTTGTACTGCGTATAATCGTTTCGTCTGCAGTAGTAACGCTCATCTTACGGTGTCATCTATACTTAGCTTTTCAGTGAAGGTTTTAAAGACCATTACACTGGGTTGTCATCAACTTGAACAGTATTAAAGACTCACGGGAAATTTCCGGTTTTTCTCAATAAAGTGTTACTGTACACTGCTGATTCAATATACACGTCCGGCTGGAAGTGGTCTGCCTGCTATTGTTCGTGCTGTTGAAATAAATTTAGTTTTGAAATCAAAAATGCTTTGTCATAAAAGTGATCAAAAGAGATCATTAAATTGGTGAGTGGCTATCAAAAGGATAAAAGAATAAGTGTAGCGAACGAATGGACGATACAATGGCGGCTACGACACTGTGACACTGTTGATCACACCGGAATTATTCCATGCATATTAACAGCGTAGCGTTGCTTCGACCAGCGGCTTGATCCCACGGAGCATGGGAGTCTCTATAGGCTGATGAAAAGTACTTCCAGAAACAATTTGTAAGTGTTGAACATATCATTGAAAGCCGTTTTACTGTACAAAGTGAAATTCGAAAGTCATACAAGAAAATGTACTTATTTATGTATGGTTAGTTATTAGATTGATTAATCTATTCCACTATGTGCATACGGTGTCTTACAAAACTTTACACTGTTTTAATTATTATAGAAATGGAAAAAATAATTTTTCTTTGTAAATGTACATCAGCTAAGTATTCATAACGTCGCTTTTTATGTGTCTGTGGTTCTCATGTGTACCACTTCTTTAATTTTAACCTGTAGTCAACTTGTCTGAAGCTTATTATAGCTTTTAAAACTACTTAGTTTCAAACTCGGGTATCTAACCCTTTTGATCCAAGAGTAGATCTTTTGAATCTCGGCTTGATATTGGTCAGGTGTCTCATATCTTAAACCCCTAATCTCTTACATGGATACCAAGAGGCGATACTTTCCACTAAAATAAGTAAAACAAGTTTCTGTACACTTGTGTCCTATAGAGGTCTGGTATTTCATGTCATATAAATATGTTTGGACGTTTTTTTCTCAGAAATTCAAAACTTATACTTTTTGTTACTTATATACTTATTTGTCATAATATAGTATGGCATACATAACAAAAAAAGAAATAATCTTAACTAGTTTAAAAATGGCGGCAGATTAACACTTCGTTCGGTGTAATGTACAAGTTATATTTTTGAATTTCATTAAGGTGTACTGATTAATTTTTCAACTTATAAAGAAAATTAAATATGATTAGCAAGTAAATGAGGCGCAAAGATGAGATCGGACGTGAAGTTTAATTTTACTGTAATGCTACAAGTGCGCTTTAGATAGCATTCCCAATACGTTTTGGATGGACCTCAAATAATGTCATAGAATACCGTAATAACAGCAACATATTTGTCAACAAACTTATTACTTATATGCTGTTATTATCTCCAATGACTTGCCGTAGCAGATAGTAGTAGGTCAGAAGCACAATGTGACAAGGGTTTAAATATTCCAATCCAGCCAATAACAAACTACTTTTTACAATCAGTTCTAATGTTTAAAAACGTTATTAAATAGCTCCAAGTAAAATAAAATCGGGCATTTACAAATTCTTATGAATCAAATTTCAGTATAATGAATGTTTCTGTTTTTTATTGAAATAAGGCAAGCTAAATACATTACAACAGTTTTATCTAAAATTTGTTGTTATGTTTACGTAATTTGAATAGCACTTGTATCTTCAATATGCATCTGGACATTTTTTAAATCAATATCAAAATTTACATAAAAAAGACAAAATTGAATGCCATTGGAATATACAGGTCTCCCAGCGAAACCAAGTAAACTTTCCCCCAGTTCGAAGCTGTATATTGTATAAATTTCCATGTTTTGTATATGATATAATGCCTTGAAATTTTTAATTGTTCATATGTATTATCACATTATTTACAATCTACGCCAGGTTCTACTAAATGTATATAATTTTTCAGTACCACCTAGGAGAACTAAAATATTTGAAAGGACAGAGCTATTTGGTATTATGAAACATGGCCTCAGCAATATCTTTAAAAAACGTTATTTTCTAGAAAATTATACCGCAGAAACGACCCTATAGAAGGCTAAAAGAAATGATAACATCGTTTGAGACAATCCTTAATTAAAATTCGTGTTTAATGAAACGGCCGTTTTTAACAACTTGGAAACAGTGCAATAATTACATTATTAATAACATTAAAATGGAAACTTAAATTCGCTATTCATACACGAGTTAGATTTGTTTGCGAGTTTGATGTATTTATCTTATATATTTGGAATCAATAAATGACAAGGCCGCACCTCAGAAGAAAACTAAATAGTGAAGAGGTATAAGATTCGCATTCGTAGTTTTATTTTAAAATCTGATATTTATGTGTGCTGTACGTGGTAATTAATTGTTATACATTATATATGTATTATTTATTGATGTATATTCTGAAAAATGAATATATTACATCTTAATGATATATGACATCTTTATATTGTTTCATACAAACAGTTATAAGTTTTAAACAAATATTAAAACATTAAATATGTTATTTTGTCTCTTGTTTCTCTGCAACCTTTTCAGTTCACATTAAATTGGATCTAATATTTCTGAAATACACTTTTAATAACTAGTTTTAATTTTGCTACAATCATGCGCGATTCGCTTGTGCTCTAAACTGAACAAGGAAAATAAAATAAATATTGTTTCAATAGATTTGACCATTTCCCATAACCTTTTCTCGCAAAGACTGAGGACCTCCAGTGGTAAGTTCAACATGGTTTGTTTGCTGTGAAACAGTTTTAAAATATATTTAAAATTGATCGGTTTTGGTAACATGGTTATCTAAATATTCTGTTGAGCTGTAATTTAAATTTATTGTCAATAGTTTCACATTAGGTTGTCGTTTTCCTATATTTACTGGCCTTTACCAGTAAGTTTGGTCACAACTGATTCACGATGGGTGCGGCGAAAGCGGTACTGTACGTAATTACATTATGTAATGATCTCTTTAATCGTTACACCGTAAAATGTATATTTGTAGTGCACTATGAATTGATGATTTTATTTATTCTGACTATTATGACTCATGAGCAGTTTAGTGTATTGTGTGTGGAACACTGTATATTTAGGGCGACTGCTTGGGTGTATAAAGGGTCACTTACCGGGCTCATGTGTGCTCCCAAGTCGTGTTTCCGCGAAGTGGGGTAAGACCTACCGGCCCACCTGCTCCCACCTTATCCTTATAGGCGTCTTTACTTTGTTATGTCATCACTTGTAACTTTCATGCTGACCCGGTACTGTGACAACACTGGTCATATAGGTTCTTTGATCGTCTATAAAAACTTTGTACTCTTCCATACAGTGTTGGAACAGAGAACCATTTCACTGTAAAACACACACCCGGTATTTTCTTGAAATAGATTGAGGACTTTTTTCTAAGAAAGGCAACGATCATCAACCACGATAATTGTGGTGGTGGTTGAAATAGGAGAGTATCGAAAGGGTAAAAAGTATGAAACAGTACTTTTTCTCAGATTGTATTTTTCGTGGTTTAAAACATTTAAATAGTCAAATACATAAATTATGGTTATATCACTGTCAGACAACTATACAAACAGACTGAAATTCATTATATTAAGGATATCTTATTGCTGACACGTGTTTTGGCAATCGTACCATAGATCTGCTGGAATAGACACAGATAAGGGTTATATCAATCTCAGACAACTATACCAACAGGCTGAAATTCATTACATTAAGGATATCTTATTGCTGACACGTGTTTTGGCAATCGTACCATAGATCTGCTGGAATAGACACAGATAAGGGTTATATCAATCTCAGACAACTATACAAACAGGCTGAAATTCATTATATTAAGGATATCTTATTGCTGACACGTGTTTTGGCAATCGTACCATAGATCTGCTGGAATAGACACAGATAAGGGTTATATCAATCTCAGACAACTATACAAACAGGCTGAAATTATTATTATATTAAGGATATCTTATTGCTGACACGTGTTTTGGCAATCGTACCATAGATCTGCTGGAATAGACACAGATAAGGGTTATATCAATCTCAGACAACTATACAAACAGGCTGAAATTCATTATATTAAGGATATTTTATTGCTGACACGTGTTTTGGCAATCGTACCATACAGTAGATCTGCTGGAATAGACACAGATAAGGGTTATATCAAGCTCAGATAACTATACAAACAGGCTTAACGTCGCCACATTAAGGATATTTTATTGCTGTCAAGTGTTTCGACAATTGTATTATAGATCTGCTGGAAGACACACAAATAATGATTATATTATTTGTCCAACAACTAAATAAACAGGCTAAAAGGTTATAAAGTCGTTATATTAAGGTTATTTTATTACTGACACTTATTTCGGCAATCGTACCATAGACCTGCTGGAAGACAAAATAAAACCTAAACATCATTTTTGTACTCCCTTTTTGATAAGAGACTAGATTCCGATATCCCAATTGGGAGTAGGTTTTGTTGCATTATGGTATTTTATATCTATGGGTTTTGTGTTAAATTTTGGTTTCTATATTTAAAATGTCCATATTGTGTAGATTTCAAACATTAAAAAGTAGAAATTGTCAATAAATATTAGAGAAAACAAAAACAAAAGACTATAAATACCATCAACACGTCTACTAATAAAATTAGTTGGGATGAAAAAAATAAAGTTCCCATTTTTTGTCGGTAATAGATAAAAGATTCACCTCAAAAAACGCTAACTTAATATACAGTATATACATAAGCAAACAAACAAATCACTCATGCACGCTCTTGAAAAATTACGTATACTTGCGTACGTTTTTTTCTTCTCAGGTTAAGTCCAAGCGTCATGTACCAAGTGTATTCTGCTCCGGTTCTATTCTGGAGGCTTGCGAAGTCGAGGCGAGTTCACGTGATTTGATTAGTGAGACTGAGGCAAGTCGGTAACTAGATCTGCAAGTTGTGATGTGAACGGGGAGTTCCACTCAGGTATGCTCCATGGAACGGTACTTGGCTCTGTTCTGTTTGAGGTCTAGTTATTGTGGAAACATTGTCGGTCGCGTCAATACGTGGAATAATAACTCTCCATGACTCATTTCTTTACCGTCACTTGCCTAACTAATTATTCAACGATATTACAAAAAAGAGCGTTTCAGTAATATTTCTAGGTTAATTTTTTGGGGCTTATTTTTGGTGTTTAAACATTTGAAGAAATACTCTTGAAGGGACAACTCTTACCTTATTAAAGATTTCAAATAAAAATCGTTTTGTTGTATAATACATTATCTGAAAATGAGGAAAATGTTTGTGTGCTTGTAGTGTGTGTATCCCGCAGTTAATTATTAACAATCAATTATTTGAAAGGATTACAAATTATTAAACTTAGTCATCGGTATGTACTGCAACAGTAATAATGTTTCGTGAACATTCTCCCTCTTTTTCGTGGGCAAAATCCTAAAACATGAGTGCAATAGGAAAGAAAATAAGTAAACATGAAACGTATAATGAACGTAAAACATAACAAAGTCAAATTTGAACACTAAACTTGCATGTAAAAACACAAATATTACGTATGCTGAAACAGAGAACGTTTGTAAAAAATAATCTTCGACAAACCCTAATTTGCCGCACGTGGTATACTTATCACTGTAATTACTGTCACTGTAAACCTTACGGACATTTCTCGTTTCTTATCTTCGAAAAGGTAAAACAGTCAACCTCACTTGCTTCCAAAGTATTGTGTTGTGTATTTTGTATTGTATTCGTTATGGCGTAGATAATAAAGGAATAATTTTGTATTTATTTTATTTTATTTGAGTGCGTTTATCGTGTGTTTTAGCGATAGTAGTGTTGTTTGACGTGCAACTTATGTGTTGCAAACTATAGTTTTAGCGTGTTTATCAATTTTTGCTAGCTAATGTTGATTTAATATTTTATGGCTGAAGAGAGCAAATTCCATTTGTCGATAAATCGTTGTGTTGCTGATATACCCGATAACGGTGACAATTCTTTCATGATAAATATACAGTTATAACGGAGTATCGAAGGTACCGACAGATAGAGGTGCGCACAGACAGACGGAGGACTGACTGACTTTTTACTTTTTGGCCTTAAAATCAACAGAGTTCTTCCATCGATTAAGAGAAGCCTATGTATCAAGCTCAAGTCTCTTGGTCCATTCTATTAAGAGTTGTCGCACAAAAGGACGGACAGACGGATTGAACTTTAACTTTTTGACCTCGAAGTCATAGAGTTCTTCCTTCGACCAAGAGGAAACTTGTGTAGCAAGTATCGAGTCTTTTGACCATTCTGTCAACATACTTATCACACAGACAGACATATTATTCAATATTAAATTTTAATAATATACGAATGGTCGATTAAATCCTTGCAGGAGCTATTATCATTGTTACTTGTCGGAGGCCCGCTCAGCGCGTGTGAGAGCTACAGAGTGCCATAATTCGAGCCTATAATTAAATGGGCCCCAATGGGGTTATTGGGGGTTTTAATAATTTTATCATTTCATATCTATCGCGAGCATTCCAGACTATTCAAATTACTGAAAACAGCTTTAGTACAAAATCTTTCACAAAACATTAGAGCATGAACATTCTATAAATATTTACGTTTAATTTAGAACCGCCCTTTTAGTTCGTGTAAAAATGTGTAAATATTGTGAGAATTTCGTCTTATATGTTCTGTTTATGTTTACGTGTAGTGAAAATCCAAATTTGTGTACCAAATATATTTTTACAGATGTGACAGAAAATTAGTTTTTCCTGCCAAATCATTATCTCTGTGGACGGTTGGTGGTAGTAAACGTCAACTGCAAATCACTATTACACCAACCATATCTTGTGTCATACGGCCGCAATCAATTATGTAGTACAGTATTACAAACGGCCACGAGCAGTGTGGGGGGGGGTACATCCCCTATAAATCGTGTCAGATAAAATACTAAACTCGAACAATCCCGCTACCGTTCAGGAAAGAGAGCTATAACTCACGCATAGCAAAAACTCGTACATACAAAATGTAGGGAATGAATTGCTCATTCTTAGTCCAGCCCTCGCTCGCTCCCACAGGCGAATCACGAGATAACACGTGTAGGTCAGCCTTCGCGGTGAACTAATGGCAATCAAATTCTGCAACTTCGAAAGAAATGTTCCAGTTGAGATCGTATCTACTAAAAACAGTGTTTTGTGTTGTGTTTTTTTTTAATTTGATATAAATCAGCAGTATTATACATTATAGAAGTCTTAAAATGATCACTTGAGGTAATAACAAGTGGTAAAATTTAACAAAATGTTATTTCACATTGTCAGCAACAGCCATGTTCTTGCTGCAGAAATCAATAACGGACATGTAGTATGCGGATTATTGGTGACGGTTTGAAGAATTTAGTTACATTTCCATTCCCAGGTACTAGCGAGTTTATGAAATTCAGATTTTTAAATCGTAAATACTGACTGTAAAGTTTTGTTTTTGTGTCCATTTTTAAATTGATGAAAATTATTCTCAGTAATAAAAAGTATATGTCTTAAGTAACCGACACATTACAGTTATTTAAATGATTATATTAAAGCGTTAAATAACCATAGGGCCGATATCAGTAACCTTCTATGTGTGTCCTCGTAGTATCTTAAAATGTCATATCGATAATGATTGGAAAAGCACTCTCTTGGTAAAAAGCGTGAAAAAGAATATAAAAAGAAATTGTAATTTGTGCAACGTGACCCCATACAGCCCCTAAACCTTTAGAGGTTATTTTCGTACATCAACAGAAGTTGGGTGCATTTTAATGGCGATTCCCGAAATTTTGACCAACAGTAAGAAAATCTAAAATAGATATGAAAGACCTGAAGTATATGATAAAATTTTAACAAATACAACCTTTATACAATGTGAAATTACTAGTTAGTGTAAGATTTATTCAACTTTAAATAGTAACCGCCTACACAGGGCATCCACACTACATACATCATATATAAGGGCAGATATTACTCCACGCTCGTACAGAATCGGTAGTTCGATACACAGAGATCTGATGTACTGAACAAAACTTGGCGCTAAACACATTAGCAAGAAAATGCGCAAAGGAACCTCTGCCGAAAGTGGGCTCAAGTGTTGGCGGAGTTGTTGATTGAATCACGAAGTTGGGGAACAAATCTCGTTAATTAAGTGACAGCAATCTTCCGCCAGATTATGGCAAGAGAGCGCGCGTTATTCTTGCTTTATGTTTGACCCAGGCTTGTCATTGATAGTTCACTTATCTATCTATATATTGATACTTACCACAGAGAACCTATTTAGGCGTATTATCAGTGTTATAATTTGTTTTTGTGTTCTTACAATATATTTGGCGTACGATTGAATTGAAACTACAAATATAACTTCCTTTCAAAAACACACTTTTTGCACACTGATATAAATTTAAACATAAAATTCAATATTTCTGTCTTTCTAAAATATCTGTTGTAGTCCTTAAGCAACGTCGACTTTTGGGTACTCAATTGTGTGTCCTCTGGCACTACCTGTCCTTATCCTCAGACCTTCTTTCTCTTGCGAAGCCTCTTTTGTAACCAACCAATTGTTCCTATGAGCCCATCGTACTCTCGGGATCTACTAGGCCTCTGAAAGGACAAGCTTTTCCGACCTACGGTCTTCAGCAGCTCTTGAGCTACGCGGTCTTTACAAATCCTCGGACACTGGAACCCCATGGATTTTGAGTACATCAGGATTCTGAGGTGCTTCGCCTCTTGGATCAACTAAGATTCAAGTATCTGAGTGTAACTTTTCTGTCTTTTTTCTATAAAATTTTTGGTCACTTTAAGGTCCCAGTCTTTTGTACCGTTATTTGGTTAATTTTTAGATGCTATCGCTGCGGTGTGTTGAGTCGACATCAACTTGAAGGAAAATCAAGTTTTATTAACTGATTAAGTTCGTAAGCAAAATTCCAAAGAACATTGGGAATCATTAGACCCACCCCCAGATGTCATCTTAGTAGTTCATTATTATTCTATTTTGGCAGCAACGTGGCAAGACATTTGTTTAACACATAAAAGTGGTAGTTGTAGGTTACACCGAGTATTTATTACTACGATCTCAGAGATCTCCATCCCCATGTGTTTCGTCAATTCGGTACACTTTCTCTTACCTCTGACGTAAAAAACTCTCTTAAAGGTCTCCTCTTGAGATAAATCACGTAACATTAACATTAGCACATTACAAGTTGATTATTCCCGCTCTTGTACCGTAAATCAATCAAGGGATAGGAGCAGTAATTGTCGGAGGCGGGCCAGTCACAATCTGAGACCCGGCTATAAACCCCCGCCGATGTTTAATTGTTCAGTTTACGGTCGAGCGAGACGTGTTCGGTTACATCTATTCTGCCCTGACAGGTTGGCGATTGTATCACAATTTGCTACTTTAGGAAACTAATTTTTATTCTATGTATGGGAAAATAACAATTGTATTAATAATTTACACAACGCTATGAATCCGTGTACGCTAAATTACCGATAAGACATCTAATGAGTTTTATTTTACTCGTCAGGTACATAGAACTGTAATAGTGAAGGAAGTAGTGAGTAAATATACCTATACAGTCCTGAAAAGATAGATTTAATTTATGGCTGTCATCTCGAGATATAGGATTGGAGATGTATTATTAGTTTTTATAAGGCTGGTTTGTACACTGGTGATGGTTGGCAACTCTTTAGTGGCTGAAATGTTAATACAGAATGGTAACATCTTGGGTTTCCAAAATTGAGCTTTATTAAAACTGTATTTGTGCTCTACATTGTAGCAATAAATTTAAAAATATTTGTATTTTATAATGCCATCGTACTAAAACTTCTATATGATATTTAAATCCTAATTATTACCTTCATATGATATAATTACATTAATGCCAGATTTAATCGCAATAAGTTAGAAATCGTATCGCCAAACGTATTCACTTGTGTTAATTGTCGCTAATACGACAGAATTACTATTAGTAAGGACTTGGTTTATTTCCATTTAGCTGTGCAAGGTAAGTAAAAAGATCCTGCAATGCATGCTTTGTGGATCTTGTTTCTTGGAGGTGGAGGATGTTTGTTGTGAAGAAATTATTAATTTTACGAAAGGTTTTATATACGACTGAACCAGTGATATTCTGCAGAATGTTGTATTAACACATTGGCACAGGATAATGTTTTATAAAAAGTAACACGTTACATTGTACGTATTAAAGTGATACAGTTACGTTATTTCGAAACATAAATTCTAATTATGACACAGCTCTTCCACTTATCAAAACGATATCTCATTAAGGTTTAAAATGGTTTAATATAAAAGACAGTTTTTTATAACTTTCACAATATAAATTTAATATGAAAAGCTTACCATTTAGGGCACCATAGAGTAATGTAAACAGAAAACGTCGAAAAATGTAAATTAGTGGAACATGCTGTAAAGGAAATGATTCACCATATACATTTTGAATCATCGATGGTGGTTTTTAAAGACTCTTCATCAACAAAACTGAAAGTGAATGTATGACGGTTTTAAGGTAAAAGCTAAGAAGCTGTTGAAGAAAATTTGTTCTTTTTTAATTATTTTATTATTTATTGTTATTCTCTAATTATTTCTGAGTAGCCTACAGTGATAACAAATACTTGACATTTCATACTCATATTGATTTTTAAAATTAATTTTCTGACTTTGAATACACGGGTTAGAATTTGTCTGTTCATGACAAATATACACTCCTCAAAACAATTAAAGGATCACTTTTTTAACAGAATGCACTCGGTTAACGGTTCGAAATTTTCTAATAATTTTTTTTTTATTTCAAAGTCGGTGTTGAAAGTAAAATACATCGTATATGTTTTTTTTGTATGATATTTTATTTTAGGCTAGAACAGTAAACAAAGTTTAAAACCGCAAAATTAAAACGAAAACAACTCTCTTAATAAAGTACAAATCTAATAAGAAATGGTCTGGTCTTTTGAATCTCACTTTCAATACCTTGTATTGCCACCTCTAGCTGATATAACCGCAAGAACACGCTGTGGCATGGTTCTGATGAGTCGTCTGAGGCTATCTTGAGGTAACCGCTCCCATTCTTCTCGTAATGCCATTTCCAGCTCATCCAAAGTCCTGGGTTGGTTTGGGCGGCCCCGGATACTTCGTCCTAGTTGGTCCCAGACGTGCTCAATCGGGTTTAGGTCCGGACTGCAGGCTGGCCACTCCAGCAGTGGTATGTTGTGTTCGCCCAGGTACTCACGGACCAATCTTGCTGCATGTGGTCGAGCTCCGTCTTGCATAAATAAAAAATTTTGACCTGCTTGCTCTGCTCTCGGACGAATATGAACGTCTAACACCTCGTCCACATAACGCTGGGCTGTCAAAGTACCGTTTCGGATTATGACAAGGTCTGTACGACCGTCCATTGTTATGCCACCCCACACTAATACTGAGCCCCCGCCAAACGGAACTCTGGGAGCTAGGCAACAGTTAATAAACCGTTCATTTCCTCTTCTCCACACTCGAACGCGGCCGTCATTACCAAAAATTGTAAATTTTGACTCGTCTGAGAACATTACCTTACGCCACTGTCTCAGCTGCCAACGCCTATGGTCTCTTGCAAACTGCAATCTGGCTCTCTTATGACGCACAGTCAATCTCGGCACTCGGGCAGGTCTCCTAGATCTCAATCCAGCTTCCCGGAGTCGATTTCTAACAGTCTGATCCGACACACGATTTCCAGTCGCCTGGCTTAGGTCGTTTTGAAGTTCTCTAGTAGTTAAAAATCGATTACGAAGTGCATTAACTCGTAAAAATCGATCTTCTATGTGCGTGGTAGATCTCGAGCGGCCTTTTCCTGGGCGTCTTTGAAGAGTTCCTAGCTCCTGATGTCGGTTCCATAATCTTGAAATTACTGATTGACTCACACCTAAGCGCCTACCCACTTCTCGTTGGGAAACTCCCACTTCTATCAAAGTAACAGCTCTACTGACATCACTCTCAGACAAAAACCGTCTAAGACCCGCCATAACAATAAAAACACACAGGCCTAACTATAGAAGTCTAATCCAGACTGAACGAGATCAACTTCTGACAAAACTGAGCCTGAACCTTTCCTTATCTCATTCTTGTTTGGACATGATATCGAAATAATCGCTCTTATCTTTTACTGAATTAGTCAGAAATAAACATGAATTATTTATCTTTGCTACCGAGAGGTTCCTTTATCAGTGTGCAAAGTTCAAACATTCTTCTGTTATTAATACTTGTTTTACAAGACGCAATAAAAGTGATCCTTTAATTGTTTTGAGGTGTGTATATAGTATTGGACAGTACACTGTCCATATACTATATTCCTAGATATACTATTAGCCTAGATCAAATTCTTACTCCACCAAGTAAAGAATTGGCTAAACTGCAGTCAAGGTGATGTTTTATTAAGCTAAAACAGCTGCTTAAGTAAACAAAAACCCAAAACCAGAATGAATCATTCACTAACATGATTTGGACGTGAATAAAAAAAATAATTATGTCGATGCAAAAGTTATGTGGGAAATTTGGTGCAAACTGTACTGTTGGACTAAAGGCTAAGATTGGAAAAGGCTATAAAGGAAATTGGAAAAAAGGGCGCGTGAATATAAAAAGAATTCTAGAAAATGAGCTAGTATCTGATCCAGGAATGGGTATGGAGCTCACTAATGGAAGTTCACAGTAGTTGTTATTTTTGTAAGTCTATAATTTATTTATTTATTTATTCATACATACGGCAATCGCCATTTTACAAAAATGTTTACAACATGGTGTTCGAAATATTGATGGTACACTTTTCATGCATAGCCACTTACATGCGATATTAGTACTACTGGACTAGCCATGGTTACAGAACAACTGAATATGGTATACATTTAAAGTTAATAAAATAGAACATCAAAGACAAGATAGAAAAAGAGATAACAATGGTCAACAAGATGATTATATAATAATGTACATGCTAAGTGTATGCAACTTGTGCATCAAAGACAAATTGAAAACAAGGTAATAAGATAATAACTACATGCTTCATGCTAAGCTTGTGCTAACTCTAGTGCATGGGTCAATATACAACAAGACAAAAATCAACAAGACAACCACATGCTAATACTAAATACTATAAGTGCTATAAGTACATGCTATAGGTGTGTGCTGACGGTATAAACTATGAAAATTTAACAATGAAATGACAAAACAATATAGAACAAAAAATAAACAATATAACAAAATACTAGCAGGTATGAGCAATTAAAGGTAGACTCTTGCTTTCAATGTTCACCATGCTCAGATACCCAAGAGAAGACCCCCCTCCGAAACACCAGCATGGATACGCCAAAGAATTCCAACTGGTGGGCAGCATTTCCCAAACGCAGCAGACGTGGAATTACACTCTGGTAGGCGTACTGTAGACAATCCGGTGTGAGTGCTTGGAGAAAGGCTGCAGAAGGCGGGTTGCGGCAGGTACATGGAGGTCTATGTGACGCAGGAGCTCAGGGCAATCAACCAAACTATTGACAATCTTGAATAGAAATATAAAGTCAAGAGCCACTCTTCTAGATGAAAGCGAAAGGATCTGGTGTTGGCTTGCAATAACCTGTATATCAACATCAGGATAACGGATGCCACTTCTAACTCCTACCAATCGCAGAAAACGTCTCTTAACTTTATTTAGATGGTCGCAATGTCCAATCTGGTGGGTAGCCCAGACAGTAGAACCATATTCAACAGTGGGACGAACAAGAGTCACGTAGAGGGTCTTCAATGTTGCAGGAGATAGGGCGTTTCTTGATGTTCGGGAAATGAACCCCAGAATACGATTGGCTTTAGCACAAGTCTTGGTGATATGTATACCTGGATCCAAGGATGGTGTCATGTACAACCCCAAGTCCTTTATAACTGTCATTCTATCCAGTAACAAGCCATACAAAGAGAAGTCAAAGTGCAGCAAAGTTTTTGATCTTCCAAATGACATTACTTGACATTTATGAGCATTCAGTTGCATAGCATTCCTATCACACCACTGTTCTATCCTAAGCAGATCCTCCTGGAGCTCATGTTGTTGATGGATTGAAGTCACCTCCTTGAAGATTTGAAGATTTTAACATCATCGGCAAATAGAAGAAAGTTGCCGGCTAGTGACTCCCCGATATCGTTTAAGAACAGGCCAAATAGAAAAGGACCGAGGAGGGACCCTTGAGGCACACCCGATGTTACGCTCACAACATTCTTGGAGAGTGATGACGCAAATTTGACTTGAAGGGTTCTGCCACTGAGATAGCTTTGCATCCACAGAAGAAGAGGCCCAATAATTCCGTATGCCCTCAATTTAGCTATCAGATGGCTATGGCTGACCCTGTCGAATGCCTTAGCAAAATCCAAATACAGGCAGTCAACTTGGTGGAAACGAGAGAAGGAGGAAACAACATAGTCACTGAAGACACAAAGATTGGTGGACGTTGATTTTCCAGGGCGAAAGCCATGCTGCTGTGGGATGAAGACACTCTTAAATTTAAAGGATAATACGTCCAGGATCAAACTTTCAAAAATCTTGGCAAACACTGACTGAATCACAATAGGACGGTAATTTGTTACTTTAGATGTACATCCAGATTTATAAACTGGTACAAGAAAACCAGGCTTCAACGAGTTCGGAAAAGAGCCATCACGCAGCAGCCTGTTGAGATAAACAGCTAGGTGAGGAGCCAGAAGATCACTGCATGACTTCACAACAGCCGGAGTTATGCCATCCGGTCCAGGTCCCTTGGAGGCATCAAGGTCCTGTAGTTTTCTTTCATTCTCAGTGGCCGAGAAAAGACAGGACGAAACGTTGATGTTGGATTCATAATTGTAATCAGTATGACAGTCAGTATGTGGAGTGTAGACGGTTGAGAAGTAATCATAGAATAAGTCACACATACCCTGGGGTTCATCAGCTGAGAATAAGCCATATTGAAGTCTGCTGGGTACAGTGTTAGCCTTACTTAAGGACTTCATATGACCCCAGAAGGATCGGGGGTTTTCCTTTATGCTATTGTTGACAGTAACAAAAAACTCCTGTTGGCATGCGCTGTCAAGAGTTTTGCACTGTCGCCTGACCACTCTGAAAGCTTCTTTAGTAGTTTTCTTTCTGAAGTAGTTTCTTCCGTGAAATTAATTGTTTAAATTCCCGGGTAACCCATCGAGAGTAAGTAAACCCGTTCTTTCTTCTTACAGGTGAATTGGTCTTTATAGAACTCCCCATATTCAAACAGAACCTTTTGAAGGAGGCTTCAATGTCCGGACAGCTGGGATCAGGGTAATTCAGGGACGCAAGCCAGGCTCTGACATTGTCGATGGTACACTGTCTGAGATCATGGAAAAACACATCACAATTATCAACACCAGAACAGCCAAAAAGTAACTCAAATTCCAGTGCCAAATCAATATATTTTAGTTTTTTGAGAATTGCCGAAAACTGTATTTTTATTACTTAGGTACCAATATTACCTATCTATGGAGGCTTTTATCACAACATTTACACAGGCCACTTAGAGCAAAGTTTCATTTATTAGTTTCTTAGAAAGTGTACCTAAAATAGGTAATTTAACATGGGCGAGATAAGCGCTGACAGGTTTCCTTAAGATCAGTGACATCTTACCTTTGGTAAAAGAAGAGATCCATTCAAAAATTATAAATTGTAAACTATATTTTTCCTCGTAATACTTTTATAACTTTTGGTCTTTAAAATAAATTTTAAATTTTATTTTAACTGCTTTATTTTTTTCATTTTATACACGTTTTCTGTTTAAATGAACTGAAGATGCCCTAATCGGTGAAAGCGCTTTCATATTAAATTATATTGTGGAAGTAATGAACAAAAATGTCTTTTTTATTAAAACCATACCACTTCCATCAAGGGTACAACGCAGAAGTGTAAACATGCGCAAAATGCATGTAATAAGTAATTTATAATGTGCTTAATCTCGTAGAATATTAACATTTATTATTCCTACAAATACTCTGAAAGATTTTAAATGCAGTTCGCAGATTAGGGGACCCTTCGTAGCGGTTCTTTACGTATGGCGTTGGCAACAAAATACAACCCATTTATTATACCGTTGTCTTACTGTAATATTTAATAGCAATGTTCTTCTATAATATGGATTTTCTTTTTGTAGTGTTTATTGTAATAATTACGAAGTACTACACTGTAAGCCCGATTACGAAGTTATTAGAATTATTTGTCACCAAATTCAGTCCACCAACATTTATGTATGACTACGTAATATTTCATTTGTTTAAATTTCTACGGAATGTACTGATTTCAGTCGATTCCTACTATGAGTTTACTTCAAGTTAATTAAACATGGTTTAGAATTTCGTTAGTTTTTAACTTGTTCACAAATGAAACATTATTGTATTCGTTTTATTTTTTTTATTTATACTAAAACATGTATGTGGAATAAAGAATTTCGAATCTCGCGTTTTTTTTATATGTCTGTGCAGACAAAGGACCTTTCTCAGACTGAGATATTTCTGCGGATGTGTGTGTGCGTGAACTGAGAGGTTACCTAATGCGCCAACCGCATAGTGACAAAGTAAACCAGTAGTTATAGCCCACATACGGACTGTCTGTCCGCGGATTGTCTTCTCCACAATGGAATCACTCGTCCGCCCCAATACAGTTGACAAGTTGGATTAAGTTGGGAGCACGTTGATTGGCTATCAAGATCCAATCAGAAACTGTCTTTCAACCATTGTCGCGCCAACAGCCAATCCCTTTCCGCAGATTGCTTCCTCGCGCTTCGCCGCCCCAGTTTACTCGCGTCTCGCGTCTGTTTGTAAACCGTTTCACGATCTTTCGATTGGTTTTCACACCCAGAAAACATAACCGGTTGACAGTGTTTTATTGTTTTATATACGATTCCACTATTAAAACTCCATCTCGATTTTAGTATTTATACAAAATGAGTCTCCTCCTAACTAAGGACAGACTTATTTTAAAGTTTTTGTAACTATTTTACTTATTTTGTAAATACATTTTTAATATGTATATGGCTCACGTCGTACTTATAATAAAAGACGACGTAGATGCAACCCATTTAAAAATGCAAACATTCAATACATTATTGATAAAAAGTTCACCATTACTAAAATTTGCGAATGTTAATCTACAAACGTCGCTTACGGTTGACACCCCTTGTCGGCTCTTGGGGATAAACAAATATATTTTGGATAATTATAAGTCCACTGAAAGTTTGGAAAGTTTGAATTTCGCTGCTAACTCTCGTAGGGAAAATTGCTAACGTCTTTTGGAAATGTTTTCTATATCAATCTGTACGTATACACTAGATTTTAATGTGATCTAATTTTTCTACACCACTATTTAGAAATAACATTGAAAATTATTAAATATATCAACCCAACTTTATTAAATAATTGAAAAGTGTTAATACAAGAAACCCCGGAGGTTAAGGAAACGATTACATCTCCGCGCCGCGCCAATACCAAATGGTGTACAGTTAGAAATGGTGCTCGAACTGCATAATCACTGCTGCATTGATGTTGCCACAAACATAAAGCACAGACAAGGATATCCGATAAGCCGTTCACAATTGAGAATTGATGGCGGGAAGAAGGTGTCATCTCTTATCATAAATTCTGTTGTGAAGCCTTTTATATAGAAGCGAAATAATGGTGTCCTTCAGTAACCCATCTAAAGGGTGATTTCCAGGAGAGTGAATGGGTATTACTAAAATCACGTGCTCATGATCACTGCTTTCATGTTTCTTAAAAGTATTGATATGCTTTCTTAGTACAAGTATTAATATTGTAATCATTCATGAAAACACTATAACTCGGCTTTAATAGAAAATCTGTATCGACTCGTAGAATATTTTTTTTCTATTTAGTTAAATAAAAATAAAAAAAACAAAAGCATCTATAATATGTATTGTTTCATTGACTGTAATTGCATAAACAGTCTTTCAAAATTTTATCATGAGAGATTATGAGATCATGAATTTTATAAAATACTGAAACTATTCCAGAAATCTTGCTGGGTATAAAATACAATTAGTGTATTATTGATTTGTTCAACATGCAACAAACTGTTTGTGCCAGTGGTATGTAAAAATATTAGAAAGGTAGAAAACCTTGATGGAATTATATAAAAACAACCGTAATACATTAATGAATGGCTGTGGTTGTGTTCAGTATAAACCCGCGTGGTTACCAGAGATGTGGGTTCCAGAGCAGGAAATATAAACATAACTGCAGGCACTCGCAACAGCCGTTTTTGGAGAAAACAAATAAAAATGTTTTGTTCACGCTCGTTATTGAAATTTTAATATTTTTTGGAAGTATAAACCCACTATAATGAATTGTGTATTTCAATTATGAAGATAAGTGATATTTAACCGTTCTCGGGTGTGGGCAATTTTCTTGGCACATTGCCAGAATACAAACGGAGCGAAGGATGATATAAAATAGTGAGGAATAGAGATTAGGGCAATGATTAGGGTAGGGTGCACACTGGCTATACGATGGGTAATGGTTTAAAATTTGAAAGTCACAACTCCTTAAGATAACTTCCCTAAAGATAGAAAATTAGACAAATGTTCTGTTCACTCAATATAATGTTATACGTTTAATTTCGAAATGTAGGGTTATATAATAACAGGACCAATAAATAAAAAGGGACATTTACTAATATTTCTATAAATAATGACCAGGTAAATGTCCTTCTTTGCGTCATGACTTAAGCAATGCGTACATTTACATATAATTATACATATTATAAATCATATATATATATATATATTTATTTATCATATATATATATATATTTATTTATTTATTTATCATATATATATATATATATATATATATATATATATATATGTAATGTCATTTAGGAAAGTCATGAGTTTTTATATATACAATAGTATAGAGTAAATTAGAGTTTTTAAAGAAAGAAAAACATTTCTTTGGGTCACGTTATACGTACATGCCATAAAAAATTGTATAGCCCTCCTCTTCCATTCTTCTGTGGATCAAATTATAATATGCCAATAAATACTTTTTTTATTGCTTATAGTTTCTCCTGAAATGACAAATATTTGTTCGTTTCCCTGTCCTCAGGTTATGTATCAATGGACTAACAAATAGATGTTGCCTATGTGGAAATAAAGCATCAAAAAAAATTTAAAATCAATACGTCAATTCTCGAGAAGTCGTGCGGGCAGCCACGCTGACACTCAGCCAAAATATGACCCCAACCAAATACGGATTTCACCGTATTAAACGCTCCTGACACTCGACATTCAAATGTCACATTCAATTAATAGTGCTTAGATTGTATGAGAACTCAATCCCGACATCGCAATATTGGTACGTAGTAGTTATCGCGTAAACTCGACCTCCTGTGCCAACTGACTCATATGCCAGTCAGTAAATACACATTTTCCATATCCTCTCCGACTAAAAGTCGTAAGTGTGTGAACGGCTTGCAGGCGAATGTTCAGTTTTGGCAAAGAACGATTCGCCTTTGGAAAACAAAAGTAAGTGTGTAATACAATAAGAGGCCAACTATAGTGGTGGATGAATTCGACTGAAATGATACATGACTCAACAACATTATACAAAAATACATTTAAAAATGTCTGGAATAGTTGGGATTGTATAACCTATATGAGGTTATATTATGATATAAGTCTACTTAGGTTATATTATGTGCATGATTAAACTTGTTGAAAGTTGTAACAGTATTGAACTGTTTAGAGTCATGCATTCTTAAAAATAAGTTGACTTATTGGAACATTTGTTAGACGCACACTCTGACGTAAAGTAACAAACACCGTATACAACATTAGGCAAAATCAGGAACATGTATGGTGAATGATATTAGACAGAAGCACAAATAAACATTGAATTCAGCTGAACAGAACTTCGGCATTCTAACAACTGCTATTAAAAGTTCAAGTAATGATAATCAACAGGTTTCCTGATGTCGTCTAATCTCCAAATTAATTCAATTCTCGTAACCTGTTGTAGAATAATTTTTATTCCACGGATCATGTTCTGGATTGTTTGTATGTTAAAAACGGTTTCTGTCTTTATATGGTGTTGCGGAACGTTCCAAAATCTGTCATGAAAATTGTACATTCGATCAAAAAGCTCTCTGTTTTGAAAATTCTCCGTGATAAAAATTCTCATATTTTTTCGAATAATAATCGTATGTATCAAAAGGAGAGGTTGTCACATTTTTAAATACCTCTCGCATTGTGTGTGTGTGTGTGTGTGTGTGTGTGTGTGTGTGTGTGTGTGTGTGTGTGTGTGTGTGTGTGTGTGTGTGTTCCCAATTATGGTTACCAGTTAGTCTACAGCCACCAGCTTGGTAAGATTGTTTTTACACATTTAGCCTCGGAACCCGTCCACGCACCTCCAGCTATGAGCTTGAATTGAAACTAAACACAAAGTGTTTGTAATTCATCCCGTCTGGCCATCGCACCCATTCATTAATTATATTTTTTATAATTATCTCGTTTACTACACGGGTTTTGTTCAACCAGTATACAAAACAATAACAACACAGTATTTTTTGCATATTTATAATATCAAAGTTTAACGTGTGTAATCCCGGTTGGTTAATCTGTTGTATAATATTTTGCGTGTATTTCCTATGGTTTAACTCATTGGTTTTATTAAAATGGACGTACTATTGAACATTAGCTGAGTTGTTTTTTATAGTCTTACCTCTGTATTGGAATACCTGAAGATTTAAATAGATTTTAAACATTAAGAAAGGTATATCTTTGATCGGTTGTATTATTTTTTTTAATTGATAAAAGTAACAAGATATTTTTTTTCCTGTACAAGAGTATGATGAGCAATATTACTTTGCTAATATCGTTGGAAAGAAACATTTCTTTAAACCAGTAAATATCCGGATTATCGATTATATGGCAGGATATTGTATTATGAATGTGTCGTTGCATTACATTCAGTAACATTCGAAAAGTATTTAAACCAATTGGTATTCCAATACAGATGTAAAGTTGTCGAGATAATGGCTCAGTTATCCATGACAGATTTTAGTGAATTTAGTATCATTCGTCACGTAAGACGATTAATTTTTGAAAGATTTTATATATACTCACAATATGTGTACAAAATATCAACGCTGTAGCTTACGTGTTTTCAAAATAATAATATTTTATATAGATCTCATACAGCCAGACATGTTTATCTAAATTGATACCCTGGACCGTATTCTGCAATATTGATCAGCTATAATAAGACAAAGTGTGTAATCTAATAAACTAGCGTCAAATTGTTGTGTAAAATCTGAAACTCTAACAGATATTTAGTCACAACAAACCTAACCTAAAATGCATGATTTAGTGCCGGTTTCACCGCCCTGAAAATCACTTCTAAAATCGTTTATCGAAGGACTCTGTTATTTGCTCCCCAGATAAAAGGTTCCAAAGGAGGATTTATGACGACAGATGACACTTTCTTCCTGTCATCAATTCTCAATTGTGGAGAGTTTATCGAAACTTCCTTATTCTATGCTTAGCGATGTCAATTTTTTCAGTGTCCAGGTTGAATTGTCATCGTCTTGGATGTAGGAAGATTAACAATAGAATACTAATTGGATGTTTTTGAAATTTATTTAGATTTTTCTGCTCCCTTCTAGTGCCGATTGAAGCACTGGGAGTATTGGCGTGATTCTGTAATAAATATACTCAGAAGTCAGCTTTTTGAGATGATTTCTTGATATTGGAGTTGCTTACTTTGGTAACATCGGGTATGGAGGGATGAATTTCGGTATTGAGAATTTGGTTTTTAGTAGTTACCAATTTAGGACCGGAGTCTCCCTAGTTTGCATTCAACGCAAAATTGTGAAATTTTTCCTATGTTATCCTTGATGGTAAAACTGCTCTTATGAGAATGGTACGCTTCACATATATCAGATGTATGTGAAATGTGTTGGATGCTACGTTTACAATACTTCTACTGGTTAAAAAACTGCATTACTTTAAGGACACATCTCGTATTACGTTCATCACAAAAATTCCTCATTGAAATTTGCCTTGGGTATGTCAGCGTTTGAAGTTCCAATGAGGTTTACGAACAAAACATGTTTAAAGGGTAGTAAAATGAGTAAAGAGTAACCGTATTATATAACGTATAAATAAAATAATATTCTTTTTTATATTGGCACAAACCACAGTGCACATGACTGTTTAAAGGGCGTTCACAGCTCAGGTGGCTTTCTCTGGTATGAAATCAGTCCTAGTTTAGGTGCCCGGGGTATTGAGAAGCAGTATAAAAAGATGGGGGTTAGGAGTGAGGTGAATAATTACTGCGTCGCCCCTTATACGCCACACTCAGATCTGGCATTTAAACACGATCGGTGGAAACTTCACACAAGTGAATGTTCAAAGAGACATAGTCGGTGTAAATGGACACGTAATTGCCAGGAACGGTGTAATCTCTGTGTAAAGTGATATCCTTGTCAAGGGTCGTATCGCTTTCTAGTGGAGAGGTTGCTCTGTCAGAGTCTTGTTACTCAAGAACAGCAGAGGGTACGCAAGGAATGCTAATTAATGGGTGTAATGTAACAAAATGATCACTCCGAGTGTTAAAATGTAAAACAGTCGTATACTGGCGGGTCATCGAGGAGTTCCATAGAACACACAAGAACTCGTGTATTATTACCCAGCTTTCACGCAACACTTTGGACGTGTTTTTATTACCTGATAGTAAGATTCTGTTGTAGCCGTATTAATAAAACGTTTGTAAGTGATCATTTCCTTTAGTTATATATTGATTAAATACCGAGGGCAAAGTGAAAAGCCAGAAAAGTTTCCTTGTATGAGATATCGTCCGACATCAGCGCAATCTTCGTTCAATAATGCGACCTACTCGATTGCATCCACAGGCGTAAGTTATACTCCGTCTTACATAATGTCTCACTGCGAAGGCAAATATAATATATTAAAAGGAAATATATTCTATGTAAGCATTAAAACATCTTGTTTCACGATAAACGGAGAAAATCATTTTGCCGCGTTGAATATTGCAAGTTGAATATTGAACTTTTCCCAGAAAATGATATGATAAGAATTTCAGAATTTAACATTTAAAATTATGAAATGTCCAAATATTATTAGTAACATAAAAATATTCGTATGAATTGTTCACCAAAATCGTCTGTAATAAAGAAGCAAATTACTGTGAGAACAAATCGCTTCCACAGTTGGTATCTGGCCTTTAAGTGCACGCTGAATCGTAAAATTAAACTCACAAATATACTAACAATAAAAGAACATGATAATAAACACGCCAAAATAGAAAGAGTTGAACTTTCTGAAGTCCGTAAAAGTTATCGTTTGGTTTACCTGTCACTATGGTGAAACCTGCGGGACTATGGTTCGTGCGAAAATCACATTTCGCTTTGTTGTGTTTTATGGTTTCCTGTTTATGTTTTTCCTGTCTTTGGCACACAAACATAACATACTGACGTCCAAGTGTAAAACAGCTCCATACTACGGCCAGTCCTTGAATCTATCATTTACTGCAGATAGCACAACACTGGCGAGATCTGTTTACTGGTCTCAGTACTAACGCCAGGGACGTGTTCTGTTGGAACTGTTTCCGTCCTTTGTGTACGTTGTTTAGGAAGGCAATTTTGTTTTTTTTTTTAACAAAGTTTTGTTTAGGCTCTTAAAATACATATTAGTGAACCAATACTGTGAAACTTAAAAGAAGTTATCTTTACATGCTGTTTTAGTACAGTACTGTACTGACAATACCTAAACGAATAATTCGATATCAACCGAATAACAGTGTTTAGTAATCCCACAAATTGTGTATCCTTGCTGAATGTGTGTGTGAAACACTATGAAACAGGTGAACTGAAGCACTATTGAATATATTGATGATACAATGAGAAAACTTCTTTGCCTAGATCACACTGTATGTTGTGGTCTAAATATTGATTGCAACATGGAAAAATTTATATTTTTTCCAAATCTGTCTAAACAATGAAGTTATAAATTATGTTTAAAATTTAGTTGTGATATAAGACCGCGGAATTCAAGTCCCCGTGATGAATGGAAAGGAATGTTACGTTACGTTAACTGCCGACTTTCTTTATAGTAGAAGTGTTTCGCTGCTTAAGAAAAACTGTAAACTATTGTGCAATAGTAAACGACAACCAGATACAGTTTATTTGTTAGGCGGCGCGGCGGTGTTGTGTTATTAACCGGCGAACTCTCCGCAGTACACCTGCAGCAGCCGCCGGTCAACTCCAGCACAATTAGGTTATGGTTAATAGATTTGTAATTGACGATGTTGACAAAGGGGACAAAGTGAATGGCCGAGTGGCCACTAGCATCGGATATATTTGGCGTCAAAGGTCGGCTCATTGATTGAGTTACTCTGAAGCTGGCCTGGCCACTGTTGTAGGTCCCTCTGATGATGACTTCATACGGCGCGGCGCGGCGCTCGTGTTTCAGAGACCTTACTCTCTTTTTAAACGTGAAAACTATTTCTGGCTTTCGGTGCTGACAAGGTTGTCCATTTTCGCTTTGGCACGATAGTACATCTTGAGACTGAAATCCCAAGACGAACCTTCATGTCACCATCGTAAAGTCTACGTTGAATATGGCTGTCTATTTAACCTGTATTGTAATTAAAATATTACTTAAAGAAGTATAATTGAAACTATTGTCTATTTTTGTGTATTTTAAGTAAGCAAGCCTATGTTGTTTTTAAAATCATCTTTAATTGCTCAATTTATCTTTCGAACAAACAAATTTAAAAAAGATTTCACCCTGTTAAATCGAAGGTAAACAGCGACTTATTTGTATTGATATAAAAACTATGTTGCGTTCATAATGTTTAGATTTACAGTGATTTGTACTGAATAAGTATAATAATATAAATAAATAGTATAACAATTAATTTTTAAATGCACAAAGATGAGTTTTACAAATAAATTTATCAATACATTTAGTATCACTGCGTATCAAGTAATTGTCGCTATGGTAGCAAGGGTTGTTGATTCATTGTCAATGTTGTGTTTAACTCCAGTTCACCTTCAATTAGTGCAGCGTCTGCTGTCACAGATTTGACTCCTGGAGGCTGGAGTCATGTTCGTCCGAAGGGATCCTAACAATTTCGGCAACGAAGAAGCTCAAAATAAATTAAGCCTACATCATGGTTTATATAGTTTCGACATCAGTGACACCCAGAGCACAAAATATAGTGTAATCTAGGTGAAGATGTATTCTCATCGCATAATCAATGTATTCAGTAGGGTTCCTGTTTACCTGCTTCGTAGATACTGTTTTACATACATTCAATAAAAATAATTGTGTATAATTTGATAGATTACTTGAGACTATTGTTGGATATTCTATTAGTACATAGTTTAGGTATCGTCAGTACAGTATGGCACTAAAAACAGCATGTAAAAATCTTTATTTTTGGTTCCACATTATTGGTTCACTACACTAATACGTGTTTTAACAGCCTAAACTCAACATTCCCAAACTGAATAATTGTCATATTTTTACAATACAAACTTTACGTCAGGTTGATCAAATTTTGTTTTTGCCAAATATTATATATTTAATTTCACTAAAGATCCTATATTCTTTCTTTTAATAATCATTATTGTATACCTCCCTGTTTGTATGTCTCTCTAAATTCTGTTATCTTCCTAATTTGTAGATATTTGGGAATATTAATCTCTGTAAATATATGCAGTGTTGTAAACTAATGTAATGAAACCGTATTAAGGTCACAAAATGTTATATAGTAATCATAAATGTATATTTTACAAGTGTTATTCGTGCGGGTAACAAGTATACGGCGGCGGCGGCTAAAAATTACGAGTGATGGCAGAGGAAATGACAATGCCGATACTCTGTGCGCGGGTAGAACGCGATTTCATTGTTCACGTACACATGCAGTTTACAACAGACCGGGTTCTGACACAACAAAGTAAGATCCATTGTGTAAAATATATGTTTAATCTGTTATTAGTAAGTCGATGGTTTCAAGATGGTAGAGTTTCACGAATGTTTACATTAACATACCTAACATTACACCAGTTATCACACCATCAGTGTTGTAAAAATTTACACTAATTTAACTAAAAATGCACCTCCAGTTTGAAATTTCCTGATGACAGCCAAACGTGATACGACTTTCATTTGATTAAGTCTGAAGGGCATTTGAAAATTATTCTCCATTTAATGATTTTTATTTTATATTTAATTTATAATCAGGCCAAACACAGTTGGAATAAAACATTTTTAACGTGTGGCATTTTGTTTTATTTTAAATGTTTAATATGAATAAAATGTAAAAGTTGTGTTAGATAATTACAACAATTAGTAAAGTAAATGTATAAATATTACAAATAAGAATGTATTGTTTTCTTTGTTCCAGGTAACGACTGGCAGAAACGTGCAGGGTATCTACCACCATAGGAAATGCAGTAAGGGTGCTACTCTATAGTTTTTTAAAAGGTATGACTGCATTGAAAAATACATTTCGTCATGATCGGAAAGTAGTACATTATTTAATTATTTATTTTATTTTGTTACTGATGGTGTAGACAATTTAAGTCTAATGAATGTTGATTTAATCGCGTAATTAAACATAAATTTCAATACCCTTTAAAATGTGAAACCGCTGTCACTAAATAATTTAAAATCTTATAAAGAATTCTTAAAAATGATGACAAAAGCTTAGTTAAAAATGAATAAGTGGTAATCATCGTGGAGTATATAATATAACTATGAATGTGTTGTCATAATCCCCTGGCTGCCTTGTGCGCGTTACAGTAGTAGCAAGACCACTAGTAGGTAACAGTGAGTGAAGCCACACCACAAGTTTAACTTAGACCGCACAATACAATATATGTGAAGACTATAGATTATAGACCAAAGCTATTTTAAGCTTTTCAATGTACGAGGAGTTTAAATAATAATAATAATATCCTTTATTGCGTGAAACAATTACAATATTTGCATGGCATGCGTCAACGTAACTATATAAAGTAGATAAGTACATCAGATAAAATGATATTGGTCAAGGTAAAATACATACAATGCAATACGATTCTTGTATGTACCAGAACCGGGGATTTCGTGGTTGTTAATTTCAAAAATTTTCATCCCAGCGGCCCATCATGAACTCATCAGTTGAGTAAAATGCCTTTGACATAAGAAAATGTTTTAGTCGAGTTTTGAATTTTTTTGTTTCATTGAGTTGTTTGATGCCTTCAGGGAGCCTATTGATTAGTCCGACTCCAACTTGAGATGGTAAGTGTTCGAAAGCTGCCGTTCTGTGCTGTTCGACTCGAAAGTTATTCCTGCCTCTAGTCCCATATTGGTGGACATCCCTACCCTGCACCAACTCGCATTTAAATCGGCAGTACAAGGCCACCTCGAGAATATAGAGACAGGGAAGGGTCAGCAATCCAAGCTCCCTAAAGGCATATTTGCACGACTCTCTGGGGTTTAATTTTGAAAGAATTCTTACGGCTTTCTTTTGAGATCTGAAATACTCTTTCAAATCTGTATTTGGAACAGCTTCCCCACAATCTCAAGCCATATGTCAAATGTGGATGTATCAGACCGAAATAGGCCATTTTTAATACATCCAACGAACAAAATTTTGCAAGATTGCGCAGGACATAAATTCCCGAAGCGACCTTAGAGCAAACGTTTTCAATGTGATCGTCCCATGTCAGCCCCCCGATCAAGGTACATTCCAAGGAACTTAATGGAGTCTGTTTCTTCCAGAAGGAAATCGTCCACCATCACCGCGGGTCGAAGCTCTTGCTCTTGTTGTTGCCGAAGGCAAAAATGTATGACGTTTGATTTTTGAACTGTTTGTTTTCAGATTGATTCTGGAGAAATATTCGATGCATGAATTCAACTCAATGAATGACTCCATTTCGAGTTCGTTTTTTGATTTTGATCTGATGCAGAGAGTCGTGTCGTCAGCATATTGAATCAATTTTCCATTCTGGATTGCAGAATTCAATCTGTTGACGTAAATTAGAAAAAGGACTGGCCCTAATATTGATCCCTGTGGGACACCGTAGGGCATTTTTAACTTTGCCTGACAAGGACACTCGCAATCTGCACGCACTGCTCTCTATCTTTTAAATAAGACGAGATCCAATCGTGCGGCAGTCCCCGAATACCACTTGACCACAACTGGTGCAACAGTGTTGCATGATGCACACAGTCAAAAGCTTTAGAGAGGTCGAGGAATATGCTTAGCACGTGCTCTCGCCTCTCCAGGGCCCTCGACAACATTGTAAATGAGATTCGTTACAGCATCGATTGTCGACTTGTTTTTTTCTGAACCCAAATTGTTCGGGACATAGAACCTCGTAACGATCAAGAAATTGTTCAAATTGTTTGAGAAAAGCTTTTTCAAAAATTTTGCTGAAAAACTGGGAGTATAGAAATTGGACGATAGTTGCTTGGAATGCAAGCATCGTCCTTTTTTGAAAATTGGTATAACTTTGGCAATCTTCAATGCTGACGGGAATACGCCTTGAGCAAACATGAAAGATTGATCAGTCGGGTGATTGGAGTCAAGAGGTATTTGAAGCAACCCCTGAGCAACCACACAGACATGCCATTGGTGTCACTGGATTTTTTCGGTCTCAAATCCCGCACGATACGGGCCACCTCTCACCTCACTCACAGGAAAAAGAACCATAGATGAGATCGGTCCTCGTCAATGGATCATCGCGAGGGCTATCCGAAAATGAGTCGTCTGGTTCAGCCACAGTTGAAAAAAAATTTGTTTAAAATTCACTTGCCACTTCAAACGGATCATCAATTATTTTATTTGTTTGTTTTAAGTGTTGGAATTGAAAATTTTGAAATACTTTGTTGTTTTGTGCTGTTTTTTTATAATGTTCCAAGCGCTTTTTGAAAAATTGTCTGATTGTCTCAGTTTGGTTTCGACATCTCGTGCCTTGGCCATCCTTATTTCTTTTCGATAATTTTGCTTGAAAATTTCGAAAAAAAGTTTTGAATTGTTCGTTTTTTTGTCCCTACATATATCGAATGATAAAACTTGAGCCTTTCTCTTGATTTGAGAATATCCTGGGTAATCCAGGTATCTCTTTTCCTTTGAAAACGCTCTTTGAAATTTTTGAATGGGCAGGTGACATTTAAATGAAAAATTACTCGCTTTAAAAAATGCATTGAAGGCTTCCTCCACTTGATCGAAAGAATCCAAGAATGACCACGACTCCTTCCTGAGACAATTGTTGAAAAGATCAACATTTGCAGACTTTAAATCTCGTTTTATTTTCACGGAGGGAGTTATTGATTCTGAACATCGCAACAGTATCAGCCGTAAAGCCATGCTCAGAAACAACAAATATATCAGGACGCAGCTCTTCTGCCATGAGCATCAGCTCGTCGACTTTATTTGTGGCAGACTGTGCGTTCTGGTGCACAATAGAAAATGCTTGAATTGAATTTTGAATTTTGTTAATTTGATTTGGGTTTTCTTGAGACTTTTTGGTTACGTAATTCCCCGATTCTTATATTTTTATGTCAGATTCACACAATTGAAAGGCAGACAGTTTTTTTTGCTGCTTCATGGCATTAATAAAGGGTAGTGAATCAGGTCTTTTTAACCGATGATCCGCTTTTTACTGCCTCTGCGAATGAGTCCACAAGGAAGCACGTGGGGATGAGCAGCGACTGGCAGTTCCAAGGTAGTTGGCAGTGGGGTAGTGGAAGACCTCTGTGGCCGTGTCGGCAGTGGCTTGACAGCGGTAACAGGAATCCGGGACGAAGTTCGAGGATTGGAGCGATTCAACTTCTGCACACAATCAATCAGCAGGTCCGCCAGAAGGTGCTTGCTGCTCTGCTTCAAGTGCATCCCATGAGACGTGAAGGCACTTCTGCTGATTTGGTTGAAGTCCAACACCACCGCCCCACGGTGTCTTGCGCATAGTTCCTCAATATATGCGTTTAATAGTTCGACCTCTTGATTAATTTGATGACACGGTGGCAAGTCGTGTCTGTGAGGCAGGGTGGAAACGACAACGCTGGAGGTCAGTAGCCTAGTCACAATGCGCTGTTCAAGGTGTCGGTAGACATTGCACTGCTGACCGGAGGCGACATCATTGGTCCCGGCGACGATAACACAACAGGCACCAGGTGGAGGCACATCGGACGTCGCATCCAGCAACTTCGCTCCAGGGTTACAGAAGCCATCCACCCTCGTCCTCCGGGCCACCCTCCGCCGCACATGGCCAACCAAACCACGGACGTGGCTGTCCCCTTCAATAAAGATTGAAGAAAGAGGCAGATTGGTTTTATGTTTGTTCTTATTTTTCTTCTTCTCGTTCTTCCGATCTTCTTTGGGAGTTCTGTGAATTCCAGGGGATTTCGATGAAGGTGATGCATGCCGTAGGCTTGAAAGAACTTGATATTTATTATCAGTTTTAATCTGATGGTGTCTTCTTTTTCCGCTCACCACAAAACACTCAGAAGGCTGCTCACGCGTACATCCGCTACTCCCCTTCCCCCTCAAGCTATTCAGCTCTGCTTCCAGAATCTCAATTGTAGTCTTGAGGCTAGCCACGAGGTCCCTAGTATCCGCACAACGCCGATCCCTGCAGTCAGTAGGCAGCTCACACTGCATAGCGCAGTCTGCCACGGAAGCGCGAGGTGGTGGGTCGCACTGCACGGCGCAGTCAGCCACGGAAGCGCGCACGGGCGACTCAACCAACGATGTGGCCGCCACGAACACTTGGTTGGTATAGTGCAGAAGACGAGTGTCCGACTCAATAGAGTGGTCAAGGACGTGCTTGTATTGTTCTTCAAGCTGCAGCAAACGATGTATAAGTTGTTGATTTTCAGCAACCAGGTCGGCCACCTCCATTGCCGACAAACACCGCGCAGAGCCAGTAGAAGCAACCGGGGTCACGGCATCCTGCTCCAACGGGGCAACAGGGACCGAAACGCAGGCGGCAGGCGCGGAAAGCTCAGTGCTGCTGGACGGCACGGACGTCACGGCAGACTGCACCAACGAGGAAACAGGCGTCGAGGCGCAAACGAGTGCCGCGGAAGACACCATAGACCGGTCGGACGGAGGCGACAGGGATAAGGTCCTCATGGTGACCGGATGGGGCCCGTGATGTTTGCCGCTGGACGACATTAGTTGTGTAGCCTCGGCATTGGTCCTCACCGTAGCTCCACATTTTCCTCCCAGACATCGTCAGGCTCTTTCCCCATTTTTTAAACAATGGCTCTCTCTCTATATTTATAATTTTTGTAGAGGATGAGGGGTTTTCCACTTTTGGACTGTTCAACCAACAGAACCATTTTTATAACTAAATAATAAAATTACAATATATTGTCTTTGATTAAAATCCACAAGTTATGACAGTCAATAGAATAAATAAATAAATAGTTAAAATTGATAATAAACAAGTTAAAAGTATTATAATATATTTTAAAATCTAAAAATAATCTAATAAAATTAAAATAGTAAAATGAACCTTGATTTGTGAACTCTTGTCCAATTTATTCCATTTTATATGTATTGCAACAAAAATATTGTTATAATAATATAATATCATTTGGATATTAAGAGATCACAGAACAGGTAACACATTGGATGCAGCGCAGTGAGACTGCAGACGTAGTAACTACCATTGGCGAGACATACCGCATCACTAGTGCAAAAAAAAAGTGCATCACTAGTGTTTTTTTATGGTTAAAAATGCATGTAATGATAGATATATAAACTGCATGTACTATTAATGTTTTGCAAGTATTCAACTTTTGTAATTCTCTGAATAAAGATCTTTTGAACTTGAACTTGAACTAGTGAGACGATAGACATATGATCTACCATTGGCGGGACATACCGCATCACTAGTGAGACGATAGAAATAGGATCTACTATTGGCGGGACATGCCGCATCACTAGTGAGACGATAGACATAGGATCTACCATTGGCAAGACATACCGCATCACTAGTGAGACGATAGACATAGGATCTACCATTGGCGGGACATGCCGCATCACTAGTGAGACGATAGACATAGGATGTACCATTGGCAAGACATTCCGCATCACTAGTGAGACGGCAGCCGTAGTAACTACCAATGGCGAGACATACCGCATCACTAGTGAGACGATAGACATAGGATCTACCATTGACAAGACATACCGCATCACTAGTGTGACGATAGACATAGGATCTACCATTGGCGGGACATGCCGCATCACTAGTGAGACGATAGACATAGGATGTACCATTGGCAAGACATTCCGCATCACTAGTGAGACGATAGACATAGGATCTACCATTGGCAAGACATACCGCATCACTAGTGAGACGATAGACATAGGATGTACCATTTGCAAGACATTCCGCATCACTAGTGAGACGATAGATATAGGATCTACCATTGGCAAGACATACCGCATCACTAGTGAGACGATAGACATAGGATCTACCATTGGCGGGACATGCCGCATCACTAGTGAGACGATAGACATAGGATCTACCATTGGCGGGACATGCCGCATCACTAGTGAGACGATAGAAATAGGATCTACCATTGGCAAGACATACCGCATCACTAGTGAGACGATAGACATAGGATCTACCATTGGCGGGACATGCCGCATCACTAGTGAGACGATAGACATAGGATCTACCATTGGCAAGACATCCCGCATCACTAGTGAGACGGCAGACATAGGACCTAACATTGGCGAGACATCCCGCATCACTAGTGAGACGGCAGACATAGGATCTACCATTGGCGAGACATCCCGCATCACTAGTGAGACGGCAGGCATAGGACCTAACATTGGCGAGACATGCCGCATCACTAGTGAGACGGCAGACATAGAACCTACCATTGGAGGGACATGCCGCATCACTAGTGAGACGATAGACATAGGATGTACTTTTGGCGGGACATGCCGCATCACTAGTGAGACGATAGACATAGGATCTACCATTGGCGGGACATGCCGCATCACTAGTGAGACGATAGACATAGGATCTACCATTGGCAAGACATACCGCATCACTAGTGAGACGATAGACATAGGATCTACCATTGGGGGGACATGCCGCATCACTAGTGAGATGATAGACATAGGATCTACCATTGGCAAGACATACCACATCACTAGTGAGACGATAGACATAGGATCTACCATTGGCGGGACATGCCGCATCACTAGTGAGACGATAGACATAGGATCTACCATTGGGGGGACATGCCGCATAACTAGTGAGACGATAGAAATAGGATCTACCATTGGCGGGACATGCCGCATCACTAGTGAGACGATAGACATAGGATGTACCATTGGGGGGACATGCCGCATAACTAGTGAGACGATAGAAATAGGATCTACCATTGGCAAGACATACCGCATCACTAGTGAGACGGCAGACATAGGATCTACCATTGGCGGGACATGCCGCATCACTAGTGAGACGATAGACATAGGATCTACCATTGGGGGGACATACCGCATCACTAGTGAGACGATAGACATAGGATCTACCATTGGCGGGACATGCCGCATCACTAGTGAGACGATAGACATAGGATCTACCATTGGCAAGACATCCCGCATCACTAGTGAGACGGCAGACATAGGACCTAACATTGGCGAGACATCCCGCATCACTAGTGAGACGGCAGACTTAGGATCTACCATTGGCGAGACATCCCGCATCACTAGTGAGACGGCAGGCATAGGACCTAACATTGGCGAGACATGCCGCATCACTAGTGAGACGGCAGACATAGAACCTACCATTGGCGGGACATAGGCCATCACTAGGGAGATGGCAGACATAAGACCTTACATTGATGGTACATACCGCCTCACTAGTGAATTCTGTGATGCCGTTCTAATTTTTAATAGCTATACCTAATTGATGACAACAGTTTCCAGTAGTAAATGTAGCGCGCAGTCTGTGCTAACATTGTGAACACCACAACAAGCTGCACAATGTTTGTGCGACTGTGACAGAGGGCCTCGCTATAAAAGGTGGCCAGATCGGACGTGTCCTTGGTTATTGTTACAGTTTTATGACTATGTAGTATTATTGCCCGGTGGCCTGTCCAACTTTTATGTAATCACGTAGCAAGCATGGCCCGCCGCGCCGCCTAGACCACATGTGACATTGCCGAAATGATTGTGATGCGCATATAGACAATTAGAACTATTTTAGAGCAAAAATACTATATTTGTATATTCACCTTTTTTTAGTACATAAATGTTTGTTATAGTTCTTTTATATGTGGTGAAAAATAAAATTAGGAATGTAGAAGCATTAGTCTATAATAACTTTTGTTATAATAATAGTAGAAAATTAATAATGTACTCTGCACTTCAATAAAGTAATGGGCTACATTCCATAGTTTTGGTATAAAACTATTTAATTGGATCTGCAGTATTTTCTTTAAAATTTCAAAAGTGCACTAAATGAATTAATATTACATTTTGTTATTAATTTGTTGCACTGTATTCTTGAAGAAAGTAGTAGGGTGTAAGAATTAAATACAAATTTTGTTTTACTTCCTTTACAAAATTTAATAGATCGCTTTCGGTTAAGGCATCATTTGTTTTTTTTTTAGGTGAAAACATGTCTTCAATTCTTAAATTTTGCTACTCCTCGAATCTTTATTTTGTCTTTAATAAAAATGTTGTAATTTTTCTTTTGGTTCTTCCAAAGCTATGATTTTGTTTAATATGTTTTAAATAATACCACTAAACGTTTTTGCATTTTTATCTTATATTTATAGATATTAAATTAGTATATTTTGCCGTTTGTTAACATCCACAGTATCATGCCAAACTGATTCATATCGTTATCCTTATCTAACCCGTGCAAGTCTCCCGTACGTGAAGTGAGGTCAGTCAAGTGGATAGAACTACAGGTTAACTACAAAGGTGCACTATGTAATGTTTGTATCGCGTGCACCACTATACGACTGCCTATCACACTTAGAAAGGCTGTTGAGGCCGACAACCCAACAATCGTCGCTCACCTGGTATCGCTGAACCTCCCTCTTTAGGCGGTCGTTGTCCATGGTAATATCTCCCCCGCGTTATTGTTGTCAAACACGAATAACACATTAACTCTTGTTAAATTTTATAATTGTAACTGAAACCGTGAGGTTTGTTCTTTCCTCCCCTCTGTATAGTAGGTTTTGTACCATCCATCCTCTCCCTCCCCATAATCTTTAGACAATGAGATATAGTAGTTTAACATTACTTGAGATAGTTTTTTATTACTTTCTTTCCTGTGAGGTTCTACTCTTCAACGGCCGTTTTGGTATTGGTATTGTAAAGACGAGTACAATACTAAAGCACAACGGCCGTTTTGGTATTGGTATTGTAAAGACGAGTACAATACTAAAGCAGAACGGCCGTTTTGGTATTGGTATTGTAAAGACGAGTACAATACTAAAGCACAACGGCCGTTTTGGTATTGGTATTGTAAAGACGAGTACAATACTAAAGCACAACGGCCGTTTTGGTATTGGTATTGTAAAGACGAGTACAATACTAAAGCACAACGGCCGTTTTGGTATTGGTATTGTAAAGACGAGTACAATACTAAAGCACAACGGCCGTTTTGGTATTGGTATTGTAAAGACGAGTACAATACTAAAGCACAACGGCCGTGTTGCTATTGATATTGTAAAGACGAGTACAATACTAAAGCACAACGGCCGTTTTGGTATTGGTATTGTAAAGACGAGTACAATACTAAAGCACAACGGCCGTTTTGGTATTGGTATTGTAAAGACGAGTACGAGTACAATAATAAAGCACAACGGCCGTTTTGGTATTGGTATTGTAAAGACGAGTACAATACTAAAGCACAACGGCCGTTTTGGTATTGGTATTGTAAAGACGAGTACAATACTAAAGCACAACGGCCGTTTTGGTATTGGTATTGTAAAGACGAGTACAATACTAAAGCACAACGGCCGTTTTGGTATTGGTATTGTAAAGACGAGTACAATACTAAAGCACAACGGCCGTTTTGGTATTGGTATTGTAAAGACGAGTACAATACTAAAGCACAACGGCCGTTTTGGTATTGGTATTGTAAAGACGAGTACAATACTAAAGCACAACGGCCGTTTTGGTATTGGTATTGTAAAGACGAGTACAATACTAAAGCACAACGGCCGTTTTGGTATTGGTATTGTAAAGACGAGTACAATACTAAAGCACAACGGCCGTTTTGGTATTGGTATTGTAAAGACGAGTACAATACTAAAGCACAACGGCCATGTTGCTATTGATATTGTAAAGACGAGTACAATGCTAAAGCACAACGGCCATGTTGCTATTGATATTGTAAAGACGAGTACAATGCTAAAGCACAACCATTGAACACTTTTTATACTGTATACTTAGTACGCCATGCCTTGGTGTGTACCAAAAGAATAGATATCAGTTATATGTATGTTTATACTCTGTTCAGAGAAATGTGGCTCTGGAGGACCCTCAGCGCTGTCACACGAGGACTAATAGCACTAATGGACAATCTACTCAGTCAATCATCGACTGTGTTCCCGATGTGTATTGATCAATTTAATATTTATTTACGTACCGTATTTATTTCAGTTAATTGTATTAAATATACAATTTGTATTTAGAAACAAACACATGATACTATGAACTTATGCAATAGTTGTCTTATCTGTAAATTGTAGGATTGATGGGATATTATATAACAACTAGCAGTTACCCGCCGCTTCACATGCAATGTTGTAGGTTTGTTTGCACCTGTTTGAGCACGTCTGGTTCGAATGAATTATATTTCCAATTGAGTGAATTTATGTTGAGTTCGCCTTGTTGCCACGATCAAGAAAATATGTAAAAGAGTGTATATTTATGGCAAGTTAGATTCAATTTAGGTCTTAGTATTTTTCTACATATAATTGGTTTTGCTAGTTTTCCCGATTAAGAATACAAGCACACACACTTAACAATGCCACTATCTACGTGTTTGTTTCTTTATAAAATGGCAGCATTTTTAATATTTTAGAAGATTTAGAGCTGGAATTGAAACATTAGCTTAGTTCTGGCCGACTTCATCAAAGGGAGTTTTCTGGGGGTTAAATTCTGACTATTTTATATTTTAGGACATTTTATAAGGTAGATGAGTACTTACATAATTGCTGAGATCTAAAAACGGCGTGAAAACTAATAGTTACTCCGTAGAGTAGTTTCACACTATAAATGTAAACAAATTGAAAATAGGTACAAACTAATTCATTAAATATATGGTTTTGCTGTCTTAAAACAATGTTTATACGAAAAGTTGATTGTATTTGACAAGCTCTTTTAATTAATATTTCACAATTTTACAGATAAAGATGTGATTTTTAACTACTTAGAAGAACAGTGGGACGTAACCCGGACGGATTTTCGAAATAAGAATAAGCCTATATTCATATCAGGGAGTGTTAGAATGTCCATGTAAAATTACGGTACAATCGGTTGAATTGTTTACGCGTGAAAGAAAAACGACCGAACAAAGGCACTTTCGCATTTATAATATTAATAGCAGTTACTCGTGGCTTCGCCCGCAATCTCGTAGGCTTTGCACGTGTATTAGCACTTCTGGTTCGAGTATATTATATTCCTACGCAAATTTTGAGGTTACCTTCTTTCCTCGATCAAGTATAAAATTACAAACTTTTAATTTTTATAGCTAGATAGTTTCTTGCTCTGTGCTCAACAGCTATTGTAGAAAAAGGTTGAAATATAGTGTGACTACTATCTAACATACGCTATGCTTTCATACTATGTAGTAACCAAATTGAAAACAGTGGTTATATTAAAGAAACCATGTGGTTCTGCTGTCATAAAACAGTGTTTACACAAAACAGTTGATTACATTGAGGAATTATTCAATTAATAGTTCTTAACTTTGGAGAACAAGATGGAATTTTTCACTGTTTTAGTAATTAGTTGGGCATCATAATCCAGAAATATTTTCGAAATAATAACAGGCCTATACCAGAGATCGTAAGAATATCCATGTAAATGTCAGTACAATCGGTTAAATAGTTTACGAGTGAAAACAAAACAATCAAACCTCTAGATAGATACCTACGCAAACGTTTAGCCAAATCTCATAGAGGGCTATGCCTATCATTGAATACGACATTGTATACGTAGAAATAAAATTAAATACAAAATTTCGAGTTCAAAACTCAATTCATTCTTCAGATATCCATCGGAATATATACGCACAAGCAAATAGGGAGACATAACGGAGAGTTGGGCAAAAACCCTCAGTAATAGATAAGAAAAATAAGAAAGATTTCAAGATTATAGCTAAGTTACTGTCTAGCATACCCTATGCTTTCAGACTATAAATGTAATCAAATTGCTTACATTAAAGAAAACATGTGTTTACATCTTACTGTAAGGTACGGCAGCGGCAGCCAGATAGTGAGAGTGAGGGTTGCGGAAACTAACCTATGTTTGTTTTTCACCCGCTGTTACCAATCAGATACTCATTCCTTATTATAAAACAGCAAAATTTTGCTGTGCAGTGTAATACGTGAGGAGTCAATATCATAACTTTTTTACACATTTAGTTGACTTTGCTTATTATTGTTGTTTTCAGAATTAAATTCTCTACAATCTGTATTAGGAAAAACAATTTGTTTATTGGTCATTTAACAATGTTATTGGACATCAAACATTTAAGACGGTATTTCTGTTATTAGACTTTTGGCAAATTTCATACTTTTTCTCAAAAACTGTTCACACTACAACCTCTAGAGTGGTTTTATTTAATTTTTCTGGTGATTTTCCTTATAAATTCACCTTATTTGAGTTAAAAAGTAAGAACAAAACATTTCAGAATCACTTAATTTCACCAGGTGAACTGAAAACAAAGCAAAATCTTTCGCCAGCCATTGCTCAGTAATGGAGCGTTTCCGGACCTACCTTTATATAAATTTTTTTTCTTATTTTTAGCTCTACAATCACGTCTTAAAATATTTTACCATATTTATGACTCACTCTGTATAATGAGGTAAAAAAGTGTAAAATGTGAGGTTTTCTTTTAATCGTGTTTTACTCCATGACTCCTCTTGCTCTCTACATGACCCGTAAATATATTGTTAGGATCACCTTTTTAGCAATACTAATCATGGATTGTCTGTGATATACCCAGTATTTGTATTGGTTTCTTACACACATAATGAACTCGTTTGCTTACTATCTTTACAGTTATATGCAACTTATCTTCTGTGGAAAACCTAGCCTCCTTGTTGGATCCCCATAAGGAGTCCAAATAGTACAAAAAGAGAAGCGTTTATGTCCTATGTTGGTGTAAGAGTTGTATATTTATACGTTAAGCTTTTCATATATGCAAGAATTATTAGGCCGTGACCTTTATGTCCTATGTGATTAATAAATTACCACTATCCAGTGAAATAAGGCCATAGACATGAAAATCATTTTTGGCACAGATATTTTCGTCCTAGTCATCACGAAATATGAAAGCATAGATGTATTAACTCATTTATAAGAGGTTGACGATATATGTACTCTTTAATGCTTATAATATTACTTTCAAAAGTTCCACCTTTGGGAAGTTATAAAATTTAAATAATTGTAAGCACATCAACATCTTCTAATGTTATTGAGTTTGGAAATTTGTTATTTTTGCTATTATATTGATTTATAATCTATTTGTGAATGGAAAATGAATTTAAAATTGTCAAGTAAAAATTGTAATCAAATTATTGTAAACCCACCAACTTTTAATTAATTGTACATAGTTTACAAACTCGTTCGGGCTAGCTTTGTTTTCAATCAGTTTGAAAATATAATATATAATTAATATTACCGTCTTGTTATGGTACACTATTGTATATGAGTAAATGTTACTTTAATTAAACCAATAGTGTGAACCCCGTTTGTTGTTTTGTACTTACATCTGCCGGGCAACACATTTATTTGTTATTGTCACGATTTGGGGTGTGAAGGGGAGGGGTCTCTTGACAACGAAGCGGTTGAAACTACTCCCCAACCTTTGGAGTCCGGTTCAGTTATAGAGCTTATTTGCATTACAAATATATTTGTACTTAAACTTAGGATTCATCATAATTTCTCACTTTATTTTCAAACTATGACAACTGAGCTCAATAATTGGAGGTGGTTCTTAATCCACAATTTATGTAAGGAAATAAATCTGCTGGAATCATATCAGGATTTAGAGATATAATACATTTGATTTATTTAGTAAAACACGGTATATTAATAAGAGCCATTGGATAGTCTTCTTTCCATTGAAACTTAATCTGTCCCCAATTTTAATACATGTTAAAGAATAAAAATTTGTTTTGAAATGATTTAGAATTATGTATTGTTGTTCCCATTTGGATATATAAAAATTTGTAATTAATTCAAATGTTAATAAAAATTAGGACCATAACAATATTACATGTAGAAGTAATTATATTCATTACCATGTACAAGTTATTATGCTGTCAGTGGGCGAATACATCAAAGTTTAAAATGTGTTCATATCAGTGAGTAAAAGAGATATATTCAATTAATTAATTAATTAATTGCGAGTACTTTATTATAGAGGAATGTATAATGTATATTTATATCTATACAATTATATAAATAAGAACTGCAACGAGAAATAATATTATTTATTTCTTTGATATTTAAAATCCAATGTGTAAAATCGATATTCGGAAGTTTGCAAAAATAGCAACTTATCATCTATTTGTAGAATTTGTTATAGCCTGTTTTCGTGTATCAAGCGTTAAAAATGTTTTAAGTCCTCACAACACTGTTTAGTTTTATTGTGCAGTAATAATTTCCAGATCGTCCGCAAGCTGTCAGTATAGCGCTAAGGGACGACAAGACGCCCTGGATAGCTGCCCACTCTCGCTCAGACCCCGGGACATATTTCCTCAGTGACGTGTGGACCCTGTAACCCGTACATTGTCCATTGGCAGCGGTGTGTGGTCTGCGTTTTATTACTTCCACCAACAATTTCGACTCTCCAGCTGAGATTTTATCTCATAATTAATATAAGGATGGACTACAGCCGGGTGCATTACACTTATTTTTAGAACTTTAACTGTTCCATCGCCAAATAAAACTACAATATGGCCCCTTCATTTATAATACAAGACACACGCAAGACCAATTGCTGTTAATATTCTTCACTAAAAATATAATGGAGGTTAATTGCTGCAGCATCATCGAACTCAATGTTCCCCTTGTATAAATGAAGTTTCACGCAAAATGTGAAATCAGTAGAAAAACTCGTTGTCGAGATATACCCGTGGGTGATAGGCTTGCTCTGTCACAACCCATGGAGAAATCTTATACTGTATATAAATGAATATCCACGCAACATGTTTATAGCTTAATTTGTTCTCTCGTTCTCAAGATTGGGGCTCCGCGTCGGGCGTCTCAGTTAGTCGTCGATAGCGTTCAGTCAAATTCCATTAAATAAAAATTTCCATGGAAATTAAGTTCTTATTACATTTCTTTCTCGAGAAGAATGTCTATTTTGTTGACAGACAAAAGAAATTTTGCTAACGCGCCTGAATGATAAGGTCTTACTAATGAGCAGCCACATAATTGTGGAAAGTACAAAAGAAAATGCTAATGCCTTGCTTCTTCTGTACTCTCGTTACTATACTTAGGATACGTGGAAATTTATAACTCAGATCGTATTGCGTCGAATTAAATTTCGAGTACCAGATGAAAAGATAAACCAACCGGATTGTATTTTCTAACTACTGTCAATTGACATTTTAAACATATGTTTGGCGTAGACTGTTCATCGAAAAATGGCTTTAAAACATCATAGTAGGGAATAGTGGATATGTAGAGAAAAGATTAAAATTGCAATAATGCATTCCCTGACTCACCGAAACTGGGGAGGTTCTAGGCTTCTTTCTAGCACCTATACTGTGGTACCAAATATGACAAGCATGTAAACAGTATAGGTATTTAATAAAACTGATATCAGTATGCCAGTTTCGAGACAATAAAATTCTATGCAGTACATACACTTACTTTCATTACCACAGGTGTGTATAGTTTTGTTTATATTAAGGAACTTTTATCATTTATACGTGGCACCTGAGAAAAAATTCTCATTCTGCTGCTTATTCCCAAGAGTCATCTCAAAACACTTATAATTAATTATTTATGTTGATCTTAGAACATTATCTAAATGTAGATATTAATGCCTACAAGAGACTTAAAAGTTTTATCTACCGATTGGAGGTTACAAATGCAGGAATTTAGGTGGTGACACGACGGTTAATCCGCCTGAGGGGTTGGTTTCTCTCACGCTCCTAAAGGGTTTCAATTACAGAAAGATCTTAGCGGTATGTTATAAATATTTACATATTCAATATTTGATGTATTACAATCAATTTGTTTGTTCAAATTAGCGTTTTATATCGTTTAAGCGCCTGTGACACTCTCGCGTTACATGTATTGTAGCGCGGCGCGGCGCGGCGGACAGATTCATTCGGTTGTATAAATCTATTGCTACGTTTCGGTTCCGATCCCAACGTAACTGTCCGCTTATACAACACAAAACTGATTAGGCTTTATCAGTGAACACCTGTCAGGGGTTTATTTTAGGACGGACGTCCAGGGCCCAAAATTGGATCTGCCGGCGAGCCTTTGACACGAGGCTTTGTGTGACACGCGGATGATTGCTGCTTGTGACACAAATTGACAAACACGTGTGGAGGAGGAAGTCTCATGATGCAAGACCCACTATATTCAGATATTGTCTCTACTTTTGTATTATACAGTGCGGGGGACAAATTTAAAGAAGCAATTCATCGTGTGATAACACCACATTGTTAAATTTTAGAATATTAATATTCGGTTTTCATTTTACAACAATCAATGGATACGGAGTTTAATGAGATCATTAAGTATACAAAATATTCATCCCAGAAACCTAGACTATATGTTTATGAGAAGAAAATGTAATTTAATTTGTAAATGTGTTGGAATGCGCCTGGTAAACAACAACTAGTATTTTAAAACACCACACTAAATTATATGTAAAAATAGAGTAGGGCATATTCAGCCCTCTGAAAGAGTTTTAAGATATATCTCATTTACGCGGCAGATTGAAAGAACTGTATTAATGCAGCCTTTAAATGCAACACTACAACTATTATGTATGTAACTGTTATGTAGATAGTACTGTATATAGAATTCCACTTGTTTAAAGAATATGGTATCAATGTTATTTATGTACACATATTCCATTCAAAGCGATTATTTATTAAGTGTATAAATAAATCGTATATTGACAGCACCAATAATTCTTTGTTTGAAGTTTGTTTTTGACGCTGGAAGGATTGTGAAGGAAACAGATTATCCTGGCAGATTTTGTCGTCATTCAATGATACAATACGATCAGTAACACTACGTTTCGAGATCTCTTCCTCAAGCGAACGATTAACCTAATACATCACTGCAATGTAGGTTTAAGTAAACAAAACATATCATAGCGTTTTGACAAGCATAGGTCAGATCACAATTATACCAGATCTATTTTGTTGGTCGACGGGTGCAGACATATTGAGACCTATATTATGTAGTTCAGTTTTAATAATTAGTGTTTAGTTTTTATAAAGTGCATGTTTTAGAGTTAGTGTGCATGGTATAGGCACATAACGCGTATCTTGTGGTTCGTGACGCATACGTGTCCCAACGCTATGGTATGTTTTTTTTTACTTTAACTTAGATTGTATTTATGTATTAGGTTAGTCATTCAGCCTAGGAAAAGATCAGATTGCAGATCTGGAAACCTAGTGTTATTGTATTGTATCACTGAACTATTACAAATGTCCGGGAAAATCCTGAACACCTTAATAACAGCAAGGCGTTATTTCTCCTGCACCTCATTTTAACGGTTTAAGTCTAATTACACACACAAATATAAAAATAAACGTTTAATAAGTCCTAATGAGTTTAAATATTGTTATTAATTAGTTAGTCATTTGCTAATTCAGACTTTGTTTAAAAGTGAAATGTCAATTTCTTTTTTGGGAATTTTAATTCATTATGAACATATTATGGTGACATGGAGACAAGAAATATGAATATTTAATAAAAAGAAAACCTAACATATACTGAGTATAAATTCGAAATACAAGTAATGTCCAAGAAGCACAATTATTAAGTCCAATCCACATGAAGTTTTCGGCAGACTCGGAGTGGTAGCGACCCGATCGCCGTGCCAACACGCTTTTTCTCCTCTCAAACGCAATTTATTTCCTTATATATTTGTGTAATTTTTTCAAACAAAAAATGATATTTATAAATTCCCTTACTAAAACCTTCGTGACGAAAAAATAGGATTTAAATGATTTATTTAAATATTATGAATTATTATAAAAGAAATGTTAAATGTTTTTTATATTTAACACCGTTTAGAGCACTAAATTACATTCCCCGTACCAAATTTGGCACTTCTAAGTCTTTATAATCGCAGTACAATTAATTGATAAGCGCGCATTAAGTTTTACACCGCTCAGAGCGGCAGATTTCGCATCGTGCCCGATGATGTTACGATGGACTTTGCTTTATTGCCGGCTATATTAGGTGTACATAACCCGCGTTGGTTAAGATCAACTGCCTTCTGCTATATGACCTCACTTACACACCGGCATATCGTGTGTAAAGTAAAGTAAAGATGTTTTATTTTACCAGGCGAAGTTAGGGCTAAGAAGCCCTCTCCAACACTTAACGTGGGGACCAAGGCTTAAAGGTGACCTACGAACCACCACCGATATCCGAGCAGGCTGGCTGCTTGTGAGGTCATGATCGCTCAGCGGTCCAAACCATCCAAACAGCAACCAAGCTCGACGTTGCTTGATTCGGGTTATCTTGCGATGACCGTTGTACCCGCTACACTGCGCCATTGGCGTTTGTTCTTTGTGTAACAACAATACATATTTTATACAATACATTTACTCACGTTGACACATATACAAAACAAAATACATGAAACATCGTTGCTACTGTGGTACAAGCAAATGGCCAAATTTGTTTGAGCTTTTCCTTATTTAGACGTCTGCGAAAATGTAGGCCTAGGCTCATTATTGATACAATACTGCGGAAGAGCCGCATCGCATACCAAATTACAGAATGTAATGGTTAAACAAATATAATTCCATCTGCCGATTAATTAGCCACAGGATCCTGAATAGATGTTTTGCTAATAAAATATTAACTTGAGTAAGCAGACCTTTCCTGAATGTGTTTAGCTAACAAGAAGTAATTCACTTTATTTTAGTACCAATGAGGAAGATTTGTCATAATTTCTCTATATCCAATTTTCCGACAAGGAAGTATGACATAATATTATGTTATACTTATATTTTGAAGATATCGTCGTTTGGAAGCTGAAAGTCATGAATTTGTAATGAGAGTAATCATCTGAGATATAATTATTCAGCAATTCAAAATATTAATGATACAGGGAAATGTATTTATTTTAATTTGTTAATAAATGGATATGTAAAGTAATTGAAAAGCATAGAGAATGACTGTCAATTTTAGTGTGCACTGAAAAAAATCTTATCGATCATGTCAACCAATAAAAAAAACATTCTTTTTACCTTTAAACGAAGTTTTTCTCGTGTGAGAATTATAAATTTCCATAGAAAATGAAACTAACTACTTGAAAAAATGTTTGGAAATCTTCTGAAATTCAAAACAGTATGTGCTATTTGAGTTTTAAAGGAATGACTTACTTACAATAGATTTAGAATAGCTGCTTTTGGATGCTATACGAGACATAAAAATGCAAGTCTGGATTGTGGCACGGTGTTGCCAGCTGTACCGAAAAAAGTGGTGAGATAATCGATTGAATTCAACAATTGAGGGATTGTTACGGCTCGTCTTTTCTTTTCATATATCTTCCTGAATTCTTTATCTTCATTATTTAAATTAACACCTGTTAACATTACGACACAGTACGTGAGCAATATATATGAATGTGGCAACCCCGCAAGGTGAGGGGAGAAGTGTGGGGTAACTGCTTATACAGCCAGGCTTACAATGATGTGTCTCGTACTATAGTGGTTTTACATCTTTGACAATTCACGTCATTGAAGTTAGCTCACCCACTTCAAAATCGTGGGAATCAATGGGTTTTCTTTAGTTTTTTTTTTTTTTTTTTTTTTTTTTTTTTTTTTTTTTTTAATTTCTCCAACGTCAATTTAGGTCGTTTTCTATTTTGCTAATCATTAGAATGTTAAAACTTTATGGATGGGCCAACTTCATAGTATCCCATGCACATTTCAACATTTCATTTGAAAGCAACATACATATATATATATATTATATATATATATATATATATATATATATATATATATATATATATATGTGTGTGTGTGTGTGTGTGTGTGTGTGTGTGTGTGTGTGTGTGTGTGTAGTACTAGCGAGCATAATGGGCTTAGTTTAGATGCGCATACCGGTAACAACCGGTACCAGACTTAGCGCTCTAAGAAGCTCGCCGTTTGAATTGTGCTTTCGATATGGAGTGATCAATCACTTATCTCTTTGGTGTTTTCATGTTTAATGACCTCACGCCCTCGTAACTCCTCCATATAACTGTATAAACTACGTACTCTGTATATCGAGTCATTGTAAAATAACAGAATAAAGAATTTAAATTTAAATATATTAGTTACAAATGAACAAGTACTACATTTCATATTAGGTAAGTTAGATACTAAAGAAACGTAATTCTAATGATATTGTCGCCTCCATACAAGTCATATACTATTTTTACTTTGTGCGTTGTTTCCTAAAGTCTATATGTATGTCATATAATACTATGAATACTATAATACTCTAACTATATTATTATATACTTCTGAAATAAATAAATGTACAAATATAACTTTACTTCATAGTATTCTTTCAATTACTCATTTATCATATATTTTGGTTTTAACCGTCTTCACGTGCCTAAATAGGAAAAGTAAGAATAGAAAGTAAAAGTAATAAAGAGTAAGTACATATAACTTCAACAAAATATATGTAACACATGTACTTATATCAAAATGTTTACTTTCGGCTGATTTATCTAATGTTGATTGTTGATTCCATATGAGATTTTGATGATTAATACCAAATACCAATTCGCGGACGTGTTCAAGTGTTCTAAGTGTAAGATTTGAACTTTTCATTAGGATTGCTAGCATTGCCTTTTCAGCATTACTGAAACAAAAAGGATCAAATCCATGTAACAAAACGAGATGTTCGGTGTGTAAAATGTTTTCCAAGTTATTTGAATTTAAAATTACCAAAAGAAACATCAATTTAGGGCAAGTTGTAAAATACAAAAAATAATTGCCGTTTATAACCAAAATTATAGTGATTCTTTTGAAACTGCATATTTCATAGACATATTCCAAAGTACCATCAAAATTCAAATCCAACATATTTATCTTAGAACACGTAAACAAGCTCACCAATTGGTATTATAGAGCAAATCTCCCCCATAAAAATGACTTAACCTAAGATAACTTGGGCAGAAGTGAAAAGTTGCTTATAAAAATATGTGTCTACGAATTTTTTTACTTTATCCACTTCAATGAATTAATTTAGTTTCTACGTTAAAATTCAACATTTACTACGTATGTGTGTAATAAATGTTTTGTTAACGCAGTTGTATCCATCCAATGCTTATTTACTTTAGTTTATGTTGTCATTTAAAAATGTATACAATACAAATTATGAATATGAAGACGGTTAAAACGGAAATATAGTGCAAATGGTATATTTAAAAAATGTTTACTACAACCTTTGACTACTAGACATATTATTGGGTACTTAGGGTGTTGTAAATCTAAAACAGAATCCTGCCTTCGCCAGGTTTGATAACATTAGAATTGACCATATACAAACAAACAGTTAAGTGCTTTCGTCTAGCTTTCCACAGTACAGTATTTTCCCAAATTACTATTTAACCTGGATTGTTTTGGTTAATACTATTCCCATTTAAACATACGGCTTGTTTTACACAGTTTTATGAATGTATCTATCCTAAGTAAATAAAAAAAATATATAAATACCTATGATCAGGTATGAGATGTTTGAGGGGGAATGCGGCTGGTCAAAGTTCTGGTGCGGCCCAGACGGGATGCTAATGCGGAACCTTGCGGCTTACCAAGTTACGGAGAGGCCGAACTTGTTAATGTACTCAAAACATGGCCGTGGTTGTAACCCGATCTGGTTTTAAAGCACGCTATCCGTGTGTATATTTTTGATATAAATAATGTTAGGTAGAAGATGTTGAAGGGCCGGTATGCGGTGGGCCAAAGTTGTAGAGCGGCCTAGACGGGATGCTAATGCGGAACCTTGCGGCTTACCAAGTTACGGAGAGACCGAACTTGTTAATGTACTCATAACATGGCCGTGGTTGTAAACCTGATCTGGTTTTAAAGCACGCTATCCGTGTGTATATTTTTGATATAAATAATGTTAGGTAGAAGATGTTGAAGGGCCGGTATGCGGTGGGCCAAAGTTGTAGAGCGGCCTAGACGGGATGCTAATGCGGAACCTTGCGGCTTACCAAGTTACGGAGAGGCCGAACTTGTTAATGTACTCAGAACACGGCCGTGGTTGTAACCTGATCTGGTTTTAAAGCACGCTATCCGTGTGTATATTTTTGATATAAATAATGTTAGGTAGAAGATGTTGAAGGGCCGGTATGCGGTGGGCCAAAGTTGTAGAGCGGCCTAGACGGGATGCTAATGCGGAACCTTGCGGCTTACCAAGTTACGGAGAGGCCGAACTTGTTAATGTACTCAGAACACGGCCGTGGTTGTAACCTGATCTGGTTTTAAAGCACGCTATCCGTGTGTATATTTTTGATATAAATAATGTTAGGTAGAAGATGTTGAAGGGCCGGTATGCGGTGGGCCAAAGTTGTAGAGCGGCCTAGACGGGATGCTAATGCGGAACCTTGCGGCTTACCAAGTTACGGAGAGGCCGAACTTGTTAATGTACTCAGAACATGGCCGTGGTTGTAACCTGATCTGGTTTTAAAGCACGCTATCCGTGTGTATATTTTTGATATAAATATAATGTTAGGTAGAAGATGTTGAAGGGCCGGTATGCGGTGGGCCAAAGTTGTAGAGCGGCCTAGACGGGATGCTAATGCGGAACCTTGCGGCTTACCAAGTTACGGAGAGGCCGAACTTGTTAATGTACTCATAAACATGGCCGTGGTTGTAAACTGATCTGGTTTTTTTAAAGCACACTATCCGTGTTGTATACTGTTGATATAAATAATGTTAGGTAGAAGATGTTGAAGGGCCGGTATGCGGTGGGCCAAAGTTGTAGAGCGGGCCTAGACGGGATGCTAATTGCGGAACCTTGCGGCTTACCAAGTTACGGAGAGACCGAACTTGTTTATTACCTCTGAACACGGTCGCGGCTGTCTGTAAACCTGATCTGGTTTTAAAGCACGCTATCCGTGTGTATATTTTTGATATAAATAATGTTAGGTAGAAGATGTTGAAGGGCCGGTATGCGGTGGGCCAAAGTTGTAGAGCGGCCTAGACGGGATGCTAATGCGGAACCTTGCGGCTTACCAAGTTACGGAGAGGCCGAACTTGTTAATGTACTCAGAACACGGGCCGTGGTTGTAACCTGATCTGGTTTTAAAGCACGCTATCCGTGTGTATATTTTTGATATAAATAATGTTAGGTAGAAGATGTTGAAGGGCCGGTATGCGGTGGGCCAAAGTTGTAGAGCGGCCTAGACGGGATGCTAATGCGGAACCTTGCGGCTTACCAAGTTTCGGAGAGGCCGAACTTGTTAATGTACTCAGAACATGGCCGTGGTTGTAACCTGATCTGGTTTTAAAGCACGCTATCCGTGTGTATATTTTTGATATAAATAATGTTAGGTAGAAGATGTTGAAGGGCCGGTATGCGGTGTGGGCCAAAGTTGTTAGAGCGGCCTAGACGGGATGCTTAATGCGGAACCTTGCGGCTTACCAAGTTACGGAGAGACCGAACTTGTTTATTACCTCTGAACACGGTCGCGGCTGTAAACCTGATCTGGTTTTAAAGCACGCTATCCGTGTGTATATTTTTGATATAAATAATTATGTTAGGTAGAAGATGTTGAAGGGCCGGTATGCGGTGGGCCAAAGTTGTAGAGCGGCCTAGACGGGGATGCTAATGCGGAACCTTGCGGCTTACCAAGTTACGGAGAGGCCGAACTTGTTAATGTACTCAGAACACGGCCGTGGTTGTAACCTGATCTGGTTTTAAAGCACGCTATCCGTGTGTATATTTTTGATATAAATAATGTTAGGTAGAAGATGTTGAAGGGCCGGTATGCGGTGGGCCAAAGTTGTAGAGCGGCCTAGACGGGATGCTAATGCGGAACCTTGCGGCTTACCAAGTTACGGAGAGGCCGAACTTGTTAATGTACTCATAACATGGCCGTGGTTGTAACCTGATCTGGTTTTAAAGCACACTATCCGTGTGTTTACTGTTGATATAAATAATGTTAGGTAGAAGATGTTGAAGGGCCGGTATGCGGTGGGCCAAAGTTGTAGAGCGGCCTAGACGGGATGCTAATGCGGAACCTTGCGGCTTACCAAGTTACGGAGAGACCGAACTTGTTTATTACCTCTGAACACGGTCGCGGCTGTAACCTGATCTGGTTTTAAAGCACGCTATCCGTGTGTATATTTTTGATATAAATAATGTTAGGTAGAAGATGTTGAAGGGCCGGTATGCGGTGGGCCAAAGTTGTAGAGCGGCCTAGACGGGATGCTAATGCGGAACCTTGCGGCTTACCAAGTTACGGAGAGACCGAACTTGTTTATTACCTCTGAACATGGCCGTGGTTGTAACCTGATCTGGTTTTAAAGCACGCTATCCGTGTGTATATTTTTTGATATAAATAATGTTAGGTAGAAGATGTTGAAGGGCCGGTATGCGGTGTGGGCCAAAGTTGTAGAGCGGCCTAGACGGGATGCTAATGCGGAACCTTGCGGCTTACCAAGTTACGGAGAGGCCGAACTTGTTAATGTACTCAGAACACGGCCGTGGTTGTAACCTGATCTGGTTTTTAAAGCACGCTATCCGTGTGTATATTTTTGATATAAATAATGTTAGGTAGAAGATGTTGAAGGGCCGGTATGCGGTGGGCCAAAGTTGTAGAGCGGCCTAGACGGGATGCTAATGCGGAACCTTGCGGCTTACCAAGTTACGGAGAGGCCGAACTTGTTAATGTACTCATAACATGGCCGTGGTTGTAACCTGATCTGGTTTTAAAGCACACTATCCGTGTGTATACTGTTGATATAAATAATGTCAGGTAGAAGATGTTGAAGAGTCGGTATGCGGCGGGCCAAAGTTGTAGAGCGGCCCAGACGGGATGCTAATGCCGAACCTTGCGGCTTACCAAGTTACGGAGAGACCGAACTTGTTTATTACCTCTGAACACGGTCGCGGCTGTAACCTGATCTGGTTTTAAACACATATACTCCTGGTGTAAACTGTTGATATAACCCTAGAAACACGGGTACAAAGAAATTGAAAATTAGCGATTCAAAATAAATCTATTGTCTTATTTAATAACAAATACAATTAATTTTTTATTTAGCATTTATATTTAAATGTATAATCAAGTATAAAAATAAATCAAGTATCAATATAATTAAACCAACTGGATAAGAAACAACGTACAATCAGTTGAATCTCTATGACATTTAATGATTTAATACTTAAAAATGATAATCTTCAAATATTTAATTTGTTACTGCTAATGCTTTTGACTACGAAAAACTTTTAGATTTGGTAATTAACAGGCCTCGCAGGTACTGTTGTGTAAGAAGGTGTAATCGGTAATCCTATTAAATTTCATAGCTTTATATACCTTCTTTGAAGATAGAAGAACTTGATTATTTCGTGAGTTTAAGAGAGATTGTAGTCATTTAATGTAATAATTCGGGTCATCGATTTCATGTCCAAGAAAAAATAACTTTATTTAAACATGTGATTGATCGTTACATTCGACCTAATATTATTAGTACAAATATTTCAGTTTATAATATTCATTTATCAGCAGCCTTTAAATCCATGAGCCTATGCAACCACGTTTCTGAAAATCACTATTTAAAATGTCTAGCTAGGTTGGCATTACTTCTTCTAACATAGTTCTAGATAAGTATTAGTGCATTGTCCTTGGAAATTTAGATTTGATTAGATTAGAGCTATTCGGGCAATGGGATTAAACTGTATCCCAGTAGAACTAGCGTCGGCGTCGTGGAGATAACCCCCGTGACTTCAAAACTCTCAGAGGCCCTGCTACGTTACACGTGGTCTGGGTACTCCTCTGTCTAAAATACGGCGATACAGTTTTTTTAAGTTTCCATATGCCATAAAACTATATTATGTATACGTTTGTTATTTTAAATGTAATTGAAAGTTTACTAATATATATGGCTATTTATCGTATAGTAATTCAATACATTACGTTTAACTACAGTGAGATAATCGTTTAGACTTTTTAATGTTGATACCAGGGAATATTTTTCGGTGTTTTTCTTGATCATTAACAAGTAAGTTGCGAGTCATATTTTTCAAGAATTAGCCGTTATTGCTGATACCGGACTGATTCGAACTATCAGTGTAATTTACATTAGTGTAACCCGTTGTTTGTTACATCGACCGACGTCGCGTCGAGGCAGTTTAGTGATGAAGTAATTATTTCCAGCAGTCGGCTATTGTTAATTATCGGAAGGCGCTTGAGTCAATCAAGGAAATAAATGGTGTGAAAGCTTACAGGAGGCGGTGTAAAGTTGATTTATTGTTTCTATATTGTCGATGGACACCAGGTAATATCGCAGGGATATAATGCCTCTAGAGATGCAAGTCGGTAGTCAATTGATTTTAGTTCGAATTTAGTTCATTGCCAATATTTTTTGTATGCTACTAGAAGGACTGGTAATAGTAACTTGTGAAATATAAGGGCGTCTTGTTAGAACTTTTTTTTTAATTAGGTGCATGCTATTTTGACCTCGAACGTTATGTTATCTTGTTAGGCTGAGACACGGCTGTTTATCACACTTTTCCTAACTCCCTTATAACAGTTATATCAGTGCAATAATGGTTTTATTAAAAATACAAATATAAAGATATAGAAGTAATATACCACAACATAAGGAATAATTAAGAACATTCATAAAAGATTCCTTCCGTCTGAACAAAAACAAAAGAACAGGTAGGAGACTTGTATTAACACTTATATATATTTTCATACGCGCTGTATTTTTGTTGATGGCCAAACACGAAACTAATGTAAACTGGAATGGCCTAATGGAAACTGGAAATAAAATTTATGCTTAAAAGGAATAATCGTAAAACTCCTGTTCCTAAATCGAGTATTGAACCACACCGGAGCCAACATTTCTGGAAACGTTTTCCTCAGTCGGTGGGCAGATTTGTTTTGCTTCCTTACTACAAGAAAGCAAGAACGGAATAGACATTTTATTTATTCTCACTGATACAAAAAGGTGAAGAAACCTCTCATCATTTCATTTAGTCCTATAAGGACCATGGTGGAAAGATGCTCTGCAGTGAAAAATGCTTAAGGTTCAAGAAGAATCCCCCTGAGCTGAGAATTCACGTTTGAGTAACTCACCACTAGTTTTCGCCTACAATGTAACATTGCTAGATAAATTGTAAGACCATGGACGGTTTGGGAGCGTCCTGTTCAAGGTGGAAGAGTCGCGAGTATGAAATGTCTCTACGTAGACACAGACTGAGACGGTGAAGATCGAAGATATTATTTTACAATTATTAGACCACGGTTTGGCAGCGTCCTGTTCAAGGTGGAGAGTCGCGAGTATGAAATGTCTCTACGTAGACACAGACTGAGACGGTGAAGATCGAAGATATTATTTTACAATTATTAGACCACGGTTTGGCAGCGTCCTGTTCAAGGTGGAGAGTCGCGAGTATGAAATGTCTCTACGTAGACACAGACTGAGACGGTGAAGATCGAAGATATTATTTTACAATTATTAGACCACGGTTTGGGAGCGTCCTGTTCAAGGTGGAAGAGTCGCGAGTATGAAATGTCTCTACGTAGACACAGACTGAGACGGTGAAGATCGAAGATATTATTTTACAATTATTAGACCACGGTTTGGCAGCGTCCTGTTCAAGGTGGAAGAGTCGCGAGTATGAAATGTCTCTACGTAGACACAGACTGAGACGGTGAAGATCGAAGATATTATTTTACAATTATTAGACCACGGTTTGGGAGCGTCCTGTTCAAGGTGGAAGAGTCGCGAGTATGAAATGTCTCTACGTAGACACAGACTGAGACGGTGAAGATCGAAGATATTATTTTACAATTATTAGACCACGGTTTGGCAGCGTCCTGTTCAAGGTGGAGAGTCGCGAGTATGAAATGTCTCTACGTAGACACAGACTGAGACGGTGAAGATCGAAGATATTATTTTACAATTATTAGACCACGGTTTGGGAGCGTCCTGTTCAAGGTGGAAGAGTCGCGAGTATGAAATGTCTCTACGTAGACACAGACTGAGACGGTGAAGATCGAAGATATTATTTTACAATTATTAGACCACGGTTTGGCAGCGTCCTGTTCAAGGTGGAAGAGTCGCGAGTATGAAATGTCTCTACGTAGACACAGACTGAGACGGTGAAGATCGAAGATATTATTTTACAATTATTAGACCACGGTTTGGGAGCGTCCTGTTCAAGGTGGAAGAGTCGCGAGTATGAAATGTCTCTACGTAGACACAGACTGAGACGGTGAAGATCGAAGATATCATTTTACAATTCTTGCCAGACCCTTTGTACAAATGAGATTCTCCGTTCCGCAATACTAGAATATTGTTTCTGTGTACGTAATAATTGTGCTGTCAGTCAAAGTATTGTATGAAGTATGTTAGTAGTTTTCCGCCGTATATTCTTGTAAACATTTAACTACCATTTAAACAGTCCTGTCAACTAACGGCTGAGCTTTAGCGAACTCGTGGGACTGGATAAATGTTTGTCTGTTAGTGTCTGTCAGCTTGTAGTTTTATTGTTATATAAATGATTTATTTTTATTTGAAGTTGTGCGAATAAACAATAGTAATGTAGGTAGAATTAAAAGATAGTTACAGTGTTGTTAACGTAAAATACCTATATAACCTAAAATAAACAACTAAAAATAAATGTCATCTTTATCTAGATCACTTGATAAAGTCTAAATTATTATCTTCAACTGAGTCACCTGATAAGCTGATTATAATTCCCTCCCAAAACCAGTGTTGCCATTTGAAAACTGTAAACTTCAATTAAATTATTTATACAGTCTATTTGGAAAAATTACCATTCTATCGCTAAAATTAATAATGTCCCAACTATAGTCCGTCATCGACAAATACACTCGGTCGAATCAAGGTTGACAAGACCTTGTAGCCACATACATCACCAGTATATAGTTAGTTTACAACTAGACTAATGCGGCTACTGTGGTCTCTAACCCCTGCACGTGTAATGGAATAGACTAATGGCCCATTATAGGCTAACAGCAGGCCCACTAGTCATTGTAAGATGTTCACGACAACCGGTGCCGCGGAGTGTGCTACAGCAAGGACGTGAAAGATAAAAATATACACGAAGACGTCCACTTCTCTGCTCTATTGAAGCATTTTACTCGTGCATTGTTGGATATTACACGCGATACAAAATGAAGTCACTGACAATTCTCGTAATTTATCTTTGTTTTTAGCCGTCTTAACAATGACGTGCTTTAGGTGTCGTGCCCTGAGAGAGGTTTATATTTTTCTTCAAATCCAGTACCTTGCATTAACTTGCATTACACGGAACTTGTGTTTAAGAGGTAAATGGCAGCTAATAAGTTATATTACAATCATATCAGCCCTTGCGTTTTATAAATCTACATTGCCCTAGACACTGGGAATATATTTTCTTTATTTGGGATTTAGGTTTCAAACCCTCTTCATAGCTCTCTTTGTTTTGTGGACAGAACCGCTGGCCGCCGATTGGGCATAAGTATAACAGTTCTGCCAACCTTGTACTGTACTTGTACGGTACAGCAATTATTCTATTTGAAGAGATTCTCGCACATCGCACAGTGTGAATGCGTCTGAGCGGTTTTATAACAGTACTGCCAACCTTGAAATTTACACGTTCAATACTTGCACTTTATAACCTTTTTTCTATTTAAAGAGATCCCCGCACATCGCTTATCGTGTGTGAGTCTGAGCGATTGTTTCAGAGTACTGCCAACCATGTACCGAACTCGCAATTAACAATCTTCTATTCTATGTAAAGAGAGATCCCCGAACATCGCACAGAGGAGCGCTTGGCTAGGAAAAGATCGCTGAACAAGAAATTGACTAGAGTGTTGAAGAACGTGTTTATTATTCTGTTTTAAGGACAGTCAGGTTTGAAAGAGCTGTCACAGATTTTTCAATAGAGGTAAACAGTAAGTATATCTTGTCATTGTTCGTCTATCTGTACAATATTATTTTCATTACATTCTGTCATGTCTGTTCGTACTCTTTGTTGTGTAATGTAATACTGTACTGCTAGTTATTGTTATAGTTGTGCAGCCACGTCTCGTTTCGTCTGCTTTGATATTTGACAAATTATTCAACGTATTTTATATTCTTACAACTTAATTTAACAACACCTTGCTTCAAAACCTTTAATATTTTTACATGTATTTTTGAAATTGCTGGCTTTCTGTTCAGTCATAGACGATTTTCTTTAATTATCGAAATCTATGTTTCTTCATTAATTAAAAGGTCAAGAAGTCGAAGATCCCATAACCTAATTTTTACAATTCTGATCGATGTAAGTTGTCTTTGAATAAATTTTGCTTGAATAAAACACAAATAAGTGTTAAGCACAAAGCAATAGAATTTAATTCTCATAAATTATGTCTATTACGACTCATCATTGAATAACGGTAAGGCTTGTGCTAAATACTAAATGCTGTTGAATAATTTTAAATCAAGTGAACGAACAGCCCATGGAAAAGTTTCGCCGGTGTTTAAGCATTATAGAATGCAGTGAGCAAGTGGTTTGCCTAATGTACCGAAAAGGTATCATCTCATGTAGTGGACGAGGACATTGTATAACTACTTGTTTTTGAACAGTGGATACAATTGACCTGAACACTTATGGTGTACGACATACGAGTAAGTTTTACGATACGTGCTGCTAAATACGTCAATAATTTGTCGACGAACTGGTACGGTTATTAACGGTTAGAGATTCCTATTTGAAAGAGATGCTTTTGGCGGCGAACAAGTCTAAGATTGCTAAGCAGTTTTTTGGTGGATTTGATTGAGTAGTGAGAGATGTCAATAAAAAATGCTTTTTTTATGGAAATTGTAAACTGGTCCAGTAATGTAGTTGTGTAATGTATAATTGACAACAACTGGTATATTAACCATTGGTGGTAATAGATAACTATTTCTCTATAATTGGTAGCGGTCGGCTGTATTTCTTTCTACGCAATGATTTCAAAGATAATTCGGTAAGTGTTAGTACTTCGGTCTTCGCCTCCTGCGCATATTAACACAGGTGGTCCCTGCCGCATGTCAACAATCATGAGTACAAACAGCAGACGTGTAGAAGGATGTTAGCAGCCTGTGTAAAAATGTAACAATAATCTGCTGTTAAAACCCAATATTGTTATTCAGCCCAAAGTGCCTCGCTGATCCATGACAGGCTGTTGAAGTAACATACCACAATGGCTTAAAATGGGTGATCAGATTGTGGCTAAAAGAAAATTGTTAAAATCAGTAAAATCTCACACTAATGATTCTAGTTAAACGTTGAATGATTAACTAATGAAGTGGATAGACTTCAAACTGGATAGGTAGAAGTTTCTTGGCCAAAGTGGAGCAGGAAACCGGGGCCTGAGTGCAGAAGGACATAATTTTGAACAGACCACTTAAAGCCACGAGGGTAAAAGCCGTTAAGTGCTCTTCCTTGGGTCGGGTCTGTGGTGAGCCAGAGCCCACTGTAGATCATTTCTCAACACATTGTTCCAGTGTGGTTGTGTTCAACACTTTACTGTAATGGTGGCCGGGCTTTGGCCGTTCGCTGACAATGAGCATTGTCCATACCTATCATATTGAATCAGTGTAACGAATTTGGCCAAAGTATAGACCTAATACTCCTCCTATGTGTACTACACACATTGTATGAATATTCCGCCGTTTTACAGAAAATTCTGAGTTGACAGTTTGGAATGGCATTTTTATATTTCTGGTTTTAATTGCTTTTACACGCAAAATCAAAATAATATCTTTTTTCCCATATGTTGTGTCATATTCTTCATATGTAGTTTTTTCCTTACTTAGTTTTCATACAGTGTAAATGGTGTAAATTGAATAAACATTATCGGTATCCTTTCGCTTAGTACTATAACCAAAAAAGCCTATAGGTCTAAAGAAAAAAAAACTAATCAGATGAGTTAAAAACGTGTATAAACAACAAAATAAATATTGAATAGTTAATTGTAAACACTTGTACATAATATGCTTATTTCATCGAAACGAAACAATTATAGTAATAGATTATTTATTGGAAACATTCGTCACATGTGATGGGTGATTTTAAAAGTCACAAGATGTAAAACATGTGTTTTTGAATGAATACTTTAAAGCTTAGATATATTTTATACGAAGCCATGTTACTGTGTCCCTGAATTTAACACTCCTACGTTTTCAAGCAGACTCTTTGGTTGTTGTGTACTAACACAGCTTTTCGAAAGGTACTATAAAATATATCAATATTGTTTTTCACTCCGGTATTTTAATTTATTATTTCTCGAATAATCTAAACTGTATAGTAACGTCAAAAACTAATTTTGATCTAATTTTAATTTATATGCAGGTGTACAATCATTGTATGAACTTTCAACGTATGTCAACATGTACAGTATGAGCTTCAGAGGCTGTAGTTTTAATCCGATTTGAACATTTGGATTCTTATGCTTTCTACGTTTCTACGTGTAGCATGTCAAAAAGTAACTTAAATAACTGTATCTATAGTTTTCAATGCAACTGTCTAAGGAAAATGAATAAAATAAACATATTTTCCAAACTGATCTAGATCTACATATCACTGTTATCAGAGTCAATGCTATACAATGACAACTGTCTTATAACAATGCTGAGTCTACTCCCAGAGATCAGACAAGAAATGGTGAGAACACGCTATTTGTCCATTACAAGACTAATGCGATGTGTTTCTGTTATCTTTAATGTCATCGTGGTGTAACCTGTAATGTTGGGGTCAAAAGATCACTTTGAATCTTTAAGAAGATTTCGTTTAAATTGTACATCTACTAATAACTAATTTTAATAGTTGTCATTAGAGTCAGTGGTCGACAATGACAAATTTTACTAAAGCCCACTCCCAGAGATCAGGCAAGAAAAGTTACGGAGTAGTGAGATTATCTTATTTGTCCATTACAAGACTAATGCGGTGTGTTTCTGTTATTTATGATGTCGCTGTAGACAATGTAGTCTGAGATTCACAAGACCATTTCGTTTTCATGCAACTTTATCGGTTTAAATTTGTAGATCCAGATAATAATGTTAATCGTTGTCGTCAGAGTCAATGCTAAAGAAAAGCACTCAAGGTTAAAGTAGCAAAGATTGTGTTGTAACCACACACTTAGAACTCTCAGAAAGCATACAAGTTACGAAGGCAGATGAGAACTCGTTATTTGTCCATTACAAGACTAATGCGGTGTGTTTCTGTTATCTGTAATGTCGTGGTATAATCTTGTAGTCTTAGGCTCACAAGATTACTTTGTATCCTGAAACCTTCGATGGGCTGAATTTAAATTCATACAATAATAATATCATATTATATCATAAAATCATAATACAACCTGAAATTTTGAACCAGAGTCAATAGTTTATAAATACAGTTAGGCTCAAGTAGCAACCATTAAATAGTCCCTACACTCGGATAATATAGAACTTCCAGGGAATATAACTCCTTGAGATTAGATAAGAAGTGAAGAAAGCAGGCGAGAACACGCTATTTGTACATTACAAGACTAATACGATGTGTTTATGTAGCTCGTATTGTCATCACACTATGTATGGTATTGTTTTCATTCAAAGTTGTAGACAAACGGTTTCAGTATTTGTAGTTCTTTCTGATAATTATAATTTAATTGTATTTTATTCTTTATCAATGGTATACTTTTATTTTCAGGTGAGACCAACATTGTTTGATAAAAGGTTTCGAAAGGTAAGTTAATTTTAATTAAATGAAATTTCAACTATATGTTTAGGATTTTCATCATTTATGTATGGCCTACACGACCCAAAACTACCGTAATCCGAATATTTATAATATTTATAAGTATATAATGTGTAAGTATGTGTATTGGCTTATGCAGTATAACGCAAGTGAACACGATAAGTTATGGTAGTTTTGTTTAATACAGCCAGACTAAACTTGGTGTAGAAAAGGTACTTGTCTAAATGAATTCGTTAGCCCTGCTTAAACAATTATAAGTTTTAATATTGTGGTCATTCGCATTTGTAAAACATTTTAACTTGACTAATTTCTAGTTTAGACCCAAAATGACACGTTTTAATAATAATAAACTATCAGCTAGTTTTGAACAGCTTTTATCTTTGCACATTTTTCGACATCTCTTAAGGCTTGAAGGTGGCGGATACTAAATGTTGGAAAAGGAATTATATCCAAGTTATCAGGCATCGTAGAGCAAATACAAAAATGTGATTTAATGTTTACAGGTAATGTGCAATAATGTTTGTTCTTTTTTTATTTTTCGAAAGGTTTTCAGATAGCTGGCGTACAGTTATGGGTACAAGATTACGAAAATAAATGTGAACACGATGACTGCCATACCTTTTAATAGATAAAGATTAGATTTTGTACAGAGACATAGAGTTCAATAGTAGTAGTGAGGTCGTTCACTAGTTGTAGCCTAAGTAATCAAAACTCTAAAAAATGATGGTTGTTCGTATTTGTGCAAAATCTTTAACTGTAAATAGTATTTCTTTATATTCGCCATTGTTTAAAAAAAGTAGTAGCCGATTTTTTTACGTCTAAATTTTCGGTCTTCTTTTTCTCGGTTTATTACATTTTCTACAATATTAAATAGATGTTTCGATTGTTTTTCAATACCATTTCCATTTTCATGATGTGTTATTCGATAGTACAACAATCAAAATGTTATCTTATTACTATAACTACTTATAACACTGTTTTTTCTAATGTCATTAACGAAACCGCGAAGCGGGCAGTGTTCCGGGCGGTAGGACCGCTGAGAGATGCAGAATGGCTGCAACTCACGTGATGTATTAGTTTGCTAGTCTATGGTATTTATTTATTAGACGAACCTATTTAATTCTTTGAATTTTTAAAGGCAAAATTGATTTTTTTTTAAATTTTTGGAGGATTTGAGTATTAAAAGAACAAAATAATTTATTTTTCTAGTAAAACGGAAAAATATTTTTTTTTTTCAAATTCAAACTTTTTTATTGAAGATTAATCATTTGTTTACAATGCAATTCTTTTTTTATCCAATTCTTGTAATATCTAGTGACTATTACAAGAATTTCAGGTATTGTGTATAATTTAGTGAGTATTTGAAATAAGAGTGAACAACTCCATACTAAAATAGGTATTCGTTACATGTTTTGAAGTTCATTGCGTAAGAGAGTGATACTGTGTAAAGGATCTTGACCATACTTGTAAGTCGTCGTCGTTGAACCACAACGGAGTCCGATTATATCGGCGGGAGCGGTAGTGTTCAGCGGTATTAAACAAGTTCGGCCTCTACGTAACTTCGTAAGCCGCAAGGTTCGGCATTAGCGTCCCTCCTGGTCGCGCTACAACTTTGGCCCGCCGCGCCGCGCCGCACTTCGAACTGATAACAAACAGTTCACTAAAGGATACGGGCGTCGTGTTGCAATTTTAAATAAACTTGACTTGTTCACGTAATGATGGGCTTTAATTCTTTTTATCGTGGCAAAGTTTATTATTACGAGTTGATATTCAATATCGAATTAGTTATCTACAATTTAAACCGTTCAATTTATATAGTAACAAAATACTATTAAGTAAATTTAATTATAGGGTGGTTGATAACATACTTGATCGTTACCCGATCGAACTAATATTTACGTGTATTTAGGAACAAAAACATATTTTTTCTACTTTCTCGTAAGGCATATATCACATTAATATCGAACACGCAGAAAGTGCACAAAGTCAACCAAATTACCCAAAATTAATTCAATCAAAAATGCTGCGATGTCCAAGGCATTTAAAACTCTTAAAACCGCGTTGACTTCAAAAACATTGTACAGCATAGATGAGTTTATAACTCACATTTGAAAGACCACATGATTGGCTGACATGGGAACAAGAGTGGGGAAAATTAGAAATGAATGAGAATTGCGGTGAATGTAAAAATTGCATAGACTATATGAGATTTAAATTTAGTAAATGGATGCAAAATGTAAGTATGTTATTCACATTGACATTTGCAATAATGTCTGTAATTATACGCAATAAAACACATTTTAGTGTAAATAAATAACAGTCTTTTATAATGTCCTTGTTGTTAAGGTATTACGTGTATTTTCGTTTACTATTCTTGCATTCCAATTGTGTAAGTAAGGATTTGGATTAAGTAATATGGGAATGATTGATAACAGATTCGTTACTCATAACACAATTTTTAAAATCTTTTATTATTATTTCTCATATTATTAGGTAATTTAGTATATGCATGTGAATTACCTGACACACTAGCACAAGTACAACTGAGTATGCAACATGATGTAAATGCTTTAAGATGGTGGTTTTCTAATAACTTCATGGTAATGAGCCCTAAAACCAAATACTTATTATTTAACTTATGTAGAAAAGTATCCTTTATTTCACCTGTTAAATACCATGTTTTGAGTTGTCATTCTAATAATAATATAGTGTGTAATTGTTCAAACTTAGAACAGGTTGATAGTATTAAATATCTTAGGTTACTGGTAGATTCAAAGTTGAATTGCAAATCTCATATAGCTGAAGTTAAGTCTAAGCTAGTGAAGTATGTTAGACTTTTTTATTCTCTTAGAACGGTATGCTATACAGGATTGCTTAAACAAGTTTATTTTGCCTTTATAAATTCTAAAATTGAATACGGTTTAGAAATTTGGGGAGGAACTTATATTACAACCCTCAAACCAATTATTACTCTGCAAAGACATTTCATAAGAATAATAAAATTTAAGAATAAAATGGAGAGTTCAGCTCCAATTTTTAGAGATTTAAATGTGTTACCGATAAAAAATCTGTATATCTATAAAGTATTAAAATCATTTTATAATCAAAGCAGCAGTTTTTACAATGCAAATTCACATTATAGTCAGAAAAGAATAAAAGTTCAAGTTCCGAGACCCCATCTAACCTTGTTTAAAAAATTCTATCTTTTTTAGGACCAAAGTTTTTAATTGTTTACCAGAATATTTAAGAAAATGTAAAATCAAAAATAAGTTTGTTAAAATGCTTCGGCATTTTTTGTTATTAGAAGAAGATGTAGACAGGTTTTACAATACTATAGTATGATCATTACACTTTTAAATTGTAACTTTATATTATAATTTACCTGAAAATCTGATCAACATTTCACGTATATTCCGTTTTATGTTACTTTTTTTTAGAAGTTAATGTAGTTATAGTTGTTTTAGAGTGTATCATTACGAGGATCTAGTAGGGCAGTCCTTTTTTTCGAGTTGCTGTTTCTTTCTGTGTACTAGTGTAATTCCCGAACAGGTATTTTTGTTACCTCGTTCGGGAATTATTGTTGATTTTAGTTTAAAATCTACTGTATGTAAAATGTACAACTGACAACAATAAAGAAATTTTTCATTCATTCAATTAATAATATATACATCAAATAAATTAATGTCGTATCTCTTGTTGATGGCAACCACGAAACTCAAATCCCTATCACTCAGGTTATGTCTAGTGGGTCTAATGAATGTTACTAATATCAGTAGTAATTCAGTTCTATTTTGTAATGAAATTTTCCCAATGCCATTACTTGTCAGGATGTAAGGTGGAAGCAATCTTAAAACTTCATTTTTGACAAATCATAAATCGTTTGAAACAAAACCAGCAAATATGTTCATTTGTGTACACATTTTAGTTGAGGTGCTAATTGAAACAAAATGTACCCTCGTTGGGCCAATGATTTTTTAGTGTGTTGCGAACGTTTTGTCGCGTTGCGTGCACGTCTAATAAACTTCGGCTTCGTGTATCGCAGCCGTCAATATTGACATTCCTTTGCGCGCGGCGCGGCGGCGGTGCCGGCAAATAACCCGACACCCAATAAAGTGTTGTCTTTGTTCAGCCGAGTTAACCGGTTGACAAACGGTTCCAGAGGATATGAAACTGGGGTTGATCAGCCCCACAGGGTCGGGGTCTGATATTGCGTAGCGCTCATCACATCATACCCCGTCTCTGCAATCCTTATGTGCACACGACGAACTCTGCTTGATACAGTCTGTGAGGCCCCCTGCCCCCGTAGTGACGTTTTCACTGTATTGTGCTTTATTTTTCGAATTGGATTTTTCATGTTAATTTAAACTGGTGTGAATTCCTCTTCAGTATCAAGAAGATGTTGACTACGAACAGGGATGTACAGAATCTTAATAGGCAGCCTTCAGAATTGATCCAGTGGCATCCCCTTATAATATACAATCTTGTTCATTAATTAGTGTTGTGTGATACGCCTTATTATGGTTTGAAATATTTTTAAATGTCACAATCGTTCAAAAGGAACTATTGCATGGATTATTTCATCGTATATATGTAATAATAAATATAATAACGCTTTAATTCTTAAAATTGAAGTTGGTAGAATTCTTGAGTTTTAATTATGCAACAAAATACATAGAAAAAGCTAATAATATATTTTGTAATAGGCAAGACATGTAGTAGACAAAAGGAGTATTGACATTTCAAGAGCGAGTAACCTATCTCAATACAGTTTGTTGGCTATAAGTATCCTGTGTACAAAGTGTTTCATATAGATTGTGGACAACAGGTTTTCTAGTTTAACCCTTTACATTCCAACGTCTATACACATGGATGTTCAGTAGTTGTTTTAAAAATGTTACACCTTACACTCACGCTACATTATAATGATCACAATAATGATCCTATTTACTAAAGTTATAAACTAAACTTATAACCGGATGCGTTACAACTTGTTATATGTTCATTCGTAAATCAACTGTAAATGGCAACTAAGTACGCAGAGTTTATCTCCAGTTCACCATCCGCTTAGCGTAGCGCCTGAAAGCTGACGCTGACACAGACGTGACTCCTAGAATCTAGAGTTAGCCTGTCTGAAGAGGTCCAACCAAAAGTTGGCGACGAAGAATCCCAACACTTCTTGGAATTTGGTGTCTTTGCATTATTTCGTCATCAGAGACACCTAGCCTACAAACCAAGTGAAATCTAAGTGAAGTGGTGTTCTTATTGTCTCATCGTTCTGAATTGTGCATCTGATGAGACAATGGTGATTTATAAAGCTGAGACGAATTCATATTTATATTGCACTTTTAAACTTTTGCCCCATGTTAAAAGCGGAGTCTCCGCGTTTTGACTTATCGAACTAGCGTTTCCTCTTGATACTGGGATTGGCTTAAACACACAAAATATATAACTCCCAAACCAGTATTCTTATTTTCGTTTGAATTTTTAAAACGGAAAACTTCATGTTAGTACAAGTAAAAATATATTCATTCAAAAGATTATATAGTTTTTTCTCAAAATATGACCAAAGAAGAGGAATTCAAATTCTACGTACTCACGTAATTAAGATGTAGATGAACGAACAAGGAAAGAAGTGTATTTAAAAAACCAACGTATTTTTGCTTTCCACTACATATAGTTACGTTTATGACTAGACACGGAACTTCATAGTCACTTACATTGCATACATACTCGTACATCATGCGTCAATTAGGACGTTATTTCCAAATATGTAACTTACTTTTCTTTTGTATAAAACGAAATTTTAAGATAAGCAGTTAGGCAACCCAAATGTAACGAAGTCATTAAACGTTGAGCTTCTTTTCTATTAGCGAGCGACCTGTTGACTTCATTAACTTATTCACAAGTAGATTGCATTCTTCAGATTAGGTATATAAAATCATGGAATTTAATTGGCATAGTTTTATTTTATTATAACGACAATGTTTAAGATACTGTCATACGAAAGATTAAATATAAAGAGCCATTACTTTGTCATTTTACATCCGTACAATAATGTATGAATCATAACTACATAGTACCTGTTCATGTGAATAACATAATTATTGTAATAATTTTTTATGTTAAACATATCTCTATTTTTTATTTTAATAATTTTTTATGTAAAATTACCTCTATTTTTAAACCATTCTCATATTCACAAATTGTTTTCATAAATTGTAATTTTTAGAAAAGTTGAAAGTACTGTCTGTTTACTAATTGTAAGTTTGATGTAAGTGAATCGATCACTCAGATGCAGGCTTGTATTCAAATTTATTTTATATAAAATATCTTATGTGGTCTCCCCAATTATTTTTACCGACATGCAGTTAGCAATTAATGTATTCTGCAGAGACATTCTCTTGCAGTGAAAGTATAGAGTGGGATTGCTGGTCTCCCTAATTATTTTTACCGACATGCAGTTAGCAATTAATGTATTCTGCAGAGACATTCTCTTGCAGTGAAAGTATAGAGTGGGATTGCTGGTCCAGTAATTATGTTTACCGACATGCAGTTAGCAATTATGTTTCCGCATGCAGTTAGCAATTAATGTATTCTGCAGAGACATTCTCTTGCAGTGAAAGTATAGAGTGGGATTGCCGGTCCCCTAATTATTTTTACCGACATGCAGTTAGCAATTAATGTATTCTGCAGAGACATTCTCTTGCAGTGAAAGTATAGAGTGGGATTGCTGGTCCAGTAATTATGTTTACCGACATGCAGTTAGCAATTAATGTATACTGCAGAGACATTCTCTTGCAGTGAAAGTATAGAGTGGGATTGCTGGTCTCCTTAATTATTTTTACCGACATGCAGTTAGCAATTAATGTATTCTGCAGAGACATTCTCTTGCAGTGAAAGTATAGAGTGGGATTGCTGGTCCAGTAATTATGTTTACCGACATGCAGTTAGCAATTAATGTATTCTGCAGAGACATTCTCTTGCAGTGAAAGTATAGAGTGGGATTGCTGGTCCCCTAATTATGTTTACCGACATGCAGTTAGCAATTAATGTATTCTGCAGAGACATTCTCTTGCAGTGAAAGTATAGAGTGGGATTGCCGGTCTGAAAAGCGAAATGCAATGGAAACGAATTGACGCCTGCAACCTAAATAATGACGGACAGAAAACGCTAGGCCAACGCAAAAGACAGCTGAAAGTAATGCTATCTTGAGACCTATTGTTTGTAGGCCTTTGACAAACACAGGCTTCATCGAGGGTTGTACAGTCAATATTGCTTTAGGCAGACATCAATATCGTATCTGCAGGGCGATAATTTTAACTATTTGTAATTTTAGGGCCTGCAGGCAGCAGTGGATGACGCTTATTGAACCCTTTATAAAATCTAGTGCTTCTATTCATGTTGAAATTAATTTAAAAATCATAGATCCTACTGATATATATATATATATATATATATATATATATATATATATATATATATATATATCACCACTCACCACCACTTATTCTCCAACCCGGTATAACAGAAAGTTGAGACCTGGCACGCGTATGTACCGTTATTTTAATATAAAAACTAAACCACTTCCGTACAGATAAAATTTCACGTGCATGTGCCTCATACGTTCAACAGACAAATTACAAACTTTTCGTGTAGGTCAACTACCAATAGGAATTGGAATAAGTTATCAACCTAGAACGTTATTTTGTTATCAACTTCCCGTTTTACTAGAAAAAAGGAATTAGAAACACGTGTACATAGTGCAATAAACAGTTTACCGGTACTAGAAGTATATTACAACGGTCGCAAGTAGTCATTTTTAGATCAAAGTAGACAATGCAGACCGTCGTATGTATATACTTTCTTGGTCGTGATAACAAGCAAACGCTACTACTGTGCAGGAAATACTTAGAAAGTAACTATAACATTAAGAATGGAAAATAACAAATATTGGCTTAGTTTCAAGAATATTTGTTACGCCAAATGTATATGCCTGTGACATACGTTATTCAATAGTACATCCCTTGCAAAGCCGCTGGTAACTGCTAGTGCAGACAAAAAACTGCAAACCTTTGCTTAACGTGTAAATATGGTATGTACCGCAGCCTACAGGAGCTTTTCACACCCAAGGAACCCTGGTCCGAATGCTGGTTTGGGTTATTTTCGCACGCTAACATATAGTTATCCTAGCAAACTATTTTTCCTCATTAACTTAATTTATTGTAAACAATTATTCCAAAAATGAAGGGATTTCAGTGGTTTTCACAGTGGTTAATTATATTCTGAGTTCTGAAAAGTAACGAAAGTCCCGCGTTGATTTTGTAGATTGTATAAAAGTAGAAATAAAGACAATGTAAAGGAGGTTTGCGGGGACTAAAAAGCAAAGTGAAAGGGGAAGGACAGGTGGGCTGAACAGTGTAAAGGGTTGGACCACTTAGGGCCGACAGTAAAATGTATTCTTCCACCTCTCCACTTCCACCCTCGCAAGACCTAACTACACGAGGGTGCTGTAAAGTAAACGGAAAAAGTTCCCTGCAATGTTTTGTTACCGCCTAGAGAGAAAAACTCTTACTTGAGTAGTATGTAGATAAGGGAGCTTTATTTACTTCAGAATTTTTAATACCTCTTTATTTTTGTATTTTATTTCCTATCCATGTATTTTAAATCCTCGCCAATATACGATGCCATTATTGCCACCATAACAAACATCACAATGGTAGTAAAACCGTGATAGAAACAGGGAAAATGTGATTTGTAAGTGAGTAAAGAGGAGAGTTATTAATTGTTGTAAATAACGATACGAAATAAACGTTTTACTTGCCACGTAAAGAGATTGAAAACAAAAACAGTTAGTTGATAACTCATTTATGTGTCGTATATCAGGAGAATTATAATATTAGTAAACCTGCCCTTCTTATACTGTGCAACGTTCAATCCACACCATGGGGGAAGGTAAACCCTGTATCTTTAATGAGTGTTGTTTAATATAAGGGTAGACTGAAGTTACCCTGCCTGTTCAGGCTTACGTCGCTATAGGTTATATTATTCTCTTGCTCACTTTTAAAATACAGTGTATAAGTGCACCACACCATTAGTCTTGATATGTTCTGCGGACAGTTACACGGAAAGACAATGTACAAAAAAGAAGTTGACGCGAAAATGACGCATCATAGAACTCATTCTTGTAGAAAGGAAGTTTCATCCAAAATCAAGTCTTGAAATCTTTCTCGACATATCTTGCGACGTGATACGTTCAGACTTTTGTTCATCAAATTGGGTTAAAGTATCGGTGTTTAAATAATAAAAGTCTACACCGTCAAGTCACTATAAAATTATGTTCTATGTGTTGTGATAGTTGGGCTACTGTGTTAGTAGATCTCATGTTTGAATCTCTTATGGGTGTATTGAATTTGTAAACAAATTCATTTATTCTGCTATTTTCTTGTCGTTGTGGTTAGAATGAGATTAATGTAAAAATATCAGTTAACGTTCAGTCTCATGGAGTGATAAGCTGCCTCATCGAATTTGGTGTTTTCACGTAGAAATGGTGATTTTAAGCAATTTTAAGTTTATAGGTCAATTCTTTTTAGAGATATCGTGTGGACAGACAGATATAAAAGAAGATAAATAAAAATTGTCCAGCCCCACAAGTGATAAGCCTTACTAAAACTCAGTCAAAATTGTTGCAGCAGTGGGATAAGCAAGCTAAAACAAAGTCCTATAATTATATAGGAATTACAAAAGGAAATGTTTAATATATGTAATTTAAAAAATGTTATGAATTATTTAATATAAATTTAAAAGTGATTCGTCACTGACTTAAAATGTAATATTGTCAGTGGTTGTAAGGGAGTTTCAATGTAGTATAAATGAAATGTGTGTAACTAAAAACTTTTACAAGACTGCCATTGATTAAGGAATTCTACATTTTTTTAATGTATTAATTTTCCCCGCACGCCCTCTTGTAGTGCATGGGGACTGTAAATTATCCTGTTTATTATTGAATAAAGATTTGTGACTTGCGACATGTGAGACAAGGACATTCTTTCAGTAAATTGTTAGAGGGGAGTTTAGGATAAATATGTAAAAAGTTCAGTAAAGCCGCAATTAAAATTACATGGGAGAGGTTTAGCCTGTGGGCTGTGGTGTAAAGCATGGAGAATTTTCTTTATTTATGATGTATTTATGAGGTCACAATACAAGTTGAGGCTTTGAGATGGCCTGGGAGCCAGCGGATCAGGTTTTGGCTTTTCCTTATGACAGACAGTCTTTGTGAGTTGTGTTTTCAGACAACTCTGCATCAGAAGTAGGTGACGACAGCTCAGGGGCTTCAGCTGTATCGTGTTACCTCCACTGACAGACACAACATCCCAAATTCCACAATTTGAAAAAAGTTAGTTTATTTCGCAGACGTTTGTTTCCGTAGTCTTCATCTGGAACAGAAATAATGAGTTATAAGAAAATAACATGGGTGTTTGAGATTGGTAAGGAGGGCAGCGCTAATCTCAGGCGGGGTTCTTTTCACTCAATCTCAACATTTGCTCTGAAATATGAGGTATGTTAGCCTTCACAGTCGTATTGAAATTTTCTGGATTTTCCGTTCTTATTTCCAACTGATTTTACTGAGGTACTAAAGTTTGACTTTTAACCTAAATGTGTAAACAAATATTATGTATTTAAATAAACAATTTAGATAAATAAGTCGACTACTGCAGCCCATTCTGCTGGAACACAGCAATAGCTGTTTATTAGAGGTGTTACAGCAATATGATAATATAACCAAGTTTGATCGTTACAATGTTGATACAACTGGAGTTGGTTACCGACTACACTGCAACTTGTCTTGTATTGGAGCGTATAATCAGCTGAAACAATAGTTAGTCGTGTACCGGCTCCTGGTCGGCAACTCGGCTATAACTGTCGCCCTTTCATCTACTTGACCTCCAGCAGATAACTTCAATACAGTCCAGAGAATACAGACTTCCTTTGTACGGACGAGATCTTACGCTTCTATTTCGCTTGAAAGGACACTCAAATGGCAGTAAGTTGCTCACATTTTCAAACCGTTTAAATTCGTATTTACAGAGTTTTTTATGCTTGGTATGATGGCCGAGTAACCACTGTTTAAAGGCCCTGTATCAGTAGTACTCGTAAACATACAAGTTTATTAACACCGGCTTATCATCCTACACGATCACTTGGTAACCTCTGAGTGCAGAGTTTGTGACGGTATGTAGTCGCCATAGAGTGCGGTAATAATGGAATGTTTCCTAATTTCATTATTTTCGTGTTTTTTACTGCGCGTTAAATAAGCTGAATATTTACTAGAGATTACTAAACCTGTACATAAATTTGTTAGGATGTAAGAAAGAGCTGTTATACACTTAATAAAGACGTTATTTCAATGATGGCATTCTTTTATTTGTATGAGTATGATTCATTAATTCACTAGTTATAGATTAAAATAGTCCTGAAACAGTATGAGACAAAATAAAATTTTATGATTCCTGATTGGTTATTTTGAAAATGTTGAAAACCAGGCTTTATCTCATAGAAAGCACGCATTCTATAATGCACATTCTTGCATTTTATAATGAAATTAAATATATAGCGTCCTTAAATTATGATTTGGAGGTTTAACTTTGTTCATGTTGTTTTTTATTTATGTCGTATGAATGTTTCCGTACATTTATTTTTTAACGAAATCCTATTTATACAAGAGATTCAGACATATTTTGACATTAATTTGTAAATGAAGTTAAAAATCTTTATATACTCATTCAAAAATGTATATTGAATGTGATGATAATTGAATGTGTAAGTGAGGACATCTGTTAATAATAAATCATTATGATGTGATCCTCAAATCTTGACTTCATTTTGAAAGACAAGAAAACATTCAAATCAATTGCATAAAGTTTGTCTAAATTAACTATTTATTACATAGACGTTAAAGAAATAACGCGAGTAAAAAATTAAACACTTTGTAATGATAGCAAAGAGTTGTGTGGTAGACTAGGAATTAAATTGAGAAGACGTAACGGAGCGCCTAAGTAAGACTGACTCACTGAGATTTACTCGTTTGTAGGCCTTTGATAACCGCTCCTGTGAAGTTTACCGACTGTAGGTCGACGGTATTATACCGGTGTCCATAGACGACTCCCTTCCTCCTCCAACTTGAATGCGGAGAAAGCCCTTTACTTAAATGAACGTTTACAAGGCTTAAAATGATACTTTTTGGTGGGTCGAGCAATTTTTCCTCCTTCCCAAAATGTTTGATGAGATCCACCCAAGATATTAAAATTGTAATCCCTTAATTCGTGATACACAATTATGAAGGCATTGAAATAAGAAAAAGAAGAATGTTGGGAATCGTGGATAGTTTTACGTTGGATCGGAACAAAATAACAAAAAAAATTTATTTTGATTTTGGATACATTACTGAAAAATCAGTAGTATAAACTCAAATCTTCATGAGGTTTCGAGACTCATTGGGGGAGGGGAAGATTTATCTTTTATCTAAAAAGCATGCTTTGAAACGCTTTACAAGCATTGATTAGAATTGAGTCATCTCACACTTTGCGAAGCAAAACTTTCCCCGTCCGCCAAAATACATAGTTTTAGACTCTAAAGTTCACTAAAGTTATTATTTTACCAATACTGGTCCGTCCCGATTGGGCCTTTAACTTTCTACTGTACTGTCAAATGTAGATTGAGGAATGCAAAATAAAGACAGATTTCTGTGTGATGACATTTCTTTGCGTGTCCATGTGAAAGTTGGACAAATCTCATAAATTGGTAATTAGGTTTGACCACGATATTCTCACAAAGGCTGGGTTAGCTAGGTAGTCCATGGACAACACTACAGACATCGTCGTTTGTTTTTAATAGCAAATTATAAGATAGTACACATCAATTACTACGTGTTTCGGAACGCACGTTTAATTGGAAAACTTTTATCCTCTGATACACAGGCTGTTTATTTTAAATAACACTTTCGATAAGAACAAATATTTTAATGTAGGGTAAATACCACAATATTCTACGCCGAAGCTTTGTTTTAACTCTGTTTAAGTTTGAAAACAATATTTTTAGTAATAACTCGGAAACTTGTTTTCACTATCTATATATATAAAAATGAAACTGTTCGTGTGTAACAGCATCACTCACAAACGGCTGGACGGATTCGCCTAATTTTTTTTTAAATTTGTTCGTCTTGATCTGTAGAAGGTTATAGGATACTTTTTATCCCTTTCCCGATTCAGGATTCCGCCCCACTGGTTACAGAAATACCCGTAAGAAATGCATTGCAGCAAACATATGTTATTAAGTGAAAGAGTCTTTTCAAATTTTTAATCAGCTGTTCTTTGTAAACATATATAATGCGACAAAAAATTGTTGTTATTTTTGACAGTAACTAAGTAAACATAAATATTTTTGACATAAAATTTATGATATGCTACGATGTATTAGTAGAGCAATAAATTAATGGGAAAAACGTATAATAAAATTAGTATTTCTTTTCGATGCTTGATTGATGTAGCCCTCTCTACTGCCACGCGAGCGGAGCCGCGGGTTTAGGCTAGTGCTTTATGTAATCTTAGGCTATTCCCGTGAAGAATAAGTAGTAAGAATGTAGATAAAGTAACTAACCGAGTCTAGAGGTAATAAGACAGAGTTTCTGCAGAACCATTACTAGTTGTCTGAATGACTTTGACGTCATGGTCCATTATTATAGTCAACACCGTATATATTGGAATACGCAACTCTAGCGAGTACAACTACAATACTATTTTTTCAACCTTGTCCGCATACACTATGCACGTATATACCTACTTGGGAGATATGATCTTGTTAATCCTTTGCTCTTGTTGCTGCGAAGCGTTAGGGATATTTCTCGGAGTAATTTGCCATTAACTTGAATCGGAACAATCGCACGAGAGGTTGTAACAAACGTTTCAGAGTTTAGCAATTTAATTTCCGGTTGGGAACCTCTCTGTTAATAACTCATCTCAGACTTTCCTTGTTGAGCATTAACTTTGCTAATGTGTTATATATAACAAAGTGTGTCGGAAAAGAAATAGCACATATTCGAAGGGAAGTGTAATTTTTGCAATATTAAAACTTTGTTTTCAATCTTCCCTGTTTAATTTAAAATGTGTTAATCCGAAATAATTACCTGACTTCATACATTATTCAACAAATGTACAGTTAATGATTATATTGGACTATATTCATGGTTATAGTAGACTAATTAAAATAATTATGTTAGTATATGTCATATTCCGTTAAATCAATTACTCCATTTCTTAAAACTCTTTACTATATGAAGTAGATATAGTTTCAGAATAATATGCCAATAGTAAATGTCACCATTGATTTTACTAACTGTCCAGTAAATACCAATCACACGGATGGCCCTGATTCAGAGTAAACAATTACACGATATATTTAGCTACAAAAAGATAAATGGAGAGCGATCGTGTGATCTACCTACAATCTATTGTTGGGGACAGATTGTTCAATGTCAATGTTCACTACATGGCTGATATATGTTTTAATCTATATTAAATCTTTTTTGAAATAATGAGAAAAGTATGTTAGGTGTTGACGAAAAAAGAAATAATTGAATATGACGAGATTTGACCGTGTGTTACAACACATCACACCACGCTAACTGCCATACTTGACCGTGACAACACGCTGGTTTGGTAATTATATGTATTCTCTATTAACTCTCTGTTGCAATATAAACAGTTGTTTTATTATAAGCAGATATTACTGATTATTGATCAGAATTGTTATTTAGTGTTATTTTGATATTACTGATAAATGAATACACATTTTCTAATATTAATTTTATTCTTGCGAGGCCTTTCGGAATCAATGATTCCATTATCAGGTCATTTCACAAATGATTCCGAAAGGCCTCGCAAGAATAAAATTAATATTGGAAAATGTGTATTCATTTACCAGTGATATCAAATTAAACTGTTTCCAATGCTCCAAGATTCTTCATTGAGTATTATGTTGATGTTATGAGTTGAGTTACTAAATACACAAGTCATGTAAATTTGTTTATACTATAATTGGCGTCGAGGATTTAATACGAACCCACGCGTGCTAGAAACGAACCAGTAAAAGTCAATCTTTATCATTGATCAAGGTCAGTGGGAACGTCTACATATTGACTTTGCTGGACCTTGCAAAGGGAAATTCTACTTCATTGTTAATGATGCCTATACTATATGTATCGAAGTCATATCCACGATTGGTGCATTAGAGTACTTCAAAGGCGTTTTCCAACATTTGGCAATCCAGTGCTCATTGTTTCTGATAACTGACGACAGTTTGTGTCCCAGATGTTAGAGAACTTCCTTAAAGATAACTGAATGGTATATAAAACAACGGCACTTTTCATCCCTCAGAAAATAGCCAGGCATAACATAGTGATCAGTCAATAAAGAAATCACTTGAAGCTATATCTGGATAGTCTGGAGACATCCACTTCAAAATTAACCGCCTTCTTATATGGCTCAATAAAACACGCACGAACACGGGCCTTTCTGGTTATGAAGATATGATTTCGTGGAAAATACGAACCACTCTTGACCTGCTGATAGGTGTAAGACAATTGAAGACCACTGCAACTGAATCTAATGCTCCGCCTTACCCAACAATAGAGGTTGGCCCCAGATTACAAGCCATGCAGTACAGGGACACGCGAGATAAGTGGAGTTTTAGACGAGTACTAAAAAGAGAAGTTTGTCTGCACTACACTCTGAGTGGATGATGGACAGATCGGGAGGCGTCACATTGATCAAGTTCTACCTTGCAGATTGTTGATCGGAAATGTGATTTAGTATTATATTGATATTATGAGTTGAGTTGATAAATAATTATCAAGTTTGACTTACCATATATACATACGGTACACACTATATAGGAGAAGTTGGCATAAAGCCATTGAGTGAACACCAAGTTGACGCCCGTTACCTATCAGATAGGGAGTTGCTAACATAGAACAAAGAGGACCCCACATGGCGCAAGTGACCGCCAGTAGGTTATAATATGACAAGTACGAGTGACTATCTCTCATCCTTACTTTCTCAACAGTCCAAGATAAAACCAAACCTTAAATACAAAAACAGTTTATTACTCATAGGTGTAATAAAAATCATACCTTTGCTATTTGAAGTTTTAGGTTTTACAAATTTAAAGTATACTAAATTTTAACTGCTTAAAAAAATTAGAAATGTGCTGAAAAGAAACAATTGTAACACATTTTTAGAAATAGTACTTTGGTAACCTTGGATAAAAATGTTTGATATGCTATAATTATTAATGAGGTAACAGTAAAAAAACTGTGAAATCTTACAACTTTGACATTTTGGACCACCCTGTATACAAGAAGCGGAATAAATTAAAACTTTTTGTTCAAATAATCAGTGATTTGAGACCTTTAACATGGGGTATGACTCGACCTACCTTTACTTTTGAAAGTTATAAAATTACTCCCACCCCTAAAAATTGCTATTTTGGGGTGTTAAAAATATTTTTTTCCCGAATTCTTTGGGGTCAAAATAGGGGGAGGGGTTGTCGTTGAAACGAAGAATTGTTTCTTGGTTCAGTCGCTATACATCGCGGAAGGGTTGCCTGCCTCACCCTGTACATTCTTCAAGGCTGTACTTTTTGTACCTACTCTTGGGTAAAAAATAGACATCTGATTTTGAATCTTAAACCACAAACTATCCAGTAGAGCGACAATAACGAGAGTTTAGTTTTTTATATTTGTTTGTTTAGACGTATAAAGCAAGTAATAACTCGTTAATCTAATTTTTATGTCCGCAACACAAGAAACGTTACCGGATTTGGTGTTTTTAACCAAATTGCAAATTGTAAAACTCATAACTGGGACGCTTATTCAAATACTCATCAGAGATTTTTTTATATCTTCTGCTGAAATCACCATCTTTCAGGTTGGTCTCAAACACTTATATCATGGTTCCAACATAAGGTTTTGACCGACTAAGCAGAAACTTTAGAGCTCTTTCACCATCATGTACAGGTCTTAAAAAGTCACTAAAGTTCGTTTAAAGGCCTTTTTATGGGATAAAACTGAACTTTTGACACTCATAGTTTCAATCAAAAGTGTGATTGAACGGAAATTTTACCGATTTCATAGTTTTTGCTACGTATTATCAATCGATGTAAAAGTTTAAAAACGTAATATCGTTAGTCTTAAAAATTAAATTAAGAGATTTCCACCAATAGTGGTCCAGGCCTCCTAGTAGTACCTGAGGTTGCGAGGCGGGAGTTGACTATAATCCGCTCGGCGTGAAGTCTCGGATATTGCCTCGCAAGTCTTTGTTAGCAGCCTGTCTCTTGCTTCTGCTTTCATTACAAACAATTTACGCGTTCATAAAAATATTAGGTGACAATGAGAGCACTTTATTAAGTTTTCTCCGAGAGTTATAAGAGTTGAAAATAACAGACTGAATTGTTTTATGTTGTCTTCGATGGCAATGTGAATTGGAAATTACATGTTAGTCAAACAGGCTATGGAACATCTAGATGGTATTTTATTGTGAAATAGCATTGATCGTAAAGTGCGAATATTACAGGTACATACAATAAACGTCTGACTGATTTGCAAGTCCCAAAAATAAATCTGTAATTTTTCTATGCATAAAACGTTTTTAGATGCTCTCAAACGTGTACTACTCGTATATTATAATTCCTTTTTTTTTTAATGCATTTTTTAATTTGTAATACCAGACTAGCTATTTATTCTCCTGTTGCTTTCCTCGTATTTATATTCTCATTTTACCCTTTACTTAGCTTAGCGAAGCAATTCCGGATAAGGGAGTAATGAAATTGCTTGCTACTACATTTGCTTAGCGAAGCAACTGCGGATTAGAAGGTAGTAGTTAGAGGTTCTTGTCACCACCCTTGATTATGCGATCGTGTATTATAATCAATGTTACTACTGCATATGCTTAGCGAAGCAACTGCGGATAAGAGAGTGATAGAGTTGCTTGCTACTACCCTTTATTGTACGATAGTATAATATAATCAAGGTTACTACTGCATTTGCTTAGCGAAGCAACTGCGGATAAGAGAGTGAAAAAGTTGCTTGCTACTACCCTTTATTATACGATAGTATAATATAATCAAGTTTGCTTCTGCATTTGCTTAGCAAAGCAACTGCAGATTAGAAGGTAGTAGTTACAGGTTCTTGTCACCACCCTTGATTATGCGATCGTGTATTATAATCAATGTTACTACTGTATCAGCTTAGTGAAGCAACTCCGAGTAAGAGGGTAATAGAGGGCCTTACTACTACCCTTGATAATGCAACCGTATAATACAGTCAAGGTTACTACTGTATTGTCTTATCGAACTGTGGATGAGAGGGTTATAGTTAGTGGTTGTTGTCACCACCCTTGATTATGCGATCGTGTATTATAATCAATGTTACTACTGTATCAGCTTAGTGAAGCAACTCCGAGTAAGAGGGTAATAGAGGGCCTTACTACTACCCTTGATAATGCAACCGTATAATACAGTCAAGGTTACTACTGTATTGCCTTATCGAACTGTGGATGAGAGGGTTATAGTTAGTGGTTGTTGTCACCACCCTTGATTATGCGATCGTGTATTATAATCAATGTTACTACTGCAATATAGCTCCTAATATTGTACATTCGGCACCCAATTTAGATACTTTCAATCGGAAAGTATAGCTTTTCAAAGTGGTATTAAGTAAAACCGCGTTTTTGTAAGTTATTGAAAAAGAAATACATTTTGTTCTATAAAACTCTTTTGTAACATGGTCGACATGTCCCACATAATTTGTAAAACTTCATTTTATTCATGAAACATGGTAGAAAAAAATTAATAAACCTTTATGTTAAAATAGCTTTGAGGTAACATAGCTTGGTATATATAAAAATAAATTTGAGTTAAAATCGCTCAGTTGCATGTTTTCGCTCAGAGCAATGCTACAAATAAAATGTTAGATCTCCTGAAAGTGTTTGAAAAAGTATTTGGTGGCAAATTAAATCTATTTGAACTACTTAATCAGCTTGATTTGTAGTTAATTTTAGCATAATAACATATGTGACTAACGATATGCTGTTATGTTCGAGGGTTTTCTTCTCGAATATTGCAATTAAAAAAAGTTATCCCAAAATAAGATGAAAATATGCTCTTTAGACATATGGCGAGTCACATAATTGATTATTAAATCGCTGAGAAAGCTGCGGTTTCAATGTCATAAGTGAATTTCCTCTCTGGAAAGTTGTTAATTAAATCTTGAACAACTCCAATGATAGCGTCTTATCCAACTTTGCAGCGCTCTGTATATTTTTACAACGCGGTGCGTATATTTGGTTTTGTGTTAAAGCCGCCTGCTAACTTTTGTTCTTGTCAATTAATCTGAATTCATCTCATTGTTTTCATCTCAACCTCTTCTCATTATTCATTTCTCGGCCTTTTAGTTTTTTGTCCTTTCTATTAAACATTGTTCCATGTCGTAGTAACACCGGGATAAAGAATTTTACACTCGTCATGTCTTGTCACTCTCATTCTAGAAATTAATTATAACTTTTTAAGATAAAAAAAAATATTTTTTAGATTCATGCACTCTTATTGTATATAGAATTCGCTTTAATACGAGAAAACATAGAGAATGTATATATTTTGTATAGGTGAACCAATTTAGAGACATACGGTGATAGAGTGATTGACAAGCGGCCTCTATTGGAATCGATACAAAGTTATTGTCATTAGTTACTTACCTATTGGTCGAAACTAGCGCAATCTTGATTCATTGAGACGAACCCACTCGGCCGGAGCTAGGAAAATGCACCGTCTTATAGCTTGTCTCTGCAATGCATGAAATATGCAGTGAGTCCAATAGTAGTGACCAATATTTCAGAAATTTGTTCACGGCATGGAATCAAGAACCAAATCAAATGGAACAGATTTATATCTAAAAATGCTTCGTTTTCCGCCTATGTTTTTTTGTGTTTTATACAAAAGTATTTTTATTTTTTAATCGGTACTGCAGAACTGACATGTGATACATATATTGTAGGTGAAATTATAAAAAATAACAACATTGAGTCTTTTTCAACGTTCAATTTCACGTTTCTTGAAAACCGAGATTTACTAATACACAATCTATTAATAACACGTGTGTGAATTATAATAACAAAACTAATTTTATTTATTTATCATAACCGGCGTTATCTGTATTGGACTACGAGAAGTTTTAAATGTTTGTCAAATGGTGTCAACAGTGTAATCCAACAACATTACTCTGCCATGTGATTAATACTTTATCATTTACAGGATTTTCACTTAAGGGCAGTATGTAAGAATTAATGTAAAGTAGCATTAGTGGAAGGGTATACATCCATATAATAAATACAATCCATATTCCAAATGAATTTAAATGATTGGGTAAACGTTTGTTTAAACATCACGTATTGTTTGTTTTACAAAACAAGCTGAAAATAATGACTGAAACGACCACAGTATCCACTAAGATACCATGGCAACACGGCTTTGTCGACAAATTTAGGCTCAGATAAAAACAATTTACAGTACGATATTTTCTATAAACGACTGAATATGCGAACCAATTGTTTTTTCTGAACATCAAATTGATTAAAAGAAACTGCAGGCACTGGTTTGCATTGCTACTGATCAAATATCTTAAAATATTTGTATTAAAAAAGACTTGCTTGGAATCTGTAGTAATAGCTTGAATTTTAAACATCGATTATCATGTTAACAATGTAATAATATAATCTACTAATCTTCAAACATTTTGCGCTTTATTTCTTTCAAAGATTCTTAGCTTTTATTTTCGGCTGATGGAAGGCTTATAGCCATCTGTCCTCAATATTGTCGAGATAACAATAGATCTGTATTAAACCTTATACGAAGTAATACTAATTTTATATGACTGAAACTAGTGGTACTAACAGTACAAGTTGGGTTATAATATGCTGATAAGCAGTATGGAACACTTCCATCGAACTGCCCGATCATTGTTCACCTTTCACCGGTATAAAGGTCTTAGGTATGTAGACGTTTCTCATCTTACTTTCTTAACTAACTTAATCACCGAATTTCTTAGAGATATCATCTAAACGCTGTTTTAGGTAAACACATAGGAAACCCAAACAAGTGGTTGGCTAAACATACGAAACTGCTAATTTATTCCAGGAATACAGCGCAGTATTCCGTGAGCTGTGGATCCTGGAGACCTCGCGTCTGGAACTCCCGACAGACGAATATATGAATCTATTAACTCGGATATTTGAGAACTCGGGCGCTACTCTGCCACCGGTGATTATGTCTTATCAAACTTTACTGTCTGTAAATTAAAATTTAACTCAACAAATAGCATTTATCATTTCAATTTTGCTGTACAGTCATTCAGTGTTTAACGTTCGGTCTCGCAGTTGTACATTGATATATTTTATACTAATTTTTATGAAACAATACACACAATTATTCTAAAGTATTAAGTACTAGTTATTATTGTTTTTTACTGGCAAAGGCAATTTACCTAGAATTGCTTTATTCGCGAATAAAATTAAAATATAAGGTAAACATTCAAATTATAATGACAAGGAGTAACACACTGAATTAGTTTAAATTGCACAGTCTGCAAGTAAATAACTGAAGAAACGGTTTATACAAGATATCGTATCAAAAAATGTAGCATATTTTATTGTTGATTATCTTAATCTAATTGTTGAACATAATTAAACATGACACTCTCTCCTTTCTTATGTTAAATTGACTATTCCAAGGAGCCAGTTACAGAACTGAAAGTGACGTGTACTGACGTCCTTAATAGGACAGCTTTAAGAAACCACTTATCTTAACATACCGTATCTCTTGGCGTCGCAGTTGATCTCTTGAAGTCGCATCCAAGTCAGGGAAGGCGTGTTGTCTGTTAATTAGAAATGTATTTAATAAGACTAAGTTATGTTTAGTCCCAGTATGTAGCGACAGTTCATGAATCCTATATTTACCTCACAGTAAACGTTTCTGTGTACGTTAAGATTTTGACTGCAAACTTAACTCAATTATTTAACATCAACCCTAAATTTCCTGAATAGTATGCTTTACTAAAAAGGGTATATAGAATAATCTGATGTTATTCTATAAAAGTATATTGTTACACGATAAATTAATATGCTTCTAGGGAATCTAACATAACCGAAAAAAACCTTGATGCAAAATGAAATCCAATGTGCTTTTAACCATGTTTAACCAAGATTTTCAATATATCTCAAGAGACTTTAGGTGTGTGTGTGCGTGCGTGCGTGGTTGTGGTATTTGTACTAGTAAAAAAATAATGAAAAAATGTTATATAAACATAGGTCCGAAAACGCTTCGTTAGCGAGTTTACAGCTAGCGAAAGATTTCGCCTGAATTCCTGGGTAAAGAGTGAAATAAAGCCATACTGAACTTTTGGAAAGGTTAATTAAGTAAGAAATATCGTGGATTCTTATGTATTTTTTTACCTGATGAAGCTAAATAAAAATAGGTTTCAGAACTGTACATGTAGTAGTTTTTTGAGATTTTCAGGGTTAAATGCAAAACATTGGGCACGAAACATTGTTTTTTTTAAGTTTGATGTACAATAACTTTGTTAAATTGGAAATAAATACATAAAATTAACTAACATTAAATTTGTAGAGAATTTAATTCTGAGAAAATTGATAAATCAAAAGTCTAAAATAAAACAGAAATAAGTTACCAAAAATCGATTTTATTCAGTATAATACGTTACTAGCTGTAAAGAAATACCGTACGGTATTTAGTTAAAATAAAACAACAACAAAATGTTTGGTTCCTTAATGATGAATAAATTTGAGAAAACAAGATTAACTGTTTTAAATAAATTTGTTTGTAAATAAAAATATCATGTTTTTATTACGTATTTGTATTTTTTTAATAAAAATTACATTCAAATCGTCCGAAAATAAAATGAAGCAAACATTTTCCCATTATTGTTTTTACTAATCATCGAAATCCAGTTTTTTGGTTTTATTAATTTCTAAGTTGGTAACGCACGAATAACAGCTGATCAACAATGGTATTCTGTACTGTTACGTTAGAACTGTGTACTAGTGGTGTTTTTTGCAAGCTACAGCAGGAGATCGGGTTCTGTGAATCGTGTTAGTAAATGCAATTTTTTTCTGTGAGTTATAATTCGATTGTTTTATTCAGCGAAAAAATGCCTTACTTATTTACATCAGAGGAATACGCTGATATGGTTATTATTTTGGGTTACTGTAATGGGATAATGCAAGAGCTGCTGTAGAAGAATATGAACTACGTTACCCTAATAGGAGGATTCCAGATACCAAAACAATTTCAGGAACTTTTCGTACTCTTCGGGAAACAGGATCACTACCAAGTACTAGAACCAATTATGAACAAGCTGTCCAACTTGATGATGATATTGTTATTAATGCTAGTTCATCGCAGTCCAGGTGTAAGTACACGACGTATTTCTAGGCGGATAGGAGTTTCGCAGTCCACGGTGTGGAGGTCACTCTAATCGAAACAAATTTTATCCGTTTCATAAACAAAAGGTTCAACATCTACAGCTAGGGGATGGTCCGCTTCGCTTGGAGTTTTTGCAACTTTAATTGAATATTAATAATCAACTCTACAAGCGTATTTTTGTTTACGGATGAGGCACAATTCACTCGGATGGTGTCAATAACTTGCACAATGAACACTCATGGGCAGAAGAAAATCCACATGAGGTTAGTGGAACAGAACTTTCAACACCGATTTAGCGTCCAATGTCTTGGTGTGGGCACTTTTGCACAATCGCTGATTGGACCTTTCATATTACCTGAAATGAAATGAAATGAAAATGAAATGAAAATTCTCTTTATTTTATTCAGGCGAAGTTAGGACTACATAGTCCTTTCTTACACTTAACCTGGACGCCTAAATGCTAAGTTCTATTTTGCATTTCCTTCAAGAAGAGTGGCCGCAGCTGTTTTAGAGAATGTTCCTTTACATCTCAGACAAAATTTTGTACTTCCAGCATGACGGAGCACCTCCCCACTTTTCCACGTGCCGTTTCTCGCTTACTTAAATCATCAATTTCCTGGACACTGGATTGGTCGTGGAGGGCCTCACCCTTGGCCACCAAAGATCTCCAGATCTATCTCCATTGGATTATTGCATCTGGGGATGGATGAAAGACATTGTATACAAGACAAAAAGTGTGAATTCTCGTGATGAATTAATTGCCCGTATATGGATTCGGCTGTGCAGATACAGGGAAGTCCTGAAAAATTAAGAAACGCAACAAAAAGCAATACACAAACGTGCTGCAAAATGTATTGATGATGATGGGCCTCATTTTCGAACATCTAATTATAAAAAGTGCGTACGGTTGGCCCAACCTGATTAATTTTTGCTTAAAACTAGTAATGTATTATACTGAATAAAATTGATTTGTTGGGTACTTATATTTCTGTTTTATTTTAGACTTTGGTTATATCAATTTTCTCAGAATTAAATTCTCTACAATTAATGTATATGTTGATTTTTATGTAATTTATTACCAATTTAACAAAGTTATTGTACATCAAACTTAAAAAAAAACATTGTTTATCGTGCCCCAATTTTTTTGCATTTAACCCTGAAAATCTCAAAAAATACTACAGGTACAGTTCTGAAACCTATTTTATTAGCTTTAATCAGGTAAAAATACATAAGAATCCACGATATTTTCTTACTTAATTAACCTTTCCAAAAGTTTAGTATGCTTTATTTTTTACTCTTTACCCAGGAATTCAGGCGAAATCTTTCGCTAGCTGTAACATCGCTAACGAAGCGTTTTTCGACCTATGTTTATATAACATTTTTTCATTAATTTTTACTTGTACAATGTGCTGTAGAAGTGGGGAGAACTTCATTAAATCACCCTATATATAGTATATATATATATATATATATATATATATTATTATATATATATATATATATATTTAGTTTCCATATATATAACCGGGGAAACTATTTGACCGATAATTATGAAAAATTGTATTTTTTCCGCATAGAAGCTTTATATGCCCTTTGATGTAACTCGCCACCAGGTGGCGCTCCAAAATATAAAAGTTGTCAATGCGCCTGCACATTATATACTCGTACTGTAATTACGAGACAGTTACGTTTATTAAACAGCCAAACCTTATTTGAAGGCGCTACGTTTGTATGTATATTTGTATTTAAATTAAATTTCTGGTTGAACTTAAAGCTTGAGTGGTAGACCACCTTATAATAAAGTACATGCACGTGTACAATGGCTATAAATATACACTTTTGACAGATTTTCTTAATCGTGGTAGCAAGGTAAACCCTACATCGGCGTTGGAAAAATAAATACTCTTGAACCAGAAGTGCTCATGCACGTTCAAAGCTTACGAAAAGCGTGCGAAGCCGCTGGAAACAGCTAGTTAAGTATAATTAATAATTATTAGGAAAAAACCTCTGTTTGTAAAGGTAGCTCGTCAATTGTTTATTATTAAACACCGAAGTATGTCTATTTTCCAGTGTTTATTACTGAAATATGAATGTCAAATAAGGCATTTTTGAACACTCACAATAGTTAACAGAAACAATTTATTGTCAGTTTTCAATTCATATCGGGTTTCCACAGAATGTGTTTTAAAATTGAAAACACATTTTCAACATTACAACCTCTCTTGGAGTTTATAAAATGATGTAGATCCAGTTAGTGTCCTATGGTAAGGTTTGTAGCTATGGGCTGGTATTATATAATAGTACATCTGGTTTTCAACATAATTAAAAAAAAAATAAATAAATAAAGAATGTCTTATTTTACCAGGCGAAGTTAGGGCTAAGAAGCCCTCTCTAACACTTAACCTGGAGCCCTCCAGGTTAATAAGAATAATTTATGTGTTTGACTTGTATAATTTCTCATTTTTATGACACTTATATTTTTAAGTTACACCTTTGTTAATAGTATTGATTTTCAGTATTTGTCATATTTAGCAAACAATAACCGCAGTATTGTGTTCATATCGTTGGAGCGTTGTTTTTTTTTCGCAATTCAAACGGGAAATGGAGGTTAACCGGAAACAGGAAGCGTCTGCTTTTCCAATCCCTCCCCATCCCCGTCACCTATTGCAACAGTTCAACCCTTAACTAGTGGATTGTTTTCATTCATAAAACATGTTATGTGATAGCAGCAGTTTTGTGCTGAAACAACTTCAAGCTTGTATAGTCAGAATTGATCTTCTCTAGCGTTGTCATGCTTTACCGTTGTCATTAAATACTATTACAAATAGGTTATTACAAGAGTGCCACTTCAGATTTTATTACTCTTTATCAAGACATCAAAGCTAGTCAGACATTACAGCTACTAGAATTAACTCCTTCAGGCAGATGTGTTACTCAATGTACGTCACATTAATGCTTTGCCTAATTAATATTTTGATCCCAGACAGCCAGCAGGACATTTTTGCTATTGTACTTCTCTAAGGGCTTTCCTTCTCTGTTCCTCTCTCCTTTAGTTAATCCATCGTATACATAATGTATTCTTTCATCTCGTCACTGCTTATTCATTTAGTTTTGCGTAAGAAAGAAACTATTTTTAAAAGAAGAAACATTATTCATAGTAAAGGTCAAATCTCTGACATGATTTCTTAGCCTTCCTGTTTTTCAAGTTAACAGTGCATTCCACCGAGTTGAAAATGGTTAACATTTAATAAGGATACTGATATTGAATGACACGTTTTAAACAATGTTCAGGCATGGGGTACATTTTGCGTTGCTTACTGAAAATACTTTCAATATTGGGAACATTTTCAATATTACTGTGCTGGTTGTATACTCGTAGTATGGAATGGCTTGTTTGTATATTTTCACATAATAGGAAAATAAGTAAATGTTATCATCCACTTGTTAATCAAGAATAATGTTGCGCATCGTTCCTAATAAACATCGTATTAGTGTACAAGCTATCACTATATATAAAAATAAGTTTTGCTCCAAACAATATATTAGCCAAACGCCTAATCATTTAAGGATTTGTACGACAGAGCATAGGTTTAATATTTTCATTTAGCAAGCCACTGTCTTTAATACAATCAAGAAAACATTTAACAGTGTTTTACGTTAAAAGGAATCCAACACCCTGCATTGATAAAAATTATAACAGATTAAAATTAAAGCACTTGCAGTAATTAACCTTATCGAATTATGTTGAAGACAAAATATCCATCTGAACTACATTTTAAACATAATTGTATTAATAATTTTCAAGTTTAGCTACATTTAAAGTTTGTAAAAGTCATTACTATAAATTACTCCTCTATTTTCTGAAAATAAAATGTTCCACAAATATTTAGTGTGTCTTCAACAATTCATCGTTAGTTGGTCTTCGTCTAATGTTATGTACTAGGTTTACATGTAAGTTTTCTTGTTTCGTTTTTATTATTTATTTAGTTAAAATGTGATTATTTAAATATAAAACTTCCTGAAGACGTGGGTATTAAATCCCCCGCAGAAATAAAGAAAATTTTCTTGTAATTACTATATAAAGTATTATTATATATTGTGATTTAATGTTTATTGAAATTAAATTAGGCTATTGCCACTTATACAAATTTAATAAATTTAATGTAAACAAAAGTCATTTGACAGGTATTTGGTCTTCCGATCATATGTTAGTTTAGTTATTTAAACGCATATGTGACAGATATGGCCAAATACAAAATAATTGAATTGTAAAAAGTAAGGGCTCTGTGGTGTAATGGTAGCACATTCACCCAGCAAGTGAGAGATCGAGTTCGAGCCAGCGGAGCAAGTACTTTTTTTGATTCAATGTTTATTTAAATTGTATATATATATATATATATATATATATATATATATATATATATACACACACACACATATATATATATATACATATATATATACATATATATATTTATTAGGTTTATGAAACCGTAACGAAACCGTAGCATCTAATGGATATACTGAACAATGGAGTTAATAAATGTATTATAAGATCAAAAAAGTTGTTGAATTAATTTCCAATTTGCAGAGAGCGAGGCAAAGTTTGATAAGACATTATCACCGGTTGCAGAGCAGCCTCCGAGTTCTCGGATATCGGAGATAATAGATTCACATATTCATTTGTCGGGGTTCCAGACTTGATCTCTCTTGGTAGTACAGCTCGCTGAATACTACACAGCATTTCTGGAAGGAATTACCACTTTCATCAAGTGTTTAAAGCGAGCACATCTTGGCAAATTCCCTTGAGGAATGTGAGTTATTGGGGTTGTTTATATAGTTTAACCCAATCCGAATAAGGTGAAAAGTGAACCAGCCTTTCTTAGTTATCTCAGGTAGATCGTTAAATATTTAGTTTTTACCTGGAAAAAAGGTTTAAGTGTCAGTGGTCAAGCTGAAAATGTTGTGGTTATTGTGCTCTTAGCTTCAAAACAAACAACTGTTTCATAGTAAAGTGTTTGAGATTTCAATCATTTGTATCTCCTCCACAGTCCAGCAGAAACGGAAGAGACATGCTCTGTATCCTGAACGTTGAGGAAATTGCTACAATAACAACATCGGCAGCAAAGTATTTTGATGTATGTTATGCCGTGTTCAGTTCTTAAAACTAATATTGCATTTGGTTTGGTAGAGTCACTGTTGCGGTATGGACTTCGTTCGACACCCCAGTTCTTGCTAAAATGGGTTTTCGTTTTATACAATTGTGCGTGTTGTGGCTGGCATATCGTGTCGCAGAAGTTCATGTAGAGTACATTTAAAGAGCACAGTATTTTGACTTTCCCATCTTTGTATATCTACGAGACCATAATATATGCTAGGTTTCATAGTGGAAATGTAGTAGATGGAGCCGCTATACAGCATACAAGCACAGTACGTGAGTCCGAGTAGTCTTGCGACAAACCCAACATCGCTCTGCTCTGGCGGGTAAACTGGCTCAAAACTCAGAGGCTAGGTTTTCTTTGTACACTCTACAGTCACTTAAAAAATATAACAGAAAAGTCGGTAAAAAAACTAAAATTGTACCTAATAGAAGGTTGTCTTTACGCGGTTGGGGAGAATCTAGCCTAAACTGCATTGGATTAATCGTTTGTATTGGTTTTATTATATAATTAAAGTTTAATTTATATTGTTTTTCACATTAATACAAATATTGTATTTTTATATTGTAGTCTACAATAATGTACAACTGACTTTTGTCATACGCATACAATACATGTTTACGAAAAAAAGGATTGAAATTGAAATATGTAGTGTTATTCAAATTCCATTCTACTTGAGCGACGGTGGCTGACGAATTAAATAACATTTGCCAATTGCCAAAAACTAAAGATTTTACTACATATAAAATTTGTAAGGCATGTTCAAAAAAAGTACCAGAACCTTTCGGGTGCAATATGATGATGTTGATAAAATTGTACTGAAAAATAAATATATAAAGTAATATGAAATCCACAACTACAAAATCATATGGTGTATGTTCACTATGTGATCGATACTTAATATTGATTTTTGTATTAATAACATATTTTATAATGTTAAACCACTGTTATTTGCACTGCTCCAACATGTTATAAGGGCTAATAGCTTCAGTTTATAGTTTGCCCTGAGCCTCAAGAGCCCTAGAGTATTAGACGACCCTTGCGGCCCGACGAGCACACACTGTCACACGCGCACCTTGGCCTACCTGCCGAACTTTTGTTCAATGACGCACATACTAAGCTTTAGTCTGCAAATCTGCTAATTTTTACATTCAGACTAATATTTTTGTAATTATTTAATTCTGAATTCACGAAAAGGGAGTCCAAACACGAAATACCTTCGACATGCCTGAAGTATCTTAGAAATAAAGGGGTCAATGATCAACTGAACTTTCTAATATTGGTTGGTAGTACTTAGAAAACTTTTTTAGTAAACAAGTGTTAATAGATAAAATAAATAATATATATTACAAAATAACAAAACGATATCGGTATGACTATATTGTTAATGTAAAATAAAAATAATAACATATTTTAAATTTCATCATTTGTGTCAAAATTTAAACAGATAGATTATTAATTATTGTTATTAAATTACAGTACGCTAAGCTCGTTACCATTTTGTAATTTATACCCAATCTTAAATTAGTTTGTATTCAGTTGGGGGCTATTGCATATGAACATTTTACAATTGAATTAGATTTGTTTAACTACTCTTATTTTTTAGAACTGAGAGATTAAAATGCAACAATATTATACGGAGGTAATTATATTTACACTAGGCTACAGTTACTAAAAACAGTCTCATTAATAGTTTTAATGTTTGTTTTAGTATCTTTATTTAATTTAGCTGTGTAATTAGCAAAACATTTGGTTCAGTAAGCAGTTATTACAGAAAATACTCTATCATTCCATTTTCATTATCGTATTTATTGGAACCAGCACTAAAGCTATTTTTTTATTATTAAAATTTCCAGAAAGAGTCGGTATCAAATTAATTAATTACTATTAGTCTGTTTCGCTCATTTAAATAATGCAAGTCGAGGGATTTCTAAAAATGAAGTAGTTTAAAAAATGTGCTGTGGTCCAATTGCTGAACGGTTTGTACAGTACCTGTTTTAGTTACATCCAGAGAATATCAATTCTATGTTGACAAAACATTTATTTATTACTTCAAGTAAATTATAAGAACAGTTCAGACAAAATGTACCGAAGGAGAATTTGTTCAAGAAACAAGTGTTATTTCGTCCTTACAAGATTATGTATACTTCTTGTTTGAGGATTTACTTATTTGGGAAACAAAATTTGTAGTTTTTCATGATTAATACAGCAGTGTTAAAATAATATATAATGTATAATTATAAAATAATAATAATATCTTATATTGTTCCGCAAAGCTCAATTTAATTATGATCTGATTTGAAAAATTCTATTTCATTCATAACTATTTGTAGCTATAGATTAGAATAAATTTTCATTCCTACAAAACGCAATATTTAGTGTTGCATAGTTGGAATTTACTTTATAATAAATTTTTATTAGTCTTTAGAATGTAAAATTCACCGTTTTAATTTCCTTTACCTCATTTTTATAATGATAATATCCTTAAATTACATTATCCTATCGTAATGGTGTTAAATCATAAATAAATTATTCATCAACAAATGCATCTTATTTGCTTTTTTTCCTGTAGAGAAGATTGTTAATAACAATAATAAAAACATCAATAAGTATTCCAGTGTCTCAAATTAATAAAGGCAAGTGTACGTCCAGTTTCCATGCCAACCGTTATAATTAGTTCTATTATATTGATCTGGTGAGCGGTAGTGAATTAATTCGTCATTGTTTAGCAGTGGGACCTCGTGAATCATGCAGATAAACGGAATGGTCAGTGGCGGGGTTAAAGTATTAAGGTGCGGTTGAAATGTTACATTTAAAGGACTTAGTACTGGTGGCCCGTGAAATAATCGGTCGCCTAAGCCCCTTATCTGTGAAAACACCTGCAAGCGGCGCTGCTGGCTCGCCCACAGTACTGCTACTGCGCTCAATGGTTAATTCCCGCGCTTTCCACCTACAATTGGTTCCGATGTAATCCTGATCTCATCTTGAAACAACCGCATTTGTTGTCATATAGGTTCATCTATACTCCAGTTTAATATAGTCACATCGGTGTTTGAATAAACAAAGTAGAAGTACGCCATACGGTGTGGGTTGCGTAACAAGCTTCGCTAAGGTTCAATGCAACGTTTCAAGTGTACATCTCATTTCATCGTGGAAAAATAGGGGTTGTCCATACCCATAAACTCATGCATAAATACAAATAAAAGAGAAATTGTGTCAGCCTACTTGCTGATATTCTTCAACGATTCTCAGCAATATTCTATAGTTGGACATGCGTCATCATAGATTTCGATCTTGGTTTTGTAGAAATAAAGTCTTATGCAAAACTTCAAGTGTACATGTGAAATCTTTCTCGACATATCTTGCCAGGTGATGTGTTCATAGTTTGGTTCATTAAATTGGGTTCCATATCAATGTTTAAATAATAAATTTCACACACAATTTCACCATAACATGGTGTTGGACGTGTTGGTATAATTAGGCTGCATGTGTCAATATGCCACACGTTAAAGTCCTTTACGAGTATAATGAGTCTGCTTACACATATATTTGTTTCTGTTATTTTTTATTGCCATCGTAAGACCAATGAAAGAATATTCCACAACGCTAAGCCGAATCCCACGGATTAACATTACTCTCGTAACATTGACTTTTCGAGATACATTGCGGAGATACGAACAGAAGTGTTATGTTCCAGCCCCACCGGCGATAGACTTCTCTAACGCTCAGGCCACTTTAAGAAATTTACTGAACGTAATATATAATGTCGAGTAGTCAGTCCGTTATACGCTTTTTACTAGCATTTTTTATTTTTCCCTTAACTGACTCCAAAGATTGGGTAACATCTATAAATCTACTTATGATTGATGCTTATCATAATACGATAGCAGCCAAAACCATAGATTTGAAGAGTTGTCGCGGTAATTACTTAAAACAATGCAATTTCACTCATCTGTCAATAAGATAACCATTTTCTCTCATAATTCTGACCAAGAGCATTTGTTATCAATTTAGTTATTTGACAGTTCTAATATTACATCAGTTCTTATAGGCTCTGGTTGAAAGCTAAGTGCTACGTTTGTTATCGTCTTCTGCAAACTACGTCGGGTTTATACACATATCAACCAAGACTGTACAGAAAAATTCCTCATTTGCATGATCATGAAAGGTTCCGGAGCCTTTACAAGTAAATATGGATCAGGAAAGTTGCGCGCCCACTGGATCAGCACGGACGGTCGGTACGAGATTTTTCAAAACTTAAAAACAATGAATTAAACGAGCGTGCGCCCACTGCGTCGTCACGGCCGTCAACGGTGTTCCGTACCTTCGGCATGTCGGATATAAAGTCTGGAGCTACGAACTGTAGGACACTTGGGACGGTCGATACGGCATTTTCAGCCGTCTACGCAGTCTGCTCTCTGTTGTGCTCGTGGGCAGTTGAAATCATAAACGCAACTAGGATGGGTGTTAGTAGACTGAGCGTGCATGTTGAAAAATATGAAGAATGTTGAAATAGAAGAAACTATACAATATGAGACACCCGGAATATTTTAACAATGTTAAACGTCTAAGGAGAAATTGGAGCTACGATGAAACTACCAGGTTTGTTTAACATTTTCTTAATACATTAGGACGTCAATAATCAGTTCAAATTTCATAGGCACAGACACGATTAGTCTTTTCTCTATATAATTCCGCTTCTAGCATCAGTAATAGTGTTTCAAACTTGGCGTACTGAAGTACTCAAAAAACTTAAGGTCATCTTCCAGAAGATCCGGAAAAAAGTGTGAAATTCACCACAAATCTTTTTCTGTTTATTGTATGAATTCTAAACCTCCTTTTTTCAATTTTAACATCATCCTCTTCTTCCTTAAAAAAACGCACTCACTACCACAATTTCCTCTTCCACATCCATCTTTTAACAGATCCTCTCCCAAACTGACGTCTGTTTTGGCGGAGGCGGATGGAGGACAGTGCGGAACGCCCGATCCAATGCGCGCACCCCCTCTAAAAAATGTCGAGACAGCCGTACCGGCCCACTGAGCGTGGAACTTAACTCGTCTCTCGACACGTCATGCTCTTGCTGATTTGATTGGCATAGTACTGCTGCATAACATGGAAGGAATAAATTCTAATATTTAGAATGAAACTAGCTCCAGGCAGAAATGTCTACTACGGATTATGTGCTTCGTTAATCAGATATGTTGCCGTCACAATCATTTGCCGGGATTTGGGCTTCTATTAACTGATTTCGAGAACTTTACAAATGTGGAAGTGGTACCGTGTGGATGGAAGGGATTGTGATCGGACTGATCGGACAGTCTACACGTGCCATAACAACACGTGTGTGCAATGTTCATTTATTGAGTACCTAAACACTAAATAATGCATTGTATCATGTTGGACTGAACAACGTCAGTGTTCCAACAAAACGCAAATTGTTTTCCTGTTGGGGATACATACGAGTTGGTTTGTGGTTCCAGCGATTCAATTTTTGTAAATCCTTAATTCTTTTGGTCTGAAATACGTAGAGCGGGCATTGAAACTTTCAATATCAGGATTCCTTTCTTTAAATGAATTAAAATGTTATTTTGATATCGAACCATCAGTTTAAAAATTTATTATTAAAGGCCAAGCAAGCTGTCGCTTAGCACACAGTATCTCCCTCCCTCTCCTCGGGAGTGATTGGATTCGACAGGTCACACGCCCGCAGATCCACATTCCTGTCATTACGTATTGGTCGTGACGTCACCATCGAGATAGCAGTCGCACGTTATCCTCGTCCGTTCTTTGCAGTGCAGTAATTAGAATTCTCCGTGATGTATTTAAATTACATAACATATTTTAATGTGTGATTTAGCAACCTATTATTCATTAATATTGGGTTGGATTTCAAAATATTTCACGCTAAATATGGACCTTTTCTAAAATGGTTTTATAATCGTATTTAATATTTAAAAAAAAAACAAAAAGACCATTATATGTCTAAGCATGTTCTTTTCTTTAACTTAAATACAAACTCTGTTATAAGCATTAATATTTCACTTGACGTCAGTAATCTGGTTGACGTATTGCTGCGAATGGTGACGTCACCCGATCCTTCATCTAATTACACGTCAGGTGGCTTGTCTCCCCTCGGCTTAGCCGACTTAGGATGTCAGCCCATTATCGTGCACACAAGAGATGGTGAGCTCCGGTTGGTTAGCGATCCGAACATGAATCTCGAGCCGGGAGTCTGATATAGGACGGCATTCTGCTTGTGGTGGTGCGGGGATCAGTGTTGTATTCTGGTGTGTCTTTCATTGCAAATCATACATATTGACGGATAACACTATTTACCGTCTATTGAAGCATCAACAATAACATTTAATACTGGACATCTGAAGGCATTCAATAAGTTGAAAATGTTTCAAATAACCTGTCATATCCCGTTATAAAACTCATCTTAGTCTGTAAATTTTAGAAGTAATTTCTTTTATATCTGCATTTCAATTCTGACAAGTATTGCATACTTAATATTTGCTCAAATGTACAGTTAAAATAGTATATTTTTACTAAAAATTAATTTTCTCATCTGCAAATTTGTGCTCAACAGCAGTTACATAAAAGGTTGAATAAGAAGTGTTTTACTATCAAGCTTACTCTATGATTACAAGACTATGTTAACAAATTGAAAATAGTAATTAAATTAATTAAACATATGGTTGTGCTGTCATAAAACATTGTTTTTAAACAGCTAACTACATTTAACAGGCTCTTTTTATTAATATTTGTTTGCTATAATGCAACCTTAGCGATCAAGATATTTATCGCAATTTTGGGACGTAGCCCGGAGGGATTTTTGAAGTAAGAATCGGCATATAATCATACCGGGAACCCTAGGAATGTTCATCTAAACTTTAAATGCAATCGGTTGAATAATTTATGCGTGAAATCCCCTAAAAAACAAAGTCACCTTCGCATTTATAATACTCATACTATTAGGGTTAGGATATTTGGGCCTCCTTTCTGATTGATTCTACTATACCAATACATTTTACATCACAAAGCGATTTTTCTAATCGGAGTATAATCGTGTGATAAATAAGGGTTTTTTCCGAGCAGTTTAATTTTATTTTTAAATTATTGTGTTGCAGACAGTTAAGGTCAAATCGATCTCATATAGCATTTAACATGAATTTTTATTTTTATACGAGAGTTTGTACCTTTGTTTTATTTTAATTACTAAAGCTCTGGTCCTAATGAACCACAACTGATTAAAAACAATAATTTGTACTGATAATATTAATTAGGCTGTTTATTCTAAAATTGAAGAAAAAGTCACATTATTTTCAATAAGGAACACTGTTCTATAAGCGCCCTGTTTTCAGATATTTGAATTAATAATAAATAATTCTGTTAATAAATAAATAGCAAAAAGAAAATAACAATAAATCTTTTATGTGTAAGATGAAGAATGATTGCATTAAAATAACGAAGTATTTTTAGATGATGAATCCAATATAATTTATTACCTACCCAACGTTACTATTTCCCCAAAATTTACAAAATAATGGCAAGCAACTTGGCACCCACAATTTATTTTTTAAGTCGTTTATTAGAACTTTTATTAGTTTGGTAGAACGTAGCACGATCCTCTCGTATGTTAAACATCTAAAAGTTAAATGATGATTCAGTTAGAGTGAAATTTTAATTGGTATTATTAATTGATATTCGCTTTCAACTTTTTAGAGATATTCAGGGTGGGTGTGTCTTCCCTTTATCCTGGAGAAACTCGTGAATACCATGTTGTCCTGTCATATCAACGAACACACCGGCCAGAACAGTAGTTCTTTCATGTATATTGATGTACAATCGTTTAAAATCGGGAAATATCAGCATCATTACACATGCGCGAATTAAAAACTTATCAAAATTTATATTAATTTACTTGCTAAATCAGACGATTCCTAGTAGTTTTCTTATTTTCACCCTTTTAACAATTTCTCCAAATCTATAAAGATTTTATAGATATAGCCAGCTTGTTCCTAACTGCTACTATCTCTTAATAATAGTTTATATAAAAAATACAGTTTATCTCGCTATCCTTTTTTGAGGTTATCTTGCCTGTGAGAGAAACAATCACTGAATATATTTTTACTAGTTTAAAATCTTCTGTACTTAAACAATAAATATTCATCCTTTAGTTTATATTTCTCACCAGATTTTCAGAAATAAATGCCAATTATTTTGTAGGTTGTTTTACAAGCTTTAATATCTTAATAAGGTTTTGGAGATCAATTTCGAATTATTTTCAGCATATGTATCGGTTTTGTAAATATTGTGAAGAATTAATTTTACTCGTGCATATTAAAAAAATACCAGATGTAGTTAGTTTATATGGAAGTTTCATATATGCTTAAACAGTTGGAATATTGTTCAGTTTTATTAGCTTGGCGTTTTTTTTTTTTTTTTTTTTTTTTTTTTTTTTTTTTTTTTTTTTTTTTTTTTTTTTTTTTTTTTTTTTTTCAGGTATGCACGCACTTGCTCTTATTTTGAGTGAAGTTTTCAGAGATATCTAATTTTATTAATTTTTAGGCCTAATGTATTATTAAATTTGATTCCTTTATTTTATTTTATATATTCCCTCAGTTAAAATGTCGGTGCTTATTTTGTACATTGTTTATTTATTCGTAAATATGTTTTGGCTATTTCGATTATTAGCATTTACGATTATACGAGTACTTATTGAGACAATGTCGCGTTGCTCAGTTTGAAAATATTGTTGTTCAAACATTTATTGTTTATTTAAGTTGTAATTAATAAAGAAGTATGATGAGTTGAAGGTAAGCCGGATGAGGCCCGACATGCACAGCTGTTAACTCTGACGTGGATTGCCATTGAAATGCTTATATATTTAAAACCTCAGTGTTGACCTACTACTAAAGATAACTTTGTTAATTGTCAGAGTGTCAGTTAACGCCATCAATCGGACCTGTGAGACCAAATGGAAATTCAGGATTTTAAAATGCCCTCATTTAATACATGACGCAGAATAATGTGACTTTATATACATTGATTTACAAAAATATTCACCATTGTCATCGCTTCACATTTTAATGTTACACTCAAAGCGTTAATTTTGATTTGATCGATCATTAACCTTAGCCACTATTACCAACCCTTGATATGCAAGATATCGTTCAGTATAAAGCTGGCCAGTGAACATGATATCTACAATACAAGCTATACGATTTCTGTCCTTATATTTTAAACTTCGCTAGCCAGTCTCAAAATGAATTAAATGAAAACGATCAAGGTTCGATTGTTCATATTTGTTTAACACATGACCGGTATACAAATACAATATAGACTATAGACCAAAAGTTAATCGTTTGCAGTGCGACTACTATTGTGTCTCAGGCCTACAGCTTTGTGAAGCATATGTTACAACATTGTTGGGTCATTTGTGTCAAAGCCTTTTGTTACTGTACACAATAAATTAACCCTTATTTTACAATTAAAAGTTCCCTTTATTGATTCATCACTATATCAATTAAATATCCTTTTAATATTTATCATGAAATCCCTAGAATCATGTATTTGGATAAAATTTTGTATGCAGATTGGTCATACCCCTCACCATGTCACAAGCAAATTGTTTTTAACATTTTACAAGCAAATCCAAATTCTATTTCAGTTACCAAATCCTGCTAGCTATTAGGCGCTGAGGTTTAAAAGATTTTTAACTGAGAACACTTAAGTCGTACGTGTATAAACACGACAGAAATTATTATTGTAATTACAGAGTTTAATTATGGACGTCTTCAAAACCTCTATACATTTTTAAGTATTACTGAGGGTATTAAATGTAATGAAAACTAATGTATAGTGCGCGGCTGCCACCCGAAGACAAGAAAAATGAAATTTTATTTCACAATTCCACAAGTAATTATTGAAATTTAATGCTTTAGTGATATATTCTGTATTTCCAGCAGGCAAAAAGGTTTAAATTACGGATATGAATTTTACAGTAGGTAAGATAAATTTTGACTGAAGAGAATAGCATTTTTATAAAAGTATGCACACTCGTACTTCATTTTAAAACATGTCATTTTTAAAAGTCATATTTTGTATAAAAACTTTGTTTAAGTGATATCTTATGAAAATCTTTAACATTTTTGTAAGTGTACTTCATATACATGTTGTAAAACACCCAAACGATTATTTTTCAGTCGCTTCATTGTACGCAACAAAATTATGAAAAACGATCTGTATACAAAAGATTTTAGTTCTGAATTTTTTAAGGATGTGTTGTTTATAGCACTTTAAAATCCTGTTTTTCAACATAGATAATTTGATTCTATCATTCCAGGAAGAGATGCAAACATTTGATGCAAAGTTTAAAAACGTCTTTTACAATTAGGCGCAAAGAAAAATGTTTGAGAATAATAATGTGAATATTTAACAGTATGTATATAAAAAGAATGAACTACGTGTTTTTCTTTATTAGAAACTAATACCTTATAGCCTTTATTAACTTATATGTTATTTTATTACATTTTATTTTAAAAAAAAACTGTAGCTTTCTGAAGTCATAAGTTAGTAAAAGAACCGTTAACTTCCTCACTCTATAACCCATGTACATACCATTTACAATAATTTATATTATATATAGAGTTATATTTTTATTTGGAACTGATTACAAAATTGCCTAAATACAGTGCTTTAGCTGTTTGTAACTCTTTGTGGAATTACACAAAATAGTTTCTACTTTTTCTGGCTTTAGAGAAGTTATCATAAAGAAAGGCCTTTGAAAATTCAAAAAATATGATCCCAACCAAAAACCGATACCACCTTTTAAATACTTATAATTCGTCGTAAAGTTATAATCGGTTATATGTTTCTCGTGCCCCCAAGAAAATTAACTGGACAACTCTGATTTTGAAGTTTTGATAAGAATAACGGAACAAAACATTTTTTGAGAACACATTGCAGGCGAAAACAATTGTTGCTGGTATTTAGATGGCACAAGGAACGTAGTCCCTGATAGCACAGCACGCGTTAAAACTACACGATATGATTACACAACTTTGAGAAACACATTGCGGACTAATTGCGCTGGAGTCGGTAGTCGGTGTAAAAAGCGATGGCACATTAAACCCGGGATACAATCGTATCCGAGCACAAAACATTCAATGATGCGCGGCTCCGGCGGTTTTGCACAAGAAGGGTCTCAACTCGCGGATTAAGGTGTCACTTGCCCGCGATATTAATTCCTGCTGCCCCCCCCCCCACACACACACACAACAACACGCTAATCTCGTGTCATAAACCTGGGGGACCGCACACAGTCGCGGCGGTGTGACAGGTCGCACGCCTAAGCTACTCCTACCAACCGACAGAGTGACTGGTTAATTTTGTTGGCCGTACCAAGTGAGATAATTTATCTACTTCTAATTGAGTGCGGAATATTTAAAATTATAAATTACTGTACTTTTTTATATTTTGTTCATCATAGAGGACTTATATAATAAATTACTAGTTAAACAGCAATAAGCAGTGAATCGCTGACGGCGTATATAATAATTGGATTTCGTTTCTGTAAAGCCGGATAACTTATTCTCGAGCGGCTCCATTGATAACGCCTTATCAAACTTGAAAGTTGGCGCTCTGTTTGTACAGTGTGTGTGTGTTGGAACCGCCGCGCCGTCTTACTTTTATTGTTCTTGTCATTCAGTTAGACGTTCTCATTTATTGCTTTAACCATCTCTTAAATAATTAATTAAAGGAAAATGGAATTACTTTCATAAAACAGTCATCGGTGACTTTGATCTAGATTACACTTTAAATAACAGTAATTTGACTATTCATAATTTAGTTTAACTTTTCCAAACACTGAAATTCTTAAATATTTGTATTCTCATGTACTTTATGTCATCAATTTCAACTTTCCTGTCAGTGGTATGTTCCGCACAAATATTAACATTTTTATTTTATAAATTATATGTCTGCAATAGTACATATATTTGTTTTACTGGACTGGTTTACATAGTGATTATTGTAATTGTCTTTTTTTATCAATTTATAGCCTAGCTCCTTCACAATCTACTGCTCTTTGATCATCCTGTTAAAAAACTTTTGCCCCTATGTAGCGTCGTTAAGGAAACTTTGCTCGTATATCGTAATTATTTATTTGTTTATTTGCACATACTCGTATAACATAATTTGCTCGTCCCTCGTTGACATAAGCTCCTCGATTGTAAATACACTTCATTGACGTCTTTAAGCATATGAATTACAAAAGTAAAGTATAGCAGATTATATTATAAAAATTGATAGTTGTTGCTTTAACGCGAATTCTTAATTTTGATCGTCTTATATCATAAAATACATTTTTTACTAAAATGTATTACTTTAAACACTTTAAAACTAAGACTGATGTTGTAAATCAGTAGTATAAAAGCTAACTGTGCCATTATCCACATACCCCGCGCCCTCGAATACAAACGATGACTAGTTGAAACTGTTCAGTACATGAAAGTGATACAATGAGTTAAACTGATAGCGAGGAGGGGTCGGAAAAACAGACGTTTCCTGCTTCCGGCGAACTTCCATTTCCTGTTTTAATGGTGGAAAAGCAGAACAAAGGCTGAACTGCAATCGCCCAAAACTGTGGCCAATGATCCGCGATTTCATCAAGAACGACTTTATCCTGTCACCTATTATATTAAACTGCAGTGTATTAGAGGTTTTTACGCAGACGACCGTTTATATCAAAAGGTTGAGTTATAATCATACAAAACTATAGCCAATGATCCACAGGTTCATCAAGAACGACTTTATCCTGTCACCTATTAAACTCCAGTCTATTGGAGGTTTTTACACAGTCGATCGTTCATATCAACTAGCTGAGTTATAATCATACAAAACTGTAGCCAATGATCCACAGGTTCATCAAGAACTACTTTATCCTGTCACCTATTAAACTCCAGTCTATTGGAGGTTTTTACACAGTCGATCGTTCATATCAACTAGCTGGGTTATAATCGCACTAAAACTGTGGCCAATGATCCACAGGTTCATCAAGAACGACTTTATCCTGTCACCTATTAAACTCCAGTCTATTGGAAGTTTTTACACAGTCGATCGTTCATATCAACACGCTGAGTTGTAATCATACAAAACTGTAGCCATTGATCCACAGGTTCATCAAGAACGACTTTATCCTGTCACCTATTAAACTCCAGTCTATTGGAGGTTTTTACACAGTCGATCGTTCATAAAAAGGCTGAGTTATAATCGTACGAAACTGTCGCCAATGATCCGAAAACCACTTTTAAGACGGTAGTCATTAACGTTTGAAAAAAGTTCTATGTCATCTACAACGTCTCCAACAAGATAAGTAAAGACAATTTACAGATTACGAGTGTTTGGATTGTTTTATTGTTTTATTTCTGCATCCCTTGACAAATCTGAGAGAAAGCTGCTCGGGATTTAGTGTTCCGTCAAGTTACCCTGCGTGTGGAGTGTGCGAATGGAAATAGGAACAATAGTTGTTAGCACCGCTGCTCGTGATTTATATTAATATCCTTTATGTAGATTCCTTTGATACTGTTGGCAATGCTGACGTAAGAAATATTGAGGTTTTTTTTCTAATGTCAGGTTTACATTCAGTCATACCTTAATGAAAGATGAATAAATTATAAAACGTTTAAAGTATGAATTTAACTAAGCACATTTATTTAGATCAAATATAGAAACGAGAATGTGGACACGTATTTGAAATGATTCGTTAATTGACTAAAGGTGAAGCAAAGTTTTGATAATACATTACCACCGTTGGTTGAGAGCCGCGCCCGAGTTCTCGGATATCGGAGATAATTGATTCATATATTCGTCTGTCGGGAGTTACATACATGTGGCCTCATTACTATAGCAAAGCATTGAACTGTGTTCGTGTTTTGTTTGTAGCTCGAATGTAATAAATTTAGGTAATCAAGAAAAGTTTTTTGACCTTTTTAAAAATCTTCTACCTACTGTATTAACATTGTAAATAGGTGTGTATATTTTTCTCAGATATGTAAGTTTAAGATATTATTATACAAATTTAGAGGCAGATCCCCCCCCCCCACCAATAAACGAACAACTTTGATAGTTTGGGACCGTGATGGAGAGTGGATTAATTGCTTAAATGGTGATTTCGAATCCACTGGAATGGCTAGATAGGTGGCCTACTCGCTAGAACAGAACACTTAGCGGTTTATTATGATTGTCTTTGCTTAATTTAGTTGTCTTTTGATTACTCCTTCATCATAAAGTTGTCTCTAAAAAGATTGAACTAAGTGAATACAAACCAATATTATTTATTTAGTGTTTTGTGTACAAAAACGTTTTTTAGAGCGTAACTTACAAGGGAATTAGAAATAGATTTAAGTTGAATGAATCTTTCCGCCATTTGCCATCTTTATGCGTTACAACAAAGTGAAATACGGCAGCGTTACAGTAACAATGCAACATCCAAACAAGAGTGTTAAATCTCTCAAACAATAGGCTCTGTTTTGCACGGTTTACATTGAATATTTGTTGTGTATTCGCTATCGTTGGAATCGGAAATGGTTATTCACCGGAAATGGAAAACGTCTGATTTTCCATTAAGTCAATTTGTTTTGTTTATTACATGAATGTCCATGTTGACCGTTTAATATAAGTAATATATGGTACAATTACACAATAAAATCTATTACAATAGTACGATATTGCGTAACGGCTTTGTAACAGTGGAACAAATTATTTAACGCCCCCCTTGCATATTCAAGCAGCACGGCTAGTCAGTTTGTGACTAATATTTAATATGGGCATTGTTTTATACACATTAGTGTTGTATGGATTACTGAAACGGTAACCTGTATACGGCACGGCCGATGTCGTGTATCTTGTCTGAGAAGATGTACTCTGTAGATCGATTGATTGTACCTTGTTAATCTTGTGTTCTGGCACGTGGATCTTCTTTCCATATATATCTGTGGATACCTGAGATATGTTTAATATTTTTCGTGAAATACATTATTAAAGATCACACAAACTTAATTTAAAGTTCTAAGTTCTTTTCACTTTCAACAAATTCCGTAGCTTGCTCCCCTTCATTTGATTTGATGCATTTTTTATACTTGCTTGTAATAAATACATTTATCATACAATTAAGAACACAAGCCATAGTTTCAATTCTGGGAGGGCTGGCGTCTAAAAACATCATATTTCATGAAAACCGAAATCGCAGAAAGATGCTTAAGAAAATGCACATGCACAAAAAATGTACTTCATGAATTAGAAAAAAGATTAATGCCATATTTATTAACACTGAATAACAAAGGTGCGTTAAATTATAATTTTACTGCTCTTGGAGTTTTACAGGTGTTTTGCATATTGTTTTGAGTAAAGATTTTTTTACATTCTGTGTGTAAAAGTGTTCACGCCGTTACAATCTTTCAGGGTGCTGGTGAAGTGAATTTATCATTATATAACCGAGGGATCCAGATTCGGAAACGAGTCGATCAAATATCATGAAGTGTGACCAGTAGACCATATTATACAATAAGTATAATTTTACTCCTCTTGGTATTTTATAGATGTATTTGCATGGTGTTTTAAGAAAACTTCTCTTACCATTCCGATTTGTAACACGTTTTTGAAGTTACAAATTTTCAGGATGATGAGTCGATCAAACATTATAAAGAGTGACCAGTAGACTGTAATGGGCAGTCAAGCACTTTCATATTAGTACGATTGTTGTCATATAAAAAAGAGAAGCAACTGTAAAAAAATGTACTTGTTTGTTTACTTACTCAACTCACAACATAATAATCAATCACATTTCTAGTCAACAATCTATAACAGCTATTTATAATACAACATAGAGTCTAAAGAGAGTACATATTAATTGTATAATGCAATAAGTATACCAAGAGTAATGAATAAATATGTTAAAGAAAACCGCCATATCTACAGGAACGCGGACAACGTTACTACCCCTTCATATATTTATAAGTAATGGAGTTATATAAGTTACAATCAGCAATGATACTAGAATTATTGTAAACTCTTGGTAAAACGTTGCTGAATGTAGCTTTGGTGCCCTTTGACCTTTTGGAAACCTATGCTAAAATCAATAGAGTTCTTCCCCAAGGTTTATACTAGGAGAAACGTCTGTACCAAGTTTTAAGTTTCTAGGCCCTTTCTGTCAAGAGATAGGCACATAAACAACGACACAATTGTAAGAAAGACTTAACAGGTTCTAAATAATTATGACATTGATATCAAATTTACCGTTTCTGGATAAATATATCCCTTCCGACGTTGTCGGAAGAAATGAAGATTTCGTATATTACTGAACTAAACCAGCATTAGCTTAGACGGTTCACTTGCGAAGCATTGATTTTCAAGGTTGGCATGTTAATATAATCTTAGCATTTTCAATATTGAAACACCATCATCTTGAAACCTTATAAACCAAAATATGTAAGCATACGAATTTGTCTGTAAAAACGATGATTTGATTAAGTTCCGTAGTTATGCTTGAAAACATATAATTACTTATAACAATCCAACGTTATTGCATACTTCTAAAATGTTTGAACTGCCGCCATATAGAAACCTTAAAAGTTATCAAAACATTTTTAGACATAAAAGTTACTTGCAATTGCTTGGATATTTCATAGAAAATATCGTGTTTTGAATTGTGTTAAAATATTGAAGTAAAGAATTTTTCACCATCTTGAAACCTTTGACTGGTTAAGCAATGTGTGAGAACTGTCATAGTACCAAGTATAGTTTATTAGATAGAATTGAAATTATTGTAATTATAGCGTTTACCATTATTTCCGCAATATTGCTGTCTACTTATCAAAACCTTTTTGGCCTATCTGAAGACCTAACGAGATTTCAAAACGCGCCCAAGAAAAACATTTCTGTACATGACTTGAGAATTATATAACTTTTTTCCTTTACAACGCAATAACTGAGATACGTACAACCGCACAAGTTGTTTAACTCTTTTTCCAATTTTTAATGGTCGCTATATTGAAATCGGAAGATATGTTGCAATAATTGCAAGAGTAGAAGTACACAATAAATACACAATATTACAAAACAGAACACGCCATTTCTGGTACATCTATAAAACCTAAAATGACTTTTACATTGATAAATTTTATTTCTATTTTATAGAAAATTGAATTGATCCTTTTGAAGAGTTAGTGACATGGAAATTAAATAGAAGGAAGGGGATTTTGTTTGACTCTTGGTGCTGTTGAGCATCCGTCGCCGAAAGAACAAACCCTATTTGCAGGCTTGCGGAATAATTAAATCCTGCTTTAATAGATTGTTCATCGTATTTTTAATGCAGTTAGTGTTAATTGTATTAAGTGGTGGAGGTGATAAAGAAGAAAAAACTCATTTGTTCTATTAGTTACTAATTGGCTTTATTGTTTGTTCCATGATATAATAATAATATTAAGTGTTTGTTCCCAAGGGTGCCTCTGCCAGCCGCGTCATCGTCCACTAGCTGCACTCGATGTTGTGGAAACCTCTTCTGGAGTTCACATATTTTGATCTCACGTTTTCTGAAACAATATAATGTGGATTTTTTATAAACAAAAAAATTACAAACCTAGTTAAAACAGTATTATGAGCAAAGTTGAAATTCCTTCAAAAATAATAACGATGAAGATGAAGGTATAGTTTAAACAGCCAATGTCTTAGTTTTTTTACACAATATTATAGTCTGTTGAATACGGGCTGTATATTGAGCGTCAAACGGGCTTTTTCTAAACTATGCACATCAGTTATAAGGTGGTTGTGGTAAATTTTTATTTTTTTTTATGTGTGGTAATCTAATTAGTACAAGTCTATGTAGGCTACTAATTACTTCATCTATTAAACATATTTTTACTTATACACATTAAGAGTAGTTTTTTTGTTAATGTTCCTTAGAAGTAAAAAGAACTTTACAATTTTAAATAATTTTAAATTTGGAAATAATTGTTGTAGAATTCCCACCAGCCAAATTCATACCAGGTTTTTTTATCGAATTACACATGCAGCTATAGTCAATAAATATGCGAATACTGTATTTTTAATGTTAAGATTTGAGCATAAAACCACGTTTTGTTAAAGAAAAAAAGTTTTTCTAAAAACCTCATGAAATTAAATGAACACGGGTTTTGTGTTTATTTGAAATAATACAAACTGCATCTGTCTAAAAATATAATTTTTTTTAAACGCCAACCAAAACTCAACTACTCTGAACACCTGTGGTTGAAGAGGTGTAAGCAAAAATTGAAATAAATGTTTTGTAGAACAAATTATAACCAATTTTTGCCCATAAACTAATTTATAGCCAAGGAGGACAAGCCCTGGCCAATTACCGTTGTATTTGTTGTACTATTATAGACGCCTTGCAAATGGATAACTTTTAACCACAATTGGTATGAACTCTCAATAAAATGAGTGGTAGGTAACGCATAAGTTTTATTTTTTGAAATGAGCCGAGCAGATTTCTCAATGACCGGAAGCTAAGAGACAGCAGGAGCTGTCAGAGGTCGGGTGCTAGCAAAGGCCCGAACCGGCTAGGGGTTGGGATCTCTCAAAGCCTGGGGCTGCTAGAACTCGGGAATTGCAAGGGAACGACAGCTCCCAAAAACGTGGAGGTGCCAGAGGCCGGGAGGTGTCAGAAACTGTGAATAGCCAGAGTTTGAGAGGCCCTGTGTGCTGAGAGATATTAAAGGAGTTCGTAATACGATAAGAGCTCCCAAAAGCTAGGAACTACTACAAGATGAGATCTGACAGAAATTGGGGCCTACCAGAGTCTAATTCCTGCTAGAGGCTGGGATTGCTTGGGAGGTCCTAGAGGGTGAGAGCTTCCAACGGCCAGAAACACCCTAGAGGCCGATACCTGTCAGTCTTAAGGCAGGTCAAGGGGTAGACTTGCCTGAAGCCGAGATGTTCCAGAGGCTGTGAGCTCCCAGACCCCGAGGGGTACCAGAGGCTAGGAGGCCTATATGCTGAGAGATATTAAACGCCAGATACTGTCAGAAGTGTGGAGCTGTTAGACGCCAAGAATTGCAACATAGTGAACATTTTTTAAATATTTTCGTACAAGGACAGAACGTTTTTTTTTATTCTACGAGGAATTACTTGCATGTAAAGGAGGGTTTGGTAGCCTAAAACAAAATGAATGTCTGAATATACATCTGCATATTTGGTTTTACGGCATGTATATGAATTATTAGGCATTAACCTTAATTATAATTATTATTGCGTCACTTTTAAAACCTTATACAGTTTTTTATTCTAGACCACTATGAACTTTATGTATACATTTTCCCCCAGTTTTGGCAATTCTTTACGTTTTACGCAAACAACATTTTTGAACATTCCCCCAAGGAGCTTATTTTTCAATTGATGGAACTCATTCTCTCACGCACAGGTGCTATGCCCCTATGTGAAATAATATATTCACAAATATTTAGAGTAGGCTATATAAAAATATGTTTTTACAAAGTTAAGGTTTTTATTACTAAAGTAATTTTATATTATGAATGCAAAAGTGTGCTGCTATGATTTATTATTTTTTGTAACATAATGGAAATAAAGATTTGTTTATTCGATTTGATCCTTATGACATGTTTTTAATGAAATATGCCTTGAGATAGTGTCACGCCTTTAATACGTTATAATCGTATAACTTAAGATTAAGTGTTTTATACCAAATTAGTTCGTTCTATTCAGTCATCTTACATACACACAAGGAACAAAATCATGTTTTTATCTTTAGCTATTTATTCATAAGTACGATTTCAATATTACCCAAATTACAACTTTAAATACTTACAATCCATTGTGGAAATATTTAGTACAATTTCTTATATTGTTTGTGTCTTCGGAAAATGTATATTTAAAAAAAGCCTGTTCTTTTGAAATTAACCAGACGAAAACCATTACCGTTTCCTTTTGGATGTTACAGAGGCCTCAAACGTAAATTTAAACTCTAGATTATCCGAATATTTCCATCCAGACCGGCCGTCCGCCACTCTAATCAGGAAAGTAGAAGGGAGATACTTGTGTGAGAAGACCACAGGAAAATTCTGGCTTTTTTCACTTTCATTTGGTGACCCGTTTCTTGGAAGTTTAGACATCTATAAAAACTACAAAAAGAAATCCCTGTATTATGTTTAATGATTTTCGTCAGTTCTCTGGGACAAATTCTGGTGTTATATTTTTATAGGGTTTGTAAGCTTTATTGTTCTTACAATAGTTTGTTATGTTGTTTCCCACCTATCATTTTTTGTTTAGAACCTCTATATTTAATTTACTTTGACACTGAGAATGATAATTTCCGTTGTTTCAGGTCAGACTTGTTCGACTACAGGAATAAAGTGGCTATTGCGTGAGTTTAATTGTGTTCTCCTCTAATGAGCCTATTATTATTATTTCTCGTATATTCTCATCCTAGTTTAGTACTATTAACTAGAGCAATGTTTATTTACAGCACTACAAAATAAGATACGCCTTATATGTACTACCAAAACTCATTAGTATAAAAGTAATATTGTTGACTGTGTTATGGTTTATGAAAATGTTTGAGTATACAAATATTAAAATACAAGATCTCGTCTTACATTGCAACGAAGCGTGGCCAGTGCAATATATACATTTAAATAATTGTGTTGCTAACGTTTAAGGGGGATTATTTCTATATGTATAAAATGTTTTTTAATGTGTTACATAAATAACGACGCCAAATGTCATAATTTTTACCCTATTACATTCCAATACGTTCCTATCCATCCTTCCAGTTTCTTCAATAAAGCGATCACTGTTACTGCCTGACTACTATGGAATGCACTTCATGGAATGGACATCAGAAATCTCGGCCTGCGTCCTCGTTTCAGGGCGGGGTCGCCGAAATGTTGTGTGGGCGGCAGGTGTCATTCAGTCTGGGTCAACGGTGGCATGTTTTAGGACTAAATGTGTGAATGATTTGGATGGAATTATTAATTTATTACTCATTCGTATGCTGTAAGATTATTTTTAAGGTGATTATACTTCGAACTGCAGTATTATATTTAAAGTTGTGTTGTCGACTAGTTTATCTATTTATGTGTAATGTAATTTTGTTACTATGTTCCTTTCTATTAATCTTCATACGTTTCTTACATACGATAAATTTTACTTATTTTCAGTTGAAGAGAGGACCTCATACCCCTAACTTTGGTTACCATAAAGCAAAGACACATTTAATTTCATCTCTTTTATTTTTATTTTATTATAAAAGCTTTGGACAGCCGTGTTAGTTTGAAAAATATCGTTGACGATAAGGATTGTTGTAATTATAACATTTGAAAATGATTGAGGAAAAATGTCAATGCAATTAACTCTTAAGTTATTTAAGTTTTAAGTTGATTTATTATATTCTTATTTAGTAGAGTAACAAAGTTGTGTTAAAAATTAATTAGGTTGTTTAAACTTTTTATATGATGATTTTTATTTTTTATAAGATTACAAAATATGATACAATTTCTAATTAGCCTAACATGTGTTGTGCTTAGTTACAAAAATGTTAGTAACTGTAATTTTTAGAGTGATCATGTCAGATAATTTCTGTTTCACTAAACAGCTACAACACTATGTATCCTGAAATATCAGTCAGGTTTACTTATAGTATCCGAATAGTAGAATAACATTCTCTTCAAAGATACGAAAAACGAGTTTTCTTACGAAACTCCCAAGGAAAGTATAACATATGTGTTATTTTTGAGATTAGTAAAAGATTTACTCAAACCTTACACCTGCTTGCTAGCCTTGAAAATGTTTTAATAATAGTATTTATAAACTTGAAGAAATGTTATGCAGATTTCATATAAAAATCGATGCAATATAGGAACTAATAAGAGAACTGTAACAGTTTGAAGTTTTAGGCCAAAATCAGTTTTTTGAGACCAGCAAGTGAACGATGCAACCAATAATTAACTTGACCACATTAATTTGTTGTTCTTGTTACTACGCATAACTTTGTTCACTTTAGTTTTTAGTTTCCAAGATCCCTTCTGTGCGCATTAAATTTGGAACAGCCGGTATATAAACATGCCGTTGGTATTCAGTCTTCATTGCTGGCCACAGTCCTAGCCAATGTAAACGTTAACGGCTGTATTCTTACTTTTAAATTTTAGATAAAATCCAGATTATGGACGAAGACAAGACAAGTCGTCCAAGTTTCGGAGAGAGACAGCTCGGGACCCAATCGATGCGAGAGCGCTTAGAGAATTGGGCTGTTAATATTTAAGCAGCAGCTGTGCGAGCCCTTACTCTCTCCCGATCTATTAAATCAGGGCATGTTTACTGTAGATTAAGACCTATACATTCGCAATACATTTACTGAATCTGATAAATATTTTGAAATGTGCTATTAAGTCGTGGTATGTGTGACTAATCATTAGAATTGTAGTTCTACTAAGAAATGCATTAATCGTAGACAGGATGTGATATGGATTGAGCCTGACGCAATTTACTCCTGATTATTGTTCACCGTATTTTAGACTAGAGTGGTCGGCAACTTGGTGGGAAGGGAGAAGCTTGGCAACAGAAGCCCAGGTATACTTTGCTGGCTTTAACTCGAGAACTGTTTGAAATCAAATATTGTGAATAACGGGTACATATAGGAGATATTTATTACGAAAAAGTTAGTACATTATTATAGAAAAATCTGTTATAGTTTATTTGTAAAACATTGGATTGCCCATATCTTACAAACCGTATATTTGGCATAATATGTTGTTTTCCCACCTTCCCATGACGTGTTGGCAACTCAAGAATCTATTGATCAATATTCAAGAATTAAATTGCGTCAAAAACCTTCAGTGCTTGCTCAAAGTCTATTTGGTCCTAGACGGTAGAGTCAATATAAGATGTTCCCATGGCGACATAATCCATAGAAAACGATAATTTTCAAGAAGATCGTATTGGTCCAATATTTACTTTACATCAGAATAAATTAAAAGCTTAAATTCCAATTCTATAAAGTGCGAAAAAAGTATTTTCATCGCATTGCACAAAAACGTTAATTTTGTTTGCGACTTAGTTTTTAAAATGTCTGATATATTATATGTATTAAAACAAACATTTTCTATTTAATTGTAATTAGGTGTTGCTACAGACGAGATATGTGGCTCGGATTATATGGAATTATCGTGACACGAAATTCCCGAATGGGACAAACGATTTCTTAATGTGAACCGGTTGATGGCAGGAGTGAAAAAATATGAAAATTAAAAACAGTATGATAGTAAAACAAGTAAACATTTGGTGCGTATGTTTATAATGATGTTTTAATAATAATTAAGTTAGTTTAGAGTGTGCGCTTGCTGAGAAATTAAAGATGGTGGATCAGAATATTATACAATTCTTAATAACAATATGAGAGTTGTAAACAACCAATTAATGTGAGTTGTTGTTGGAGACCTCAGGGGCCAACGCAAAATGTTGTTGAAGTTGTTGTTGTTGAAGGTGATCCCCGTTGAGATCAAAGGGGTGGGTTGGGTAACAGGGATAAAAATTCTTTGTGACAAATCCATGCATGCTATTTCAAATTAAGATCACCTAGGCCTCAAGCATGTACGAAAGTTGTGGTTTTGTTACTTTTTTGGTAGATTTTATATCGATTAACCATTGATTATTTATCCTAGATTTTTTCACAAACCTTGTGGACCATATAACAAATTATTGGCCAGGGCTGACAAAGCTCTTTGTGCATCTAAAAACGAACTGTACAAGACAGGAACAGCAATCATGGAAAATAAATTGATGATTTAATCTTACTTACTCAATGAGCCTCAGGCTGTCTGCAAGTGTGTTGCTGACAGAACGGGATTCTTAGTGTCAGAATCCAGGTCCTTGTGAGAGCTGGTCAGTCCCAACACAGAACAGCATGGGTGATGTAGACGTCACCTGCGACGAGCCTGACAACACAGGCTGACACGGCAGCGCTGACTCCCACCAGGATTGTAATCTATAAACATATAAGACCTTTGCTATAAAATAAAACGTTATGCATCACTCATTGTCCAGGAGCCTTGAGCCAATGTGTATTGTATAACCTCAAAAACTGGGATTTCTTGAAATCGGTAGAAAAATTTCCTCTAAAAAGAATTCATCTCAAAGGAGTCTTATGGGAGTATATCAGATGGAAAAAATATGAAATGGTATTTCTTTCTCGCATCATATTTTTTTAGCTATGAACTCTTAAAATCAATCGCCATACACGTAATTATAATGTTATATCTGCGTCAGATAACTACACACGCTGGAGAGATTACGAGATGACTTTCAGTCTCTTTATCTAGATAGTGGACTATTATATAAATATTATTTTTGTGCCTGACATTTGATTTTAAGTTTATTAAGGTAGGAAAATATAAACTAAGAAAGCAGTTTTAACTAGTTTGATACCCTCCCCTTTCAACCTCAACAACTAGCGCGGTTGACGATCTGTCTTTCTTAGGAAAAATTCCTCCGTCGATTTCAAGAAAAACCATATTATGTTATTATGGTATAAAGTGTAAATTGTCTTGTGGCTCTCAGACTACCAAAGTAACGGTTTATTTAATAGTAAACAATCATAAAAGAAATAAAGTGAGGTTCAGAAGAAATACCTGATCATTACATACGTGTTTTAGAAATCTATAGAGTGGAATCTTGTAGAGTGTAAGAGTTTTCGATTTATACCTAATATGTATATAAAACAATAGTTTTAGATGTCTAAAAACGCATTTTTTAGTTTTAAAAGTAATAGGTTCTTTTAAGAACATAGGTTTTCGATTGCTGCTAGCGATGAAAACGATCTCAATATTATTTTGAGGGTTCCTGAAAATAACATTTTTAAAGAAACCGAGTTTTTTAACATCATCCTTATCCCTCTACATCTTAAGCTTTGTTAATCTGGTTTTTTATAAAACTTTTGTACTGCATAAAGACATGATAGACTACATTTGCTGTACGGAGTATATTTTAAGAAAAATCATTGGTGTGCGCAGAAACTTTGACACGCGTTACACTCACAACTGATGTTTATAAAATCGCCTCCTCCCAGTCTTTGCAGCGGTCGTTCTTGTGATGGCTTCCCGAAGAAATTAACAATAACAATATAACAAGTAAATATTTATAAATCGATCGTTTGTCTTAGTTAATTAAGGAAGTGTTATTTCGTACGTGTTTATTACAGATTTTTAATTTCTATCATAAACTATGAAACAGTAATAATAATATTATATATTTTCCGTAACAAATTTGTTAATAACTAAATAGTTGTCGTTAGACAAATAATGTAATCTGTAAGAAATGTACATAATATATAAAATATAACTAGCGGGCCCGGCGCGCTTTGCTGCGCATTTCAATAATATTTTGCAAAAGTTGCCCGCGGCTTCGCACGCAATTTCCCGTTGAAAACAGTACACTATATTCACTTATTCTTTTTCTATCACATTCTAAACATTGCTGAGATAATTGATAGTCGTTCCATCGTGAGCCTCTTGGGCGTATTATGAAGGTATGTACCATATTCCTGCCTCTATCTAGCTGTTACCCACGGCTTCGCACGCAAATCTTAAGAACCGAAGTCCTTATATTACTTAGTAAATTTTTTTTTTTTACTATAATAAATTTTAGATTAAATTAGTTATATCTCCGATGCCACGATTGAGCTTGCTTTGTTGTCTCGATCGAGAGAATATGTACACACGGAGTTTTGAGAACCATACTTCTGTCAAAAACAACAACTAAGGTTGATTTTATAACATTCTTTATATTTGTAGCCAACGTAAGATAGTAATTATGATATCTGCATTACTCTTCTGATCAAGCATGAGCATGGTTTATATTAAATAAATATTGCAGTTAAAGGTGAATTTTTACGTCAAATTTGAATTGTATTATCTGGATAGTAAAGTCTATGTTTAACAGTGATTGCAAAAAACAGTTTAAACAAAATTTGTCGTTTCTCTTAAGCTTACTCTATGCTTTAAAACTATAAGTGTAATATATGTTTACAAAGAACAGCTGATTAAAAATTTGAAAAGACGTTAACATGTGTTTGCTGCAATGCATTTCTTATGGGTATTTCTGTAACCAGTGGGGCGGAATCCTGAATCGGGAAAGGGATGGGCATAGCTTATAAACCTTCTCCGTGGAAAAATACATATACGTACAAATTTTCATCATGAACGGTCCAATAGTTCACGATTCCATAAAGGACAAACATACAAACATTCATTTATATATATATAGATGTTCACGTTTTTTTTTTTCATTTTGTCTTGTACGTAGACGAAACGTATGGCAACATTTAGGCCGATTCGAACGTTTTCTACAACGATAGTATCATTTGATAATGTTGTTCTAGTTGCTTAATCGGTCTGTTAGTTTGTAAACACTGTTGTGGATGAGATACGCTACATTTTATGTTATCAAGGAAACACCTTTACGCTGTGACAATTTTTCACGATTAAGGATCGTTATTATCTAGACACCGCGAGGCGGGTTGAGCCAGCGGTAACAGGGGCTTATACCACCGGGTTTTTGCGGTAAGGGATTTGTTTAATTTTCACACAGCATGAATTATAATTTCAGAGACAAGACTAAGGAAAGGTAAAACGAAGTCGGAGTTATTCAGTATCACATGATTTTATGGAGCATATCTTTCCATTGATTAACTTCCAAGATATAATTTAAAATAAGTTGTTTTACGCAAATTTAAATGTTGAATTTTTTAGATCCTTGGTTTGTTTTTCTAAGGCCAGATGTACAACTTAAACACTTTATGGAGTAACTTTCATAGATTGCGTTACTTTTTGAAATTATTCTAAGACCCATATAGTTCTGTAAATAGACCGAAGACGCCTGTTTTGCAGTTGGTTATTATTCCATATGCCCTTCAATAAAGTTCCAATGATATTTGAAATGTTCTCACTAATTGTTTGGTTCACTGCTTCATTTTATCTTCATGTCTTCAATCGCTTCTATCCTGTTTTAATCAATTGCTAAGAGAGCGGTTCGAATGGAATTGTTTCGTAAAATTAAGTGGTGCTAGTGTGTGTTTGTATAATATAATATCTTCACGCGGTAAATATAGCACATGGTTATTGTATTCCAGGGTGTAATCAGCAGCACTTTGGAATTCCAATAGGTTAACGAAGAACTCAAAGAACGTTTATCTCCGCGAATTCAGATCTCTGGATGACACAAGATACTGTGATTTAATAAAACGAAAATTGGACGACAGAAGTGGTAAGTTATTGAAATCAATACAATTGCGAGAAAATCAAACATGCCTGATTATGTCGTGGTCGCACACGGATTTTTTTCAATTCTTCCTTGTTTACCTGATATGTGAGACTAAACATGAAGCGTCATCAGCGTATGAAGACATGAATAAATTCTATAATAGCAATCGAGCGTGTCAGAGACACCGAAACTTTCTGACCGTTACTCTGTTATGGACGTAGAGTAATTCACTCGTTCCCGAAGGATGTTTAAATATTAACGGTGCCGATTGAGAGCAAGTTTGGTACCGACCCCAGACACAGAAAGTTTTCGGTGTCTCCTTAATTATTCCGCGACCGCTGCCACAAAACTCGCTAGACAGGGTTCTGTGCTTCGGTGCGGTTTCAGTTGTTTTCTGCAGACGCGAGAATACTTCATCAACCTATCGCAACTTTTTACTTCACAGGCTCGTGCCCATGAATTATTCAAAATTGAGAAAGTTTGTCTGTTTGTTCTTGTTCCTTCTCTTGTGTTTACGATGGCCCTGAGGGCGCGTGTAGTTACAGCGATTGGTCGTACGACCCGTGTAAGTACATTGCGTTGTAGGTAAAACAGCACCATTTTAGAATTCGTCTTCTCTTTCTGAATGGCAACTTAAACTTTGCTTACTTTAATTATATCTCATGGACCCCTCACGGATAATGCATCTCTGTTGGTGAGGAAGAGTTGAGGGCATAACACTATGGTATCTTTTTTTGTAAATTACGACAGCTACGATGTGTACTTTGGTCTACTGTTCGGAGAAGTAATAGTTACCACCTGTAAGGCAGAGATCAGTAAAGTGGAGTGAACTACCAGGCAGATACGAATTACCGGATGGTGAATGATTGATGTACTATAATTAGTCTTGCGGAAGTGTCGCGATCTGTGGGGAAATGAGCAATTCGTTACAACCAGCACTTATAGCGGAGGCGTGGCAGAGTATCAATTTTATATTGCAAGGCACGCGTTTCTCAATTCCCTGTGTTGTCAAGAAATTTGGTGATGGATATATCCTAGATTTTTGGATTACAGATAGAAACATTCATGAAATTGATTCATGGATGAGGATTCGCTGCGTGACATTGCATCCCGTTAGCGACTTCACATAAGAATTATCTACACTAATATTTTCCTCTACAACAAGTTTAGGGTGGATGCGTTTACTTTATTTAAATTTCAGTGATCTGTTTTAGTTATCTCAACATCTTTGACGTATTATTAATAAGGTTCAATCTGCTTCTTTCAAAAGCCCCAATTTATAAAGTACTAATATGTGTATTATTGAATTACATAAACAAAGATTTATATTTTAAAATAATTTCGGCATTGCGTTAAATAGGCTAAAACTTAATAAAATATATTTTGTACTGAAAGTTTCTATCGTAAGTGTAAGGATAAGCGTTACTTCAATCACTTGTTTCATTGAATTTGGAATCGTTGTGTGATAAAATATTAATTTGTTGTCTCTACACGGACGCATCACATTAAAGAAAATGTAAATAAGATGATAGATGATCAGTGTTGAGGTGCGCGGCCATCTGCAGCACTTCGCCTGTTGACGGACAAGAAAGAAGGCGATAACTGCGGTAATCAATCACTGCGCGGGCCTACAGGGCTAACTGCCCTTCTTGTCACGTTTAGCCCTTATCTGGGGCGTTACACTGTCATGGAACGTCGACAAGTTGGAAGTACAAGCCTTTCAATGGCCCTTAATCTGTCGTCACTTGACTGTTAACAACGACGGTGATAACATCGGTTATCAGTCCCACAGGCCCTACAAGACTAACAGAATTTCTTGTCGTCCTGGATTCTTAAGTCTTCAGGGGAGCGACACAAATGGGAATTTGTAGATTTAATTTTTGTACAACAGTACATGAGTATATTACTTACAATAATCGAATAAACGTAATGTAGGCTTACACATTTACCTTACTGCCTTTTAATGATATCTTGTCTTATATATAATGGTTTACTTTTATTTCACTCACAAAATCCATCGATTGCATTTCCTTAGAAACAGTGAACAGTGAAGGTAATAATACGAGTATGTCCGACAATGTAATCTGCCTTTCTTGTTGCTTTTGTCAGTTGTGAGCAACATTGTAAACTTATTGATTTAAACATTTAACTCTCAACGACCTATTTTCCACAGTTTCTTCAGAGACGAGGGCGAGGGTGATAATAGAAGTAATTTGTCACAGCGTCAGGACCCATTGAGTAAACTGCCCCTTTGTATCCTTATTTGTTTCCTGAAACTTTCTTGTTTATTTTTAAGACAGAAGTCTCTCAATATTACCTTCCAGCCTCGGTTATAACATCAGTTGCAAGAATATCCGTTTCTTTCTCTATATTATATTGGCCATATTTTGAGTCACCTGGAATTTACATTCATATTGCATTTTGCTTCTGTTGTTACATTATTCACTATATAATAAATAATAGGACTTCAGAGTATGTTATTTTAGAAAAAATATGCTAATCAAAACACAAGAATAATTGTTTAAATCCGGCTCTGATAATTATTGTGATGCATACCTTTTAAATTAACATATTATTGATTTTCTTATTTATGCTATTAATAACTCCAAAAGGATCATTCACGGACAAAAGAAACATTCACTTATAAGTGTATATGATTTAAAAAGCATTATTTCGGTATTTGAATATCTATAGCTTTTAATGACACTGCAGTTTAAAACTTCACATGTTGAAAAGTACTGTATGCCAAAATGCTGATGGAACATTGTAACTTTAAGAACAGAGGGCGATAAATTTGGTTTACTTCAACATTTCACAGTGAAAAGTAAAATTGGTTTATTGTAGAAGCAGATAGTTTCCGTGATGCTCTCCTCACTCCGCACTGAGGCCACCGGAAATCATGAGAGATGAGGACGCTGACAACACATTGGCTGATTAATGTCGCCAATTACGAGCAATGTTTGCTGTCTCCGGCCGTGAACTTTCCCACATTGTAGCGTTTGAATATTGATCAACGTGCTTCCCTGTGTTTGTTGACTTCACATTGTCAGAAACATGAACACATTAGAGATGATTGGCAATATGATAACAATTATTATTGTAGAAGCAGATAGGTTTCCGTGACGATCTCCTCACTCCGCACTTAGACCACCGGAAATCATGAGAGAAGAGGACGCTGACAACACATTGGCTGATTAATGTCGCCAATTACGAGCAATGTTTGCTGTCTCCGGCCGTGAACTTTCCCACATTGCAGCGTTTTGAATATTGATCAACGTGCTTCCCTGTGTTTGTTGACTTCACATTGTCAGAAACATGAACACATTAGAGATGATTGGCAATATGATAACAATTATTATTGTAGAAGCAGATAGGTTTCCGTGACGATCTCCTCACTCCGCACTTAGACCACCGGAAATCATGAGAGAAGAGGACGCTGACAACACATTGGCTGATTAATGTCGCTAATTACGAGCAATGTTTGCTGTCTCCGGCCGTGAACTTTCCCACATTGCAGCGTTTTGAATATTGATCAACGTGCTTCCCTGTGTTTGTTGACTTCACATTGTCAGAAACATGAACACGTTAGAGATGATTGGCAATATGATAACAACTATTATTGTAGAAGCATATAGGTTTCCGTGATGCTCTCCTCACTCCGCACTGAGACCACCGGAAATCATGAGAGAAGAGGACGCTGACAACACATTGGCTGATTAATGTCGCCAATTACGAGCAATGTTTGCTGTCTCCGGCCGTGAACTTTCCCACATTGCAGCGTTTGAATATTGATCAACGTGCTTCCCTGTGTTTGTTGACTTCACATTGTCAGAAACATGAACACGTTAGAGATGATTGGCAATATGATAACAACTATTATTGTAGAAGCAGATAGGTTTCCGTGACGATCTCCTCACTCCGCACTGAGACCACCGGAAATCATGAGAGAAGAGGACGCTGACAACACATTGGCTGATTAATGTCGCCAATTACGAGCAATGTTTGCTGTCTCCGGCCGTGAACTTTCCCACATTGCAGCGTTTGAATATTGATCAACGTGCTTCCCTGTGTTTGTTGACTTCACATTGTCAGAAACATGAACACGTTAGAGATGATTGGCAATATGATAACAAATAGTTACACTTTTAATTCTTCGGTCATCCACATGTCCCGTGCAGGTCTGATAGCATCACCATGTCTGAGAAAAATATAAGGTTCAATTTTTTTTTTTTTTTTTTTTTTTTTTTTTTTTTTTTTAGATCAAATTGACCTTCCTCCTAGTGCAGGGCTCGAAATCTGACTGTCACAGACTTCGCTCCTGCAATTTAGTGTCATATTCGTCTGTAGAGATCCAAAAAAAGTCCAAGACGAAGATGCTCAATACGAACTCTTTGCATCGTTTCGGCATCACTACAAAGTATAGTCTAGGTGAAGTGGCTTTCTCATTGTCTCATTAGGTGCACAATCAGGAGACAATGAGAATAACTCTTCCCCTAGGTTACGCTATAATGTGTAGTCTCCGTGTCACCTATGTCGAAACGATGTAACTCATTCATTTTGAGCTTCTCCGTTGCCGATTTTTTTTGCATTTCTTTAAAAGAACATGACTCCAGATTCCAGGAGTCAAAGCTGTGATATCGTCAGAGAGCTGCAATAAGAGGTAGGTGAACTAGAGCTAAACTCAAATTGTACATTCGTTTAACCCATACCACTATAGTTACCTTACGGACAAATCTTACAACACCTCCCAATGAGGGGACCAAATTCCTTCTCCAGTGGTTGTGATTATGCACGATGAATGATGATGCTGATACTGTTAGTATAGGTTCTAGACTGAACTTAAAAGACTAGATTTACAATGTAGATTTGCAGTTCATTTAACGTAATCGCTCTTTAAATTATTTCTATTTAATTTCTCTTTAAAATTATGCCACTTGTAGATTGGAGGCAACTAAAAAAGAGATTTAATAGAATTATTTTTAAACATTTCTGCTTGATTTACTTATTTTTGACGTTTCAGACACACATTTTTGTTTATTTTAAATCCGCACACGTTTAACTAACGTAATTGCACTTCATGTTGTTTTGTGAATTGTGTGTATTAATATCGTGGAAGGAAATTAAATCGCATAAAAATGTTTACTGACAGATCTATCATTAATTACTTCTAAAATAGTTCCCTGGTATTTAGTTCTAGTATATTCAGACTTGTATTGTTTATTTCCATACAGATGTTTGTTGGAATTATAGGTTAGTTAGAGCATATTCCAATTAAATTGTGCCTTCAGTGCTTTTCAACAACATATTATTAATTGTTGTTAGAGTTTATCACAATAACTACTATATTTGCAGTAGGTATTGCTGGTAGGTATTCAATGTTATACAGCGAGAATTATTGTACACAGTAATTGGTACAAGTGTCAGTGATATAATTGCGCTTGATGTATAAAACGATTATTCATATCCGATTAGCTATCTGTTTTTTACTTGTCGCTGTACTAATACTGCATAAAAAAATCAAATTTTCTCATGGAATGGCTTCATAATTGAAACCTGTACATTCTCTATATATAAACCCTCCAAGTACGACTGGCTTTTACTTATGAACCAGCTATGTAAAACTTTATATAAAACTGTTGTTAATTATACAATAGCACAATTTAGATTGTTGTCAACTATAAGGTTTTTTCTTAATCTAAGAAGTTGTTCTCGTTGTAGACCAATTTAATCATAGTCGTTCTCGTTGACCATATTTTTATTTTCGGATGCGACCTTAAAGACAGTGCTGATTGGTAATTGGGGTCTGATACAGAACCTATGAATGTGTTTCTGAATTTACTGCTTATATGGAGACAATATGTAGTGCCTTCTAGTCTACGCTAGCTGTACCGTGATGTAGATAATGTAGAAACGTAACTTGACATCAGCATAACCCATAGACCGACACTAGCGCAGTCTTGATTCATCGAGTCGAATCTTCTAGAACTGAAGCTAAACAAAGTCCGCTGAGTAACATCTCCTCTCCGTATATGAATTTAAAATTCTCTAGACCTAGATCTGCATCTACACAAGACAACATGAATCTTTTAACTGTCATATAAGCGTTCCGGTATACAGCACGTCGAAACATTACTAACACAATTACATTCTTGAAATATGTGACAAGCCATCTGCAATCAAAATATCTGTTACCTGAAGATGGTTTCTCGCAGCGAAACTAAATATATCTGAATTTTTAATGTATCATCAATGTTACGACGCCGTGTGAACAGAAAACAAAAATAGTTTGAGGTAGTTAAGACGTAAACGCGTAAGCCTGAGAAATATGGAGATAAAACTTAGCTTCAGCGTCAGGGGAATTTAAATAACTAATGATTTGTTAAACAGGAGCTTAATAGGAAAACTCTAAATGGATACTAAATCCCTGCCGATGTAGCATTAATTGTTAATATAAGGATATTTTCACCAAGCTCGTAAATGGTAAGACTCTGAGAATAGATTACCATTAACAGTAAGTTGGTTCTAAAGTTTACAAGAGATTATGTGTCCATTACTGCAAGATATTAATGAGACTAGGGGACTCTTAAGAGGCCATATATATCCATATATATACATATATATATATATATATATATATATATATATATATATATATATATATAAGATAACGTAGTGAGATATTTTAAATTATAATAGTAATCAATTTCTAATGTATGAATTTTAAATTTAGTTTTTTAAACCTTTAATTTTGGCGTAAAGTTAGTTTGTACTCTCTATAAACGTCCAATCGATCATGTGTGTCGTTGACACCTGTGACTCGATCTCTGTAGATGGAGGTGAGGAAGTAGTACCTGTACTATACTGTACTAGACGGCAAGGTGCGGTGCGGGTCCTTCCTTGATTAATGGTTACTAATTACCCCCAGTCTCTGCCTAGGATCAAACTTACTTCCGCAGACCGCTAACTAATTGATTGGTTCTCCTCTGCACTCTTAGTTAGCAGTTTCGGAAGTCTCTGTCGTTACTCAATACGGGTTTCCGGTCTTAATACGACGTGAAGCACGAAACAGTGATTTATTTTAAGACGTGTGAGCTTTTGAACTAACATTTACGTTGTGTTAGTTAAACTATAGTACTAGTCTACATAGTTTGTTATCCAATATTACATCTCATCATACTGATATTTTTTATCTATCACGTCAAAATAATGCCGAAGCATAATGAAATTGTATTAACTGTGTGAGTATTTAGGATCTGAATCTGTTGGGTTAGCTGTAGCGTAGGTTTACAGTCATACTTGCTGTAAGAGCATGGTCTATATAAAGTAAACTCCTGAAACCTTGCAAATAAGAGAATTACCTTTTATTCATTTGACCCTTGGGCCAGTTTATGTGGATCCTTTACCTACAGGCGCTCAATACTTACGGCCATTGGGTGTTTGCTCCTCTTTTACTCTCACTCAAATTCCATCCACCCTCCATCCTCGTAGTTAATTCAGCAAACTACATCATGTCTATAAAGCCATCTATAGTTGTTGCATTATAATAGGTAAATGCAACCAGATCATAAGTTATTTGTAACTTGATTATTTAATTAATAGTCTTGCACGTAGTTATTATGTTTTTATCTTCATGTTTTCTCTCTCGGCTCCTTTCCTCTTCGTCCTTTTCCATTCATACTTACCTTGTCTCCAAGACTAACTTGCAGGCAAAGGCTTAAAGGCGACTCCACCAGCTATTGCCGGACTTTCGAATAACTTACATGGCTGAGTGGATCGCTCAGCGGCAAACCATCCAAGAACTCGTTATTACGTGAAATTTGCTATCGTGATGAATGCCACGACAATCACTATCACAAGAGCATTTACAGTAAAGATTGGGAATAATATTTTATTTAATTACAAATACATGTCAGTTTAAAAAATAAAAGCTCGGTATCACAGACCTTTGTATCATTCTCTTTGTGTACAGAATGGCTGCGATATTCCCATTGTACCCCCTGGTGGATCCCCTTTTTACAAGTAGTTGTTTTCTATTCCTTTGGTAATTTTGACGTAACCTAAGAAGTGTGATGTTCTAGAGGTTATTAGGGGGTGTTAACAGCGCTACATTAATCGTATGTATAGAGATGAGGCCTCATTACTTACATAAGTCAGTCGGAACAATGCTTGAATGGTTCTGAACCCATATAAAATTTCTCAGTTCCTTAGTTTTTCTAATCGTCGGATTATTAATTAATAATTAAATGACTATTCTGTATTAGACATTAGAAATATTAAGCAGTGATTAAAGAATTTTATTAATGTCGCATGTGTCACCGCTGAAAGTACACAAAAAGATACATTTATTCGTTTTAAGTTACCTTCATTAGATTAATTACGTATATAACTTTATTAACAGGAGAATAATTACTCCTAATTACATTTTAAGTATTCATAGGAAGATGTCACTCTAGTTTCCTCGTAGATGAAGATAAAATCCTGAAAAATAAAAATTTAATTTTTTATTGGTTGCCTAACTGGACCATTGTAACTAACAATTTTATAGCCACCGTTCTAAAAAAGAGATAAATAGTTTAATTTTCATAATCTAACATAGTTTAATCCAAATGTCCCTTTGATAGTTTATAGAGGACGTGATCGATAAAAATATTTGATGCAGTTCAACTTCCTCTTGGTTGTCTTGTGTTTGACAACTTTAATTCCTTTAAGACGATGCACGTAGTTATAAACTTAATAATTCGGATATCAATTTGAAATATTATTCTGAATTGAATTATCGCGTAAACAGTTGCGTAGAACAGGAACGATCGTTGATCACGAATTGTGGAATAATAATTAGGCTAGTAAATGTAGGAAGAAGCATTGTTATTATTATGTTTTCTACAGAGTGGCTCCTGACATTTCAATGCCGGATCAGTGCTGTGTTCTTGTGAGTGGACGCCGGTAAAGTTGTAATATAGTGTAGTAGAGCAGAGCGTTGTGCCACAAAACCCGACCTACTGTATCCTGGGCAGAAGGTGTACTTTCCTACAAAACACCGTTGGTGCGGGTTTTGTCCTCGGACAGTTTAATCAAGGAGCCATCCCGGTTAATGTGTTAATTCAATGTTCTTGGGTTACAGTCGGTAAATCGGTTAATCGATTTCGCTCATCTAATTATGAATTGTCCATGTTTATTAATGTTTACAAGCTGGCAATGTTATTTCATTATGTTATACACATTATAGCACAGTCTCTGTTTATTGTTCTGTACATGATAAACTTTCGTTCAGCCACGTAATTGCACAATCTTAATAAGTTGGATTTGGAAAACAATGTTTGCAAGCTGACAATGTTATTTCATTATGTTATACACAGTATAGCACAGTCTCTGTTTATTGTTCTGTACATGATAAACTTTCGTTTAGCCACGTAATTGCACAATCTTAATAAGTTGGATTTGGAAACAATGTTTGCAAGCTGACAATGTTATTTCATTATGTTATACACAGTATAGCACAGTCTCTGTTTATTGTTCTGTACATGATAAACTTTCGTTTAGCCACGTAATTGCACAATCTTAATAAGTTGGATTTGGAAATAACCAATGTATAACAATAAGAGTTAACATTTTTTTAACTATAGTTTAACTCTTACATAACTACATAACTTTAAAAGTTTGTTATAAATAAATCTATCTGTATAACTTACCTGATTACTAAAATTTTAGTGGCATTCTGTTTTCAATGTATGTAAATAGTATATTTTATGTGGCAGTATAATGAAATGAATAAAAAGAAATTTACGTTTTACATTGTACCGAAATATTAAAGTAATTAATTCACCGTTTGTTACATAGTCTCATGATGTCATTGTTATTGTTAAAAAACTTTTAATTTCGATAGTGCTTAGGAAATGGACATTAGATGCATTATTAATTAATATTGAACCATGCGGCCCACGCGTTTCTGCCGGTCTGTCTGTATATCTGTTTGTATCCCTGCACAATAACTCGAAAACAAACTGACCTATATACTTTAAAGTTTACATGAAGCTTCATTTCTATAAAGCTAACGTAGAATTCGATGATGGTACATGGTATTTGGCTGTCTGTTAGCGAATCCTTTTACATTGTTCTTATGAGTAACCATGATGGCAACGATTACATACCATAATACAAATATTTTCAACAATCTGCGTACAATCTTATGAGATTGTTACATGGGACACTTTTATTTGTAAGACACTACATTAAAAACTTTGCATCAACTTCATTTCTATGTAGACAAGTTCTGTCATGACGGTGCGTGGCCAACCATGGAATTTTGCTGAGCGTTATTGAAGGCTATCAATCAGTAACCTGACAAAATTTCTGGTCTGCCTACATGAGGGATGTAACAATTAAATGTCTTTTCTCTATGGTTTCTTGTCTGTCTATTTGTCCACTGGACATCTTAAAAAAGAGATTTGAAATGTGATATTTGTTACTCGACACGTGTCTGTGGCATACTTGTCTCTATTAAAATCAATATTAGTTTTTTAATCTGTTTTAAAACGTATTGTAAAAAGTATATTTTTTATATTAGTAGTTAAGATAACGAGGAGGCAGTTACTATGACATCGGTTGTTGGCAATTATTGTCAGGTACATTAAGGTAACGTCAAGTCATTTTCGTAGAAATTAGTTATTGTGAGGTCATAACTAAATTTATTGGAAAGGTCAGACAAACGACGGTGAATTGAAGTACAGTATTGGAAAGTCAGTCACTGAAAGAGCGGTTAAGTATTTGTTGTATTGTCCTCGTGTGTTCTGCGCTCTTATCGTTATCTTGTTTCATTCTCGCACATAAATCGAGAGCTTTATTAAATGTAAATATATATATATATATATAAACACAATCGCCCTTATGACGTCGCTGTCTGAAAGGTAGACATAGGCGGTGTTTACGTACGCCAATATAGAGGTGAAGAGGAGCTCCTGTGCGATCTCAGTGCACTTTACGCAGCTGTTCCGCCATGGAGCCCAACTGTTGTTCTTTATTCGTTGCTCGTTGTTGGCAATACAGAAAGGTTCGTATTTTTATGTGTGAGACAAAGTGAAGATATAGTGTTGTGAGCCCTGTTTGTGTAATTTTGCCTATATGTACTACAGTTTCTTTACGTTTTAGTTCCTAATTTTGATATATATACTTGCTTGAATTCACCGTTACGTAATAGTATGTTATGGTCCGTTCGTATATGATAGAAGTTCCAATAAATGTCGTAAAAAAATAAATGTTGTCTTTTATGTGCGTATATAACAGTGTGTATGAACATTAGTGCCTTCATGGACATATGTTTTTAAATTCATTTTAATGATATAACTTTTCTTTAAATTTGTAAAACGGATAGAAATAAAAATGATACGTCCAGTATCACATGTTTTTAAATTGTCATTATGTAGGCATTTCAGGGTATTTATTATGGCATACAATTTTGCGCAAAAGTTGCATCAGGAGATATTGCCTTTTCCCTTTCAGATGCCTTATTATTTACTCTACAATAAATATTTTGTTACATAGCAGTGCTAACCAAATGTAAGTAAAATGTAGGGGATATGTGCTATAATTTGGAACCTTTTGGAGGATGGACATTTTGAATGTTTGAAACCGTACACTTTTATGTTCTACCTCTTGTAATAAGTGACCTACAATCACTTATTGTATATGAGTTCTTAAGCGTTTCTGGATTTTATGAACAATTCTTCAGTTATTGTGATTAGCTGGTTAATAAATATTTAATTTCTGGCAAAGTTAGCGACCCTCTGATGTTAGGCATTGTATGCATTTTTAAGCATTAATTGTCTGTCTTGATGTGTTGTATTGTTTTTTATTTTGTGAAATTTTTTATCAACCGGTTATTTTGGTATAATCATTATTACGTTTGGTATTATCATTAATTTATCTTGATATATAGACAAGCGCAAATTAAAACGTTTCTTTTAAATAGTCTATTGTTTAATGTTAGTTTTCGACAATGGATTATGAAAACAACAGGGCATTTTCAATTTTTTTGATTTGAAGAAATCAGAAACTCTGCCTTTCGACACCTGCGGCCTAATCCCTTCCTCAGGTGGATGATTAACCTAACACATAATAACAATATAGGTGAATAAATAATCGAGCTTTTTGACACGCATGCAGCTGGAATCACAACAGACGTTTTATCTAAGTCATGCATTTAATAAAATAAACGCCGATTATTTTAACTAAACTAATGCATTCAGATGTGCATGCAATTATTATCAACTCCTGATAACTGACCAGTGGCTAATAGTGAATGGGTATCGTCATGGTAAAACTAGAGCTCTGTACTATCCTACATTCAATTACTTATGAATGTAACGCTAGGTCGTAGAGCTGGATCTATGGAACTTCAGGAAATTTAAATTTGCTCTTTATGGAGTTTTTAATATTTTAAAATTTTGTTTTCTAACGTTTTGTGATTTGTCAACTCTGCCATAAAATATTGCGTGTTTCAAAGTAGCTTAATTCAGTTTGATTTTACTTGTATTTATTAAAATAACTTTTTCAAAGTTTTCTAACTATAACGTTTTTATTATATAGTAACACAATTCGTCTTGTTACTGTTATGCTCAGTTGTGCTAGCTACATTTATTACATGGCGTTTTCTAAGCTAGGTACTTTAAAATATCATGTATTCTGTTTGAAGCCATGCTTCTAGAAAAAGAAGGACGAGATTAAAAATGCGGAACTCTTCAAACCCTCCGGTTGTTTGTCGTCTTGTGGCCTTCAGAGTGTGAGGTGCTACAGTGGAACACGCCGTCAGTCGTAGTTCTGTGTTTTCTGTCCAACAACCTTCTTTTCTACGTAAAACGTTGCTTTAAACATACGTTATGTTCCTCATATCACTTTAAATATATTTCATAATGCTCAGAATTCTCAAACGGATGTCTTGTTTTTTAACTTTTTCTCTATCTTTGCAGTATTTTTCCTATCTTTGGGTGTATATGGATTAATCATATATCTTAATTAATATTTACATTATTCTCGTTGTATTAGTTCCAACTACTGTACATTAATTTGTGTTTTATTTGTATGTATTTTTTATCAATTGTTTCTCTTATGCTTAGTTACCTATGTATTTATGGTGTCCAGCTGGCAAGCTGTGGTCACCACCAGAAAGGGCCACTAGGTTTGTGTTTGTATGTTACTATATCCTTTCTTTATTATTTTTACTCCTTTGATGAGTATTTCTAGCTTTCTATTTCAGTTCATAATCTCTCATCTTAATACTCTATGGGTCAGTCACCTATTTTCTTGTAATTGGGTTTATTTTGGCTTCTGAACGTTTTTCATTTATTTTTGTCTTACTATTATCGTTTTTAACAGGGGAAAAAAGATAGTGTTTGAATTGCAGAAAAACAATTTTGGAAAGACCAGTAAGTTTCTCACCCCGTTGTTATGATCATTGTGTATAATGCGAAAATAAAAAAAGGTATCAACTTTTTTTATTTTGTTGATTGCCATCCGTATATTTCGAACTCACGATTTCACATAACAATTAGTGGAATTTGTAATATAAAACTAACCCGTTTCATTTCATGACGTTAAGCCGGGGGAGGGGAGAATATATTTTTCAAATAACGTTGCCAATCTTTATAAAGTGTTAATATATTTTAAAAGAGGATACCTGTGGTGAGTAATGACGGAAGCTGGCGAGGAAGGGTGGTGGTGAGCAATATATCTGGAAGTTTTCGCACAGCACGGTGCAGCATGGCGCAGTGATGTTGAAAAATGGTCCAGGTATCATTATAGGCTGACAACGACACCTGTGGTGAGTGATGACGTAAGCAGGCGAGAAGGATGGTAAGCAATATAGCTGGAAATTTTCGCACACCACGGTGCAGCATGGCGCGGTGATGTTGAAAAATGGTCCAGGTATCATTATAGGCTGGCAACGACACCTGTGGTGAGTGATGACGTAAGCAGGCGAGAAGGGTGGTGAGCAATATAGCTGGAAGTTTTCGCACACCACGGTGCAGCATGGCGCGGTGATGTTGAAAAATGGTCCAGGTGTCATTATAGGCTGGCAACGACACGTGTTGTGAGTGATGAGGTAAGCAGGCGAGAAAGGTGGTGGTGAGCAATATAGCTGGAAGTTTTCGCACAGCACGGTGCAGCATGGCGCGGTGATGTTGAAAATTGGTCCAGGTATCATTATAGGCTGGCAACGACACCTGTGGTGAGTGATGACGTAAGCAGGCGAGAAGGGTGGTAAGCAATATAGCTGGAAGTTTTCGCACAGCACGGTGCAGCATGGCGCGGTGATGTTGAAAATTGGTCCAGGTATCATTATAGGCTGGCAACGACACCTGTGGTGAGTGATGACGTAAGCAGGCGAGAAGGGTGGTGAGCAATATAGCTGGAAGTTTTCGTACAGCACGGTGCAGCATGGCGCGGTGATGTTGAAAATTGGTCCAGGTATCATTATAGGCTGGCAACGACACCTGTGGTGAGTGATGACGTAAGCAGGCGAGAAAGGTGGTGAGCAATATAGCTGGAAGTTTTCGCACAGCACGGTGCAGCATGGCGCGGTGATGTTGAAAATTGGTCCAGGTATCATTATAGGCTGGCAACGACACCTGTGGTGAGTGATGACGTAAGCAGGCGAGAAGGGTGGTGAGCAATATAGCTGGAAGTTTTCGTACAGCACGGTGCAGCATGGCGCGGTGATGTTGAAAATTGGTCCAGGTATCATTATAGGCTGGCAACGACACCTGTGGTGAGTGATGACGTAAGCAGGCGAGAAAGGTGGTGAGCAATATAGCTGGAAGTTTTCGCACAGCACGGTGCAGCATGGCGCGGTGATGTTGAAAATTGGTCCAGGTATCATTATAGGCTGGCAACGACACCTGTGGTGAGTGATGACGTAAGCAGGCGAGAAGGGTGGTGAGCAATATAGCTGGAAGTTTTCGCACAGCACGGTGTAGCATGGCGCGGTGATGTTGAAAAATGGTCCAGGTATCATTATAGGCTGGCAACGACACCTGTGGTGAGTGATGACGTAAGCAGGCGAGAAGGGTGGTGAGCAATATAGCTGGAAGTTTTCGCACAGCACGGTGTAGCATGGCGCGGTGATGTTGAAAATTGGTCCAGGTATCATTATAGGCTGGCAACGACACCTGTGGTGAGTGATGACGTAAGCAGGCGAGAAGGGTGGTGAGCAATATAGCTGGAAGTTTTAGCACAGCACGGTGCAGCATGGCGCGGTGATGTTGAAAATTGGTCCAGGTATCATTATAAGCTGGCAACGACACCTGTGGTGAGTGATGACGTAAGCAGGCGAGAAGGGTGGTGAGCAATATAGCTGGAAGTTTTCGCACAGCACGGTGTAGCATGGCGCGGTGATGTTGAAAAATGGTCGAGCTATCATGCCGACGACACCTGGCAGCACTATTAGTGTGGTCATCAGACGATGAGCTCTCTTAGAGCCTGTCGAACACTTTTAAAGTTATTGGCAGTTAATTAAATGTTAAACCTTACGATTCTTATTGACTACAGTTTTAAGAGTATAGTTACTGTAATTATATTTAGCGTGTGGTTTCTGTCTTTCTTTATTAAACAGTGAACATTGACGATCTACGAGTATTTGGTAATAATCGGTGGACCAATCTACATATAGGATATGTAATAAAACAACTGTGACATCTATATTCATGCTCGATTTCTTGCGTGGAACTGCGTCGTCTTTCTTGTAAGTTAGAAGAAGTACACCTCAAACAACATTTTAACTACTCACGAGGAACTGATATTAACTTTAGCACTTGCGACAAGATCTCAGAGTTGTAGGGGCTGCAGGTATTTACGCTGGGTTGAGTCATTTATGCGCCTTGCTGTTGCGTGGGAACTGGATAAAATTAAAAGCTATAATACCGACGCTCTCCTAATATGCTTTGTTTGCTTTGTTCCTTTTACCCATTTATTGTCCTTATTTATTTCCTTTTTTCATTCAAATCTGGAAAAGCGTTAATTTATATGAAACAGTATTGTTAACATCTAAGATATCTTTAAAAACTTGTCATTGCATAAAACTGCTAAATCTGCGACACTTAACCAAGCAAATTATTTATTTATTTAAATTATTCTGTCAATCCATGTAAGAATTAGCAATATAACTATACGAACATGTTATGAATTTTGATAATTTATTATGATATTAGATTCCGTCAGTCAAGGTTTACAAAAGTGGTGCTTTCATTTTAAACTTATTGTCTCTAGAATGTCATCAAGGGTTAACGGATTCGGTGAGGGGAGGGGGGAGGGTGAAAATGAAGATCGCACCTCAGTTCTGTTCATATCCTGGCACACATTTACATACGGAGCCGCAAGCGGCTGCTTCTCGGATATTGCGTCCGGTGAAGAATGAGTTCAAACCAACTTTAAACCGAGCTTTGCCCAAAACTTAGTACATTCTGCAGCGATCCCATTTTAAATACTCAATTTCAATAAATTTTATTGATTTTTGGCCGTTTGTCTTTGGCCATTTTCATCATATATACTGCTTCGGAAACAATATGAAAACACATTGATCAACCATACAATATTATTCAATTTATTTGAAGAAGGTATTGTTAATTGTTTATTTGAAAGTATAACAAGATTATTAATCTTTCCACTGTTATGTCCTACTGCAACTGAAATGCGATCTGACTTCTGCTTCGTTATGTAAAGTTGCATACGCCTAAACATGCCAAAATAAACCTTTCAAACGCAACATTCAAGTCAAAGTTGAAAATAAAGTTTTATATCACACTGTAGTAGATGCCATATACGTGAAATGCAATAGGAAGCCAAATAACAACTAACCAAAACAACGTGTTTTATGTCAACGGGTCAATCCACATAATGTGTTCATAGTTTTGTGTTTCATGTATTTAATTAGTTTTTACATTTGCGTCTTAACTTTAATATTTTATGTCTATTCCATATTACATTTACGTTCGATGCATGGCTATATTTTTGCTTTAGTTTTAGTAAGCTTTTTCACAGTTTCTTATGAACTTCAAGAAATGTTTTGTTTAAAGCGATTGTGTAGTGAAATTTTATGGATCGTATCTGTTACAGAACGCGTAAAGATCGAGACGTCTATTGTTCATTCCGGTACATTGGTTGCTAAAGCAGTAAACTGGAAAATGGTATCGAGTATTTTGATAAGGAAACAATAAAGCCTCTGTGCTGGACTGAATTTAAGACACTAGGATTCTATAAATGGTCCAGAGCCGGTTCTTATCCACACAAATAAAGGTAATCTATTCGAAATAATTTCACTGCAATATACTCCAGTCACATCTCATAATCGTGTTTAATTCGTGTATTTGATTAGTCTGAAGTAGTTAAATTGTTGTCTAGAAGAATATTTTCAAACGCTTGTTTATTACCCCCACCTTACAGGATGTAATAACTGGATTATCTAGACAGGGAAATCTTGGAAACCAATCGTGACATGGAGCTGTACTCTAGTTGTTAAATTTACATATTTCAGTTGTTTCAAATGCTAAGGTCTCATCACTTTGGTTTCGAGTTGCAATAAGAGAAGAATCTTACAAATGTTGACTGATGCCGTCCCACGTAGATATTTAGTATTACCAGGCTAATATGTTAATGGCAACATAGACTTGACGAATTGTTATTACGGCTTGTTATATCTCAGAAGTACAATGTCGAATCTACTAACACACTCTTCTCCCCAATTGATATCACTAGGCACGAGATTTGGATCAAAATCTCACACGAAAAACAGCGACCAGCTCTGATGAGTTCGGCTGGTACTCTACGAAGCTGCTATATGAAGATCAGTGTTGTTTTCGTCGCGCTTCTGGCAATGTAACAAAACTTTTATCACTGATGTAGTTATCAAGCATATTTATGGATGGTCTGCTGAAAATTCATGGCGTAGAGTACGGTGTAGCCATCGTGTTTGTGGTTGTGGATATCATGCTAGGAGATGCTTAAGCTTTGCCCTGACATTGCCATTACTGTTATTTATGGATAGTCCAAGCCTGCGCATACGTGGCGTAAATTACAGTGTACTAATGCTGTTTGTTGTTGTGGATATCGTGCTGGGAGATGCTTAAGCTTTGCCCTGACGTTGCCATTACTGTTATTTATGGATAGTCCAAGCCTGCGCATACGTGGCGTAAATTACAGTGTAGTCATGCTGTTTGTGGTTGTGGATATCGTGCTGGAAGATACTTAAGCTTTGCCCTGACGTTGCCATTACTGTTATTTATGGATAGTCCAAGCCTGCGCATTCGTGGCGTAAATTAGAGTGTACTCATGCCGTTTGTGTTTTAATTAAATTAAACGGCTGTTGTGAAGTGACCATGCATTTCCCCCATACGAACAAAGTTAAACCTCTTGTACTTTTACGCTCTTTTATCGCAGATTTTTAGACATTAGGGTTGAAAGGACATTTTTCACTATTCCGACTAAAACTGAGGTCGCAAAATGAAGTTTACTATTGTTACAGTCAAGATTGTCGTCATTACAGCCGGCTGGGTCTTAGCTGTAACTCATTAATTCCTCACAAACACACTTTTTTACGTTTATACGTTTGTGTGAGTTATAATTATTAATTAGTGTACTGTGTGATAAGCGGTACCATACAAGCATAAAATTCTTGAAACAATTAAAGAACTAATGGTTGAAACGTCAAATGCTGTTGCGAGGTTGTCTACTTGAATGCACTATTATCGTAAAGTAAATAGTGTATGACGATGGAATTGCGGCTTATGTAACCCTGCCAGGAAGATAAGCCACGAGGGTTTTGGCCGCTCTCTGGCCTCGACACGGCGCAGCGGGCGAGATCGACTTGGCACAGTCGCGGGCGGTGATTAATCTCTTCTCTATGCATGCAGTACTTCCTACCCTGGCATTACTTCCGTACTCTGGAAGTGTATATTATACTTCGAGATGAATGTAATTGTTGTTCCTTTTTAGTAGCTGTTGGTAGTAATGGAATCAAGTACGTTGGCAGTAAAGTAAGATAGTACGATTATGTTAGACTGCTTTGACACTACCTGACAACAATAATGCCAACTTAACGTATTTAATCTAGGATATAAAACAACGTTGTTGAGAGCCGTTGTAACTCTGGCAACTGTCTAGAAACTTGTTTCCTTCTTCGTGCGATGTCTCCCACCCCCGTGTTACCAGTACGCCAGTCAGTAGTACCAGTACGCCTGTCAGTGGTACCAGTACGCCAGTCAGTAGTACCAGTACGCCTGTCAGTGGTACCAGTACGCCTGTCAGTAGTACCAGTACGCCTGTCAGTAGTACCAGTACGCCTGTCAGTGGTACCAGTACGCCTGTCAGTGGTACCAGTACGCCTGTCAGTAGTACCAGTACGCCTGTCAGTGGTACCAGTACGCCTGTCAGTAGTACCAGTACGCCTGTCAGTAGTACCAGTACGCCTGTCAGTAATACCAGTACGCCTGTCAGTGGTACCAGTACGCCTGTCAGTAGTACCAGTACGCCTGTCAGTAGTACCAGTACGCCTGTCAGTATTACCAGTACGCCTGTCAGTAGTACCAGTACGCCTGTCAGTAGTACCAGTACGCCTGTCAGTAGTACCAGTACGCCTGTCAGTAGTACCAGTACGCCTGTCAGTAATACCAGTACGCCTGTCAGTAATACCAGTACGCCTGTCAGTAGTACCAGTACGCCAGTCAGTAGTACCAGTACGCCTGTCAGTAATACCAGTACGCCTGTCAGTAGTACCAGTACGCCTGTCAGTGGTACCAGTACGCCTGTCAGTAGTACCAGTACGCCTGTCAGTAGTACCAGTACGCCTGTCAGTAGTACCAGTACGCCTGTCAGTGGTACCAGTACGCCTGTCAGTGGTACCAGTACGCCTGTCAGTAGTACCAGTACGCCTGTCAGTAGTACCAGTACGCCTGTCAGTAGTACCAGTACGCCTGTCAGTAGTACCAGTACGCCTGTCCAGTAGTACCAGTACGCCTGTCAGTAGTAACAGTACGCCTGTCAGTAGTACCAGTACGCCTGTCAGTAGTACCAGTACGCCTGTCAGTAGTACCAGTACGCCTGTCAGTGGTACCAGTACGCCTGTCAGTAGTACCAGTACGCCTGTCAGTGATACCAGTATGTCTGCCAGTGGTACCAGTACGCCTGTCAGTAGTACCAGTACGCCTGTCAGCAGTACCAGTACGCCTGTCAGTAGTACCAGTACTGTCAGTGGTACCAGTACGCTGTCAGTAGTACCAGTACGCCTGTCAGTAGGTACCAGTACGCCTGTCAGTGGTACCAGTACGCCTGTCAGTGGTACCAGTACGCCTGTCAGTAGTAACAGTACGCCTGTCAGTGGTACCAGTATGTCTGCCAGTGGTACCAGTACGCCTGTCAGTAGTAACAGTACGCCTGTCAGTGGTACCAGTATGTCTGCCAGTGGTACCAGTACGCCTGTCAGTAGTAACAGTACGCCTGTCAGTGGTACCAGTATGTCTGCCAGTGGTACCAGTACGCCTGTCAGTAGTAACAGTACGCCTGTCAGTGGTACCAGTATGTCTGCCAGTGGTACCAGTAGGCTACGCCTGTCAGTAGTAACAGTACGCCTGTCAGTGGTACCAGTATGTCTGCCAGTGGTACCAGTACGCCTGTCAGTAGTAACAGTACGCCTGTCAGCAGTACCAGTACGCCTGTCAGAGGTACCAGTATGTCTGCCAGTGGTACCAGTACGGCTTGTACCAGTAGGTATGTCTGTCAGTGGTAACAGTACGGCTGCCAGTGCACCAGTACGGCTGCCATGAGTACGGCTGCCACTGGTACCAGTATGGCTGCCAGTGGCTGCCAGTGGCACCAGTACGGCTGCCAGGTACCAGGGCTGCCAGTATGGCTGCCAGTGGCACCAGTGGCTGCCACTGGTAACAGTACGGCTGCCACTGGTACCAGTATGGCTGCCAGTGGTACCAGTATGGCTGCCAGTGGCACCAGTACGGCTGCCACTGGTACCAGTATGGCTGCCACTGGTAACAGTCAGTAACAGTGGCTGCCAGTGGCACCAGTACGGCTGCCAGTGGTACCAGTATGGCTGCCAGTGGTACCAGTACGGCTGCCACTGGTACCAGTATGGCTGCCAGTGGTACCAGTACGGCTGCCACTGGTACCAGTATGGCTGCCAGTGGTACCCAGTACGGCTGCCAGTGGTACCAGTATGGCTGCCAGTGGTACCAGTACGGCTGCCAGTGGTACCAGTATGGCTGCCAGTGGTACCAGTATGGCTGCCAGTGTAGTATCAGTGTCAATGGAGATGCCCGATACTGTTTTAAAATCTTTAAAAAGTGTAGGTATATTTTAAATCAATCCTAAGTACAATATCGTCGGGAGTGAATCTGAGATTTCATCGTTATAAGAGAAATTTCTTCGTCTGGTTTGTTATAAGTTACTTTATATTATGTTCCAACAATTCTAAAACAGCTGTATAATTTACATTGCATAGTATGTCGACTGTCGGAAAGTAAATGTCTGTTTCTGTACTTGTAATTCCATAGAATATTGCTATATAAACCTGTCATGTACTAGAGCCTTAATCAAAATCAAATTGTTTGCATAGTTGACAAATTAAGGAACAGTTAGACCGTAAGGTGCAGCTGTATATTCTTACAAGTCATACTGAGAATGCACTAAATTGTTTGAACGAATTCAGATAGAACAAGGAGTGAAGGGAATAATTCTAGTTCTGATTTTGAGTTCTACTTTTAGTAACTTTATATAGAGAACTTACGAGTGGACTACCATTTTCGCTCCGTGTATCGTTAGAAATAAAACATGGAGCGACGTATTTGCACAGGCGGGTATATTTATTCGTGTGGGAAAAGATTGTTTATTACCCACTTATAGGAATTTTAAGTAAGTGTTCCAAATATTCGGATGGGGTTTGCCAAGGGGAAAACATGGGCTTTCTTAAATTAATTTTAAACACTGATTTATGGCAGCACAACCATATTTTAGATTAATTACCCACAATTTTGAATTTGTTTATATTTTATGGTCTTCAAAGTATAGAGTAAGCTTAATAGTAACATCACTTCTTGTTTTAACCTTTCCGCAACCACTGCGGCGCTATGAAAATATACAGATATGAAAATTAAAAGTTTTAGTAAAAATATATTTTAATTCTTAGTTTTAGCAAATAATAAGATTCAGTGCTTAATCAGTATTAAAATGGAGATATCAAATGCAAAATTACTATATTTTGCTATAAATTTTAAGTATTTTATAAAATCCATCCTAGTTGTCTTTTGACAGAAGTAGGCTTCTGAGACCTGTACCTATGTACATATATGTTCATGATCCGGGAAACAAGGAAAAATCATCTATTCCCTAATATATATATATTAATCTTCAATAAGAATTCTTCAATTATTGTAATAAACATTTTCTATATTTCGGCTTAAGCCGTCTTCAGGAAATTACAAAAATTATATAAATAGGGCTATAAGAACAGAATAAACATAAAACATCAACACAGAAAATGAAAAATAAGAATGAATTATTGTACAATGGTGAACATATGATTTAATTTTATAAATTCACTTTGTTGACTAAGTCACCTTAAATTTAATCCACTTGGAAATTTTGATTTAGTGACGAGTTGATGGGCTTGTTCCATGGTTCTCAGACTGTGTGTACTTAAATTTTGTGATATTTTTTCTAATTGGTTTCACTGAAAATGTTTCTTCAAAATTTAAATTATGTATTAAGCCATGTGCCACTACAGGTTGCTCTGTTTTTTTATGTTTATATGCATACCTGTGCCCAGTCATCCTTGTTCTAAGTGAATTTATCGTTGAACCAATATAATCTTTAGGGCATAACTTGCACTGAATTTGGTAAACAATATTTTTTGATTCACATGTTAAGTCTTCAAATATACTGTATGATTTTTGTGTAGAACTACTTGTAAATGTTTTTGAAGTAGAGCACATGTTGCAAACTAAACACCTGGGTTTATTGCAAGGATGTGACCCAACTGTCATGTTTTCTTGGTCTTTGTGCTTAGGTAATTTTGGATGGACTAAAATATCTTTCAAAACTGGTGGTTTTCTAAATCTTATTTTTGGAATGTATTTGAATATGTTTTTAGTTGAAGCAGAGCTGTCCAATAAACTGTATGCTACTCGAAGTATATTGTTAATTTTATAAAGTCCTGGATGGTATTTTGTTAAAAACTTTGGATCATTATTGTCAAATTTAGATTTACTTGTTCCAATTGATAGTGATTTGGTGTTCAGTTTGTTGTTTAAAAGTTTTCGTGGATAACCCCTTTTGGAAAATGCTGATAATAAATTATCAATATATTGTTCTAAGTGATATTTGTCACTGCATAAGTGACATAAATATATATATTTATATTTCGACCCTTCATAATTAATATTTCACTCATTTTCTATCGCTTCTATGTAGTGTAACAGTAGAAGCGATAGAAAATGAGTGAAATATTAATTATGAAGGGTCGATAGTGAGTTACGGTTAGGCTGTGTCTAATCCGACCGCAATACTGGAACCATCGGTGTGTAACCGCCTGGACGACCGAACGTGGGAGAGAGCGAGGGTAGTTCTTAATGACCCATCCTCATCGTCCCCACATCTTCATCAAGTGCTCCTCATTCTCTACCTATTACTCAGCAAAAATGTTTAGCAGTTTTGTTTGGATATTGGTATTTTCTTTCGTGTATAAAATAATTATGTAAAATATTTCACAAAATCGATAGTTTTAGATATATTATCTCTAGATTCCAAATTAAACGATTCAAATTACCATGAAGATAAATTTTAGAGTACGATGAGATATAAATTCGTTAATTTATAACATGTTTTCTAAAAACTTTTCTTTAGCCTAAAAATATATTCTTTAGCAATTGAAAAATTTATTTGTACTTTCGGAATAATCATAAACATAATATCCAAAATAGTTCTACAACTTGAATGTAAAGTATGTGTATTTGGAATTACTTACTTTTGAAATTATATATGTATGTTAAAAATGTGTTCTTATTAAATTGACGGAAGAATTTAACATCGTTAAACACAGTGACCTAATATTTCAAGAATATAAAATATTAAATGAATATGAAGAAAATAGGAAATATAACATTTACGTGTTAGAGAAAATGAAATCCAAATTTTGTTTAACCATTACTGTAAAATTAGAATATATTAAAGTGAATGTACTTAACAGATTTAAAAAGTTTTAGACGATAAAAAGAAGAAATTAATGCAAAAGATGTAATGTATTTAATTATTGTTTGTGGTATGACAATTACCTAAAAAAAATTATGGTTGCCTGTAAAGTCGGTTTTACGGGCGAAGATTTTACGTGACAACGTCTTTTTCTCGGTAGAATATTTATTGATATGAATATTATTAAATTGCACAATAGGAACAAGGAATTGAATGAAAATAAGAATTGCACAAATTTTAACTATAGAAATATATTTTGTTTACTAAAACATTGTACATAATTTGAAATTAATTAAAATTTGTTATTGTAAATGGTAAAGTTGAATAAAACATTTACTAAAATTGGAATTTGAAATTCTTGCTAAACACAGTTAAATTCTAACTTCGCGCGTGGTGATTGGTCGGTTTAGTTCGTTTCTTTGGTCGCACTGTTATGACAGGTTAGAGGTTATAATTTGTTATTTTAAATGTTTGACTAGCAATACGCGCTGTTTCTTCTCAATCGACTGAATTACGATTGATTGCAGAGTGATTTAAACTAATAATTTACTTAACACTATCAACATTTGTCAATAGTATGACATAACCTATAAACTCAGTTTCTCAACTTTTGTGTCGATCTAACAATTAATCAATCAATCATAGTTTACGATAATTAAATATCAGTGTACAATTATTTACCTTTATTTGTTGTAGTTGTTGTAAATGACGAATCTAAGCACTCCACATTTTCACGAATAAACATAGTTATCTGCTTTATCCCGTGCGGCGGACCCACAGTTATCTGCTTTATCCCGTGCGGATCCCGTGCGGCGGACCCACTGGACGGGCATCGTAACGTTACCGGGCGTTACACTTTTTCATGAGTGACTCCGAGCCGCAACCTAATTTAAGACGTTGTCACGTCAATAAAGAATGTGATACGATTAATTTTGTAGAATAAAGATCTTTCGTAGGATCTTGTTTCAATTTTATAGATTTTGCATATAATTTGTAATATAAATTTAATTCATTTTAGACACACTTTTTTATTCGTTTTTAAAATATGTAAAATTCACGTTTTTTTAGAAATTTAACATGTTTTTATAGATTGAACATTTTGTAAAAACATTTACATTCTGTTTTACAGATATTACTTCGTTTCTATATCTAATCTAACATTACCATTTTGGCTTTTTAACTCAACTAGAGTAGATTTAAACGTAGAGTTCATTTATAGGGTTTAAGCAGAGATTTTACTTTAATTTTCTTTTGGCTCCAGAATTGCCCTACACGCGACATATTATCCACTTTTATAAATACAGTATATTGACAACACTAGCATTGTAGTTATACTGTACCGTGATGGAACAATAGTAACAAAGGAAACACCGCTGTACAGATACGCTAAGTCAGTAGACAATGTAGCAGATAATGAAACAATTTGTGTGGCAAGGACGTGCCCCGCACGCCGAGCCAACATTTGCATACCGCGCCACTCACAAGTACAATCACTTGTTTAAATTCCCCACTTGAAAGTGGTTATACTTTATGAATTTCTCATGTTTTGTCCTTGTTTAGGGTTGCAGCGTTTTAATCTGGCGGTTTCCAGGATTTTCAGGAGATAATTATTTATATTTGGCTAACAAATAAATGTTGCCAGCGACCGCTTCGTTATGAGATATGTGCTGTTGAAGATATTGATAAGTGAGATGTCAGCAGAAAGCCTCGCCTAGACTGGAAGATGTTACTATGTATCTTTGAGTCTGGTAATCTGTATTAGCAACATCCTCATACTGTACTACTGTAGCTCTAAACACAGTGGCCAACACGTGCATCATCCTACTCTTATGCGGATAGTGATTTTCTCCCATGATTCTAAAAAAGTACTGAAGGTTATTTGGAGAACTCGGTCTCCGTGCACTAACCGTCTCGCCGATTATTAAAAAAAATATTAAAATTGATACTTGTTCCAAATGTATTAACGATTTGTACAATGGGCATTCTAATTTAACTTTCAAGGAAGTGGGGAGGTAATCTAAAAACAATTCGCACAATTTCAATTCGCTAAACTACCCAATTGGGCTTTAACTTTCTACGTATATGAAATGAAGCGTGGGAAAAATTACTTTTACTTTAACACTGGCTATAGTGAAACGGCCTTGAGTTTCCCTCTATAAGAACAATGTTAAAGTCCATGCACTTTTACAAAGCATTATTGGGTTGTACGACCTTGGTTTTGTGGGAGTGGTGACATTTTAAAGATATAATTAATACCCATCCAAACGGCTTTTAGTTGTTTAAGTGTATACTTTTTTAATATCTTAACGATTTAGGAATTTTCTAAAATATCGAGAAAACTAAAACTCATTTGGATATGAATTTATTATATCTTTACTAGCAATTACCATCGTTTCCGCACGCAACGTCGTAGGTGTTGCACGTGTGTGAGCACTTCTATTTCAAGTAAATTATGTTTCCAACACCAATGTCGAGTTTGCTTTGTTGTCTCAATCAACAAAATATGTAAAAAATTGTAAATTTATGGCCATATTGTAATTTATTCCTGCCTTAGTTTATTTATTTATTTTTTTTTTTGTGTGCCACAATTGATTTTGGCTTGTTTCTCTGATCAAGAATATAAGTTACATACGACTGAGAAGCCTTCTTCTATCAAAATACAATTAAGATGGGTTTTATAACAGTCTTTAAATTTATAGTAAAAGTTATATTGTCTTTCATATCTGCATACAGTACTGACCAAGCACTTCATACTTAATATTTGCCACAATACACAGTTAAAACTATAATTTTAATAAAACTTTGTCTTCTTGCCTGGATATTTTTTCACTCTTTGCTCAACATTGTTTGCAGAAAAGGTTGTTACTATATAAGAAGTAGGCTATTGTTACTGTCAAGCATACTGTTTGCTTTCAAGACAGTAAACAAATTTAAAATAGTGGTTAAATTAATTAAACATATGGTTGTGCTGTCATAAAACAATGTTTACACAAAACAAGATTACATTTAACATGATCTTTCAATTAATAATATTTGTTTACTGTAATCCAACTTTAGAGACAAAGATGGGATTTTTCGCAATCGTAGAGACAAATGGGCCTTAGCCAAAGGAAATTTTTAAATAGGAATTTGTCTATATGTTAACCAGGGATCCTAAGTATGTCCATGTAAAATTTCAGTAAAATTGGTCCAGTAGTCTTTACGTGGTTCAGTAGGCTATCACATTCAGACAGATATACGATTAGATTTTGTCAAATGCTATCAAAAAAATTGCCCAACCAATAGGGTTTCCATTAAACCAAAGTTCCTTATTTTTGTACCAGGCTTTTTAGGCTTACGATATTGTAAATGCTGGGAAAAAAATCATTCTTAAATTAAACTGTCTATTAAATTAAAATATCTCTTACCAGTTAATCTTCTTCAAATATGTAAAAACTTTTTATATTTGACTAACTCGGAATAGTTCTTTTATAGCTCTCGGATTTTGTTTAGACGATTGAAACAATTATTTAAAATACCTAGGTATGTATGATTCAGGTAAATATCCAGGATAAATACACAAAGTTCATAAATACTTGGGTATTTAGAATTATTATTAAAAATCCCAACTTAGTGTAATTAAACTTTAAACCTGTTTCACCACCAATAAAACTAACAGAAATTAGTTTTGGGACTTAGCACTTACGCTAAAAGATTAGGAAATAGAGTCAAATTGGTCCAACCCATTTAATACTAAAACACAACACAAAATACAATAGCAATCTAAAGAGTAAATATTTTCAATAGCATCAAATAACTGTGTTTTAATCCTTGTTTGGTCAACGTATCATCAAAACAATAAACACTTTTGTAAAACTCAAAAATTAAAAATACCGTCGTTTCAGGCACATACGTGGCCGTTAAAAGTTCTTGAAGAATCCATACGGTTCCATGTTACTACTGAGCAGCAACGGAAGTCAGTTTTATCTAAGGTATTTGAAGCATTTCGTTGCGCATGTAATAATGGCCGCTAAACCAAGAATATAAATTTGCATTATTTTGTGTAAAGTATAACGAAATAAAAATGAAACTAATTACCAAATACCCTGTAGTTGTTGAATATTGGATACAATTGTTTCATACGTAGGTTGTATAAAAGGACTTAACGATTGTATTTGTGATATCAAAACCAAAATTGTTAGTAATACGTAGTGTTTTATAAAGTTTTTTTTATATATTTCAACGTTCTTCCTTCCTAACAAAACATAATCAACTCGTGCCATATATGCGTATGATATGAGACTGTTTTTATTTTGTAAACCTTATGTATCAATTTGTACGGCTTAAATAATACCAATTCATTATTAATTTCCACAGTTGCCTTCTATAAAGGTGTGAAATTTAATTTAGCATATTGTTGTTTTAGTTTTATGTACCTATGTTTATATTTAAAATGTTTTACTCATCATTCGCGGACATATGTTTTTTTTTATTTAATTGATTATATTAAAGGCAAACAATATGTTATAAGATAAGGTGATAAAATATTTTCTGTAAACTTAAGTAATACTTTAATTTGTTATTTTTTGAATATATGTTACAACACTTAGTTCGCACACTGTATACAAAAGAATGACGGTAACACGTAGTGTATCGAGTAGAATAGAGACATTTCTGAGAAAAAATTATCTCCTTTAATTCACCCCAGAGAAATTCTTTTTATATGCCCCTATAAACGTAAAACCATCCCAGAATCCCTCTTCTTCCTCGTGACTTTAGTATCTCTTGAAGACACACAAATGACACAATCTCTTTATTTTCTTTTCTGAATGTTTACGCTACTTTTATACATTCATTTCTCAGTATTATTGTCCCATATTTTGTCCCTTGTGATTCACTTGTATTATTTTCTTTTCAACCTAATGTTAATTTTCCGAATTGTTTTTCCCGTTCTTCAACTTCTCAATCTCTCCGATACTTAACGTTACAATCATGTACATATTGGGTATAATTTTGTAATCTAAGCTCATTTTATTTGGTCATTGCTGGATTACTGTGGCATATTTAGGTTAATCTATTATCTCTAATTGACATTTTATGAAGATTTTTACAGTATGGTTTCATTGTATCTAAGGTTAAGCTATAAACTAAATTACATAGTTTATTTTCAACTTAAATTATGATTTTAAAATTCAAGTTGCCATGCTTTGAAGGACAAGTGCTCATACATGATGAGAGGAAAGTAATCATAGGACATGGAGGAACAAACACTCGTACACTTTGGATGAGAATACTAATGACTGTTCACGACGGGAAGAACAAAAGTGATAGTTGTCAATAAGCAGACAGTGACTTCTTTACCGCTGAGATGGTCACTTTGAGTTTGGTATAGTAATTATCAGGCCTCAACTGACCATGTCCTCCGTTAGAAGATAATTGTTGTTGAAATGTGTGTAATTAATTATTAATAGCAATTTTATTTCATACAACCTTGAATTTTTATAATTTTAACTGAGCGTCAATTTACGATGTCTAATAACTTCATTCATAACTGTTTGATTTATGATGGCTTTTATGTATATATTGTGTAAATGTAAATAATTTGTAAGGAAATAATGTCCTCTAAAAATTGAAATGCATCCAGTCGAATATAACAACAGGTGTGTATTATTTTTCTCTACATCTTGGTATTAATTTATAATTATTAATATAGTCATCCTTTTCTTTCATTAGATTTGGGATTAAGCTATGCTTGCTGATGTTGTAAATGTCAAAAATTATTTCTGTTAATAATAAACAACTGGAGCATAGTAGATGGTTCTATTAATGCTTAATTGTATAGCATGTTTAAAGAATGTTAGTTCAAAATTGCGAAGGAGAGACGAACTAGATATTCCAACCCTCGATGTAAGATCGTGACGTGGTTTGTATTTTTGCAATCAACGTTTTATTGTTTCATCGTAATTGAAGGAGGCTGTGAGGTCAAGGGTTGGAAGGGGGTGTGGTGCGGGGGGAGGGAACAACTAATTTATATGTCGTACGTCACCCGGTGACAGCTATGTCTAATTAAAATGTCACCGCACCTCACGTTACAGGCTGCTTTGTCCCGGCCACGTGTGCAAATATATGTTTGTTTTGTATAATTTTGGTTTAAGGATAATTACAGTAGTAATTGGAAAACTATAATGTGCAACACAACGAACTTGTGGACAAATTTTTGAATATACATAGTATGTAACACCTTCCAGAAACAGAATTTTATAACTTATGAAATATATATATATATATATGTGTGTGTGTGTGTGTGTGTGTGTGTGTGTGTGTGTGTGTTTGGAAATAGGATATCTCTAAACTTCACAAAATAATCCAGAATACGTTTCGTGGATTTAAATAATTAAATAATGTTTTAAATAAATATTGATTCGTTTCTGTAGCTATTCCTTTTCCTTTTGTCAATCTGTTATGATTTTATATATTAACATTATTACTATTCGGCAGTTTTAAAAATGTTGGCACTACAGTTTAAACAGAACATTTTAGATAGAGAATTAGACATATACCGTAAGACAAAGATATTTCTGAACTCTAATCAGGTAAAACTACTGTCCTTAGTGGTATTTATATACTTATATAAACCAATACAACGAAGTATTGAAGGATCTCCGTCAGAACGTAATGTAGGAAGATATCGCACTCCTCAAGGCAGGATTCTGTGTGATTTAGTAAAATATAATACTCATAAATTGTTATTAGGCGAGAAATAACTGCTATATGTGGAATCAATTCTTTATTTTTAAAACGAAAATCTTTTACTTTTGGAAGTAAAATGTGTGTTTTCTCATAATATATCGTTGAAAAAGCTGTAGCTTAGCACAAAATAAAAATTCTTAGAATAAAACCTCTATTGAGACACAACAGAACAGACCAAATAATTATGTAAGACATTGTACATTAAATTTGGAAAGCGTGGAAAAATTCCTAAATTAATACCAATAACAGGAAAACTGACACAGTGGAAGGTGTTCTGCCTCGCGCCTTTTCTTAGTTTTAGCGCTGCTGAATGCCTGTAGATGTCTTATCCGAGACTAGAAGCTCGTAATGAATATTTATTGTGCCGTGACACTGTGATTTTGTGTACCTGTTATTTATTATACAACCAAATTCAGTATTAATAATAAATATTTTTATTAATTGTTGTATTTCGGAATTAAAGTGTATTGCGAATTATTGCAGTCAGTTTTTATTGTAGATATATTTCTCTATGGCAGTATGTTTTAAAGAATAAATTTTCTATGTAAAGTAGTAGTATTGTGTTAAAATTGACGATTTGGGATGTACTTATGTAATATATGCAATAAAATAATAATTTAATTTGATTGACGTAGGAAACCAGCACATAACTTTTAAAAACCACCAAATTGGTTATTCTTGGAAAATTACTACTTTCACTATGTTCTAACATTTCGTTAAAGTCCAACACGAGAGAGAAGAGAGTTTAATGCATGGATTTGTGATCTTTGTTGAGTGTCATATGTACTGTGCTCTATTGTTCACTTTTATCACCGTCTGTCCATGTTTTACACGGCAATTCTACTGTCACAAATCTTGCTATATATGAGGAGGTTTTACGATACTGAAAAATAGTAATCAACTTGGTGCCTTCGTATTTTCGCATTTCTCTAATACTTTAGAGAACACGGATTTAAAAATTTAAAAAATTAAAAAGTTTTCTTAAGGTTGTTTTGCATTGCAACAATACCAAGTGATGGTTCGTAGTAGACAATAACACGAATCACACCTGGCTGTACTTTGGTAATGTAGACTTGTTGGATTTTATAACCATAGAACACAAATACATAAATAGAAAAATAGAAAAAAACATGTGAGTCGCTCTAATAGTGGACATTCAAATATGTTGAAACATTGCCAAGTTTTGGACATTCAACATACCAAAAATATAGTTCACCTATACAACACGTTAAATAGGTCATTTAATTCTATAATAGTATAGCGAGAAATAACAATGCATATTCTGTAAAAATACTACACAAATATTAGAATACTGATCATTTGAGCGGAGATGCAGAGTGTTCCTATTGCTACTATCCAGAATACATACTTAGTACTCCCCGTACATACGGACAATAAACACTGAGCTTATAAACTTCAAGATAAATACTCGTGACAGTAAACTGTGTACTGTGAGTTTGGTATTCAACTGATAAAAATATGCCTTTATGGAATATCTAAGTATATCGGTTCGATTTGTCAATATTTAAGTTACTGATCATGTGAGCGGAGATGCAGAGTGTTCCTATTGCTACTATCCAGAATAATCAACTTAGTACTCCCCGTATACATACGGACAATAAACACTGAGCTTATAAACTTCCAAGATAAATACTCGTGAGAGTAAACTGTGAAACTGTGAGTTTGGTATTCAACTGATAAAAATATGCCTTTATGGAATATCTAAGTATATCGGTTCGATTAGTCAATATTTAAGTTACTGATCATGTGAGCGGAGATGCAGAGTGTTCCTATATTGCTACTATCCAGAATACATACTACTTAGTACTCCCGTACATACGGACAATAAACACTGAGCTTATAAAACTTCAAGATAAATACTTGTGACAGTAAAACTTTGTACTGTGAGTTTGGTACTCAGCTAAAAAAAAGCGAGTATGCCTTTATGGAATATCTCAAGTATATCGGTTCGATTTGTTAATATTAAGTTACTGATCATGTGAGCGGAGATACAGAGTGTTCATATTGCTACTATCCAGAATACATACTTAGTACTCCCCGTACATACGTACAATAAACACTGAGCTTATAAACTTCAAGATAAATTCTTGTGCCAGTAAACTGTGTACTGTGAGTTTGGTATTCAACTGATAAAAATATGCCTTTATGGAATATCTAAGTATATCGGTTCGATTTGTCAATATTTAAGTTACTGATCATGTGAGCGGAGATGGCAGAGTGTTCCTATTGCTACTATCCAGAATACATACTTAGTACTCCCCGTACATACGGACAATAAACACTGAGCTTATAAACTTCAAGATAAATACTTGTGACAGTAAACTGTGTACCGTGAGTTTGGTACTCAACTGATAAAGATATGCCTTTATGGAATATCTAAGTATATCGGTTCGATTTGTCAATATTTAAGTACTGATCATGTGAGCGGAGATGCAGAGTGTTCCTATTGCTACTATCCAGAATACATACTTAGTACTCCCCGTACATACGGACAATAAACACTGAGCTTATAAACTTCAAGATAAATTCTTGTGCCAGTAAACTTTTGTACTGTGAGTTTGGTACTCAACACTGATAAAAAAATATGCCTTTATGGAATATCTAAGTATATCGTTTCGATTTGTTTCAATATTTAAGTTACTGATCATGTGAGCGGAGATACAGAGTGTTCATATTGCTACTATCCAGAATACATACTTAGTACTCCCCGTACACACGGTCAATAAACACTGAGCTTATAAACTTCAAGATAAATTCTTGTGCCAGTAAACTTTGTACTGTGAGTTTGGTATTCAACTGATAAAAAATATGCCTTTATGGAATATCTAAGTATATCGGTTCGATTTGTCAATATTTAAGTTACTGATCATGTGAGCGGAGATGCAGAGTGTTCCTATTGCTACTATCCAGAATACATACTTAGTACTCCCCGTACATACGGACAATAAACACTGAGCTTATAAACTTCAAGATAAATTCTTGTGCCAGTAAACTTTGTACTGTGAGTTTGGTACTCAACTGATAAAAATATGCCTTTATGGAATATCTAAGTATATCGGTTCGATTTGTCAATATTTAAGTTACTGATCATGTGAGCGGAGATGCAGAGTGTTCCTATTGCTACTATCCAGAATACATACTTAGTACTCCCCGTACATACGGACAATAAACACAGAGCTTATAAACTTCAAGATAAATTCTTGTGCCAATAAACTTTGTACTGTGAGTTTGGTACTCAACTGATAAAAATATGCCTTTATGGAATATCTAAGTATATCGGTTCGATTTGTCAATATTTAAGTTACTGATCATGTGAGCGGAGATGCAGAGTGTTCCTATTGCTACTATCCAGAATACATACTTAGTACTCCCCGTACATAAGGACAATAAACACTGAGCTTATAAACTTCAAGATAAATTCTTGTGCCAGTATACTTTGTACTGTGAGTTTGGTACTCAACTGATAAAAATATGCCTTTATGGGATATCTAAGTATATCGGTTCGATTTGTCAATATTTAAGTTACTGATCATGTGAGCGGAGATGCAGAGTGTTCCTATTGCTACTATCCAGAATACATACTTAGTACTCCCCGTACATACGGACAATAAACACTGAGCTTATAAACTTCAAGATAAATTCTTGTGCCAGTAAACTTTGTACTGTGAGTTTGGTACTCAACTGATAAAAATATGCCTTTATGGAATATCTAAGTATATCGGTTCGATTTGTCAATATTTAAGTTACTGATCATGTGAGCGGAGATGCAGAGTGTTCCTATTGCTACTATCCAGAATACATACTTAGTACTCCCCGTACATACGGACAATAAACACTGAGCTTATAAACTTCAACATAAATTCTTGTGCCAGTATACTTTGTACTGTGAGTTTGGTACTCAACTGATAAAAATATGCCTTTATGGAATATCTAAGTATATCGGTTCGATTTGTCAATATTTAAGTTACTGATCATGTGAGCGGAGATGCAGAGTGTTCCTATTGCTACTATCCAGAATACATACTTAGTACTCCCCGTACATAAGGACAATAAACACTGAGCTTATAAACTTCAAGATAAATTCTTGTGCCAGTATACTTTGTACTGTGAGTTTGGTACTCAACTGATAAAAATATGCCTTTATGGAATATCTAAGTATATCGGTTCGATTTGTCAATATTTAAGTTACTGATCATGTGAGCGGAGATGCAGAGTGTTCCTATTGCTACTATCCAGAATACATACTTAGTACTCCCCGTACATACGGACAATAAACACTGAGCTTATAAACTTCAAGATAAATTCTTGTGCCAGTAAACTTTGTACTGTGAGTTTGGTACTCAACTGATAAAAATATGCCTTTATGGAATATCTAAGTATATCGGTTCGATTTGTCAATATTTAAGTTACTGATCATGTGAGCGGAGATGCAGAGTGTTCCTATTGCTACTATCCAGAATACATACTTAGTACTCCCCGTACATACGGACAATAAACACTGAGCTTATAAACTTCAAGATAAATTCTTGTGCCAGTATACTTTGTACTGTGAGTTTGGTACTCAACTGATAAAAATATGCCTTTATGGAATATCTAAGTATATCGGTTCGATTTGTCAATATTTAAGTTACTGATCATGTGAGCGGAGATGCAGAGTGTTCCTATTGCTACTATCCAGAATACATACTTAGTACTCCCCGTACATACGGACAATAAACACTGAGCTTATAAACTTCAAGATGAATTATTATGACAGTAAACTGTGTACTGTGAGTTTGGTACTCAGCTGATAAACATATGCCTTTATGGAATATCTAAGTATATCGGTTCGATTTGTCAATATTTAAGTTACTGATCATGTGAGCGGAGATGCAGAGTGTTCCTATTGCTACTATCCAGAATACATACTTAGTACTCCCTGTACATACGGACAATAAACACTGAGCTTATAAACTTCAAAATAAATACTTGTGACAGTAAACTGTGTACTGTGAGTTTGGTACTCAGCTGATAAAAATATGCCTTTATGGAATATCTAAGTATATCGGTTCGATTTGTCAATATTTAAGTTACTGATCATGTGAGCGGAGATGCAGAGTGTTCCTATTGCTACTATCCAGAATACATACTTAGTACTCCCCGTACATACGGACAATAAACACTGAGCTTATAAACTTCAAAATAAATACTTGTGACAGTAAACTGTGTACTGTGAGTTTGGTACTCAGCTGATAAACATATGCCTTTATGGAATATCTAAGTATATCGGTTCGATTTGTCAATATTTAAGTTACTGATCATGTGAGCGGAGATGCAGAGTGTTCCTATTGCTACTATCCAGAATACATACTTAGTACTCCCCGTACATACGGACAATAAACACTGAGCTTATAAACTTCAAAATAAATACTTGTGACAGTAAACTGTGTACTGTGAGTTTGGTACTCAGCTGATAAAAATATGCCTTTATGGAATATCTAAGTATATCGGTTCGATTTGTCAATATTTAAGTTACTGATCATGTGAGCGGAGATGCAGAGTGTTCCTATTGCTACTATCCAGAATACATACTTAGTACTCCCCGTACATACGGACAATAAACACTGAGCTTATAAACTTCAAAATAAATACTTGTGACAGTAAACTGTGTACTGTGAGTTTGGTACTCAGCTGATAAACATATGCCTTTATGGAATATCTAAGTATATCGGTTCGATTTGTCAATATTTAAGTTACTGATCATGTGAGCGGAGATACAGAGTGTTCCTATTGCTACTATCCAGAATACATACTTAGTACTCCCCGTACATACGGACAATAAACACTGAGCTTATAAACTTCAAGATGAATTATTATGACAGTAAACTGTGTACTGTGAGTTTGGTACTCAGCTGATAAAAATATGCCTTTATGGAATATCTAAGTATATCGGTTCGATTTGTCAATATTCAAGTTCACTATGCACTTAACGAAATAATGTGTACAGTGAACATGTAAATGTGTACAATTAATTAATTACGAATGCTGATGTTACACAGATCCAGAATAGAGGAGGAATATTGGAGAAATTGTATCCCATTATTTAATAGGCACCCGGTCCGTAATTAATTACACCCTGGGGTTGTTTGGTGCACGAATTCCGCTGTATCAGTTACCTCTGAGTAACTGTTCAGAGTCGCATGTTACATGTTGTATAGTCTGTACGGGTTAATGACGGGAATAATGATTACGCCTATGGCATCGGATGTCTGTTATCGACATCCCGCATTCCTGCACTGCCTTCTTTAACATGTATTTTACGTATTTCCCGCTGGTAACAATAAGTATATTACACCGTATGTTCAAAAGTTACCTAAGTGAAATAAAATATTTTCAATATATCCTGGCGGCACAGTCAACAAAACATATGATTTGGTTTGGGCTCTAGATGGCGAACAACTGCTTATGTGGGCGGGCATGTTCGCAAGAATCGCGGTTGTCCACTTTGAAAAGTGTAATGTTTAATTTATAATTTTCCATTAGTATTTTTCTCAGAATCGTTTCTTAGAAGATCGAGGTGTAACACGAACATTTAATGTTATTTGTTACGTATACCATCCATCACGTAAATCCATTTTTCACTACCGAGCATGTTACGCGTAACTGTGACGTGGCAATGGCGGTTCCAACCGACTCATGTATGTACATATCCGAATATAGATCTAACGGGACACATACCTAAACAATGATTATTGGAGCCTCTCTTCCACAATGACAAAGGAAAGTAAAATTTAGGAGGGTACCGTTTAATTTCAAGATTTCAAGGAAACTGTTCAATTCACCATGATTTTAAAGTTGTCTAATTGATTTACAAAAATACATTTTGAAAATACTTATCAGTTTTTTTACACTTATACAGGAGTTTTGAAAAAGATTGTGCAGGTCCAGAAAGTTAAATCTACTAACACTATTCATTTGGGAGTGCCTATTTAGTTTAATATACCAAAGTGCTATTTAGTCGATCCTAAGGACCAAGTTTATTCATATTTTTCCTGCAAGTGTACTGTAGATTTACTCTGATGTGTATATTTTTTGTTTAATTTTAAATGGTAAGTTTAATGTTTCTATATATGTTACTTACCGAAAAAGACATTCTATTCAAAATACCGCTTCGATTATGTCGCTCACCGATGCGATTATAATTAACATTTAAATATCATTTCGGGAGTGCCTATTTAGTTTAATATACCAAAGTGCTATTTAGTCGATCCTAAGGACCAAGTTTATTCATATTTTTCTTGCAAGTGTACTGTAGATTTACTCTGATGTATATATATATATTTTTTTTTATTTTAAACGGTAAGTTTAATGTTTCTATATATGTTACTTACCCAAAAAGATATTTTATTCAAAATACCGCTTCGATTATATCGCTTACCGATGCGATTATAATTAACATTTAAATATCATTTCGGGAGTGCCTATTTAGTTTAATATACCAAAGTGCTATTTAGTCGATCCTAAGGACCAAGTTTATTCATATTTTTCCTGCAAGTGTAGCCTACTGTAGATTTACTCTGATGTATATATTTTTTGTTTTATTTTAAACGGTAAGTTTAATGTTTGTATATGTTACTTACCCAAAAAGACATTCTATTCAAAATACCGCTTCGATTATATCGCTTACCGATGCGATTATAATTAACATTTAAATATCATACCTATTTAGAGCATACATATATCTCAAAATTCTTGTTCAAGGAATTTGTTTTAAATGAAAGTATTGAACAATTTAAGCGAAATAAATTTGAAATCTGGTTAAAAAATAATTGGGATGGTCATCCCTTTTCTAAAATTTGTCTTAATAGATTCTACTTTATCTTCATGTACCTGCTCATTTATACTTGCCCTTGATTATTAAAACCACAAATAAATACCATATAAAATTGCAATATTAAAGGTTTGCTTCAATCGTTGGTTTCACAGAATTTAGAAACTTATACTAGGCCCTATAATAAACTACGAGGTACGTGGACCTTTTCTGGCAAGGACTTAGAGAGCTATAAGGAGCGGGGCAGCCAGCTTTGAAGAACGAAGCCAAATTTCTGTCCACGGAAGTATTTAACGACTTCACCCGGAGACCGGTGATCGTGAAGAGACGAGCTAAAATCCTCTTCCTAATCACTCTAAAAACAACAAGTAATCCCAGTAAATAAACAGCTGGTCTAGCAACAAAGTTAACAACCTAGCCATCGCAGAAGAAAAGATCAGCTGTGGCCGAGAACATAAAAAGGTGTCGCCACAGCTACTGCCCCGACCACTGGCCAACAAAATAAAAGTGGCAGATGCCACAAAATATTGAACCATATTCCATATAATCCTCATTATGAATTATATTTACCTCGGCTATCGTGTGTTTAGTCTGAAACGCAATTTTTAACTGTAGTGGATGTGCTTAAATTTCTACCTTGCTCGTTAAATATTTGTGGTATTTGTGATTATTTTAACTTAAAATAACTAATGGCAAGTGATTATGGAAGACCTCGAGTCTTTTTATTATACGAGGTTGTTTATCTTATTGAACTATGATGCGGAGATGTACAGACAGTGGTTCAACCGCTCCAGTGTGCGGAAGTCCACGGCCGGAGACAGCCAGACATTACCGGTAATTAACGACATTAATCAGCCAAGGTGTTGTCAGCGTCGCTTTCGTGTCCTCTCCTCTCATGATTTACGGTAGTCTCATCACGAGAAGCCCATCTGCGTCTCCACTGTAAATAAACATATCCGTGGTCGTCCGTTGATATTTTGTATATATCAGTACTTAACGATATGATCAACGATGGAAAAAGTTAAATATGACGGAGATATATAGGAAACATTTTCCGCGCTACGTTAATAAAGGCAATCGGCGGACGTCTATAGTGTTATATAGCGCCTGCAAATAGGTAGATAGACATAATCCGGTTATCAATTCGGGGTGCACTGTCAGTAAATGCCATCCATTACGAATCGTACATCACATTTTGCACGAGCTAGTTGGTCGATGGTTACTATTCTTGCTAGTTTATTTAATACTATCTATATGGTTGTAAAAAACGGTTAAATCTTCTACGAGTTTGTTTTTTGGAATGTATAAAATAAATTTACTATCAATTTTATTCAACCCATGATTTTTCAATTTAAGCACTGTTCAATCTTTACAAACTACATGACACTATTAAGTTGTAGATGCTAAAAATATGCAGTAAACTCAGATGTTTCTTCTTTTTTTTTCTTTTTTTATCATTACTTGTGGTGGGGCTTAGACTAGTTTTGAAACAACATTTATCTGGAACTGTAATATTCTTGGCATTTCCCTGGTTTTAGTGTGATGTTTAGTGCAGCGGGGCACGGTACACGTGTAGAGGATTTTCTTCAAATGATCGAGATTAACGTCAGGACATTTCGCTGTTAGTGTCATTCTCGGGTAACAGAAAATCTGTTAGATCCGCGTCAAAACTCTCTTGGGGTAACCATGCAGAGACTGGCCATTCAACCAATGATCACAACTTATATCAGTCATGATACGGTTAATTCCGCCTTTATTATTATAGGGTTCTAAAGGCTGTGGAAGCCTAACAAACAAACGTAACTGACCTCAACGTTTATGTGGCATGCTTTACTGTCGTGTTGGTGCTCTGAGAAAATCTCTGTTTAAAGAAATTGACACAGAGAAGAAGTAATGTATTGATATCTGATTATAATAAAATACTGTTCTCAGAACACTTCGGCATTCTTGTTAGGGTTTTTTGTCACTGTTCATATTTCATAATTTGTTGGGAATCATTTGAAATGTGTCCTGGAGTACTGAACAGGATAGAGCGCTCATCCTACGTAGAGACAATTCCTACGGGATATCACGTTATCCTGCGCAATCCTCTGTACAATCCCATTGACCCGAGAACGTTAAAGTGATCCCAGGGGCAATTCCTTCGGGATATCATGTTAACCTGCGTTTTTCTGTGTACAATCAATCCCATTGTTACCCGAGACCTTTAAAGTGATCCCAGGGACAATTCCTTCGGGATATCATGTTAAACTTGCGTTTTTCTGTGTACAATCAATCCCATTGACCCGAGAACTTTAAAGTGATCCTAGGGACGATTCCTTCGGGATATCTTGTTAACCTGCGTTTTTCTGTGTACAATCAATCTCACTGCCTCGAGAACTTTAAAGTGATCCCAGGGACGATTCCTTCGGGATATCATGTTAACTGATGTTTTCCTCTCTACGATTGCACCAAGTGCATTTGGGTGAAATACAGTATAAACTAGTGCATACCTACTTTTTGAAAAATAGAAACATAAAGTCTGTGACTACTCACTAGTCTGTATGAACAAAATGAGCTGTCCAGCATTCTGATGCCGAAGAACATGTCAAGCACGGTGATCCCATAGTTTTCTCATATATCGTACGACCTTGTCCCCTATCTTAGTTTTAAATTTAAACCGTTATTTTAATAAATGAATGAGTTCCGTTACGTCATTTATATATTTTCCAATAATGTAAATAACCGGTAAAGCAGTCTCGTTAGCTTGCAGGTGATAAGATGTCAGAGGGAAAGACTCATTTGAAATCCACACTTCCCTCAGCTAATCGGCTACAGACCGTTGAAATGCGGGTCGCGTCCCCCCAATTTCACACTTAGTCACCGGCCGCCCGCCCTTAATTTTGTTACCGAAATAATTCACTTCACTCGTAACACTTCCTTTACGTTGGGATTGCACCGAAATCTAAACTAACTGCCATGATTTGGCGATTTTATTAAATAAGATAGGAAAGTACGCAAAGAATCATGCGAGAAGGGAAGATGACGACACACGAACTGATAGGTGTTATTGACTCAATTAATTACCACGAGTTCCACGAAATGGAGAATGGATGAACTGCCTAATCCCTGTCCCACGTAGCTTAATTTTCGTCTTTTGTAGATAAGTTTATATTTTGGAATAGACTTTTCCTGATTAACCTTTAAACGATCCTGAGCGTATTAGCCCCGCTTTCTGAATACCAATACTATTGCTATATGCTGTGTATTTCTGCATCATCAGTCAGTAGTAGTGATATATTCTTACAAAAGACAAACACAAATGCGTGTTCACATTTACTGTATATGCTTAAAGTAAATATTCATTTACAAAGTGACTTCATCCGCCACTTGGGGGTCCCCTCACTGTTTTTAAAGCAAATCTTTTTTACTTAGTCGCTTCTGTCATACGCGTGATAAAATAACCAAACTGACACGTAATTAAGGTATAAGTCCTTCCCCTATAACGGAGCAAATACTTAGTCGAATAAATCTTCATAGAAATGTTATTTTATATATATATATATATATATATATATATATATATATATATATTATGTTTAGTAAATTACTGTACAATTAAAACAAAGTGTTTTTAAAACATTGGCACTATATTTCGGTGAAAACCGTCTTCAGGTGCAAAAATTGTATGAAATCTATATATATAAAAATGAAACTGTTCGTGTGTAACAGCATCACTCACAAACGGCTGGACGGATTCGCCTAATTTTTTTTTTTAATTTGTTCGTCTTGATCTGTAGAAGGTTATAGGATACTTTTTATCCCTTTCCCGATTCAGGATTCCGCCCCACTGGTTACAGAAATACCCGTAAGAAATGCATTGCAGCAAACATATGTTATTAAGTGAAAGAGTCTTTTCAAATCTTTAATCAGCTGTTCTTTGTAAACATATATAATGCGACAAAAAATATATTTATATATAAATTTCTTTACACTTATAGTTTTAAAGCATAGAGTAAGCTTAAGAGAAACGACAAATTTTGTTTAAACTGTTTCTGCAATCATAATATATAAAAATGAATGTTTGTTTGTTTGTTCTTTATAGACTCAGAAACTATTGGACCGATCACTATGAAAATTTGTATTTTTCTATGTAGAAGGTTTATACGCAATGCCCATTGATGTAACTAACCACCAGGCTGTACTGCAAGATATACAAGTTATCAAAGCGCCTGCACATTATAAACTGCAATTACAAACACAGTAGTTACGTATATTAAAATATCCAAACACTATTTGAAGGCAAAGAAATATACGGGCAAAGCTTAAGAGACGCGTGCGAAGCCGCGGGAAACAGCTAGTATAAAAATATAAAAGAAAATAGTACAAACGAAAGTAAATAAACAGTGAATAAGTAATAATAATAAAAACAGATGACATGAACTAAACAATTGTTCCATATGTCGATTTCAAATTTAGACGTTTTTGGCTAAGTTATCTGATGTTGAGTCCATGTGGAATTTTGCTCTTTAAAACCAATTGGTGTGCTTGTGAGGTAAATTGGGTTTGAATTTGTATGTACTTGCCGAATAGGTTTGACTGAATATGTATTTTCAAAAGTTTCATTGTGATTTAGACCATGAGTCACGACAGTTTTCTTTAAATCTTGGTGTTTATAATCAAATCGGTGTCCTGTCTTTCCTGTCCTCAAGGTATTTGTTGTTGAACCAATATACTCTGCTGGACATTTTTTACATTGAATTTGGTAAATCACATTTTTAGATTCACAAGACAAGTTGCCGATGATAGGATATGCCTTGCGTGTTTTGCTAATAGTGAATTTTGAAGAATTTGGTAACATTTTACAAATCAAACATCTTGGTTTATTACACGGATGTGATCCATTTTGTTTTGGTATTGATTTTTCATTGGTGTTTGTCATTGGTAATTTAGGTTTGACCAATATATCTTTAAGAATAGGAGGTCTTTTAAAGATTACTCTAGGAGTTGTTTTAAAAATATCATTAGTTGAACTAGAATTTTGTAAGGTATTAAATGCTATTTTAAGAATATTATTAATTTTGTGAAGCCCTGGATGGTATTGAACTATTAATTTTGGATCACTGTTTTCAAATTTACAATGTAGTGTTTTCTTTTTTACATTAAGTTTATCTTTAAGTAATTTTCGTGGATAACCTCTTCTTAAGAATGCGTTCATAATATCGTCAATGTATTTTTCCAAGTCATTTGTATTACTACATAATTTTTGAGCTCTGCATACTAAACTTTTTGGTATATTCCTCTTGATATTATATATATATATATATATATATATATATATATATATATATATTAAATTGTAGAAATGGCAAAAGCCTTATTTAATTTCAATAAACATTGAATCACAAAAAAAATCCCACCGGAGCAAGTACTTTTTGTGATTCTATGTTCATTTAAATTATATATATATATATATATATATATATATATATATATATATAATTCAATTGATGTTTTAGATGGACCGGTATTGAAATATGGCCTTCAACGTAGCCATGAAAAAACACTAATTTCTAACGTTCGAAGCGAGTAGAGTTTCCCATAGTTGATGATGTTTATATGTAGAAATGTATAAAATAAAACACATCGTCCAATGTAAAATATTGGGTGTTGTACGTTAAACCAAACATTAATTAATAATTTTTTCGGGCACATGTTTTATGTAACTTTGGTGAATGTTATTTAAAAGCCGCAACAAAGTGTGTTTAGAGCGTGACCGGTGACGCGTGGTCTGCCCAATATGACAGAACCAAACTCGATTATTGACATCACTTTGTGTGAGAGTATGAAGTTATTACCGTCTGCCACGTTGTTCGATTACAGTTTACTATAGGAGCGTTTTTTTCCCGTTTATATTGCTTTTTCCAATCCTGTTCACCCTATAAAACACATTTTGAATAAACTGACGCTAAAGTTGTTGTTAATGATTCGTTACATTTTAACATTATGCTATATATTATGTATTCAAAATGGGGCTCGTTATCAAAAGATTGGTACTTTCTTCCACTTCAAGCTGACAAAACTAGAATACAAACATGGTAATAGAAAGAACCTTAAGTATTAGTGAATATTTAATGAATAATGTAACTGTTTTAAAATATAGGTAAAATATGATACACAAAAATAATGTGTAATTTCTGTATAGCAGGTTTGTACTCAATCTGAAATATTATATAAATACAATACTAATGCCATATTTGGCTACTCGAAAAAATTAAATGTAAATGGTTTTTATTTTAATATTTTATCAAATAAAATGTTAGGTACTTGTCGCTGGTGATAAAATCATAATAACTGTTATAGAAAAATGTAAGATTTTAGTGTAAATAAATTTGTATAGTAATTTTTATCGTGATTTTTTCGTGGTATTTCGTTAATATCGTCCGTAGCAGTTTTAATATAATTGGAATCCAATCAATATTGTATAATGTAAGAATTGACAATAATTCTAGGAGTATGCATAATTAATCTCCTATTATTTAATTGTCAAGTCTAACACACAAACTACTGATGGCCTGACTTTTCGCGGTGAATCGCTGGACAACCATGTAGTAGGATATCAAGAAAAACAGTTTTCGTTGTACAGTAACAGGTTTTATAATTTCATACCGTTTTCAGAAGTAAGTTGATAAATAATAAGAAGCAATTAATTAAAAGCTGACCAGAAGGTTCACCGGTAAACCATATTAAGGTATTTCCTAGTGGTATTTGTCCCATTGCAGGTTTAGTGCAAAGGGACTGCAAAATAATTACGAGAAAATATTTTTCAGCTTTGGTTCCACGGGAATAAATCTGCAATTCGTCAATTAAAATGACGATTACCTTGGCTCGACGGTGCTGTAAAGATATTTTGCCGAGATGACCTGACATCATACACATCGTGGGGAATGGGAACCATCACAATATGCAAATGTATGAGATTTTTTCCGCCGGTGCGCCCCTTGGGAACCACCCCCCTTCACCCCACATGCACACGCACCACCACCCGCGGGACACGTTCATGTTCTTTCTGACAAGGCACTGTTCCAATTGCTAGCGAAACTGAGACGCACTCCATAAATGTCTATATGTTTGTGGTGTATTTGTTGAAGCATTGGACCATACCAGTAAATGAATTATAATCTTATGCACTGGCTTTTAAATTTCTCTTCCAAACTCGTATTTGTGTAGACGCAGTTCTTTCACAGTACCGTGAACTTAAAATTTGGTATAACGTCAGGCAGCACGAGTTTTGTATTTTTGATATAATTAAATTTCACTTTGAACTAAGAATGAACTTTGAATAAATCATTGGGTTTCGTAAACATTTAAATACCTGTTGAATTTGTAAATAACTTCTGACCTTATTAACCAATTTACTACATTTACATTTAGGTAGTACATTTGAACTACTTTTTTAATAAAGTTAGGCCGTACAGTTCTTACTTTATAAGTAAAATTTACTTGAAGTGTATCCTCGACACAGAGAGGTAAAAAAATCATACCTATAGGTTTAATATCTAGTCCAAAATAATAATATTATTATTATGACTAATATATATATATATATATATATATATATATAAAATAAGTAGAATTAACATAGGTTACATTTTTAATGCGGTCGAAATAAAAGTTTAATGTAGTTTATGAATCATAAACGTATAGCGTAATATCTTTACATAAAACAATTTTAATTTTACTATTTAAGCTCAGTGGTTTAATTTTATACGACCGGCTGTACTGATAGCCGTCATGAATGTTTATTAGTCTTAAACAAATCTATACATTTCACTATACAAATTTCCAGTTTTTTGTCGTAGGCTTTTCTAGGTTTTACGTTATTATAAACAAAATATGACCACATAGGGCATGTTTTAACACTATAGAGCATTATAATGTCAAGGTGATTTGATGGAATGGTGTTTGAAGATATCGTTTAGTACGGATAAAAATGACGCAAACTGAAGAGGACATTTATGTAAAGTATATCTGGTAAAGGCACTTCATTCTATGAGGCGTGCTCACTTACGAAGTAAACTGTCCCAGTATTGCACCTTCCGTTGTGTTTATAGAGAGCGTCTCTAAAGAGTTCAGCTTACACAAAGGCTTGAAGATCAGTTTTTGTAAGACTCTGCTTGCTCAGTGACGAGATTGAAAGGCGCGACGCCGCCGCTGAGACAAAATATTCTTGCGGCTTACAATATCATTTGCTGGGTGGAGAGGACGGATTTCCAATGTAGACATTGAAATTTTCAGTTGAAAGAAGTAATATATCAAAACGTGTTTTGACGAATTATTGATCAAAATCAATAACGTAACTACATTCGATAGCTTTTTAACAAAGTATTCATTGACCAATAGAAGTGTCATATACAGTGTCAACTTGTACTTACTAGTTGGACATTTTAGTTTAAGAGACCTTCTTGAGCTGGAGTCCTGCAGAGACCTAGTATTCCCGGAAACTACATGGTCCTAAAGGGGGAGGATCTTGGAGGTCTGGTGGAACTAGATATATTACTCTAGGTTAGTTTTCTCAGGTAAGGCAAAAGTAGAAAACCGTAGCTCCCAGTGCCAGATAAATCAAGATGTCAGAGTCTCGATTGTAACTTCTTGTCTTATAAGAATTTTGAAAAGTTCTATGGATTAAACTTTAAATGTCAGAGTTTGAGCCAGAGCAAACGAATATTGAATTACTAGAAAAGAGATTTTATGATAGTCTCTAATGGTTACGGTAGCATGACCATGAACTATCTTTTTTATATTTTCATTATGTGGTCATCCTGAGCTTTATAGGTAGAATTGCTCTTAATCTAGAGGTGTGGTAATGGTTCTTTAGATGTGGTGTTTAGTATATGCTTTCCATACCATCCATATTGAATGATTGATTATTTGATTGCTAGGGCTCAAAGTAATATCTTCTATAAACTAAATGTTTTAAAAGAGAAAAGTTTGTATTCGCTTTTTTCCATTCCGATTTCCACAGAGTTTGATGTATTAAGAGCATAAAATTTGCGTCGACACATTTACGTAACAAACAACAATAAGTAATATTATCAGTAATTGAGATACAAAAAAGACAATGTAATTACATACACGGTTCCTTCACTTGTTAAAACTGTTGTTTTAGAAAGTCACTTTCTCGATCGGGTTAGGGTGATATATTTGTAATGCTAAATTTGATAATGTTTAATTTGTCAATTGAAATACGAATATTGAAATTTTGTTGTTAATGCTTCCAGTATAAATATTGCCAACGAAGTCTTACAGATATATCTTTTAACTTTAGTTAATCCATCCTCTTAATTAGGAAAACCGAACGACAAATTTCTAAAAGGCGCGGTTTCTCGTGGAATAAAAATATTTAATGTGCATGCGTGCGTATGCGTGTGTGTGTGAACTTTAAATATGCATAAAACACCAAAGTACGTATAGAACGACCTTTGAATATGCATAACTCACCGAAGCACGTATAGAACGATCTTTGACTATGCATAACTCACCAAAGCACGCATAGAACGACCTTTGAATATGCATAACTCACCAAAGCATGCATAGAACGGGTGGTGGTTTTAAGTTTAGAACAATTTCGAAAATAATACCAAGGGATTAATTGCTATCGAGTTATTTATATACAATATATGCTACAAAAACTAATATAAAACATTCAATATTCATTCTAATTTTATTATTATTATTTTTATATTTATTTTAAATGAGAAAAATTTCCTTTTAATTTCAAGTAGATTCAATCTTATATCCCACTTTAAACAGCGTTAACGTAGTGAGAGAGTAGGAGCAACTAACACGGTCTGTGCATCACCACCTGGCCAGGACGGCTCACACTATATCGCTTCCCAGACATACACTTCACCCACTCAGTCTCCTGCCCGAATACATTTCATAAAATTATGAGATGATTCAGATTGAAAATAGAACTGAAGTCTACAGATTCATGATGAGCTCGGAGCGTAGATGTGTGTATATGTCATTTAATCTGTTTTCGAAATTAAAAATCTAAACCATCACCCTTTCCATGCGTGCCTTGGCGAGTTATGCGTAATCAGAGTCAAACAAATATCCACTAAAAACATAATAATATTTACAGTGGGTGATGCTATTTTAATTTTAAAACATTTTTAGTTGGAAGAGTATGGTACTATAATTTCAGATTACTTCATTATTTTACATTTATGTAATTCATCTTTCTGGGTTATGGTCCCATAATATGTGTCAAAGAATGTATGTTAAAAAAAACTAATGTGTTTTAATGTTTCAAGATCATGTGTTTTTTAAACTATTTGTTTAGAGAATATATTAAAGTGCCTCTCATTCAGAGTGTAATTCTATCAGCATATTTTTTTACAAATTAGCCTTAAAATATAGTAGTCTTCACATGAAATCTGTTACACCTATGAATTCATCTTTCCTGCTCTTTTTATCGCTACTATTTTTTTAGAAGTTCTATAATGTTGCTATACAAATATGTACATTTGTTATAAAGTTGTGTATGGAATAATTTTAGAATTTGTTTGTCCATCATGAAAACTTGATTATAATGATTCTTTTTTTCATTTTTGAACAGTACGTATATTAACTATTGGTGATTCCTGTTGTCTAAAACAAATTATTGTACTGTCGTGGTATTCACATCTGTAAGAGTTAATTTGTTTCAATTAAATATTATCTTATAAAAATGTTAACAAATTAAACGTCACATAGATTTAGCAAATCAATGTAACCCAATTGCAACTATTTGGAGACTGCGGTAGAGTATTATCTGCTTACGGTTCCTGGTAGGTACGGAGCGGATGCGCCACAGCCGTCCCTCGGTCAGCGATTTATTCAAATTACAAAGCGGGTCCATTACAGAGCGCAACACGGAAACTCTCTCCCGGCCACGGGTCGCTCTGACAAGTCACATTATGCGATAGCCGTTACTTTTCATCGTCTGTGACAAGTGGCTTGTTTTTATGCGGTTTTTATGCCCGAATGCAAAGCCCCATTGCTGGGTAGTCTCCGAGAAATCTGCAGCGCATTGGAACTTGTTTATACGCTCCAACTCTCCATACGTGTCACGACGTATTTTATGAAATATCATTATCTCATTAAAAATATTTGAAATTAATCATTCCAAATTTGCCACAAAATCTTCTCATTTGCGTATCTCTTATTATAATAAATTTCTACATTACCATAAACTTCTGAATAGTTTTGAATAATTGGGGGTACCTACCGTAATTGTCATGCGGATCCAGTTCTACTCATGGCAGTTCAATCTTTTCAAAAGTCTTCTTTTGAGAATACCTTTTGAAACCATTTGTAAAACCCTCTGATGTTCTGCCAATCACGAAATCTCATCAGCATTTTCATTTTTCTGTCTGATAAAACTGTTTTATTGGCCATAAACATGATTATGTATGTTAGCTAGACTATTTTGGTCTATTCTTATTTTTAATTATTATTACCTACTAGTACAATTTCATCAGTATATGATGTCTATTATTTTCCTAGCATAGTAAAGAATTACATTTAACTTTTGAGGGATAATCTGTAAGGGAGTTTTTGGGATAAACTTTTTTGCACCTAGTGGTTATTTTTTGCAATAGTTTTGAGCAATTACTTTTTATATCTGACAATTTTATAGTAATAATCTCTAAAATATGCAAACAATAAAAGTGTAAACGAAAATATGGAATACAGATTTTATTTCCGATTTAGCCAAAATACACCTACCTCTAGTTCAACTTGTTCAACTCTTTTAGAATAGTACACTACAAAATAACTCAATTTTGCAATACCACAGTCCTCTCAGCAGTATCAGCGAAAATACGATATAAGATGATAACGGCATTCATGGTCTGCTACTGCGGATAACGGGTGTTATTTAAGTTTTTATGAACAAAAGAAAAGTGCAAAGGTTTTGATTTTTTATTCCTTTAAGGGTTTTGATACATTTAGTCATGCTTTGTTGCTAATGAAAATAAAGCACGCGTCGTCTTCAGAATTATTTATATCTAGAATTGTATTGCTCTATGTGTGTTTCCTTGATAAAAGGTATTCTAATTGGAATCCCTTAAATTGTGGCGCGTCCCAAGCTTCCATACTCAGACAGTTATTTACTTTGTATGCGAACGTACGTATTTATTAAGTAGTTATAATACTAAAAAAGTAGATTGCCAGTATTATAAAAGGGGTGGAACAACATTGATTCAAACAAAGGTCGGACACGTTGAAACCTGTAAGTATTACTTAGTCACGTTAGTTGACCAAAATTATCAATGTAACCAACACTAAAGTGCTTATATTGTTTGTGAATGGAATATCCACGACCGAAATGTAATAGTGTTAAGACTGTAAGAGCTTGAAGTAAACTATTAATTGTGAAATAGATCGATAATAACACACAAACCAAATAACATAATGATTCCAAGAAACTCCTTGCAGTAATACGCTCCCTTAAAAAAAAAATACATTCAACGATATTTATCATGTCATATGAAACTTTTACTGGTTGGAACAAGCTTTCCTTACTTCAACATAGCTCTCCGATTCTTCAACAGGTAGTGATAATATTTTTTGCAAAGTTGTTCTGTAACTTGTTCTACTTACCAGAGAGTACTGTACATCTTCTTATCTGAAACATATTGCAATTATTTTTGTATAAAAATATAATATGCAAGAATACATCTAACTTTGATATCACAATTAATTATGTTAATTGGACATAACATAGTGCAGTGAAACCTGTATTAATATTGAACACTGTATTTAAATTCGAAATTGAAAATGAATAAAAGTTCACTCTTGTAACTATAATGACCCTTAGCAACTGTCTTCTGATGTTCAATGGTTGTTAAGGCTTTTGTTGACTGCTCCTAGCTATTACCTCAGCACGACGTCTGTGTTTAGATTGTCTGAGTTGTATAGTTCTACAAAAATTTGTTTTGAAATTGTGAAACTGTAAGTCCCAAACTGCAGGCACATCCTTCTTCTTTAATTGAAAGTTCTTTAATTCAAATTTGCTTAGACGGTTGAGTTATTATAAGCTTAATTGATGTTTTCTGTGTTAGAGAGACATACACATCACTCACTCAGAAAATAAATTAATACATCAGCAGTTTTAGTGAATAAATCCCTCAAAACCTCCATTCCCTAACCTTATACTTCTAGACAACGAACTGATCCACCATAATCAAAAAGGAAGATTAGTATATAAGAATAAAAAGACAAGGTGTTTTGAAATTTAGTTTGAAAGCGTCTACACACACACATATGTTAAAAAGTCACAAAACCTATTATTGAAAATATTCATCTTCCTGGACTTCACTGTTACTCAAAATCGACCGTAATAGCTTGTTTTGATTATGGGATATTCACAAAAGGAAAGTAGAGTGGATCGTTCACTTGAGATAAGTCCACCGTGTCGTAGAGCAATGAAAGGCAAAGTGGGAGAACTCTACAGGCAGCCGTTTCGCCGTATCACGCTAAAGGTGGCTTTATTTATTCACTACATCTCAATCGATTGCTCTTGGACCGTTTCCGAACCTTTCCGCCTCGCCGGGCCTCCACAAACACACCGGTGCCAATATTGCAGCTGGTTCCGAGTCTTTCTGCCTCCCTGGGCCTCCAAAAACACACCGATATCAATATTGGGACCGTTTCCGAAACTTTCCGCCTCACCGGATCTCCAAAAACACCGATGCCAATACTGGTACTGGTTCCGAGTCTTTCTGCCTCCCTGGGCCTCCAATAACACACCGGTGTCAATATTGATACCGTTGCCGAAATTGTCCGCCTCGCCGGGGCTCCCAAAACACACCGATGCCAATATTGGAGCTGGTTCCGAGTCTTTCTGCCTACCTGGGCCTCCAAAAACACACCGATGCCAATATTGGGATTGGTTCCGAGTCTTTCTGCCTACCTGGGCCTCCCAAAACACACCGATGCCAATATTGGAGCTGGTTCCGAGTCTTTCTGCCTTCCTGGGCCTCCAGAAAAACACCGATATCAATATTGTTACCGTTTCCGAAACTTTTCGCCTCGACGGGTCTCCAAAAACACACCGCTACCAATATTGGGACTGGTTCCGAGTCTTTCTGCCTCCCTGGGCCTCCAATAACACACCGGTTTCAATATTGATACCGTTGCCGAACCTTTCCGCCTCGCCGGGCCTCCCAAAACACACCGATGCCAATATTGGAGCTGGTTCCAAGTCTTTCTGCCTACCTGGGCCTCCAAAAACACACCGATGCCAATATTGGGACCGTTTCAGAACCTTTTCTCTTCCTCGAGCTTCCAAAAAACACCAATACCAATATTGGGACGGTTTCCGAACCTTTCCGCCTCGACGGGCCTCCTCAAACACACCGATACCAATATTGGGTCGAGTTCGAAACTTTTCGTTCACTTACCGCACTTTTCAAAGAATTTAATTAAATCTGATTAATTGGTTTCCATCCACAGGTTGAATCGAAGTGGCTCAAGTTGGAATCTGTTTTCGCGGAAATATCCTAAAAACCTGACGTCGCGTCACTTCGTCTTTCATACATAGTAATGGGCGGTGAGAACTTTAGTAGTGTTTCGCACATGCTCTACTGTTACGTTGAAAATAATCAATCGACTTACTGATTGACTTGCCAATTAATCATTTTATTCGTTTGGTACGTAACAATATTGTTGATCGTTGTTCTTCAGTATAAATTAGTATTTTCGTATTAACATTAATACTCCGATATAATCAAGACATTTGAACTAAGTTAGTGAATTAAATTAAATACTGTGCATTTACAACCGGTAGTTTAAGTTATAACAACTTGTGTCACAGAAGTACAACAAAAGAAGTTTTCAATTTTCGTATGTACAGTCTTATATGTTAAATTATTTAATAAATGTATTCGAAATCGTCGTACAAGAATAGATAAGTTCCCATACAGTATAAAACCCCTTTTCATCCATATAAATGAAACCTAACCTCAATTAATGTGATATATTTAGTGTTAAAGGTATGTTTGTAACATTGTTATTTTTCTAAACATGGAGTTTATAATTTTTTACAAGGGGTTAATAATTTGCCAAACAAGTCGTTTCCGAAACAAATCGTTTCCAATCTTTTTAAAGGTTTGAATTTTAAACCATAGTCGAATTTGGACTCCATATCTGAGTGGCAATTTACTGAATTTGTTTATATACGAAACCATTAGTATATTTAATAATCATTTGTTATCTCCTCTAATTTGAATTTAAATTTCGTTATTTTGTATATACATAAAATAACAAAAGTCAAATTATACATTATATATATTTAAATCGTGAAGTAGCTAAACCTGTACTAATCGGCTAATTTTAGTAAGAGTATAACTGACCAAAATTGTTTTATCTTAAAGTAACAATAATAAAAGAAATGAATAAGAAGCGGTTTTTTGTGGCTGGATAAAAGTAATATTTTTTGTCTATTTTCGGGATTGACATACTCGTATCATCATCGTTTTTCGTTTGCTGCTTTTTCATAGGTCCTAACGAAGATACGTTTACAAAATTCTTAACGATTGAGAATATTATTTGAGATCAAAATTCTGAATACTTATGTACATTCTGTAACATTTTATATCAGTATTCTTTAACAGTGGCAGGTAATATTATCTTCGACTGCTAAGCATCGGTATAATCTTTACTAGATGGGGCAAGTTGACTATCAGACCTATAGGAGCATTGTCCTCCGTCTATTTTAATTTGGGAATGTATTTATAAGTATGTCATCTGATCAGTAAAGTCGATAAATTCGCCTTTTCCTATCTCAGTGTATTGTTTCTTGTTCACAGTTTCCGTCATTACGGTACTTAAATTCTTTTTTGCCCTTTTCACCATCTCGTGAAAAGTGTTAAGAGAAACGTGTGAGAAGTTCAAAGAGTCCAGTACTAGTCTAATTAACCATTATTGCTCGTTATTGTGTAGTATTATTATGAGATTTCATTCGCGAAAATTACGTTTTCATGAAGGTTTTTAAACCTTTTTAAGGAAAGACTTTTCACACCTATATGTAAATGTATTTTTCCTCTCCAGGAATCTCTCAGTGAGAGATCCGCAGCCGTATCCCTAGGCTACGGCGAGGTTCAATTAGATTAACGTGCAATTATCTGCTTGAATGCGAATAAACTTAATGACATTTGTTGATGACGTTTTGTGTTCAGTAATTGTGCTTTATTTTTGTTTCCATTGAACGCTATTTTTTCATGAATATAAACTTATTGACACTCGTTGATAAACGATTTGATTCTTCAATTTATATTCGTTGTAGCTCGAATGACAAGCATTTAATTGAGTACCTATAAATATACCGACAGCGTCGCTTTGAAATGCGCCATTTAACCTGCTATTAATGTAGCAACTGTTTTTGTACAGAAGTACAAATACGGACGCAACAATCACAGGTGCGTTTCTAATGTTCTGCCTGCACCAAATACTGCACTTGTTTACTGATGTTTGAATGGAAATCTACTGTATTTTCTATCTTAAAAAAGAGTTGTTTATTTTGTCCAAGTATATTCATTGATTTGTATTCTGTGATTAATATTTTCGATTGGAATATTGCAATAGACCGTTATTATTAATTCTAGATTTTTTTATATAAAACCACATTAAAAATGTGTAAGTTTATGAATTAGACCGTAAACTCGATACGTTGAATTGTAGTGTTGGTACCGTTACTTAACGGAAGTTTCAGAGAGACGTACGTACTTTTCGTCGCGTCTACGTATTATATCAAACGTAAGACTCTCTTTTCTCATGTTATTCCTTAATTAGTAAGAAACTTAATACTAGAATGTTTTTAGATTTCTTACTTGCTACTTGATTAAATTTTATTATAGTTAGAATATCAAATGTTGTTTACGTTCATGATATGGAGGAATAATAATATGTTATGTATATATATATATATATATATATATATATATTATAATAATTTATAATATATTTTCTGGGATAACAAAAGAAGAGTTTACGGACAGATAATCAAGTACCGACACATTACTTGTTGTCACTGTCAAGGTGGATTTCAGTAATAAAGTGGTTCAAAGAGAATGACTCTGTTGGAGCAACGATAATGAAATTCTGTCTACGAGGGCATACTGCAGAATTGATCAACAGATGTTATTACATCATCATCAATACCACCACCATGGCACCAACAGTGAGTACCGAGTTAACTATATACCACCACTTGAGGTCAAGCTCTGGCACCGTGATTACACCTCATTATTTAGGACTTTGTGTTGCCGTTTCTACTCTTTTCAAACGATGAATAACTCTTTACGGCAAGTTCACATTCAGTGCCACCTCGCAAGTGGGCGAGATGTAGGTCCACATTTATCACGATTTTATTGTTCAACCTGAATTGGATGTGGAAAGGGTGTAAACAAAATTACGTTAATTACTGCATTAACTTTATGTACACAAAGTAATTGACTAGAGAGGTAAGTTTCAATAAGCTTTGTTATCACTATAGTATGTTATTATTTACCTGTGGTATAATGAATTTGAGTTCATATTATTCGATATTACCAATACCTTTTGTAACGATGTGCATGAAGTATTATTATTATTGCGCTTATGTATTACCTTGGTCCCGTCAAATTATATTATTTGATGTTTGAAGTCCAGGAGTATCATTAGGATATGAACGTATTTCTGAAAATGCACTGTCTGAGAACGCCAGCCTCCAGAGTTGGGTTATTACCGCCTCTGCGTTCGTATTAGAAAATACTAAATAGTGATTGCTGCTGAAGAGCCAAGTAGTCGCCTCGCACGCACGCACACCCACATTCAGGCGCGCAGAGGGTTGGGTCCAGTCCGACACTTGCCATTTTCCGCCCATGAGTCTCTTAGTGTTACTGACCCGGTTATACAATAACATTTTAGACTCAAAATTAAGCAATTCTCTGTGACAATTTTAGTGTATTATACGTTGTTTGGTATCATTTTTAGATCTTTTTTCGGGTGGAAATACGGCCGGTCTTAATCCCCTGTACTCTAAACCGCGGTGTGCAGTGGGAGTCGCTCCTCAGCCCACCCGCTTCTGCGGAGGTCGGAGTGCAATGCAACCTGTCGGAACAGCCAACCGCTGGCGTGTTTGAACCGACTGACCTCAATTATAGATTGATGACAACGATAGAGGTCTTGGAGACTAAAAACCAGTGTCTGAAGCTACAGCTGAAAACTTTCGAGTGCGTTGATTATAAAGGTAAAAACAGGTGGGCAGAGGTGAAAATGAGGAAGCCTAAAATATCCAGTATATGCTGTTGACATGGAATAACCACATTGACCATGTGTGCGTCAAAATGAATTTAGTAGCCTCCCAACCAATAATGTACGGTAATTAAAAACAATTGAATCATTTTATAAAAAGAAACAAAAGCAAAATTAAAGGTCTCCCAGTGGAAATGAAGATAAGTTTTTTTTTCAAAATTGGAATCGTTACTAAGTGACCTGACTATCCACCAATACGATTACGTCTTGTTGGGTGATCTCAACGTGGACGCGATGGACAGCAACGATTCATCCACCAAGCGACTAGTCGATCTGCTGAAATTTTTGGCCTTGAACTGTTGGTCAAAACTACAACAGAGTGACGGCCACGACACAGTCAGCTATTGACAACGTCATCACGAACGTTGAAAATGTCACACTGTCAATGGTCAACACAGTAATCTCGGATCTCTGTGGCCAATTAGTGGCTATTAGTGGAAAACAAATCGCGAGAGAACCAAAGTACCAAAACAATAAGAGACACAAGGTCAGAAAATATAAATATTCTCAACAAAATTTCCCTTTCAAAAGAAAATTAGAACTTTCTATCTCAACACCTGCTGCCCAACAAAAACAATCAAAGCTAGTCAAGAGAAGTTAACCAATACATAGGCTCTACCTCTTACCTCTCTCCACAAAACCTACTTACATAGCTACATTTACGCTAGGTTAGTTTTATACCGCACCGGTCATTGCCCCCAAAAAATAATTGTCCATATAAAATAAGTTCGATCTTTATTTGATATATTTACAAACCGTTTGGTCTCATTCTCGCGTACAATGAATCGTAATTACCATGTAACGTTTATCACTCTGACGTTATCCAATGTTTAGTCTGTGTAGTATGTTGTCCACTGGCGTTCTTACGGTACATTGGCTCTGTGATATACCAGCAATGTTTCTTACCTCTCTGTGAGCGCGTTTCTCTTCTTTATCCAATGTTTATAGCCTTTGTAGTACAAGATTGCCACTGGCGTTCTTACAGTACATTGGCTTTGTCATATATCAGCAATGTGTCTTACCTCTTAGTGACCACGTTTCTTTTCTTTATCCAATGTTTGTAGCTGTATAGTATGTTGTCCACTGGCGTTTTTACGGTACATTTGCTCTGTGATATAGCAGCAATGTGTCTTACCTCTTAGTGACCACGTTTCTTTTCTTTATCCAATGTTTGTAGCTGTATAGTATGTTTTCCACTGGCGTTCTTACGGTACATTGGCTCTGTGATATAGCAGCAATGTTTCTTACCTCTCTGTGACCAGCGTTTCTTTTCTTTATCCAATGTTTGTAGCTGTATAGTATGTTGTCCACTGGCGTTCTTACGGTACATTGGCTCTGTGATATAGCAGCAATGTTTCTTACATCTCTGTGAGCCCGTTTCTATGTTTTTCCAATGTAGTATGTTGTCCACTGGCGTTCTTACGGTACATTGACTCTGTGATATAGCAGCAATGTTTCTTACATCTCTGTGAGCGCTATGTTTATAGCCTGTGTAGTATGTTGTCCACTGGCGTTCTTACGGTACATTGACTCTGTGATATAGCAGCAATGTTTCTTACATCTCTGTGAGCTCGTTTCTCTTCTTTATATAATGTATGTAGCATGTATAGTATGTTGTCCACTGGCGTTCTTACAGTACATTGACTCTGTGATATAGCAGCAATGTTTCTTACATCTCTGTGAGCGCTATGTTTATAGCCTGTGTAGTATGTTGTCCACTGGCGTTCTTACAGTACATTGACTCTGTGATATAGCAGCAATGTTTCTTACATCTCTGTGAGCGCTATGTTTATAGCCTGTGTAGTATGTTGTCCACTGGCGTTCTTACAGTACATTGACTCTGTGATATAGCAGCAATGTTTCTTACATCTCTGTGAGCGCTATGTTTATAGCCTGTGTAGTATGTTGTCCACTGGCGTTCTTACAGTACATTGACTCTGTGATATAGCAGCAATGTTTCTTACATCTCTGTGAGCGCTATGTTTATAGCCTGTGTAGTATGTTGTCCACTGGCGTTCTTACAGTACATTGACTCTGTGATATAGCAGCAATGTTTCTTACATCTCTGTGAGCGCTATGTTTATATAGCCTGTGTAGTATGTTGTCCACTGGCGTTCTTACAGTACATTGACTCTGTGATATAGCAGCAATGTTTCTTACATCTCTGTGAGCGCTATGTTTATAGCCTGTGTAGTATGTTGTCCACTGGCGTTCTTACAGTACATTGACTCTGTGATATAGCAGCAATGTTTCTTACATCTCTGTGAGCGCTATGTTTATAGCCTGTGTAGTATGTTGTCCACTGGCGTTCTTACAGTACATTGACTCTGTGATATAGCAGCAATGTTTCTTACATCTCTGTGAGCGCTATGTTTATAGCCTGTGTAGTATGTTGTCCACTGGCGTTCTTACAGTACATTGACTCTATGATATAGCAGCATTGTTTCTTACATCTCTGTGAGCGCTATGTTTATAGCCTGTGTAGTATGTTGTCCACTGGCGTTCTTACGTACATTGGCTCTGTGATATAGCAGCAATGTTTCTTACATCTCTGTGAGCGCGTTTCTCTTCTTTATATAATGTATGTAGCTGTATAGTATGTTGTCCACCAGCGTTCTTACGGTTCATTGGCTCTGTGATATAGCAGCAATGTTTCTTACCTCTCTGTGAGCGCGTTTCTCTTCTTTATCCAATGTATGTAGCTGTATAGTATGTTGTCCACTAGCGTTCTTACGGTTCATTGGCTCTGTGATATAGCAGCAATGTTTCTTACATCTCTGTGAGCGCTATGTTTATAGCATGTGTAGTATGTTGTCCACTGGCGTTCTTACAGTACATTGACTCTGTGATATAGCAGCAATGTTTCTTACATCTCTGTGAGCGCTATGTTTTATAGCCTGTGTAGTATGTTGTCCACTGGCGTTCTTATAGTACATTAACTCTATGATATAGCAGCATTATTTCTTACATCTCTGTGAGCGCGTTTCTCTTCTTTATCCAATGTATGTAGCCTGTGTAGTATGTTGTCCACTAGCGTTCTTACGGTTCATTGGCTCTGTGATATAGCAGCAATGTTTCTTACCTCTGTGTGAGCGCGTTTCTCTTCTTTATCCAATGTACGTATGTAGCTGTATAGTATGTTGTCCACTAGCGTTCTTACGGTTCATTGGCTCTGTGATATAGCAGCAATGTTTCTTAATCTCTTTGTGAGCGCGTTTCTCTTATTTATCCAATAGTTATAACCTGTGTAGTATGTTGTTAACTAGCGTTATTACGCCTCATTCGTTCTGTGATATAGCAGCAATGTTTCTTACATCTCTGTCAGCGCGTTTATCTTATTTATCCAATAGTTATAACCTGTGTAGTATGTTGTTAACTAGCGTTATTACGCCTCATTCGTTCTGTGATATAGCAGCAATGTTTCTTACATCTCTGTCAGCGCGTTTATCTTATTTATCCAATAGTTATAACCTGTGTAGTATGTTGTTAACTAGCGTTATTACGCCTCATTCGTTCTGTGATATAGCAGCAATGTTTCTTACATCTCTGTCAGCGCGTTTATCTTATTTATCCAATAGTTTATAACCTGTGTAGTATGTTGTTAACTAGCGTTATTACGCCTCATTCGTTCTGTGATATAGCAGCAATGTTTCTTACATCTCTGTCAGCGCGTTTATCTTATTTATCCAATAGTTATAACCTGTGTAGTATGTTGTTAACTAGCGTTATTACGCCTCATTCGTTCTGTGATATAGCAGTATTGGTTTTTACCTCTTTGTGAGCGCGTTTATCTTATTTATCTAATGTTTATACCCTGTGTAGTATATTGTCCACCAGCGTTCTTACGGTTCATTGGCTCTGTGATATATCAGCAATGTTTCTTACATCTTTGTGAGCGCGTTCCTCTTCTTTATCCAATATTTATGGCCTTTTAAGAACAAGTTTGTCCACTGGCATTCTTATAGTACATTTGCTTTGTCATATATCAGCAATGTTTCTTACATCTTAGTGAGTGCGTCTATCTGTATATATACCGCACAGTTCATTGTCCATATTCGTCACGTATATCCTTGACTGTAGGCCTACTAAGAAATATAATTTGGGTTTATCTGAAATATAAATTTTGATTTGTTTAGTATGTGATATGATAGGGTGTGGTGAAACGTGTTCGTTACATAAACCGATATATTCGATTCTTTATATTCGATTATTTATGTACTTGTAATTGGCTGATTTTATATATGTATATAATCAAATCAAATCAGATTTTTATTGCCGGAACATTATACAACGCATGGCAAATGTCACATTTTTGCTTTTTACTTGCTAAAATTTTTGTCAAACACACCACAATAAATTCCATTCAAACATACAATTCTGCAAACGTACCTACATCCATTCATTCACCAATTATTCCCACTTCCAGCGACGAATTTTGTCAGTCTTTTTAATTGGTGGTCTCCCAATCATAAGCAAAAAACTCGTCAACATTATAAAATGTTTGTGACACTAAAAAGCGTTTCAAACGAGTTTTTAACACTTTGAGCGTTGGAGTGTTTTTAATTGAATCTGGTAACTTATTGACGAAATGAACACCTGCCTGTGAAGGCAAGCGTTCAAAAACCACCGTTCTGTGTCTACCAGTTCGGTAGTTATCTCTGCCTCTGGTCTCATACACATGTATGTCTCGGCCATTCGTCATGGCACATTTAGACACACAAAACAGCGTTGTTTCCAAGATGTAGAGACTCGGCAGCGTCAACAGTTGCAAATTTTTGAAGGCTTCCTTGAATATATGTATTTTTCTCCGGAAAAAGTTTAATATATTATTCCTGGACTGAAAGGAAATTAAAATATATGATACACATTAGTGTGATTGTATTTACATTTACTTTTTTTGTAAAAAACCATCCTGTATGTTAAGAAGGGCAGGAATGGATAAAATCATAAAGAACGAGCTGGGGAAACGGAATCTCACAGAAGGGCGTCCAATGGGACTACTTAAACAGACTTCTGTAGTCTCCAGAGAGTAATGAAAAGAAGACGTCACTCAATCTATCTTCGTTTCCCGAAAAACGTGGCCAAGAGTTTTAATCAATATACTTGAACACTTACTAGTATTTAATTACTACTTATTAAACAGTTGAATTAGTTTTTACCAGTCAATCGTGTAAATAATTTATATTATGTTAATGTTTATTACCAAAATATTCTATCTGATTTGTTATTGTTTGTTCTTAGAGTAAATAATCAACCTTTGTAACAAATCATAACTTTGTATTTGTATCCTTTCACCATCTCTATCATGAACCCAATACGGTTGTTTCTCGTGACTAAATTATTTCTGTTAAAACAAGTCATTTAGCCTGAAATACTGCGTTTCGTAATGTAATATCTTCAAGAGTGAAAATAGGCTATTACCATATATTTTGAATTTTTTTACGGAGAGTGGTCAGTTTTATTTGAGAAGTATTTTGTGTGGAACTGCAAATATAATAATTATCTTTATTGTAAAATGTTCAGATATTTTGTGGCTTATTGTCATATTTTGCCCTTTCTTTTTCGAGATAGGTAGCGAATATCAGCATCACGATTAAACAGGATAATTTACTTACACAGGGTGTTTAAGAACTCTCCGGTAATACTCGTATTTTGTGAATTTGTACTCTGAGTCAACACAAACTAAAATGCAATGTACATATGGGTCAGAAATGCCGTATTCACCATCTCTCAGTCTGTGCTTTTTACATTTTATTTTTTAATTCATAATCTAGTAGAGATATAAAACTGTAATTTATTATTTATTGTTCTTGCAGCCGCAAATCGAGAGGAAAATTAAAATCGTATTGTCTTTTAAGATGGTGGATTGTTGAAGTTTTTAAAGCTCAGTACTGTAAAAACTAATAACATGAAAATACGAAAACAATAATGAAAACTTCTAAATTTAAATACAAACACTGTTAGAACTAAATTATAAAAGTTGGTCATTAAGTAATGAAATATAGGCTTTTGTCTGTTGTAATGCACGATTAATGAAGCCGTAAACATATGAACAATGATAATCATGCAGTGTCTTACAGCAGGTATAAGCTTACCTGCATTACCAATAGCTTTATAACATTTAATATTTTTAAACTTTACTGGTTTTCAAATAAAAAATAACATAATAACACATATAGACGGAAGGCAGGGAAACCAAGCATTTCTGACTAATTTTACATGTTTTGTTTGTTTCGACATGAAGAATAAATGCTCTAAATATTGCCGGAGAGATCGCACACACCCTGTATATGTACACCCTGTAAAACTTTGAAGTGCCTGATGATGGAACCTTTGATTCAGAAAGGCCTTGGACAAAATAAAAAATTATATATTGGAAAATGTTGTATTCCTTTATCTAGTGATACTACAATAAACCGTTTTTCCAATGCTCCAAGATTCTACATTTAAAGAGCCTGTCAAATGTAATCAACTGTTGTGTGTAAACATTTTATTATGACAGCATGACAATATGTTTACTTAATTTAACCAATATTTTAATTTTAATATTTATATTTGGTAGTTAAAATTTAACTGACACTAAACTCCTGTTCTCAGTCCTAAGATGTATGTATATTTTCTTCATCATGACAACAAGGCAAACTCAACTATGATACTGGAGATGCCTTGGAACAAAAGATTACATGAGACGTATGCAGATCCTTTTTGACAAAAGTAGTTTTCTGAGATCTGTATATGTATATGTTTTCTTCGTTGGGACAATAGAATAAACTAACATTTGACACCAGAAATAAATTTAGACCGTTGATTTAAACGGCCTGAATTTTTTTGACGATTTTTTTTGTTTTGGCCGAATTGGCTTCTCAGTTCTACGTGTTTACATATGTTCTCAGGATAACATGGGGGAATTCTAATATAACGCTGTAAATATTTTTGACCGGAAGTCAACGCTTTTTGTCAGGAGTAGGTTTCATAAATCTTCACACACCCATAACATTTTGTTGATCGAGTAAATAAGGGAAATTAAACTGTAGCACAGTAAATACATTTAACTATAAGTGATTTTAAACGCCCGGAAGTAAACACTTTTGGACCGAAGTAGGTTTCTCAGTCCTAAGTAGGTAAATATATTTCCTTCGTCGGGACGAGGCAAACGCAATTAACGCGCTGGAAATATATTAGACCGGAGTAGCTCACAAGACCTGGAAATAAGCGGTTTTTTAAACCAAAGTAGTTTTTTGAGACCTACGTACATGTATTTATTTTGATGATGAGGGCAATGGAGGAAACTCAGTTGTGGCATTGGAAATATAATTAATTAACCAGAAATGCTCTGACGTGAATAACATCAAACTTGATATAAGAGTTAGTTCCTCAACCTCTGTTTGTCTAACCATGAACACTGAATTAATATCAAAGTGATCGTATTTCTATTTACGTTCAAAACATATTATAGAGAACCACCATATTGCATCATAAGTTACGATTTTATAAAGTAGCTAAGGACTATAAATTAGAAAAACCGCGTGCGAAGCCGCGGTTAACAGCTAGTATAAAATAAATCAAAAGGTTTTGAACACTTACGTGCTTCTATTCTTGTATCTTCCAGTCAATATATATATATATATATATATATATATATATATATATATATATATATATATATATATATATGACGTGAAATTCAACTTAATTGTGATTGAAGGGATATTGATAATATAAATCGTAAAATCGATACTGTACGATATAACGTATGATGTGTCAATTCTGATATAATTAAAGATGTTATACTTTATTTGTTTCTGTACAACTGTCAACTGTGAGATTTAATTGCCTTGGTACTATCTTATAAAACTATGTAATTTACATAGTTTTATAAGATAGTACCAAGTAAAAATTTACATACTGTATTTGTATTGAAGCTACGTGTCAATGTATATATTTCTTATTAAAATTCTATGGTCGCTTTATATGAGGGAATACATTTTATTCTTATCAAAGGGTGTTGTTTGACGTGTATTGGATTGTATCTTCTCGTGTATTATTTTTTGTAAAAGGGTGGAAAAAATAATACGATGTTATAATTTAATAAAACGCTTCAAATCAAATTTGTAACAAGTTAACATTGTTAGAGTAGCCTGGTGTCGTGTTACAATAAACAGAACCGGGAGGTAGCATCGTAAAAAGAACAATGTCTGCACGGATACCGCTGGCGGCACGTCCAAAACAAGACAATAATTGTTCTGTTTTTAGTCAAACGGTAGCAGCTGCCACCGTGAAATATCCGGCCACCTCTGGTAAACAACTTGTACTGTAAAAACACCCTATTCTGTAACGTAATTTCTCTGAGGCTGTTACTGTACGGTGTTGTGTTACTTTTCTGCTAGCAACAATCGTCTCGCGCACTCGTCCAGCCTGCCATTGTATGGATTTGGTAAGTATGAGATTAATTTTTCCTTTTCAGTCAAACGGAGGTAGCTTCCACTGATCTCCAAAATATATTTCGCACGTATTACTAGAATATTGTTTGTCTAAAAAGGGAGCAAAATTCTCCAGAAATTCGCTAGAGAATTTATGTAAGGGGGCATCATCAGGCAAGAAACAAATAGAATTGGTGTGGAAGTAGAGCGTTTATTCAGTTTCCAGGATTCAAACACGATTAAAATAATACCTTGCATCTAGGAACAGGATTATTTCCTCTTCGCTCATTCTCTTCTCCCTATTAAGGGTTGACGGTCTCCCATAGAGGAGAATATTGTGCCAGTGGCGCTAATATCTGTGCAGATTGTACTGATACTGAAATAAGCTGATTGGTACCGCAGGATACGCTTAAATGGCTCGGTGCAGCAATACAAAGCTATCAGCCCGCATACTAATGACAGTGATTGGAACAGATGCGGGTCTGGGCCTGGCTACGGACTCACAGTTGTACCGCATCGTGCTAATACTGACCTTGACTGTCTAAATCCTTCTTTCCAGACCTGTAAAGTGATCCAGTTCACCAATGATTGGAACAGATTCAGGTCTGGGCCTGACTACGGACTCACAGTTGTACCGCATCGTGCTAATACTGACCTTGACCGTCTAAATCCTTCTTTCCAGTCCTGTAAAGTGATCCAGTTCACCAATGATTGGAACAGATGCGGGTCTGGGCCTGACTACGGACTCACAGTTGTACCGCATCGTGCTAATACTGACCTTGACTGTCTAAATCCTTCTTTCCAGTCCTGTAAAGTGATCCAGTTCACCAATGATTGGAACAGATGCGGGTCTGGGCCTGACTACGGACTCACAGATGTACCGCGTCGTGCTAATACTGACCTTGACTGTCTAAATCCTTCTTTCCAGTCCTGTAAAGTGATCCAGTTCACCAATGATTGGAACAGATGCGGGTCTGGGCCTGGCTACGGACTCACAGTTGTACCGCATCGTGCTAATACTGACCTTGACTGTCTAAATCCTTCTTTCCAGACCTGTAAAGTGATCCAGTTCACCAATGATTGGAACAGATTCAGGTCTGGGCCTGACTACGGACTCACAGTTGTACCGCATCGTGCTAATACGGACCGTCTAGTCCTGTAAAGTGATCCAGTTCACCAATGATTGGAACAGATTCAGGTCTGGGCCTGACTACGGACTCACAGTTGTACCGCATCGTGCTAATACTGACCTTGACTGTCTATGTCCTGTAAAGTGATCCAGTTCACCAATGATTGGAACAGATGCGGGTCTGGGCCTGACTACGGACTCACAGATGTACTGCTAATACTGACCTTGACTGTCTAAATCCTTCTTTCCAGTCCTGTAAAGTGATCCAGTTCACCAATGATTGGAACAGATGCGGGTCTGGGCCTGACTACGGACTCACAGATGTACCGCGGTCGTGCTAATACTGACCTTGACTGTCTAAATCCTTCTTTCCAGTCCTGTAAAGTGATCCAGTTCACCAATGATTGGAACAGATGCGGGTCTGGGCCTGACTACGGACTCACAGATGTACCGCATCGTGCTAATACTGACCTTGACTGTCTAAATCCTTCTTTCCAGTCCTGTAAAGTGATCCAGTTTACCAATGATCGCAACAGATGCGGGTCTGGGCCTGACTACGGACTCACAGATGTACCGCGGCGTGCTAATACTGACCTTGACTGTCTAAATCCTTCTTTCCAGTCCTGTAAAGTGATCCAGTTCACCAATGATTGGAACAGATGCGGGTCTGGGCCTGACTACGGACTCACAGATGTACCGCGGCGTGCTAATACTGACCTTGACTGTCTAAATCCTTCTTTCCAGTCCTGTAAAGTCATCCAGTTCACCAATGATTGGAACAGATGCGGGTCTGGACCTGAATACGGACTACAGCTTTAAAGCCTTATTCTGCCCGTCATCCTGTCTTAACTTGTGCTAAGATAGATATTATCGAACAGAATAAAGAGGGGAGTCGATACAGTCCGCTCGCTACAAGGTCGATTGTACTGACAGGTGTGCTACGGTCACAGACAAATGAACCTGTACTATCTTATCTGTATATATCTATGCTAACGGGATGACTTCATGTCTTAGATCGTGTCGTCGTCGTCTCCCCATAACGTAGCACTATACAACATTAGTGTTGCTGTGTCTTGTTTTCCTAACTTAAAAGTATATACAACATTTCATTGGCTGGATGTTGGCCAAGCCAATCACTTGATGGGCTAATGATAGCTACTAATACATCACTTGAGTATACCTTTGGTTTTAGAATAGAAACATCAATTGGTACTATTAACAAATGATAATAAAAACTCTAATGGTGTTCTATCAGACTACGGTAATTATTAGTCTCCATAACTTACGGTGCTCCATTTCGATGTTTCTCGTGTTATTTATCTTATCATCATATCAAATTTGTATAGAACTATGCTTACATTTATATTTTTCACGTAGACGGACAATCAAAACCTACATGATAACTAGGACCAATGAAGAGAATTCGCTAGTAATGCGTAATGGTCCGCCATTCTGGTCATATGATCGCTCTGTCAATACTTTCAATGAGACTCTGTATTTCATTTCTGTGCTCAAGGCACGAGACGTCCAGTAAAAAAAGGAGCAACAAGTTTTTGAGATATCGTGTGTACAGATAAACTGTCACTGTCAACATCCAAACCTAGATGCCTCTCTGAGTTGAATAACTAGGACCAGTGAATAGAATTCGCTAGTAATGCGTAATGGTCCGCCATTCTGGTCATATGATCGCTCTGTCAATACTTGCAATGAAACTTTACATTCTCTCATTTCTGTGCTCAAGGCACGAGACGTCCAGTAAAAAAAGGAGCAACAAGTTTCTTTACTGGTTCTCGGCGAAGCATAGCTTGTAATTATATTTTTTTTATTTTTATGTAATGGCAATGATTAAGAATTTACGTATAAATAATCAAATCGAAAGTAGTTGGTTTTAACTTGATTTGGAGTCAGTATGTTTGTAACCTGTTTACCTGAGAGAGTAATCAACACTGTAGCAAGATAAAACAGGCTTTAGTAACTGTTTAAAAGTCTGCCGCTAACTGTAGTGTTGATCTGTAACGTCCCAGGCTTAGTTAAAAAGGTAATAAAAAATTCAATTAAAATCGGATACACGGGTTTAGGCAAAAAGCCGCTTACGTTTCCCAGTATTAAAGTTTAATTACATTTTATAATGTATTTAAACGCGTGATAAACCTATTAAGTTTTTCCATGCATTTAATCCCCACGAATAAAGAGATCTGATTAACAAAATAGTGTAATAAATTCACACCTGCAAATTGCTCAATGATTCTTCATTATGTATTTTAATGTAATTATCTAAAGTCATGTACGGTGCAATAATGAAGTGCGTGGTCTGTAACAACTTGAAAAGTGTTTATTGAATAATCAAGGCAAATCTGAAATAAGAGTGTACGAAATTTAACGATTTAAAAGTACTACCCTCAAAACCTATCGATTTATTTATGTATTTTATATAATACGCATTATAGTATAGTTACATTAAAAACATTTATGGTAAATTAAAAAGACAAGGTCGAAACGCTGAAAAACAACACACTGAAGAATCAATAATGGAACAGAGGAGTTATACTGAATCTTGTGGGATAATTTATGTGAAATAATTTTTAGTTAATTTACATAGTACTGTCGTTTTCCCAAGCAAAATACGATTTACTTGCATTCGGCCCATTCTATCTTGTATTTTGAAAATATTTAGGCTACTTTTTTAGCTTTATTAAGTTTGATCCTTACCAGATTCATAGAAGTTATAAGTATTAAGGAACTTGCCATTGAAAACATGGCGTTTAAAAAACAGTTCAATTTTAGTCTGTTTTTCAAGTGGTTATCGATAAAATATTAAATTAATCCGTCAATAAACTTAACGAATATAGAAATGTGCTGATCGACATATGATTTTTAACGTAGTGCACTACCGTATGATATGGACTATTGACTCCTGGTTTTATTAATCCTTCTTTTTACTCTTTTCCACATAGAATATAAAACCTAAATGCTCTCGGATTGTTCGCAATCCCCCCCCCCTTTAATTTTCACATTATCGCAACAGTACGTTTTGTATTGTGTCGATAAATATTCACGATTAATGAATTTCCGCACCGAATTGCATTTTTTCTGTTGTAAATACAAAAGTAAATCTGAAAAATTTCACTTATTGGATACGTTTCCTCACGCGAGTAAATTCCTTCTTAGTAAAAGTTATTAGCCTAGATTATTTTAAAGAATGTAATCGTCTTTCTAGCTATAGAGTGTGTTGTCTGTTTTAGATTATCATAATGCGCAGTGTTGTTTAAAGTGAACTGTGTAAATTGTAAGCTGTTGAGCGGTATTTGCTATACAGATTTGATGGGATGGGGGAGAGAGACTAATGTAACATGTAGTGCAGTTAGTTTTAACATCTACTCGTACAACAGCGTTTATGTTAAGTATAGGAAAATACTCAAAGAACTCACAACTAAGAGATCACAGGTATTTTTGTCAGTTTTAATTCAATTTTCTAATAAACCTACTAAAATGTAGAAGTGCTTTATGTTTGTGTCGTAAGGGTGAAAAATAGAAATCAAAGCAAATATTTCCCCCGAACAGTTGTTTTTGCAAACTCACTTTAAAAATCATTATACCAGACGTAGGAGTTCATTCGTTAAATAAATTATCGCATCAAATTGGTAGAAGAATATTGTTGACGACTTTGAAGACAATTATTTGAAAGCAGGTTTCAGAGAGTCCACGTGTTGAGGCTAGTGGCAGTACCGGCTTGCACTGGTGTGTTTAATTTTACCATTTAATCTGTGGCATACAAAAATTAATATTACCGATTGATGTTACTATTACTTAAACCGCAGCAATCCTAGAACACATGTGATTTATTGACAATTATCAAATGTTACTGATGTTTAAATTTATTGTAACTGCTACAAGCAGATAGTTTTGTTGAAATGTATTTTCTTATCTGAGATATTACTTATCTTAGTGGTTGGAGTTTATTGTATTTGGTACACAATTTTGTCAATTTTTCACGTGCTGCTGTTTAATGTGTACTTTACATCTGTGTGTTGTTTAAAGAACTACATAAACGATAACTGTTATTGTTTTATTGGTAAGATTGAAGCCAATGAAACATGTTGCAATGAAATAACAATGTTGTTAAACAAATATGGAATGTTTCATTGAATTAAATAAATCTGCTTTGTACGTATCATTTTAGTTTTACTAATGAGAATGAACTGAATTAAAACTTGTTGTAAAAGTCCGTCCAGCAATAATTACATTGTAGAACATTCAGTCAATAATGTTTCAGCCATATACAACATGATACAGCTTGACACATTTAACACTGAACCTGGTCTACTCAATATTGTACGATACAAGTGTCTCCCCGGACAGGCATAATCTCTCCCAATATTGATATATACAACATGATACAGCTTGACACATTTAACACTGAACCTGGTCTACTCAATATTGTACGATACAAGTGTCTCCCCGGACAGGCATAATCTCTCCCAATATTGATATATACAACATGATACAGCTTGACACATTTAACACTGAACCTGGTCTACTCAATATTGTACGATACAAGTGTCTCCCCGGACAGGCATAATCTCTCCCAATATTAATAGCGTACCTCTGTGAATTCCTCAATGCTCAAGTAATAGGTACAAGTATTTAAGAACTCGTTAAGGAACTATTTTAGAAATTAGTGTGTATGTTCTTTATTATGTAATCGTATGTACCACTTAATTTAATACAAATTTTAAATACTTTATTTATATTAAATATTACTTCGCAATTGAATACACTATGGTTTCAGGAATTATTTGGTAGGCCTCTTATGTAGGATGTAACCAAATTTCAGTGTTGGATACGTTTTCTGAACAGGTTGAGTTTGGTTGGTTACAGAATAACATTTATAACCGTATAGAGTGTTTATATCCGTAAATTACCATACAAAATGTTTTGATTTTTCTTACAAATCTTTTTTATTGTTGTGTAACACCGACCGTAAGTAATTAATTTTAAAATGTGCATTTGACCATATAAATACCTAAATAGGTACCTAATATATAAATACCTAATAACAGCTTTCAATGTGTATCTCATAACTTTAAAGCTTGCATTACAGATTTAATTAGTATATAAATTGTTACTGACAAGGAAAATTGTCCTATTCGACTTTTTTGGACATTTTAAACGTGCATATACATTATACACACGTGTGTACTTTCGATGAAACTTGCTCCAGTTTGTAAAGGTTCACTGCCTCTAATTATCTGTTCATATGTATCTATTATCTTATTATTTCTGTATATTCTTTATATATATAATAATATATACAGAATTATGAGAACATAATGTATGCCGTGGCGTCCATATATTAAACAAGATTTTTAAATCATGTTTCATGGAATTGACAAATATCTGAGCAAGGATACTCTGAGAATTGCTTTTGGAGACAATTAATATGTGAATTCCTGGACAAAATTTCCATATCTATTTCAAAACAATGCCGCTTACTTCGAATAAGAAGCTTATTACCATTTATAATCGATTGCGTTAATAAACGGTACGCTTGTTGTTGTGGATTGGGTTGAATATATTTAGAGTTATTGTCACAAGATCTTTTTTAATTTATTATTACAAAAATTATTTTATTATCTTAATCGAAACAACAAGATAAACGTTACTATGGTGCTGGCAGTTTCTTATCCCGGTGGTTGACGTTTTTTAACCTGAGTATTTTTCCCCAAACTTTATATATACCAATGTTTAAAACTTCTGGATATAACTTTATGTTTTTAAACGAAGCAGAAAAATGTTTATATTTTGTTAAAATATTAGACTGCTATCTAAATCACTTACTAAAAAAACCATAACATCCCTATATTGAGGGACAACCGTGGGAATTGTCATGGAAGTATTAAATTAAATCCTAGATCAATCTACATATAATTTTAAAGAGAACAGTTTCAAAATTGTTAATTGCTGTGTTCTTAATAAAATATAACTGCTGCAAACCACACTTTAACATCTTTATTTATTACGAAGTGGTGGCTGCTGCAATAAGATCAATATTGAACATTAAAAGGACCACTTTGTATAGGATAAATGTTGATTTGGTGTATGACATTTTTACTGCGGCATAGGGGAAAAAGGGGGATGGACTCAAATATGCCTGAACAAGGCATTTCTTTCTACCACAATCCAAAATACACCAAGTCGCGAAATTTATTTCAACGATTATTTTGAGATGTTGAAGGAACCTAGTACAGATTTCCCCGTATACCGGAAATATATACTTTATGACCGTAGAAGGCTTCTCATTCCTTGCGTATTTACTTCATCGGACAAGAAAAGCTCTACTATGGTCTGGAAATATCTTAGACCGAAAGTAGATTACAAGAGCCGGAAATACCGTATGCTTTTTGACTCGTATAGGTTTCTGAATCCTACGTGTCTACATACATTTTCTCTATCGGGATAACAATCCAAATTTTAGTATTGCACTGGATACTTGATTTCGACACTTTTTGACCGTAGTAGGATTCCGATACTGATATTCTTTTTTATTTCTTAAGGTTACAAGGTAAATTGAAGTGTGAATTTAACGGCCGGAAGCAGACAATTTTTGACCGATGTAGGTTTCTCAGTCCTACCTTTGAATGGAGGTACACGCATTTTCATCTTATGGACAAGACAAACTAAACTATGGCAGTGAAAATGCTATTTTACCGGAAGTAGATTATAAAGACTGAAAGTAAACTCTTATTGATTGAATTAGGTTTCCGAGACTGCAATTGAGAGAAGACAAAGTCAGCTGTGGCGTCAGATATATAATTCATTCGGACCAGGAATGGATCTTTCACGCGCATAACATATGAGTCAGTCGCAATATCTCTTAACATCTGATCCCCTAACCATGAACACTGAAATGATAGAAACCATGATGTATGTTTACTTGCATTTGAAAAATATCATAAGACTCCATCGTATTACCTAATAAAGGCTACTAGGTGAGCTACAGATGTAGAGCCGCAGGTAACAGCTAGTTTGTAATAATATTGGCATTAGCATAATATTACAAACATAAATTTGTTGTATAGAAAATCATAGTCATGATTTAAGCACCCGTTAACTGAGAAATAGGAATCCTTAGGTGGAATCATATATATAATAACTATTAATAGAGTTTCTTTTTGTGGACTCCACTTTTAGAACACATTAAAGCTTAACCAAATGTGTGATCGTGGAATATTAAATTTTTATTTGTCATTGCTGTTGCTTCTATGGAGGTGTGTAGGCCTATTACTAGTTCCGAAACACCTGTGGGGTTTGTATGAATCCGCCATTACAAAGCACATTAAGGGTATTTAGGCAGGTACTGAATAGATATACTTTTTTTGTGGAAACTGTTTAATTACATCTTACAAATGAGATATTCCCCATAGCTTTACGACCAAGAAAGGGTGAGAAGTATTTGAGGTGTAACGTTGTTCTTATAGGGCTACTGTGAAAATGGCCGCCAGCACAGCTATCTCAGCAAATCGAAAACTGCTGGCACATGAAATTACGATAGATAAACTTTAATAGAAAAACGACAATAGCATAGTAAAAACTCCATTTGTTGACTCCAATGAACAAAATTTTGTCAGATGACCTATGATTGTATTAATTTTGTTATTATTATTGTTTAGATTTATATCAAAAGGAGCAACTCTAAGAGTTAAAATTTTTCTCGCTTTCTTCAATACTCCCTGATTCAACTATACTTTCCCCTAGGAATAAGGGGGAAATTCCAAATGAACCATAAGCAAAGTGTATGGGGAGCGTATCACTCAACTATTTTTCTGATTTAAGTTAACCTCATCTCTTGCCTAGAAACACTGGTGATGGAAATGATCCACATTAAATGTTCAGGATGTGCGGATAGAACTTCAGCCCAAGCCAAAATTATGTCAGGGATTCGTTTCCTAGGATTTTCCAAGGTTTTTGCCCCCCTCAAACCGTAAGATGTCTGACATCATAACCACAAGGCCTGGCGCGGTAAAGATGTAAAGTAAATATATCTTAATAGGGCTTCTCTAACACTTAACCACCCTTGGCCTGGCAGGCGGGCTGCTTGCAAGGAAGGATCACTCAGTGGTCACCCATCCAAGCCGCAGCCACGATCGACATTGCTTGATCTGATTATCTTGCGATAACCGTTGTACCCGCTACAATGCGCTATTGGTAAGGTTATTAAAGTTATTTATTAGAATGTCGTAACATATCAGAATTATTTGACGTGTTTCTCGGCATACAGTGTGTCGTGTCAGGTCTAAGCTACAAAGAAAATTTGACTAAATGAATGAGATAATCGCTTTTATAAAAATATTTCCCACGTTTCCAACACGATTAGAATATTTGTGATTTTGACCAAGAGTTTTAATTCCAAAAGGCTAGTATTAGTAACACTGAGTAGCGTGGGCCAACATGCTTGAAATTATAGATAGTTCCATATGTGTCCGGGAGGGGGGAGATCTTTTATCGTAAAGGAAAGTATGATATCCTGTTATTATGTTTGGTGTTATGTCAAGTTGAAAATTAGACCTATATAGAAACATTACTTAATAATTGGCGTATGGTGGGAACGAAAGTAAACAAAGCCTCGACAGCTTGTGAGTCGGGATTATATTAATTTGCTCGACGCTCGAATAACTAACTTTTCTCCTATCAATAATACAAGATAATGTAAGTAATACAAGGGGAAAATATCCACCTATGTTGCCACCGTCCCAGACTAGTTTATTCAAACAAAATCTAATTTTCTATCAATATGGCAATAATAAATATTACCACTTCCGTAATCTCACATTGTACGTATGCACCTGAACTAGTTTATTTGTCTCATAAAAAATATGATATCAGTACTGTGGTTAACGAATATGGTTAGAGTGCAAAAAAATCATCTACAAACTTGGCGATTGCGATTGACAGATTCGTTAGATAATGTAGCATGTTTAACAATAAAATAGGTTTCTTCATCAAATACGTAGTAGTTTCAAGCTGCGTCTGACGCACATTAACACTGTATAGTGCAACTGAGTGTTGGAAGTAGCGCAGGTTCAAATCCTGTCTACAACTTGCACTTGTTGTCAGTACCATTGACCTTGTACTGTAACGACTGTTATCCATGAGGACGGGAATAAAAGACTTCCCCCTGTTTAAGGGGAGGCGATCGGCTTCCCCTTAAACAAGAATTGGATAGTATGTTGTGCCGCGGTCAATCTGTTCCAGTCTTTATCCGCCTGTATATTAAATTTAAATTGATTATATATTATATTTTTGATGCTAAGTGACTTCCTGACTTTTGATCATTTATGTAGTTTTGTGATTTTAACTTCGTCTACGTGATCAGTTTTAACAGGTTTGTCGACCTGATTTGACATTGGAATAGTAGTCCCTAAACGAGTCAACAATAGTTAAAAACAAAATAATGTTTGGCTATGGTTTAATGTATGTAGCCTCGTTTATTTATTGTGAAGCATCAATTAATTAGGAAAAATATACATATTTTATTTCAATATAAAAAATTGTATTTACTGTAGAAGTGTGTAAATAGTATAACGTGATCGATTTTATCTAAGAAATTAAATTGTTATTTTGCATATATTCAACTTTTAATAACGTATATAAAATTATAATTGCCTTATTTAATAATAAAATTATTGATTTAGGCCAGCAGTATATTACTTGAAGATTTAGCTAATTGTTATCCTATTCACGACACGTTGTGTTGTGATTATAATATGTATTTTCACCTCATTTACATGTTTTAAGTGGTACAGTTCTGTATAATTTTGGTGATCGCCCCATGTCGCTTGTGGTTTATCCTCGTCATGATTATAATCTCTACCTTTTCATTGCTTGAATTAAAAATGCAATCTCGTCCCGATGGTTGAACGATACGTATCTATGGTATAGTCTGGACCAAAAGTTGGCGAGACTGTACAGTGGCCGGTCAGTAAATGGTTAATAAGGCGACCGTCCCCCGGCGTCCCTTATCTGTTCTCCCTCGGGTGTCCGGTACGGGGCCGGTTTGTCGTTGTGGGGGCGTCACTCATGTATATGTATATGTAAAGCTCAACACAACATGTCTGTCAAACCATCAAATATTGGTTGATGTCGGTTTAAACATGCATTGGTCCGGTTACGAACAATCGAGACCGGAAGTGAATTGCAAAGATAACGCATAGTAAAGGACTGAATGGATTATATTCATATTTAATCCCCACGGTAACCATTATAATTTGAACTTCAAATAGAAAGAACTTCTCAGGTATAAATTTATCACTCTCTATACTAGTATATTACAGTATACTGACATTTAATTGCAAGTGTCAAACAGGACATAAGACGGTTTACTAGTTTTTGAATGACATCTTGCAGAACAGAAATTAATGTTGATTTAACATTTTCTTTTTCTTTTTTCAAAAGCATGAGCCATACCAAATAGATGGAAAATAACATAAATAGGAGTATACGCTGTTTTAAATGTATCGATTATACCGATCGATTGTACGAGAACGGCAAGTTAGGATGAGTCAGTGTGATAATAATTATTTAGTATGTTACATGTTGTTTATAAGTGACGAATAATTTTCGTACTTTATAATACGGAAGGTATTATATGACAACATTTATTTCGGGTTAAAACTATATTTACGTATTCTCATGTACAGTTTTTTCCTTTGAGGTTAAAAAATGAGACATTTAATCGTAAAATAAAGTAAATATTAGAAACATTCAGTTCAACCTCAGTACTATACTTATCTTTGAATAGTTTTATTTCATTTTATTTTGGATTAAATGAATGAAATATTTACTGTGTGTTTTATTGTCTTGTCTTCAACTATAAAATCCTTGATTGGTCGGTATTGTAATTGTGTAATTTTTTGCAATCCTACACTATTTGCGTCTCAGCCACTAGCCAGCTACTGCTCATCGTGCTAGTTGCACAGACTTTGCCAGAAGACGAGGGATAGAGATCATGCAGCTCTCAATAAGTCCAGGCGGACAGCCAATACCAGATTGTGTACATGAAGTCCAGTTTCCTCCCTCCAAATTTATTATCATGTCAAAATAACAAAAGTAACTTTTGAGTTTTATCATAATTTGAAGTATTATTTACATTTTTAGTATTCCTTAAAATAAGGGAATTTACGGGGCGACTCAAACTGTTCAATTATAAACCGCCTGTCGATGATGATCTCTCGTTTTGAAAACCTTTGAAGAGTTAAAAACTAAAATTCACCATCTCTTCTTTATCAAAAGGAAACTAGGTCAAATGTTTAAATTAAGCTTTAGCGCCATCCCCTGTACTTAGTCCGCATGTTAGTATTCTGTGGTGGAACCAGGCTATTTATTACTAGTATGGAAGTGGAAATGTGTTAAATTAATAACAGTATTTTATATCTCTTACACAGGACACTGAAATGGTGGGAGTTTTGTAATCAGTGATTTTAGCACTGATGAGTATATATAATTTACGCTTTCAGATTTAACAAAACAGATAATATTCTAATTAAACAATAATATCCGGGATAACAAGTCTAGTTGATGTTGTTTATGTCTTTAAACAGTAATCTGGTTTGTCCACAGAATAGGAACATGTGGCATTAAAGCCTTCGTTTTAAACTTTGAGTGGTCTCCATTTTGGTTAGATAAGACATAGTAATCTCTAATTATTACTATTTTCGTACGTTTTGAAGCTCTTAAAATGGAGTATATTTAAATTTGAACATTTTAAGTTCTCTTAAGATCTCCCATTTGTCAGGGATACTCAGAATGTTTATACACATAATTATTGATACTCCTCTTACAGTGATATCGCTACCCAAAGGAATTGCAATACAGTAAAATAATTGAGTCCCTACATCTAATACACACTGCATTATATTACATTATTGCCTCGTCTCGGGACTATTTCCGGAAATTTCGTTTATGAATTACATTTAGCCTCAGATTATGGAGCTTGGATTCACTGCACTTTAGTGCGCGATTGAACAGAACTAATGAAGAAAAGTGAATTTTGAAAACTCAATAAGTTAATTATGTATTTTAACGACAGTCTGTCAGTTAAAGAAAAGATCAGTTTTCGGGAAGGAGGATCCTAACAACAACGCGGCAAGGCGCGGCGCGACATAGGGGAATCTAATTAACTTGAACGTAAATATGCTGGAATGAGTTATGAGCTTTAATTAGTCGTTGTACCGAGTTTGGCTGTCAAGCGAGTACCTATGTTAGTTTCATGTTTGCAGTGCTGATTACACAAGCCAAGTAACTATTCTGTGATTCTCATCCCTCATATTATCTCACAGTTCACAGAGTACAGATGTGTCGTTGTAGTATTCGAACCCTTACTGTCTGTTTAGCGGTGTTTTTTTTTTTTTTTTTTTTTTTTTTTTTTTTTTTTATAAATGTTAGTAAAACTGTCAATGCAGTGGGCAAGGGCGTTATGTGCTCGCAAAATAATAATGTTGCCCGCGATCGCACGGCCCCTGAAGTGGGGAGTTTCACTTCCATTGCCTCCGGTTCCCAAAACTAGGTGTTTCGTAATAGTCGATACTGTTGGAATTGCTATTGTCGTCAAATGTTACTACCCTTATGAGGGTCTGATACAAATCATAAAAGACACTTTTAAAGTAAATTAAGAAAGTAAAGCTATATAATGGGTTTAGTCAGTGAATTAATATTTAATCATGATTGAACATCTGAAATTGTATGTACTGTAACTAAAAATAATGCACTACAATCTGTCAATTTCCTGGAATCCACGAGGACACATGTAAATAAATATTGCAATGTAGGTATTATCATTGTCTCATCAGGTGCACAGTTGAGTGCACTACGATGTTAACTGACACGATTCCCAAGCAAGAAGCAACCGAGTTGTCCACACAACCCGGACTCGAACCCTGGTGTAGACACTATGTAAAGAGTTCGTTTTGAACTTCTCTCGAAGACGAACGTGACTTCAGAATACCAGGAGACAAGTCTGTGACAGTGTCCTCTCCGGACGCTGCACTAAGAGAAAGGTGAACTGGAGCTAAACGGAACATTCACATTGAAAACATTTTTGACGCATGTTTCACTGTTGCTGTAGTCCATTGCATATACATAGGAAAGGCAAATTATGGTCCGTGGATCCGATTTCAGTCCAATAACAACTCTGAGGAAGTGTAACGAGTGCAGTGAATTATTTCGGTAACAAAATTAAGGGCGGGCGGTCGGTGACTAAGTGTGAAATTGGAGGGACGCGTCCCGCATTTCAACGGTCTGTAGCCGATTAGCTGAGGGAAGTGTGAATTTCAAGTGAGTCCTGTGACCTCTGACACCGTTTGACCTGCAAGCGCCATGCCACATATTCCGTGTATGTCTTCATTGCGATTTCATATTAATTACGGTGTAATTGCTTTGGTAACAATACAAACGTAATGATGTGTCGTGGCGCCCATATTACTTTATGTACCAGAAGAATACATCCTTAACGATTGTTGTACGTTTTCATGTAGTATCCCTTGTGTATTATACAGAATAAAATTAATGAATTGTGAACTGTGATCAACACACAGCACACGTCTACTAAATAATTTTGATTATCACATATTGAAATGGCTACAAGTATCCGGTTCCAATTACAAACATACAATTTCTTCAGCTTCAGCTTGTAACATGTATGTAGGTCTACAACAATGTCCGCAAACAAATAAATGTTTCAAATTAGCTGATATTGGAGTTAAGAGCTTCTTATAAATAACAGAATTATGGTGTAATACGAGAAATAACAGTTGTGCTCGTTGAAATAGTTTACCACACTACTATATAGTTACCACAATACTAATAGACTTGTTTATTAGTCAGCTTACAAGTTGGCTGACTTTACGTTGGATGTAATTAAGTGTTGTCATTGTTGAAATAGTTTATCACAAAACCTATAGGCTTGTATACTAGTCAGCTTTCAAGTTGGTTGACTTTCAATTGGATATTTTTGTTTTAGTACATGGTTTTGTAAATTGGTTTTTGTAAATGGTTTAAACCAATGATCTTTATACAATATCCTGGTTTCTAGTAAATTTTCTATTGGGAACGTTTTAATCAGTTTTACTTTGATATATTTCAATGTTGTCTTTTATCGGGTTCCATAGGTATTATTTATGTTTACAGGTTATTATATTAAGTTCTAAAGAGGCAAGAAATATATGAATAGATTGTGTACTCTGAAATATGATTATTTACAATATGTTGATTTTTTTACCCGAAAAACAAATTCATATATGTACGTATTGTTATTCGTAATTTCTGAATTATTATAACACGGTTTATGTAATATGACATAACGCTATATACGCTTTATATTTTAAGGGGCTATGTATTTCTTTATTTTACTAAACTATAATTAATGGATGATTGAATAAGACCCGAAAATGTGAGTTTTATTTTCTTGCAATTACCTAGAACCATTGAATTCTGGATTCCGGACCCTGTGTGACGCGAAAGCGATTTTTAAGCGGTTAGTTACTTAGTTGCACTGACCTGCAATACGTGCTTTTATCATAAATAACTTAATTCCCCACATTTTGTTGGTTTTGTTGTTACAAGGGAACGTTTTATTGGTAACCTCAATTTTAGTGTCTGTATGTGTTAGGACCTTTATTTACGAAACTCAAAATTTGTGAAAATATGTACAAGCACCCATGGCCCTTAAATCACTTTGATATAAGCTAAATAGAAGATTTGTATAGAAGAAATTGGAGATGAATTCATCTTTGGTGGTCTAAAAGGGGATTTAAATTCATATTTATTACTCTTGTGTGTCTTTATTACCGTCGCGTCGGCGGCTGGAGAAGAGATCTGGCCTTTCACGTCAATAACTGGTGTATATGTGTATGGTGTCTCGAGTATTGCAGGCACTAGCCGGACCATGCTTACAAACATAGATGTGCAAACTGGTTCGCGCTTGATTACACCAACTTCATATGATCGTCTAGATAATTCCAAAACCAATTTCTGCAATTTAATGTGTATCTTTATATTTATTTAAGTTTGACGAATCCTATTTAATTATTTAAAAATTTCTTAATTTGTTCTGAGATTTGTTTCTTTTAAGATCATTCTTGAGAACATCTTAAAATTAATTCATTTATGAACACTGTATTTATTATGAAACTGACTCTCACGTGTAGCTAGTCACCTGGTATGTAATCGTACATAAGGATATAATGCTTATATGGGTTGTACAATACTACATTGTCAATTTAATTAGCAACCTAAGTTTTGTTGATGAGCTGAAAAAATATATGATTTGTTTGCTAGATCTAATTCAAAAGACTATGACTTGGTTTAAATAGAACAATTTAATTTTGTTAACACTGGAAGAACATAGAGATCTGACATGTTAATATGTCTTATTATATTACGAGAAAACATCTGTATTTTCAGTGTTTTATGCAATCTAGATTTCTTCTTTCTGCTTATTAAGTTAGGCTATACGATGAATTCAGTTTCCACATACGTGTTTAGATGAGAATACTGCTACTGCGAGTCATTTACTTCTGGTGTGCAATTAATGAGGACAATTCTCCTTAGTGCTCCATCGACACTTATACGGCTTTCCGGTCCCTCAAGAAATGGAGAAAACGCTCAGCAGTTGAGATTAAGAATATTATATTATATCAATATTATTTCAATTTTAAATTATAGTTTGGTTTCTTTGCGTGTTTACGACCGTTTCGACAGTATTGCAATGCCTACCTGATCTTGTTCTAATCTCGGTCTATCGTCCACAGTCCGCCGATTTCCCTCCCTACCTCACATCATCATTAGTCCTTAGTTATTCAGCGAGGCTGGGTGCGACTACTTTTATTGCCGGTGTGTTGTCCTCTTTATCCTTCTCTTTCCTCATTATTGTACTCTAAAACCTATTGTACTCTAAAACCTCTTCAGGATCTCTAACGTTTCTTTTTTGTTACAGGTGTGTTGCTGTTCGTACCCCTCCCACGATTCTCTCAGTGGCTCAAGGTAGTTCATACATTTCCAATCCTTTTATCATCCTATATATAGTTTCTCTCACAGTAGCCTAGTTAGCAAGTGTACGATGCTAAGGTATGTTAGTAAATATTTCATGAGCCCCTTAATCTAAAATCGTTTATGTTATAAATTCAATGGTATTATATACAGATATATTGGCCACATTGATAATTTGTGTGTAGATTTTAATGGGTGTATTTTAATTGTGTAAATTGTAATGTAAAATTTTTTTATTATATATAGGAAACTGTTTTTAATTGTTAGTTTCTTTAGGTTCTTGAATACAAGTTTGCCCCTTCTATTATTACTGTTAAAATTTAAAACGAAACCTACTGTATCTATCTGCCTGTCGATGACATTCTTCTATATGTACCACTTCCAAGGAATTTAATTTAACTGATTTGTCATTTTTACAATATTTAATAGAATTAATTATATCGATTAAATAGGATGTTCTTCAAGTATTATGATGACGCAATAGATTAAATTGACGGAGACGTGCTAATGAGAGACATATTTTTGCTTCGGACTGTTCCGCATATAAAGAAACATCAATATTTTGGAAGATAAATTTTATTTAAACCTATTAAAATAGAATTCAAATCAAAGGACAAACAGTGAAAAATCAAGAATGTAATGTATAGAATTTAGTAGATACAAATATTTATATGTATTTGGCTTCAATACATAAAATAAGAAGAATTAATGAAAACATAACTAATATAAACATAAACCTAACATCATAAACCATAAAAGAAAGATGAAATTAATGTTTAATTACTAAAGTAGTTTTAGCGGACTAAAAGAAATACATTTTAAAATTCATGCTTATACGTTCGTATGAATTATTTCTCAATCCTCTATAAATATATTTATTTTCTTAACATGAGTTAAAAATTAAATAAATAAAGAAATGTGAGCTGCAAACCATGAAAAAGTAAATTAAAAGCTTGTGTACATGTTCCTGAGAAGTATCAGTATGACATCAGTTTGAAGGTGCATGCATATCCATACACGGCACGGCGAAAGTTAGTACATATGATTTACAAATGTCAGGGGAGTCGACACACGCCCTCGAGGCAAATGCAACTTTCAGAGAAAAAAGTAAAAACTAACAAGTTGTGGATTGTGTTTTTTTATTTTTATTGTAGACAAAAAGTGAATATTTTTTATGTATCTCATCAATTATTCTTTATCGTATGAAAACTTCCGGAAAAAATGTTCTAATAATTTTAACTTAAACTGGGAAAAGTTTCGTTCGTGTAGAATCCATGAAGATTTTACTAAATCTTTGTAAAGACTATTTTAATTTCAAAATGTCAGAATAAAGATGTTTTGAGAAATAAATGTAGTTATTAATCAAACATCCTTAAAAATCCCTCTTCACCACATCCTTCCAATGTTCTGACGGACATTTTGGCGCCAATGCACAAGTCAGACACAACACCACCCGAAGCGGCCCAGGTGGCGGCTGGCCTCCAGCTGGAGGCGGGCTTCCGTTGTTTGTAAGGGTGTCGCCCCATTTATCATCTATCCCAGCACATCATAGATAAAAAATCGGATATCATAATAGAGCCATTCGAACTTAACCTCTTGAGTTCTGCTCCCCGAATTGTTGTATGTATTATAAAAGGATTAGAAATTGGTAAAGAATTAATTTATCAGTGCCTATAAGAAACCAAGAGATTGCTAAGAAAATAAATTCCAATATTTCAAACAAGCAACTCGTAAAAGAATTATTATCTTGGTATAACTAAAATTACGAAATAGTTTGATTGCTATTGTTATAATTAATTGGTCCCAATAATGTAATATGTTATAACAATGTTATGGGTGGATTAGAATATTATTTAGTATTTAACATAATGTGTGTGTGTACTGGGGAATAATTGTAATACAGCTTGTAATTCCTTCGAGTTCTCAATAAAAATTATCTTTTGTCACCAAGGGCTTTGACGTACAACTTAGTTTCAGGAAAGTATGTGATGTAATATTGTGTGAAAAAAACACATAAAATTTTATAACACTAACACCTTAGCTACAAGTTGAGTAATGTTTTACTTAAATTAATTTTCTTGATACTTTTTACCTTAGGTAAACTAAATTGTAGTAGTAAGGTAAACCACTTTAAATGTTTAATTAGGCAGATTGTAGATTTTCCTCCCAAAGTTTGAAAAAGGATATTTCGGCCAAACGAAATCCTCCACTTGGTTATTAAATAATACGTAATACAGTTGTTACGACAGAATAGTCCCCACCGTTGATTGTTGAGAAAGGGTTGCCCGCCACACCTGGCCTGTTGGGGTGCGAGGTTGAACGGAGCCAGGTGTAAGAACAGGCCTGGTCACGGCCACACGCCACTCACTCACAGCTGGCCGACATTGTTGATATTGTTCCAGATACAAACACAATGACTGCGCTGGGCTTTATACAACACTATAATGTAATGACTATTTTTATAAGTTCAAAAGAAAGTCGCGGTAAAGGTGTAAGTTTGTTTGTTTACTACTTAGATTATGTCCATTATAAGTTTTGTAAAATCTCATTATTTTGCCCTAATAATAATGAAATTGTTTTAATTCTAAAGCATATTTACGGATACTAGACCTCCCTAAAGTGTTGAATTTGTTCACACTTGTATTTTCTGTTAGAAGAAGCCCTATTTCATCAACTGGTGTAGTGTTATACGGAAATTTCCTTTTGTTTTATCAAAGTATTTATCATTATTTTATCAAATAATTTCAAGAACTATTTTTACATAATATTACAGAAAATAAAAATTGGAAAATACGTTTTTATCTCTGTATTGGTTGTGTTAATATAAAATAAAATAATTATATTTAATGTTTCAAAATAATTTTACTTAGATATATTTGTTAATAATAGAATCTTAAATGAATATTTTTGTTTCATACTTGTATAATGAATAAATACCGTGGAAATAAATAAATGAAATGAAATAATATGTTTTAGGTCAAACTCTCGTAAAAAATACAGTCTGTTCTCACTGAAATAGTCTCACGAGCCAAAATGTTCGGAAGTCATTGTTTGTGCACTGGTCCACTAATTCGCTAAACTAACAACAGGTCAGGGCCCTGCCGAGATTCAGTCCCTCCTATATTCATATGGCAATGGTATCCTAATAGGCTCCGTATTTCTATCAATTAAATATTCCAGCACTGGTCCACTAGTTCGCTAAACTAACAGCTCAGCGCCCTGCCGAGATTCAGTCTCTCCTGTATTCGTATGGCAACGGTATCCTAATACGCGCCGTAATTCTGTCAGTGCAATATTCCAGCACTGGTCCACTAGTTCGCTAAACTTAAAAAAAATTTAATTATATGCACAGTATTTATACATAGTATGTATAAAAAATTGCACAAGTATTTTTAGATTATAACTAGCGGGCCCGGCGCGCTTTGCTGCGCATTTCAATAATTTTTTGCAAAAGTTGCCCGCGGCTTCGCACGCAATTTCCCGTTGAAAACAGTACACTATATTCACTTATTCTTTTTCTATCACATTCTAAACATTGCTGAGATAATTGATAGTCGTTCCATCGTGAGCCTCTTGGGCGTATTATGAAGGTATGTACCATATTCCTGCCTCTATCTAGCTGTTACCCACGGCTTCGCACGCAAATCTTAAGAACCGAAGTCCTTATATTACTTAGTAAATTTTTTTTTTACTATAATAAATTTTAGATTAAATTAGTTATATCTCCGATGCCACGATTGAGCTTGCTTTGTTGTCTCGATCGAGAGAATATGTACACACGGAGTTTTGAGAACCATACTTCTGTCAAAAAAAACAACTAAGGTTGATTTTATAACATTCTTTATATTTGTAGCCAACGTAAGATAGTAATTATGATATCTGCATTACTCTTCTGATCAAGCATGAGCATGGTTTATATTAAATAAATATTGCAGTTAAAGGTGAATTTTTACGTCAAATTTGAATTGTATTATCTGGATAGTAAAGTCTATGTTTAACAGTGATTGCAAAAACAGTTTAAACAAAATTTGTCGTTTCTCTTAAGCTTACTCTATGCTTTAAAACTATAAGTGTAATATATGTTTACAAAGAACAGCTGATTAAAAATTTGAAAAGACGTTAACATATGTTTGCTGCAATGCATTTCTTATGGGTATTTCTGTAACCAGTGGGGCGGAATCCTGAATCGGGAAAGGGATGGGCATAGCTTATAAACCTTCTCCGTGGAAAAATACATATACGTACAAATTTTCATCATGATCGGTCCAATAGTTCACGATTCCATAAAGGACAAACATACAAACATTCATTTTTATATATATATAGATTTACTTATAATTTGAACCTTTGAGACCTCTATACTAGGTGAACACTTAGTAGTCTACCTTGTTTCTCTTAAAAAGTTGTACCATGATTAAATTCATTAATCACTATTTGTTATCATTTATAGTCTTGAAAGCATAGACAATGCTTATAAAACCCGTCTTAGTTGTCTTTTGACAATGGGGTTCTCAGACCTGTCTATGTATGTTTATGTTTGCTTTATTTGGAAAACAAAGCAAAATCAACTATAGAACATATGTTCCTAAAAACAAACTTGAAAATATAATTCACTTGAACCAGAACTGCCCATGCACGTGCAGGCCTACGATATTGCGTGGGAAGCCGCAGGCAGGCTTTAAAACTATTATAAATATATCATTAGTATATTGTGATCCAATTAAAAACATTCTTCTCATATTTAAATAATTCATTTTGAAATAATATTATTGTTTATGATAATTATTCTTTTGACGAGTTCCTATTAAAAAGATAGTTCCTTGTTAAGCGGACTCCCACAGGTGACGGCGGCAGCTAACTCGCGTACCCTCTTTACACGAAAGACGAACGGATTCTGTAAGAATCAGCATAGCTCTAGTTAAAGTACAATATTATATAATCTATTTTACTTAGCTTATTCAAGCTATATGGATAAATTTTATATTCACAGATACCTAAGTATTCTAATTATTTTTTTTTATCTTCTGTATTGGTGTTCGACTATAAATTTAAATAGTTACGTATCATTACCGCCGCTAATTCTATTTATACTAGTGATCACTAGTTTAGAGATTTCTGTACCATTATCAAATCTGTCGACAAATCTATTACAAACTGAACCAATTTTTAAACTATCAAAGTACATAATAAACACATAAGTTACGCACAGAAAAACTTAATACAACGACAATAAATACTAATAAATTAATTTTGGTGTTAGGCCTAGCAGGCCAAATGCAAACACTGACTTTATTACTGCGGTACACAAATGGTCCCATCTCATGATGGTACAGCAATTTCGAAACTATTCATTATTAGTAAAACTTGATGACGGTAAAATCATATAATCTTGTTTGTTTAAAGTAAAGTATGATTCCAAGAGACAAAAGACGTATAAAAATAGTTTAATTGCTCAAAATTCAGTGAATATTTGTGAAATGAATCTATCTAGAGTAAGTGAAATAAAATTAACCATATCATTGTGTGTACTTTAACGAGGGATATTTAGTTTGGTTGATATTTAAAAGTTGTGTTACTATGCAGGATGTAAGAAAAAGGTTGGGCTGGCTATGTATTTTAAAATTATGTGTGTGTGATTCTAAGCTAAAAATGAAGAACAACTTTTTTCCAATTTCCACTTCGTTTAGCCGTTAACCGCCATTTTGTATATTTTATTAAAAATTATTATTTCTAAAACTAGTAAAGCTAAAAAAATAACTGATGTAATACAGCTGATGGCTATCAGAAGACAAAATGTTTGCTGCTTCTGGCTTGTGAAAACGTACCTTTAAAGTTGTTTTGCCCGCTTATGCCTTAACTAATTTCGTTGAAACTAGTGCGGTTGGAATTGCAATACAATTCTCTAAATAGTCGGTGTCTAGTACATTTTTTATAAATATACTGGTTTGTTTTGTTATTTGACTTTAAAAATTTTCAACCAGCGCCATTTTGTTAATATTAAAGAAAATAACACAATTGTATTTTTTATTTTCCTCTTACTTGTTCAAACCTAAGTGCCAAATTTGGTCTATTTAGCTTTACTAGTTTTAGAGATAATAATTTGTTAATAAAAAATTTAAAATGGCGGCTAGCGACTAAACGAAGTAGAAATTGGATAAAAGGTATTCTTCATCTTTAGCTTATAATCACACATAAAATCTGAAAATGCATAGCCAGTCCAACCTTCTCGTTACACACTATATATCTGTGTAGCAATACAATTTACCGGTAAAAAATATTGACCTTGGTTGTTTATATTATACACTTGATAGTGGCTAACACAATATTGTTCAATTACAAATTGTAAATTATTGGATTGTTACCATTATTTTAACTCCGTTTATTTCAGGAACTGGATGGAGATGCAATATTTTGCCACCTAGTGCATTCGAAAATTATCTGATAATGTTACAGTGACCTGTTTTTTTAAAAAGATTTTTATTTAAAGTATAACGGAATTGATCTGTTTTTATTTTATACATTGTTAGATTATGTCCTAAAATAATAATATAAATAGAGTATGCCCTGATTGACTTAATAACGGCACCTTGTTTTCTCTCCAGCGAATTTACTATTACTTACTATTGTATTGAATCTAAATGTATGATGTAACTTCCACTGAATTTTTATCAAATATAATTTTTGACAAATGTGGTGGAAGCATCATTGTGAAACTATTTCTGGTCGCTAAAAGGTATTCAATTATAACATTGAAAAGTTCCATTTAAATAAAAATTACTAACAAATTGAATATTGCGGAAAGTACACTTTGCGGACATGATGTTATGGAAAAATAAATAATAGACAACTAAAATTATCAAATTTTACGTTTATCAATAACCGACGACCATAGGAATTGTGTTAAAGTAACAAAAATCGCTTAATTTTTTGTTTTGTTTGTATTATATTATTTGGGAATGTGGCGTCCTATCGCTAAAAGCATTAAATAGGGCTAGATTGGTCAAAATGTTATTAAACGATTAAGGTTTATCTTACCTTACTATATCAAATAAATTTAGTTCTTTAGCGAATGTTAAGAAGTACAGGCATGGTGTAAATTCTCTTTTTTATCATTTTCGTTTAAAACTTACTTATAACATAATCGAAATAGATTTCTTGTATTGTATTCAATTGGTATTCATTAATGAACAATTGCTCTGTAGCAATTTAAAAATAGCTTTTTCTACAAATACAATTTAAATCGTATCTGTTTTTAATTTCTAGTCATAGTTCGTTCTTGAAATAAAGATATATAAGACGAAACAATTGATCCTGGTATTTGATGCACTTAGACAATTCACTAAGGAATATATTGTATTAAATAGTTAGTTTACGTATGCACGTTATACTATTACATGATTTAAATAAACGAAGTAATTTATAACATAGTGTATGGATTTAAATTAATGTTCTAATGAGATTTTGTAGATTTCACAACACACGTGAGAGATTGATAACGTGAAACTTGTTGTAAATTTTCCTGCAATACTTTACCGCTCAGTTAGCCAAAGGCGACGGCATTCCTTATAAATTAAGTTTTTGTATAAAAGATTGTATTTATATTAGTTTTTGTATGAAAACACGACGGAAGTTAAAAGTTCTGCAAACGATACGTATTACAATATTTAATTTATTTATGCCATTTTATTTTTAATGTAAATAAATAAATATTTTACACTATGAGTACGATACGTTAGTAATAAGATGTGTTTTTTAATGTTAAAATTCGTATTGGTTATCTTTCGTAAGGCATGACATGTTATTTTACACGATTTAATAATTTTCCATAAGGTTTTAAAACTGACTGAATTAATTAATCACACTTACTTTTGATATTAAACGTAAGTTTTAACAATATCGATAGCAAAAATTGTCGCAAATTACGCTTTTTATTTATGACAAATTAAATCTTAAATTTTACTTACATTTTATTTTGTTATTGTACCTGTGAGATCGTATAACCAATAATTAAGGTTATAGATTTAATAACATTTTTTATGTTACGTTTGTGTTGCGCATGACTTTAAGATTCAACCTTATAATCCTTTACAATTTAAAAAATGAGGTGCAATTATGATAGTCGTACTCAGTACTCACCATATTTGACGTATCCAGCAGCGGTCTGGAGCCGGCCGCGGGCTGTAGAGCGTGGCGGATGGCGGGCGCGGAGTGTACCTGCCTGCTTCGCGCCTACACTTTATAAACACAAGACAACAAAGTGATAGGTGGGAGGAGGGTTCCAGGAAGAGGGGTGGGGGGCGTGAAGGCGCCAGTCTGCGCGCACTCTCCCGCCAGAGTGGACGTGTAATTGTACGGTCTTGTGCGCGCTCCCACCGTATTGTGCAGTGATAATTGTGATTGTGCGGCCGGTCTGTGATAACTAGTGAGCTTAACGCTGTGGTATTGGTGACTCATATTATTTATTTTACTTCCACTTTATGTGATCGTAAAACCATTTTATGATCCAGATCTGAAGTAAAAAAAACCATAAATGTATCTATTTAGAGGTTTTTAATATGCTACTATATTTTAATGAGAACACCAACCGCAATATGAATTTGAATAAACGATAGTGTTAATCTTCGGTGTCATTTTTTAATTATCTCAATTAATTACTTATTTTGTTACAAATTATGTACTTCGTTATTTTGTATTATTGGTATTGTATGAGAGAGAAAATTAAAATCCATTAGAGTTATATATATTAAAAAATATCAACAATATCACCAGAGAATAATCATATATGAGAATTCATAAATAAAAGTACTGAGACTACAAAACAATGTGCAATTCAATCCACCAATTTTTACATGCAATAAACGTTTACTATAGTAAAAATTCAACTAATACATAATTATATTAATTATTGTCGCAATTGTGAAATATACAATAAAAATTAAATGTTTTAATTTAATTATATAACATAATGGTATAATTATCATAATAACGCATTACTTTGGAATGAAGTTTCAGTAAACATTCCAATTATTTTCAATGCATAATGTGGCTATGTATAAAAAACTGTGCTCATGTCCCGGTATTTCACTAGAAAGAAATAATCGGGTATTAGCTATTAGAAAAGAAATTTACTGTTAATCAACAAAGTTATGAACTAAAAGCGTAAAAACTGAGATAACTAAGCTCGTATATTAGTGATTTATGTTCACTCTTTTTATCTTTTTTAAGGGTAAATGGAAAATACACGGAAGGATTTTTTTTATCCACCCTAACTAACGCATCCTTCACAATGGCGATCGTTGTAATATACAACTTGTACAATATGATTACACGTTATGATTACAATAACCGTAGAATAACATTGTACAATACCTTTATTTGTAAAATTCCAATAAAAGGGAAAACAGAGCTTTGTGTAATGAACTATGCTAGAAATCCGGCGAACAGAACGAGTCGCGCGAATAGTCTAGGTGTGTCCCCTAATTATCACGAATATTGAAACATGGAATATGCAGACCATGAATGCTAATTATTACAGTATGGTCAGGTAGAGAACTGGACCCGGGCCTTTGAAGGGGTTGGTATAATAGAGGTTTTAGTATTTTAAACTATACAGTTTCTTCTTTTTTCTATGCAAAAACACTGTAATTTTTATAATTAAAACAAGGTTTTTGATTATGTGCACTGTACTGCTGAATACCTACAACGTATACAGTTTAAAAGTGGACAGAAAGTACAGAATTCTATAATTGTACGTCATTGATTCACTATCGGTGTACTGTCAAGAAGGGGTTAAAATATTTGATTATGAAACTAAATTTGCGCTCTTTCGTGTGCTGGTCTTAATTTGCAGTGACAATTCGAAATAAATAATATTGCAATCTTCTAACTTTGAGTACACGTTTTTTCACAATACATATATAATAATATTGCAATCTTCTAATTTAGAGTACACGATTTTTCACTTTTCACAATACGTATAGGATAATATTGTAATCTTAGCTATAATTTTGAGTAAACAATTTCTTACAATATGTATTTGTAAGTATATTTAAAAGCTCAGTTAGTTAGATTTACATATGCCCCGAAAAAAAATTTAGCGAGAAACTTTGGATTTTACTTGTAAATTCATACATTTTACGAAATTTTAAATTTGAAGCAAAGAATTCGACTATTATTGTGCCACATCACGATAATTTAGACATAATAACTTGCTTAAGCCTGTAACTATGCCATGATTCTTTATTAATTACCGCGGTATAGATTTTTAATAGCTACAGTTCAAAAAAAAATTGCACTATTTTGTAATAGTGCTCCCCGTAATTAGAAAGCAAAATTAACTCGTATTCTAATGATTTCATTCATAATTTGTACACAGATTCAGTGTTATTAGTTTAGTTTATTAATGCAACAGTGTTAATGGCGGCTTGATCATTTAAATCTTAGTTGTACTTGCTTGACATAGAACATTGTCATTCAGCTGCAACTTTATTTTGGAAAAAATGTATTTCTCTTGTCTGGTTATGCCGAGTATTCCTAAGTAAGATACGCCGAAACTGTTAATGGACTCAAAATCCGTCCGGTGTTAAGGATTAGTCCACGTATGTCTCAGTTTAATAAGCGATTAACCTTTTACATCACCATGTTGCCATTAATCTTTAATTCAACATTATGTCCTGAAGGTCCTACTGGAAAAAGAAAAAAATCCAGTGCCTCCTCACAATTTAGAATTCGACATTCCTTAGTTATGTCAATAGTTAAATATATAAATTGATCATTTAAAATTGTAGAAAATGTAGAAATCAAGAACCTCAAAACCGAAACTTAAATACCAAATCTATCTTATTTTCCTACCAATTTATAGACGTCAAAACTGATACGATATTCATACTGGCCATTTTATCTTGTTGGGATGTCTACAATAACTGTTATTGTCGTCCAGCGGCCTTTAATGTATCCGTATGCAAGGGAAAGTGTTTAAACAATCAAAAATAATTATATGGCAGATGCTTGAATACTGGAAAACCTTTTGGTGAAGCAAAGTTCAAATTATTATGAGTAATGTTTATCACAATCTACAGTATTGTGATGTGCAATGGGTAGATGGGTGCGTTCAATGGTCAGTATGAGCTCAAATTTATAAATGCTCGTTGTTTTAAGTACAACGAAAACTAGTTCGCCTTAAATTTTACGACTGATGATTAAGTACTAAAAATTCATAATAAATTGGCTTAACGAGACAAAAATACGGATTTTTCACTTTTTTGGAAACATTCCATTTAGCCTTGCTACCTGATAACCAGGTCTACCATCATAAAGTATAATCCAATGTTATTTTAATAATCAGTTGTTATATTTATATTATCCGAACTTACTGGGCTACACTATGAAAACACTCCTTGTATAGTTCCCTTTAAAGACAATTATAAATTTTGTTTATATCAAATTCACTTCTATTGAATTAAAAATATATACTTTTTATAGAGATGCTCCATTAGAGATGAAGTTATATCTGTGGTCTGCGGAAGCAGATAGAACATGTTAAATTAATTATACATTCCGCTAGTCTCATGCTAAAACCGTACTCTTTATAAATCAAAACAATAATATATATTTGGTTAGCCTTGAAACATTACGTCAATGTTAGTTTTGGACAGGGTGTGAAATATTTATAAATCCGGTTCGTATACATTACTCAAAAATCTATTTCTGTACTTTCAGGACAAAAAGATAATTCTGATAAATGGCGTTTCCAAAGAAACAAAATTTAACACATTACCAAGGATACTGCAACTTATCTATGTTTATTTAAACCTATACTTATCGCAAGTTGCAATAGTGAATAACGCATTATTATTTATCGCATGCCATAATGAAGCATTTTAGACTTTATGGAGATGTTTACTGCATTTTAACATTTCTATTTAATTAATTTAATCTTGCCATATTATGGCAACATTACAACGTATTACAAATTATCGAATCCTTTTTATGGGTCTACACCATGGATACTCTTAAACTGACTTAAATGTCAATCAGGTGTAGTACAAAGTGATTAAGTATGAGAAAGCATTCAGGAATTAATATATTTATCTTTTTATCCACCGCTTAATATAAAACGCAAGGTAACCGTAAAAGAAAACACTCTCAATACTAAAACAATTGTAAAATGTGCTTTCACGGCAATGAAAGGAAGCAGAGAGACAAGGGCAAGCAAGGGTCTGCACCCCTACCTTTACTTAACGGCGGCGCGGCGTGGAGGGATTGTTTATTTTGGCCCTTTGTTGGGCACATGCACGCAAAAGTAGGGCGGGATTGTCCTTAGCCCTGCACTCGGTCCACGGCGGCATTATAAATCTTGCAGGGAAGATGTCCGATTCCAGCTTATTTTACGGGGTGGGGATCGTCCTCTGAGAATCCACTGAACTCCCCCGGGTCCTGTTAGCAAACTACCCCCCCCCCCCCACTCCCTCTTAGCTCTCCCGATTCGCCTTTTCCTCCCCAGTTGGGCTGCGTTTATCACGGAAAACATCCGAGATCGTAAGAAAACATTTCTTGGCTTTCGGCATTTTTCCATTGGTTCTCTTTATTGCCGTTTTGGAATTTAGCAGCGGTCAGTTTGAAGGATACCCGTTACTAATCTTAGTCACATCCACAACGTGTTGTTTTTCGGAACATCCTCAGTCGACTATCTCTGTTTACTCGTAATGAATGGTAGATATGAATATTACAGTAGGCAGTTAATTAATTCGAAAGCTTTCAGAATTCGCTGTCGTGCTGAATAAATTGAGCTCATAAATTCCTAATTAAAACCCAATGATTGTGTCATTGGAAACGCGTCAAAAGGCCAAGAGACAGTTGAATGAAAATGTGTCCGTACCACAATGACGACTGAATTATTAAAAGCGTCAGCGGCGGAATTACATACTGACATTTGTGTATTCCCGCACAGGTGATCTATTGTCACTGATGTTTTTAGTGGGCAAGTCGATCATAGTTGGGTCGCGCATGGCTGACATCGTGACATTACGTTATTGTATCGTGAATATGAAATCGTCCATGACATTTCCCCGTTATTTTGTACAATACCGCTGTTTATTTCCCGGTGACTGCACTCAGTTCTGTTCACTATTGCAGTCTCCATGTAGCGTTGTGAATGTTCTTATCATCCAATTTCTACAGTTGGTTTTGCATTATCCGCATGCAACAATTGCGATAACTATAATGCGCCCCATATACGTAATTATCGGTGGAAAGTTCCCAAGAACTGTAAATTTTAAAAATAAGCCGCGAATGATTTAATTATTGGGCTAAAACCAACAGGTGAATGTACCATAACCATCAGATGTAGTTTTAAATTTTAAAAGGAGATTACATATTAACAAAGGCGTACCTTTTTCTATTTCATTATTATTAACAGTATTATGATTGCCCAATTTCAGTGTACCACTTTAAGATAAAAAGGCGTCGAAGAGTTTGATTGTACTTTTATCAGTAAAACATGAAATAAAACATTATACCTAATCCCGTAAACTCCCCTTTTTTATTTATAGAATTTTGACCAACGTAGCCATTCAGGATAATGAAGAAAGGTGATTCGTGCAGTTATAAATAACACGACTTTATTAACCCAGCATCTATTTATTTTAAAACAAATTTTTATGAGGCAAAATTTCCTATGTAAGCTTAATAACCCACATATAAGAAATATATCAACGGATTATCCTAATTAGACGGATAATAATAAAATTGTTATAGCACTTTTATATCAGATATTAATTTGAATCGTCAGCAGTTTATCATCCGATTCTTGACATCAAATGGCTCGATAACGTGATCTGATGTTACTTAATAAGAAATTCTGTTATTGGATTTCTATCACATCTGTCTATTATAGGACATCCGTTGAATCTTGCACATTCTTGAAGTTTCATTTTGTCTTGTTATATACGACTTGTCAATAATTCGTAGAAGTAAACTACCTCGATAGCATAATTCCAAATACTCAACTATTTAAACTGTATCGGAAAATTTGAATATTTTTTTATTTATCTCACTGTCGTTTAACATTGATTCTTTTTAAGGTTCAACCAAATATCTTTAACATAAACATTGGAGAAAATATAGTTATTATTAATTACTATTATCTTCGTTTACGGCTATTTGAGTTTTCTTTTTTTTTAATTTCAAGAGCTATTCACGATGTTTTATATGGTTTGAATTCCGAACGTATTAGATGGATTTGATAATTTATATTTTGTTGATGTTTGGTTGTAAAAGGCGGGGACATTGTAACCCAATGGCCCCATTAGTGTGGACCTACCCACCTCGCTCCCCTCCACCCACAATCCCTGTATTTGTCTCCCTTAAACGTAACACCTGTCTGACAGTAAGATCCTCCGATATATTAAGGGAGCTTTCTCCACCACCACCTCTACCCGACATCTTTGACCTAGGCCTATTCCTCGACCCTCCACACCTTTCCCTTTGGCCGTTACTGTTTACTGAACTAAATTTGTCCGTTTTAACACACAGATTCACTAGTCATGATCAATCAAATATTGTTTGTTATTTTGTTAAGAATGTAAACACATATGCTGGCCTGCATTATCCTCTACAACTAATTTTCAATGTTTCAAAATTCAGAATAACAGCATAACATAGAATTCTATATCGAAAAATGAAACAATATAGAAAGGAAATTACGTTGAACGAGACTTTAATTAATCTTTCACATTGAAGTAGACCGCCGTATTATTAGCAAAGATAATACTCTTTATATAATACATCAATAGGTTTGAAAATGTCCAAGCATGAGGAAGCGACTCGAATTCCAGTCTGCGGCCTCCTTGTAGTACGGTAGTAGTTACTCAGTGCACGTCTGTGACGGCCATAAACCTTAGTACTACTGTAGCATTAGCTACTATTGACGGGACAATATGGCGACGTCTGAAACGGCAAATTGAAACAGTCAGCAAAGTCGAGCGTCGAGGGAGGAAGCGACTCGAATTCCAGTCTGCGGCCTCCTTGTAGTACGGTAGTAGTTACTCAGTGCACGTCTGTGACGGCCATAAACCTTAGTACTACTGTAGCATTAGCTACTATTGACGGGACAATATGGCGACGTCTGAAACGGCAAATTGAAACAGTCAGCAAAGTCGAGCGTCGAGGGAGGAAGCGACTCGAATTCCAGTCTGCGGCCTCCTTGTAGTACGGTAGTAGTTACTCAGTGCACGTCTGTGACGGCCATAAACCTTAGTACTACTGTAGCATTAGCTACTATTGACGGGACAATATGGCGACGTCTGAAACGGCAAATTGAAACAGTCAGCAAAGTCGAGCGTCGAGGGAGGAAGCGACTCGAATTCCAGTCTGCGGCCTCCTTGTAGTACGGTAGTAGTTACTCAGTGCACGTCTGTGACGGCCATAAACCTTAGTACTACTGTAGCATTAGCTACTATTGACGGGACAATATGGCGACGTCTGAAACGGCAAATTGAAACAGTCAGCAAAGTCGAGCGTCGAGGGAGGAAGCGACTCGAATTCCAGTCTGCGGCCTCCTTGTAGTACGGTAGTAGTTACTCAGTGCACGTCTGTGACGGCCATAAACCTTGGTACTACTGTAGCATTAGCTACTATTGACGGGACAATATGGCGACGTCTGAAACGGCAAATTGAAACAGTCAGCAAAGTCGAGCGTCGAGGGAGGAAGCGACTCGAATTCCAGTCTGCGGCCTCCTTGTAGTACGGTAGTAGTTACTCAGTGCATGTCTGTGACGGCCATAAACCTTGGTACTACTGTAGCATTAGCTACTATTGACGGGACAATATGGCGACGTCTGAAACGGCAAATTGAATCAGTCAGCAAAGCCGAGCGTCGAGGGAGGAAGTAAAACATTGTGGAAGCAATAAATAAATAATGTGAAGTGGAACGCGGACGTAAAGGCTTTACTGGTCGTTTTTCGATCATTACATCCCGGTCGAGGTTTGTGGCAAGAACGCCATTGTACGACAGTTACTGTCTCTAGTTTTACTGCTGCCGCCGCGCCGCTCCACGGCGATACTGTATGTCTCCGCAAACAAATATCGTCGAATCCATTTTTACGACGATCCCTTTACGACGTGTGCTCAGGAAATTATTATATTCTTGCCGTAAACGGAATTAAATTTCTCGACTTTGTCGCTCCGGAGTGGGTTAGCACCTCGGTTTATAGGGCGGCCGGCCCCATAATGTTGATGAAACCGTCTGACTCCGCTGAGATTGCCTCGGATTTTCTTAAGCCCTCTTTCTCTCCGCGCTGAGGAATGCCCCGCTCTAAGTCTCTGATTATTATATTCAAACTTTTCCCGACGAGATGGGTTCTTCTCTGCGTAATTTTATTTTATTTCCGTCCGGTCGCTGCAGGCCAAATTAAATTAAGGCTTATTTTTCGCCCGGGAAAGTTAATGAATAAGCCCGAGTCGTCTGCACGCTCCAACTGATGTTACGATTTGTTTTTTGTTAGACTTTTAAGTACTGTCGTACAATCTCAACAGAGACTTATTTTAGTAAATAAATCAGTGCAGTTAGTACTAATTAATGTTCTAGACATTACAGATGTTATTTCAATTTCTTTTAATAATTGTGTACATTATTGTTATTTAAAACTAATATTATTTTAATGAAATAAAGTTCGTAATTATCGCGTAAGTTGTTCCCGTGTCTTTGAAACTATCAGCAGCAATAAGTCTCAGATACAAATTAACATTTTGATTTCAAATAATATTTAAGTATTTGAATTTATTAAGAAAAACTCGGTCATTTTAATGCAAGAATGCTATAAATGTTATGTGATTAATCTTTGCTGTTTTGATTAAGATAATGGACGGATGAATTATAAGGAACTTTTTTGCGTTTAAGAAAAGGATTTTGTGATTAAACCGAATTACAAACTAGTTGTTTATTACAAAAGCGAAATATGTACACACACAAAAATTGAAATGTGTCTGAAATCTTTATCCATAAACCGCCATATTTTACCGAATATTAACTAATTTCTTTTTAATTATTGGGATTTTAAAGTAATTGAAATTATGATTCATTGGTTATAAGAATAAGGGGTTATTCTTGCACATTAATAAATCTATATTTCATATCAGATGTTGCATTTTACATCAGTGCTAATTGTTTTTGTGAAAAACTGCATTTTATTGACATAATATTATATGATAATTGGATAATTTATCCTATTTGTGTTAATCCTAAAGTTCACTGTGTATGTGAGGGAGTTAAAATCGATATATCACCATTCAATAAAATAAATGATTGAACATAGCTTTGAGGCATTGATTGATTATCTTTATCTGAATTTAAACCAAATAAAGTTTAAGCGGCATTTAAAAAATACATTCCTTCTACAAGATATGTCACCGTGTTACCGTTTGTAATATTTTTTTTTACCAAGCACTGGTGTTTCATACAAGTTAGATTTATTACATGTAAATAGAATTACGATTTATTTTAAAGTGAGCACGCCCCGGGCACTACAACAATAACTCGTATTCACATGTATTTAGTTGTAAATATTATCATACAGGACACGTAGAAAGAATAATGTTTATCCTTTTAAACATTATTATTAATCTAAATATTGTAGCGTTGATATTTTTCATAGAAAACATTAAAATTTATATTAATTTTCTCTCACTCTCAATTGTGAAAATAGACTAATTAATATATAAAGAATAAAATAGTGCGAAAACATTACTGTTGCAGGTATACCTAATACTTGTACGTATTGTTTTTTGTACTGTACAGAATAGACGATGTTAGTTTCCCATTTATTGTAAATTAATGCTACAACAACTTAAAATGTGAGTATTGCTAATGTGAGCCCGTTTGGACTAAATACGTTTACAGTAATTAACTGAGAACCCTATTTTGGCTGTTTCTGCGGACATATGTAGTAATCTACTTTTTTTATAAGCAGTGGTGGTAACTTGCTTGTTTCAAACCAATACTTGTCTGCTGATACTGTAGTTTTTTAAACAAAAACCTGGTCTTAAAATGGTTTTGCGAGTTTTTTCTTGACTCCAAGTATTGTACAACTGGAGTCACAACCACGACGGTCTGGCTGGGAGAGCAGGGGTGACTGCCGGACGGCCCTGGAAGTTGCTGGAGCACTGGAGGTCCCTGGAAGCTACTGGAGGTCGCTGGAAGCTGCTGGATTGCTGGTTGGATGGCACTGTGGATGCTGGAAAGCGCCGGAGATGTGCTGTTATGCCCTCACAAATAGGCCGGAAAGTCACTTGTGTTGTTATTGATATTAGTAGCTATTGGACCGTAAGCCTTTCACAGTTTCAGACCACGTGGTTTTGGCTTCAGTAGTTATTTATAATTATTTCTGAATTAATGTAAAAGTGTTTATTTATTTTATCCTAAAATGTTATTGTAAAGCTCCAACTGTGTTAAACTGTATTGCTTTTGTTAAACGTTTTCCTAATATGAAAATGTTATATAAATACCTAGAGAGTAGTGATTTTCGTTGAAATTCCCTTCTGTAACATAAAACATCGAGATTGAAAATTTTTTAATAACATAATATCTATTTCATTTATTTTGTAATCAAACGTTACGTTATAATGAACTGGTTCTTACACTATTTGCATAAATAAGTTAAACACCGTCTGTTAGATAATAGGCTAGACCGGTTTTACAATGTAATAACCACCCCATTCAGTTTAACTCGTCTATGGTTCTTTAATTATTGGTGTCTCTTATTTGGTTTAGGCGCTAATTTTAAATAATCGTTTTATTTCGGTTGGTACTACCCGCCAGAAACACGACGTCCCCTGTTTATTTGAATGCCTCAAAATATTGATAATATTAGGCTTTAAAAATTATGATAACCCAAGGTGAATGTTAATGCGTTTGTATTATTTGTGTATTTTGAGGCATCGTGTAGATTTTCTTTCTCCCATATAAGTGTGGATCGTATTCGGGCCAAAAAATGTTGTCCTTACCCATCAATAAATTTTAAATTTGATTTAAAGTACTAAAATATTTAATTGGTACACCGGATTTTGAAAAACAACAGCTGAATGGGTGGGGCAATGTCTGATTTGACACTGTAATACCTCCTGACGTACTCTGCAGCTTGGTGTTTACTGTTAATAAAGTAACGTTTACTGTATGTTTTGCCATGAAATGCTTAAACAATTCATTTCTGCGTCACAACGAATCTATTATACACCACATTACATTGGTAATGTCTGTTGGCGAGGTCTCATAATCCAGATATTTGAGTGAGGTTGTTTGAGGTTAGGAGTTACGTATCCCTTGATGTCTACTATCCCTTCCATGTAAAACTGAACTGGGCAGTGCTGAACTGGAAACACAGAAAGTTTCTTACATTTGGGTTGATGGGTTTTATAACTATATTAGTTCACACCATTATAGACAGTTCCCTGGAATAGTAAAGGGGGGAGGGAGTCTCGGATCACAGTAAGAAGGGTCTGCAGGGTGTTCTGATATATATGAAATACTCCCAAGAAACAAGATGCCCCCTATTAAAAGGTAATTCGTGAATTATTGGGTCGAGAACTGAATTTTTACATAGGAATATAATTGTATCATAGTATGTGTTTTTCTTAGTTATTTAATATAATAAATGGCTCGACAAACTAACATTACAACATTGCTTTTAATACGAACGAGAATAGCGAGGCGAATGGATGGGACTAGGGCAGAGATAATGATCTGGAATGATATCCACAAAACTGACCCCTATTTAATTTACATCGACGGATTACCCGCATCTCTCTGACAGCTCTGCCATCTAAAGTTGAAATTGTTCCCTCAGAAAACCCCAGTAGTGAGTGTCCCATACAATCGATACTTAAAGTCATAATTTGCCCAGGAATTCGTCTTCAGATTCCTCGCCAGGTGAGCGTGCTTGATGAGTATTAGCGTCAAATATATCTCTGGGGACCAAAACTAGTCCCAATATATTTGTACTGTAGTGAAATAACCTTGGATTTTGTCCAATCAGAGGAGTTAAAACACAACAAGCACTTGTTTATGGTTGTAGTATTATAGAAGGTGTCTCATTTTACAGGTGGGATTCAAGCGCTTTTTTAGTTTTTTTAGTGTATGCTTTTTAAAATTCAAACTATGAAATTCAAACAAAGTTAAATTCTTTTGAACACCAATAGAACCTATTTTTTTAAGCTTTTGTATGCTAATCAACCATATATTTTACGTGAGACATGTCCCATACATTTACGACTGAAAATATGGTCATAGAAGTATTTGATTTTTAACATTGTTCGTATGAGCTACAATCAAAAGGAGCACCAGTACAGCCGTTTACTTTTGTGGTGTTCAAATCCTAAGAATTTACGAATTCCTTTGACCACAAGGTAGAAGTACAGCGTGCGACGTGACAGCCCTATTCGCCCAACAACAATCTTACAGAGAAACATGCACTATCATGAAGTTACATTCAATATTAGAGTTTTATACCTCAATTTATTCTCGAGATATCCAGCGGACAGGCGAAGACAAATTTTGCTTAACCTCCGGAGTGGTTCGGCCAGCAAGTTATGCCCCCAAGATTAAAATCGAGAATATTTACTTTACAATCCCGTGATTTACTTTACAAGTTGTTGTTAGCGATGCAATAAACTGACAATGTTAGCCACACGCCTCTCGTATGTGCGACTGACGGACTAAGTTACTGAACTATTTAGTTCTCAGATATTAAACAAAGGCACAAAAATCACACACAATGTGCGAAAATGTGACAAAATCATCGATGAAATGATATTATAAAAACTGTACAAAATACTACACACGTACACGTACATACCCACATTTTACTTTGATGTGTTTCTGTGATATGAACTAGTTGAAATCTGGTTTATGAGAGTTTTCATGCAGTATTTATTATATTCCACAAAGGATTTTTATTAGGTTAGCGTGGTTGCTGGGTTGATATTGTTTTTATACACAATGTTTACTCTATTTGCCGTTTATGTAGCGTAAAATAATTTGTATTCTAGTCGTTATTTTATGGTTTTGCTTTATATTAGGATTCATAATATTATTGTACCTCGGGTTACTACAGTATACTGTATTTTTTACTGTGTCTTTCATTAAGGTTTCATATTTAAATATTTACTTGAATATTGCGTGATTTCATCCATGCAAAGATAATCATTGACAATACTACTCATTTAAAGTCTTTTGTATCCAGTATTAAAAACTATATTTGAAACACATTCAATACATTTTAGAACCAAAGTAATTAAATGAGAATTGGAGTTACTGAAATACTTTTTAAAAGATTGTATTGTAAAATAACAGTAATGCTAGTAACAAAATGAACTCCTCAAGAGTGTCAAATAATTAAATTCAATTAAAATAGTATTTAAACTGCACTATTCTGACATGTTTAATTATAATTTTCTTGCAACAAAATTAAATTAAACTCTTAACTTTCTTATGTTTTTTTTTTATAACAATCTCGTTATATGAAACAAAAGTAGTTTTCTCATAACGTGTATATTGTTGCTTGAAATTTAATCAAGTTATATAGTAGGTATGCAATATAATACACACACAGCACTGAACAAAGTCCGGTTGCGCACTACGGAAATAAACATGTCTATTTAGTCCAAGCTAAGAACCTTCCAACTCGTCTCTTAATCTTCAAATCTGTAACTTATTTGAATTTATTTTATTTTTATTCGAATTAATGACACCAGACTCGTTCAGTGTTTATCGATATACAGGGTGTTCCACAGCGTTATAGATGTCCCATGAAAAGTAACTCTTCAGGAGTTAAGAGCTTTGCAAGTTGTCAGAGCTGGAGTTATAGCGCCGCGTTGCCTCAGTATGTCACACGGGCGCCCTAGCAGGAGGCGGTATCAGACCGACCCGTTCTCTGCGAGTTTAATTGGGGCAAATAGCGATTTAACGAGTTAACGGTCCCTTGCTGTTTGGACTGGGAGTTGGTTCATTGTTTTATCAGTGTAATACTGGAAAGAACTAATAGAAAACTATTTATGTTAAGTGGTTGTAATAAGAAAGAACACCAAAAACAGATTCATTGGTTTCATCCAATTAATGAAGAAAAAATGTTCCAACTATCATAAAATGTCAGTCAGATAGTAAGATTAGGAACGCCTCTAGAGGAGGGACACGAACACGAGGAGATGTATAAATAATTCCGTTTCAAATGTGTCCATGGCGCAAGGGTAACATTTCATTGTCAATAAAAATGGTTCAACTTTATTATAAACACTAGCTTACAGTTTACAATAAAGTAATTTCTGAAACACTGAGTTAACTGTATTTCTAACGATTGTCTTTTTAATATAATTTAATATAAAAAATGTTAAACACATTTTTTATATGTAATTACTATTTAAAACTGAGCTGTTTATAACGAGAAAAAATCACATTTTGTTTTCTATTCACTACATTATTGTTCAAAATAGGATAAAAGAAGGCCTTTTTGTGCGTAGTTTGTAACAATTTGTTTCTGTTTTAAAGTGTAGAAATTTAAGTATAGTGTTAACAGATTAAAGCCAACATTTGTATATAATACAGATATCTACGCTCTACTGCACTCCTTTGTGATGCGATCGACGGACACGCCCGGGTCCGCGCGACATTCTGTATATGAATCAGTGCTCTACTACAGTAGGAGCCACGGAAGAGTGCAGTTGGCGGTGACCAATCAAATTGACAGGCCCGCGCGACATTGCCACACAACACTGCCGCCCGGCACAGAGCGCTGCGGTTTTAGCGGGGTACAAGTTCAGCAACGTCGCTCGGTACTGGTTGGCTGCTCGAAGGTCACGCGTTAAATAAGCTCCTCCCTCAACTGCACTTTCTGGTGATTCCTACTGTAGACTCGGACGGAGCCGACACACGGAACGGGCCCGTCGACTGGTAGCGACCACGACGGGCAATCTGCTCCCCGTCACTTCGATGGATACGTTCCCCGTCTTAACAATTGTTATTATTATCGGCTCTTAGGAACAGTGTTAAACCTCAAATAATTTTAAGCCTTCTTTTTGTTATAGAATAAAGATATAGTAAAACGTTTTTTGTTTTTTTCTTTTTTGCATATTAACGATGAAGTATAAAAACATGTTAAATGTATTTAAAAAAACCAACCATAAAAATATCGAAAAATATCAAAAAGAATTTAGATACGTATTAATTATATATTTAAAATGAAACTTCCATAATTCTATGAACAAAAATAAGGTCGTAAAGGTTTATCATTGTTCTTGTGGGACAACAATCGTGGTGGTCGCCTGCACGTCTGGCTCTAGGTGCGTGGGAGCCTCCACCTCCGAACTCAGCTTTCTCTGGAATAATAAAATCTAATAAAACTAATCTAATCACACACCTTAGGTTCGAGATTTAAATGGTAGCCTACGTAAATTTAATCAGTATAATAAAATAATGTATTTTATACTTTTAACTTATACTGGAAGGCTACATGAGAGGTTTACCCGTGGAACATCGCTTTCACTCTTCAGACGAATAGTCGTAACAAACATATTATGCTGTATAAAAACCGTAAAAACAGTAATTAAATATTTATCTAAATGACGCTTTTTTGGAAAGCATTATCTTAGACAGAGCGTTTACGTGCTGGAAATTAGTTTATATAAAAAAATATTAGTTTTCAGTTTAACTATATGCATTAGAGAACATTGTTGAATAATGAATTTTAAAGTACTCTCATTAAAATTACACATTGTATCATTGAGACTTAAAATTTGCAAGTATAAATATTGGGGTTTTTTAGTCTTAACCAACGTTTTTGTTGTAATAATTTAATATTATTCAGTTTTATTTATAAAAGTAAGGAAATGACACTGAAAACGATAGTTATTACTTGTGTAAACTCCGTAATATCAACTTAACTTCTACGTGACTTGAATCGAGATCCAAATCTCCTTTATATATTAATTATTCAAATCGTTTTCCTGCAGCTAATGTATACCAAAACATAGCTATAACCTCTACTTGTATGGCACGCGATCAGGGATTTTATTTATAGAAACCACGATCATGAGCAGGTACACAACTATTGTAAAGACAAACGTAAGTAGATAGAGTAAATGATACACCACGTGGCCCCATATTAATCTGCTTGTGTTACAAGTTTCCTACAGAAAGACTTATCAAAACTTATAGTTGTCCCGGGTCTTTATAATTTTAGTTACAACTATTAAAAAACTATATTCCTTGAGTTTAACTGCAATGCATGCTGGAGTTGTATACTTAAGCCTTGATAATTATGCTATTACATTTTTCATACTGTTCTCGACCCAATAACTTAACATGCGAATTGTAATAAATAATAAAATGCTATTGCAAATTAGTACTCACTTTTTCGTGCCCATGGGCCTTACTGAAAACATTCCTGTGGTTAAGAATGAATAAAGCACGCGTTTTGAAAACAGATGTGTGTAGAATCAAACGTGTAACAAGTCTCGGTTTTGAATATATTAAGGGCTATAGTAGATCAAGTCTTATAATTAAATGTATACGAAATTGTATATCCCCCCTTTTAATTTTACTAGATGATTAAATATATCTTAGTAATTTTTCATTTACCAAAGTTGTTTTGTATTTGAATATTATGTATAGAAGAAATGTCTAAACTGTCTTTCTGAAGTAATGACTAAATTATAGCGAAACCATAAGGTACCTCCTTAACAATCGTAAATATAAGTATTGTGATACTGTAGCAATATGTCCAAAAGTCGCGTTTGTTTTGTTGAATGTTGATCAATAACTGTTTACGACTCACAATAAACGATGATTATTTCCGTTCACTGCGGTAGGTGATTGTTTATTCACCTATAACCTAAATAAAAAATCTTACGCTGTCCCAAATTATTTAAAACAACGTATTACGTGTAATTAAAAATATTTTGAAGCTTCGTTTCTGTTAATGTATTCAAAGTATAATTTTGATTTCTTACTTTTAAAGTATATAAATGAAGTATGAATTACGGCACAAACCTTTCTTTTTACTTATAGATGTTGTTGCACACTGTCAAATACGAGTTTTGTAGAGTAAAGTTTTAAATGACTTCTATAGTCATTATATACATTTTTGAATAAATGATGTAAATCAAGTTTTCGTTAAACAATATATGTTTATCAGTTTTGTCCATGTTTTCATATGATAAAAACAAATTTTAATTAACAAATAATTTGTCTCACAGTTCGAAAGCGTGAATTTCCCACGAAATTCCCTATTAACGCACACTGGCTCTCATGTTTTGTTGTGCTATGTATGCATCACTAACAGCTGTTTGGAACCAAATACAATGCTTCATCTCAACCAACAGCTGTTACTGTTTTAATTTGGAACCAATTTCCACGTCACATAGCATTTAAAAATGCATTTTCAGATTTGTTTTCTTTTTATGGATCTAATAACAAATTATTTCAAACGAAAGGTCCCAAAACAGCAAATTTTTAGATTTGGGAGATGCTATGATCGGACTACGTTCCACTCTTCCCGGATACAACTTCATTTGGATGCTTAAAAGTGACCTTATTACAATAGTTTATTTTCCTGTGGAATTCTCAAATATACAAAGATCTTGCAAGTATTTTGTTTTTAACAATAATATAGGGTGAAAAATCTAAGCACGCAACCTTTAAAAATTTCATTATGTAAACCTGCTTTACAGGCTTTTTTCAATATAGGCTTAAATATATCCTACAAGAGGTAGGATTTCCCCTCACTTTTATCCTTTCCTCCCCCATTGAAAAATTACAATTGATAAAACTCATTTTCAATACTGAACAAATACAGATATTAAAATTTGTACTTAAACTTTTTATTACTTCACACTTGTTTAATTGATTTCTTTCCACCATCGTACAAAATGTTAAGGTATGAAAGCCTTATGTTTTCATTAGGTAATATCGGTTCCACGTATAGGTTGGGATTGGTTGTATATAAATAATACTGTGTAATATCGTAGCCTTGGCGGGAGCAGTGTGATATCATGCATCGTTGTAGATAATTATGTTAAGTAACTGAAGTGGGGTAAGAATGTAGTTTTGTTTAATTAATTAGTATGAGTGTCAGTTAGTGGTCATCAACAAGTCTTCTCTACTGATAATTTTAAGGACTCTTATTCAATGTGGTGTCTTAAATAATTGAACTATGGGTATTCCGTAACTTATTAGATCTATATTTAGTAAATAAATCAAATATATAAAATTATATATATAATTTATCTGGTACTTTTTAATCAAGTTCATTTTTGATCATGTTCCATACGGCACCCAATAAAAATATATCAGAAGACGTTACAACATTAATTCATAAAGTAAGGTAATAAATATTGATCAGATTTTGAAGATTAAAACTAATTTTGTTTCGTGGCTGTTTTGTAAAATTGTATGATTCCTTCACCAGAATATAATCGAGTTTACAACAACAAAAAACATTCATATACATATTGTTAAATCTACATATGTCAAGATTTTGACAGTTGTAATAATTTATACTTGTAGTTTTTCATTTGGGTCGAATCCTTTATTTAATTAGTATTTGTACTAATGAAACTGTAGTAGTTTGTACATGCAAATGTATCTAAACGGTGTAGGCTATGTTCGTTTTCTTTCATAGCTTTTATGCACTAGGTGACACAGTTGGAGCTAGTTAAAGACAAACCTGTATAGTGTTTTCTTTTATTTGATTATTGTAGGTATTCTAGGTCATTGAAACGCATCAAGTGACTGAAGATGTAAGGAAGATGGACCGCAAGGATTCTCCCCCTGCAAGAGTTACGCCATTAGTAACGTAATCGTTGAATCCGGAACAAACGAATGTAAATCACATTGTCGAGTTGGGGGACTTTTTCTAACATGAAACATCTGGATGACACAAGTGACAACCCGACCGGCGTTCTGCAAGCCAGCATCGTGCACGGTGTACTACAGTCGAGAACCCTTCTAGACCTGTGAACCGTCCTAAGGTCCGAGGAGGATGTTTCAGAAAATTCGCACCACTCTGAAATAGAACGTTCGAGATGAAAACTAGGACACTAGGGGAAACCAAAGTCGTACCGGGCGAAAACAGAAGGTGATATAGTAATATGGTGAAAATTCTAAATAGTGTGATTCTAAAAAGTAGTGCATTCGTAAATATTATTTTTCTACCGGAGCCGAGAACGATTTAGTAGAGCCGAGTGAAGTGTTGCAGCCGTCACAAGGAGGATGAGTATCATAGTTGTAATCGGCAGTAGTAAGCTGTAAGTCCATTGCTGCCCATTAACGAGAGTTTTCTCTGTTTCCTTTCCCTACCCGTCTTTCCCACCCTTACCAAAATAGGTGGAGGAGGGGCAGTCGGACCGCAATATGCTGGTGCAAGGTTGCCAGATCGCCGTCCTGCTCGCACTGGCAACGTCGCAGGTCCTCGCTAGCGGTAAGTCAACACTTATCAGTCTAGAATAAGAGCAGGCCTTCTTTCAACAGACAGCTGCTACTGAAAACTGGCATGCAAAATCATTGACGACGAATATTTTTGTGTAAAAAAAACTAGCCTAAAAATTAATAAACACTTCGAATCGGAATTTAGCGTTCGTACAAACTAAACTATTTAGTAACATGGTTCCTTTTTTTTAACTTTACACATAAAACAATGAACTTCAATGAAACACAGATGTAAGCAGCTCCTTTGCAGAATGATTGGTAGGTGGCAGCTGGTTGTTGAGAGCAAGGGCCTGGTGGCGCAGTCGCTGAAGGATGTGTGCAAGAAGACGCACAAGTTCGTCTTTGTGTTGTTTTGTGAATGAATCGTCTAATCTTCAGGATTGATTAACGAATCTATATATGAATACCTTATTGTTGTCCACGTTTAGGCATTATTATAGACGATTAGTGTAATAAATTGCTTTGAAATAAATGGTTTGAAACCGTGCGAATTAATCACTAAAGCATTTCGACAACGTTAGCGTTCTAAATCTCAACGTATTACGTTGTTCATCCCATTTGATGTGGTACTACATAAACCTGCTTTCTAGTTGATTATGAAGGAAAGTTCCACACATTCATGGCTTGATGGATTAATAAGTAAGGGTATAGGTTACAATCTGATCCCTATTGAGTTTGATTTGATGGAAGGAAAATGCAAACTCGTTATTTCATAGATACAGAGTATGAACAAAATTAGGATAAAATTTAAATAATTGAAATAAATCAAATAATTCCATCTTTTAGTTTCAAGTCCTTTCTACTATTCAGACGGAACTAACCCTGAGCAAAACAATAGTTTCGATAGTAATAAACTTTTTTAACATTTACATAGACCTAAAAAATCTTATTCGTAGGTTCATCTAGACCTTCAAGATGTTATTGAAATCTGGTATAAGTTTATATATTTTATGTTATGTCACTAAATTATATTTTTTCTAAATCGGAATATGTTTCTATAGACACATAAAATTAATATTTTATAGATTTTACGAGTACTGAAATTTATAGAATGTACTCTAGCTAGGGCCCGAGCAAGCGAGCGGGCACTACATACAGATTAGGTCTGACATTGCATTTTCAAAATATACAGCTCACATACTCAAATCATCATTTATTTGATGTGCTTAAAGGTACGCAATTTTTTTTTAATTGGGTAGTTAGTTGACTCCATTTTACCTAGTTTTTTATTTTCTTATAATTTTGTATCTTTGAGTATAAAAGTATAGTCTACTTAAAAGTATGCACAACATTAACATTTTAATTACTTATAGAATCTGTATATTTTATTTTTATTGATTTGTGTAACAGGAAAACAAACGGTAAAATATAAAAATAAATATTTAATTATCAAAACCCTTGAGTTTTGTATCATCCATAAAAATGGCTCGGCCCAGAGATATCACACACTTCAATGTATTTGTTAAGTTCTAATAAACCTGAATATATATGAATTTCTTTATATAAAACTATAAAGCCGTTCTGAACCTGTCAGAACGCAGTACACACACTCTCCGAAAACGCCAAGCTGTTAGATAGGGGATTAAAGTAATGAAATGTCGATTATTTTGTCATTGTTGGTCGCGCCACACACCAGTGGACTGTGTTGTACCGCGCTCGACGTCGCTAAACAAATGTTGTCCTTTGACCGAATAATTAACCCGTTCTGTCAAACACCTCATAGTAACGTTCGTGTTCGTGTTGAAACGTGTCGTGTAATTCGTGTTGTTCATCAACTTCATTAACAGTCAAACTGTTTGTTGGGCGTGGACGAATTAAAACGAACACGCTTGTAAAGTAGCCAATTATCTTCGAGTGTGCAATAATTAATTGAATTGTTAAAGCCAATATGTGACCCGACAGAAAAGTGAATAAATGGTGATGAATATTTATATTGCTGATTAAACTATTCAAAGTTATGTAATTACATTAATTACTTAATTTAAATTCAACCTTTTAGTGGCAGAATATAGACTGTATCCATGTAATACCTTTGTATAACACTATGGAACTAATTAATATCACTTAATGTTGCGGTAATGCTAATCAATAGTATTAGATTCTATTTTATTATTTACTGATTTTATTATGTTTTTCTATATTAACCAGTTATTTTTTAACGTCAACAAAGTAAAATGAAACCTTCAATTAAAAAAGAAACTCTTATATACAATTTTCATTCGTTGGTCTGTAGAAACTTGAGACATATTCTGTCATTTCAGATACTAGCTTCAGAAATACATGCAGGATGTTCATGGATACAAGAGAAAACTGCCGTTAATGACAACGTTATATTGGGTGTAGACTATAAATCATAACATGTAATATGATTTGCGGTTCTCACTTTCATTTCTTTTTATCCAACAGGGCCTGAATGAAGTTAGTACTACTAGTTATTCTACATTACTAAGGTAGTTGAAAGAGAAAAACGCCATTTTTATGTGATATTTTTGTAGGGAGGACATTTTTAATATTGCAAAGAAACTGTTTTTCTATATTGTCAATGATTTGAATTTTAGTGATGTTTATATCCTTACTATACTTTTCTGATTAAATTTACTGTGTCTTAAAAAGGCCAAACATAAACGAAATAAATATTGTGAATATTGTACAGATTAAGATATTGTACAGATAATTGTTTAATAGGGATTCAAACTTCACCAAATTTCAGTTTCAAAATACAGTGGCCTATATCTCCTTTTACAGCTCCAGTCATTACCACTCTCATTATATACCATTGTACTCGTAACCATTCCCTGTCTATATAATGGCACTAGACATTGAGTTTAAACGTCATCCTTCAAAATTCGTAATTGGGTTTTTAGTGAAAACTCATCTTCAAGGTCCTCGCCCTAAATGTGCGGTATTATAGTTTAACTGAGATACCTGAAATTTAATTTGTAATTTTAGAGGTGGTGTGCTAACTATTAAGGCCGGCCGAAGCGCTAATCCGTGGCCCATTATCCCTTTCTCTCCCGGATTACCGGCTCCCGGGGGTTGTAGTCGCCAGGACTCTGGCCTCCCCTCGCCGCTCTGCGGATTATTGGGCTAATAGGCTCGGGCCAGGATCCTAACCCTGCTTTATATACCGGCTTCCTACCGGAATCTAGCAACTTCGATATTAAACAATCGCGTTTACGGATGTTATTGTTATTACGTTGTGTAAAGAAATTATCTTTGTGGCTTGTCCTTTATCTTTATTTAAACCTAAAATTCTTGACAATGTAAGGTTTGAAAGGATAATGGATTTCGGACATTTGTAATTGTTATATGTCACAAAAAGTAAACATTTCAAAGATTGAAATCTAGTCTCTTCTTCAGGTGTAAAATGACCACAATAAATTAAATACTATTATGTGTCAATAGCCTGCCACTCACTACGAACTACCTGAAGTCCAGATTGGAGAGACAGAATCCAAGCACAAACACATCACACCCCAGGTAACGAAGGTGAAGCAATGAACAAGCAACTCTATGTCGGCATTTCCTGTGATATCGCGGCGCTTCATTTGAAACAAAGAGAACAGGAAGGCGATGGTCAGGACGGGGAGGGAGGAATAATAGGCAGCCGCCTTCTGTCTTATGTTTTAGTCTTTGACGTTAATGTCATGCTGTGTGTTGGAATTTAATTTGTTGTGGTTTGTTTGAGTATTCAATTCTTTTTATGTTTCCTAGTTCTTTTTTAAATATTGGTAGCCAACGTGGCCTAACTTCAACCGAAGGTTGACAGCCTTGGTCTGCTAATTTTATTTATGAAACCTCTATAAGTTTGCGTTTTCTAAACGTCTCCTCGCGGTGTAGTAAGCTGACTTTTTTATCAGTAGTTATTTTGCAACTTTAGACTTTTCAAAACTTTTTTTCGTATTCTTCTTTATGTTCTTTAGACCTTACATTTAGTGGTCTTTTTGTCTCGTTTATGTGTTTCATATTACAAGTAAATGTTATGTTGTTTTTTTTTATTCCTATGTGTCATTTTTAGTTTAGTTTTACGAGACTGTCTATGACTGTTTTGTGTTCTAAAAGCGGTTCTAATATTTTCTGCCTACTCTTCTAATTGTATGCAAAAATCCCGACACATAAAGGATAGACATGTACGTATTTTTGTTTTATGTTTTTGACGAAAGGTGTTTTTTTATTTCTAATTATTTTGCACTTATATATTACAGACTAAGAGTATACATTTTTATAAGATCTGATTTAACGTTTTTCATTTGTTCTTCTAACCCATCTTTGTCTGAGCACAAGCTCTTTGCTCTGTCGAACTGAGTATGTAACAGAAGTTTGACGGTTCGATTGAAAATTTTGATAGCGGGCCCGTGTGTGATTTCTGACGATAAACTGTTGTTTTAAGGATGCCCTTATTTCTTACTACAAACAAATCTAGAATAGAGAGTTTGTTTTAGACTTTTACGCCCATGGTTAGGCAAATGGAGGGAGGAATGGTGTTGATGTGTACAAAAATTCATTAATTTCAGTGCCTCCACGAGGAAAGACGACGAAAGTGTCATCCACGGTTTTAAAGCCAGGGCTTTTTTGTTTAAATTATTCCATAAAGATATAGGCGAAATGGAAAATAGAGTAGACCCCAACGCCATTCCATCATCTTAACTAGAAATATTTAACTTTAGTTGATAACGATGGCAAATGTGTGAAATGCTATTATTCTTTTAAAAATACAAATTTAACGGAAAATCCAATTTGAATCTTGATTACCTGAAACCTTTCACATCATCAGTGTACAGCAAGTCTCTCAGTGTAATTGAAACTTGCGTATGGTTAGTGTAGCACTGTCTACTTTCTACAGATGTTCCAGAACTCCCTTCCTTTATGCATCAGTCCTGAACCAAATCCGAACCAAAATATCATATTCATATTTTGGGTACGTTAAATAATTACCTGGGCATCCGGGCATTTTGCAATTTTCACTTATATATTTTTAATTTGAGAACGGCTTGTTGTATTAAGTTGAAATGCAGTACATAGTTTTATAACCTAGAGGACGAATTATATTCAAAATATAAATTTATACTAGTTTTGGTTTTGAATGGTGGTGGATTTTTGAAATCTGTAAGGGTAAAATATCTTTAAAAAGACATATGATAAAAAATTCACAGTAATTGCTTCTTCAAGAGTACAAAGTTTGAAAAATGTGGATGAGAAATAAGGGAGATAGTTCGATTGTAAAAAGCCAAGTACTAAACAATATCACCTTCTTATTTATTACTTGATCTCGTTAATGTTAAGTACTAAACAATATCAACTGTCAATACGTAACAGTATTGCTTGCGAGCCTCAAAAATCAGCTGTTTTAATGTTAGCTGATCTAATCAGCTGATTGTAACATTACTTTTTTGGACTGTAGTCGGAATTTTCTTAACGAGAAATCCTTCCGGATTACGAATAGTCTAGGAGAACAACTTAAATGTAAGACCTTAAGAAACATTCTTTATAAAGAAAATGTATACAGTATAATTTATATAACTGTATTTTTAGTGTTGAAAGACTGAAACACAGGTAGAAATCAGATTGTATTTTTTTATATCTCTTTTTTAACTTTCGTAACGTTAAGTTAGTCACTAAATAATAAAATTTGGCGTTTTAATGCTCTTTGAATAGTTATTCTCTTTAAAGAAAACTAAAAGTTGTGAAATAAAATCTTTACAAAATAGTATTAAGTTAATAATTTTTTTGACATACAAAAGACCTATATTTAATATACGTAAACAACATGCACTGTCTGTGCCACAAAATCCGAATATTTTCAAACCACAATATTTGGTACCTGGTAAAGGATTCACCGCAAACACAGTGATGTAGCTACGGCAATAATCCAGCACAATTCCATATCAACTTTTATTGCCACTGTCCACGTCGTACTTGTCGTTTCGGCTTGATTAAATTTCATTTTAAACTATGACAACATTCATGCGAGCTTCAAAAATATAGGGTATTCGTGAACTGTGAATGAGGACGGTGCACGTGTTCTTTGGGTCATTACATGCAAGTGACTCGCTTATTATTCTTAGCGACTCATACTTCATACCCTCTAGGGTTCTACAGTTCAGCACTGTAAGATTGAGTGGCTACATCGAATGACCCACTAGGAGCTAACGTAGTAGGGAACATAATATTAAATAGTGCTCAACAAAATATCTAATACTAGTGTTCTGTGTAATTGGAACTGACATTTATAAACCTCACCACCAAATTGTGCGGCAAATTATTTAAAAAAAAAGATAACTTATGCATGTAATAATACTACATTTTTCATGGAATTTTATGATTGCAACGGAAAATAACTTTTGGGTAATTTTATTTAAGATGTCTATGTACAAGATATTTGCTCTCGTTTTGATTATATGAAAACAGTTAACATTAACGTTTACAAAAGTGAGCTATTTTTAAACTAATCAACCATTTTTTCTTATTTTTGCACGAAACCAGAAGCTAGGTAAGAATGATTTTTTGTGTCACTGGTTATTTTATTTTTACCACAAACAATACATTTTTATAAAATAATTAGGTAACAAATGAAGAGATTGTCTATAAGTGCTACGTTATTGGATAAAACATGTAATGACAATATAGAGTTATAGATCGAATAATTTTATTTAACTATAATAATAGTTAAATGTATGTTTATATTTTAAAATGCACTAAAAACACGTTAATTATTAAGAGAAAGTTTTGTAATCATATAAACTATGATTTACGGTTTCTGGATTCCTGAAAAGTAATTAAAACTCAAATATCAACCAAGGCAAATTCACTGACAGGGAGTAAATCCATCAATAATGAGTTAGTTTTGAAATGACGTGACGTTATTTAGTCAGGTATTTCCCTCCGGTCGATTGATCATTTTTCTGCCTTTCAAACGAATAAACGTCAAAATTATCCCGTATAATTTCCGGATATAATTCACATTAAAAAGCTCTCCGTTCGTTCACATTTCCGAAGTTCACTATCAAATCTGCGTCTTCCACTATCAATGTTTGAATTATCGATTATGTATTTACTATAAAACTTCTAGTGACTCACAAGGTTGTTAGTTTGTAATCTAAAAGTGTACATAATCACTTAGTTATTAATTGTTTTGCTTCTTTAATAATAACTTCGATGTATTCGAGTGGCTACAGAATGTTGTATTTTAGCTGTAGATACTTTTAATAATAATTGACTATCAACCTTACGTATGTAACGAACTTTACAATTCCAAAACCTGTGATAAATCTAGAGCCAGGTTTAGGCAGTAAAGTGGACAGTATTGACCCCAGTTTAATTGTAAAATTTCTTATTTAGATGCAAAAATTGTTTTGCGAAGCGAGGTATAAAGGCACAAGAGAACAAAAACAACTGTTTAAAATATTTTATTGAGTGAATTTAACCTGAAATGCGCTTCTTACAAGGTACAAGATTAAGTAAAAATGGTAACGAAAATGTGCCGTAATAATTTGTGCACAGTAGCATTGTAATAAAATGAATTTAGTGCAATATTTTAGTCAATATGACCTTAGTGTTTAATGATTTGAGTGGATGGTTCTAAAAATAAGAAACGGTTTCATCGTAAAGGAAACAAAGAAGGAAGTATCTTGATTAAATGCGGATATATTGGTTGTAATCTTATTCTGTATAAAACATGAAGTTCGGTTCTTCTCATAATAAATATATAAATCGTATTTAAACGTTCAAAAAGATAGTCTACACATAAATAAGTGCGCAGCATTCTAATAAGAACTTTAAATATGAAACATGTGGCAATCTATTGTTAAGTTTTTAACCTTCAACTAAGATGAATATCAAAAGTAGATGCTCGTTGAAAATTATCAATTATGAATTTAAAAATAACATTTTTACTGTTGAATCTAAATTTCAGTTGTAAATACAATACGCGTTACAGTGAATTGCCTGTACTCAGAATGATACTATCGCAACTACCTATTTTCGTAATTAATATCTCTAAACGCATTATCTTTAAATAGATATTGTTTCTCCTTGTACTCTGTAGAACTCTAGAGTGGACTAGTCTAAGTAACGCGAGAGCGTCTTTACACATGATAAGCTAATGTCGAGAGCTCACTAATAGACGCCAGGGGTTTTAGCTCCACTACTTACATGTAATGTAATATCCCATCGGTATAGCGATATTATACCATTAAGATACACATACATTATACGTTGTATGCAATGTGGTAGAAATATTTTTGTTAGAGTGCACTGTGTTTAGATTTAAAGGTGTATTTATGATGCATTCTTATTTCAAATGCCCCTTCTAGTTTCGTCGGTTAAACAATTTGTTGCTGCAACCGAGAATTCGCATCGTGATTTAATTGCCATAGATTCAGAGAGTTCTATTTTTACAAGGATTTTGTAAAGAACATTGTAATTGATTTTTAGGAAATCCTTAGTGGAAACTTCCCTTCGGAGGTCTCCCTTGTAGTAAACCAGAACTAGAAAGATTGAAATGTTTACAGACTCTAAGCTGTAGAACACGTTTTAGTGGTTTGTCTTTGTATTAAATTTAGATTTGTGTTTAATCAAACACTATTACCTTATTTTGTCTACCAATATCATTACAAAAACAAAATTGATTACACAATCACTAACTATAGATTCCTTAACTGATTTCAAAATATAACTTACCTTTCGTCCCCTAAAATATGTGTAAGGGTCCTTTACGAATGTATGGAATCTTTCAAGATTCTGCTGTTCATAAATTTGAATACAATTTTAATAGATGTACAGTTTACACTACTGGTATTTTAATATTTCATTGTTTTATACAGCGTGACTATTTTCGAAACAGTTGTAATACTTAGTGCAAAACAGTTTCTATTACTTCCGTAAAATAAATGTTTTTCAAAAGCGCTTTTGCCGGTTAAGGCATCTTCAGTTGATGTAAACAGAAAACGTGTATAAAATATAATAAAAAACACATTGTTACGAGTTTGCTTGAATGAAACACTCGGCGAACATTGAATCTAAATATATATTTATTAATAATATAAATAAATATAATATAATATCTAGTTAAAACCAGGTTGACTTTAAATAAACTACTTATGTACAAAACTCACTGTCACTAATTTATTCTGTTACAATCCTCCATTAATTAAATTTGTCTATTTAGTTACACACGAGTGTATTTAACAATGACACAGCCGATCATTATTAACACAAAACCATCCATCACGATCACGAGTATTACCACTAGTACTGTCACTTCACTGGCTCGCTGCGTCACGACAGCTCCTCATAAAGTTAATGGTGCTTACAGAATATTCAAATTCCAGAACATACTAAACATCGCCTACCCACCGCTCATTATATCCCTTACCTTTATATTTAATTTATTGCTTAGTGTATTTTAGTTATTTTTAATAAAGACCATTAATTGGTTTTAGAAGTTCTGTTTAGTATATTTGCGTTTTACAATTGAATATAGGATATTGTCTTGGAGATCGTAATCGACGAAGATACTATAACATTTTGTGAAGAGATATCCCAATAGTGATTTATGCCAATTATAACTAACACAGTTTTACAATTGATTATAGGATATTGTCTTGGAGATCGTAATCGACGAAGATACTATAACATTTTGTGAAGAGATATCCCAATAGTGATTTATGCCAATTATAACTAACGCAGTTTTACAATTGATTATAGGGTATTGTCAGATCGTAATCGACGAAGATACTATTACATTTTGTGCAGAGATATCCCAATAGTGATTTATGCCAATTATAACTAACACAGTTTTTACAATTGATTATAGGGTATTGTCTTGGAGATCGTAATCGACGAAGATACTATAACATTTTGTGAAGAGATATCCCAATAGTGATTTATGCCAATTATAACTAACACAGTTTTACAATTGATTATAGGGTATTGTCTTGGAGATCGTAATCGACGAAGATACTGTAACATTTTGTGCAGAGATATCCCAATAGTGATTTATGCCAATTATAACTAGCACAGTTTTACAATTGATTATAGGGTATTGTCTTGGAGATCGTAATCGACGAAGATACTATAACATTTTGTGCAGAGATATCCCAATAGTGATTTATGCCAATTATAACTAACACAGTTTTACAATTGATTATAGGGTATTGTCTTGGAGATCGTAATCGACGAAGATACTATAACATTTTGTGCAGAGTTATACCAATAGTGATTTATGCCAATTATAACACACACACACAGTTTTACAATTGATTATAGGGTATTGTCTTGAAGATCGTAATCGACGAAGATACTATAACATTTTGTGCAGAGATATCCCAATAGTGATTTATGCCAATTATAACTCACACAGTTTTACAATTCATTATAGGATATTGTCTTGGAGATCGTAATCGACGAAGATACTATAACATTTTGTGAAGAGATATCCCAATAGTGATTTATGCCAATTATAACTCACAGTTTTACAATTGATTATAGGATATTGTCTTGGAAATCGTAATCGACGAACATAATATAACATTTTGTGCAGAGATATCCCAATAGTGATTTATGCCAATTATAACTAACACAGTTTTACAATAGATTATAGGGTATTGTCTTGGAGATCGTAATCGACGAAGATACTATAACATTTTGTGCATAGATATCCCAATAGTGATTTATGCCAATTATAACTAACACAGTTTTACAATTGATTATAGGGTATTGTCTTGGAGATCGTAATCGACGAAGATACTATAGCATTTTGTGCAGAGATATCCCAATAGTGATTTATGCCAATTATAACTCACAGTTTTACAATTGATTATAGGATATTGTCTTGGAGATCGTAATCGACGAAGATACTATAACATTTTGTGAAGAGATATCCCAATAGTGATTTATGCCAATTATAACTCACACAGTTTTGCAATTGATTATAGGGTATTGTCTTGGAGATCGTAATCGACGAAGATACTATAACATTTTGTGCAGAGATATCCCAATAGTTATTTATGCCAATTATAATACACACAGTTTTAAGTAAAACGCTAAGACCTTAAAGTGTAATTTAACTTTGTAATTCGCTACATTGATGTATTCAAGGGTCATTTAGAAAATGGTCTGGCTATTCTGAGGTGATGGCGTACCCAGAATGTTGTAATGCGGAGAGCGATAACTAGCCTGAAACCTCCTCTCCCCGGAAATTACAGGTGCCAATCATAACAGCAAAGTATTCATATTGGAAACATCAATAGTTTATGTACACGGAGACAAAGTACATTTTTCTGTAAAGGTAATAAGTAAAATTTGAAATCCTCTGTATAATTAGAACAAGATCTTTTAATGGTTTTTTTTTGTCATACAAGATTGTCATTTTGTGGCAATATCTCGAAATGTACAGATCACAATTTTGTTATTTGGTTTTTTGTCAGTACAATTGTAAGCTGCGACCTATAATAATGTCTCCCGTTACGAACATGTTTCCGATGTTCCGATTTCCCGAATTATTCTGAAAGCCGATTCATTGAATAGCGTAGTTATTTTAGATTTCTGTATTAGTTTGTTATGCGATTCATCATGACTTGTACCTCAGCAGCACATCAAGCATCGGTCTTTGTAACACGCCTCACCTTGGTTCTTAGGCTGAACATTCGTTCTTTTAGTTTTGAGTTCTATTCAGATAAAGGATGAATTTTACAGTAGATCACGATAAGGTTGAAGGTAACGGAGGGGAACAAACTACTTTAGCGAGACAGTCTTGTTCAAATAGGTTTACAGGGACGTGGCCTGAGAGTTAATAAGGCAGTAACTCACTGTGTTGAACAAAACCCGGTAACTACAACCTCCAGTCATTCCTGGGGAAATTATGGCGCTATCTTTCTTCAGCTGTGGGTTCGCTGGAAGTCGTCTCGCAACTAGAGTTAGACTTGCGTTCCGTTCCATACTGTGATATCTGGTGAATAAAATCCTTTTTTTTTACTTTTCCTTTTGTAATGAAGGATGTATATTCGTTACAATGCTGCTAAATGCAGTTCCCAATAAAAAAACAATTTTTGGAAAATGCCCATTATGGGTTTCTCTGGAATAGAACGTTTCTGACCTGTGAGTACGACATGCAGATTAATTAAATTTATACTTCTTGGATAATCTTCCAGAGACCATGCATATCATAAGCGATATTTTTAATCAAATAGAGAGGCATCTAATAAAGCTGCAACAGTGTAACTATTTTGATTAATTTCAATTAGTTTAAGGGAACCAGGTAGTGAAATATTTTAATTTAAACATTTTTTTTTATTATTTATTATCGTTGCCAATCTTTTTCTGAACAATTTGATACCAAATATATGCAAATCTAAGCACTAATTCATATTAATTTTTTTTTTTTTTTTTTTTTTTTTTGCGGGAACGCACTGAGCTGATACACATATCAGTAGGATTTCCCATTTGTTTCCCCTAAAGTTTCCCCTACACCCACTAATAATTTACCAATTGCTGTGATGGAGCACATAAAACCAATATATAAAGACTTAGCAGACCCAAATTTATTAAACAAATGTGTTCACGGAAAGACACAAAACCAAAACGAGTCCTTCAATAATATGATTTGGACAAGGATTTCCAAAAGCAATTTTGTTGGACTTTCCACTTTGACAATTGGAGTGCAAGATGCAATATTGTGTTACAATGATGGAGCTCTTGGGAAGATAAAAGTTCGTGATAAGTTATGTGGCCAAGCAGGAACTAATTGTGTTGTAGGACTCAAGCGACAAGATGAACTCCGCATATTTGAAGCTGAAAAAGCCATGAAAGATATAGAAAAAAAAGCAAAAGAAGTCAGAAAAACAGTGAAACGTAGAATACTTGAGAATGAGGAAGACCCAGATGACCCAGCCTATGGCTTTGGTGCACACTAATTATGTTCAAGTAGGTAGGCCTATACACATTTGTTAGTTTTAGGGCAGAGTAAAATTAAATGTTGGTTTTCCAAAAGTTTGTTTTTTTTGTCATTTGTCATTATTTTGCAAACTATTGAACCAAATTTGACCAAACTTGCACACATTCTTTGTATTATCACAATAAACAATAATAAGATGTATTATTACATGAAATAAAAAAATAAAAAAATTATAACACTTTTATGCAAAAAAATGTTTAAAAAATGTTTTAAAATTCAAAAATCAATAAAAAAAGTTGTAAAAATATATGTTTGAAAATCCTTATTATTGTTAAGAGAGCAACAAACAAAATAGTGTGAAAGTTTCATTGCAATATCTCTTTTAGTTTTTGAGAAAAGTGTACCTAAAAAAGGTAAATTTTACATGGACGAGATTGCCACTACCTGGTCCCCTTAACCCATTTGAGATAAAAAATTGTCAAACGCCTTATTTAAAAGAATAGTTTAAAAAAAATTATTTATTTTTGTGTGAAAAGTATAGTAAAATGCCTTTTTTTTACAAAATTTTGTTTATAAAGTTTTAAACTTCAATAATTAAAGATATTTATTTAAAAAGTAATGTTTTCCTATAGGAAGCAATTTGATCCTAAGTCAGAAGTAATTTAGACATTATAATATTTAAACCGAACTCGGTAGGTAAAACCCCAACGAAAAACCTAGGAATCAAAAATTAATTTTATAGAAAAGGTTTAATTGTTATTTCGTACAATAATATGATTTAAGCCACAAAAATCCAAACAATGTCTCAAATTAGACTCAGTTGGCGGCATAGTTGAATCAAACAAATGTTATTTTCTGGTAAATAATAATGAAGGAAAATATGTAGTATATGAGTAGTGTATGTTAGAAAGCAATCATAAGTTGATGTATCCTGACTAGTAATAAAACAAGATTCTAAAAATACTAAATGTGTTCGACTAACAGTGTATTCATATTTGTCGTTAAGTATATATATATATATATATATATATATATATATATATATATATATATATATAATTTCAATAAACATTGCATCACAAAAAGTACTTGCTCCGCCGGGAGCAAGTACTTTTTGTGATTCAATGTTTATTGAAATTAAATAAGGCTATTGCCATTTATACAATTTAATATATATATATATATATATATATATATATATATATATATATATATATATATATAGTATATTTAACTCCGTTTTATCAAGAAATTTCTATATTCTAATTTAATAATTTTTAATATTATTTTGTGTTCCTCAAAACTTAAAAAACTTTATTACCAACTTTTGAAAAACTTATTCTCGTTCTAGATATATTGGTACTGGTTTAATTATGTAAGGTAGTATCTTGTGTAAAACTGGTATACCCTCTTTAGAAATTTGCTTATTTACATTGTATAGTTACACAAAAACCTGTTTACCCGCAGCCAAAAAGTCAGTAAATGCTGATTCCAAAACAGTTTCAAATTGTTTGTGACTTGTATACAAAGTAGTCTCGTTCAGCGGACATTCAGCGAGTGATATTCAATTCCAGGTATATTGAATTGTCATCCATACATTTTGAATCCATTGGCGCTCCCTTCTCCGCCTGAAACGTATTAATTAAAAGCGAGCTGATGAAATGGAAGTTTTGTTGTGTGGAGTCAATCGGTAAATGAGGCTCTCCAATGGATATCGTAGGTCAATTAAAACGGCTCAGAAAGAAAAGCCGGGTATCACTGCAATATGACGGGATATTATTGAAGTGTGGGGGTTTGTTTACGCGGCGTCGCCCGTATTTATTCGCGAATGAATGCTCACCGTGGGTGAATGGATCCGTGCAACACGTTTCTCTGAAAACTGCGAACTTCACTGAAAGGGTTTAGTGTTTGTAATGAAACTTATTCTTTGTGTTCGTTAGGTTCTTGACGTTCATAAATGTAAATAAGTCATCTTCATGTCATCTGTTTTTTGTACACATTATATAGTGTTGCAAAATAATTTCTACATTTACGTATCCCAGCTAATCCTAGTAGACCTAAAGAATATAAAATAAACTTTCATATAGCATAAACTATCATAGATAATATTCTTCAGTCATTATAAAGACCTTTCAGTCCTTTCACGTTATTTATTTCTTCAGTCATTACGTGGACCTTACACGTAAACGACAATGGTGTCGTTTACTATCTTCATATAATAATATAATTATTATTAAAGAAGATAAAGGCAGACAAATAATATACAAATGAATTTAATTCGTATTGCCTTCTAGCGAAGTTTATTCAAAGTTTGAAGCTAGCTGTATCGTATTATTTTGAGATTAAGGAGAGAATCGTGTTTACAGTTTACTAATATACATTTTTGTTATCTCTAGTATTGTAGCACTAGTATATATAGTAATGAACATTCATAATTTATCACGTTATATATAACGTAATGTTTAGTTATGGGACATATGCACTCGTAGACTTTGTTATAAACAATATTTATGTTTTCCGTTTCACACCAAATCGAAATATTGTTCACTTGTTTAAATTCCTTTAATGCTATAGGCTCGCCGTGGAGAGTTAACAGATATTAAATAGAAACTCTCTTGGCTGATTTAACAACTAATTATGCTTTAGCTTCGATATATGGATACTGTGTAACATACACGAGTCCTGACTAGAAATCCCATTAACTAGAAGGGATTTCGTCTTACTAAGAGAACCGAGTTACCAATTGTAGTACTGTAGTTCGAAATTGTGACCATATGACTCCCTATGACCTCTGTCTGGTCTCGGAATCCTGTCTAGTCTTGTCTCTAGTAATTTCATCAACGGTTTTAGGTTCAGGCACCTTAGTGCGGAAAGAAATTAATACTTGTAAACTCACATTTCTGTGGTCAAAAGCAAGCAATAATTATGTACCAGACACTGGACTTTATGGGAAAAAATGGAAGTGAGCAAAGCTAGTTCATGAAAGCTACTAGTGTAAGTAGTATGAGTGGATAATTACTAATCTACCAAAAATGTATATATCGTATATCTATATTCTGTATGATAATAATACGGTAAGATTAAAACAGCATCTTACAAATTGAAGTAAGTATTAGAATACTGATTCCCCTAGCAGTCTGACAGAGCATCTTTTGATACTTTGAATCTTTTAGTGTTAATAGCAAAGTTTTTGTGTATTCAAATTGAGGTGCAGTTACGTTTCATATGTTTGATTCGATAAGATACCTATAATTCATTGAATAAATAATAGTTTCAACTGATAAGAACTGTGTATACATTTGTTTTTCTTACAGAACGGAATAAGTTCTTACGTAGGGTTTATACCTCATTTTATGACGCTGTTTCAGTTTGTTACCAACCAACAGTAACAATCGGTGATTGTTTTGTTGTTCGATACATTCGGTATTAGGATCGTAATTTTTGTGTTGAGGTCAAATAAATGGACAGAGTCGTATATAGGTGAGCCTTAACGCTAATTCTCTCCAGCGGCTGGAACTAACAGGAACCCATCAATAGTGTGACAATAGTTATGGCCTAGAGAAGACGGTGCAGTTATGTATTGAAGTGGAGCAGATGATGGTGTAACACCATTTCTCCAGCCCCGAGTTGTAATCACGAGTGATCATAAGTAGGCGCTGTCTAGAGAGTGGGAGCCCGGACTGAGGTGTATTCCTGCACACCTGACTGTCCTTGGTGCCTGCAGGCGGGAAGCCAGGCAAGTGTAAGGCCGTTAGTGTTATCCTGGGAGCCCGGACTGAGGTGTATTCCTGCACTCCTGACTGTCCGTGGTGCCTGCAGGCGGGAAGCCAGGCAGGTGTAAGGCCGTTAGTGTTATCCTGGGAGCACGGACTGAGGTGTATTCCTGCACACCTGACTGTCCTTGGTGCCTGCAGGCGGGAAGCCAGGCAGGTGTAAGGCCGTTAGTGTGATCCTGGGAGCACGGACTGGGGTGTATTCCTGCACTCCTGACTGTCCGTGGTGCCTGCAGGCGGGAAGCCAGGCAGGTGTAAGGCCGTTAGTGTTATCCTGGGAGCACGGACTGAGGTGTATTCCTGCACACCTGACTGTCCGTGGTGCCTGCAGGCGGGAAGCCAGGCAAGTGTAAGGCCGTTATTGTTATCCTGGTAGCCCGGACTGAGGTGTATTCCTGCACTCCTGACTGTCCGTGGTGCCTGCAGGCGGGAAGCCAGGCAGGTGTAAGGCCGTTAGTGTTATCCTGGGAGCACGGACTGAGGTGTATTCCTGCACTCCTGACTGTCCGTGGTGCCTGCAGGCGGGAAGCCAGGCAGGTGTAAGGCCGTTAGTGTGATCCTGGGAGCACGGACTGAGGTGTATTCCTGCACTCCTGACTGTCCTTGGTGCCTGCAGGCGGGAAGCCAGGCAAGTGTAAGGCCGTTAGTGTTATCCTGGGAGCACGGACTGAGGTGTATTCCTGCACTCCTGACTGTCCGTGGTGCCTGCAGGCGGGAAGCCAGGCAAGTGTAAGGCCGTTAGTGTTATCCTGGGAGCCCGGACTGAGGTGTATTCCTGCACTCCTGACTGTCCGTGGTGCCTGCAGGCGGGAAGCCAGGCAGGTGTAAGGCCGTTAGTGTTATCCTGGGAGCACGGACTGAGGTGTATTCCTGCACTCCTGACTGTCCGTGGTGCCTGCAGGCGGGAAGCCAGGCAGGTGTAAGGCCGTTAGTGTTATCCTGGGAGCACGGACTGAGGTGTATTCCTGCACTCCTGACTGTCCGTGGTGCCTGCAGGCGGGAAGCCAGGCAGGTGTAAGGCCGTTAGTGTGATCCTGGGAGCAAAAAAAAAAAAGCGGACTGAGGTGTATTCCTGCACTCCTGACTGTCCGTGGTGCCTGCAGGCGCGGGAAAGCCAGGCAGTGTAAGGCCGTTAGTGTTATCCTGGGAGCACGGACTGAGGTGTATTCCTGCACTCCTGACTGTCCCGTGGTGCCTGCAGGCTGTGGAAGCCAGGCAGGTTGTAAGGCCGTTAGTGTGATACCTGGGAGCACGGACTGAGTGTGAAATTCCTGCACTCCTGACTGTCCGTGGTGCCTGCAGGCTGGAAGCCAGGCAGGTGTAAAGGCCGTTAGTGTTATCCTGGGAGCACGGACTGAGGTGTATTCCTGCACTCCTGACTGTCCCGTGGTGCCTGCAGTGCGGGAAGCCAGGCAGGTGTAAGTGCCGTTTAGTGTTATCCTGGGAGCACGGACTGAGGTGTATTTCCTGCACTCCGTACTGACGTCCCGTGTGCCTGCAGGCGGGAAGCCAGGCAGGTGTAAAGGCCGTTAGTGTGATCCTGGGAGCACGGACTGAGGTGTTATTCCTGCACTCCTGACTGTCCGTGGTGCCTGCAGGCGGGAAGCCAGGCAAGTGTAAGGGCCGTTATTGTTATCCTGGGAGCACGGACTGAGGTGTATTCCTGCACTAGTCCTGACTGTCCGTGGTGCCTGCAGGCGGGAAGCCAGGCAGGGGGGGGTGTAAAGGCCGTTAGTGTGATACTGGGAGCACGGACTGAGGGTGTATTCCTGCACTCCCTGACTGTCCGGGTGCCTGCAGGCGGGAAGCCAGGCAGGTGTAAAGGCCGTATAGTGTGATCCTGGTAGCACGGACTGAGGTGTATTCCTGCACTCCTGACTGTCTCGTGGTGCCTGCAGGGCGGGAAGCCAGGCAGGTGTAAGCCCGTTAGTGTGATCCTGGGAGCACGGACTGAGGTGTATAACCTGCACTCCTTACTGTCCGTGGTGCCTGCAGGCGGGAAGCCAGGCAGGTTTAAGGCCGTTAGTGTTATCCTAGGAGCACGGACTGAGGTGTATTCCTGCACTCCTGACTGTCCGTGGTGCCTGCAGGCGGGAAGCCAGGCAGGTGTAGGCCGTTTAGTGTTATCCTGGAGCCACGGACTGGGGGTGTATTCCTGCACTCCTGACTGTCCGTGGTGCCTGCAGACGGGAAGCCAGCAGGTGTAAGGCCGTTAGTGTTATCCTGGGAGCACGGACTGAGGTGTATTCCTGCACTCCTGACTGTCCGTGGTAGCCTGCAGGCGGGAAGCCAGGCAGGTGTAGGCCGTAGTGTTATCCTGGGAGCAAAAAAAAACGGAAAACTGAGGTGTATTCCTGTCACTCCTGACTGTCCGTGGTGCCTGCAGGCCGGGAAGCCAGGCAGGTGTAAGGCCGTTAGTGTGATCCTGGAGCACGGACTGAGGTGTATTCCTGCACTCCCTGACTGTCCGTGGGTGCCTGCAGGCGGGAAGCCAGGCAGGTGTAATGCCGTTAGTGTTATCCTGGGAGCACGGACTGAGGGTGTATTCCTGCACTCCTGACTGTCCCGTGGTGCCTGCAGGCGGGAAGCCAGGCAGGTGTAAGGCCGTTAGTGTGATCCTGGGAGCACGGACTGAGGTGTATTCCTGCACATCCTGCCTGTCCGTGGTGCCTGCAGGCGGGAAGCCAGGCAAGTGTAAAGGCCGTTATTGTTATCCTGGGAGCACGGACTGAGGTGTATTCCTGCACTCCTGACTGTCCCGGTGGTGCCTGCAGGCGGGAAGCCCAGGCAGATGTAAGGCCGTTAGTGTGATCCTGGGAGCACGGACTGAGGTGTAATTCCTGCACTGCTGACTGTCCCGTGAGTGCCTGCAGTGCGGGAATGCCATGCAGGTGTAAAGGCCGTTAAGTGTGATCCTGGAGCACGTGAGACTGAGGTGTATTCCTGCACTCGCGCCCTCCGCGCTTCCTGACTGTCCGTGGTGCCTGCAGGCGGGAAGCCAGGCAGGTGTAAGTCCGTTAGTGTGATCCTGGGAGCACGGACTGAGGTGTAATTCCTGCACTCCTGACTGTCCGTGGTGCCTGCCAGGCGGGAAGCCAGGGCAGGTGTAAGGCCAGTTAGTGTTATCCTGGGAGCACGGACTGAGTGTATTCCTGCACTCCTGACTGTCCGTGGTGCCTGCAGGCGGGAAGCCAGGCAGGTGTAAGGCCGTTAGTGTTTTTCCTGGAGCACGGACTGGGGGTGTATTCCTGCACTCGCTGACGCTGTCCAGGGTGCCTGCAGGCGGAAGCCAGGGCAGGTTGTATAAGGCCGTTAGTGTTATCCTGGGAGCACGGACTGGGGTGTATTCCTGCAACTCCTGAACTGTCCCGTTGGTGCCTGCAGACGGGAAGCCAGGCAGGTGTAAGGCCGTTAGTGTTATCCTGGGAGCACGGACTGGGGTGTATTTCCTGCACTCCTGACTGTCCCGTGGTGCCTGCAGGCGGGAAGCCAGGCAGGTGTAAGGGCCGTTAGTGTGATCCTGGGAGCACGGACTGGGGTGTATTCCTGCACTCCTGACTGTCCGTGGTGCCCTGCAGGCGGGAAGCCAGGCAGGTGTAAGGCCCGTTAGTGGGTTATCCTGGGAGCACGGACTGGGTGTATTCCTGCACTCCTGACTGTCCGTGGTGCCTGCAGGCGGGAAGCCAGGCAGTTGTAGAGGCCGTTAGTGTTATCCTGGGAGCACGGACTGAAGGTGTATTCCTGCACTCCTGACTGTCCGTGGTGCCTGCAGGCGGGAAGCCCAGGCAGGTGTTAAGGCCGTTAGTGTATCCTGGGAGCCCGGACTGAGGTGTATTCCTGCACTCCTGAACTGTCCGTGGTGCCTGCAGGCGGGAAGCCAGGCAGGTGTAAGGCCGTTAGTGTTATCCTGGGAGCCCGGACGGAGGTGTATTCCTGCACTCCTGACTGTCCGTGGTGCCTGCAGGCGGGAAGCCAGGCAGGTGTAAGGCCGTTAGTGTTATCCTGGGAGCCCGGAACTGAGGTGTATTCCTGCACTCCTGACTGTCCGTGGTGCCTGCAGGCGGTGAAGCCAGGCAGGTGTAAGGCCGTTAGTGTTATCCTGGGAGCACGGACTGAGGTGTATTCCTGCACTCCTGACTGTCCGTGGTGCCTGCAGGCGGGAAGCCAGGCAGGTGTAAGGCCGTTAGTTGTGATCCTGGGAGCACGGACTGAGGTGTATTCCTGCACTCCTGACTGTCCGTGGTGCCTGCAGGCGGGAAGCCAGGCAGGTGTAAGGCCGTTAGTGTTATCCTGGGAGCACGGACTGAGGTGTATTCCTGCACTCCTGACTGTCCGTGGTGCCTGCAGGCGGGAAGCCAGGCAGGTGTAAGGCCGTTAGTGTTATCCTGGGAGCACGGACTGAGGTGTATTCCTGCACTCCTGACTGTCCGTGGTGCCTGCAGGCGGGAAGCCAGGCAGGTGTAAGGCCGTTAGTGTTATCCTGGGAGCACGGACTGAGGTGTATTCCTGCACTCCTGACTGTCCGTGGTGCCTGCAGGCGGGAAGCCAGGCAGGTGTAAGGCCGTTAGTGTGATCCTGAGTGCACGTAGGTGTAAAAACAGCCACACCGCGGCTTCACTCCGCACTACACAGGTTTCTTGTCATTAACCCCACTTGCCTTACACAAACATTCCGCACAGACCATACAATCTTCCTAGCTAATAACCATACTCCTGCAGATTACACATTGTTCATCAATCCGCTGTAAAGTAATCTATTAAAAGTTGAGACATAAAACAATTTTATTTCCTATCGAGACGAAATTATGAACATAAAAATACATTATTGTATTACTCACATAATATAAGAGATTGTATTTTGATATTATAGTTACATTAAACATTAACTAAGCCGTTTATATCAATTTTAGTTGTATATGTTAAAATACTTTTTCAGTTTAATACACAAGCGTAGGTTTCTTTTTTTTTTTTTTTTTTTTTTTTTTTTTTTTTTTGTGGGAACCCAATTTCTTATGTCAAAATTTCTCGTAGGTCTTTCCCTTCATATAGGTCCAGTTGAGTAGTTTCCAAAAGGTTGAATTCTTAGATTTGTTTTATGAATTAAATACGTATAACTGAAACATATATCTTTGAAAAACTCAATAGATTAAAATTGACTACTTATCATGATATACTGTTTGATCTATGTAAGGGACATTTATTTTCATTTTTACTTGAAAAGAAAAGTCTCGTTCTAATTTATTCCGGAGGTTGCCACTGTATTGGCTACGCAGAATACTCGTAAATGTATTTAAACTAGGAAGCTATAACGATAGCGTAACTTATTACAGTATTATAGAAATACGTTCAGTATAGAATTAATGGGTGAAATACTAACCTCTCATTTGATAGATATCAACGTATAGAACACAAGCAAGTCGCTGCGTCAATTTCGTGGTCCCTGGAATTTCATTTGTCAGGAATGTCGTTTGTGATTTCATCGACCTTTGTTTATTTAGGTCTCCAACGCCATGTCCGGATTAGTGTGTATTTACTAGGACTAGCATTTTACTCGCACTCCTCTACAATATTGTGCGTGCAATGTATGATATGAAAGTAGAGTTTCTGTTAAAATAGTTCGCTAATGCAATGCAAGTTTTTTTATTTTGTTATAAACATGTTATTCAGTTCACTACTTTTAGTTGAGGAAATGCTGTTTCAGTGAAAAAATAAAAGTATAAGAATTTGTTTGTTTGTTAAATATTTTGTTATGAACGTGTCAGGGGCATCTCATATACAACTTTTACCTCACGCAGCGAAATCCAGGTAATAATTCGCTCAAAAGTAACTAAGACGTTTCTGTTTTGTAATAAACATACTATTCCCTGTGTCTACAATTGTATCATATAAACTCCCTAATTTAATCATGAATTAGAAGTTCATAATATTATTGGGATTATGATCGGCTAATATTAACGAAAAAATGGTAACGCGTATTTGTATAAACCTAATTTTATTTAGTGGACAAGAGAAATTCATGAGTTTACATGTAGGCTACTAATAAAATCTGTCCCTTCATTAAGTTACGGAATTGAAGTGAAATTGTATATTGCGCGGAAATCTGTTATTCGTTATATAATTTAAAATACGACCTCATTTTATAGTTTTAAATTTTCACATTATTGTAGAAGGTGATAGTCTTGTACTCAATATCAGAGGCAAGTGTCAAGCCTCCAGACTTCAATTCTTTCTGTTCTCCAAAAAGTAGAGCATTGTAATCAGTGAAAATTACAATGATATTAGAACATATCGATCTGCTTACTTTCCAACCCCGCCACTTACGTATAGTTTTATTGAGTTCTTCAGTAAAAGTTTCTATTTCTTGAAACAAAGATACTCAAAACAATACTGAGATACGGATTTTTTTAAATCACAGTAATTCTTAGCCAACCCCCTGCAGGTTTTAACCCTCTCCAATCCATAACGGTTCACGTTTTCAAAATGAAGATTCCAGTGCTTAGAAACACTTTTGTAACGATTTTCCAAATGCCAGGATTTTGGAAGAATCAATCAGTCCCTTACGTAATTTTTTTGTTGAGAGAATTAATCTAATTAATTTAAAAGTGAAATTTAAATCTTTTACCGGAAGGTTTTATATCTTAGTGGTAATGGACGATCGTACCAGGTAGATTATCTTTTCGAAATTTCGAAATAAAAAGTGATAGAAATAAAGAATTGATTAATCTGTATTTTGAAAATGTTATTTTTTTTCACAAAAATTTAGGTAAATGCCAATGTGGACGATTAGTCTCACACTGAGAAGTTGAATCGGTATCGTGTATTGACTAATGGAACAATCACAGATGAAGATGACGTACAGTAATATCGAAACTTGTGGTATCGCAAAAGTCCTCCAGTATCCCAAAGTTAGACTTGACAAGCTCGTTTCATCCCGCATGGCCAGCATTCCATTCCGGGTCGATATTGCTATGAATGCCACAGGTGCCTCGAGTTCCTTGGATCCAACACTTCCAGACTTCTACCTGTAATTCCGCTGCACTTCGTTTAGGTTCACTTGAAACAACACCTTCCACTCGATAGCGGTGAGGTGTTATTTATTTTGTTACATTAATTTTGGATACCATAGTGCTTGTACAAAGAGGGTTGCAATTTAAAAATAACGCTTTAATATATTTTGTATGGCAATTTTGATTTTCTGATATATACAAGGTTTTGACCAGCAGCTCAGAAGCGCTAAAGTGATTAAAAAAGGTTCTTCAAAACAGGTAAATAAGCCACTTGACTCTAACCTTTATTATTTTAGTTGACTTTACGTTTACATTTTCTTCGTACTTAAGTCAAGGGACCCGATGCTCATCGACAATAAGCCACTTGACTCCAACCTTTATTATTTTAGTTGACTTTACGTTTACATTTTCTTCGTACTTAAGTCAAGGGACCCGATGCTTATCGACAATAAGCCACTTGACTCCAACCTTTATTATTTTAGTTGACTTTACGTTTACATTTTCTTCGTACTAAAGTCAAGGGACCCGATGCTCATCGACAATAAGCCACTTGACTCCAACCTTTATTATTTTAGTTGACTTTACGTTTACATTTTCTTCGTACTTAAGTCAAGGGACCCGATGCTCATCGACAATAAGCCACTTGACTCCAACCTTTATTATTTTAGTTGACTTTACGTTTACATTTTCTTCGTACTTAAGTCAAGGGACCCGATGCTCATCGACAATAAGCCACTTGACTCCAACCTTTATTATTTTAGTTGACTTTACGTTTACATTTTCTTCGTACTTAAGTCAAGGGACCCGATGCTCATCGACAATAAGCCACTTGACTCCAACCTTTATTAGTTTAATTGACTTTACGTTTACATTGTCTTCGTACTTAAATCAAGGAACCGACGATCAACAAATCTAGAGCACGGAGCTTACAATAAAATGTTTCTAATAACTTTAAGTTACTTCTGTAACTTTTTTTAAAAGCGAATAACTTAAAACAGTGCTTACGAGCTTAAATAACGTTTAAGTTTTTTCTTCTTTATAAGAACAAAAACAGAATTTGTAAAAACAAAATCAGTTACAAATCGCTATTTGTTTAGTTAAAGTTTTGAAAACCTTCTTTCTCTGCATTTGGATTTGGCTGCTCATAAAACTCGTTCCTAATATATCAATGGAATTGAAGAGTTTGATGAAAAATAATAAAAGACGAAATGACCAAATAAAGTTAAAGTTGGAACCTCGGTCGTTACGAGCGCCTGAAAATTAATAGAAAACATGTTATTTGAGATAAAACACATCGCGTATTTTTGCGTGTATTTCATGTTACTAAATTGTAGGTTACTTATATCAGGTCAACAATAATCAAGTTTTCAGTTATTGTATAGTGGATCCTAACAAATGGTAGCAAAAATAGATAAGTACCTGTCACATGTACACAGGGATCAGTGCTGAATGAAACTATAAATGTAAATTAGCGACAGAACAATCTACTAAACATCGTAGTTGACTAGTGGAAAGACCGTTTCAGAACTATGTGTGAATTCACGTTATCGTCTGATTAATTACTATTACTTGATTAGTTTAATTACCCTTCCTTACTATGGCAGCAACGGAATAGCTATTCATTGGATAAGTAAATTAAACTAATCATCGTTAATTAAGTTTCAACACAGTAGTACATCCACGTATTCAACGCGTCAAATATGTCATGAAAATATAAATTCTGATTTATGTAGTTTTATACAAGAATTTAACAATATATAGTCCAATAACAATAGCTTTTAGTTACAAATACGTGATACGATTCCCCCACCCTCCCAATTGTCACTGTAAGACTGTTATGACTGACTGATGGTTAAATACTTATCTACTGTTATTAGTAGTTTGGAAGAAAAACTTTGTCGTTCTGCGATTTTCGTTTAAATGTTTATTATTATTATTAATTGATAACTTGTTCTTCACGTAATTAAAAAATTGTTATATATAATTGGACATCTATCAATACATATTAATTAATGTCATTATAGGAACGCGAAACGTTAGTTAATTACTTTAGCAAGTTTCAGAAATATCCCATGTTTAAAATGGAAATAATTAGTAATAACAGTGAAGAAGAATTAGTATCATCTTGGTTTTTTTTTCTTGACAGTGTAGTGTACTTGTGGTCAGTTGGGTGCATAAAGGAACACCACATGTTGGTGTCACCGTGAGAACTACACGAGGAACATGTGAGGTGTGTAGATGTAGACCCTACGCGGGGAGTGTGGGCCATCAGTCAAATCTTGCAAGTGTAGAGGGGTGGGGGAGGGAGCGAAGGTGATATCCCATGATATTAACAACTTTCCGCCCCAGCTGGCTGGCTGAATAATGACAACTCTTTACCCCTCCCCCAAGTCCTCGCTCCGTCCATCTCCCCACTCCCCACCCGGTTTTACAACTCTTTTATCAGTTGGTCGGAGTGAATCGTTTATTAAACCTCCCTCTGTTTTCGGTAGTTTTCTTACACCTCTTGCCTTGAAATTTCACTCAAACTGCTATAATTTAAAGTTAATTCTGTAAATACATTAAGTTTGAATCAGTTGGATGGATAGTTTCGTTGGAGTCAATAAAATACAAGCGAGTCTAGTATCAGATCCATGCTTTGTTTGCCTACGAGTGAGGCTGCAGGCAGAATAAGCACGTTCTGTTCACACGTGCTTAAGTGCTGTCCTACGCCGAGCGCAGTACCCAGGGCCTTTTATATTTCATGTCGAAACGCTTCAACAAGACTTTTTTATATTTTTGGAGAAACAGGTAATTGTATTTGATCTGGAACTCAGTATCTCTTCAAATGTCGAATAGTGTTATATCGTTTTTTAATGTAATTTAAATATACATCTGTTTTACGTTGATTTGTTCATGTAACAATGTGAAACATTTTGCTTACTAATTATATTATGAAGACTCAAATAATTGTATTTGCCTTTTAGTATATGGCTATTTCACAGATATGTGGTGTAATATGATAAGTTAAGTAGTGGATAAAAATTGTTTTAGCGCACGGTTAACAGTGAGAGTGCAATAAAGTTTGCTCGCTTTTCTTCGCACAGCCGTCTTTGACCATTTTTCACTCTGAATTTTTTAATTATATAAGTATGAAATTTAGAAAGATAAAGCAAAACTCTTACCTGTATACGAGTTGAATCCCATAAAATTAGAAGGATATAATACCGATTACAGTATATGAACCTATTACATCAATTGTAAGAACAATAAAGCTGTGATGGTTTCGACAGCTGACCGAATTTAATGAAAAGTTTACTTACTTATTTCGAAATAATTATAAGAAATTTACAATGTACTTCCCTTCAAAAAATGTTGGAATACTATAACTGTCTGTGATTGTAAACACATAACCTCGTTTCGTATTGTACACGACAATTCGAAAACAATGTAGACGATTGTTGTATATATTATATTCCTATAAGATACACTATTACATAGGGGAGTTTTAAAAGCTATAAAAACAAAACGCGTGAAGTATGGACAAATGATATTACTGCATTAACGCCGTTCTAATTGTGTGCGAGCGCTGTGTGCACTGAGCACCGCGGGGATACCTGGGAGGGTGACATTTTTGACAGTTTACACTTTACATATTCCTATAAGATATACTATTACATAGGGGAGTTTTAAAAGCTATAAAAAGAAAACCCCTTGAAGTATGTGCAAATGCGATTACTACACTAACGTCGTTCTAGCCACGACACGCTTATGGAAGTGTATTTAATAAAAAAATTACTATCAGTAATTCTGTCAATTTCAGACAATGTAATTGTTTGCCCGGCTAAAGGATATTACTGCATTAACGCCGTTTCTAATTGTGTGCTGAGCGCTGTGTGCACTGAGCACCGCGGGGATACCTGGGAGGGTGACATTTTTGACAGTTTACACTTTACATATTCCTATAAGATATACTATTACATAAGGGAGTTTTAAAAGCTATAAAAACAAACGCGTGAAGTATGGACAAATTTATAATACTGCATTACTGCCAGTTCTAAGTTTGGTGTGCGAGCGCTGTGTGCTGCGGGGCATTCTAAGTCGACAGTTTACTCTTTACTGTGTGCAACATAGGTGTCCCTACTAAAAACAAACGCGTGAGGGTTCATTTTTTGACATGTACAATGGAGGCAGCAACGCGGGGATTGGGAGGGTGAATTTTTTTTTGACATATCTATACATATATACTATTACAATAGGGGAGTTTTAAAAGCTATAAAAACAAAACGCGTGAAGTATGGCCAAATGATATTACTGCATTAACGCCGTTCTAATTATGTGCGAGCGCTGTGTGCACTGAGCACGCGGGGATACTTGGGAGGGTGACATTTTTGACAGTTTACACTTTACATATTCCTAATAAGATATACTATTACATAGGGGAGTTTTAAAAGCTATAAAAAACAAAACGCCGTGAAGTATGGACAAATGATATTACTGCATTAACGCCGTTCTAATTGTGTGCGAGCGCTGTGTGCACTGAGCACCGCGGGGATAACTGGGAGGGTGACATTTTTGACAGTTTACACTTTACATATTCCTATAAGATAAACTATTACATAGGGGAGTTTTAAAAGCTATAAAAACAAAAACGCGTGAAGTATGGACAAATGATATTACTGCATTAACGCCGTTCTAATTTGTGTGCGAGCGCTGTGTGCACTGAGCAACCGCGGGGTATACCCGGGAGGGTGACTTTTTGACAGTTACACTTTAACATATTTTTTTTTTTTTTTTTTTCCTATAAGATATACTATTGACATAGGGGAGTTTTAAAAAGCTATAAAAACAAAACGTGTGAAGTATGGACAAATGATATTACTGTATTAACGCCGTTCTAATTGTGTGCGAGCGCTGTGTGCACTGAGCACCGCGGGGATACTTGGGAGGGTGACATTTTTGACAGTTTAACACTTTACATATTCCTATAAGATATACTATTACATAGGGGAGTTTTAAAAAGCTATAAAAACAAAACGTGTGAAGTTATGGATAAATGATATTACTGCATTGACGCCGTTCTAATTGTGTGCGAGCGCTGTGTGCACTGAGCACCGCGGGGATACCTGGGAGGGTGACATTTTTGACAGTTTACACTTTACATATTCCTATAAGATATACTATTACATAGGGGAGTTTTTAAAAGTTATAAAACAGAAACCCCTTGAAGTATGTGCAAATGCGATTACTACACTAACATCCTTCTAGCCACGACACGCTTATGGAAGTGTATTTAATAAAAAAATTACTATCAGTAATTCTGTCAATTTCAGACAATGTAATTGTTTGCCCGGCTAAAGGATATTACTGCACTAACATCCTTCTAGCCACGACACGCTTATGGAAGTGTATTTAATAAAAAAATTACTATCAGTAATTCTGTCAATTTCAGACAATGTAATTGTTTGCCCGGCTAAAGGATATTACTGCACTAACACCCTTCTAGCCGCCACGCACTTAAGGAAGTGTATTTACAAACACTACCATCAATAAATTTTATTATTTCCAAACAATATATTGTTTCCTGCTCAATGTATCCTTGTGCATGATATCCTCCTCACAATATAATAAAATAAAATAGGTATATTTATAAATAAGTCAATTTATAATTGTGGACGGTTGGAACTAATTATGTAACATTCGTAATAATCTGTACAATTATGATAAAATAAATTGCATAGTCGTCTTTAATCAAAGGATATTTTTCTTATATTTGCGTTTCTTTCAAGAAGGGTTCCCTAAAACTCCTGCCAATCGCCCGGACATAGACGTCTAGTCTGGCCAGTCCGAGCTGTCAAAAATGTCATCCTCCCAGGTATCCCCGCGGGCTCAGTGCACACAACTCCCAAACTAAACAAGGGCGGTAGCAAACCGTTTATCATACATCCACTATGTATAAATATGGAATGTTTATTTTAACATATATTGCTTTTTTTCTTCTATTTATTGAATTTAGCTTCAACGTTATTTACTTCTATAATACTCGTATGTATTAATTGAGCTTTTATAGACACCTAACTCTTTAAACTATATTAATAATTGAAGCATTCCTCTCGCCTTAGATTAGCTAAAATTGATATGGTTGGATTTATAGACGAAATATTTTAAAAAAAGGACTTCGCACATTCCAACACTTGATTATTGCACGTTGTTGTCTTTGCAGGTCCTTTGCGTGGTCTACAATGATTGTAGTGACCGTAGTAAATAAAAAGATTCGTGGTAATCGTGGACATTCGATACGATACTACTGCTACAAAAATAGTCACAAGGTCTGAACATTGGTGATCCGTATTATAAAAAAACTGTTGCTCCAAAAATGACCGAAGTGGAGTCTAAACAAAGACATGTTAAATGCATTACTGCACTTAAAATATATCAACTTTTAATACTACGAATTTTACACATTCCGTTTTTTACAAGACCATGAACTACTAGTAAATTTTTTCTTTATAATTTTTATATTGGGGAGAAATGTAGAACAATTGTTTACAATTGTGGAGTATATCGATCCATGCTTGTTTAATAGTTTTTACATGACAGGAAATAGAACGTATTTCTGAAAGTATTTGCAAAATGGGTTTTTTTATGTTTTCACAACGGAATTACGTAGTTTATACGAGTCATATTTTAAATAAATGTATCTAAAACTGAATAGGTCAGTCTTTCAAAGGAGCGAGGTGTCGTTATGTAGCATGATGGGAGAGATGCTATCTCAGTTTGTTAACTCTTCGCCCGATCTGTATCTCTGCAGTGTGGCCGTTCTCTCTATCCAGTCTCCGAGCCACTCCATAAGCTCGGATTAGTTCCTCAACCCCTCTCTCAAGTATGGTTTTGTCTCGGTTTTTTTCTTCGGTAGAACAGAGATGTACACTGTTCCGTGATTCCTATGATAATTTCCTACATAAGTACTTCCTCTAATGTGAATATTATGGAGATTGAAATTACAAATATTTATAATTACCAAGAACCAGAGATTGCTGGAACGGATTATTAGAGTGCAGAGTGTAAAGAAGTCGACAGTTCTGATGCAGGGGAGATGTGTAGTCTAATTTTATTAGTAAGTAGATTACTACAGTAGATACCATGATTGTAAAGAAAAAGGACATTTGTTCATTAAAAAACAGAAAATATATTTCAAAAAAGTATATATACTCTAATTTTTAATTATACAGGTAAAAATTTAAAAAAAAAACTCAAAACTATACAGGTCAATACGGTAATCCACGTACATTTTTAATTAGTGTATTTGGAGACACACAAAGTATATCTCTTTGGCTGGTAGGTAAGAACGACGTATTGGTAATAGTATTGCTTGTGTATAGTAAGGTTGTTCGTAGATTATTAATTATTTTTGTATGGTACGAGTCATACTTGTTTTATACTGGATAGCTCGTTGTAATGAAACAACCTTGGTTTTTACCACCTAAGAACAATTAATTCTCAAGCCATTTTAATCCTTCCTACGTGTATTACGGAAAATCCCGCGCGGTATCAATGGCACCCAACACGCGTATGACAACAAATCTCACAATTGAAGTTTTGCCCCCAATTTCGGACAGTAGTTCGTAAAACTAGTGATAAAATGCGTTTAAGTATTAACTGAACGTCAGACAACATATGCGCTTAGTTCGTTATTCTTGACCGCCTTGGTATCAATCCGAATCTAGTTGACAAACAACGAAACGCCATTTTCCGCCGTACGCTAGAGTGGATGACGGCTTTTTCCTTATACGGAGGGAGAATCGCATTGAAATTCTTGAGATCTGCACCTAAACCCTGTTCCTGTGTGGAATTACATTGTATATGTTACATCCGAACATAACAGCGACTGTGGAATGACTTTAATTAATATTTAAACTTTTTGTATTTTTTAATAGCGAATCTTATGTTTTCTGTGATTTTAAAAATGTTATGTTTTGTTTTACATGCATAATTTTTGTAAAAACATTTTGTAATCGTCTTTTATAACACCAGTTATGGTATTTTTACTCCTATAATAAATTAAGAATTCACAAAAAAAACTTTGAGTTAATTAATGTTAAATTTGTTTCAATTGTTTATACTCTAGGACGAAATATAGAATGTATACCTAGGGCTTTAAGGGTTAAACTTTAGGATATTCTAAAGATTATAATTAATATTTGTCCATACAATTTTCATTTATTTTCATCTAAAGAATGTAGATTTTGAGGATTTTAACTAAAGGGGTATTGTAACTAAGATAAAAATATTGATTTTTTATCTGACAGTATAAATATCAAACAAACTGAAAACATGATATTGTAAATTTGAATCAGAAGAAAGTTTCTACGACACATTTACATACGAACACTATACAAAATTAAAGAAAGAATATATATAAATGATGTATCCGTGTCTTAAAATTATTTTGTTGATGTTTACGTTAAAAGATAAAAAAATGTATTTATGAGCACAAATTGCAAATAGCTGTACTTCTTACGTCTTAACGACGAACATTGTTTCGAGCCATCCCGTAATTCTGTGGAATCGGCCATAGTTTAACGAGCGCTTAAACGAAGCATTAAACTGGTTTGTTGAAGAAGATCGAGGGAAAATTATCTTTTCCTCGTTAGCCATTGCGTGATCTGATTTGTAAAAATCAGTACTGATGATTTTGTAGAGTTCGATTTGTTCATGTTTTACATGCATGCATGCATGGTACATTTCCCTCATTTGAAAATAGTTTGTATTCTCCCGCACCTAAATTTAAAGCCTGGTCGGGAAGCAGGTTAAGCAGTAGGATGTAATTGTTTAGAGGTAATGTGGTAATATGGAAGTGGTAATATGAAATAAGCAAGAATATATTAGTAGTATTCCTGGTTTCATGTGGAATATGGCAGAGGCGGGCTGGAATATGGAGACGTAAAGTGCAATTAGTATTCCAGAAGTATTGCGAGATATGCCATTGGAGATATCCCAGATGTGCAGGACAAATGTGAAATGCTAAGTGCAATACGGAATAATGTGTATACTCTATAGGTTCAGTTGACTTTTCCAGCAGTTCTAAGTTATCTTATATACTTTACAAAAATCTTCAGTTTGTTTGAAGCAGGAGTGAAAATAATATTGATTGTACAATAAAATTGTTCTTTAGATTGTTTTAGCCTCCAAATTCTGAAATATGTATTGTTTTGTACGGTTGACAAACGCTGCTTTTAATAAAATATACTGTGACAATGTTAACAAAGAAGATTTACATTCTTATATGAAAGAAAGGATGTAGATGACCCATAAGATCGTGTGGTTTATAGTTTTGAATGTTGTAAAGTACGTGGAATGTATATAGAACATACTAGTGGTGACATGCACTGTACTGTAATAGAGAGAGAGATAATGGGAAAAACTGCACGGATCAAGGATTGAGTGCCTGAACTGGGACAAACAAACTTGTTTCGTCGACAACTGGAAAGCGCGGGAAATGAAACAGCTGATTCATGCAGTTTTTTTTGTACAGAATCTCGCAACTACGTACGGTACAGTCGCTGTCGTTAAGTGGAGATTTTTATATGCAGCCAAAATAATTTAAAAGAATAAAAACATTTGTTTTGGGTTCTGAAATAATAGATTTTTAGGAGCGAACATTATTCCGCAGTCTTGTTTAACGAGTGAGGTGACTTCGAGGTCGAAAATACAATTAGTTCTGAAAGATAATGACCGGTTTTATCATACTGAGAACAAAATGAAATAATGATAGTAAAATAACGATTTATTTTTCCATTGTTTAACAATTTTTAGATCACATGAGATTCGTAAGACTAACCACGCTACCAGTTATATGGTATGTTTTATGTACGTTAGATTAAATTTAGAATTACAATATAGCAAATATTACAGATATAAGTTCAGTTATAGTGTAAAACTTAATGTAAATAGCTTCATGTCACCATAAATAAATAGCTTTCATGTAAATAGCTCTGGGCGTCTTCCATAATTCAAATTTCATTAGAGCTTATAATAACAATAAACATCACAGAATAGAGCAAGAGTACTAGAAATAATAGTAGTAAAACAAAATCCACCAACAAAGAGAACACTACAACAAAACAGCAAAAATACAATCAAGCGATAACACAAGACTAATATGAGGAAAATTACAGAGTTTTAACTTACCAATTGTGTAAGTTTTAAAATTACTTCAGTTTTTTTTTTAATGTATATTTTTTTCATAACTCATTTTTTAGTCTCATCAGGAATAATTTTAAATTGTTCATGTATTTAATTTCTATTAGCAGTCAGTTCAAAATACATTGGACCAAAACAGACGAAGCACTGTGTAAAATATTCATTATTGGCTTTAGGATCTCTACAATATTTTATGACTTATGTTTCTTGTGATATAAAACTTACCAAGTTCATGTAAATCAGAATTTTTTGTGCATAGTATTTTCTTCTCCCAATATCCAAGTCCCTTTGATACTTGTGTTTTATAAGCAGCACTAATCTTAAAACAAATTAAAGTTTTGCAGCACTGATGGATTGAAATTATAAAGTACCGATTATTATTGAAATTTTGGATATGTGTTCTTATGTACGTATAAGTAAACCAAAGTTGCAAAACTGCATATTGGAAACATACGTAGTAAAGAATTGTATCGTTTCTAACATGTATATTTCGTCATAAATATTTTCGTGTAGTACAAGTATGCGTTGTCTCAGGAAACTTAAGTTTTATTATTGATTTGGTATAATAAGGAGGTCTTAAATACTGTCGACTAGTAATGCTACCATTATTGTCCAAGTAAAATGAGCAGAGTGTTATTGATAAGTAGCTGTTTTATTTATCGCCGATGACCTAATACATCATTAATTCTATCAGTTGAATGTCGTCTCGGTATTGAATCTAAAATTATATTATTACAACATGGAATAATAATTAATTATAAGACAATTAAATAAAATATGAATATCAGTTAAAATTTACCCACGTAATAAAATGCAGCTGCAAAGATGAATGATTAACCACAGTTTACCGTCAGCAAAAGTTCGATTTGTATTGCATATATTGAAATATTAATATATCGTTTGAATCAGATATGTGCGACAATACCTAGTTCTAGTCAAAGTTTTAGACCTCTTAAAGCTGGCAACTCGGGATACATGTCACTACTCTGTGCTTTCTCAGCTATTCATGCACAAATCTCCGAAACCTTTTTATAACGAATGTCTAAGAGTATATATCGACTTGTACTGTGCTGTATTTTGACTGATTCATTAATTCAAATAAATCCCTAAAAATGTCCACCTCTTGTGAAAAAATATATTATTTTGGAAATAAAAAACATACTTCCACCTTAACCATCATTTCACTGACATTTGCAAAAATTGAATAAAAATAGATATGATGCATTTGCATCGTATTTACGAGTATTACTCAATGTCAGACTATATATTTTATTTTACTCGCATAACTGTCAAATGTGAGAGGCCGCCTTTATTTATTTTTCCTGGTATAAATCTTGTTTACTCTCTACTTTAAAATAATTTCTCACAAATTGAACAAATTTTTTTAACGTTTTTAAAGGATTACAACTGTCATATAGACAGTTTAAAAATAACGAAATGAAATAACTCCATCGGTTGTTTATACACTGCTGTTATAATATTAATGAGATTGGTTGGTTGAGAGGGAGTGTGGTGGTGAAGGGAGAGGGGGCCGAAAGCTGAATGACATTGACATTAATTGGCACTCCAGTTGAGGTCTTGTTTGACTTGCGGCCCTAATAACGGTATCCACGAGTCACTCGACGTCTCTGTTCTGGCTGTCTTCGAGGTTGCGTTCAGTAAAAGTGGTAGGGGTAGTGATCTAACCGACAAGAATAAAGAACTTAATATGAATCGTTGTAACTGAGACCCTAATAACGGTATCCACGAGTCACTCGACGTCTCTGTTCTGGCTGTCGTCGAGTTTGTGCTCGGTAAAAGTGGTAGGGGAAGTGATCTAACCGACAAGAATAAAGAACTTTCGTATCAATCGTTGTAATTCCACTTGGTCCTAATGTGCCCACTTTAGTTTTTGAATGATTCCCCAGGGATTGGAATTTCGAACCTGTTTAAGTGACTACGATTTCTGTGTTTATTGAAATTTAACAATTATATTTTGATTTATCGTATTTAGTTCCAAAATTTAGAACTGATTGTATATGAAAATGTCCTTATTTGATTTCTTTATATTAAAAAAAGTTTCAATGTATGGTTTTACTAAAAATATTGCTCACGTAAATATTTTATTTTCACAAATAACATCAATGGGCAAACTAAAATAATTATCGTCATAAGACAGAACTGTCAACTTCAACAAGCGTGTAAACGTGAATTAAGTATTGGACATTGTGCGTATCATGCCAGCCCGTCTACCGCATCCATCATGATGAGCGAGAAGACTTGTAAATGACGGTTTGAACTGTGCCAACAACGCGGAACAAGTTCAAAAGAACACGGATTAGTCAACTTTTATACGTTTAATTGCGTTCTTGTATCACAGCGTCTGAGGGTGATTGCTTCTTCCGGGAAATGTAACCAAATATAAGAATGCGTGCTGCAAAACGTTCTTGTGAATTAATCGATCTCGTTTCAGCGATTACCTAAAGACCCGTTTTATACAGAGAACAGTATAACTAAAGTAACTACTACGATGCATTATTTAACAGTTTGTAAAGTTGATTTAAAGGAACCTCCAGTTTTTTATATCAGGTCTTATTTTATGAAATTTTAAGTCCTAGTAGTTTAAAGGACATGTATTGAGGGCAGACAAGGAAAAGGTTTGAAGAGTGTTCACATAGATTCGTATTTGAGTACATTAATTTACCGATGTGATCAGAAAATGAGTGTGTAGTAAAATGACGCAGTAGTTACTAAAACATGAAATCGTAACTTGTACCAATGGATCATTAGACAGTTAGACGATTGATTTTATTAAATATTAGTGTATTATGTTACAACCATAAGTAGATATTTCTCGACTCTTCAGGAAGTTCGACCGTGGACCGAAAGCTGACCAATGTTTGGTGTACAGTGTCATCCAGCCACTGACACACTTGACACATCATACCACTCAATGTAAACACTAAGCGTTCTATGGCCACTTCGGTACATACAGTATTATACATTTGACAGTAGGCCTAATCCGGATTATATGTGACTAGCCTTTTCAAAATTATCGAATTATCCGAACTTTCAAAATAACCCATAAAGGGCAGGTGGATTTCGTAAAAAGCGTACACACCTCGCCAAAATCGGGTGAAATTCACTCTTAACGGTCAGTTATAAGTATGTAGTATGAACAAAATAAACCGACGTAAAGATTTGGAGCATTTTACTACGGAAACAATAATATTTCGCACACGTTTGCACATAATAATTGAGTTATTCTCAAGATCATAAAATAACTCACATTTTCCTGTAGGAATTCTGTTGGGTACAATACACAGTGTTAGAACTTAAAAATCATTCTATTTTTATATGATGCATTTAGTGACTGACTTAGGTGCTGTAAATTCTTAGTAAAGCTAATTTCGTTCCACATAGTGACAAATACCTCCCAGTTAAGAGCTAAATTCTTTTTAATAACCAACTGTGCAATAGTAATTACTAGTGTAAGATCATTATGGTCTTTATTAAAGTTTTTATTTCTAAAATAAATCATTATCCTCAATTATATAATAATTTTATCAAATATGGTCGAGCCTTATGGCTGTTTTGGGTGTTAATTGTCCAGAGGTTTTATTGTTCGCTGTCACTGGCCAGAGAGGTTACGAATAAAAGACCACATTTATTACTGTATGCAGTATAATGAAACACTTGTTCATATATCTCTCGAATAATATGTTTTGCATAATCTTTCATAGAATGATGTTCTACAGTCGTCACATGGTAAATACTTCCCAGGCTAAATATTTCTTTTCAAGTTATTTGATATTAGTGCAGATCCAGCAGTTTTCACGAGCCTTTCGGACAACATCACGTACTAAAACTTCGTTCTTATTGTTATATAAATTTATCCTCGCGTTCAAATTCAATTATATTTTATTGAGGTTTTTATGACAAGTGCTTTTTTTTCATACCTTCCCTATCTTTCAAATTTTACTTTTTAAAAGATCTTTGTGGCTCAGATACAATATCATTTTCTTTTACCATTTCACTCCAGCAACTCAGAAATTGCTGAAGTTTCTTTTGTTTGAAATGGTTTTTCTTATATATTTTAATTCTCTTTTCTGTTAACGGTGAATGCAGGATATTGAATTTTTAATATCATTAACACGCTCTCAAAAGATGTATGAATGGCAAGTCGGTACAAAAGTCTTTTCCAGGAGCATGTGTTTGGCTTCTCCGCTTCCCCAATCCCCGTTTGATCTTCTAAAACCAATCGCAAACCCCCTTTTATCCGCACATTGGCTCGGTAACCGTTTCATCCAAGTTGCCGTATCCGATTTGCAATGAAAGTTGCTCTAAAGAGTGAGATTCTAATATTTTAAACTTAACCTAAAAAATGTTATTGAAATATATTTAATCTCAATCCACGTATCATCTGAACTAAATATTTTACTGTTACTTGTTTGATTTACTACTCGTACAATCAATCAGTTATTTAGTATTAGTTACTTCGCCAATAAAAAATTTGTTTCTCCTTAAAGAAACAATTTTAATTAAACAAATCATAAAAACAGAGGTCAAGAAGTTCCATGAGTGAGAAACTTTTGGGAATTGTAACAACCTTTAATCAGAACACGTTATAATGCTAAATATTTTTTTTATTATTCATACGGTGAGAGAGGAAGATTAACTTAATCATGCCTAAACGAGTTTTACACTAAAAACAAAAAACTCTTTAGGAACCCCGGAGTGAACTTGCTCAAAGACACGGATGACGAATTGGCTCATATTAGTGAACATTGGACAAAATTGTGAAGTAAGCTATTTATTTATTTAAGATTAGCCCGCGATTGGTTAATCCGGACTGACGCCTGACCCCACTGTTGTCTCAGAACTCCAAACTTTCCACTCGTCTTGTTGTTGTGACTTAGATCGCGCTCTGTTATCTTTCTCTTCCAAAGTTTGTGCGTTGTTGTCTTAACGCAGTCTTCCCGAAACCGGCCGTCTTTATCCTTATTATGTTATCCTGATCGAGGATTTCAGTCATCACGGTTTCTCAGCAGAGAATACGTTTCAGACTAATGACAGTCTTAGTGATGAAATTTGCACTGGCTAGTAGTACCTAGCTATAAATTTCTACTAGAAACATGTTAAAATTGGGTAATAGTATTACCGTAAGTGTCCAATCCGCTCTTTGTCTGCTACAATTGTCATCGTTAGGTATTATTTATGCAACTGTCATCACCTTATGAGCAAGAAGAATATGTTTTGTATGCAGTGCATGTAATAAACGTTTTGCCTCCGTGCAATGATAATCTTGAAGTCTAATATTGTTTAGAAATCAAGTTAATATTTCATTTTTGACATTAAAAACTGTAAAACTAAATCACAATTCGTTTGGGATACGATCATTGAGGGTGTTTAATAATTTTGTTTAATTTTTTTAAGGCGTCCCATTTTTTAGTTCGGAGTAGCCCTCTCCCCTCCGGGGTACAACTTTTGAAAATTGTATATATACGGCAAAAATTTGTTTATATTATTGTCTAGAAACATACTATTGAGTTTCAATTCTCTAAAGTAAACCATTGAAAATGTAGCAGGGACCAGACTTTATGATTGCACTTTACATCTTATTAATTTTAATCCAGTGTTTGTTATTTTATTGCATATTGTCTTATACAGGGCAAGAGGCTTGTCTTTAAAGAAACTACAGCGTAGTGTACTGTTTATACAGTGAAAAACTTGTTTAATTTCGTACTCAGTGGAGTTATTGATCTGGGATGAGTGCCTAATTGTTAGATTCTAATTTGCAATAACTAGATTCTGCAAGATGATTATTGTTACTTGCAAGCACAAATTATGCTATTGGTTGATATGCGTAACTTGAAAACTTTATTTCGTCTTTCCGAAAGTTTTAAGGCAGAATATCCGTAAAAGTTTAGCAGATTACCATCCATATAATGGGTTTAAGCCATGGACTATGGATTGGGGCACAATAACTGATTTAAATTTTCAATCCTCGAATCAAACTGTATGGTATGGTTTAAGTACATGCCTTGGATCTGTTCCAACATTAAACATACTCTAGGTGGCGGCTGTTCAAATTTGTTCAAAATAAAAACATTGTTTAGAAAAAGGAAAGCAATTCCAAACCAATTCTATCGTTACCTGAGCTAAAAATTCAAAGTAGCAACAGTGTTGATTTGAAGGCACATTAAATCTAAATAGAGTTAAATTAAAAAGAAGTTTGAAATATTTAGGAATGCACCACAACTTCCAGTAATATATTTAAGTTTTTCTTTAAAACTATTGTAAATGGACGTAAATGTAATGTGTCTGATATTTCTAAATTATTTGATTTTTTATTTTGAAAAATGTGTTACCCCGTATGAAGTTTACCCTCTTTTTGAGTACGGCAGAGATGTGCTAGTAACAAACAGCCCTGTTTATACTTTCTTTTAAAGTAGGTTTATCTTGTTTTCTTTTCTTAGACCATAATACTAATTTTTCAATTCTTCATTGAGATTAACTTTTACTTTAAACAGTCCTATCTTGTAGACAGTCGCCGCTTGAAGATTGAATTAGTTTTTACATTTCATCAATTAATTTGAAGTTTAGTAATCCCCCTTTTTTATTGTAATTAATATATGTGAAGTTTAATTGGTGTCTAACTTTATTATTGCAATAACCTCAGTCTGACAAACTATAAGTCAGACAAGTGTTTCATTAAGCAAGTACGAAGAAATAATTAATTATTGCCAATAATACCTAAAGATATTGTTATTGGACTGCCATCTTGAATTTTGTTCATTCCAGTGTTTAATCCATCTACAACAACAACTTACTACGAACCGTTTTCACCGGAAGTCAACGATATTTTGTGGCTAGTCCTGTATCATGGACCCGTGTCTGTTTTAATTTAGGAGTTTTATTAAAGTAGATATATGTGGCTACAAAATCACATTAAGTACCATTTACACGCAAGACTGTTGTGTGTTTTCTCCAGATTTTGAGAGTAGAAATACGCCACTCATGACCTGATAAACACGAGATCTTCACTTCCATGTGTTGGTAGTGATAGAATGAGCACGTTATTGATTACAAGTGGCTGCAGGTGTTTAGTGTAATGTCGGTTAGATTGGGTGGATGGCGACATGGAGTGTTGGAGGGGGAAGGGGTAATGGAGCAAACCGGCACGCGACCTCCAGTGGGTGGTTGTTGTATACACACACTGCATAGTAAGGTTTCGGTGAAAACAACATTAGGGCCCCATACACCTGCGAGTCTGGCTCGCGAGCCTGGCTCGACTCGCCTAGAAATGGACCAAATCCGTCAGTGTATGGACAATAAAGAGCCGAGCCGAGTCAAATTCAGGCGAGCCGAGCCGGATCCGCCACTGCTTGCCGTGCGGCTCGGCTCGGCTCGGCTCGAGTATCAGTTCGCCAGTGTATGGCGCATTACGGATCGGACTCGTGCCCCCACCACCGAAAAATCTGTTCATTCCGTTTTCACTACTGTAGGCCAAACGTTACGCACCACTCGTTCCGCCAAGGGTAAGGTGTTTTGTTTGTTTTGAGTCAACATGGCTGACTCCAAGTTATTTATGAGCCCTGATTTTTTAACAACATTTATTGAAGAGTATCGAAATTTGCCGATAGCATTTATTATGTAGACCGTCCGGTAGCCAGAAAACGGAGAGTAGCAGTGAGGCGTTCCTCTGGTGATATAGCGTTTCGCAGTATAGTATCTTTTTTGTTATAAGCGGTTTAACCTCGTCCAATAACATGTTAAAACTTTCAGCTGACATCCTTAAATAGTTTGATAGTCTTGGTGACTATCATTCCTAACAAAATTCAATAAATTCATGTGACTAATTCTCTTTCTATTTAGTAACCAATTCTTTGACCACATTGCCCTTTTCTTCCGTTTCTTCTTAAATACACCTAGCTCATCTAACACTATGACCGCAGCTGCAACATTCTTCGAAAAAACTCATGTTTGCAACTGGGCGAGCAAGATACGTAGGTGTATGGTGAATAATCAGCGGGTCCGGCTCGCGAGCTAGGCTCGGCGAGCCAGGCTCGCGAGCCAGACTCGCAGGTGTATGGGGCCCTTTACAAATAAAACAATGGTAACAGCTAACTATGTCTACCGTATCGCTTATTCTAAGTCGAGCAGTTATAGGAACACTTCAGTATATTATGTAAGAGTTTTTTCTCAACTCTATTTATCGTGTTTTATACAATGTGTGTTAATACAACAATTTCAACTTTATTGAGAAGTTTTTTTACCAACTAGTAAAATTCTTACAAACAAATAGAAATTTGTTGTATCTTGTTTTTTAACGTTCTGTTGATAAAACAATATTATGCCATCCAAAAAATTTATTTTGTTGTAACTTTTAGTGTTCCTATTTTACGAAATTTTACATTCACTTTTGAAACTGCTGGTTTAGATTATATTTATTTTTTATTTTACGTTTTAATACAAAATCATTCTTTAAGAAAACAAAGTGATAGAGGCATTTCTTATATAATTAAAACCTTGACCAGAGAAAATAATGTAATTATTTTTGCGTGTATGATGTTTAATTTTTATCCTAAGTTCCTGAAGCATTTTCTAATACACCGTATGTAGTATAGAAACATATAGTTCCATATTGCACAACAATATCAATTACTGGCATTAACCATCAGTTCATTAATTTGGAATTCTTATGAGTAAAATTTTTTTTACAAATGAAGCTTAGTCGGATGAATATTTATTTCTTTTATAATTTCCTCTTGGAATTCAATATTTATTAAATTGTTTAGGCCTAAATGCGACATGGTTGTAATACTAGTGAACCCACTGTTTGATTGATCCGGAATAAAATTCCTGGAACACGTTAGACAAATTTAACAGAATGTAGCCTACTGGTTATATGTATATCATCTATAATTGTCACCAATATAAAACACGGATTGGGGTCGATCATGTTTACTCTGCAGTGATACTTTTTCGTGGGTGGTTCTGAAGAAATTGAAAACCTATTTTCTCTTCATCTGGATAAACATACCTTTTAAAGTTGTTGTTCTTATTTCGGTTCTAGAATTATTGGTTCTTTAATGTCCCTAGGTTCTTTCCTGTAATTACTTTTGATCCCGTTTTGCTTTTCAAATTCTCATAGGTGTGTTAAATTTCACTCTAGTTATTGTTTTTTAGAAATCATAACTTTTTGTTAGTCATAGTATTTTGTATGATACTCGTGCTATATTATTCTTTCACGCTTGTTAGTGTTGGCTTTCTGCTTAATCTTGTATTATAATACGAGTTTTGCAGTAACAAATGCATTTCTTTTTTTAACGATTATAACATAATAAATGCACAAGAACCATCGTAAAATATTGTTGTGAAATTATAGTAGATATGTTTTGGAATTTTTCACATAATCTAATATATCACATGTGGTTTTTACACCTTTCCCTTTTATCTTCTCAAGATTTTCACGGCTGTCACACATTCTAGGACTGACTCAGCTAGTTGTGGACCTGGTTTACCTTTGATTGCCAGGTACTCTTAACCACCCTGCACAATGCGATAATAAATGAGACGTGTATTAACAATGGCACAATAAACAATAGACCGGCCGACAGCCATTATGTGTTGGGTGGATAATGGCGGTGGACATATTATGGTCCATATGAGGATCAAGCGAATGTTTTAATATTGGGAGCAGTGGCCAGCATATGTTTAATTGCCACATACTGGACAGTAAAATTTTTCACCGAAGGAAAAGGACACACATGCTCGTTCCGCGGTCCACGCTCAGATCGGATCACCCTTATTTTGTGGGATGTAAATCAATGTCGATCCTTCGCTATAAAAGAAGTTATTTCAGAATAATTATAAAATACGCTATTTTTATAACAAGTATCTAACTTAAAATACTTTATATATTACGTAAAACAGGAAAGTATTATTTATAGGCATGTTGTACCGACATCATGCTTCATGCTACGTACCCACAAGAACGGATTTCACTGTATTGTGGCTTCCTTTTTTCCGAAGATATGTATGAAAATAAGAATTCACTCATAGGTGAATTCCTTTCTTAACTCATTTCAAAAATCTTATTAATTTCAATTGTAAAACTTAACCTGTACTATTTTTATCGTATTATTCTCTATGTAGTTTGCTTTCTATCATCTGTAAATGTGAATAATTGATTTTTTAAATCCAGTAAATAATTTATCACAAAGTTTTTTTTATTTGTTGATGTAAACGTATCGAAGGTTATAATTGTACTAGTTCGTCGTAAAAAAATCTCGATTTCTAGTTTTTCAACACCACTTTTTTATCCATATCTCAAAGAATCTATTGGGCCGTGTTTTTTTTTTTTTTTTCGCCTGATCGAACACTGTTATTATATGGGGAACTGTGGTTAACATTTGTTGGACTCGCCTACCCGATGATGAAAAATCCTATTTTGTATTACATCTGAATTTAATAAAACAATGCTATGTATTGTAATGTGTCACTCATTATCGGATGCTGTTAAAAATCGCTATCTATTGAGTAAGAAGTTTCAAGATGACGTTAGACCATTTACATTTTGCTAACGTTTTGGCCGAAATACAATGTACATTTCTTTCTGTACCGAAAGGGATGTATGTATTCCATTACTGAATCAACGCAACAAACAAAACCTCAACGTTACAATACAATATCATGGTTGTTGTTGATTCGACCAATACGTTTTTGCTTCTGCAGTGTTGGATTTAATTAAAACCAGTCGATATAGCTCGATGGTGCGGGGATTTACACGTCAAATAATACGCGAAGGTAACCAACAGACCCGTGTTATTAGACTATTTTATTATTTTGTTGTCAGAACGGGTTTTTCGGTAGATTTACCGAACAGAACACACGGTTTCATTCCCATCTACAATTATGGTACACCTAATAAGACCAAGTATTTATGACTTTACAAGTTAATTTAGCTCTGTAGACAGTAGAATCTAAACATGTAAAATCTAAATTGTTCTAAAACACTGCATTGTTAAAAATATCAGATAAAATACTACATACATTGTGATTAATAAGATTACCATTGAGGTGGAAAATTGTACTCTTAACCGAATGGCACATGAATATGAACGAAATTGAATAACGAACTTATAATAAACACATCTACGATAAGTTATGTTAACATAAACTATATTTGTAATCTAACTGGGTATTAAGACCGTTTATTCTTTTATAGAGTGGAATACTGTTCAAATACATATACATTTGGTTTTTATTAATATTTTTAATTGCATAAGAAATATTCACCATTCAACTCTGAGATTAGAGTCATAAAAATTTTGGATTTAGGCTAGGATTTATATATTTGTGTTATTAATTTATAACATTAATTGTGACACAGTCTAAAGTATCAATATTCGAAAAGTAGGCAATCCGTAAGGTGTGTTGAATATAAATACTAGTAGATGTATTATTATTATTTTGGACGCGCTTAAAATGATGTTTGGATATCATGTTGTGTAAATGTGTTTTTGTTGTCCTAATAATATCAAGGCATTTATTTGCATTCACATTGAGGTTAGTGTTATGGTTAGTTAGACATCACAGGAAATATACCATGTTATGTTTTATTTGCAGTAATTATGGTCACTCAACATCAAATAATTTAAAATTTGACATGTCTATTACAAATTTGTTGCATTAAGTTACTTGGTTTCTCCACTCAGCGTCATTACTGGTAAGCTATATAGAATAGTTTAAATTGAAAGCCATATAAATTTAATGTATAATATAATAATTATCGGCATTATATATATTATTTTATTAAATGAAGATGTTTGGGGAGTGTATATTGCACGCTGCAGTAGATTACCGACTATTCTAAGTGATATTTTAATTGTTGTCTCTTGTCTTCAAGGAATAGCAATATTCGATACGGGTTTTCGAAAATAATATTATATTACCACCGTACACAGGTCCTTAAAAATAAGCATACGTTTGATCTAACCTTAAAAAGTCTTTGATACCACTGAGTGGGCTACGTTGGTAAGGTGGAAGATTAGAAGGTGAATGTGTTTGGTTCTGCTATTGCGATCTCCAGCTTTACTCTCTGAAAGGGATGATTTCAATAAAGACTCCCTTTGGCACTCGCTTTTATTGTATTTGCGGATTGGAAACGTCATTCTTTGTGTGGGAGTTTCGAGATATTTCCGTTGTACAATGTCCTAGAACATACGTTTTTTTATTCCTACGTGTTGGGCCTGCTATTGCGATCTCCAGCTTTACTCTCTGAAAGGGATGATTTCGATAAAGACTCCCTTTGGCACTCACTTTTATTGCATTTGCGGATTGGAAACATCATTCTTCGGGTTGTAGTTTCGAAATATTTTCGTTGTACAATGTCCTAGGACATACGTTCTTTTATCCCTATGTGTTGGGCCTGCTATTGCGAGCTCCAGCTGTACTCCCTGAAAGGGATGATTTCAATAAAGAATCCCTTTGGCACTCACTTTTATTGCATTTGCGGATTGAAAACATAATTCTTCGGGTTGGAGTTTAGAGATATTGCCGTTGTTCAATGTTCTAGAACATTCGCTTTGTTATCCCTGCTTGTCGGAGACTGTTTCCTTGGTCACCGTAACGTCTTTATCTACCGTGGCTGCTGGGGAAGGCCTGGGTTGGCATTAATACATAAAATGAGGTCACACCATTATTTCGTTAGAAATTTTATTTGGAATTCCAAATAATTAAACGAAAATATCTTTTCAATAGATTTTGTTAATATATAGACAGTATTTCACATAGTAAAAAACAAAAGATATAACGTTTCTATATATTTCGTGCGACTTTATACCCAAATCTTTCAGGAATATATATATATATATATATATATATATATATATATATATATATATATATATAAAACGGGGGTCCATACAAGTATGTTATCAAGCTACACGTATCAAATTTTTCTAGTTTGGTTAGAATTAGTAATGTACCGCTTTCAGGCGTCCAGACGATGTAAGAATTGACTGTTGATATAGAAAATTTGAATAAAGTAAAATACGGAAGATTGGTATTTTTACTAGGAGAATGAGAGTTAAACTATATCTTACACTTAGTTGCACTACGATTTTGCAACTGATTATTTACCATTCGTTTACACCATGATGATACTACAGTACAGATATTCCACTTTGTTGTGTTGTTGCTGTCGCCCATTGAGTAGGAAACCCTGTACCACCATAACCGTGTTTCAGTGTTTAAGTTTGTGCTAATATTCCCTGCGAGCATGTATAACTAGTGATATTAGTTAGTATCTTACTTCATATTCCTACAAAAAAATCCTAAATCACAAGTGAGGTACGGTAATTACCATGAACAAATCGAGGCTATGGACGTTCCTGTAGAAACAAATGCCTAGGTTCAAAAAAAATAATAATAAAAGAATTAATATTCCCGGGTTCAATCTCGTGATATATATATATATATATATATATATATATAATTTCAATAAACATTGAATCACAAAAAGTACTTGCTCCGCCGGGAGTCGAACCCGGATCTCTCACTTGCCGGGTGAATGTGCTACCATTACACCACAGAGCGCTTACTTTTTCCGATTCAATTGTTTTGTATTTGGCCGTATCTGTCACATATGCGTTTAAATAAGCAAACTAACATATGATCGGAAGACCAAACACCTGTCAAACGACTTTTTATTTATACAATTTAACGTATATATATATATATATATATATATATATATATATATATATATATATATATATATATATATTATCCGCCAAGTTCTGATTTCAGAGGCCACTTGATCAAATTTCGACCAACTAGAACTCCAACTAGAGTTTTACAAAGTACGTAATGTTCATGTTTTTTATACAAATGTTTTATTCACTGTAGTCTAGTTTATTAAAAGACTTACTTACTCCTTGGTAAAATTCTAGGATGTTTCTTTTTATTTTAAGTTATTCGCGTATTGCTGTAGCATCTGTCAGCTTGAAATTTTGTGAAGTCGTTTTTCGGTATAACGTATACGGTTTTCACCATACATGCCCTTTCGGCTGTGTTTCGAATGTACTGATGACTTCAAAAACTAATGGAGATAGGCGATGCACCTCAATCCACGTAAGTTAATTTTACAATTCATTAAATTACCCCAGTGAAGTGGGCCAAATTGAAGTGGGATCTGAGGATGGAGAAGTGGACTTGAGGCTACTCAAAACAGAACTAACATTTTGGCAAGGCAAGTTTTGAATCCGAGAGCGATCAGAAGTGAGCAGTCAAAGGAAGCCTCTTTCAGTCGGCATCAAAGGGGGAAGTGTTCACTCCATCTGTTTACGGCCTACAACAGTCGTCCCTTTTGTGAAACATTTCGTTTGTTACCTGCTAACAATGGACCGATGGTTAACCTTATTTGTGTTTATAGAGGATTGTTTATGCAGTGTCGACCTTGCCTGTCCTTTTGTGTTTTGTACAGACCGAGTATTTTATTTCAGTTCTCCTTTTATAATTAATTAACTATTATTTATATTGCTATACCTGTGTTATTGCTAAAGACAAATAATTTTACTCTACCACGAATTTAAATCAGTTGGTGCGACGAATATTTATTGATGCTGTTGGGTTTAGTGGGACCACCGATAGCGATCTAAAACCACGTAACATATCAAAATACCTGCAGGGGATGGCCGAAAAACATCCTCGAAATAGGTCAGGTTACGAATTTTTACAACGGTCTAAAACCACCATACAACATTTCGTAATGATAGATACTTCAATTGGTCCCACGAATTTTAGTGCCTAGACTAATTACACTTTACGTCGTCTAAACATAAGTTCTTAAAACGGTTTATCATCAAAATAATAGCCATTTTGATGCATGTATATATATGTATGTATATTTTTCTTAATTTTATCATTTATTACAGATTCGTAATACATCCTTCCCATCTTCTTTAAAATGGAAGTATAGAAAACATTCCACGAGGAAGTACAGGCGCTACCAGGTTCTTTGAAAAACGACTTATGATGAAGTTATGAATTTGTATTAAAAATGGCGTGTTTTTCAATGAAATATGACTTATGGGGACTATTTTCTTAATAACCATAACTCAAGACAATTACATGTTTTCAATAAAATACGATTATTTTATACATATAATCGGCTCAGTATGATTAGTCTTATTAGACTTGCGTATGATTAGTGTGACAATTTTTATACTTATTTTCAGTCGAGTTTCGAGGGTCTGATTTCGATATAGTTGAAATTACACGATGTTACAATAAGTTTCATTGATAATAATATCAGGTCCGGTACTCAGAACAAACTAAATGTGGTGGTGACAAGGAAATAATGGATGAGACGTACTCTGACAATGGTAGGGTATACAGTACAACAAGCCGGTCAGCTGGCATAATGTGCTGAGTTGGTTAATGACGCCGAGTCTCTGTTATTTATGTATCGAACGTGACGTCATCACAGTTTGGGAATAATGAGTAGAAAAATTATGTTACTGGGATTCCGGAATATATAGGAGACACATGAATATTATTATATATGGTTATTGTAACAATCCTTACTTTTGTGTTTGTTTTCCAATTGTGTGTAAACAAACTATGAATTTAGGTAATTTAATGTGTTAATTTGCGGGAGTTCATGTCCAAAATGTAAACACGCCGCCGGAAAGTGGGACTCGTATACCAAGAAATATTCAAGAATTGTCCTTTTCCTCTGGTTTATTATTGTTGGGTTCTAAATGTTGTTGCTATTTATACAATATTTGCTATAGATTAAACATTAAAACTTGAATAAATATCAAGAAAATTAGTAATTTGGAAATAATTTATAGATAATATTTATTGTTGGCCTTTTAAAATAAAATAAGAAAATGTATTGGAACAATGAGGTGAAACAATTGAGGTTTTTAGTTGGGTTAATATGTTATATGTCTGAAACTTTTAGTTAGAAGCTCTTTTAGGTATTATCGCTGTATAGAAGTAAACATTATTTGATAATTCCATAAGAAATAGTAGTTATTTTATTTAGTCTATCTTGAAATCAGACCAAAGGAACACCTATTGACAGTAAGGATTTAAATTTTTAAAACATGACTGATGAAAATCGAATGACTTTTGTAGTAAATATCAATTTCTTACAGAATATTTTATTTTAAAAGTCATTTCGTACATGCTTTAAACATTCACATTTACTTTGGCACTCATTTTACGTAGACCTGACCACTGGAGGGCATAAATGACCCTACTTTACATGGCCATAATTCCTCTTGGAGTAATCAAACAATGTCCCCTAACAAGTAAATTCACTTATATTTTTAATTATAAAATTAAGAACAAATTAACCTAAGAACCTGATTCCACCATCTTAAAGTGGGGACTAACTTAGTAATAATAATCGCTCGGGTGGATTGGAGATGTCTCAATAGCCACTAGCATTACAATATCAGAAATAACGACAGCTATCAGCAATCTTATTTCAGCCATCGAATCTGCAGTGTGTTATTCTACTCAGGGGTTTGGGAGAGTGAGTAAGAGATTTAACCGCTTCGCTGACGAAAACCTCGACAAATCTCTGTAACGGAATGCATGCAAGTCAAACATACCCCCTCGCAGACCGAGCACATATTGTTCAGGGCTGCTCTCCTGAGGCGAATCTCGGACCGGATCCAATTTGTTCTACAATATTAACTCTGCATCCGTTTCATTTTTCCTCCCGTCCCGTCCATGTTGTATCCTTACATTCTTGTTTTTGTCTACAAGAAAAAAATGAACTCGTGACACAACGTTGTTAAATTAAACGGTGGGAATTACTTGTAATTAATGTTGCAGGTCGTTTGTTATGGTCCTGAAATGGGGATTCAACACACAGTAAATACTTTAGAACGGGTTTTCGGTTTCCATGTCGCGAATCTTAACAACTTCCTAACCGTATAGAACGGTGTTCCCCAAAACAAACACTACACAGACAATCCCAACTAGGTTAAAGTTATATTAATTTTACTCGGATGTTGGTTATGAAAAGGAATTAATGACCTCACTCGTACCGTAGTTTAAACTCCCATGATTGAGTCCCTTAGTGAGTTATTAGTTATTAAATAAAAAAACTCGTATTGCATTACCATAGTGTTAAATTACGTGGTCATCATTAGCACGATTGCGTCAACCGCATTGTCCAAGCCATGTGATGTAATTAGTTTTATGGTAAATTGACTACACTACATCAAACACCATAAACATGACAAAATTGCACCGCTTTGGGGCTTTACCCAATTAAATTAATACTGTTTCTTTGATGAAACTCTGTTCTTTATATCTACGTTAGAACATTGTGACATCGGTTCGGTGACAGGTGTAAAATACGGGACTTAAATTTAGCACTTCATTTGAGTTGCATTTGAATCTAGATTTTAATCAGAACAACGTTAATCTTTAAACTTGCAAGCTCTTATTTTTCATTGTCAAGTTCTGTACGATGTTTCATTTTAAATTTGACGCATCCAAACACTATTTAATTTTTTCAAATTTTACTGCATAATAAGAAATAAAATGTCAAATTATTCCTACTTCAACGTTAAAGTATTAAACAAATATAAAATTCACCATAAAAACAAAACAACGTTTGGATGCGTAGTAAAGTTATATTACAAAAAGAGTCATCTCACATAACTCCAATACGTGTTTGTAGTATAACAATGTTTTTATGGTGTGTCAGTAATGCTGGCTCATAAGAGTTCTTCTGAAACGCTTAGAGTTACCTGTAGTGTTTTACTTACAAAAGTTTTTCAAATACTCTTAATTCCAAGAAATTTTTTACTTTCATCAAAGCTCCTAACATGGCGAAAAGTGTAAATATTCTTCATTTAATATGGATACAAATGAAAATACAATGATAAGTTAATAAATGTCTTAAGAAAAGTTTATAACTCACTAGTTAAAATTTATAAGTTGTATATTTATAATTTATCGTGCTTTCTAACCGAACACCGTACAGTGGATCAAGTATTCTTCAATAGATTACACACTCTACTTCTCCACACAACAAGTATGGCAGTCCTGTGTTTAACTAGGTTAACTAGGTCGGTACAGCGACGTTCTCCCGAGAGTGAATGACATTTCTGTTGACCTACTTTGTATGTAAAGTACCGTATGTAACGGGGTGAAGAGTGTCCTGATGTGAGTTAAGGGTTGAGTGCCTGCTAGTGGCAGAGGTTTGGTGGCGGCAGGTAATAGAAGGGCCCAGGGCACGCGACACAACAATACGTCTAATAGGAAGCAGTGGGGTGGTTCGCTCTCCCCCCCCCCCCCCTCTGTGCAGACTGTCCGACATAACTAATAGAAACGTTTCATCAGTTGACCAATATATACAGTTACTAATAACTTTGGTTTAAAATAGAATTAATGTTTTAATCCATTTTAGTTTTAATGAAATGAACGGTCTCGCACTTCACTGAGTTCGTAATGTGTCGTAGTAATATTTAGACTCAGAAGAGTCAATATCTACCTTAAAAACTATTTCTTAAGTCCAGTATTCATTTACTAAGTCAAACTTTCACAACTTGAGCCCAGACATGAATATTAAACCACTTAGAACAGGATCTACATTGTAAATGATTCAAACTTTAAAACAGTGTAATTTTTTTAAGAAGGAATCTTTTGAGGTTGGATTTGCGGCAATTTACTCTACTAATAGAGACCTTTAATGTAATTTACTACTTGACCTATGCTCTAATGTAAGATTTACTTTTGACTCCTTGCGGATCATCCCGCTGGCATGACAAAAAATGGTAGTTACTTTAAAAAAGTTAATTTTTCTGTGCAGTATTTATGTACCAAGTTTATTGCTTTACCTGTAATCGTTCGGGAATTTTTTACACCCTGTATAACATTATTATTTTTGTGATTAAAGACGCTAAAAATCATTTTGGTTCAGCGTTATAAAGAGCATGTTTTGCATATACCTAAAAATGGATTGGACGACAAGAATGGGCCAAGGACTGCAGTCTCCCACTCCCCGTTTCTGATTCGAACGTTCACACCTGACATACCATATACATGTAGTCTATGTGATATAAATAAGCTACTAGCCGTTTTTAACCTTCCACACCTTCTGTGAATTATTCCACAGTTTTTATTTGATAATTGCAGAGATTTCTTCAAATCTGACTCATTCCGGGATAGTCTCCATTTATGATACGATTTTGCGCCTCCTGTCGAACTGTTTTGAGTGTTTTTTAACTTTAAGTTAGATCTTTTTTCATATTTAGAACTTATGTTAAAATTAATAAGAACTAAAAACTAATTAAGAAAACTGAGATCTCTGTTGTGGTATACACGTAATGGGCAGCGTGCGGCTATAGTCTCAGTGAACGCGACAATTGCAACACGGTTTTTGTGTACCTATTTACAAATTGCAGTTTGAAATATGTTTGCTTCAAAACAATGTTCTTTCCATTTCGCTTGAAAAAAAAATACTGATTTTTTAAACCCTTAAGCATAGAGTAACGTATGTACTCTATACTTAAGGCGGGTTTTCTTTCTTGAATTGGTTTCAAGAAAAACAATTCTTCATGTGATTTTTACTTTTGGAACATAATTTTAATTTTAATGGTATGTTACATTAGGTCCAATGTGAGGCTAGACTTAGCTGTTCTACAAGAAAACGAAAGCATTAATTTAATAATATTTAGAACTGAAGCCTACACAGAGCCACACCAATATAATAGCCCTTATTTTTTTAATTATTTTTCCTCCACTCCGGTGCTTCTGGCCTTCAAGACATGTAATAAAACCTGGATGGGGAATCTAATTTGTAAACCTATATTCTAATGTTGGATATAAGCGTTAAATGAATAATACCAATATTTCTGTTCTCAGTCATACACTAGTGAAACTTACCCTCGCCAACTTCTCTAGTTAGTATAAACTTGTTAACTATCTTCCTGGACTTGACCACGACGAGTGCAGTAGGCTAGGCCGGCCACGACTGAGTTTATCCGATGGTAGACTTCAATACCAGTGGTTTAGATCGGAGCGGGACCTCGCCGAACTTCCTTGCGCTCAAGTTTGCCTCGTCCCTCACCACTGGACTTGTGCTTCGATTACAACTCTATTTGTTTACAATGCTGTAGTATTCCAACACTTCCCGGTTCAATGTAGAGTATTGGCATTTTTTTAAACGAAAGTCATTAAAAGATGTTTTGCGAAGTGCATGACACTGAAAATTGCACATAATGGTTTTTAAATATTCTGTTTCACGACGAAGAGGGTGCAGCGGGCTTGTCTAGGAAAATCTAAAATAGCTGTTTATAAATTTCTCCGTATTATCTAACGTGCATACTTAATAATATGACTGTCGTTGAATATTAATGGGTTTAATTTGGTATGTTTATTTATTAAATCTGTAATGAATCAAGGTAAAATTTTTAATAATAATATTTAGTGGGTATTTATTCATTTACCTGACAGTCCTCTTCCCAATAAACTTTATTTCAGGTATTTGATCAATTCACGGGTGTTTAATGTTGAAATTGACGGTAATGTCGTTCTCGGTGCACCTGCCTTAGTGGATTGAACTTGTATTGAGATGAATGGCTGTGTGAGGGGCAATAACTAACTCGGACAGTGACGGATCGTGTATGGAGGGTATGGTCGGGGGTTGGTGGGGTTTGGAGGTAGGGTTGTCGGGGGTTTTGGTGTGGGTAGGGGTGCACCTCTGCTTTGTATTCACACATAAATCTGTACATATGTGGATACTGTAGTGTAACGCATTTCGTGTAGCCTACTAAAATGTAAATCTTTTGTGTAAACTGTGGTGACGTATCAAATCTGTACTCAAGAGAATAATTGTATATTAGTTGATTCGTCTTCCACGAAAAAATCCAAAATTATATATATACAGGTAATGGTAGCACATTCACCCGGCAAGTGAGAGATCCGGGTTCGAGTCCCGGCGGAGCAAGTACTTTTTGTGATTCAATGTATATTGAAATTATATATATATATATATATATATATATATATATATTTATTTATTTATTTGTGGACAGATAAACAGACAGGCATAATACAGAGCATAAATGTTTACAAACCCCTCCCCCGGCAGTCGAAAAATAAATTTTAGCGATAGGTTTCAATGAGATTCAGCCAATTTCCATGAGTGAACATGCACCATCATACAATTCATTCTTGTCCATGTAGAAATGATGTTTTACTCAAAATTTAAGAAAGTGCTTTTGTTTTAGTTTAGCACTGTAATGTCAAAAACATTATTTGTTAAGTTGCTGTTTGTTTCACTCATACACGTCTTTTTCTTAATATTTATTAATCTGAAATTTACTATCATTAACTTTATTAGTTGTTTGTTACATAATCAACTAATGCTGTTTTTTTTTTTCATTTAGTATAGTCGCACTTTCGCACTTAGTCTGGACTATTATGTTATTGCTACATGTTATTGATATTCGGCTATACCAATTTAACACTGTTATTAGGTGGAGCTGGAACTCCGGAAACGAGCTGGAAAAACACTTAAATGCAACGATACTGCTAGCTGCATATCATTTTAGAAGGTTTTGCGAGGACACGGAGCAAACTAGGATTTTGATGATCACAAAAACTGCAGCTATTATTTTTCGTGTTGGACTAGATTGAGGTCGAATATAATGCCAAAGTGATTCTAGTTGTATAGTGTGTAATTGCTGTCGTATGAGCCAACCTCTCGTTTGTCTATTCTAATGCGAATGTTATTAGAATAGTATGTTTAATTCTACGGTAGTGACGCATCATTTTACGTGAATAGTGAAAATATTCGGTTTAATCTTCATCACTGTAGAATTACAATACGCCTATCATGTCAAGACGGTTCTGTGATGTGATCATCATGAAACCTGATAAAGGCGGCCTAGACTACATTGTACAGTGAGGCCCCGAGCTTTGTAGTGCGACTGGCGGTGTAAACAAAGCAGTACTGACAACTCAACGTAGAACGTCCATTACGGCAGTATTGTCGTCCATCTGTCGCCCAGTGAGCGATGTGCAGCGTAACGCCCAACGCAGATGAATGATTTGTCGGGACGCGACAATGTAGTGTTGTGTTAGCGGCCACTGAGTGGGCAGTCTGTCGCCCACTGGAAACTGTTTACAACGCGGTATCAAACGGTTATCTGAGCATAGAGCAGTTTCTAACTTATCATTTGAGATTATTATAATGAATAGTCAACTAAAACCCTTAATAAAAATTATTTTATTGCCATACATTTGTTTCGGTATTCAGTGTACATTAACCTCTAAATAAATAATAAATAACTAAATATACACATGTGGACAACAGTCGTTCAGGAGGTAAATAATTGGTTTAGTGAACGAGTGTTATAAGTTTGAAATCACTGTCAAATTTAATATTCAAAATTGAAAGGAGTAAAATCAGCATGTCTCAGAATTGTATGTACATTTTAGTAAGCAAATCCACCTTTTGAAAGCCCAACTAATATAATCCTCTACACCTATCAACAACACGATACACAAAAATTAACCCTCATTTTACAATTTGGGTGAGTTTTGAGCAATAGGTCTACAAGAACACATTTTCTTGCCTTCACTATAAAATGAACTCTTTTCGCGAAGGTTACCTGCCAAATAATTCACGAGGCAGTGATGGACATGATGTAGCTGGCATATTTAACACTGCACTGACATTGATTGAATTGTAAAGTTGTTTTGAACTCGGGCAACTTTTCACTCGGTTGAAGCCATTGACCGAAGACTTATCTGCAGTATTGAGTTGTTTCTCTTGTAAACCCAAGTTTACACTCGCTTTTTTACTCCCTGTGGTCGGATAGAAAACTTGGGATACAGAAATAAACTCTATTTATCGAGGTGCCAGTTATTTTATTTATTTTTTTATTATGGAGACACAGACGCTTCTTTCAACAGTTTACTTTAAAATCGTCAAAGACAGTGTTTTCTAGTGATAAAATTATTATTTGACATTACTTAAATTACATGGAATAGTCGCTAATAATAAATTACATATGTCACTAGTTTTTCATCAGCACATATTTATTACTTTTTATTTGACATTATAAACACAACAAGTGTAATATTTGTATTCTTAGAAAAATTGTTATTGCATTCAAGGCGATTTCATTTATTAACAAGAATGTACACAAGGAAGTACTAGAATCAACACTACACTCATACTAATCTTTTGGTTTCATGCACGGTATTTCTGTATTCGCTAAACAGGGATATATTTGATCATTAAAAAATAAATTATAGAATAATTGTAAATAAAGCATATATAATAAATTACAAATTGCACTCATTTTTAACTATAAAGATATATTATAAATTAGTATTAACTTAATTCTGTTGATTAAAAGTAACTTATTACGATTAAAACATTTTATTTGTAAGTTAATATTGAAATAAATTATATAGAAAATAAATTATGAACTTACAAACATATTAATATTTTAGAAATATAGTATGTATTAAACACGAATCTAATTTACCTCGTATATAACCAAAGAGCACTTTCGTATATACTACCTGATGAAATCGCTCTGAATCTGCCTATTATCATATTATTATACTACACCCACCTGAATGTTTCTTAAGCTCATTATTCCTGTCTATCATGTAATATGTTTGTTATTAGTGTAATCAGTTAGGGGAAATGAGGCATTGTAATCTCGTCTTATTAATACTGAAGCTTGGAAATGCGCAAAGTGTTACGCTCCTAGCTTATAACACACATTTTGTTTTTATTTTCCAAAAGGTTTTAATATAACTAGGTGCGCACGTGCATGAGCGTGCTAATTTGTGGCAAGTGTGTAAAAAGCGCTTTTAACCAATTTTCTACAATTTCGTAAACCTTCCTCCTCGTAAACCTTGAGACGAGATGCTCTATTTTACGAAAGATGTGATTTTCTTATGCCCACATTTGTTCACACGGATTCTTTGAATATTCTGGTATTGATACCTAGGCATAGGCATGAAACCCAGCTAACTCAATCGGAAGCTTTTTCGATTAATCACACTATAAGTTATATTCGAATCGGCGCGGCGTGTTGATGTCGAGACAAAGCCGTTATTACAATGCGACTGTAGGCCGCGGCCGGTGAGAACTGTAAGGTGAGAGTCACCGGTCGATACACGCTGTGCCGCACACACGGAACACAAGTTTATGTGGCGCGGCTGTTTTCAATCTGAATCCACGCTCGAGAATGAGCGGTCAAAGGAAACCCCTGAACAGCGAGAGTGAGAGTATCAAAAGGCGAAAGATTCACTCGGTCTGTTTACGGCTTCCAATAGCGTCACTGAGCATTCTCCTTTGTGGAGCATCATCTCATTCTCAATATTATCGGCCTCCAATGATTGCAACGACTCGAGCTACAATCTGTCGGATCGCGTTTTCCCGATACAGAACTGATTTTGTTTCTGTATTCAACCAACACGAATTTTGTATTTTAGATGTAAAAATTCAATTTAGTTCAAACACGAGAACTGTTTATTACTAGACTTAAAAATAGTGAGAAAGTTCAATTCCTGTCTGAACATATATTAGGAACTCGTTAGTCAAAAATGTGTTTGATGAATAAATACATACTTAATTCTAATCGTTACTTGTTCGCCCGAGAAATCCCAGTTTCCCAGTCGGGGTTCTTCGCCGATGGTGAAAAGATGAGACTTTTTATATGCAACTGGTATATCCTTTAAGATCGAAATATGCAACAAGTAAAAAGCGTTTCTTGGATGGCCGCCGTATACTGCACGCGATGGTAGTCCTCGCTTGTTTCCAACAATTTGTTATATCAATATCCCACTTAGGATTTGTCGAATTGAATCTGCAATATGGTTCATTATATAGATAGTGATCTTACCCTGCCGCAGATTTTGTCTCTATTGGTTTATAAAAAAATATTCCTTAACAAAAGACCAATCAAACGAAGTAACAACCTTATTACATGTTAAAATTTCAAATGACTACATTAATTTTTTTATTCTACGATTTCTTCGTTGCCATAATGGTTACTATAACACCAATGTAAAGATGTTAGATAATGCTTAGCCAAATCCGATGGAGTGACAAGCACCGCATTGAACTCGATGGTGCTTATTGTAAAAATGTAGCTGCGTGGAAAATTTCAAGTTTATAGATCAAATCGTTGATATCGAATGGTCAGATAAAAATAAAAATTTTCCAGCCCATCAATTGATAGGCTTCACTGGTGCTCATCCAATAACAAATCAGAAAACTCAAAATACCTAAATAGTCTAAATTGGTTCTAACTCCAATCGCATTTGGAGTTTGCCAAATTCCATAAACTTCTTAAATGCTCCGTGGAAAATTATAAAAATGTTTCTTAATCCATAAATATGTCCATATTGTTAATTTACACATATTTGAACCATTCCATGGTGTTGTCTTGCACTAAGATAACATACGTCGCTTTACACGACGTTCACACATGTGATCAGCGTACACAGTTCTTATAATAATATGGTCATGTGAGTCTCGACGTTGATTATAAAATATGAGCGAACAATAGTATTCATTTCTGTAAATGCATACATAAGTATGGTACCATTCTCAAACTCTCCACATGGAAAGCAGTCTTAGAGTTTACTGATTCACCAAATACTCAATTCAAGCCCTATTATATCCCTTGCGAAGAGTTTTAGATGTAATTAAGTTTCCAGTGTTCGTTAAATGCAAACTCCAAATTTAACAAAGTTTCCAGTGTGGTTCTATATTCTTGTTTACATAGTGTGTGGACTAGTTGCGTTGTCTTTGTTTTTTCCGTATTTATTTTTAGGATTTGGGCAAAACATAATCTGGGCTTTTTACATTGTGTAGAAAAAGTCTTACCCAAATGTCTTACACAAATATATTCAACTCATTTCTTGTGCTGTGTAATATTTTGTTAATCGGATTGGGAGGTCCCTATTTTTGCTCTCCACCACGTGTCAATTAAATTAAACTTTTTAACGAAAGACCGTTTTTACACGTTCATACATAAAAAACAACCGTTAATATTCATGATGATCTTAACATTGAATGGTTATATGCATTACACGGTATTGATAATCAATAAACAGCAATTAAATAATTGTTATTAAGGCAATTAATCCTCTTTATGTATACTTACAATAGACTTCCTTATTTAAAATTGAGATAGACTTTTCAGAAACCGTGTTTAAGTAACATGATTGAGTTCAATTATTATATTGTATTCTGTATATGAGCAAAATATTATTGATGCAATAATACCTCTCCAATTTTTATTTCCATATAGACATTGCACTAAATTTCAAAACAGTTGTGTGAACTTAGCAAAATAAAACTGAAAGTTTAAATTTTAACGATTTTCATATTACTATTATCAACTAAAATAGGGCTAACTAAGAACAAAGTTAGCAATTACTCTCTAACTGGTAGCAGCTGAAAACTGTATATGTGAAACTTTAATTGGTGTGGGAAGCTTGTTAGCCCCAACCCTATCAGTTTACCCACGTTCCATTCAATTTTTAAAGTCAATGAAACGATTCCCATTTGTTTCCCAATCCAGTTGAACGGTCTGTCACGATTAAACTGTATTTTCCTTCTGTCAGTAGTTAAATTGAAGAAAAATATAGTGGTTCCTAGAAACCTACAAAACCGTACAATGTTTGAGTTCGTAATATTAATTGGAAACGTAATAGCAGCACATCATTAATTTATAAACATTCAAGATGTCAAACTATTTATTCGCAATTCTTACAATTGATTATTAATATACTATATAGAGTCCGTATACGGGAAAAATTCCACAATGATAACTTTATCTATATACAAACTGTTCCTTTGAATGAGCCTGAAAATATTAAATTCCAGTCAATAAGAATAAATTTAACAATAAATCAGTATTTGCAATATCAGCAGTTATATACATAATATAAGTGCTCCTAATATAAAGAAAAAACATGTAAAAAATATTCTACAAGTATTTAACCAATTAACTAATAAATCTAATATTAATGAATAATGACACCATACATTTTTAGCAAAATCATAAACATTTTAATGTAACGATAGACGCGCGTAACATTTTGCCCCACACACGATTCTGGTTACGTTTTCACCATGTATAGCACATTGCATGCTCAACCGCATATCCATAAAACTTCTACATCAAAAGATACACAACGGATTTAATTTAATTGTTGGTAAACATGCAATTTAAATTGCGAGAGTTCACACAACCTTAACTCACATTGCTAACATTTTTTACAGCAAGTGTGTTTATTTTATGATACCCAAATTAATTATGATTAAAAAAGTTAAGTCAAATTAAGACAATATTCTTCCAGTTTTAATTATGTACATTTGTTCTAGCTCGTAAAGTTGTTACCAAATGTTATTATCTTATTATTTTTATAAGAGTGTCGTAGTTTAGTTATGTAGTAAACACAAACCTATGCGGCAGTAACTGTGTAATAAATAATTTATTCAGAAAAAATATATTATGGTATATAAATTATATATATATATATATATATATATATATATATAATTGATTTAGCCTATAGCTTATATTACCATACAAATTAATAACATTACAGTTTTTTTCCGCTTGCTGTGTTCTTTTGTATTTGGATACCTATTCTTGTCAATTTGAAATATTCCAGTCATCTACTGTCCACTGTTAAAGTGTGGTTGTCAGTAGTGTTCCTACTAAGTGACATTTCCACTCCACATACGAGTATGCACTTCCACTCCACTCGTACATGTATGCAAGAGACATATAATATTTCGCAGATACGAAAGTGACGAATAACCCCGTCATTGAAACTGATTCAGTTCGAGACAAAATGTTGCATTGTTAAAAGCTTCCAAGCAGTTGTTCAGGAATTCGTATTCCTAAGGTGTTTTGTGCACTGAAATGAGAAGTTGAGGAAATCTCTAGTTGAATTTAGAAAGTCTTTATCACGGCTCAGAGAACCGCTAAACGCTTTGAGGGAACAATGAGCTAAATTTATAAAATATAAATCGTTAGTGATTTATAGGTGGTTAGTTTATTGGCAATCCTGGAATATAAACTAAAATTTCCGTATTTCCGTTATGATACGAATTAGCTTTCGTATTAAGAGCCTACCTACGGTAATCCTGTTTTTATCTTCTTAAGAAAAAATATTAAACTATAATAATTTTATAATTTTTGGCCGTGGAATTATAAGGTACGTCTCATTTTGAAGATATATCCAATGCGCATTTAAACGCTTTTTAGTTTTTCGATACTTTTGTTGTCTATAAACGATATCTGAAACTTTTGTATTTGTTTAAATATTCTTTCTTAAGTAAGCAATTACCAAGACAAATCTCTCGTAAGTACGAGTCCCGGTAAGTTCAACGAGAGAAGTCAAAAATGTCAAGTGAAGATTGTGAAGTAAACTTAAATGTATTACGCATAATCTGCATAACTTACATCTTAAAGTATTTTATATGTCAAAAATATTAATATAAAACAGAGTCTTATTAATGTGTATATTTATTCAATCTAACAATTCTTGCTAATTTTTTAGACACTCTCAAGTTTATTCGATATGTTTGTTACCTAGGCTATTTGGTGAGAGAAACACAAGAAATGGGGTAGATTACCTTTTTTGAAAGAATTTAAAACAAAGAACCTAGTTGTATACGGATGTAGGAATAATCCGAGATCATGGTGTGTATCAGGGTTCCAAAATTCAGTTTATTGAGGAATATCGTACATTAAAGGGCTACTGAAGGGTGACTGTATCAAAAAGTTGTTGTGCCCAAGGTACACAAGAATTCTTTGTATAAATAAAACAAATAATTTGCAACAATATAGTGTTTGCTAGGTTTAAATTATACTACTAGTTTACACTAGGTTTAAATTATTAGAAGGATTCACAAGTATTTGTAAGTGTTAAATAAACTGACTTTTTTACACCCGTTAGAATTGAAAGGCATTTTTAAGAATAGCAGTAAGTTTAAAGATACAACTTGTGCACAATGTAAATTAGATGTACAAGTGCTCTTTTTTGTGTGTTTGTTACACTGTTTAAACAGGCTTTTTGGACACCCGCTGGAATTAAAAGGTATTGATAAGAATAGAACTGTGTCCAGTTTCTAAAAAATTAAAAGTTATAGTTATTGTCTATTTAAAATGTCTGAATGGACCCCAAACCTCAGACACGCTGACGCGAAAAGTTAGCGCATGACATCGGATCAATGATGTTGGAAAATTCCGAGCTTGCAAGTAAACTCATAGTTTGTGTTAGCCGTCCAAACATTGCTAGCCGTGATGAAAGCTTTGTCAATAATGATGTTTACAATCCAGCTACATTAGTAGTTGACGTTGTTTAATAATGTTTGCTCTTTGCGATAGAGCACATCATGGAGGTCTGACCGGTTCATTCCGTCAACACAACATACTGTTGGTGCTTTGGTCAACTTTGCCACTGCCACTTGGCTTCAGGGGACCCTTCTACCACAGCAAATGTCAAGTTGGGTCAAAGGGGTGGCTTATAAACAGTGGAATCGTGTTGACCATCATCAAATGGTAGCAAAACAACTTTGATAGACGATATCGTTTGCTTATTGTGTGTTCTACCTTGCCGAGTTGTTTAGCAAACACAGCTTGACTAATTGGCTTCAACTCGTTTTCCAGTTGTTAAGGAACCGACAGGATATTCTGAAAATCGTGTTGTTGGCTATTCACTCTTGATAAAAATATTCCAGGAACTTGAAACTTAAATCCTCACAATAAACAAATTTGCAAACAAGCTCTAGTGCCATCATATGAGGTTTTATCTTGTTAGACACGAATGTAATGAGGTTACTTTTTAATATTGGTCGGTTAAGACCTTCCATGGTTCTGTCGGGTTATAATTAAAGACTCCGTTGTATCAGATTGTTAAAGATTTCTAATAATCCCTTGTTTTGGTTTACGTTTTTTAATCTGCATAGATATGATCCAGGGAACTAATGTAATATTGTCACTCCCACTCTCGTGTTGCATTGACATGTCGTTCAAGGACATGGACAGAGTAATTTTATAATACAGGATTGCATTTTAAAATTAACTTAAAAATGTAGTTAGGCGATGAGTCGCTAACTATTGTGTTGCCGTTTTAAATTTACCGTAAAAGTGTTACATATATTAAAAACTTAATGTTGAAAAATGAAACTGTGTTTTGAGTTAGAATAATTATTTATCATATGATAAGAAAAAACCAGTGTTTGCGTTTCTGCCTTTGGCGCAGCCACAATTGTATTGGTAAAGCGATTTCTTACCATCACAATTGTGTTTCTACATTATATTCTAGTTACTAATCAGGGGGATCAGCTTAAGCAAATACAAGTACAATTAAAACTGTTATATCATGAAAAACACAATCAATATCTTACAATGATGTACACTGAGAAAATAAATTTTAGGTCTTGTTGAATATGTATTTCTGCATAAATAATGTTTGCGAATTTTCATTATCTTTTCAATTTGATATTGTTTTGGTATGATACTTATTTTCATTGTGGTCAGTACAGTCAATTCCAAGAGTCTGGAATTGCAGTACCTTTGACAAGTACTTCCAAATATAAATAATAAATTGAAAATTTTATTTACTTTTATTTTCCGCATGTATAGTATTTCATTCCACGAAGCATTCTACAAGAAATGTATTATTTTGAAATATTATCTAGAAATTAAATTATGAATAATAATGTATTTTAGTAATATATGTTAGTTCTCCTTAAGAATACGATTCCAGGTTTATTTTAAAACTGTTATATTATTAAATACAGTAGTAAACAGTCGATTACGAAGTTTTTATGTGTTTTATTAAATAACCTGGATATTTCAATTTGATAAAAACTGTGGAGTGCCAAATTCTAAAGTGATGTGGTTTAATCATTAGTAATTTATTAGAAATTTGCTTAGACTCTCTATGCCTGTAATATAGAGTGGAATAATGAATAAAGTTATTTATGTCTGCAGGAAGATTTTCTTAATGAGTTATGGTGTTAGGTTATTTAAAAATTATCTCTAAAAAAAACCGATTGCGCCATCTGAACCACCTCTGTCCTGCCAGCTCGATTCAAGCCTTGAATCTACTCTACTCAATCTAGACAACAAAGCGAACACAGACTATACTAAACCCTCAAGTACAGTTGAAGAGAAATCAAGGATGATAAATCAAGGACAATGAATACTCTGATTAACTTACTACTCAATCTAGACAACAAAGCGAACACAGACTATACTAAACCCTCAAGTACGGTTGAAGAGAAACCAAGGATGATAAATCAAGGACAATGAATACTCTGATTAACTTACTACTCAATCTAGACAACAAAGCGAACACAGACTATACTAAACCCTCAAGTACGGTTGAAGAGAAACCAAGGATGATAAATCAAGGACAATGAATACTCTCACTTATAGATAACAAAAGCGAACATCTTGAACTGAATCAAGACATGATACTACTTACTACTCAATCTAGACAAAGCGAACACAGACTATAAGTACGGTTGAAGAGAAACCAAGGATGATTAATCAGACTATACACTACGTACGTACGTTGAAGAAAACCAAGGATGATAAATCAAGGACAATGAATAACTCTGATTAACTTACTACTCAATCTAGACAACAAAGCGAACACAGACTATACTAAACCCTCAAGTATACGGTTGAAGAGAAACCAAGGATGATAAATCAAGGACAATCTCTGATTAACTTACTACTCAATCCTGAGACAACAAAGCGAACACAGACTATACTAAACCCTCAAGTGTACGGTTGAAGAGAAACCAAGATGATAAATCAAGGACAATGAATACTCTGATTAACTTACTACTCAATCTAGACAACAAAGCGAACACAGACTATACTAAACCCTCAAGTACGGTTGAAGAGAAACCAAGGATGATAAATCAAGGACAATGAATACTCTGATTAACTTACTACTCAATCTAGACAACAAAGCGAACACAGACTATACTAAACCCTCAAGTACGGTTGAAGAGAAACCAAGGATGATAAATCAAGGACAATGAATACTCTGATTACTTACTACACTCAATCTAGACAACAAAGCGAACATAGACTATACTAAAACCCTCAAGTACGGTTGAAGAGAAACCAAGGGATGATAAATCAAGGACAATGAATACTCTGATTAACTTACTACTCAATCTAGACAACAAAGCGAACACAGACTATACTAAACCCTCAAGTACGGTTGAAGAGAAACCAAGGATGATAAATCAAGGACAATGAATACTCTGATTAACTTACTACTCAATCTAGACAACAAAGCGAACACAGACTATACTAAACCCTCAAGTACGGTTGAAGAGAAACCAAGGATGATAAATCAAGGACAATGAATACTCTGATTAACTTACTACTCAATCTAGACAACAAAGCGAACACAGGACTATACTAAACCCTCAAGTACGGTTGAAGAGAAACCAAGGATGATAAATCAAGGACAATGAATACTCTGATTAACTTACTACTGCAATCTAGACAACAAAGCGAACATACAGACTATACTAAACCCTCAAGTACGGTTGAAGAGAAACCAAGAATGATAAATCAAGGACAATGAATACTCTGATTAACTTACTACTCAATCTAGACAACAAAGCGAACACAGACTATACTAAACCCTCAAGTACGGTTGAAGAGAAACCAAGGATGAATAAATCAAGGACAATGAATACTCTGATTAACTTACTACTCAATCTAGACAACAAAGCGAACACAGACTATACTAAACCCTCAAGTACGGTTTGAAGAGAAACCAAGGATGATAAATCAAGGACAATGAATACTTCTGATTAACTTACTACTCAATCTAATCCTATACAAACAAAGCGAACACAGACTATACTAAACCTTCAGAGTACGGTTGAAGAGAAACCAAGGATGAAAAATCAAGGACAATGAATACTCTGATTAACTTACTACTCAATCAAGACAACAAAGCGAACACAGACTATACTAAACCCTCAAGTACGGTTGAAGAGAAACCAAGATGATAAATCAAGGACAATGAATACTCTGATTAACTTACTACTCAATCTAGACAACAAAGCGAACACAAGACTATACTAAACCCCTCAAGTACGGTTGAAGAGAAACCAAGGATGATAAATCAAGGACAATGAATACTGATTAACTTACTACTCAATCTAGACAACAAAGCGAACACAGACTATACTAAACCCTCAAGTACGGTTTGAAGAAAACCAAGGATGATAAATCAAGGACAATGAATACTCTGATTAACTATACTACTCAATCTAGACAACAACCGAACACAGACTATACTAAACCCTCAAGTACGGTTGAAGAGAAACCAAGGATGATAAATCAAGGACAATTGAATACTCTGATTAAACTTACTACTCAATCTAGACAACAAAGCGAACACAGACTATACTAAACCCTCAAGTACGGTTGAAGAGAAACCAAGGATGATAAATCAAGGACAATGAATACTCTGATTAACTTTACTACTCAAATCTAGACAACAAAGCGAACACAGACTATACTAAACCCTCAAGTACGGTTGAAGAGAAACCAAGAATGATAAATCATGGACAATGAATACTCTGATTAACTTACTACTCAATCTAGACAACAAAGCGAACACAGACTATACTAAACCCTCAAGTACGGTTGAAGAGAAACCAAGGATGATAAATCAAGGACAATGAATATTCTCTGATTAACTTACTACTCAATCTAGACAACAAAGCGAACACAGACTATACTAAACCCTTCAAGTACGGTTGAAGAGAAACCAAGGATGATAAATCAAGGACAATGAATACTCTGATTAACTTACTACTCAATCTAGACAACAAAGCGAACACAGACTATACTAAAACCCTCAAGTACGGTTGAAGAGAAACCAAGAATGATAAATCAAGGACAATGAATACTCTGATTAACTTACTACTCAATCTAGACAACAAAGCGAACACAGACTACACTAAACCCTCAAGTACGGTTGAAGAGAAACCAAGGATGATAAATCAAGGACAATGAATACTCTGATTAACTTACTACTCAATCTAGACAACAAAGCGAACACAGACTATACTAAACCTCAAGTACGGTTTGAAGAGAAACCAAGGATGATAAATCAAGGACAATGAATACTCTGATTAACTTACTACTCAATCTAGACAACAAAGCGAACACAGACTATACTAAACCCTCAAGTACGGTTGAAGAGAAACCAAGGATGATAAATCAAGGACAATGAATACTCTGTTTAACTTACTACTCAATCTAGACAACAAAGCGAACACAGACTATACTAAACCCTCAAGTACGGTTGAAGAGAAACCAAGGATGATAAATCAAGGACAATAAATACTCTGTTTAACTTACAATGTTTCTGAGCTCGGTGTTACCAACATGATCTTACTGTACCGAATCTCTTTACTGGGTATAATATGTCAAAAAAATCAGTACATGTACTATAATGCGTTCCTATCATTTTTGAATACATATCCACTTAAATCGATAAATGAAGGACACAGTACGTCGTATCTCTTGCTTGACTAATCTTTCACATCAACCAAATAGACCAATAATAAATTATGTGTTTTTTCTAGTATCCATCAAATCCGCAACAGAATGTAGAAGAGCCATTATGTATAGTGGTAAAGTGGCCGACACAACATAAAACCTCATTAACCGACATACCACGGTGACGTTGGATGCTTCCTACCAAATGTATTGTCGCGTCGCGTGCCCCGAGCTCTTCCATTACTCGCCCCTCCCCCCTCACCACTACACACCACTCTTTACCCTGTTATATGTGTTACTGCTGTTCCCTTGTATACGCCATTGTGTCACTTGTCAACAAACACTGAGGCGCGTTTTTCTGCTAGGTCTAACAATCAACATAATTGGGCCTCGGAATAAACGCTATGGTTTTGATTCTCCTTTAGAAATGATTGTATTCATAACTAAAGCTACAAGTGTAGTGCTTGAGCAATCCTATTAAGGAGCAGAATTTGTTTGAAAGTAGTTTTTACGATTTTATTATAAAAAATATACCTAAAATATGTTTTATAAAAAGGTACAACAATAAATTAACAACAAATACCTTTTGATTTTAACCTTCCATTTTTCGTTTTTGCTACAAAGATTACAGATTTAATATACGTAAATTACGAAGTACAAAATATTTTGTGGTTGTTCTAGAAACCAATAAAACCAATATATTTTGTTTAGGGTTTTAAAGCCATTTCCTTTTTATGTGTATAATGCATTATTTCTGTTCCATCCTTCAATAAAACTTGGTTTTAAAAATACTTTTTATTTTAAACGCATATCCATTAAAATAACTTTTCCCGAATACAAAAAAAAAAATAGAGAAATGTTTCAGATCACTCAACTTGAAATTTCCGGCATTTAACTGTAGGCAATTTAGTAACCAAGCCCAAATAAAAACGGCTTAAAATAAAACATGAAATGTCTACATTGTCATACTTTTCTTTATAAACAATTATTATTTTAATTTCCTTATATCTTAAATCAATAATAAGTAACGAATAAATTATAACTCGTGTAATTAATGTAAAACTTAACAGTTTTAATTTCAATCTGATTACAAAATAAATTTCCCATATTTAATGCTTGTAATATCGGGTGGAGCTATCAAAACATTTTTCCACTTTCTCTGTAATCTGCCAGGAAAGATGTACCAAATCACGCGAGCGATATGTGTTGTGAGAAAACTTATGTGATTTGTAGTCCTACGTTTAAAAACCTGAAGATAGTCTAGCAGTAACAACCAGAGTGAGGGTTACAGTAGGGGGTATCAGGGGGTTGGGAGTTACAACCCATCCTTCACACAAACACACATCTAGTCATACGTAAGAGACTGGTTTATGTTTCTTCATGGAGCTTACCCATCTAAAAAAGCTAAGTTTGGAAATTAAGAAAGATACACTCATAATTGAATAAAGATGTTTTGTTTTATATATGTACAAATATAAATATAAATAAATGTGTGTGTGTGTGTGTGTGTGTGTGTGTGTTTTTATTCATTAAATTTGTATAATATAGCAATAGCCGAATTTGAATTCATTAAACATTGAATCATTGCTCCGCTGAGACAAGTACTTTTTGTAATTCGACGTTTATTGAAATTACACACACGCACGCGCACACACACACACACACACACACACACACACACACACACACACACACACACACACACACACACACATTACATACAAAAGGTACTTATTTATTAACATTGCTTAAGTGTTTGTCATCTTTCCAATTACCTAAAAATCTATGGTATCTCTCTTTGTGTGTGTCTCTTTTACTCAATCACTTAAATACTACTGGACCGACTGTACAGAAATTTTATTTTGACATTAATAATAATAATAATATTCTTTATTGCAGGAAACAATTAACAATAATTGTATTGCAAGCGTCATATAGAAATAAAAGTCCTAATCTAATAACTAACACAATTAATTTTAATTCTGAGTAAAAAAATATTCGAGTAAATTTAAAATAAAAATTACTTTTTGGTATGTGCCACCTGTCGCCGTTTTCTCGATAGTGGCCAAATTTTCTTGGATATCAGAAGGGGAGTTGGAAATTTGTTTTAAATGTTAGTGAAGAACTATCCCAGCGACCCATCGCAAACTCGTCAACTGAGTAAAATGCTTTGGACACTAAGAAGTGTTTTAATCGAGATTTAAATTGTTTGTGGTTATTGACGCGTTTGATCTCTTCAGGGAGCCTACTGATTAGCCTCACACCAACCTGAGATGGCAAGCGTTCAAAAACAGTAGTTCTGTGCTGTGCCCATACGAAAGTTTTCCCGGCCTCTAGTTCCGTATTGGTGTACGTCGCTACCCCGAAGTGAGACGCACTTGAATCGGCAGTAGCACGACGTCGAGAATGTAGAGGCTAGGCAAAAGTGAGTAATCCAAGCTCCCCGAAGGCTAATTTACACGACTCTCTCTGATTTAATTTGTAAATGATTCTGACAGCTTTCTTTTGCATTCTAAACACTCTATTAAATTTGTATCTAGAACAGCCACCCCACAATCTTAGACCATAAGCTAAATGTGGATGTATTAGGCCAAAGTAAGCTGTCTTCAGAATATCCAATGAAACAGAATTTTGCCAAATTGCGTAAGACATAAATGCCAGAAGCAACCTTTGAACAGACACTCTCATGTGAACGTCCCATGTCAGCCCTCGATCAAGGTGCATCCCAAGAAACTTTGGTGGATTCTTCTTCTTCTATTATGGTTTCATCCACCATCACAATGGTCGGATTTCGTTTTCATGTTGCCGGAAAACAGAAATTAATCACCGCTTGTTTTTAGAACAATTTGTTTTCAAATTGATATTGAAAAAATGATCAATGCATGAGTTGAGTTCTTCAAAGGCTTTGATTTCAAGATCTGGTTTGGTTTTTGATCTAATGCAGAGAGTCGTATCGTCAGTATTACTGAATCATCTTTCCATTATGGATTGATGAACTCAATCTGTTGACGTAGACGAGAAAAAAAGGACAGGCCCTAGAATCGATCCTTGTGGGACTCCATAGGGCATTTTAACTTTTCCTGAGAGGGTATTCGCGATATGTACACACTGCTCTCTATCATTTAGGTATGACGAGAGCCATTTGTGAGGCAAACCACGAACACCGCCTTGACCATAACTGGTGCAACAGTATTTCATGATGCACACAGTCAAAGGCCTTTGAGAAGTCGAGAAAATATGCTAAGCACATGTTCCCGCCTCTCCAAACCATCGACAACAGAATCAATGAGACTCGTGACAGCATCAATAGTCGATTTGTTTTTTCTAAATCCAAATTGGTTCATTACAAATAACTTCAAAGCGATTGAAGAAAATCTTCTAATCGTCGAAGGAAGGCTTTTTTTCGAAAATTTTGCTGAGGACCGGAAAGAATGGAAATTGGACGATAGTTACTTGCGACATAAGGATCGTCCTTTTTAAAAATTGGAATGACTTTTGCTGTCTTCAAAGTGGACGGGAAAACGCCTTGGGCGAACGACAGGTTAATCAATTTTGTGAGTGGTACTGAAATGTGCTTAAGCAGCGCTTAAGTAACCACACAGACATCCCATTGATGTCACCAGACTTTTTCGGCTTCAGCTCCCCGCACCACACGGACCAACTCCGCCTCGCTCACAGGAGACAGGACCATGGACGAGACCGGTCCCATAAATGAGTCCTCTCGGGTGCTGTTCCCACTAAAACATGGGGTCCGGCCCCAGCAACCGTGGAGAAAAAGTTATAAAATTTCACTTGCCACTTCAAGCGGGTTTTTTGTTATTTTACCTTGTATTTTAAGGTTAGGTTTGAAATGTTTTAGGACTTGTGTTTGAGTTGTATTTTTAATTATATTCACGCACTTTTTGAAAAATTTTCAGAATTCATTAGTCTATTTTTCGATAATCCCGAGCCTTAGCGGCTTTTATTTCTTTGCGGTAATTTTAGCTTGTATGCTCGAAAGAAATGTTTTGAATTCTTCATTTGTCGATTCTATGTAATTGAATGATAAAATTTTAATGTTTTTTCTTAAATTGAGAATGTTTTGATTTATCCAAGTGTCCATTCTTATCGTCTAGGTTGATATATAGCATTCGAGAACTCCCCTCAATTTTGCTCAGGCTATCACGTTTCTCTCGATATGTTCGTCGTGGAAAAAGTTTAAATGTGTTGTACAATTAATTATCATACAAATGTATGCTAACTGCGTGGCAGTTTATAAAAAGTCGACGGCGCGGCGGGTCTCGTCGCATCGACGTTTTCCGTCAATGTGCGTCGCGTGCTCAGAACCTTTCCATTACAACCCACACCCCTTCCCACCCCTTCCTATTACATCAAACACCTGCAGCCACTTGTAGTGTATATACAGATAATGTTTCTCGTCAATCTGACTCTGACTGCCCGAGCCCACCCACCAATTTCGAGCTACTCGTAATGGAACTTATTATTTTTCTTGTCAAGCATTTCCCTATTAGAAGTACAACGCATTTTAGGTGTTTTCGACGTCTTATATGCAACAAGTATGTACTTAAAGTCTGCATTTTAAGCCGTAAAATTCAAATTCTGCGCACAACTGTTATTTATAATCTATGAAGCCAACTTGCATAATTCAATTAAGAGATTGAAGTTTAGGAATTTTCAGTCTTTCGCGTGAGGAAATAGTTTTATATTTCTTTAATAAACAAAATACTAAAATTTAGTTTGACGTAAATTTTAAAAACAAGTGAATCGTATTATTCAACCGTAATGCCAAGATTTGCTAAAAAATTTTTAACTTTTCTTAATATTCTGAGTAGGCAATTTTAAATATTTATTCTTTCTAACCTTATAGTTGGTATTGTTTACTCGAAGTTCTTCAGATTACATTGGTCTAATATATTGTTTTAGTTTTAGCTACATAAATAGAGCTATTATAAACCAAAAAGAACCCTTTTGATATTATAATTATATTTGATATAAATATATGATATCTTAATTACATTCTATTCGGACTTTGTAAAATAAAAACTCTTCGATTTCAATAATTTATTTCAACACACATTTTACGCGTATTCCGATTGGTGGAATTGTAGAGCGGGATGATAAAGTGGAATATTCTGATTACTACATTCGTTAGCGGTATAAAGCTCAAAGGATAATAAAAATCTTCGTCCCTGCTCTCGGAACACCGATCTTTGTGCCGCGTCAGCTGATATTTGTCGGTTGTCGGGCTGTTCAGTTTCAGTTATAACATTATTTGACGTTAACTTAATAAGCATAAAGGTTATTTTAGAATCTAGTTCTCGTAGGTTATTAGGCAAGCACAATGATACAGTCCTCTCGTTCATTCTTCAGTTCTCGGAAATCTTCAGTGAACTCAGTAAAGGTACCACCATTTAGCGATGCAGCCACAAGAAATATGTTAAATTATATAGTGGCAATAGTGAGCTTGCAAATTAAAACGTCATTGTGTTTAAATTAATATTCCTCTAAGTACTAAAATTATTGTAAGGCCGCATGGGATCTGGAATTATATATATGTACTAAATATGTTTGAGCGATGTTGCACACATTCTTTGATGTCCAGAGTTGAAAATCCATTTTATTTCATTACTTTCCTATGAAATTATGGTTTCCTTAAGTTGAGATTAATGGCCAGTCTTAGACAAAACATACTGATATACTACTTATGACATACACAACTTTTCCATCTTGTGCTCATACATATACAGAACATCCATCGGTTCAACTTTTTATCCGCTATAAGCAGTCGTAATGGTGAAAGAAAATATGTAAAAAAGTAAAGTAGTCGGCCGTACAGTGATATCTCAAATTACAGAAAGCGTACGATCCAAGAGATTTGGAAGCGTAGTAACAATGGGAGGAGTCCAAACGTACCCAAAGGGACTCGTTTAACCAGTTAACGGTCCGTAAATAAGTAATCGGCCCTCACAATCTGAAGCCTTAATCAATTGTTAACTGTTCTATAAGAATAAGTGTCTGCTTTCTGATTGCTCTTCCGTAATTCCACCCGGTGAAGTTCAAGTGTTAATTTTTCATTAGGCATTTATGATATCTCTTTTCAGTCCATCCACTCCTCATTAGTATTTATGAGTGTTGCATACCTACGACAACATTTGGAGGCCACGCTATGAATTCGCAGTTTTTAGGTGGACCCGGTGTAGCGTACTTACATTTACGTAGATCGAAGGAACTAAGGTATTCTCCGCGGTTTTTATGATATAATAAAGAAAACAAAGTTCTTAGTAGCTTAGTCAAACAGTAAATAAAGTTACGAACAAAACTGGACTCGATGAGGTGTAAGATTCATTTATATGTATGTAAATTAAATTTATATTAGTGTAATGTAAAAAATTATTATTTTAATTACTGTGGGAAAAACTCAGTAGGACATTACCACCAATCAACCTAGGCCCTAAGATTATTACTGGAGAAATCTTGTTGATATCTTAATGACGAATGATAAATTCAAACGGAGACGGTAGTCATTTATACCTGTATTTTGTTAAAATATTAGGTGTACTTTGAAAATGTCACTAAACAATTTAAGTTTAGGATTTAAGCTGCAACATATATACGAGAATACAGACAAACTGGCTCTTTACAGAATCCATGTCTTGTCAAATGGTACAGTTTGTCTGGTTAGTTAAAGGATTCTAGTCAGTCAGATTGTGCCACCGATGTTCGTGGTGGCTTTAAACTCGTATATTCGTCTTGGTTCCTTTTTACGCAGTCGACTTTGTTACGATCATATTTGTAGAATATTGTATTGTTCACTCCAATTTTTTCCACACGGTTTACATTATATTTGTATAGAACCAATATGGTACGAACATAACCGCTAGTATCAAATAAATGTTTTAGCGACGGAAATTGCATCACAATTACTAATACCACAGAAGTGCGAGTAACTAGTATTGTCCGCTGAAAAGATCACCAAAACCACAAAAGGCAGAAGGTTTATGGAAGCGAAAGACGTAAAATCAGTTACTGTTGAGGCCCAGCGTAGCTCACGTTAACGGGCGGTGGGCGTGCCACAGTACAGGAGGTTTAAAGTGGGCCTACGATGGCGCGTGCAGATAATGTAATAATAACACGCTCAGTGGCGGGGGTCGATACCGAAGTGGGGCCGGTACTTTACTGACTGGCAACGTTCAGTGCGATAGGCATGTCAAGTCAATAGCTATTGTGTGAATGGAGCTCAGTGGCGGGGGTCGATACCGAAGTGGGGCCGGTACTTTACTGACTGGCAACGGTTCAGTGCGATAGGCATGTCAAGTCAATAGCTATTGTGTGAATCGAGCTCAGTGGCGGGGGTCGATACCGAAGTGGGGCCGGTACTTTACTGACTGGCAGCGGTTCAGTGCGATAGGCATGTCAAGTCAATAGCTATTGTGTGAATCGAGCTCAGTGGCGGGGGTCGATACCGAAGTGGGGCCGGTACTTTACTGACTGGCAGCGGTTCAGTGCGATAGGTATGTCAAGTCAATAGTTATTGTGTGAATGGAGCTCAGTGGCGGGGGTCGATACCAAAGTGGGGCCGGTACTTTACTGACTGGCAACGGTTCAGTGCGATAGGCATGTCGTCAATAGCTATTGTGTGAATCGAGCTCTGTGGCGGGGGTCGATACCGAAGTGAGGCCGGTACTTTACTGAATGGCAACGGTTCAGTGCGATAGGCATGTCGTCAATAGCTACTGTGTGAATCGAGCTCTGTGGCGGGGGTCGATACCGAAGTGAGGCCGGTACTTTACTGAATGGCAACGGTTTCAGTGCGATAGGCATGTCGTCAATAGCTATTGTGTGAATCGAGCTCTGTGGCGGAGGTCGATACCGAAGTGAGGCCGGTACTTTACTGAATGGCAACGGTTCAGTGCGATAGGTATGTCAAGTCAATAGCTACTGTGTGAATCGAGCTCTGTGGCGGGGGTCGATACCGAAATGAGGCCGGTACTTTACTGAATGGCAACGGTTCAGTGCGATAGGTATGTCAAGTCAATAGCTACTGTGTGAATCGAGCTCTGTGGCGGGGGTCGATACCGAAGTGAGGCCGGTACTTTACTGAATGGCAACGGTTCAGTGCGATAGGTATGTCAAGTCAATAGCTACTGTGTGAATCGAGCTCTGTGGCGGGGGTCGATACCGAAGTGAGGCCGGTACTTTACTGAATGGCAACGGTTCAGTGCGATAGGCATGTCAAGTCAATAGCTATTGTGTGAATCGAGCTCAGTGGCGGGGGTCGATACCAAAGTGGGGCCGGTACTTTACTGAATGGCAACGGTTCAGTGCGATAGGCATGTCAAGTCAATAGCTACTGTGTGAATCGAGCTCTGTGGCGGGGGTCGATACCGAAGTGAGGCCGGTACTTTACTGAATGGCAACGGTTCAGTGCGATAGGTATGTCAAGTCAATAGCTACTGTGTGAATCGAGCTCTGTGGCGGGGGTCGATACCGAAGTGAGGCCGGTACTTTACTGAATGGCAACGGTTCAGTGCGATAAGCATGTCGTCAATAACTATTGTGTGAATCTAGCTCTGTGGCGGGGGTCGATACCAAAGTGGGGCCGGTACTTTACTGAATGGCAACGGTTCAGTGCGATAGGCATGTCAAGTCAATAGCTATTGTGTGAATCGAGCTCAGTGGCGGGGGTCGATACCGAAGTGAGGGCGGTACTTTACTGAATGGCAACGGTTCAGTGCGATAGGTATGTCAAGTCAATAGCTACTGTATTGTGTGAAATCGAGCTCATATGGGAATAGAGGATCTGATTGTGGAAGTAGTAAAAGATTATTTGTAAATCGTAAGTGTTGTCAAAATTATCAAAGGGAAAAAGGAAAAAAGTATATGGAGATGAAAGTACAGAAAGAGTGGAGATACCCAGGATAGACTTTGTATACAGAGAAGAAATGCGTATATATTCGTCGTGACATTTGTGAACTTGTGAACTGTAACGGCATCACAACAGGGTTACTGTACAACCGCTACTTTTACAAAATATAATTATGTAAATTTGTTCTTATGCTTGAAGCGTTGAAGAAGTTTTGACGCTTAGATACTATATGTTCAACTCACTTTTGAGTAAACTCATATTCTAATACACTGCTGTTCATATTTAATTTTTAGTATCTTTAAATTGTTATGAAGAAAGAGGAGAAGAAATAAAACTCTTCAAAATGTCAATCGCCAATACTGATTTTAAGCACCTTCTGTTTTTCGATCGTTTACATTAGTTAATAACATGACAGTTTATTAACAGCGTTAACTATAAACACATTTCCATTAGTTACTGCACGATTGTTGTAATGCTATTAAAGACGACTGTAGTGTAAATATTTCCTCGTCGGCGGTTTGAACGATGCTTCAGTTCTAATAGGTCAGTGACTTGTCAGTCGGAAAATGTATTGATATTACAGGTGAAGTTTTGTTTTCATGCAAAAACTGTTCATTTATATTGTAATTAAATGCATCTTTTTATCCATTATTCGTTTCCCACCTAAAACAAAGAAAGCGTGGTAAAAATCGAGAATATTTTCGAAATTCATTGTGTGGCATTATTATGCTGTGTTGCTTTAACAGTTAATTAGAGGAGATAAACTCATCAACCATGCATGGGCATGGAAAGCAATGGGAAATGCTCACTATCCTAACGATTTCAGCTGCTTCATCTGGCCTAATTTAGTCCATGTAGTAGAATTATCTGTGCTTCCTTTTCTCCCTAACACCCTCGGAATTAAAACTTTGGCTGACATATTCTTCGGATTCAAGAAAATATATCACAGATTCACATTTCCCCTATCACGTCTCTTAAAGATTCCATCTTAAGGATTATTTTATTTCATTTAATCTTTTCTTCTTATAGTGAACATATAATCATCAGTAGTCACTATGCAATTGTGTTAAAATTAAACTCATGCACAAGTAACGGACTTGAACTGTGATCGCAGTCGCCTTAGTTAGGGACTGAGGGGATGTAATGTGGAGTGATTGGTGCACTTCCCCTCTCGAGAGCCAGCAGGGCCGATCTGCGTGCTGTGATAGTTATCTGAGGCATTAGCGTAATGTGATACACAGTAGTGCCCACTTATAACCTGACTCCTTGCTTCCAGGTACTAGCTACACAACTGAATACGCTGCAAGGTATTAGCTGAAACGAGGAAAACTTGCAATGAAGGAAATAGCAGATTGGATTATGGATGGTTGATAAGTGACAACCGTTGTACTAGTGTTGTACTGGTGACATCGCATGTAACGTTGTGCATTTTGTGCGTTTAAGGGAATTTTGGATGTTGACCGATGTAATTTGTTAGAATTTTTAAAATTGTATATATAACTAAAAAAAATATTAATGTAAATCAAAGCTGTTTGACTTAAAAACACATTTGTGACAGATACGGCCAAATACAAAATAATTGAATTGTAATGAATAAGGGCTCTGTGGTGTAGTGGCAGCGCACTCATCCGGCAAGTGAGAGATTTGGGTTCTAGTTATTGTTTTTATAAATATAAATGGTTTAATAGTAATGTGATATCTGTTACTGTGTTTGTGTCCATACACTGTGCGGTGAAAGAGAGATATTAAAAAGGTACAGAGAGAAACCGTTTCTAACAACGTCAGAGAAACACATCTACTCCAGTGCTTTAGCTCGGATTGTTTTCCTTGACAAAACAAACTTGGAAAGGGCCCTTTGAAAGGGTATCAAAGACATTCGTAAGCGACTACGTGAAAGAAGGGCACGAAGCCATTTCACGGATAGCTTTGTCGGCAAACACAATTCAGTGCTGAAGACAAGGGCGTCGTTATAGGGCGGGAGGCAAATCGAACCCAATCACAACGGTCAAGAGGTTGTGGAGCTGGGTGGAGGGGGGGAGGGGGTTGGGATAAAAGGACCAACATCGTGTCAACTTGTCCCTTTCCATCATGGGTTCTTTGTGTGTGTGAAGGGATTTACATTTGGTTGTTTGTGCTTTAGATTTATACTTGTATCACAATATTTACTGTATTGTTCTAGCTAAAATGTGTTTTGACTGTTTATTCTAGAAGGAACATTTATTCGTGAACATCGGAAAACAATGCATCGTATAGCATTGTAATTTATAATAATAACGACGACAAGCAGTTGTTAGAAGTGTAAAAATAAATTTGTTATGATAAATTAATTTTAGCTTAAATATTTGGCATATTATCATCGTTGTGGTCTTCGCATAAAAAAATCTTGAATAATCCCTTAGTGATCTATCTATTACAATTATAGATAGAATTGGTTAGAACTGACGTAAAGGTCTTAATTGACGATTATTTACGTCGAAATTAACTCAAGTTCAAGTTTAAACTTTTAATTTGTAACCGTGAAGGATAATATCATAGGATAAATTTAATTGTTTTCATGTTAAGTTATATCAGTTTTGGTGCACTCCAATGTACATCTGAGCTGTTTCGAACATGCATTCATGAAACTCACCTTTCATTGCAGAATTGTGTATTGTCGTCACTGCTTTGTTGTTTTGCTGTAATATTTAAATAATTTCTTTATATGTTTAATTGCTCTTCTTCTGAGCTTAGTGTTTCGGAAAGAAATGTAAAGTATCCCTTAATAGAAATTCTGAGCTATAAACTGAATAATAGAACATGTAAAAAGGACAAAACATATAAGGTTTCAAGTCAGGATGTAAATCTTTTTTCACTAGAGGTGGAGATTCGTTCTGTTGACTGTTGTGTGTAACGACAAAGCTCCTTATGGCCATTCCTCTGTAATGAACTGTAAAGATCACTACCTTAATTTCCTTTACGGTCTTTTGCATTATAGCTAACTTACCTACTATGATTTTTCATCCATTACATAAATGTTGTGTCGTAAACACCATAACACATCTGATATGTTATGTATTATTTAATTGGCAACAAAACCAACGCCAGCCTGTTTAAGAACACGACATTTAAAAAAGGAAAACTGTAATGTTAGTAGTAAGTTCTGGACGGAAAAGTTTCTTGCGCTTTCTGCCTTTAATAAGTTTGGTAACATGAAATCACGTCTGGCGCCGATATTCTGTGTACTAGTTATAGAACTTCCTTATTCTAAAACCAAATACCATGGTGAAAAAAAAACTCACAGTTTGTTGTATTCCTTATCTATGTTCTGTCATATAATGTAACACCACTAGCGTTGTTATCTCTATAAATCATATACTAAATAAGTACTATAATTATATTTAATATTGTATAAAACGAAACAGACAAAAGAAGGGTCTCTTAACTGGAGTCTCTTCAGTAGTTGACAACGATTTGCTTAATCGTTTGGCAGAATTGTGATTGAACGGTTCATTTGTCTCCGCTGCTTATTAATCGTTCGTTAATTAAGTCGGCGCAGACATTGCGCTTATTAATGTAGCTCAATATGCGGGGAGAGTTCGCACGAATTACTTCTTAATAGCGAAATTTCTGGAATGTGAACTTATTAAATCGCATTAAGACAGTTTTGGGCTTATAAATTAACTTTTTATCTTCAACGTTATTAATATTAAGAAGTTTTAGGTTCATGTCGCGTGAATGTAATATCCGATTTTAGTTGCGTAGTATCATGTTTGGACTCTGATTGTTATAAATCTTGTTTATTAACGCCTAATTACTGTTAATGACAGTGATAATTGACAAATGCTTTCTGTGTACTATCATTCATTTTAGAGACTGATATAATCCATGAACAAAATGTATCCTGATATTATTTTTTGATCACCTACAGTATATTAACTATAATTTTAGCGCCTCAAATTATTAGGTGTAAGATATCTATGCTGTGATGTCATATTGAATCAAAATATTAGTAGCAGTAATATTAGTTTTCTCGAAATTCTACACCGTTTAGTTTTAGCATATTTATTTTACTTACTCATTTTACTACTTACAATGTTTTAAGAAATTCTGATACTTCCAATTTATGTTGTCCCGAGAGCATAAAAATCTGTGGTTTTGACGACATAAGAATAACCACTACCTAGTTATATGGAAACATATACTATAAACAATATTTATTTATTACTTGTCTCCTGTTGCAATCCCTGTCCATAAGTTGGCAGCATCATAGCGGGTAACTGCCTGGTGTTGTACTATAAACATTTAAAATAAATAAAAATTAATATGTCTTAATTTGTATACATTTTATTCAAAATGACATTGAGTATATTTTGACAGTATAATATAGGTTTAGTTAATGCACTAGTTAAAAACCATGAAATTTAAAGTGGAACTTCATTATTTTCATAAACATAAGGTTTGTATTGCTATAGAATTATCATGACTCTTTTAACCTAAATGGGCTTAATAACATAATAAAAAATATTGATAGTTGATTATGTTAGAGCATGATACAAAAACGGAAAGGAATTGTGTTTAACGTTACCTACAATTTGGTCTGTCCAACAGTTGCTCTCCAAACATGAAGATAGGTTGGCGTTTTGTAACATATCAAACGCAAGAGCGGTAGCCACTGCTAATTCCGTTAATACGAGTTCATAAATATTTTAACTCATTCACTTCACAAACGGCGAGGCGTGCCGCAGAAAGGGTTACGTTTAACTCATACTTTCTGTAAGTAGTTAACCCTTCAGGCTTATTACATTTCCGTATTCGACAAGTAAGTGGCTTAACGTTAAATTCTGTGTCGGTAAACTGTTTTGTTTAATTTCCTCCGTTATTGTCCTTACTTTTTAGGTATGGTAGATAACATTTTGGTAACTGCTAAGCAATTTCCCCCATTTTTTTGCAAGGGTAATTAATATTGTTTTACCGAAATTCATAAACATAATGTCTAGCTTAAATCAAGAAATTTTAATAGAGTACTTCACCTATCTATAGTCTTTTAAAAAAATATAATATCAGAATGTCACAGATTCTAGCCACTTTCAAATGTAGCGGCCGATTTTAATAGTTTTTATGGAACCCCCTATATTCTTGTAATTATAAATATAAAATAACGATTTAAAAGATTGTATTCTTTGCAATTTTCGTTTTTAATTTATTTAAGTGCAATATACTACTAATGTTTTAAAAAATGATACTATTTAACATGTCTAAATACCACTCTGTAAGCAATTTCAAATGTAATAAAACAGCGAATGTCATTATTGTTAATTTACCTATTAGTAAGGTGTCCAAACCCAGTAATTAAAACCGTAGCATGGTAAATAAATAGCCTATACGAGTATAAAAATAGGATACTAAAGACGTAACAATCTGTTTATCGGTGATGGTGGTCAGTATTTCCTCAGTACGGTATTGCACTGTTATATTACTGTAAGTAATTTATTGTTCACTCTAATGTTTTATTACTGATTTTTCACACTTTTCCAAAATTTCACGTAACTATGAAGTCATTCGCTTCTTTACTACATTTGTAATTACATTTTGTTCTTGGCTAAAATTACAAATTTAGATGGTGAATGTAAAGAAAACAATATAGTAAACTTTAGTTTCGAGAAAACGAATGTGAGGAGCAACATGAGTAATATAAGTGACAAAATAACCATGCGAAAGGGAGGATGGTGAACGTGTGCTATAAGAGCATGTGAGGAACAAGATGAGGAATGTCTGAGGAAAAGTTAGTAATGTGATAAGTGTTGGTGATAATGTGGTGGCTAGGTTACGTACTGAATGTGAATGGCCAAATGACGATTGTAAGATCTAAGATAGATTTAGATAGAATAACAATGGAAAAGGTTTTAGTGTGAGGAGATATGGTGAGTGCTGGGGTAGATTTCGTGAAGAATGTGAATGGCCAAATGAAGATTGCAAGATGCAATGTGAGGAATAACAGTGGAAAAGTTAGTAATGTGAGGATATATAGTGAATGTGATGGGTAGATTACGTGGAGAATGTGAATGGCCAAATGACGATTCTAAGATGCAATATGAGGAATAACATTTGAAAAGTTAGTAATGTTAGGAGATATGGTGAATGTGAATGGCCAGATGACAATGCAATGTGAGGAATGTTAGTGAAAAAGTTAGTAATGTGAGGTGATATTGTGAATGTGATGGGTAGATTACGTGGAGAAAGCGAATGGCCAGATTACGACTGTAAGATGTAAGGTGAGATATGGCAACATAAAATTCAAAGGGGCATTTTATTAATGTGAGATGATTTTATAGATGTGAGATGGTTGATTTTATTGATGTGAAATTACCAATATGAGGTAAAAAAAATGCAGATATGGTTGAAATCGATAGCTCTTTCAACAATAAAAAATATTGAGATATTTCAGTGGTAATGTACAATTTCTTGGTAGGATTTGGCCTATGATGGTTTGATAAAAAATTGTTTTATTTTCGTATTATCTATAAGAATTTACGTTTTATTTGTTTATATTTTAATTTATTTTCATTCATAGTTATGTTGATAATTTGTACTTATTGTTTAGTTTTTATTATTTTTGTTTTTAATTTTTGCACGGTTGCTAATTTGATTCTTATTTTTCAGGTAAGTTGCTGTCGCGTAATTTGGAAGAAATCGTGAAGGTACGGTAATATTTTTATTATTAAAATCAAAGAATGAAACCAGTACGTAATGTCGGATTATTTTAGACGATAAATAATGTTATTTCAAGTGTTAATTGTTCAAAACATTCGGACATTAATTCATGGAAAATCGTTGGCCAGATTTGACGAAGAACAGAACGGTTTACAATTCAATTGCGTCCTCTGGACGGAAAGTTGAGTCAAGGAAGTGATATTTGTCCACAATGTCAGCGTGTCTCCACGTATCACAAGATGGATTGTTTGCCCACAAGTCTCTCTCAGCCTCTACTCTTTCTTTTGTCTCTTTTCTTGTGTCTTTTTTTCAAACCTTTATTTATAAATTCTACATGTGACGTTAGTTCCTAAAGCACAAATAGTTTTCTTGGCCTTTGATAAATATGTCCTCTCTTGCTTTTTAAATTATAATGTTATTTAAGCAAAATTTAGTAATTAAAAAAATCGTCTGTTTTTTTCAACAATGTAAAGGTAGAAGAAATTTTTTTTTATTATTTATTAGTTAATCATATTATGAAAGCTGGGACGTAATATGTCAATACTGATATAAATTTTGTGTTTCATGTTTCGAATAGTTTGATTAATGGAAATAGCAAAATACAATAAATATCGAATCTGAGGGACGTAATACGTCAATACTGATATAAACTTTGTGTTTCATGTTTCGAATAGATTGATTAATAGAAATAGCAAAATACAATAAACATCGAATCTGAGGGACGTAATATTTCAATACTGATATAAACTTTGTGTTTCATTTTTCGAATAGTTTGATTAATGGAAATAGCAAAATACAAGAAACATAAAATCTGAGATAAATTATTATACATCGTTATGAATAAATATAAAGAAAAATATAATTCATCGACGTACTAACTAAACAATTCGGTATGACCAGATAAGTTGCCAAGCTTTGTTTGTGCGTTCGGTACACATGTTCTGTTTTTTCCATAAAACCCAATTGCTACTTTCTCTTAAAATTATATAATTTACCATCTCCGGATTGATTTATTGAGTGATGCAAACACAAAGTAAATTTATCAATCTTATTAAATCACAAAATTAATCTCTCAGTTTTGATTTGTACTCAGAGCGAACAAGGTTTCATCCACAGCAAGGCTCAAGTGTCAGAGGACTATCACTTTACAAACAAAGGGTCGGTACTGAAGTGATATACGAAGAAATACGCAAATCCACAAAGGCTTTTACACAGGATCAGGAGGAAGGGTTGCCAAGAAGGGAGGACCCAGACATTAGTAAGACAAAGGGCGAGCTGGCTGGTCTCCCAGGGCTAATGTCTTACAAGACTCTGAGGGTCGTGTGTCTCGCCGCGCCGAGTCGACGAGATTTGCTACTGTTGTGATATTTTCACTTAAACTGAGTTGTGCTCTTGTTGTTGAATATTAGCCAAGCGTATTTCTGTATTGAAGATAACTCAAATAAATTTTAAATAAGTAAATATGTTTTAATTTCCGTGTTGTAATAATAATAATGTTTATTGTAGAACACATTTTACAATAAATGCATTGCAAGTGACATTTAAAAAGTAAATGGCCTGAAACTTATAAAATGTTATTAATATTACATTTTGTCAAGTCGGTATGTAGACTGTTGCCAACTTTTTTTAGATTCAGAATGTGAGTCAGGCAAATTTATTTTGACATCCCAGTCATATGTCATCCCAGAGACCCATTGCCACCAGACTAAGTCCTTGGCATCAGAGACTATTATAGTCGAGATTTTAATTGTTTGGGTTCATTGACACATCTGATCTCTTCGGGAAGGTTATTGATTAGTCTTCCACCAACTTGAGACGGCACGTATTCAAAGGCAGTGTGGTTCTGTGCTGTGCGGTGCAAAAGTTGACACAGTCTCTAATTCCGCCTAGGTGGGTGTCGTTATCTCAACTGGGACGCTTTGCAATGGGCAATATAGCACGACGTCAAGAATATAGAGGTTAGGCAAGATCAGCAAACCAAGCTCCCCGAAGGCTACATTGCACAACTCTTTACGATTTAATTTAGAAATTCTGACAGCTTTTTTGCGGTCTAAATACTCTATTAAATTTATATTTAGAACAGCCGCCCCACAGTCCCAGACATAATCAAAATGTAGATAGATGTGTTACGCCGAAGTAGGCTGTCTTCAATACATCCAAGGAATAGAATTTTGCCAGATAGCGTAAGACAAATGCCTGAGGCAATCTTTGAGTAGACACTATCTGTGTGGCCGTTCCTTTCAGCCCTCGATCAAGATGCATCCCAAAAACTTTGCGGATTCTTCATCTCGTATTAACCATTAATTAACCATTACAGTAGAACGGCTTTCGTTTTCGTGTTTTCAAATTTATTCTTGACATAAGTTTAAACATGCATTCATTTATAGTTTTATTGTAAGAACAAGTTTCGTTTTAGATCCGATGCAGAGAGTCGTATCGTTAGCTTACTGATTTATCTTTCCATTATGGATTGACGAATTTTTACTGTTAATATGGGTGAGAAAGATACTGGGTTTAGAATGGATCCCTAGGGGACTCCATAGGACATTGTAACTTAGTCTGAACAGGGTATTCGCGGTTTGCAGACACTCTCTATCTTTAAGGCAGAACTCGAACCCCGCTTGTTCATAGTTGGTGCAACAATGTTTCTACTTGATTTTGGAAGCCTTTTTTTTAGTGAATTTCTTTCAATTGTTCTTTGGGTCAAAACAATTTTTATTTTTCGTTTAATAAAGGAATGTCATATATTTTCACCAGTTTTCTACGTTTTTTATGTTCTTCAAAATAAAGGGTCACTTGCGAGGGGTTTACATTTAAAAATTTTGAGTTGTCCCTAAAATAGCATACATAATTAATGTATTAGATACTGAAAATTACGTGTTATGTGTTTACAGCTTTACATTGCAACATTATATTGTGAGGCTGTGTAACAAAATAAATAAATAATAGTAATCCCAAATTTTTAGGGGACACTAAAAAATTTTCAAACTCACGAAAAGAAACTTCCTTTTCACATTGCACTACTACCCAAAGGATATGTCATGTAAATTTAGGACAAATACGAGGGGGTCCCACTTTTTATTCGCCCTGTAGTTTGAGGCAGTCTGTAGTATCTGGTAGCACAATGAACGTCATATTTATTAAAATGTCACAAGTGACATATATAACTGTACTCGTCAACTAATATAGAAAAACCTTTTTTATGCGATTACTCTAAAACATGGAGGACGGATAGTTTCCTGTTGTTATAACATTTTAAAAGTTGTACTGATTTTCTACAAAAGAAGTATTACGTGAAGAACGGCTGCCTTTAAATATTGTATACACAAACTTATATATTCTTTCAAATTGTTCACCACAATCTTTGAGTGTAACATGCATTGTACCAAGATACGATACTGTTGGTATTGATTGGTACAAAATATAAAGATTAGACAGTCTAATTTTGAAAATTATTGTTGTAATTTTATTTTTACTTGGTAATTTTTCATTAAAACGGAAAGTATGCGTGATCAGTCCAATGCAGTGTTGTATAAATATCCTGTCTTTAGTACTCAGTAGTGCCATACTTGCTAATATAATTTTAGAATTTGCTGTCGTACATCGAGAACATTATAAATCATTAGTATGTTTCAGTTTCAATATCCTTTTTGGACTTAATAAAATTTAATGATGTGCAGGTTTTGAAACGTTTGTTTAAGTGATTAATGAAATTAGTACTAGCATATTAGTATTATTTATTTTATAGATTTACTGTTTATGTATTGTTCTTTCCACTTACCCAGAACAAGCGGTGAGTGATGTTACTCATTGTGACAAACAAAGGCAGGGCAAACATATTATTATACGTAATGTCAACGGCTCACAACAATACCACTCTGGAGCTCGGCGTAACACGTGATCATTACTCGTGCAATAAATTTCTTTCGTGTAATTGGCCTGTCAGGTTGCATTTCCTTGTGGGTTTTGTGTAAAACGCGACATAACAAACAACAGCTTAAGTGTGCTGCGAGTAAAATAGTCGATGGTCCGATCGATCTGGTCTCCTTCCGGTCTGTATGCGTACTTGTAACGAAGTCCATGTCTCTTCCAATGTAGTGTTGAGAGAAACTCTTTCCCTGTTATCCGTGTAGAGCCAAAGCGATGCTTGTCGCCACGAGTATGTTCGCCAAATATAATATCGTTCGTCAAAGTAAATACGTTTTAATAAAAACTTTTGCCGAAGATATTTTTTGATGTTGGTCAAACAATGTATGGTGTTCACTGTAAATACGGTTTTTACGTTATCATTGAAAATGGATATAGGTGCGCGTCAGCGTTGCTTGTCCAGTTGTTGTTCTGCAGATGTATGTTATCAGTCATGGCCGGCGTCGTCTACGGTGGCAGAGGCAGTTCTCAACAAAATAATACTAATATTCTGCTGAAGACTTTAGAGCGGATTTGACAGATGTTTGCCGGTTCTCCAACTTACTAAATTGTCTATGTTGAATTACTCTTAACATCATTTCAGTTCATGAACGGACTTTAATGGCTGCAATATAAAGGGTTTCTTCATCGAACTAAAGAAAGGTTTGCTTGTGGGAAGAAAATTTTGGCTGAACAAAATTGGCGGGAAATTACGTGAAAGAATGTTTGTGGAGGCGTCCACACTAACCGGATATCAAACAATGTTCGTTGACATTGTTCGACGAACAATGTTCCTCCAGTATAGATGTACCTTTAAATAGAGAAATGCAATTCAACATGTTTAAATGGAAACCACTGTCATATATGGCATTTCCAATTTTCATAGTATAAGAAGCAGAATAATTATAATTAGAGTAATATATTTTTAATATTAATTAAAAGTTGTAATTGTATAGAATAAATATACTTCACAATATGTTTTACCAAGGCTTTAAAATTATATTTTAGGCTTCTACAAGTTTATAGTTTACATTTAAAAACAAATTTACCCGCTTTTTCCCCTCACCCATTTTTAGAGAGGGAGCAAAACTGCTATACCTACCAAAACGAATAATTTTGTTCGACATCTATAAACGTTCAACGGTTTAGAAATTTAAGTTTCTATTCATTAAAAAAGTTTTGAAGGATTTCAAGAACTCTTCATCTAGAGATGCTAACATTCAGCGCTTCTCTATAAAAAATATATACACATCATGTAATTTAACATGAATCCATAATGGATGATAGACGATTATGTTGCCAAATGGGTGGCTAACAAAACCCCCACTCAATTGACTCAATGAACTTATAGCAATAAATTTTACTTTTTAAAAATTTAACATTGTGTTAACAAGCATTTGTTAATAAATTACATTAAATGCCTTCTTCAATCAACGTAGACATTTTTACAAGGCTGAATTCATTCAATTGGATGTCTGAAGACGATACCAATTCATCTTCTTCTTAAAACCGGATATTCAAGTAGCTGTTGGTTGTAAAGTAAAACGACACCAGTCCTAGAGAGGTTAATCAAGATAACAAATTAGTTTACTATGTAATTGCAAGGGAAAGTTGCTCTTCTATATTAAGGAAAAGGCAGGACGATGGTCACCTAGGAGTACGTCAGACCTATCAGGGTAATTCACGTATCAGGCTTCGCAAAAAGGCTGAAGTAGCTTGGGTACGTAAAAACGTAACGAACCTCTTAATAACCATCCGTAAAAATTCATTTTATTACATTTCAAATTTCAAAATGCTGCACTGATCCGCTGATTTTTACGTTAAAACCATGGTTATTCATAAGACCAATATAAACATGTTAGCTAACGCTCAGCCAAATAAAGCACTGTTATCGAACTCGATGTTGTCTATGAGGAAATGAGGCAACATTCTCGGGACTTCATGCAGACAAAAAGACACTAATGGAATGTCCCCAGCTCCTTCGCCACTGCTCAACTAATACACTTGATAATAGACAATAATTATGAACCTTGTCATTAATTAGTCCCAACTGAGAACACTGGGAAGATCATTTTAGTGGACAAAAGAGAGAGACCGGCGCAATTTGGAGTAGAAGCCAAGTAAACGTCTGCCAGCCGCTTCCGCCCAATTACGTTCATCGTGTGTCGGGTGTCGCCTCCATTGTTGTCCTAATGTCCTAATGTTATGTGGCGCGAACAGGGGAGGGGGTGGAGTTACCAACTTACACCTGTGTCAAACTTTTCACAATCGCTCTCGAGATCTCAGTTGAGCCTCAAACAACTAAGGTGTGTTGAGAAACTAGTTTAAGGATGCGTACTGGACCTGTGTTACCTCTGGACCCTCATTTCCAGAAGAGAATATGGTTTACTAACAGTCTGGCTCTATGTTAGTCGTGTCTTTTAACAGTCCAGTTACAAAATGGACGTTTAGAAGTAGATATACTAATACATTCGATAGCGTGGAGGTTTTAAAAGTGTCCCTAGTCGCCTTTATGCGCTGAAATCGTGAAATTTGGCATTGTAAACTGGTCTAATTATATAGCCAAGGTCGGAATTTTTATGTTGCATATTGCATATGAAACTAAATGACTTGTTTGGTAGTCAATTAATGACTCCGGTTAAGAACAGAATAACATGTCATTCTGCGGTGACTGGGCAAGAACCAGTTTATCTGAAGCAGTAACAAAGGCTATGTCTCTCTCATTCCTCACACTTTGCAATCGGTTCTCCATAATTCGAGATAACTTCCCTAAACAAGAGACATTGAAAAACGTAGATAACCGTAATAGGAAATCTATTGTTAAATTAAGTAATATTCAGGAAATAAATAAAATTTAAATTTTACTTAAGGTAATTGTTTGAAGGTAAAAAGGTTATTTTCACCTCGCATATCACGTGTTTTATATATACATATATATATATATATATATATATATATATATATATATATATATATATATATGTATGTATATATTATATGCTTAAATTTCCTTTAAAAACTACCAAACAATTTTTGAAAGGTATCTTAACTATGACCGTATAAAATATTGTTTTTAATTACTTGACCATGCATCGACTGCAACAACCAGGCTATCATTAATGTGGTGCAATAGGTGTTTTATGGGATTTTTAAAAATTTGTCCCTCTTTAAGATAAGTTTGTAACTCTCAAACCTGAGAAGGATAAAGAAATTGATCTTTTCATAAGGACTTCATTAAATTAAGCACTGTATAATCAGGTTTGAGGTTGAAATTGAAACGGCTGAACATAAAACGAGTTTTACCTTCTGGTAGTGGGCATATGCTTTACTGAGTTATAAAGTAAGGAGATTATATATTTTTTGAGATAGTATGTAATGAAATAACAAGTTTTGACTTCTAAAGAAAATTTCTTTTTTAACAATAAAAACTGTATTTACCTCCAATCAGGTTTCTTGTAAAAATTCGTATTCTTATCTTGCACCGTTTTTCTGCTTCGTATATCTATAATGATTATATGAATTTTTTTTTCTATTTCTCCTTTTATGGTAACAGTGTTGTTAAGTTATTTTATTCTATGTAAAAAAAGTTTCCAACCGATAACCGATTGTACCGAATGTCAACGTATTGATGACAGAATTAGAGTTGTGTAGGGTCGCCGTCCAAATACGGTCATCCACTCTGTTCTATAATAATTAATCTTAATATAAATGTAATATTATAGGGAAGTAATTTGAAATATTCGACAATGGAAGACTGAATAGCCACCCTCATTACCTGAGACCTCCATTACAACAGTGAGGTTTAGTAACACATAACATTGATTATGCACTTTAAACCTATTAACAGTAAACATACCTAATATAAGGGGAAGTGCAACCAGTTGACAAGAAAAGTATATGTTTAGGGGTTTAAGAATAAAACATGTCTGGCTACTGGCTAGTACCCAACATTTTTGTTACTTGTATGTTTTCAGAGTTTGCTAGCTATTGCTGGTATGGTTGTGTTGACGTTTTAACATTTGAATATAGCTAGAGTTAAATACGTTAACTTTATTAAACTTCATTATGCGTCAGTCTAGGAACCCTGTAGAAAGTAGATGATTGCATAAGTATCATTTAGTGGGGATCCGCAATGAAGAAGAAAATTCATGAAAATAATGTTGAGATATAAAGAGTAGCCCGTAGAGTGGAGGTAGCATGCCCTGTAATTGCAGTGGTTCCTGTCCGTATAACGCAATTATGAAACCAGGATAGGAGGATTTATGATCGCTCTTACAGACTAAGGCTACACCATCATTACGTAATGGCTACAGCCTCCAACTCTCCTTGTACTGTAACTTATTTATCTTCTGTGGTTTGTCTCCTTACCTCGCTCCTTAGAAATGATCAAATCAGGCTTTGTAAAACCCTGTACGTGAATATCGCTACTAAGTAACCCAATTTCTTGCTTGAACTTTTTATTAACCTGTAAAATATTCTTTTGATAGTCTTTCTGCCTTTAAAATAATTGTTTACGCCTATCAGTAAACAAAAGTGAATTCGTATAATTGTTGTCGCTCAAATCTGATATACATGAAAGATTCCATCGTTTAGTTGGATTTTCGTATTCCGATCATTTCAAACTTCGCAAGATTATTTATTTTTAATACGCCTGTAATAGCCTTTTAAACTATTCATTATTTAATTAAATTAACTTATGGTTAAGAGCCCGGTAAGTGAAAGTTGAAACCTCTCATTAACAACCCCCTTAAAATGACAAGTTTACTTAAATGACTTGTTTCAAAAAACAAGTTGTTTATTACTTATTCTTCCAATCTCCGGCTTATCCTAATCTTGGATGGGATTCGCGGATTAAGTCGTCGATGAAAACGCAAGGAGTTTTAAAGTTTTTTATAACGTGGCACATTTTTGTATTAGCAGATTAAAAAATATTACAAAATAATATTAAAATTAACCTGTTTTATATGTTCAATATTTTGTACCATGTTTCTCATATTCCACTGGTGTGTAGTAGACGTAATCTTTGTAATTTAATTGCCGTGTTGCCCCTTAGAGATAGTTGTTTTATTATGTGCTTGCATAGCAGCACAGTATTGCAGTATTACAATTCATGAATTAGAGTAGGTATTCAGTAAGGATTTGGATTTATCAAAAATACGAAAGTATCCAATAAAAGTTACAAACGAAGTTTTTAGAGCACTTTTGATAGCAATTGCTTAAACGTTTGGTGAATATTTTCTTTCAACCTAAATGCTAAGGAAAAGGAAAATTGTGTTTGTTGATTACTCAAACTTGGAGTTTAGGTGATATAATGGAGGTTTTCTCTGCTTTCCTCCTCGAAAAAATAATATCATTCAAAAATAAATTTCATTCAAGATAACTAAGATTAAAATGGTTTTATTTGTTGGTTTCGGATCAAACATTTTACGTATACTTTTAAACGTTTAATTGTGGGGTTTTTTCACACTATTCTGCGTATTTCTATCGGGTGCCAAGAATACAATAAACAAATTCATAAAATGCACGATTACAGTTTTTACGAACGGAAGTACTTATTACCAAAATAACAAAAATTGGGTGCAAATTTATTATTACATGTTTAGCAAGTTTCCAAAGACTTTGCTTAGTTAGACTCGTAGTAATATTCCTAGTTATGTCTTTGAATGAAGGAGAATTCACTCCTTTTTGTCATTACAACTGTGGTCATTGTCTTTAAGCGATATTGAAAGCATAGATTTCGAAAGTTTATCAGTGAAGTATAAACTTTGTGGTTGGACATTTGTGGTTCGAAAATCACCTACCGTTCGTTGGTCCCCAGGTTAAGTGTTAGAGAGAGCTTGTTAGCCCTACCTTCGCCTGGTAAAATGAGACATTACTTTACTTTCCTTGACTTAAAATACAATATTGCATAATATATTAAGTTTACACACTATTTGAAGTAATTAATATACGCCGAATACAAATAATGAATAATTAACACGGAATCTGGCGTGTAAGTGGGCCGGTTCTTGCCCGTAATTCAATTATCAAACAAGGTATACAAGGATTTATGTTCGCCCTGACTGACTACAGCTACACCATCATTACGTAATGGCTACAGCCACCCACTCCCCTCTTACTCTAACACAGCTTTTATCCTGTGTTTCCGCCTCTTTTCTCTGTTATTGTAGATCAAGTTAGCTAATGTACAATTTTGCGGGTGGCTACGGATACCTGGAAACTGTATTTCCTGTAAAACGCGCCCAACCATTGAAATGTATTTGAAACGTACGTATACGTCTAGTTGTTTTTATAACGAGAGTTTCAGTCTGAACTGCAGCGTGTGCAATAATTGGTTGGAGCCATCGTGAAAATAAACAAAAAGGTTCGTGGGAACAAATTTTATTTCTTGATTCTTTTTCTACGTATCTGCCTCCGTTATTTATTAATAAATGATAAATCGTTCAAGTTTTTATTGTGAACTTAAAACTTAATAATTATTACATACATGCAAATACTTACAAGACAAACAATTAATGCAGATAATATTTTTGACATCTCATTTATTAAAATCGAGTTAAAACTACTTTAAAATTTGATAAATTATAGATCAAATGTACAACTTAAAAAAGATTAATTTTTTCATTGGATCTTGTAAATTTCTACTACTCGATTTTCCAGCAATTTTCATGAAATAAAGTCAAATAGACACACGCCAAATAATTGAATCAATATATTACGGGATTTAACCCGTAAATATGTTTTCTACCTAAGTAAACTCAACCCACATCGTAACTACTGTATATCTACTTCTGATTTGCCTTGTTTGTAAAAATTATACTTTATAATATCACGTTGCATAAACCATTCAATTATTTTTTGGCAATTAACTGTTATCGAAATGGCTGGAAAAATGCCTGATCTTAATTGGAAACGATCCGTTTGAATGCTCAATGATTTTAAACGGTTCAATTATTACGACTGCTTATTAAGCATTCGTTAATTAAGCATCAGCAGACGTAGATTTATTAATATAACTCAATGTGCGGCGATATTTCACCCGTGTTTTGTCATAATAAGACACACAGAGCTGAACTTTTATGTCATTTAAATCTACCAGTCCTTTTATTTTCCTCTTTTTCCTAACGTCGAGAGTGGTTTTTACTTTCGCTCTGTACGTCGTTATTTAGATTATTTTGTGTGGTTTATTAATTGAAATGATTACCGAGTTCTATTTTTATGTGTTGGTTATGCAAATTTAAGAATTGTACAATTCGCATTGGGATTGGACATACATTTCCGAATTTGTTGTTGTACCTTTCACCCTACGCTTGCCTTAATATTTATGTTGAAGCGGTTCATTGCCATTGCGTTCATAGTAATCTCAAATTGTATATAAAACCATTTATATTTATCGTATGTGTTTTAATTTCTTGTGTTATTGCGTTAGGTTGTGAGAAATTTGTTACAAAAATAATTTAATATGGTATGCTATTATTTTTGTTGCTATTACATTTTCGGATTTATTTTACTATTCAAGGAACAAGTAGCTTTTTATTTACTCTTGGTTTTGTTTTGCAGGTAAGCTGCTGTTTCCTAGTTTGCAAGAGAGAATCTGTAAGGTAATTCAGTGATGGTTCATAATGACAAATTTCTTATTCTATTCAATACTATACAATAGGTACATATACTTTTTACTATGAAAATCACATACAAATAGAATTAAAATTGTTTATATAAAATTGAATTTTGGAATAGTGAAGTCAAAGAAGTGATATTACACCAAGATGTCACCACGTATCAGAAGATGGATTTTGTTCGCCTAACACCTCTTTTTTGCTCGGATTTATGTTTGGTTTCACTTCTCCATCTTGTATGTTTTGATTATTTTGTATCTATTTATTTGGTTACACACGTGGTTTCCAAAAAATTACTTTTCTAAACACAAAAATATACATTTAAAATATACGCGATAACTCTAAAATTGTGTTTATTTGCATGTTTACTCTTCGGCCTATCTATTTGTATACGTTTCATTTGCAAGAAAATGGTTGTTTTTTTAATGTTAGGATATCAAACTTTTTATTTAGCAGTTTCTTTTCTGTTATTCTTCTATATTTAAGATCAAAATTCTATGAGAATATGTTGTTTGGTCTTGTGATTACGGCCATTTTAGAATATGAAAACATTATTAACTGAACTCCTTAACGTACCGTAACATCAGTTATCTTTATCAAAAGAAGTAATAAAAAACTGTAACGTTCTTACAAATCAACAGGTGAATGTATAGAAGCTAGACTTTTATCGGATGATCACTCAGTTTTAATGAATTAAAAAATGTTAATATTTGAGCTATGTCGGATAATGTGTTACTGAATCTACTATTGAGATTTTACCATTTTACCAGATTGTTCATTCTCCTCTAGAAAGGGAATAATTTAATTACACGTAAAACTGTGTTCTACATTAATTTTTTTTTTATAATCAATTTATGTTGTGTTTAAAAATACGATAATTTCGGTTAGTAAGGTTTAGACTTTTAATATAAAACTAATCTTACAACAATTGAATTAAAAATGTAAACCAGATACAAATTACACATTTGGTAAATTTCAATTCGTTATGTTACTGTAAATTGGTAAAAATAATTTCCTTGTATAAAACTTCATACATTCTGATAGTTGGAAGCCTAAGCCAGATAGGAAATACATTATGTGGTGTATGTATTTTTACTATACCTGTGCATCAATTCCCTAAAATTAGGATAATTATTTTAGACACTGTTCCTGTAACCAGTTATCTTTTATCAATAAAACATAAATTCTCATGAATAACTCATTAGATAAAGGTATTGAAACTTTGCACTTATATGAAACATAGATGTTATAAGAAATTCCTATATATAAAATAAGAAAACGCCAAGTCATATTAGGCCATGAATTGAGAGCCAGTCTATTTTGTTTAAGCACACAACCTACTTTTCTTGAAATCGATAGAGGATTCCCCTTAAGAAATAGATGATCCCCTGAGTATCAAATGGGTAAGATTTTATCGTTCAGATTATATTTTTAACGTAATGCCTACAGTTAAAACCAAACTTAACATTTGTATAACATGTAATACCCTTCCTTTTCGATAGCCAACAAAATGAGTATTTTTTAGAGGAAATAGCATTATGGATCGCATTAAACCTAACTTGTGAGATTATGTAATGCGAATTGTCTCTAGGCTCCACGACTATATAATATGACGTTTGTTTATAAAATGGAGCTTGCGTATTGGATTTTTGGTCATCTGTCATATTACTCGCTCATCATCATTTCCAAATTTCAACAGTCATACATATAATCAGGTGGAGGAACTGAGAGCTATATGATATCCAGACATTTCGATAAAGTTAATAAAAAATCCCTTGAGGAAGTAAATTGTTTAATATGGTAAGCCTAACCTGCTGCGTTACGAGGTTTTTCTGTAACTCGCTTGTTTGAAAAGTAGCCTGAATTCTTTGGATATAACAACTAGTTTTCCATAGAATTACCTTTTGTAATAGAGGGTAGGTACTCGTATTTCTGTTACACCATAAAAATATAATTCACGTGTTCCATAATTAAATTTTTACTATAGACATGATAGGTTTGTTAATCTATTCCGCAAAGACCTGTTTTTGGGTCTTCTTTTTAACATACTTTTTATCTGTTTTCATTTTAGTTTGATAATTATAATTTTTACTCTTTCATGCTGATCCTGTTGCGTATGCCACTAATACGTAAGCACTAAGCGTCCAAGTGCATCCAACTAAGGCCAGACTATATTAGGCTGGTTTTCATCCAACTATCTCAGTCGAAATTTCGTAATTGAACCCATCGACTGACCGTTTTTCATTGGACTTGTGTGCATCCCACAGCCGTACCTAAATCCTACCGGACTTCATTACCAACAAAATGTCGATCATACCGGACTTCATTACCAACAAAATGTCGACCAGTGCACTAAACTCCTGATATTTTACGGGTCAAATGAAAGTCAGGTGGTTTTTCTGTATTAGCATCTTAATTTACTCGAAGTATTTAATTTGTCTAATACTATTTCTAGAGCTTTTTCAGCCTTCCGAGTTTTTAATTCTGTATTGTAAGTCACAGTTCATAAAAACCTCCATACAACTCCATGTGCTATACATATTTAGACATCTTAATATCCTAGTATATGAATACAATATTAAAATTTGCTTTATTTTCTTACAGCAAATCACTAGCCGATATAATTGGTTTAAGAGGGACTCATAGGTATCTCCGTTGGGAATGACAACATGATATTGTAGTGTCAAAAATAGTACAGTAGTTTTAGATAAATTTAGGGTTTCACAAGATATCAGATATGATAGGGTTTTAATATATGATTGGTACCTTAATAAATTGGTCTTAATTTAGAGCTTGATTAAGTTATACATTTATTTCATTTTAAATCTCTGTCATTAGTTAAAAAATAAATATTTGTCACTATATACAAAATGTTCATTTAGTAACAATCACAACTACAAATTCCATATTACCTTATATTTTAATGTTGGTTTATCACGATAATTAAGTCAACCAGATCCTTTACCCTAGTACATTCAAGGTAAACCTATTCCTATCAATAGAACCTGCAAGCAGCTAGTGTTTTCCACGAATTGCGTTTCTAACTTCGTTGTATTTCCGTACGCAATGTAATATTTTACACATCACTGTACTGTTTTCCGAATATATAAAAAGGTGTTCATATTAAAGTTTCACCTTATTGATCGTGGAAGTGCTGAAAAAATTTTATTAACATTTCTTACCTCCAATTTCGATAAACACACGCCTTTTATATACTTGCAGAACAGTCGTTGTAGTATATTTAATGTTTGCTTAATGAAAAAACATTATTAAACGATTTCGGCCATACCATATGTTTCATGCTAATAATTTGTCACAGTTAATTTATGTTAACAGAAAACTCATGACTATAACTGATGATGCCTTAACCGACAAAAGCGCTGTTAATAATAAATTAAATTTTGGAAGAAATAAAAATGTCTTTTATATTAATAATTTTTTACCTCAATAAATCGTAATAGGTGTGTAGAGAAGCCGTGTTGAAAACTGTTTTGAGTCTGGAGATTTGTCCACTTCGGTTAGATTGACCCAACATCGAACTTGATGGTTGTATTTACATGGATCGTTCATACATTCATGTAGAGGCACTTACTGTCAAATTTTTGATTATGCATATCGATTGATACATAAAGATTATTTATTAAAATTAATAAAAATCTACTTATTAATAATGCGATCTAATTGAATATAACCATTAATGAATCTCGATTTACTTAAAGGTGGTAAATCGTTATTATAAAATAATGAAAAATTAAATATTGTTTAGTCTCAAGAAATATAATGGAATTGCAAAGTCTTTAATTCTACGTAAACTTGGTCAGAATTATAAAATATGATCCGCTTAGAAGAATAATTTCCATTATACATAGCTATATTTTTGTATAGCAAACTCTATTTATGTTTAATAAAAACATTACCATTTTTGTACCAGTTGTGCAAACAGCAAGGGATACTTATGGAACTCTTATACAATAAATCCTTGCTTCGATCTCCAGAATGGGTATGTGTCCAACACTTGTGCGGTGTTGTCTGACACAGATGAGGTACACGTCTCCTGCGAAACAACTGGAAATGAGATGAATGCAGGACGACAGGCCAGTCTCCGGCGCGCGTGGTGGGTTTATTTAACGAGCTCTCCACCGTTCCTCCTCTCGATATAATTTGTCGTCATTACAAGGTATTCGTTAGAAATTGCGAAAACTCGCGACTCTATCCCCGCTTCCATTATTCGGCGAATTTGGTCTTCACTGAAGCATTCTGAAATCCTAAAATTATTGTAGGCATAATTCTTTTAGATTTTCCTCTGCGGAAATATTTCGTAGAGATTAAACTGTAATCAGTTTTGTTCTGCTAGAGGAGGATGTCGAAATAGTAATAATTTTTATTTCCGTGAGACATGGTATAAGTACTTCTGAGGACCGGTACAATAGGATTAATACATATTAGAAATAAAAATAAAAAATGAACACTTTAGAAACCTTGTTAATAATTTAAGCTTTTAACTGTTGTTGAGAGATGATGTTGGATTGGAGTTCGTATGTCTAGTATGTTGATATTAAACTTTTAGAGTTTCCATTATGTTCCATAGGCGATTGGTTTGTTTCAGCAAAGTCTGGCTCAAGAATGTTGGGGCAGATGCGTTACGCGTTCTTATACTATATATTATGTATACTATATATATTATACATTTCTCGTGGTTTTTATGCGCTATTGCTGTATAATAGACGTATATGAAATGTTTAATGCACATTCAAGTGTAGAAACTTTATAAAGAAGAATTTTCACTTTGTAAATTACCGTTCGTATTAAATACAGTGAGTACACAGTCATTAAACATACCAGACCAATATTTAACTGCAGATATTATTTATTAAACTTTTCAATATGTCAATACGTTGAGTGCAGATCTCAACTAATGACCAGTTCCAAATTGATGCACACACGTTACTTGTTTGCAGAACACTTCAGTACTTATCTCTAGTAAATGTCAGTGGCTACAGTACCAATTTTGTGCAGTTTTGTAAGTGAACTATGCGCATGTAGTAAACGTGAGTGAGATTTACAAAAGTGTATGGAATATATTATACAGCATCTTCTATTTCAGCCTTAAGAATGTTTTAACAAGAGTTTTTTATCTATGTTTGAATTCCTATAAATAAATATTTAATAATTTAAGAGACAAGGTTTTTAAAGTTGTATGCAGAAGATATTGTAATTTTTCGTCGTACTGGAAGAGAGAGAACGCTGGTGTGCCGGTTACCTAGGAATCGTTTTTTTTTTTTCAAATCTTATTCAAACGTTATAGACTCTTACTTTATAATCATTCCGCCAATAGGCTCAGATCCACAACTAGAGGATTTGACGCCCGTGTCAAGTAATAGGATATTTTAATTCTGGGTTAAAGCCTCTTATTAGCACAAGTCACTAAAGAGATAACGTTAGGACAGAGGTAAAGACAGACAGACAGCAATGACATTTTTCAAGCTCCACTAATTATAGACTTTGCTGAGCTCACCCAATGATATAAAGGCTTCGTATCGTCCTCATTAAAAATGCCACACAAACAAAAACAACTATTTGTTAACTTGTACATAGATTTGGAATTCACTGCACAAGTTCTTATACAAACAAGTTTTGTATCAGTCGTCATGAACTTTGTATACTCAGTTCAAAATGGGAGTTTACAATCCGCATGCTGTGACTAAAACTCTTAGTGTGTTTAATATGGTATAATACTAAAAGTCTTAATCCGCCTTTATGTGAGTGCCCTAAAGTCTATTACTTTACTACTAACGTAACACTTAAAACACCTTCGGTAATAAGGGTTTCTTGAGAAACATATACATTTTATAGGGAAAAGTCCTTATATACAACTTTGGCTTGTCGTACTTTGTACAAATCTCAAACAACTTTAATATAAATTCTTCTACAACCTTAGCATAAGCCTCCATTCTACCTTAATTTTCATACGAAACAACATGTACAAACCTCTCTGTGTAACTTTACACAAGCCCCTTAACAGTCTCGTCACACACACACACACACACACACACACACACACACACACACACACACACACACACACACACACAAGTGCAACATTATTATACAGTCTTGTAGTACACATACGAAGCATGCACACACCTCTCTATGTAACCTTGCACAGTCCCCTTGACAATCTCGTCACACACACACACACATGCAAGTGCAACATTATTATGCAGTCTTGTAGTACACATACGAAGCATGCACACACCTCTCTATGTAACCTTGCACAGTCCCCTTGACAATCTCGTCACACACACACACACATGCAAGTGCAACATTATCATGCAGTCTTGTGGTACACATACGAAGCATATACACACCTCTCTGTGTAACCTTACACAAGCACCGTGACAATCTCGTCACACACACACATGCAAGTGCAACATTATCATGCAGTCTTGTGGTACATATACGAAGCATATACACACCTCTCTGTGTAACCTTACACAAGCACCGTGACAATCTCCTCACACACACACACACACACACACACATATAAGTGCAACATTATCATGCAGTCTTGTGGTACACATACGAGACAAGTACGCACCTCTCTGTGTAACCTTACACAATCCCCTTGACAATCTCGTCACATACACACACATACAAGGCCCTGGTGGTCCACAACGGGCTTTTACACAGGATCAGGAGGAAGGGTTGCCAAGAAGGGAGGACCCAGACATTAGTAAGACAAAGGGCGAGCTGGCTGGTCTCCCAGGGCTAATGTCTTACAAGACTCCGGGGGTCGTGTGCAACCCCTGTGACATTCACTGAGCCAGGATTATGCTCTTTGATGTTGCCTTCAGTCAGATCTGAGATGGTGAATATGATATCATGATAGAAGGGTGTCTCAGATCCGTGTCAGTTGGGTTACTTCATTACTAAGGTACAGGGTTATATAAAGTCTGCCCTTGATTCGTCAAATATATTGCAAGTAAAAAAAGTAAGCTTGCAAAATAATCCCTATTGTACCTGTATTCTAGTGGTGAGAATACCAACCCAATAATATCCGGTTTTCGACATATTAAAGGTTGTTATAAATTAAAAAAATACAAATCACAACTCGAAACATTCAGCAAAAACAAACAACAGTGTTTTATGGGTATAGCATTGCTAGTACATGCAAGTTACTAAACGTCTAAAGGGAATTAGTTGAAACATAAGATTGCGATAAGATATTAGACACCATATAAAAGGCATAAATTATTTATTATAGAATCGATAAGAAAATAAAACACCAATAAGAGTTTCTAAATATGTAGACTAAGCGAAATTTCTTCGGTTTTATATCCCTCGGAATTAGGTATAGTAGATCAAGAGTAGAATATTATTTTAATAATTTATAATAGTTTCCTCTTCGATGGAGAGAGCGCCTTTTTAAATAATTTTAAATAAAATCCCATCCCCTTCTACTTAGAATATTGTTTCCTATTAAAAAGTGTACACTATCTTTTGTTACAGAACTTTGGAGCTTATAAATATTTTTCTTGCATAGGTTAAGTTTATGAAGTTCGTATTTTATTCAATCTTTGTTTGTTGTTTATATAATTGGGTCTTTTACGGCGATATTACTTTTTAATAAAATTATAATGGATTGTATAAATAGGGGTCAATTTAAGGGGCGCACACGGTTTATTCAAGAGGGAAAATGTTATAAATAACAACACGTCTGAGGTTGGGGTTAAATGGTGATGGTAGTGAGGGGTGGTAAGGGAAGGGGTTCAGTTTGTCTAAATTTGTTTCGGATAATTGGGCCTGTCAAGGCGCGTTTCTTTACTCTTTATGTAATTACCGTAGAAAAGAGAAACAATACCCTGAGTGGTTTTGTTCACGGCGAGCATAATGGTCTGCCAGTCTTGGTTCACGTACAATTGTTGTTCCTTGGTTCTCGTCCGCTGTTCCGCTTCTTAATTAATTTCGTTCTGCCAGTGACGCCGTAATGTTGTATTGTTTTGCTTTTTTATGATATCCTGGTTTTTTTTAGTATTTGAGACTGAGATCTCTTTGTTAAACTAAACCTATAGTATTTTGGATTTTAAATTAGATGTATTCAAATTTTACTTTCAGACAGTAATTATATAATGAAATATACGTATTTTAGTGTATTCAAAGTATGATGGTCAGAATGGAATTTTACCAAAATTGTATAGCTACTAATCAAATTTGGTGCAGCTTACCCTTCTACAAGTTTTTTTTGATAGGTTTAAGATAATTTCACGAAATGCTGTTTACTTTCATTAAAAGAAAATGTAAAAAGTAATATAACGCCAGTTGTGATTCTACTAAATTATTCTCTTGATTAAAATTACTTAGTGTATAGATTAGAATAACAAGTAATGTATTAAAATCAAGCGATATTTTATCATCAAAATTAGTATGGTATACATTTGCCCACTATTAGCTTAAGTTAATGTAAATCGGCAATTCCAATTCTTTGTATGAAATAAGTTATTGAAAATGAATGATTTAATGACAGAAAGACAACATTTCCTGTCGTTTTGTGAACTTAGACAATATTTCGAGAACTACTGTTTGTTCTTTTCTTCGTCTAAAACGTAATCATGCATTGGCAAAGCCTAGAGTTGTATGTAAACCTTTGAACTCAAATTCAGCACTAAAATTGCAGAAAAAATCGTAAATAAATCATCACAGCACGGCAAGTGATGAGAATATTCATCACGGTATCGGTGTCAATCTTTGACCTAAAACCCAATTCTAAAAATGGAAAAATGATCATAAATAAATCATCATAGCGCGGCACGTGGAGAGAATAATCTTCACGATAGCTGGTTGGTCATATAGTGTAAATTGGAGGAATAATCATAAATAAATCATCATAGCGCGGCACGTGGAGAGAATAATCTTCACGGTAACTGGTTGGTCATATAGTGTAAATTGTAGGAATAATCATAAATAAATCATCATAGCACCTCACGTGGAGAGAATATTCTTCACGGTAGCTGGTTGGTCATATAGTGTAAATTGGAGGAATAATCATAAATAAATCATCATAGCGCGGCACGTGGAGAGAATAATCTTCACGGAAGCTGGTTGTTCGTACAGTGTAAATTGGAGGAATAATCATAAATAAATCATCATAGCACCTCACGTGGAGAGAATATTCTTCACGGTAGCTGGTTGGTCATATAGTGTAAATTGGAGGAATAATCATAAATAAATCAACATAGCGCAGCACGTGGAGGGAATATTCTTCACGGTAGCTGGTGGATCATATAGTGTAAATTGGAGGAATAATCATAAATATGTATAACACAATATGAATAAAACTTTTAACACATTTCGAAATCTGCGATTTCATCATCAGGTACTGAAATCGCAGATTTCGAAGTGTACATCGTAAGAAAAATAAAAGTTTAAAAAAAGTGTTAAAAGGTTTTATTCATATTGTGTTATACATATTTACAAAACACTTTTCGAGGCTACATCTCTAACATAAATCATCATAGCACCTCAAATGGAGAGAATATTCTTCACGGTAGCTGGTTGGTCATATAGTGTAAATTGGATAAATAATCATAAATAAATCATCATAGCGCAGCACGTGGAGGGAATATTCATCACGGTAGATGGTGGATCATGTAGTGTAAAATGGATAAATAATCAGAAATAAATCAATACAGCGCGGCACGTAGAGAGAATATTCATCACTGTAGCTGTTGGATCATGTAGTGTAAAATGGATAAATAATCAGAAATAAATCATTAGAGCGCGGCACGTAGAGAGAATATTCATTACTGTGGCTGTTGGATCATGTAATTTAAAATGGATAAATAATCAGAAATAAATCATTAGAGCGCGGCACGTAGAGAGAATATTCATCACTGTAGCTGTTGGATCATGTAATTTAAAATGGATAAATAATCAGAAATAAATCATTAGAGCGCGGCACGTAGAGAGAATATTCATCAAGGTAGCTGTTGGATCATGTATAAAATGCAAACATTTTCGACCTGAAATTACTATTTTGGAAACGTAGTCACACAACGTAATGTTGATGGAATAAAAAGAACTTTTTCCGCTAGAATCTCCTCATATATGTAATGACTTTAAATGTGCGATGGAGGTCAGGTGTTCAGAAAACTATTACTGTATGAAAATAGAACTAGTATTATAACGCATTGTGGCCGGCACAGTCAAAGTCAATATCTGACCGTTGCCATTGTCAGAGAATGTATATGATGTCATAAAGCCAGCCAGTAACGGCGTATGATGTAGTCGCATCTGTGAAACTCCTGACCGGCATCATAATTCTTAATGCTTTCAAATTCTGTGTGTGTTGTTTTAAGATCAGTTATGACCTGTATAAATTTTTAAACAATCTTTTTTCGATATTACAAAAAAACTTCTAGTCGTTGTTCCGAAGCGCTCCGAATATTTGATTAGAGTTCTCAAACATAAAGATAATAATTCATAGCGTCTCCGAAGTTTTGTTTGTCTGTGAAACAGAAGCAACCGCTACATTATTGCAGTAAGTTTTCCCTATACAAACCGATTTCTTTGGCATACGTACAACGCGTCGAAAGCATATAAAATGGAGACCACGTTTCTTCTTTACCAATTAAAAATAAGTTTTCAATTTTATCGAGAACTGTTGCTAGCACAGTTTTAAATTGATCAAGCATTCTTCAATGTAGGAACCTCATTGGGATCCTTATCAAATTGTATATCTTTTGTATAAAAACTAAATAAATTGAAAACTGTATGTACTTGCAATTTTTTTGCTTAATGTTAAGCTTTATTCTTATAACTAACAAATACAGTATACCCGTAAATCACATGCCTCATCATTATTATATTCAGTTTACGTTAAGCAATACTATTGTGGTTTATGGTGTTTTGTAAAACCGCCGAACATGATTGCTCCCTCAATTTATGCACCCGTAGAAGTTTTGTGATGTACGATAAAAATCGTGTTCCCACGATAGTCAAACAGTTGTAATAGAAGATCTTGAGGTTAATTTACCGTAATTAAAATACGAAATTGAAATATACGCCAATAAATGTTGGATGGCAGACTAGAATGATTGAGGAAGTAAAGGAAGGATGACAGGGAAGGGAGAGGTTAATAAAACGCAATAAAAGCTCATGTATACGGCCAGTGATAACGTGGCTATATGAACCGTTAATGACCCTGTGATACGGTCGACCAGAGTGCGCTATTCATACAGTGCTCAAGTTTATGGTCTTGGCTTTTATCAGAACGTCACTTTTAATGGGATAATTTCATGTTGAGTTTTAATTGAAAATGGTTGTATTTTCTGTGGCTAATGAATGAGAGGGTTAATGTTAGCACGCTTTCAGTAATCACTCATATTTGTACTCATTTTCTGTACTGTTCTTGTCATTAACGTTGTGCCTTTGTCAATATTTTCCTTTTTACTACAGTCTTTAATTACTATTTTGAATCAGATTCATTCCTAAGGACGTTTTTTTAAATATGCAATATGCTCATTATAGTAAATTACTCCGGTTGTACATACGAATCTTAATGTTCACAGATATTTATAATCATCACAAAATCCAGCGTAATGATTTGTTTCTATTGATTTTACTCGGTGAATATGGTCTCGTCATAACATTCTGTGGGTTCCAAATACTTGTAATTAGATCCCCTATTAGACTAGTTAAGATTATATTGTAATATCAATACTATGTGACTTGTTTTTGTGTTTATCAAGAAAGTGGGTGGTATGTCACTTTATTGCCTTTAGTCTTTTTAGCCTCTTAGTATATCAAAGGGAAGTGAGTACTGCGCAAGGTGGGCATTACGAGATTAATACTGAAACAATGAATACAATTTTAAGAATTACAGTTTTAATTTCTAACGATTTGCTCCCAATGGAACAATGCACGATTAGAATGCTTGTATGATACTTGGAATCATTAAATGATAACATGAATTGGGTCATTTTGAATTTTATTCCACCAACGATAAAACATTTTTCTTGCACATGTAACATAATTATTGGTTTCAAAGTTACGCTTATTTTAACAACACGTTGTTTGAATAAACTGCTATAAGCCACTGTTGCCTTAGTGTTTTCTCTAAACATATATAGAAAACTAGGTGACATTTTCTTATTAATAACTGATCCCTTAACCATAAACTCTTCTATAAGTAAAACCCTTGATGAAATCACCCCTACAAATAAAAACGTAATATCAGTGTTTGCGTCACGTAGTGAGAAGCTAGATGAAAACGGTTTTACGTCCGCTATTTCACTGTGGAAGAGTATTTTATTTGTTCGCCAAAATCATTACTTCAGCTGAATATTAAAAACTGGTTGATGGCCATCAACAACAATACTCTAATAGAGACTTTCAAGGTTTTCGTACTATTTTCTGTGAATATAGAGTTTAATTTCAGTTCAGGTAACTATAACAGTTTGACTAAAATGTTTTAGTATTGGGGTTACAGTATAGTAGTGTTATAGTGTTGTACATTACTTATAGTAGGTGTTGGTTGTTGTAAACATGCTAATTATGTTCTAATTGTCGTCAGAACAGATTGATCGGTACTAAATTATTAATATGCCCTTGCCGAGTAACATTTACCCAATTTATATATTTACTATTTCGACTCTTTACTTGTTTACCTTAATTCAGTAGGGCAGACACACAGATAACCTGAGCGGTTGTTTAACTTCCTGAGCTCGTCCTGTGAGCTAATTAAACATCCCCAAACTTCTAAATGCTCTCTTGAATAATTTGTGAGCAGCAGGCGGTCCAGAATACATAAGTACGAATTGAGTTTTGTAGCAGTCGGCTGGAAAAGGAGATGCCGCCGTAAAACCACTCTATCCTCGTGTCTGAAAGGATGGGCATCTCCGAGGAAGTAATCCCGCTAAAAGGACAGGAGACGTCAAACGCCGGTATACGTACAGCTATCTTCCAAACGGCTGGTCTCGTTTTTCCTCGTGGGGCGGTGTTATGGAACAACGGCGCGGCAGCTCGTATGGTTTCTTGTCAATATTCATTGTGTAAGGTCACCTTGTTGGGTTTGCCATTGTTTTATATAAATGTTTTTACTCAAAGTCGTTAAGGTTTGCAGTATACGGATATAAAACAAAGCATTTCGAGGTAACATTTATGTGATTGTTTAAATTTTCAATTTGCAAACTGGATTTCGAAACGCTATGTTATCAAAAATATATAAAGCATAGACTACCTTTAAGATATTTTCAACGTAAAAATGTAATAAAAAAAATAAAAAATTAAATAATTATTCATTGTACTTTTTTACAATTAGCGGTGTAAAGAAACAATGCCTGTACACGCATAACTAGACTTTACATCCCTGAACAAAAGAAAAGAACAAGAAACAATTTTTTGTTACAATTTAGTCAACTGTCTATGTCGTTATATTGGAGGCTGAAAGTTTATAAAAACACATTTGTTTTTTGACAGTTACTTCTTATAACAAAACAATGATTACAAAAATTAAAAGTAACTAAAAATATTAATAGACAGTTTTAACCTTTGTGTTGGAAAACAGGATTTTTAGGCCATTTTCCATAACGGGATATAACGAGGCGTTTTGAGGATTGAAATCCATCCTTTTCTTTATATGTAAAATACATAGGATACAGCAAGCCTGAAACAATACACAGCTATGTTCTCGGGAAAATGAATGTATCTGAAATTAATAGTTGTGTGCAGAATCGACCGCGCTACACGTAAACAATTATACGTAATTTCTCAACAAGTGTTAAGTTTCACGCGTCATTACTTCCATACATGGCCTATTTGTTATATCAATACCGCGCGACTTAGTAGCGAGAAGGGAGAACTACTGACAGCTAATTTCATTTTAACCCTATTCGGATTCAAATGTGGGCTTGGTCATATAATTGTACATGCAATCAAACAATCGTCCGAATTTAGTCTGAAGTAATGTGTTTTCGTTGGTTAAGTAAAAAGTGAAAGCGCTAATCAGCCTCAATACCTGATACGAAGAGTAATCCCTAACTTTGATAACTTCTCTACAACTTTTTGTTTATAACTTATTCTTTTCAATCTCCGGCTTCTCGCAATTTCTGAAGAGACTCGTGATTTCGAACTCTCCGGTCGGAGCGGCGGCGATGTGCAACTTTTTCCGAGCACTGTACTTTTTATCACGAATTACAACCCCGCGTTCATTTAATAAGAAACTTGGCCCGAGTGGGAGGTTTTGTTTTGGATTAAAAGTTTTCCATCGACATGTCTGGGTTAAATCACTCGCTGATAACTTACGTGTAGTTCACCGCTTGCAGTGTGTTCAGAAGTATCGACTTCGTAGACGCAAATCTTAAAGGATCCATATAATATCAACACAGTTTTTGATAATTAGAAACATAATTTTTCAATTCATTCTTTTACTGTAGCCATACATACGTTACTGTTTATTATATTTATAAATAACTGTATGTTTAAAATTAGACCAAAACATTAAATTGTAAGCAGCTATGAACAATCAATTTATAACACATGTAAGTATTATGTAAGTATGATTTTATTAATACATACATAAATACGCACGTGCACGCACGCACGACTTTGAATTAACTATTCTATTTCTAAATGTATAGTTTTTACTATCACCTCACCAATGAGCATCAACAGCTTGAATTTTAGTTTTCAGCTTCAAAAGGTGGTATTAAACGTCATATTACATGCTCAATTTCCAAATTTATGATTTTGTAATTGTCTTGTTGATTTCGAACTTGCTTGATGTCATAACATTATTTCATTGTTGTGTTGAATATCTGCTATAAAAACATTATAATATTGATTTTCGATATGTTGTACTTTAGTTGGTGCTTCATAAATTTAAAATACTCAAAAACTAGTGCGTATGTTAAATGGAGATATATATTTGCATAACAGTAACCAACTACATTTCCCGCCTCCGGAATTAATATCTGTGTGCTCCCCAACACTTCAGGTACAGTGTTCGTTCAATAACAGTTCTATGGAGACGTGCACATTTAATGTTTTGTTTTTTCAAAAGCCAACGGGAGTTAGTAGGATTTCATAAAACGTCTTGATACTAAAGCGCAATCTTACACAAATTCGTTGAGAAACCCTCTTTCCGCAATAAAGTCGCAGGTTAAGCTGCTAGAGTGCAATTCAACGCCCGGTGTCGTTGGTAGTTTTTAATTAGGAGGAACTTTGGCGGCCTCTAGTGGAAACTCTCGCCGCGCTTTGTTCACGCCTACAGCTCTCCTCCGGCCCTCCTCGGGTGCAACACAGTCTTACATGACACGGTTTAACTCCGAGTTACAAGTTGTTCATTTTTATACTTCATACGTCGAGACAATATAGGCTTAGTAGTATGGTTTTCCAAATGGCACGATACAATATATAAATTATGTAGAGTTTAACACTGTACATTAAATAAAAATTTTTTTTTTTAAGAATTGTAATAAGACTTTTATTTAAAAGTATTACGTGATCGCGTTCGTGTTAAGTTATGCGAAATACCTTATTTATCGTTATGCGTAAAAGCGGAAGAAGGTTAGTAAAATCTGACAGTTTACCACTTTGGGCTGGAATATAGTAGTTAGGGTAGGGGGAGGGAAGAGGTTGTTCGGACCTGGACCGCATCACACATCAAAGCTGTCCCTTATTGACTAGGATGGACTACCTGCATTACACCACCCTGTCTCTCTATACGGCCCTTGATCATCCCGAGTAAGGTTCGAACTATTTATGACCACCATGATGCACTATCACCTGTGTGTGAACAGCGAGCTGTCGTACAGTCACCGACATTATCGGTTAATCATTTGAGTCACACAGAAGAATTATGACTCTTTATGTTGGGCTCATACACCGCATGTTTGTGAAGCAATCAATAGAGCCCGTTTGGAGCTTTAAATATTAAGTTAGTGTTTAAAAGTGACTTCTTTCAGATCAGCCAGAATGTGTTGCTACAATCAAGTTATCATTGGATTTTGTTAGTATTTTATTTTCTTCGGCTATCAAAATCAGGTATATTATATGATTGATTATATAGATTTACCACGTCAGGGTAAATCTAATTTTTCTTGGACTATAAATTACCTCTTTGTCTATCGTGATGATATGTTAAGAACTGTTTGGCGTAGAATGTTAAAATTTAATATCCTTACTAAGGACAGTGTGCCAACTATTGAGAGACTCGTAACCATTGGCAAACTGCCATCCGTCTGCAGCACCCCGCATCTCAAGGTCAGACTGCTAATATTCCGAGAGAGATATTCGACTGAGTGTAGGCCTAATCATGAGTCGCAGACCCAAGCAAATAACAAAGTGTTGATGATACAGCGATATAAATAAATGAAAACGTAATATTACGATGACCATAAAAATATGTAAATTTATTTCACTCATTTAGAGCCGCTCTCTCGTTTTGTCTGCCTAAATTCCTCTTATATAACCAAGTCTTATGTACAGTACAAAAATATGTTATGAGTGAATTATAACTTAAAATTAAATGATATTCTACCCAGAAATAGCAAGAAATCGGACATGTGAAAAGTTAAAAGTCTAATAAAGAGTAAACAATACGACAAATGCTGTACAAAGTTGTATTAAAAGTGACAACAAAGTTTATATGTTCCGGTAGAGTACTAAATTCGTTTAAATAGCTAACAAATTAACTTAATTAATGTACTCTAAGCCACGCACGTCGTAACTGGCTCCTCTGAGATTGCATGAAAGTTTCAATTCTATAGCTCATTTCATACTCGAGATGTCTTGCAGACAGAGATAGACGGACAGACGACAATTACATAAAAATAAGTTGACACAAAAATCTTATTCTTGTAGAAATTAAGTTTCATACCAAATTTTAAGTTTACATACATACACGCACTCTTCCTTGACATAAATTATCACATTAGTTATTCAGTTAGAATACCGGTAATCTTTTTATTCATATTCTCTGTATAAAGAAAATACAAGATTAGTGAAATATTGATGAGCGTACGCTACTGTCTGTACTTTTTTAATCGGGCAATAAAACTGGTGTCGAAATGGACAAATTAGCGATAGTAATACAAATTGCAGCTATTTTAATTTAGAAATGATTTACGAAGGGTGGTTTTCGCTGCCAACATTTAAATTCTACTTCCTGGGACCTGGGAAAAAAGCATGTTAAAACTTTATATAATTGTAATTTTTTTGTTAAAAACATTATTTATCCTCCTATTTCCTCGTTACCATCATGGTTATCAATGAAAGTAATGTTAAAATAGTCACTATCATACTGTCAAATCCCATGTAGTAACATGCACCATGGTCCTACTCAGTGTTGTCTATACAGGGTGACAATTAAGTTTGGAACCTCTTTTTTAATTTTTGAACCACAATAGAAAGAAATACCAAAGTTCACACGTGCTTACTGGTGATAGTAACGCACACATCTGCCCAATTACCGACCGGATAATCCCTTTGGGGGACGGTCCACAAGGAGTCAGACAAAATTCTTAAATAGCGGCATAGGTCAAGTTTGGTATCAAATTAAAGGTCTTACTTAGCAGAGTACAATGCCGTAAATCGGACTTCAAAAGGGTGGATTCATTCAGTAGTTATAGCTATTTGTAGTTTTAAACAATTGAACAATGTAAATTATTAAGTATTATAAGTAAACACCAATTTTTAAGTACCTGTGATCAAAGTAAGTGTTCAAAATGTTCCCCTCCTAAAATTTTACTTTTGTGATGTGTCTGAAGAAGATATCTTTGATATCGATAGGCCTCACAAAATAATAAAAGTGTTAAATATTGGTTTAATGTTGTAATGTAAGTAAGTTATCAGTACCAATATAAGCTCCATCTACAACAAGACGAACAGAAGTTAAATAAAATTTGTTTCAGCTCCTCGAGTGATAGGTTTCGCTAACGCTCAGCTAATTCTTCAGCCTCAAAATATTCATAATGAAGCCAGTTAAGTTTTTTTGTCATGAATATTTTTCACCAATATTTTGTAAGTGAAAACGTCTAAAACTAAAAAAAATACTTTTAGCGTTACTTGGCCTTTTAAAGAGAGATTCGTGAGATCATGAATGGTCGTCGGAGATGTTCTGTTCTTTGTGTGGTTACATATTTGTGATATATGACGTACAGATCGCAATCAATTAATATAAACACACGGAGCGTACCCTCACTAAATCATGATTTGCATTGGTTAATAATGTTTGTCGATTGATATCGTGTATTGTCACTGCCTAATTAATTAATATTTACCCGTGCATTGGATATTTTCTACATTAGTACATGTTCCCGAAAGTAAAATTGTTTTACTTACGTTTTAGGGTACTATTTAAAAACAGTATCTTCTCTATTTAGGCCAATAATTTAGAGTTTTAGAAATGTATGTAAAGTGTATTTTTAGCTGAGACATCCAATAGCAGTATATTAAACAGCGAAATTCTCTTGAGAACAATTTTATGCTTAGAAAATGGTGTACAATGGAACTTTTGACATTTGATGATGAACAAGAGTTTTTAGGCACATTATGGAAATTTATACAAATGACAAGATGGAAGAAATGCCCCAGACCATGTATCGAGGTGATATTGTTCATCTCGATGTCCAAGAAGTTGCCTTGGCCAGCCAGAAGTTTTGTGTTGATATAAATTTTGAATATATTCTTTTAACTGTATCAAATTTATATAATGTGAAAAATACACAACTTTACACATCCCCACCGGTGTACATGAAACCGTGAGTAGCGATTGCCATTCAAAGACATGTGATAATAGAACGAATGAATACATAGCATTATATCTTTATTTATAGAATAAAAAAGGCACTTCAGAGGTTTGCGTAAGGCGATTATTATATTATCACAAAGGACACTACAAAGGGGGCATTCTAATTGCTCCATAAATGTTAGAACATTTGTTATATGAATTACGATGACGTACGAAGTAGAATTCCATGTAACTGTGTTCTCGTATAAGCTCAAATAACACGGAGTTTCAGAGATGATTGCAAAGCATTGGCCCAAAGTAGGAAAATGACGGTTACGTAAACCAGCTTGTGTGTATTGGACAAGGAAAGGCTTTCAGAAATTTGTTTCCAGAAGTTCCATCCGCTTAATTATTCAGGGAAAACTCCAGTGTACCCAAGCATTACGAGCTGCCAAATTCAAAATGCGTCACCCGTCTACGTATAATTGACCTGGTTGGGAAACTGAATTAGTTTCGCGTTCCTGTTATAAAATTTGGACTTTTTACGAAGATCAACTCTCAAGTATATGGCCCATTGTTGCAATCTGTAAATGTACTGAGTTTTAGAAATTCGTTACGTTTTGTAAAAACGACGCTTGCCTTTCTCTAATAATTATTCCTATAACAGTTAATGTTCATTGCAGTTCCGTCAATACATGATTGTTTGTACGTATATCTCCTAAAGAATCGAAATTAATCACTTGCCATTTAATTAATCACATCAGCTAATATACATTTCAGTGTGTTTTATAAATCAAATAAAGTTAAAAAATAATAAGGCGATTTTAATGTGATTTTTCACCAAAAATAACTTTTAAAACTTCTTTAAGAATATTATAAATACAATAAATCGTTATTTGGATAAAAAAAACTTAATTTTTTTGATAGTATTTACGTGAACTATTATGTTCAAATATCGTGTCTAAATCTATGAAAGTGCATACCGTACTTTGCATAAATTTGTGGAAAACCAATATGTATCTGCTACAATCACACTTTCTTTGTCAGGAAATTGTAGAGAATCTGCGAGCTTGGCGCTCTCACTTTCGGATTACCGGAATAATCCGGTTTGATTTATTTAATTAAACTAAATCTGGGCGAAGGATTGCAAGGATTTAGCACTTTGATTTAGGTACTCCTAGGATAAGCGTATGGGTTTCTGTCCAGGATGTGGCTCCTTGTAAATCCTTACGCCTGTGTGATATTTTAATTAGATATTGTAGTAGATTCTTGTAATATATACAGATTTTCACCATATTCATAAGTATGAAACAACACGGGGTTTCCGTTATGTCGTATACATTTGGAAAATAATTTTTAGCTAAGTTAGAAATTGAAAATCACCTCCTCTGTTTAATATTTTTATTAGGATTCTCTACTTTGTTTTATTTGCGTAAATATAAAAATTATTAATTGTTATATGCTGCTCCAATAAACATAAATTGAAGTGAAACCACCTGAGGCGGTCCTTTTTTATTTTAAAATTAAATACTCAAAATTGATTTAGTACTTTCGGTGAAACCTGTCGACAAAGAAACGAGTACAAATTTTATAAGATCATCCTGTAAAATAATATAAGATAAGATTTTATAAGATCCATTTTGAAGCCGATTAAAAAACAGGGAATAGGACACAAGAATAGAACTAGTGCCTAAATTTTGACTTCTTATTCCGTCATTCTGTAAGTTGTAAAATGTGTAGTATATGCGTACAGAGGTTGAGAGTTCACTATAATCGTTTCTTGTGAATTGAAGGATTGTTAGACTGTTAAGCTTAGACAGAGGGCCCAACTCGTAATGAGTTATTGCCTCCATTAACTGTTTCATTTATATAGGAACGTGTATTCATATCAAACTCTTAGGTCTATTACATAATAATACACATAAAACATCTAGAAAGTGACGTGCTCTTATGCAGGAACGTGCCTAATACAAATCAGGTACGTTATCTCTCTTAAATTTGTACATACAAATGTTAACTTTCAATCCGCCGAGTTTAAATTGGGGCTCAACGCGCTTTTCGTTCTAACGCGTCGTCTGAGAGCTTTTCCGTGTCCACTGTATCCAAGTTGGATGAACATTCCGCTTCATTCTTCGTCAATACGCGAGACGCTTTCTGTGCTTGAAAGGCTCAATTATTTAAGCCGTTACGCATAATACGATGGCACCGAATTTTTGTCTTTGCGCAGCTCTTGTTGCCTAATTTCAATTAATCCAAGTTGAAAATATATATTGGAAAAAGTAGAACTTTTCAAACGTTGTTGTATCTTAACTTCTTTATTTATATATCTGCCTGCAGAATGCAATCGGATTTTGAGATCTAAATTACGCATTAAAACACTGCAGTACGAGGTAGAGGTGTACGCCACACCACTTGGTCGCGTTACAGCCTTCGCCGAGTTCTCATGCGAAAGTTCAAGTCATTTCATTCTTAAGGTATTTTGCGACCAGATATGTACAGAATCGCTCATACAGAACAGACATCTCCTGTAGGGAAGAAAATTGTGGCAGCCTACTGTGCATCATCATAGAACTCATTCGTGTGTATGTATAAATTAAGTTTCATGCTAAATTTAAAGTCACTGATGAAATGTTAATCGAGATATCTTGCCAAATGATAGTCACATTCTTTTCATAAAGTTTGGTAACATAAATAATAAACATATATACACCAGGTAACCGATTGATGATATTGAATATTTTCAGGCTACCAGTCATAAGATTGTACTCAGTTGTTTTACAAACTGTTTTATTCAGCGATTTTCTACTTGTCATCATAGTTACCCATAATGTAACAATATTCGCGTATTCTTAGCCTAGTCCAGAGAGTGACATTCACCATCATCGAGCTCAGTGTTTCTTGTATAGAAGTGAGATTCATAAAAAATTTCAAGTGTATAAATCAGTACGTTCTCGAGGTATCGTGTGCAGACAGCAATGAAAGGTTTTCCAGCCACTCGAGTATGCTGTTCTTATCCTGTTCGTTTATCACACGAACAGTTTAATAGTTTTGAGACAGAAACTGTGTTGGTGGAGTCAGGTAACGCTTGGGCTGTTAAAAATTTTAAATCCTCCGAACGGGAGCGGGCGATCCAGACCGCAATGAAAAATGTATCGGGCGGAGGCCGGTAGAGTTCGATATGGTGGCGGCAATGTTCCATACTTTGATGTTCTCTCAGCGGCTATATCGGCTCAATAAATACCCGTAGTATAATATAGCCGGCACTGTCGGTGAGTGCCCTGCCGCTACCTGCGCTGTTACAGCTAACCGGCAATAGTGTACACCGGTACCCGCAACTTTTCCAATTATTTACACTAGTGGGTTTGTAGTCCGTATATTTTAGTTATAACAACTTTACATGAACACAAGATTTAGTCATAAGTCTTCATGAGACCAGTAACCATAATCAATTAGAACAGGACAAATACATTTTACTTTAATACCAACACACGTTTAATACCAACGTTTCATGTTATTTAAAGGACTTCATGAAACACATAGTTCGGACATAAAACATAACATAGCAATCTGCAAAAAGAAAATATCCATCACTTTTTTTAAACCATTCCATCAACATTTTTTGTACACGAGCTTTTATTTTCTTAAACCATTTAAGACGCGAATTCGGAATTTTATGTACTCGTATGATTTCGATAAGTGGGACTCTGGAGTCTGGTTATAAAAATTGCTTTATTGGAAACGTTTATTATGACACTTAATTTGACACTTATAAACCTCATGCATAATGGAAAGTTATAGATCTATTTATATATCGCTGAGGTTGATTGATAGAGAGGGCTTGATAGTCCTAACTCCACCTCTATAAATAAAGGCATGTTGATGTCATTTCATTTGTATAGCCATGGTTTAAAAAAAAACTTAAAATACACACTTTATATAGGTTTATCCAATTTTAATTATTTTCATATTATTGTATTCGTCTGAGAAAACCCCTTAAATGTAACACATTATGACATACGCTTCTGTACAGTATTTTTCACAACTTTCAAAACGCGCTTTTGAGGTCACGTACTGTACAAAAACGTTTCTCCCATACAACTTAAATCCTTAAACATTAATTAAGCTCTCCTCGTACTTTTTTTCCACATTGGCGAATATCCTGTAGCTTTCCCTAGCTACACCTGTAGGACATCTTAAAGCAGTGTGATAAGCATTACCTGTAATAACATCAGGAAACGTCCTTGAAAGACTAATATACTGGAGTCAGTCAGTCGACTGTCAGAAGACTCCATAATCCAGGCTAATACTCGTGACACTCGGGGGTTGAATCTTCGCCAGAGGGTTTTATTTTCTCGTTATATTTAAAAAAAATCTTGTTCATCTTCAATTAAGAAATTTGTACAGAACCGTATTTGCTTAAAAAATTTAATAGTGTGTTCACATTAATTATATAAATTGTCGTCAATTATGTTATTACATCTGCTTTACAAAACTACTGTAATTGTATTATTTATTTGTCTTACAACTACTGAATTTTACACCAGTTTTAACGTAGACAGTAAAAATATTGCGTGTAAAATTATTCTTTGATAAAATCTGTAAACTTAAAATGAATTTGATCGCCGAAGTTAGAAATAAGATTTAAACCACTCATGTTCGTATAAGATCACGTGATTTAGATCCATTTTCAAGACTAGGTTAGGTTTATAATAAACTTTTTGATACTTATTACGATAAATTATTACATTTGGCTCGGCATTTATCGAAACCTCTCCTTCCAGTTTATAACGAAATTCGATTTCTGTCGGTCTGTACGCACGATAACTGTAGAACTAGGGTCGATATTTGGTGCGAAACTCCACATCTGCCACCTTTATATTAAAAGTGAAAATGGTAAACATCGGTCCTCTGGGAGTCTCACTCTGCGAGGCAGGATGTTGTCCGCTGTAGGGCGAACGCCAAGTTTGTGCTTTAAGTAATGTTGTTTTGTAAATATAGACAAATTTGTTCAATACTCAGAAATGTTTACTCTGTACCTACAGTTCAGACGGTAATATTAACGGTTCAGACTAAATTTTCAACCTATACTATAAAATGAACATAAGTATTTTAATGACGACCTTGCACGAGACTTGCGTTAACAATCCCGAACACTTTACTGGCTCGCCGAGTAGTTTTCTCTTTCTGAATGTAGATACTGTATCCCTAGTGTATGCCGATACGTTGCATCATCTCTGACTCCAACGTGAATCCGCTAGAATTAGCTAACCATATTGTTTCTCTTCTTGGTGTATATACTACGAACTAGGAAGTGGATAAAATCACTATAATTGGGTTTGTTTGTTCATTCTGTGTATTACGGTGATATTCCTTTTTGGTATGAAATGGTTTCTTCTACCCGAAAATGCAATTTTATTCGTTTCAGCTTATAATGAAAAATGTATCAAACCGTCTCAGAACCATTATCGTTACTTTGGTCTGAGAGGTTTTATATTAGACAAGCAAACTATCAAACAATGAAACTTCTAACAAAAACTGAGTATTTTATTTTAATTAGTCGAAACTAAATCCTTTTCTTTTTTTTTGTAATTCATACAAAAGTACTTATTGACCTTTACGGTTGTGATTTTGACATTTGACTATGTGTAATTATTTACATCTGTTAGGTTGTTCTATGCTTTAATTTAAAACTATTCTTTATCTGCTTGTAAGTTACCCGGTTAGCATGGACTGTTAATTTCCGTCTGTTATCCTTTATTATTAATCTCATTTTGTAATGATATGAGCTTAGTGAATAGAATGTGTTTAAAATGCGTTACTACGTAAAGAATACATATCCGATTTTTAACTTCTTTTTTCACTCCTCCAACCGTAGACAGTTCATCAGAAAACATTGTGGCGGTTAGAAATTATATTTTGCACTTGAATGGGACAAAATAGAATTCACTAAAAGTAAACCTAATAAATCATAGGTTGTGTGTTTACGCGCGTTTCTGCTAAATTTATTCAAAGAACACAGACTATTATTATTCTATTGAACTTTTTGATAACTGTCCTAAATGTTTAATTACAAGTTCAATAATTATAATTTTGTAGTGCGTAAATGGATGTCTCAAAATTCTCGCTTAAAATAGCAAAATATTCCATTTTAACTTGTGGTAGAATGCAACTGAATCCATTTAATTAGTAAATAAAGGAATTTTTTCATATTTTCTTTTGGGTTTTAAATGTTTTAAACCTAATCATTTCAAATAAAACTGGTTTTAGAGCTAAAAACAAGTTCTTTTAAATTATCTAGAGTTTTATGAAGGACAACCCATAAAATGCTTATTGCATTAAAATTAAATCATTCGTCTGAATAAAAACCTCTTATAAAAATACGTTTTTGTGTAGAAATACTATTGAAGTTTTGAACATTAAAAAAACATGTTTCAAAATATTTTTCCACAATACATTGTGGAACAAAAATTGCAAAATACAATATGTGCAGGTTAGATTGTGGTCCTGATTATGTATGTTTTATTGGGGAAGGATTGTATTAAAACACGTATAAGAATTTAAAATAGTCATTATTATATCGTCTTATGCGTATTAAATAGTTTTAATAGTAAGATTATGAATGTTCTCCGGAAGAAAGATTCCAATTCATACGCCTACCTTGCGGACAAGTTTATTTGTGGTATCACTGTAAGACGAGTTTCCTGGACACATAAAGGGGGATTATAATAATGTAAAGTAGTAAGTCGCAAAGTAGTCATTGTCAAGTTCGGATTGCCAAAGTTACCGAACATCGCGGGCCCGGTGCTCTTTAATCTGACTTAAAGTTGTTGAATCCAGTTGCTGAGTCTCAACTCCACGCCCGCGGCCTCCAGTCTCAGAAATAGTGAATTGTGGCCCGCCTTCAGATGTCTGTTTCTTTGCTTCTTGTTTCTTCGAGCGAATTTATCAGTCCAAAGAACCTTCGTATTGATCGAATTCTACATTACGATTTTAGTTAGCAAACTTAACATCTTAATCTTTATGTGTAACGCATACTCGTGAACAGTGAATTGTTGCCCGCCTCTAAATGTCTGTTTCTTTGCTTCTTGTTTCTTCGAGCGAATGTATCAGTCCAAAGAACCTTCGTATTGATCGAGTTCTACATGTCTAAAGACCCTTCGTACTGATTACATTCTAATTCTTCATCAAGATTTCAGTTAGCATACTTAAAAACTGGATCTTTATGCGTAACGCGTACTCATAATATTCCATTATCAATCTTATGGTGTTATTTAATCTATTGCCTGTAGTTTCTAGGTTTAAACAAGGTCTTCACGGTTTAGAGCACGTTTCAAATAATATATTTATATATATAAATAAAATATTTTTTTAATATTTGTAAAATTAAATAAAAAAACAAAGATAATGCTGTCATAAAAAAATTGATTAAAATAAAACAGTTGATTTATTTCACAGGATCTTTCAACCTATAGTATTATATACAAATCGTTTTATTTTTCCTGATATTTCCATAAACATTATCGGTATTTTAATAGTTATTCTGTTATTCGGGGCGGAGACGAATCCAACAAACAGAGATCATTGTAATCGGTACTGCCATACCGAACTTTGAGTTATAAATGTTGTAACTAACTCTTTTATGTATATATTCGAGTATATTAGACAAGCACATTTCTCTTTATAATCTAAGATTTACTTTAAAAAATAAGGTGGTTACACACAGATATTAGTCAGTTATACTTTAACTTTAAAGAAACTCAAAATAAATTAAAATATATAATGTAGCTTATTATACTAAGTTGTACACACTGTATGTGTAATTTAAGGATGTAAGAAATGTTTACTATTTATCGTGTCAGTGCAAGTAAAATTCTTTAAAGTATCAGAATATTTTATAATCATTGAGCTGTAACGTTACGCAGTGTACAAATATTAATGAGTGTGTATTTTAAGTGGATACTTTTTACTAGAGAGTATATACTCCTGTAAGAGAAAGGTAAATATACTGACGAAAAAAGTAAACAAGTAGAGAGCTCCAAAGTTCGGGAGGAAATTAGCAATTCCTACTCAGTCACAAAGCTACTTGGCTCTTTAATCTGACTTAAAGTTGAACAATCTCCTTCGACGATTTCCAATTCTTCTTAAACTATGAACTTAAAGGTGTTAAGTACTTAGTCGAAACTTCGTGCGAAGATACTGTACAGCGTTTTCTCTGGATCTGTAGCCTCTGTTGTTGTTTCAGGCTTTACAACGTTCTAAAATTTCTTTTCCCAAATGTTCTTAAGTTCCGGGTTGCAAGGTTGGAGGTATCCATCAGAACATTAACTGGTATCTTGGTTTGATGTATAAACTATAATAGAGTGTAGTAATTAGCAAAAATTGCGTAATAAGTGTATGAACATCGCGTTTTTATATTTATTGATTTAAAATATAAAATTTTACAGTGCATTTTTTATTTTGTGAGCATATTATAATATTATATATAATCGTTTTTCTTATTTTAAAATTATTTCATAACCAATATATTCATAGTGGAATAATATATAAATAGATTCTTTTTTTATTTTTTATAATTTGTATATATGAAAAATATGCACGTATTTTAAAAATATTTTCTGTAATATTTTACATGTTCAAAATGTTTCTTGAAAATTAAAAATCATACAATTGAAATTGTATATTTCCTGTTGTTATCTCTCGTTTAAAAGTACATATGACCAAGGATTTTGTGTGACATTTATCACTAGTCTAAGTTGGAAGGAACTTGTCATATTCACGCGTAGTAAAGCGCTTAAACACTTGGTCTCCTTTTTAGTATCTAAGGACTTTTAGATATTTGTACCTTGAGGACACTTTACGTTTGTCTGGGTTAATCCTCACTTGGAGTATTGTTGTTTGGTGTGGTCCTCTCATTAGGTAAAGTCAGTAGGTACCTGAGGGATGCTATCAAGGGAGTCCATAGAAGGTTTTCCCTCTTCATTACTAAACCTACCCTCCCTTGAATCAAGACTCATCACCCGTGATATTCTGTTCTTGCACAAGCTTTTAAACGGATTTGATTGCCCAGCTCTTCTGGAGAAAAACAAATTCAAAATTCCTTCCAGCACAAGATCTAGGCCTCTCTTTGCAAGAACGGCAGAATCCACCTCCTACGGAACCAACAGTGCAATGATAAGGCATCAGAGACAAGGTCGCTTATCACCACGTGGACTTTTCTGCGGCTCCTTAGGGTTTTTCAAAAGATCTTTTCTCACCTTGCAATGGAGTGCTGCACAACGATGACATACTTATTGATATACTTATTTATTTATTATTTTTCTTATTGTTATTTTTATCCTGTTACGTTTATTGTATTACTGGCACTGTTGATGTTAATTAGTTTATTATATTTTTGTTACTATAAATTGTTATTTATTTACTATTATTATTTAGTAAATAAATTATTTTATTTATTAATTTGCTGTAATGATTTTGATCTGTTGGAAATAAATGCAAATGACTATGTTTATAAATGGCAAATATAATTTAGTATGAATTTGTGAGAACTTGCGTTCTGCCAAAAATCTACCTGGCACCGAGTAATAACACTGCCAGCCGGAGGGTCAAGAACAATAAAATCACAACAATACTGTCAGAGAATTACGTGGAAAACATCATTCCGTGAAACAAAACATCGCAGCCAGAAATGAATATTATGTTGTTTTTATTGTTTGGGCTCAGTGCAGTTAATTAATTTCTAAGTATGTCCAATAATATAATTTGAGTATTTGTTAATTAAATTGTTGTTTTGCTTCAATACCTCCCCATTTAATGAATCAATACCAACATGAAGTCACATATTTGAACTACTTCATGTGTTACTAAAACAATGCATACATTGGTGGCTACATATAGAAAATGATCAAATTCTTTTTTTTAGTGGATATTATGTAATTATATTTTTAAGTCTAGTCACTAAGTTAGATAGCGTAAACTTCCACTTTATGTCCTCCAACTCCTGCTCTGATACTTGCATTGTATGGAGAGGTATCAGAGTTCTAGAGGTAGAAGTATCTATATTATTCTCTAGTTCTACTAGAAATTTGTTATACCTATTTTGTTCATGTGGTTTCTGAGAGCCCTGCAATTGTGAATCTGTCAAAGAACATGTTCGGAAAAATATCTGCTATGAATTTGTTGATCTTTTCAAGGTATTCGAGTTTTAATTAAACGGAAAGACGTACGAAAAGGTTATACAGACGAGAAGAGAGTTACGATTTTCTCTTTGCAATCATCATTTTCTGCTATGTATCCGGAGAGAGTTAATATACAAATATTATACTTAATTAACATTTTCAAGTAATAAAACAATATTTATTTTACGCAGAATATTGTTGAGACTGTAATATATAATATCAAGTAGAAGTTTTTTTCAGGACATTCTCTAAAAGTCAACTCGTATATATTTAACAGTACATTAGTTACAGTGCTTACAATTTCCAAAAATGGTATTGTTATATTGTTTAAAATAATATTTTTTTGAAACGCTTTTTTGAAAGTAAATGAACCGTATTGCTTTTAATTTCGTTAATGTATTAAAGGAACCTAGAGTCAGGCGAGAGCTGTAGAGTTCCTAGTCTCGTGTAAAATATGCAAGTTAATTAAATGTATTTTAAATATTCATTAACAAGGTAGACAGTGTCATGTACGTTGTTGTTTTAACCACTACCTTTTCTTCAGTAGATGTAGTGCTGTTTGTCTTTATAAATTGAAAAAGATATATGTTCCCTCTTCACTACTAAACCTACCCTCCCTTGAATCAAGGCGTATCACCCGTGATATTCTGTTCTTGCACAAGCTTGTAAACGGATTTCCTATTAACGCACATTATTCCTATTAATGAGCTATTACCAAAAAAGAATACGGACTGTTGTGAAATCATTCTCACAAACAAATTATCAGCGTTAATATAACGTGTCTCATAAATTGTTTAACCGTGTGGAGATTGTCTAATTTTAAATGTAGATTTTAGTAAAATTGTACGAAACAAATACAACTTCATAACAGCTAGATAACACTGATTTCGTGAGATCTATTATAAAGTGTAAATATTGCATCGTGAAAATTTTATTAGAAAATATGTGCCGTTTAAATTTGAATTTTAGCCATAGTAAAGACTTTTGATAAACATATTTCAGGTAGTATCGATCAAAAATACAGTAGGGAATTGACCTATCTGAGTGCGTAATAATATGGGAGTTTCACGTGATCTTGTTACGTTGTGGGGTAGAGCTAATGGTGTTTGTGTTGCGGGCTGTCTTCTCCTGTACCCTCATGTTACTGCCTATAATTGAGTTTAACGTGCGGCCCACAACCCCTAATGTTCATGTTTCATTCGATGTCTCTCAGTTTGGTAGTTGGTCCCATATATGGTACGATTGTGGTGACCGTATGTTTGTGTTGCGGGCTGTCTTCTCCCGTACCCTCATGTTACTGCCTATAATTGAGTTTAACGTGCGGCCCACAACCCCTAATGTTCATGTTTCATTCGATGTCTCTCAGTTTGGTAGTTGGTCCCATATATGTTACGATTGTGGTGACCGTATGTTTGTGTTGCGGGCTGTCTTCTCCTGTACCCTCATGTTACTGCCTATAATTGAGTTTAACGTGCGGCCTACAACCCCTAATGTTCATGTTTCATTCGATGTCTCTCAGTTTGGTAGTTGGTCCCATATATGGTACGATTGTGGTGACCGTATGTTTGTGTTGCGGGCTGTCTTCTCCTGTACCCTCATGTTACTGCCTATAATTGAGTTTAACGTGCGGCCTACAACCCCTAATGTTCATCTTTCATTCGATGTCTCTCAGTTTGGTAGTTGGTCCCATATATGGTACGATTGTGGTGACCGTATGTTTGTGTTGCGGGCTGTCTTCTCCTGTACCCTCATGTTACTGCCTATAATTGAGTTTAACGTGCGGCCTACAACCCCTAATGTTCATCTTTCATTCGATGTCTCTCAGTTTGGTAGTTGGTCCCATATATGGTACGATTGTGGTGACCGTATGTTTGTGTTGCGGGCTGTCTTTTCCTGTACCCTCATGTTACTGCCTATAATTGAGTTTAACGTGCGGCCCACAACCCCTAATGTTCATGTTTCATTCGATGTCTCTCAGTCTGGTAGTTGGTCCCATATATGTTACGATTGTGGTGACCGTATGTTTGTGTTGCGGGCTGTCTTCTCCTGTACCCTCATGTTACTGCCTATAATTGAGTTTAACGTGCGGCCTACAACCCTAATGTTCATCTTTCATTCGATGTCTCTCAGTTTGGTAGTTGGTCCCATATATGGTACGATTGTGGTGACCGTATGTTTGTGTTGCGGGCTGTCTTTTCCTGTACCCTCATGTTACTGCCTATAATTGAGTTTAACGTGCGGCCCACAACCCCTAATGTTCATCTTTCATTCGATGTCTCTCAGTCTGGTAGTTGGTCCCATATATGTTACGATTGTGGTGACCGTATGTTTGTGTTGCGGGCTGTCTTTTCCTGTACCCTCATGTTACTGCCTATAATTGAGTTTAACGTGCGGCCCACAACCCCTAATGTTCATCTTTCATTCGATGTCTCTCAGTCTGGTAGTTGGTCCCATATATGTTACGATTGTGGTGACCGTATGTTTGTGTTGCGGGCTGTCTTCTCCCGTACCCTCATGTTACTGCCTATAATTGAGTTTAACGTGCGGCCCACAACCCCTAATGTTCATGTTTCATTCGATGTCTCTCAGTTTGGTAGTTGGTCCCATATATGTTACGATTGTGGTGACCGTATGTTTGTGTTGCGGGCTGTCTTCTCCCGTACCCTCATATTACTGCCTATAATTGAGTTTAACGTGCGGCCCACAACCCCTAATGTTCATGTTTCATTCGATGTCTCTCAGTTTGGTAGTTGGTCCCATATATGTTACGATTGTGGTGACCGTATGTTTGTGTTGCGGGCTGTCTTTTCCAGTACCCTCATGTTACTGCCTATAATTGAGTTTAACGTGCGTCCTACAACCCCTAATGTTCATGTTTCATTCGATGTCTCTCAGTTTGGTAGTTGGTCCCATATATGGTACGATTGTGGTGACCGTATGTTTGTGTTGCGGGCTGTCTTCTCCCGTACCCTCATGTTACTGCCTATAATTGAGTTTAACGTGCGTCCCACAACCCCTAATGTTCATGTTTCATTCGATGTCTCTCAGTTTGGTAGTTGGTCGCATACAGGGTACAATTGTGGTGACCTAATGGGTACCTACTGCTTTAGCGACAGTTCTCTCGCAAACAGTTTTATGCGAGACTTCGTCAGATTTACATGAAGCAAAATTAAGTAGCATTTACAATGGTCCTATGCTAGAACTGACAACGCCTAGACGATTGTTATAAAAGTAATTCAAGCGTAGCGGTTTGCGTATCTAAACTTGAAATGAAATGAACTCCTTTTTCCCTACGTTTTTAATAGAGGTTATTAATTGTCAAGCTTAAAGCAACGATACAATTTCGGAAGAATGATGGCTTGTTATTTTAAGTTCGAATAAAATTGTAGTTAACTAAACTTGTAGCTGTCGCTTGGAAAAAATGTAAGTTCTTTTAATTCAGTGAGTAATACATAATATTTAAATTTGCTTTCTAAGTAAATAGAAAATAGTTCATTATATAGTTGATGAACATTTGCGTTAATCATTTATCTGAGCCGAGAAGCGAAATGATACAAGTAATATTATAATTATACAATTGTTTTCTCAATGTGGAAATTGATATTGCTTGTAGGCACTGAGCTTGGCCAGCAGAAATACGTATGTCAGCCTAAGCTGAGAGTACTGCTTGGTTATCAGTCTTCGGTTTCCTTGTCACCTACTTCTCCCATTGTGATATTGCTTGTAGGCACTGAGCTTGGCCAGCAGAAATATGTCAGCCTTATCTGAGAGTACTGCTTGGTTATCAATCTTTAGTTTCCTTGTCACCTACTTCTCCCATTGTGATATTGCTTGTAGGCACTGAGCTTGGCCAGCAGAAATATGCCAGCCTTATCTGAGAGTACTGCTTGGTTATCAGTCTTCGGTTTCCTTGTCACCTACTTCTCCCATTGTGATATTGCTTGTAGGCACTGAGCTTGGCCAGCAGAAATATGTCAGCCTTATCTGAGAGTACTGCTTGGTTATCAATCTTTAGTTTCCTTGTCACCTACTTCTCCCATTGTGATATTGCTTGTAGGCACTGAGCTTGGCCAGCAGAAATATGTCAGCCTAAGCTGAGAGTACTGCTTGGTTATCAGTCTTCGGTTTCCTTGTCACCTACTTCTCCCATTGTGATATTGCTTGTAGGCACTGAGCTTGGCCAGCAGAAATGTCAGCCTTATCTGAGAGTACTGCTTGGTTATCAATCTTTAGTTTCCTTGTCACCTACTTCTCCCATTGTGATATTGCTTGTAGGCACTGAGCTTGGCCAGCAGAAATACGTATGTCAGCCTAAGCTGAGAGTACTGCTTGGTTATCAATCTTCGGTTTACTTTTGTCACCTACTTCTCCCATTGTGATATTGCTTGTAGGCACTGAGCTTAGCCAGCAGAAATATGTCAGCCTAAGCTGAGAGTACTGCTTGGTTATCAGTCTTCGGTTTCCTTGTCACCTACTTCTCCCATTGTGATATTGCTTGTAGGCACTGAGCTTGGCCAGCAGAAATGTCAGCCTTATCTGAGAGTACTGCTTGGTTATCAATCTTTAGTTTCCTTGTCACCTACTTCTCCCATTGTGATATTGCTTGTAGGCACTGAGCTTGGCCAGCAGAAATACGTATGTCAGCCTAAGCTGAGAGTACTGCTTGGTTATCAATCTTCGGTTTCCTTGTCACCTACTTCTCCCATTGTGATATTGCTTGTAGGCACTGAGCTTGGCCACAGAAATATGCCAGCCTAAGCTGAGAGTACTGCTTTGTTATCAATCTTCGGTTTCCTTGTCACCTACTTCTCCCATTGTGATATTGCTTGTAGGCACTGAGCTTGGCCAGCAGAAATATGTCAGCCTAAGCTGAGAGCACGGCTTGGTTATCAATCTTCAGTTTCCGTGTCATCCACTTCTCTCATTGTGAAGTTTCTTCTCCCAGTGTTAACACCGAGCTGTTATTTCAAGCTGATGGATTTTCTACGTTTTTATATTATTTTTCACCAAATAAAATTCATAAAACGGCAACATACAGCTAACATGTCATTGAAAGGTACCACTGAAACATCAGGTTAAAGATAGTCTAATAACAACGAGCCAAAATCCTTGGTACTTTTATTATACAAGTAAATAAAGAACACTACTTTTTATTTCGATTATTGCAACAACATAAACGTTCTTGATTCTTATTAAAAATGCTAGTTCGTTCGCCTTTCCTGATATCTTTTTTCAATATTATATTACAGTCGCTCTAGAGGCATTAACATTTATTATAATTATTAAATGTTTTAGCCGTACTCTTTTTTCTTATAAAAACATGTGGCAAACCTTTGTCAAAGTATCTAAAACATGTACTACATTAACATTCTAAATTAAACTAGTTTTAGTCTGTACATGTTTTTAGTTATCAACCTGTGTCGAAGTATCTACTGAAATATGTACCTTTATTAACATTTTAAATGTGTTTAGTTTAATCTGTATTTTTTATATATCAACCTGTGTGGGAAGTATCTCCTGAAATATGTACTATATTACCATTTTAAATCGAACAATTTTAATCTGTATTTTTTATTTATCTATGTAATTTGTCGTACAGTTTTATATTTTGTTTGTTTACAATTTGTAGAGTAGTTATCAATTCTGTGATTTATATTAATGGAAACTATAGACGAAATACAATTAATTTCATACTATTAATTGAAAGTGATTGGTGATTTCCATATGTCACAACTGTATTTCAATAAATCTGAAGTTGTTTTTAAATGTGTTTTTCATTAATATAGAACGTATAAAATTCATTAAGCGCTTAAAATCATATATGTTGTATGAAAACTGTCGTCTAAATAATACAGAGATAGTAAACGTGGAAGTAGTAGTTCGCAAGTTGTAGCAAAGTCAAAGAGTTTTCGAAGCATTGCAGCACAGCGCTGCAGGTGTGTTTTCAATAGACATTCTGAAATATTTGCTTAGCAGTTCCTTTTCATTAATTACAATTTAATCTATCTAATAAGGCGATTTCAACTTTGGGTTTATGAAAGAAACAAGTGGTACCATAAAATGAAGTGGCCCTGTCATGTCCTCCCCTTCCTCCTCAGAACCACCCTTACTTGTTTAAAATATTCCCATTGTTATTTTCTTTCAGATGTACATAAATTACTAAAATGTTAACTGTAACCCCAGTATATCGGTAAACAGTCAAGCAGTTATGGTGGCAATGATAGGCCAGATTGTTGAGGTAAACTGTAACCCCAGTATATCGGTAAACAGTCAAGCAGTTATGGTGGCAATGATAGGCCAGATTGTTGAGGTAAACTGTAACCCCAGTAGTAAACTCGGTAACAGTATATCGGTAAACAGTCAAGCAGTTATGGTGGCAATGATAGGCCAGATTGTTGAGGTAAACTGTAACCCCAGTATATCGGTAAACAGATAAGCAGTTATGGTGGCAATGATAGGCCAGATTGTTGAGGTAAACTTTAAACCCATTAAAACGCTGAAGTAAGGATGGTCTTTTGGCACATATTGACGAAAAGGTAGTCTATACTCGTAACCAATTTCTGTGGTTTTAAAAAATTGATTAAATTGTTCGTTTAATCAGTTGGACTAGAAAAGTATATGTCTGTGTGATAACTCTCGCAAGAATGGTCCTAGAGACTATATTGCGTAATGGCTCATAGCTTCCTCTTGGCGTCAGGAAGAAATCTACTGATTTTCGGGTCAAAGGTCGAACGGCAGTCCGTCCGTCCGTCTGTCTGTCTACCTGCGCTGTAACATTAAGTCACGTTCTGTCAGGTTCTTCGTCACTCTTTTGTATCGGTTTGATTGGAACACTTCTGTTGCCATTATTTTTAATTTTTCTTAATTTCTATTAATTAATTTTTTCTTTCTAATAGTTAAAAACTCGTATTGGTATTTTATAAGAAATATACGCGCAGGAATCATGGTAACAGGCAGGGAGTTTAAAAACTATGGTGACAGACTACATTATACGGTTGCCTTAAATTAACGGTGGTTGGTAGTTGCGGGATATGAGTACCAGACCAAAGACACAAGTTTTGCACTTGAATAGAAAACATATCATTCGTGATGTTTATTTAAAAACAACCATCATCATTATGGAAGAAACAGAGAAATCAGTACGAATTAATGAGACAACCGCTTCAAGACCCCCCCCCCCAAACCTCCCCTTTATACCATTACCCCTTCCCCCATACCGCCCCTCCTTCACATTCCGGAGCTAAATCACACCGACTTCCCTTTTTGTGATTTCTCATTCTGTAGTGGTTTGAATAGTCTCTTATATGAATTATAGCGTGTTATTGCCAGTCCTGTATTAATTACTCGTATTTCCCCTTCGTTAGTAAGCACACGAACTTGTACAACTTATAACAGCTGGAATATATTACTACATTTTCCCACCGCAATGACCATTAGTTCACGACGCAAGTCGATCTCATTAGTTTGTTGTCCACTAGTTAAAATACTATAATCTCAAATAACCGAATTTTCCGGCTAACTAAATCTATTATGGGTAACGTAATAATAACGATTGATTCATAAAATGTAGCATAAAAAAAACAGATGACTCCAATATCATTGCATGTCTCGGTTGTAAAACAGTTTGTAGGCGATACTCATGTGTTCTCGTTATAAATAACTAGTTTGTATATTCTTCCGTATTAACCGAATTTTTGCTAACCAGATTTCTTTGGTATTATCAAGTAGGCTACATATAAACTAGATTTGGGTGTACTTTCAACCCAACGTTGTATTTTCCTTAAACTTATTTTAATATCCAGCTTACAACGTCCAGTAGTATATCATTGATAAAATATTGCTAGTACTCAACAAAAGAATTACTATGACGTTTAATCGTTAATCAGTGAAAATTTAATCTATTTCATGACGTATTCAAAAGAAGACGAGGAAGTACAATGCAATGCCATTGTATTATCCCTTGAAGTAGTTAGCTAATTGGATGTTTTTAATTCCAATTAGGTACTGAACATTATTGTCACATACAATAGCTTGACAAAAAGCAAAGCCAAATTCATTTAGTGATTGAAATGTATTGCAATGAACAAATCTATTCAATAAAGGAATATGGTGATTTAATTATATATATATATAATATATATATATATATATATATATATATATACTGCTATCATTTTCAGCTCGGTTATCCATTTGAGGTCGGGATTATGCCATTTTACTGTTCTTATAAAGACCTTTAATTTTATATGGAGATCGACTTTCTTGTGACTCCTTGTGGACCGTCCCCAGTATGATGGAAAAAGTTATGTTTGCTTAAAAAATTGATTTTACGAGTAGGCATAGTGAGTATTGCAAAGCGTCGTTGTTTTATCTGTAATAGTGTGAAAATAAAATGCCTCTTCGGACTTTCTTAAGACCCTGTATAAATATACATACACACACACACACAATTTCGGATCTGACTCTCAGTGCTGTAGTACGCTAAGACGTACGAAACTTAATAAAGCGTATACCATTTCTTGTTTTTTCACAAAGAGAATTAATTTGTCCTGATATCTATAAATATTCAGGGTGTTCAGAAAAGTGTGGCACATACTTCTGTTGTAGCTGACAATAGTGATTTCAAACAAATATAGGCCTAAGTAATAATAATTAACAATTTATATTATTTATAAACAAATATCTAGAACTACTTAGAACCTATGTCTAATAAGGCTACCGATACCAAAGTTTACACGTATGTTATTACAAATAGGAGGAATCCACAAATATTAATAATTGTGTAACTTTCCTTAATTGTAAGAAAATGGCGCCGGTTGAACATTTTAAAATTTAAATAACAAAAACAACAGCTTACTTATTAAAACTTTTTTTTTTCAAATTTACTGTTTTGACATTTTCTTTTTACTTCAGCGGTACTTTTTTAACGAAATCCGAAGCGAGCACGACCACTTTAAAAGTCCGCTTGCACAAGCCGGACGCAACAAACGTTATTGTCAGTTAGGAGGCATCAGCTGTCTAAAAAAAGTTTTATTGTTTAAAATAGGTGATTTAAAACAGGTTTTTACACCTTAGTTGTAGTGAAACACAAAAGTTTTAAATGTGCTTGTTAAATACCTTTCAAGCAAGAAGAAAAAAACTGAATTTGGGGTTGGTAGGAGGGCGTTCGATGTGAGGACTTTGTCGAGATATTTTCTCAAGAAGGTCGAAAACGTGTGTCATTGGGTGGATTATTGGGGTCGACTAGCTTTTTAAGGATAAAGTAATATGTCTTTCTTTTTTCCTATTTGAAATTTATATTGTTCACAAGAGATGCGTTTTCTGATGTTTCGGTTTACGTGGGGTTTTCTTACAATAGTTGACAAAACTGGAAAAATACTTGGAGATTATTTGGGTTAGCGGAAGAGAGATATAGAACAGCTTAACTTCGTCTTAATATTAAAGTTAATTTCATTTTTATTTTTTCCAGCCTCGTCTACATGGGTTGGTATTAAATTATATTAAATGATATTAATGGTATTAAATGATATCATTTATTGGTCAACATGATTTCCAAGATATGGTGAGGATATGGCCGCTAATGATCAAAGTGGGCGCAGGTAATTACATTACATTAGCCCTATGCATCAATAAATAGTATGGCCGATTCACTCGAGCTCCTGGAATTCAGCTTTTCATCGTTTAAATCCATAGAGTGTATATACCATTGGCAACTTCCTTTAATTTTGGATTAGATTATTCAATAATTAAATTGAACGCTTTTATATATTACGGTCGAATGGTTTAATCAGTCATAATACTGGTAGAAATGAAGCTCCTTAGTTTTCCAGAAAAAATAGTATTAATGTTTTTTTTTTACTTCCTGATTCAAATTGAATAAATAGAATGTGTGGGTGTTATTTTTTACAGGGCACGCACAAAAGGTTCTCATTTTTTCTGTTTCATTAACTGATGTCCCTCCCTCTCCCGGCTCTGGGCTTCACTCCCCCCTCCCACTACAGAAAATGACGAGACGTTATTTTGTTTATACCCGGATGTTTGACTTGATTAAACTTTTATGTAAAGAAAGCAAGTAAATCTTTATATTTCCTGAGAAACCCCATGATTTTGGACTTTGTTTAGTTAAGAGCTGTTTCTTATTTTCTGTTTCCCAACTCTGTTAGTACTTAACCCATGATAATTTTAGAGCGAATTACTGTATAAGTAAGATGCATATTCTGTCACACTTAACCAGAGAGACTTTACTGCTCGGTATGCATATGAATAATGATTAGTTAATGTAGCTACCACCCACAAAAAAAACGTAACAACATGAATGTAAAAATGTTTTTAACGTGCTGAAAATACGGTTTATGTTTCAAACCTCTTCACTCCGAATTACAGACGATATGCAAATTGAGTTGAGATGCACGTTGAGTTTGTCTTGATTTATTTCGTATATACGCTTACGGTATGTCCACACCAATTAGTGGACGTAACGCAATCCTAGTCAATGGGCAATCTACTTGAAAGAATGAAATGTTAGATGTCCCGGACAGTTTGGTCGATCGTTTTCAGTACATTTAGTTTGTTCACATGTTACCATTTATTCACTTATAGTAACTTACTCATACAAGTTTTTGTTCAAGCCCAAGTTTAGTTCAATTGTTATGGAGGTTATTTCGTTATTAATTCTTGGCGCATCTACACACCCAGCGGTTACGTCGGAGATAAAGTTGAAAACCAATAGTCTCAAAACCAGTGTCAACTATTGCAATTGTATAAAACGATTGCCGCTTCATTATTAAGACAGATGAAGTTATTACAGGAAGTTGTCTTCTCCATAGTGCTCTGACCTCAGACGAACAGGTTGACAGTTTGTGCTCAGAGATTGGGTATGTTTTGCATCGAACAGCATAGAAAGACCGCTTTCCCACATTTTCGATCACAATTTTGGATCTTTCCAATATAGCTTCCTGAAGAAACCAGATAAATACACCGAGTCTAAGCTAGTAAAAATGTCTGATCTTAATTTGTTTTACTCAGTTGACGAGTTCACGTTATAAAGATCTTCAGTAACCAGGAATTAATTCCATAATTCTGTTTCTTATGCCCCAAAACAGAGCTTTATTAACTATGCCTGCAATAAATTTATCTTTTCTAGCAGTTATCCGCAGTTTCGCACGCGAATTCCAATTCAATAACAGGTACATTATAGGCATGTCGTAAATTTCTTTAAATATCTTTATAAATCACTCCTGAAAATAAGTTATTCTCTGGAATCTAGGTTATTGTATTAATTCAAAATCTTTTATTTGTCTGTTTAGAACTTGTTTAAATCATAATTTTGACATATCGGGAATTTGGAGAGTTATTAATGGAGTGTGTGAAGTGAGTGAGAGTTTTGCAATAGATGTTTATTTTGAAAAAGTTGTATTTTTATAGTGTTTCTGTAGTGAGTATACTATACAAACGATCATGCCACGTAATGTGATGCCTTGTGAGCAATATCCATATCATCCGTAACAAAGTTCAATGCTATTCGCATTTTTGTGCATATACTATCCTGAAACTGTGTGATAACTGTTTAACGTGATTTAAACTTTTGGTAATAATCGTTGTCTTAAAAATTATTATAGGGTAATAAGTCCATTTACACTGAGTTAAAGTTGGGCGATATTGAGACGACAGTTTGTAGATGTTCGAAAGGACGATATGCCAGATAACATACCGTCATGTTTGTGCAGGTTACGGTCAGGTCAGGAGGGGACATAAAGCCGGGGCGCGGAGATAAAGATATGGGACATAAACCATCAGTAACCCTCTATCAAGTCCAGATAGAACTGTACCGGCGCGGCGAGCGTAGCGAACTTGTACCGCGGCGATTTATGTACACGGTTTGATAGTCGTATCCGCCACAATCCGCTGTTTTCATGTTTCGGGCGACAACAAAGCTTTACAGGTTCTACTTTCGGTAATTAAAAACTCTACAAAAACGAAAATGTCAAACACTCCAGCCACAGAGTTGTGGTTGTCGAAATCAAATAATTTTTTATGGTCCAGCGACGGTTCCATAAAACTGTAAGCGAATTAAAACATGGCGGGTTTACTGCAACCCTACCGCACATCGGTCTGCATTTTACCAATGCATTTGTGGTTCACAGGTCAGAGATTGATGAAGTATTTATTTTGTTGTATAGCCAAATAAGTGTCAGGGATGAATTATGTTCAATGAATACAATTCAATGTTTATTATCTAGCTTGTAATTATTCAATATTAGACATCATGCGGGGAAAGTTCTGTAATCTCCTTTCTTCCCACTTGGGTACGTCGCTCTAATATATCAGAATTTAAATACATGTGATATTACTATATTAGCCTCCTAATACAGAAATAGCAATCCTGTAATAATAGCAAGACAGCCCAGAATTTAAAAATAAACTACGTTGAAATGTTCCTTGGGATTATGCGCTACCATTTTGAAGTATCAGTGACAGCTCGAATTCGCTTGAGTTCCGACTGTTCCAATATAGGAACAGCGACAAGGCAAGGTTTTCAATAGCAATCTTGTTTTCAAACTTAGAAACTCGATCGTGTCTTTCCGCTGTCAGAGAGCGCTGTTTAATATACTTCGTTTTTACGCTTCTGTGGAAACGCTTTCAAATCTGACGTGTTCTGGAGAAATGTGTTGTGTTCATTGGATCAAAACATTAATATAAGTCTGAACATGTGGAAAAATATATCCTCGACTTGACGATGATCTCGGGATAGGGTATATATTACCACAACTTTAAACGTGACGATTTTACAGAATAAATGTTAGTTGAAAACTTATTCGGTAAATTATATTTCTGACGCCAATTTTAAGTTTTATTGTTGTCACGATCAAGACATTGTGCCAAAAAGTGTCTTAACTACAGTATTACGTTTTCCTGCCGAGATTAACGGAATAATGATAATGTTTCTAAGCTTAGAAAAGTTCAAATTACTCAGGTTTTAAAATACTCATATAATCTCATATGTATAATCTCATCCTATTAAAATAGATAATAACCTTTTATGTATTTAAATGCCATCGGTGTTGTCCTGTAACGCTCAACTAAATCAATTTTCGTTAATTACACATGTATTACATTTAATTGAATGAATGTTACGACATCAGATTTATCTCTATAGTAAAAATAGTATCTAAAATAATATTTTATTTGATCGCAAATTATCTAATATACGTAAAAGTGTTGAGACTTATAAATAAATTCCGTTAACGTACGATAAAAATATTTGACTTATCGGGCACAATTATAAGGCGCTAGCTTCTTTAGTATTAGAAGCAGCGTCTAGTAAAGATTTTACTGTACTACTGTAATTATTCGGAATGAGTTCATGTTTCTGTTTTGTACATAAATACAAACTAATATCGACTCGCAGTGATGTCGGGTGGTACAAAGTTTGCCTGGAACAGAATGAAGTACATAGACGATGTATCCTCGGGGAGTTGACTATAACCAATACTGATAGACGCACAGCGCCAGTAACTCACCGTACGCAACCTCGCGGCTACACACACCTGCCATGTACATCCCATCACGTTGTGTCAGTAAACCAGTTGTACAGAGTTTGCCTGGAATGGAGTGTGAGCTATAGAATATGGAGTTCGTGGAGTTGACTATAACCAATACTGATAGACGCACAGCGCCAGTAACTCACCGTACATAACCTCGCGGCTACACACAACTACCCTGCACATCCCATCACGTTTTGTCAGGAAATAAGTTGTACAGAGTTTGTTGGAACAGAGTAGAGTTATAGAATATGGAGCCTCGGGGAGTCGACTATAAAACAATACTGATAGACGCACAGCGCCAGTAACTCACTGTACCCAACCTCGCGGCTACACATACACACCTGCCCTGTACATCCCATCACGTTTTGTCAGTAAACCAGTTGTACAGAGTTTGCCTGGAACGGAGTATAGCTATAGAATATGGAGCCTCGTGGAGTTGACTATAACCAATACTGATAGACGCACAGCGCCAGTAACTCACCGTACCAACCTCGCGGCTACACATACACACCTGCCCTGTACATCCCATCACGTTTTGTCAGTAAACCAGTTGTACAGAGTTTGCCTGGAACGGAGTGTAGCTATAGAATATGGAGCCTCGTGGAGTTGACTATAACCAATACTGATAGACGCACAGCGCCAGTAACTCACCGTACCCAACCTCGCGGCTACACATACACACCTGCCCTGTACATCCCATCACGTTTTGTCAGTAAACCAGTTGTACAGAGTTTGCCTGGAACGGAGTATAGCTATAGAATATGGAGCCTCGTGGAGTTGACTATAACCAATACTGATAGACGCACAGCGCCAGTAACTCACCGTACATAACCTCGCGGCTACACACAACTACCCTGCACAACCCATCACGTTTTGTCAGGAAATAAGTTGTACAGAGTTTGCCTGGAACAGAGTAGAGTTATAGAATATGGAGCCTCGGGGAGTCGACTATAACCAATACTGATAGACGCACAGCGCCAGTAACTCACTGTACCTAACCTCGCGGCTACACACACTTGCCCTGTACATCTCATCACGATTTGTCCGTAAACAAAGTTGTACAGAGTTTGCCTGGAACAGTGTAGAGTTATAGAGAATGTAGCCTCGGGGAGTCGACTATAACCAATACTGAGTAGTCGCCTGGTTAGAGAATAATATAGTCTTGACTTTTGTCTTTTACCGCTTTTTCAGGCAGTGTGACCGATGGTGCTGATGTTGGATCCGGCGAATATGGAATTCAAGGATACGCAAATATATGTAATTTAAATCATTATACATTACTCTCATTTCTCAGTTAATCAAAAGTTGCATTTATTAGTAACTGTTTTCATTATGAAATCGGTCCTATAATAAATCGGACGTTTTATTTCTCAGGCTCTCGATTTTTTATCTTAGTCATCCATATACTTTTTAAGTTATCAATTAAGACAATGTAGAGTATCATTTTAATATACTCAATTGTCTCATCGCATTTATAATAAAATATTCTGTGATTAAACCGTTCTGGACCCATGAAGAGATAGACGGTTGTAGCAGATATCGTTAAATCTACAAATCCGAGCGGGAACGGTTTCTGCGTAGGATCAAAGACAGTCGGGGGTCATTATAACCTCACACTCAGCCAGTCGCGACTTGTTGTCGTTATCACTATCACAGCCTTTTGTCCGCCAAGCGGTTGTTATCCTCCTAGCTTTTGTTTCCTCAACCCCCTGCCTGTTTTTGTAAGCGTTCAGTGACAGTTTTATTTTGAAACTGAGTGTCTTGAAAAAATAGGTTAGATTCGAAGCTTCGAAAACGATGTAAACCATTCTTTTTGTTAACATTAAATTTGTTTTCAGAAATGTAGTTCTTTATAAACAGGATCCACCAATTGACGTTTCTTTTAAAATCGCAAATTCCTCATTATAACTTTGTTTTATATTGAGCTTTCCAATATGTTGTTTCTAGAGTATCTCCTCGTTAGAGACGCAACAGATTTAGTTTTAATTAGCGGCATTTCTGACGACGAGAAATGACCAAAGCCAAATAAAGGCGATAAGAAGATAATAATTATTTTGTCGAATTTAATAATTATAACTGTAAATACATCATAGACTGTCGTACACGATATATATAAAACCTTCGCTATCTCCGCCTTAAAAACCCCTTCTTGCTGAGGAATTGCTTTCCGCATGGGGGGAGGGGAAGAAAAGTTGTACAATATGAGGACACGTGAGGATAACTTTTTTCCAACTAGATCAAATGTAGAATATAATTGTGTCTTTAAAACTTAATAGTATATTTGGCTTTGAAGTAATTTGATTTTTAATTGGAACATAAAGCAAAATTTGGTTCTAATTAAGTTATCTTATGTCCAGAGTTTACAAATCAGTCATTAGGGGTGGGGACAAAGGGCAAACCCATAACTTGTTTATAATGTTGGCGGTAGACCGATTATTCTGTTTTATAGGAACAGAATGGTCAGAACGTATAGACTAAAACTTGAGAGCTAATTTTCATAAGCTCACACCTGGATTTTCTTGAAATTGCTTGAGACATTTCGTCTAGTAAAAATAACGTATCACCAGCTGCGTAAATGTTGGGTCTAACATGCGAGGTTATCAAAAGGATGATAAAATTGAAATTTTTATTTTTATCTCAGATTATATTTTTCTTAGCTCCTTGCACTTAAAATGAACCATCAGACATGTAAATAAGTGTTAATTAACATTAGCTAACCATATACAGACCGATAATTTGGCTAAAGTAGGTGCCATTCGGCCTCGTATCTAGTTGTATGGCGTGATATAAATATTATTTTTGCACCAAACGGTCAGTTTTAAGTGTGTCCAGCTAAGAAAAACTATAATCTGCCAATAACTTATCGTGTTATATGTAAAACTGCAGTTGATCGCGTCTTCGCACACAATTTGGCAGTATTTTCACGTATACCAGAATTTCTGGTTTTAGTGAATTATATATTTCTGACGCCAATGTTGAGTTTGCCTTGTTGGCACGATCAAGGAAATATATCAAACAGTGTATACTGTATGTATGTCCATTGTAATTTACTCCGGTTTCAGTATTTTTGTACCATAGTTGGTTTTAAATTTATAGTAAAAGTTAGATAGTTACTTTGTCTGTTATATCTGAATTATTAAACTGAACAAGCACTGCGTACTTAGTATTTGAAGAAATTGTATAGCTAAACGTAAATTTTTATGAAAGCTTTAATTTCTTTAAATATGGATATTTATTTATTCTACGCGTTCAAGACTATAAATTATAACAAACTGAAAATAGCTGTTAAATAATTAAACACATAGTTGTGCTGTCATGAAACAATGTCTATACAGAATAGTTGATTTCATTTAACACGCTCCTTCAATTAATAATATTTGTATGCTATAATACAACTATAGAGGCTAAGGACTCTAAAATGTCAGTACAATTGGTCCAGTAGTTTTTACGTGATATAGTAAAACACACACACACACACACACACACACACACACACACACACACACACACACACCGATACATATACCATTAGATTAGTATATAATAGTATGGATAGTAAAAAACCATTTTTATACTGCCCATTCGTTTCCACCAAATATCTGACGTGGCTGGCGATCGATTTCTTGTTTTGTTTCATTATAATTATTAGTACAGAGTTCTGTAGACAGCTAAGACATTCTTTTCCGTCCTGTTGCTATGAATACTGCATGAGATATTGGTGCCGAAATTCCTTGAAAATCAGCGCAATTTTCCGAGGTAACCAACCGTTACTACTGTACTCGTAACTCCCGCGTGTCGTGCATCTCCTTTCACCTAGAGGATCACATGAATAACTCACGGAGGTGTATAGTAATAAACTACCTGTCGCTCACTGAGAAAACTGTGGTTTACTGAATCTCATCTTTGTTACTCTCGGTATTATAGAACTTCAAAAATGATAATAATAATAATAATAATATTAATATATATCTTTATTGTTTGAGTCAACATTTCTTGTATGCAATGATGCGTCAGTGCGACATAATACGCGGTTCATCCAGTCACAATAATATTCAGACACACTCACACGTGCTTGCTGTCGGTGCCAAATTGTTTGCGCCAATCGTCGCATAATAGAACCAATCACAGTAGGAACCCACTTTGGTCTAGCTAAAATTTGAATTTTACGTTTCTTTGGTATTTGGGAGATTTTGCTACTTTAATGCCAATTTGAGATTGCCAATGTTTATGTCGCCGCCGTGGAGAATAATTCAGAGAAGAAAACAGAACTTTTCCGGACATTTTCCATCGTACAGTGATACAAAAAATCAGTAACACTATATTTCGAGATCTGCAATCTAATCTCTTCTTCAGGTAAATAACTAACATATAACACATAATTACAAACTAGGTTAAAATTAACAAATCATGTGACTGGTTTACTGATTTTTTTGTATCACTGAACGATGGCAAATGTCCGGAAAAATCCTTTTTCCTCCACAATCCTTCCATCGTTAAAAACAAACTTCAAACAAAGAATTCAGAGAAGTCTCCAATCTTATTTTGTTTTTTCAACGTCAGCGTCATATTTTACCTTATACCGTGAACAAATAAGATTTCGGACTTTGGCCATTGTTGTATGTTGTAACAAAAGACATCAATGTTTCGAGGATTAGAAACTACAGGTATTCCCTTCATCAAGTATTAGCACTTGAGTGAGTTTTTCTGATACATGAAGATGATAAATTCCAGTCCTTTTAAACATAGACGAGCGATATGTAGAGTAAGTGTACGAGTATGTTTCCTGTGTAGTTTCACAGTAGAGAGACCTGTATGATTGGATATCGTAATATAAAGCATATTTGACCGAAATAATTATACTACTGTACTTCAGGCTTCCTAAACGGTTTTTTTACTCTCCGAAATTCTATTAGAACTTGTAATGAATGTCCTTTCATTGAGGCCTATTCGATCTCTATTCATCTTGTATTTGGACTTGTATCATTCCAAGTATGTATTACACCATACAGTAATTGGTGAGGTAATATCAGATCAAGGTGAGCTCTGTTGTAAAACCTTCAGTGAAGAATAGGTGCATATACGTCACCATGGTTATTTTTCTTCAGGCGGCTTCACAATATCCTCTTCAGATTCTTGAAGATCTCTAGAACATCCTTCACAAACAAGTGTCGTTATGGATAGCAGATCCCATCTTGTCTTGTACGAAATTCAATGACACTAAAGGAATACAACCCTCTAGGTTCCTGGTCTGTGAACTTTTAGAAGAGTCCACAAAGATATACCATCTAGTATTGACGCTAAGGTAACCTGGAGTTGACAAATACTTGAGCAGATGTCATACTTCTAAACAATAATGTAAAATTTTTCTAGAATTGTTAGAGGAGAAATAATGCAATTTATGTCTGACTCTAACTTTGGATAGTCTGGGATATAAAAGCGCCGTTGACGCGTAAACGTTGTTAAAAATACTTCTCTGTTCTTTTAAAAATTGAAAGAAACCAATTTTAAACATAAAAGTATCATAAAAAATAAAACTATGAATTTAGGACAATTTAATCTATTCAGTTAGTGTATGCACTACATTAAAAGTTAAGCTTTGGAATTCATGTAATCAAATGAAAATAGAATAAATATAAATATTGCGTACACATGCATTTTATAGCATTAGTCAAAATATTTTAAAATTTATTTGAGTATGTAAGTAAATTTATTTAAACAATTCGTCACTGAGCAATACTTGTATGTTGTCACGAACAGAGATTTAAAATTAATATTACTAGTGTAGCTTAAAAATTAAGTACAGCAACATTTAGACACCAAATTAGTTTAAACAATTGTTAACTATTTGTTTTATTTTTATATTATTTACTTTAATCTAATACCTGAAGACGATTTCTTTGAATTTGAAATGTGTGTATAGTACGAATATCAAACAATAAAATTGCTAAAATATAAAAATTCCATTATTCTTATTCCGGATATTTTGGAACTTTAACATTTAAATTATCTCCCATTTTTAAGTAAGTGAGTCTTTTTTTTGAGAAGCCGATCCCCTTTTAAGCCTTATTCTGCCCGTCCTCATACGCCACTGGCCTGTGCGAGGATATTATCAAACAGGATAAGGGGGAGAGTCGATACAGTACAAGGTCGATGGTACTGATAAAAAGTGCAACGGTCACAGACAGGATTCGAACCTGCGCTAACTCTTACTCAGACTTAGTCCAGCGTCTTAGACCGCTTGGACATCTGCATTCCCTTCTCTGATAACAGGGATACAAGCGAGCTTGAGTTAGTCCACGAAACATAGGTAATTCAAACCTTTTATACTAGCAAAATACACTTTAAATCTGAGTGTTAGCTTTTGACCTGTGAATTAATTGCGTTGAAGTACGTTTAGATTTTTCTTTCTGAGTTTTAAAGTAGTACTCAGTCTTTCTTTAACAAGTGTAACTCTGAAACAAGTGGATATTTTTTGAATAGATATAAAACGGTAGAGAATTTCTTATTGAAACCACTTATGTTTTGTAGTTTCACCAATTAAAACACGACAAGCATATTTTGTGTAGGTACGAGAGAGAGAGAGAAAGACATCTATTGCTTCGGCTCAAGACGGTTTTATGAATCGTGTAATAAAACTTCCACAGCTCTTTATTAATTAAGGTAAAACTTGTCAAGGACATGGGATAAGTGCTGTCGCTCGTATAGCACTTGCGAGGTTAAATATGTCATGGAAAACAATTCTTGTCTAGTTGAGAATTTCTTATTAACTAGAAAACTTATAATCCTTCGATGATATGGGACCTTGATGTTAAGGCGGTGAAGCATTTTGACATTAGAAGCTGAATTTCAATAGCCTACTGACAGATGATCGAATTAACTATAGTATATTTCGTTTAACAACGTCGTGTAGACCGCTCGCCTCTATTAATACAAGTCACATTTGTCTCTTCCGGAAGCAATTTTAATGAAATGTATTGACAAGTCCCAAGAATAATATAAGATCATCTAATAGTAATTCTTCCTACATACATTGCATACATCCTGTACTTCATTTACACGTTTAAAATTCACTTGTATTCCTTAAAACGTGTGCTTGGAAGTTTTTGCATCTCAGAATGGGATCATTGTTACTTTCTATAGTTTAACTTATACCATGTTTGGTAGATCACAAAACAAAGTAGTGTGTAGAATTATTTTCTTTTTGATACGCTTCGATAAATATATTATCAAACCTTTCATTATACAACGTAGTACACTTTTTATAGATATGTAGAATTTTGAAAGTGGTCATACAGGAGGATTATAATGATGCAAAGTAAGAAGTTGAGAGAGTAGTCATTGTCAAGTTCGGATTGCCAAAGTTACCGAACATCGCGGGCCCGGTGCTCTTTAATCTGACTTAAAGTTGTTGAATCCGGCTCTCAATTCCGCGCCCGCGGCCTCCAGTCTGGCTGGCCTCCCCTTCGCGAGGATTTGTCGGTCCGAGAACGTTCTGACTTATGGTAACATTCAAGTTGAACAAGTCACTTAATGGTCCTCTTTTAAGTCTTTTAAAGTTGCTTCACTTCATCCACATTGCCAGTAACGAAAGCAGACAAGTGGTTTAGGGGTGGTAGGTAAATGGATAGGAATACTTTATTTGAAGTGGTTGTCCACATGTGTGAATGTATATGTGTTGGCTTTAAATTAATGATTAAACTGAAGAATTATATTGTTTATATACTTTTATATCTAGGAATGACATTAATGTACTTTACTTTTGCGACGTACATAGACATTGTGTACCACCTAGTATATAATTAAATTTGAAATGGTAACTAATTGTGAAAAAATCTATCCAACATAAGGAACTTGGTGAGCGGGAAATTGTACAACTATTAATAGTCATCCTCCAATCAAGAATTATGATCTGAATGAGTTTTCTACATAATAGTCTCTAGGAATAATAGCAGAAAATTAATAATGAAAGCTGTGTGAAAGATCGCAATTTTATAAATTAAAAACAAAGAAAATAGTTTGAACGTAAGGAAAATAGTGTGAGGTTAGTTTTGATTGTTTTTAAAGCTGAGTCTCGACGGTATCGCACTATTGTAATAACAGGGACATTTAATTAAAGAGAGAAGACGATAACCTTACTATTAATTAATTAGGTCAATTCTCTAAGGTTGGTAGATGATTTTAAATTATCTCCTCGACTTCTAAGCATGATCTCCGGTGCAATTATCGAAAGATTTAAGTCTCCTGAGGGTGTTTACATTATTTTGTTTTGTAGTTTGCTTCTAGCGACGTCTCTTGTGCAAACTGTTATTTTAGTATGTCGCCACAGAAAAAAACATAAAACCAACATAAAGTGTAAGTTTTTTTCAACAGTATCTCTATATGCGTCAAAGTTGTTTTTGGAAAAAATATCTAAATTTTATTTATTATTTGTGTCTAAAACACACTATGGCTCTTAATGTACTTAAAATAATATGGTTTAGGGATAGCTACACCTATGATATGCATTGATTTGCAAATTAAATATAGCAATACAACCTGATGTATTTTTAATGATGTTTTTGGCGAATTAAAACTCCATTAAGTAAGGTTCTGAGATCGTTTTGTTGACGGCTAAGCCAGACTTCGCTCGGGGGTATGTCATTCGCCACCCTGCTGGTCTTCAACATTCATGTCTTCAACATTTTAAAAATGATCTTCTATGACCTAGTCCATTCACAGAATTTGCTCTGAAATCATAGTGAATTAAATATTTTAGTTTTTCAGTGTAGTTTTATAGTTTAATAAAAGAGTGTGAAAATATGGCGAGTGGAGTGTTGTATGTCCTAACAAATCTTAGATCTACGGTTAGTGTGATTATTTTTGGATGGATAAATGCAAAAATGTAAGCTTGTATATGCATGAATACTCGGTTACTATTATTTTGACTCCAATATGTCATATTGTATAAAATAGAATACAAACTTACTATCTAAAATTTACATATTACATTGTCATATGAGCAGTAAATGTTCTAATGCCAGCATATTCAGATTGTTCAAATGGCCGTAAATAAGTTTATAATCCCGAAGTTAAGATGTTATTAGCAATTCGTGCTCTCTCACAATGCTATTTACTCCTGAATGTGACTTAAGGTTACACAATCTTCTTAATGTTTCTTGAAAATTCATAAATGCCTTTAAAGCACTTTAAGCTAATTTATGTTGTAATGCTGATGTATCTTCATTAATTTGTGTTAAGACTATTTTCCTCAAATAAACAATACGCTACCACATATTCTGTAGTGAATTATTCGTACGATTTACTAGAATATTAAATATCTATGCTTTGTGTTGTTAAGTAATATACGTGTTAGCATATGCTGTTGTTGTTTATTTCAAAAACAGTTAGTAAATCTTATAATAATTCCAGAACACGTTTTTTGTTCTCTTGGATCATACATAACAAAGTTTTGAATTTTTTGAGGTTGCATTGAAAAGAAATTGCATACCAAGCTAGTCAACAAATTTAGCCAAGGTCAATTTTTGTACCTGGTTTCTACAAAAATATTCATAACATTTTGAACTGAGGATGGCTTTTGGCACATAGGAGGAGCCATGTTTGGTGAAGTCAAATTGCCCTTAAGTGCTTTCTTGAGGGCGATTATAATAGAATGTTTTTGTACACACAACCTACCTAGTGAATGTCTTATGTTTCTAGTATACTGTATACTTTGTGTCAATGCTGCAGCTAACGGTTAACGGGACGTTACGTGAACGAAAGGTCTAACCGCATTTTCTATGACATTTAATGTTTAATGTACTACTATGTTCACCTATATAGTAGTTCTACTCGGTTCATTGGCGGTTACTCCTGACTAATTTATGCGGTGGGGGGGGGGGGGGGGCAAATAGTTCTGTCCCTGAACGATTCATAGGAGTGGGTTGCGGTAGTGAACGAGACCGACTGCACGGTACATCATTACAAAGCGGTACCATAGTACACACTGTGGCGCGGCGCATTGCAACTGGTAATGTAATGGAACTCATTGGCGTTAATTTACTAATGCTGTATGTGGTTATCCTTGTCGAGGTTCTAATCTGTTGTCGAGTCCAACACTTCTGTCCATTACCTGATGATGGCCGGTAAAATATTGATTGAACGTGGCATCATCCAATAATTGTGGGGGCTTTGTTCAGTGACAGTGACGCTTTAGAATATTGACTGCTGTATTTAGTTATCCTCAGTCGGTTGTTAGAGCCGATGTAGACTTCTTGATGATTTTTAAGGAGTTTTTTAAATATACACAAAATATATAATCGTTGATGTCTCACTCACACCAGTATTGGAAGCATATAATTCATGGAAATATTTAAATACGGTTTGTAACTTAGCGTTGAAATTTTTATAAATTCTATTAAAAAAATGACGCGTTAGAAATATATTCAGCTTCACGGTAACAACAAATATAGATGTCTCAAAATCAATGTAACAACTTATATTATTGTTTTAAATACGCTCATAGAGTGTTTAGAACACCGATGTAAACGTAGCCTTAATAACGTAAACCGAATTGAAACTTTTTTATTAAATAGTATAAGTACTGAAAATTTATATTGTAACTCCGGCAATGTAAAATTTTCTCTCTAAAAATAGACTTACTGTACTATTATGAACTATTATTACACTTATCGTTGTAAAAAAGCTCCTTTTTAACACTCTTAAAGGTTGTCTTTAAATTTAATATTCATATATTATATATATATATATTATATATATATATATATATATATATTATATATATATATATATCTTATATATATAAAAATCTTGAGTCACGATGTATGTTTGCCAATAAACTCCAAAACGACTGAACCAATTTTCAATCAAATTTCACATGTATCCGTAATTTAGTCTAACTTAGAAGATAGGATAGTTATTATCTGAATTATTCGCTTATGTCGTGAATATAAACGAATAAAATGAAGAAAAGTTTTCAAAGCGCCTGCACATTATAACCTGCAATTACGAGATAGATACGTATATTAAACAGTGAAACACTATTTGAAGGCGCTAAGTTATGATGTATAATTGTCTAAACTAAATTTTTGTTGAACTTAAAGGTTGAGTGGTAGATCACTTTGTAATAAAATACATTATGCATGTACAATACATTTTTGACATATTTTCTTGATCGTGACATCAAGGTAAAGGTAAAATCTACATCGGGGTTGGAAATATAATTTACTTCAACCAGAAATGCTCATACGCGGGCAAAACTTACGAAAAGCGTGCGAAGCCGCGGGAAACAGCTAGTATATATATATATATATTATTATACCTAATTCTAACAATTCATGTGTGTATTCCATTGAGCTATTTACAACGGTTAACAGTTTCATGTTCCGAAAGTATATTACCTCTCTAAACATTATATTTAATGGTATGCTAATAATGTGCTGTATTTCTGGTCATTTTGTTGGATTTCTGGAATGTTCAGTACGGCGGTAAGTACCGAGATGATAGGTAATAAATGCCACCGTGTGTACTCTTTACCGCCATTTAATATATCAGTGAACACGCAAGAATATATATTCACCATAACTTTGTGTTTTCAACTAGAAATAACTTTTGTGGTATATATTTTTAAAACTTTATCGATTAACAATAGGAACGTTATCAGAATTTGATACAACATGTATTAGAAACCGTAAGTAAAAGTAAAATATTCTATTGTTATAACATATATCATACCTCATAATGTAGTATATAATAGAAATTAAATATGACTTAATTCTCAAAAGAAATAAAAGCGATTCAGGCAATGCGTTATGTACAAATACCACCGATTATAATACCTTAACTTAACCTCAGGCAACGTTCATTTTTAACCTGACCTCTGGTTATCTCACATCGTCAGTAGGAATTTGGTACTTGGAAAATATGCGAGGTTCAGAATATGAAATCCACAAAACACGTGTGACATGATCTTCTTTATTTAAATTTATAAATTATGTAGACCAGCATTTCTTATGTTATAAATATCTCCTCAAAGTGGAAGTTAGCTTAACTACATCACGTCAAAATTCAATAACACAAATGATCGAAGATATTGTATGGCGAAGTCCTTCTAAATTGCAGCTGGTTGCTTAATGTTGAGGCCTGTACACTTCCTTGTTTTTTGGCTTGGCACTATTGTAATATGTCAGGTACTAACCACAAAGCTAGTACTAGTTGAAGATCGTAGTTGAAATTGTATACGTTTAGGTGGATCTTAGTATAGCTCACAGTCTCCTCATGCTACTGCCCACTCTCAGTGGCTAGTATGCATTGGTATAGCGTATTATTTCCAAATCATTGGCTAAATTGATTTTCTGTAACGTACTACTCCCTGACTAATATTCTCTTTCGATGGGTAGTTTTTATATCCTTTTAGCTAGAGCGTACTATTCCTTACGTTACTATTGTGTATTTCTTTGTGACTATATCGTACTATTCCTTAACTTATGTTTTACTTTCACTGGCTATTGTGTATTTCTTTGTGACTATATCGTACTATTCCTTAACTTATGTTTTACTTTCACTGGCTATTGTGTATTTCTTTGTGGCTATATCGTACTATTCCATGACACTGTCCACTCTCCGTGGCTAGTGTACTTTAGTCTCTGGTCATTACTCCGTGACCACTGTGCAGTATTCTTTAGTTATAATTCTGTTATCTTTGGCATTGGCGCAGAGTCGCTGGCCTCTGTATCTTATATCACTTATTAGTCACCATCATATTATATTTCACGTATTGTTACGGATAAAGTGATACATTAGCTCCAATTAAGATTTTAGTTGATAGATGTTTTGCGAAAATCTGAATAAACTTACAAATATCCTTCTCTGAGTTTGTAAGACCAGTTCTTACTTAGCTACCACTTACGATAATTTCACAATAAAAAACTATTGTGTTGTAATCAAACCCAGAAGAGATGAAGTGTTTTTTTTTTCATCTCTCAACTTCATGCAATAAACTATTTGTTCAATCAGGAATTTGGTGCTAATTCAAACCTCAACCAACATTAGAATCGAAACGAGAAGATACAAAGTCAGTTTTTGATCTCTTAATTGGGTACAATAAACTATATGTTCAATCGGAAATGTGCTGCTTGTTCAAACCTCAACTAACATTTGATCTGAAAATAATTTATGAACACAAAGCGTATTCACTTCGTTGTTGCAGTTATTGAAGTCGGCAATGGTTATTATTCCTACCGCTTTGACAGCACAACATCTATGAACAGCTTTTCAATTAAACTACTGTATTTCATCCAGAAAGTATAGAAGAGTTCAATAAGGCAGCATTATAGTCCATTATTCGCATTACGCAATTTATAAATCTGTATTTTATCTATGTAGTTTTTTTTTTTACATTTATTATTTCGGTGTTATTACGTTTCTGTTACCTGTTCTGTCGCATTTGTGTGTGTGTGTGTGTGTGTGTGTGTGTGTGTGTGTGTGTGTGTGTGTGTGTGTGTGTGTGTGTGTGTGTGTGTGTGTGTGTGTGTGTGTGTGTCACAGTGACGGTTTCAAACTAAATTATACACTACATAGTGCTAGGTATAGTGGCTTCCGCTTCAATCTTCGGGTTTCATCAGAAATTATTTTTAGCCTGCTGCTTTAGCTTATTACAGAAAAGTTATCAATGGGTCCTGATGCTGAGTTGTTCTCGACGTGTCTAATATATCCATGCAGGGCTAGAGCTCAACGTAAGTAATGTATAAGACAATATATTTAATTAATATGGATTCCAAGTCAAGTCGGTTGCTGTTCAACAGTTTGAGTTATATGTTTAGTCAGATACCAATAAAGCATCATTGGCGATCACAGGTTGGTAGTCAATAATTTGTTTTGAAACCGATGATATTTTGGCCCTCATCTGAGATCACTTTTTTCAACACTATGTCTTTTCAGATTTAAGCAAACATGGTGATCGCATTCTCGCAAGCAATTTGTGTATATTCCTTCATTATAAAATCATCAATAATGTAAATTGCGATAAATTACTATCAAATTTTATTGAAAGTAAAACATGTGATTTTTTTAATATTGTAATTTTTATTTTTATGTTACTAGATACCCACACATTAATGATTTAAAAGCAGTTGGATCAATCAGTTTAATCGTCATAAAGAAGTATCATTGATTACTGTTATTATTAATAATGTATGCTTAATTTATTCCAAATTAGTTGCTTTTAATTAAACAAGTTTTTTCTATACTTGTGTACATTTATAGATAATAATATATGCAAAGGTCGTACGGACGCATCATATTTAAGTATATTTTATAAATAAATTAGCTCCAGCATGTTTCATCCATATTAATGACAGGAGATATGGACTATGTGAAAATAAAGTAGTATTCAATACCCAATACAGATTTCCTGAATTCAATGTAATTATCTGTGAAATGTATAAAAACTAGGTACTTAGACAATATTTATAATTGATTCTGTATTGTAATGTAACGGGCGATTATTTATTTTAGAATTTTGAGTTTAATATTTGGTAACTAACTCCATTTTTACATAAAGTAAGAATTTAACAAGTCCATAAAAACTGCTGTTCAATGATGAAATGCGAGAATGTTTTATAAAAAAATTCTTTATCGTAAACTTTAGTTTATTTAGTATTAGATTTTCAATAATAATTTCGTCTGATAAATAATCTAGAGTTTCCTTGTTTTATTGTAAATATTATAGATAAATGTATGGTTTTACATCAAAGATAACTTTTCTACTGAAAAAGATCTCATAATACGATGATTACGCGAATATAGTTTATTTGAAAGCAGGTTTTGTGCGAAGTAACTAGGAAAGTTGCAGGGATCGTAAGTTGCAGTCAACAAGTCCAGTCTTGCTACAAGTTCCAGTTGTTATGCAGTTGTTGGCAAGCGTAGTTCTGCAGATGTGTTTTACAGCATTGTTCCGTTTTGTTTTATGCATAGCACATAATAAGTTCAACAACTGACACCATGCTAATCTAGCATTGTTATAAATAATAACTGTTAGTAAATAATAGAAACTTACTATGGTAAACTAAACGAAGTGTAGGAATAATTAGATTTTAAATGCATCAGGTTTCAATGTATTCTTACAGTTTATGAAAACTGAGTTGATATTACATATTAGTTTGGGGTCTGTGTATCGTACTACACATAGTGATACATGACAATGGTTGTTGAAATTAATTTTAATACGAGGTTCGGGTCAATTTATTAACATGATTGGGCTCCTCGAACTTGGCATTAGTGAATACTGAAGTACACTAGATTTGCATACATTAAAGCTTATTAGTGTACTAGGACTTAGATTTCTGTAAAATCGGTCCTTTAATTTTGTTGAAGCACAAACAGGTCAGCCCACTACGATATAGAACATTTTATATTTCATTTACTGTTTATTTGACCCTTAGAGTTAACTTAAAATAAGTCCAATCACAAAGTTATTGCGGCTGCATAGACAATTCTCGATGCAATTTAAAGAAAAAAAATCAAATTAATACACCTTTTTGAGTTTTAGTGCTGCTGATAAATAACCTATTTTGGTTTGTTGTCAACTGCCTAACAACGGGCGGTCTTAAACATCATCGATCTTCTAGTTTGCCAACCGCGAAATAATAGCGTTGAAAACTGTTCCGTTGAATTGTAATCGAAATGCTATGGCCTGCAAAAAGAACTCACCTGAAACTGAATGGGAAAACAGAGGAAATTGTACTACCATTTATTTACACAATGTACTTATTGACTTGTGACCATACCTAGAATAGTACAACATAAAATGTTAGACTTACTAGCCATTGCGACGATAGAGTGAACGAGACGACTAAGTGAGAAGACCTGACTCATTACATAATTGACATACGCAAGTAAATTGACTTTAATGATCTCGTCCATAGTTGTGTTGTCCATACAAATACTGGTGGATGAGTGAAGTCTAGAAGTGAAGGTCTTGCAATCAAGAAAGTATTGAGTATACAATATCGTTGATGAGTTTCCTGAGATCTTTTTATAGAGTGAAAGCCGAACTTGTATAGTTAGTCTAGAATCTCTCTAGTGGCTAAATCAGCAGTGTTGTGGTTGTGCTATGTACGAAGATCGAGTTATTTTTATAGTTCTAACGCTTAATTTTATTAAAACACAGGAATTAAACCCCGCATGGCAATCGTATATTAGGAATTTATTTGTAACGAATCAAGGGCGAAACTATTTCAAGCTTTCAAGAAATTTTCAATATACTATTACAAACTTAGTTTGAAAATATTGAGGTTCGTGTACATTTTCAGGTAGAAAAAAATATACATTGCAATTATTAATAAATAAAGTAAAGAGATAATTGTGAGAGCGAGCGGATTTGAAATAAAATTAAAAATTTACGTTGACAGATTAATAATAATTGCACTCTGCTAACCATTTCAAGCTCGCTACAGTAGAATCATTTGCAGTTGTAAGGTTAGAATAAATCCTTTTGTTTTAAGGATGAACTGTAACGGGCAGGACGAGAAGAGATCCTTCGAGCAAAATCTGAGATTCGCAGTAAAATAAAATAAGTAAATGTCATCATTTCGATTGAAGGATCAGTACAAATTAATGAGACAACCGCGTCAAGTGCCCCTACCCTCCCTCACCCGAGCTTCCCCTCAGTTGACATTCCGGAGTTGAATACAACCGCCTTCCCCTTTTGTGATATCTTATTCTTGTGTACAGTTAAAGGCTCTTTCAGGAATTGCATGCCTTTATTAGCAGGTTTTAATAATGGCACTTCTCTCTTTTTCCTTAACAACACGAATACGTCATTTGTATTTCGTCAATTGATAGTTATATTCTTGTAGTTTGTCAAAATAAAATATAAAAGAACGATAAAAATGTCTTTCTGTGTTGAATAGTTGGCTGAGCGGTCGCGAAAAAGATTATAGCTTTGTTAATTTAAAAATGGGACTGTAAAATATAATTTTTGTCTGTCTGTCCACATGATATCTCGAAAACGAACAAAAGACCTATAGGCTTGAAATTGTGCGTGAAGCTTCATTTCTATACAAACACTGAGTTCGGTGATTAAGCATGACAATTAGCGAATATTTTTTTATTGGTTTAATGGTTAAACATAACGGTAACGAAAAAATAACAGAATCAATTTTAAAATTAACTCGGTATACTCATAAGAGATTGTGACATAATAACACATGTAGTATTAGTATTAGTATCCATGTCAGGATTAGCGTTTTATTCCAAGATGGAATGTGCAGAATATAAAATATATATATATATATATATATATATATATATATATATATATATATATATAGTTTAAATATGTTAATACAATAAGACGGATAAAGTAGTAATGAATGGAACGTATCAAGACAGAAATGGATTGATTTTGATTATCATTATTATCAATATCTACTAATAGTAGATACATATATGTAAATAATAACACATTTCAAAAATCAATACACTTATAATAAATAGCAGGTTGTACAGTTATTTGGACATTGAAAGTACAGGAGAGGAAAGATAAACGCAGTACATGTGATAGAGCTTAGATTTAAATAGTTGAGTAGCACAGCATGATCATACAACCAGACGTAGGCTACTCGTTTTGTAACGCCAACTTTTTCCAAATAGCAGATGTTATCATTTCAAAAGCAATGCAGTGGAGTAGCAGTAATGTAGAGGATATATAGCGGTATTTGACCTGCAGCAGCCAATAGCTTCCACATTGGCGCATTCTGTGTTTTGGTTACTAATGATGTGTTTAATTTTATTTTGGATTTTTCATAGCCCAGTTATTTAGTAAGTATGGTCAATGTTACGAGATTTCAACATATCAACTTTACAAATGTTCAAACTTTATAATATCCATTTAAAAATTCAATCGTGTTGTTTTTTTTTCAAATGTCGCACTTTTCCTTTCCATGCCCAATCTTTCACATGCATCGGGTATACACGAACATATACACAACCCCATCATATTCCTATTGTCTCATACATGGAACTATATGAAAACAAAAGTACTGCAGTTAATTTGATACTATCATGAACCTTAGGAATATTTAGGATGTTTTGTTAAGGTGTAATAAAATGAATATATATAACTGCTAAACCATTGTATTAATTGGTAATGTGTTTTTTTTATTTACTCATATACTATTTGCTATTGTGTACCACCATTGATACGTCGAGGTTAAATGTTAAAATCGAACAAAATATTAGTGTGTTGTAATTATAGCTCCTTGGAAAGCGTTCAACAAGTTTGACGTTGTTTGATGTGTTAATTGTAACAGATTTGTCTCGACCGTTTTTAGCCAAAGAAAAATTCCTTAAGTTTGGACAGATCTCATAAATATTTTTATAAAAAAGAGTCCATTTTGCTGCCTCTTAACTCCTTCACCACTTGATTAAATCGCTGCAAGAGTTCAGAGTCCCCAAATTTATTTGATACGACACCGATAACAGTGTCAGTTATAAATCTGAACACTGGTATTTAACAAACGGACGCATGCTTGCCTCACAATGAAGTGACACCGATAACAGTGTCAGTTATAAATCTGAACACTGGTATTTAACAAACGGACGCATGCTTGCCTCACAATGAAGTGACACCGATAACAGTGTCAGTTATAAATCTGAACACTGGTATTTAACAAACGGACGCATGCTTGCCTCACAATGAAGTGACACCGATAACAGTGTCAATTATAAATCTGAACACTGGTATTTAACAAACGGACGCATGCTTGCCTCACAATGAAGTGACACCGATAACAGTGTCAGTTATAAATCTGAACACTGGTATTTAACAAACGGACGCATGCTTGCCTCACAATGAAGTGACTCCGATAACAGTGTCAGTTATAAATCTGAACACTGGTATTTAACAAACGGACGCATGCTTGCCTCACGATGAAGTGATGGTCAGGCAATGCTGCCCATTCCCTCCCCAGTCTGTAGCACAGGGGTTAACTCCCTGTTTGGACATCATTAGCCCATACGTTTGTGTACACTCGGTACCGATTTCTCGCAGGGGATTAACGTCGACTTACTCTGGAGAGTTTGCTGAGTTAACAACTTTAAGGAAAGTCCATACTTTCGAAATGTAGATTTTCGTGCTGTTAAATTTCTAATTAGTTTCCTTTGTTAAAGTTTGTTGTGTAATTATATTCCATGGCAGCTATATATATATATATATATATATATATATATATATATATATATTAGCCACTATGTTATCAAAAGAGGATTTTTATACTTTTTATAAAAAAATTTGTTACCACCTAGGAACTGTCTGTTACATAAATCTTTTTAAGACCAAAAAATCTTTGCTAGTTTTACATTTTTTTCTTTATTCTAAAACTAGAATTTTTAACTCAGAAATAGTATTACATCAATAGAAACAATCGCTTATTGTTTTTGAAAATGAGTACTATATATAAAGTAATTTTGTCATATATAAAGTACTTAGTATATGTATATGTTAATATGTCTCAAAAAGTATTAGTCAATAAAATATTGTTTTTTCACAATAATCAACCATACAAACTAACTCATAATTACAACGGAAATGAGTTCTACATGGGCCTCAAATGCTTAATGCGTAATCGTAATATGCAAGAAGTGCTCACTCGCACTAAACACAATTATGTGCTCTCACTATTACATAGATAGTTAATATGGTATTATTATTATTGCAATAATAATAATTATCACTGAGCAATTCTTATAAGCGTGCATTTTTCTTGTATACAATAAAATACAATTCACTATCACAGACTTCGAACAAAAAGCCTGCAGTATTGAGCAATTACTTTTATCACTTAATTGGATCTGATATTTTAGATCAAAGATATTTTTTATTATTACAGTGGTGAATAGTAATACTGTGACAACAACAAAATTATCTTGGAGAAGGTTTCTGAAAACGAATTGTTGTATTTTAAATTACTAGATTGAAAACTTTATAGAAAAAATATACTTTTAATAAGCGCATATGCTATCAACTGCAGTGTTTTCTGGGAGAGGGAGAAGAGAACATTCAATGTTGTAATTAAGAAAGTATAAGATTTATTATTCTCCTTTATATAGAAATCTGAATGACCAGTTCCAAATTTACGTTGTAACTTATTATTATAAGGTGGAGTAAAGAGTTATACTAAAATTTCAGAATGTCATAAAAGCTAAATAAAGTTGCAAAGTTTCTTTCAAATTGTATTGTTTATAAAGGAACATATAAAATTGCTCATATTTAATTAAAATCCAAGATGTTTAACTTTATCTTTAACTGTAATCATACACAATAATTTTGAATGTGTAAGAATATGCATTACATTTTTAAATGAATGTCAACACGTTATAATAAAGAGCGTTTTAAAAATGTATACGAGTAAAGATTTAGTAATATGTTTTCCTACTTGACTGACACACCAAAAACTTATGTTTTTCAATGTCAAACTCATTACATAATGTACGATATAAAGGGAATGTTTACAGCGGAAGTGAGTATTAACTATGCTTATACGTCGGAGCGCCAAGGTTCAAACGCGATAAAGAAGTTCAAACGGGGCTAATCACTGTTCCACAATGTAATTTTCAACTTAAAGTTCGTCTAAGAAAGCTATTTAGAAAGTTTTAATTCACCTCAAGTTGTAACTCAATTATTTACTGCTAAACGTTTGTTCGTTGGGCCACCTCCTCGAGTTTCTCGGCTAACTACACGGAGGGCGTCTTTCCCTGGTTCCATATTAGTTGACATTCATAAGACCGTAAAGGCTTATTCACCGCTTAACGTACTGTGCGTTACGAGCTGCATCGAATTTATAAATAAATATTCCTCCCGGGTCGATCGCAAGGAAGTTAGACTACGTGTGTGGCTGTCACAAGTATTATACTTATGATGCATTATTAGTTTTAAAAGATTAATTTTCATACTAATGGTGTGGCGACTACAATAGTTGCCACTTTAAAATCACAATTTACTCTTACCACTTTTAGAAACACCATCGCATTGAAACCTTGACGTAGACTTGATTTGTTATCAATCAGTTTGTAATTATGCGTGTAAACATATTCGCTTTTAATGATTCGAGTTTAGGTACTTTGAACGGTCGCCAAGAGATAACAAAAGAACTCGTTACGATAAAATTCGTGTGAAATTGTAAAACTTTCTAAGAAATGTGTTATTTTCTGTCTATGTTGTACAATAGTCGAGTTGTATTGAAATCACAATATGTGCCTTCTTAACCTTTATTCAAACCGGTAGCTAACGAACTTAACCAAGCTATGTATAGTTACTGTGCTATATGTGTGCAAAGTTCAGTCACTTTGAAGTTACGTCAATTAATATGTTTATTGCTGTTGTACTCGTATACCCACGGCCGTTATTATGAAACCTGACAAGACATCAGAATACTTGGAAAATCAAACGTTTGTAAGGGTTTTGAACATTCATGTTCATTGCCGTTGTATACCCACGGCCGTTATTATGAAACCTGACTAGACATCAGAATACTTGGAAAATCAAACGTTTGTAAGGGTTTTGAACATTCATGTTCATTGCCGTTGTATACCCACGGCCGTTATTATGAAACCTGACTAGACATCAGAATACTTGGAAAATCAAACGTTTGTAAGGGTTTTGAACATTCATGTTCATTGCCGTTGTATACCCACGGCCGTTATTATGAAACCTGACAAGACATCAGAATACTTGGAAAATCAAACGTTTGTAAGGGTTTTGAACATTCATGTTCATTGCCGTTGTATACCCACGGCCGTTATTATTAAACCTGACAAGACATCAGAATACTTGGAAAATCAAACGTTTGTAAGGGTTTTGAACATTCATGTTCATTGCCGTTGTATACCCACGGCCGTTATTATGAAACCTGACTAGACATCAGAATACTTGGAAAATCAAACATTTGTAAGTGTTTTGAACATTCAAAAACATTTTTCTATTTTGCTCTACAATATACATTAAACGAGATATAACATTTCTTTCCCATACATAGAACGGCCACTATCGTGATATCGTTATATATATGGCCGTTCAATATTTAGGAAAATTATGGGTATAAATAATTTATTATATTAAAATTGAAAAAGGGGTTCGATTTTTTAAAAGCCATTAAAATTAACGTTTATTCTTTATCTCGGATTTTAATATAACGATCGTAAACATTAAAAAAGGTATATAATACAAATTAATAAAATGGGTGCAAACTTAAAACTTGCTATAATTTCAAACTGAATCAGCCAGCCTCAATAATAAATCTTTCTACATTGTGATAATTCGCATTTGTGACCATTATTATAGCAATGTGAACATTAAAAATTATTTTTAATAACATAATTTTCTTTTCTATCAATATTTTTTACTTCAAAGATTTTTTGCTTGAATATGAAGACCTACTATCATGGAATGTACGTATAATGTGTCCAAACTGACTATGCCTTAAAACTTCCAATAATGTGACGTTTTTATTTTACGAAACGTTATATGTAACAGTTTGAAAATATCGGTGACAGTAGAAATATCGCTTTAGCCCGCACTGTTCTGAAATTGCAGCTGTGACAAGGAAAGGGTTCAGCAGGAATCTTGTTTCCGTGTCGACGCTGGCAACTCGATCGCATCCTTCCGTTGTCACAGCGTTTTTAATATACATCGTGATCGCACGCCCAAGTGTATTGTCTTATTCGGAGTAAGCTTAAAGAGACAGACTAAAGATTCTTCTTTCTTCAGAGTACATATATTATGTCAACAGTGATTTAAATTACATCATCATACTTGGACCATGCGATTATCTGAAATACAACTAGACAGTACAACTTAATGGACTAAAGGCAGTGTTGTTTATTTGTCAACCGTAATCTACTGGGCAGTAAATCGGTACCGCTGGTTTCTAATAGTTTAATTCAGTTTACAATTTTTTCGACAGGTTTAGAAGTGTTCACAAGCCAAACGTGTACACGAGTGGATGCCTGTACAGTGTTTTATTTGCTGCCTATTATTACAGAAAAGTGTAAAGGCACATTTTTTACAGCTCGCACTTAATGATTTGGTATTATTTTATTCATCAGTTGTTTTCTTTTTTTATTCTGTTTTATTCTTCTTCCAATGAGATGCTCATTTTGCTTTTTTTCTTTCAGGTAAGAAACCCATGTACTGCGGATCGTTTAGAGATTTGCTTGAATGTTACCTACTATAGGTGAGATATAGGTATGGTCTTGTAATCTTAATAATTTCTATGCATGCATGAAAAACTACCGATCTCACTAATGTTTTATTTAAATTGAAAAACTCAAGCAAATTAAGAGTAATATTTATTATTTATCTAAGGATAGATGTTGTTTTCTTCTGAACATTGATTTTGTCACGCTCTCGTGCGCTTAGTATTATTCGTGGGTGCAACCCAATTATTAATGTCGATTCGTTTGTTACTTTTGGTACAAGTGAGTGTACGAATTTAAAAAATTATGTTTATCATAACAGTCTTACACCAATAGCAAGCGTTTTTGTTTTAATCGTGCAATACACAAACCCGCGTACTGTCGGTGTATCTTATCTTAAACCTATCAATTTATAATTTATGCGAATGGGAATAGAAAAATAATTCGTATTACAAATTTGTCAAATCTATATAAAATGGACTTTTACACAAACACATATGTACATAAACAGGATGTTTGAAAAATGTGTCACTGAATGTCCTCTTACTCTACTTGATAATATGTGAATGTATGAATAGACGTGGAAGTCTGTTCTAGTTGTAATAACATTCTTAAGCTCCACATTTGCAAGGTATATAAGTCAAGAATAACACGAATAAAGCCCGATTTAATGTACCGTCTAGGTATGTTTTAGCAGATTCTTGTTATATTTTAACTTCTGGTTATAATAAAAAAATTGAGATTATAACAGCATAATTTAATGGAATCTTTTTAATGTAATGGGCAGTTGTTAGAGAGCAGTGTCGGACATTAATGTAACAACTATAAATATTTTTGAGGCTACAGATTAAGCTCAGTGTTACCTAACCCAAGCATGTTACACTTATTAATGTCTCTGTTAACCAGATATTGCATTTCAGCTGTGCTTCACTGTTAATGTTGATTTTTTACAGGTTTAAAAATTCACGTGAAATATATAAACTTTAGGATAATAATTTAACATTTAACAGAAATAACATTAATAATTACAGTAATTGTTTTACATGACATTATGTGCAATTGTCAAACATAATCATAATCATAATCATGCCCGTCTAATAAACATAATATAGCTAATTATGAACTTAACACCTTGAATCAAAACTATAAAAAATTTAACGTTCAAAAACCTAACCTGTCATGTGCACACCGATGCAATGTATTAAAATAAAGAAAAATGTAGGATCTGCATGCGGCTAAAAGCATGTCTATAAGAGTGATAGGTTATAACAGTATTGTTTCCTCTTCAAATATCCGCGTCCATATTACTATCAATATAATGGAAACACGTTGTCACGTACAATATCGTTGTAGTGGGTTATTTGTATGTAAATTGCTTTACAAACTTATCGTAAATTGATTGGTCCGCAACTATATTATTCATCCGTGTTTGTTGGCCGATGTACTTTTTAGTTTTGTTCTCGGTAAACTTTCCGTCTGAATTGTTCGCTGACGTTACGGTTGAACGACCTTGAATGTTATCCCTTAAGAGCTCACACTTTAGACCCCATATGTTTGATTGTAAAGTTAAGGGAGATGTCTAACTTAAGTGGTATAATTATACGCTTCCAAACGTTTTTGAGTTTTTCGTTTTAAATGTTTCAATGAAAGAGTAATAAATGTTCAGTTTTCTTGAAAACCAATATTAATTTTTAAAATTAAAAATCTTTTCGTTGCTTACTAATCATACTAAGTGGATTACCTCCTATGGCTCTACAATACAATATAACTCTGTAAATGTTTGCCGAGGTTCATAATCAAATTAACTAACATAAAACGCACGTTTATTAGATACCGTAGATAAACGAATCTAAACTGCTCACATTGGTAGTCTATATGTATGTTGTCAAAGCTCAACTGGATACTACATAGAGGTATCAAAACGAGATCGTATGCGTGGTGTAGGTGTGTACCGGCCACACACAGGGCATATGTAGCAATGATTTAATGTATTAAATTACTGCTTCGTGAAATACTGTACCGTGCTTTTCGTCCAATGCAGTGCTATGGAAGGCGTTTATTTTTATGACATTGTAGAGTATATTTTCCTACAATATTGTGTATATAAATGAAAATAAAAAAGTAATGAGTAATACATTTGTTTAATATTGGTCCGTACTGTATAGGCTTGAGCGTTAAATTACTTTTAGTTTTTTACGCATTTTTAATATTTTCAGTCAGTGTGTTTGGTAGCAGTACACGTTTTAGTTTTGGATGTCAGTCCTAACAATAAATCATGAAAAGCTTTAAAGCAATTTACATTATCTTAAAAATTGAAACAGAGCAAGGCTTTAAAATTATACACCACATTTAAGATAAATAGTTTTCTGGGCAACATTACTTTCTTGAGTTGATTATATATTTCTCATATCGGTTGTAACTAAAAGCAAGAATCAGTAAATATAGTAGGCCAACTTTTCCACTGTTATGTCGAGGAACCTAGTGGGCACGGGCAGAGAGAACCTACACGTATATTGCAGCGCAGCTATGCGATGGTTATTCTAAAGTGGGCTTTCAGAAATTGTTAGGTTATGTAAAGGAGGTGCTTCCAAAATATAGTAGCATATTGTGTAAGTAAGACTAGCGACACGCTGAATGTAATTTGTTGTGTAACAAAATAATATCATTACTTTAATAGTTAAAAGTTGTAATTCAGCTCTTTTACCTTAGGCAAGTGATCTTTTGGCGTTTTTATTTACATGTTTAATAATACATAAAAATTAGCTTAATGTGGTTTAGTATAAACAAAATTACTTTGTATATTTTAATTACTGTTAAAAATACATTCTTTAGGTTAACTATTTGCCAAGTCTGGTAGGATTTTGGTATGAATTAACTCGCCTAAAACACTATATCCATTGTTGAAATCTACGCTACAATGAAAAACATTTGCGCGAGTGAAATAAATTACAGAAATGTAAGTCAAATAAGAGGTCATTATTTGTTTTTAACCGTGCCGCTCTAATTCTTAAACTTCTGTAAAGTATGAAAGAGGAAGGGTAGGTGAGGGGGAGAGGTTGAGGGCTATTATCCTGGAAACCCCGCTAAAATGAAATATCTTAGGAAGTAAAACTTATGTTGTTAAGTCGACAATACTTACAGGGTCTCTTAAAAGTTATGGTTAGGTTAAGTTACTAACGTGTAATAAACAGGAGATAAGTCACTCTGATTTCTTCTCGTGCAAGGCTGAGTGAGTGTTCTCTGTTCATCGATCGGAACTGCGTTATAAGAAAGATGCGAGATAAAAGACCGCCGCACCGTCTACGTAAAAAATTACTCATTCTCACCAGCGCTCTTTAATCTTGGCTATTTGAAGTTTGTCCTTGGTCAAAATTTAAATAGCCCATTTTGGATTACTACTCCCCAGCACCAAAAGCTGGCCTATTTGTAAACTAGTTTTTCGTGTCCGTTTTGGGGTACTCGGACTTGCCTGACAAAGTGGTTACTTATAGTGGTCTAATATGAGGGCGGATAGGCATGGTACCATCCCCTCAGTAAGCAAGTTGTACAGAGTTTGCCTGGAACAGATATGGAGTATGGAGCCTCGGGGAGTCGACTATAACCAATACTGATAGACGCACAGCGCCAGTAACTCACCGTACCCAACCTAGCGGCTACACATACACACCTGCCCTGTATATCCCATCACGTTTTGTCAGGAAATAAGTTGTACAGAGTTTGCCTGTTACAGAGTACAGTAGAGTTATAGAATATGGAGCCTCGGGGAGTCGACTATAACCAATACTGATAGACACACAGCGCCAGTAACTCACCGTACCCAACCTCGCGGCTACACATACACACCTGCCCTGTATATCCCATCACGTTTTGTCAGGAAATAAGTTGTACAGAGTTTGCCTGGAACAGAGTAGAGTTATAGAATATGGAGCCTCGGGGAGTCGACTATAACCAATACTGATAGACAGTACCCAACCTCTCGGTTACACACACCTGCGCCAGTAACTCACTGTACCTAGTCGAACTCGCGGCAGCGCCAGTACACATACACACACACCTGCCCTGTATATCCCATCACGTTTTGTCAGGAAATAAGTTGTACAGAGTTTGCCTGTTACAGAGTACAGTAGAGTTATAGAATATGGAGCCTCGGGGAGTCGACTATAACCAATACTGATAGACGCACAGCGCCAGTAACTCACCGTACCCAACCTCGCGGCTACACATACACACCTGCCCTGTATATCCCATCACGTTTTGTCAGGAAAATAAGTTGTACAGAGTTTGCCTGGAACAGAGTAGAGTTATAGAATATGGAGCCTCGGGGAGTCGACTATAACCAATACTGATAGACACACAGCGCCAGTAACTCACTGTACCTAACCTCGCGGCTACACATACACACCTGCCCTGTACATCCCATCACGTTTTGTCAGGAAATAAGTTGTACAGAGTTTGCCTGGAACAGAGTAGAGTTATAGAATATGGAGCCTCGGGGAGTCGATTATAACCAATACTGATAGACGCACAGCGCCAGTAACTCACTGTACCTAACCTCGCGGCTACACACACCTGCCCCCTGCACATCCCATCACGTTTTGTCAGGAAATAAGTTGTACAGAGTTTGCCTGGAACAGAGTAGAGTTATAGAATATGGAGCCTCGGGGAGTCGATTATAACCAATACTGATAGACGCACAGCGCCAGTAACTCACTGTACCTAACCTCGCGGCTACACATACACACCTGCCCTGCACATCCCATCACGTTTTGTCAGGAAATAAGTTGTACAGAGTTTGCCTGGAACAGAGTAGAGTTATAGAATATGGAGCCTCAGGGAGTCGACTATAACCAATACTGATAGACACACAGCGCCAATAACTCACTGTACCTAACCTCGCGGCTACACATACACACCTGCCCTGCACATCCCATCACGTTTTGTCAGGAAATAAGTTGTACAGAGTTTGCCTGGAACAGAGTAGAGTTATAGAATATGGAGCCTCGGGGAGTCGACTATAACCAATACTGATAGACGCACAGCGCCAATAACTCACTGTACCCAACCTCGCGGCTACACATACACACCTGCCCTGCACATCCCATCACGTTTTGTCAGGAAATAAGTTGTACAGAGTTTGCCTGGAACAGAGTAGAGTTATAGAATATGGAGCCTCGGGGAGTCGACTATAACCAATACTGATAGACACACAGCGCCAATAACTCACTGTACCTAACCTCGCGGCTACACATACACACCTGCCCTACACATCCCATCACGTTTTGTCAGGAAATAAGTTGTACAGAGTTTGCCTGGAACAGAGTAGAGTTATAGAATATGGAGCCTCGGGGAGTCGACTATAACCAATACTGATAGACACACAGCGCCAATAACTCACTGTACCTAACCTCGCGGCTACACTCACCTGCCCTGCACATCCCATCACGTTTTGTCAGGAAATAAGTTGTACAGAGTTTGCCTGGAACAGAGTAGAGTTATAGAATATGGAGCCTCGGGGAGTCGACTATAACCAATACTGATAGACACACAGCGCCAGTAACTCACTGTACCTAACCTCGCGGCTACACATACACACCTGCCCTGTATATCCCATCACGTTTTGTCAGGAAATAAGTTGTACAGAGTTTGCCTGGAACAGAGTAGAGTTATAGAATATGGAGCCTCGGGGAGTCGACTATAACCAATACTGATAGACACACAGCGCCAATAACTCACTGTACCTAACCTCGCGGCTACACTCACCTGCCCTGCACATCCCATCACGTTTTGTCAGTAAACAAGCTGAATCATTAAGCAATGAGGGCGCCCCTGGTATTACCTGGTAACTTTGTCGTAATTAATTACGTCCTGTTTTTCTCAACGATATCCCTTTGTCTCACGCCTCTTTTGCGAATATTGTTTTGTTTTCATGCGTTTTTTTTTAGAAAAGGTTAACAGCATTATCTGTTTGGAAATATGTTGTGTATGTTGGTCAATAATTGGTTTAACTTACGCCATCCTGATGCGGCTTGTTTGAAAACGTTAGTACCTACTTTATTTTATTTTATAAGTATTTAAAATCAATATATATATATATATATATATATATATATATATATATATATATATATATATATTAAAAACGCTTCTTTCCGGTATGAAATTACTCATAGAAAAGTATGGTAATGCATTTATCAATGCCATAAGAGATTTTATGTATGTATTTACTTTGTAATAGAACTGTTGCTTTTGATAATTGTTCATGGTCATAATTCTAATATTAAGTGATTTTTTTTCTATTTTTAAATTATAAATAGGGGATTATTGTGTCTTAATGCAAAAGATTTTTAGTTGTAAATATCTAGTTCTTTGTATTCTTTAGTGTTATAATGTTTTAACTCATGTTCGTAAAATCACTGGACAATCAACATGTTATCCATACCGATATTCAGAATAATTGTAATTGTGATTATAATTGTGGTGTAAATAACATATGGTGGAATATTAAGATCCCGATAAAATTATGAATATGTTGGAAATGTGTTTCACTTGAAATTAATTCAAATAATTTAATCATAAATGAATTCTGATCATACTTTCCACAATTTTGTTTCTTGTTGTTTAAATCATGACATTAACAAGAGGAGGATGGAACTACTTTATCAAAACAGGCTCTTCGATCTTACTTAACGTCAGTATTAATGGAATGACAGTGTGCATTGATCCTTAAAATACCTGTACTGATTACTTAAATTCGATCGTTGTGGAAAAACGTTAACAGCATAGATTGACTGCTAGATGTATTTGCGTCTAGTTAACTGACATTTTTGCAATTTTGGTAGAAGGTTTTATTAGCCTTTTAGTTATAACTTTTTATACCAATATTATAGATAACCTGATATCCATTCAGTTTACACTCAATTATATGAAGTTGTTGTACTTTTAGTGATTTAGTATCAAATTCACAGCATCCCGCAACGGGTATCCTCCATAAGCTAACACAAACCACCGTATTATATACCCTCCTCCGTACGATGGCCTGAGCGATGGTCGCCTATGTCCCCATGAGTGACCCGTAGCAAATTAAGTGTGAAAGTTCGTGCGACCTGTCGCAAGCTGCATTCTACCGAAAATGGTTACAACGTCGAGGTAAGGAAGTTTCGACAGAGGTGGTTTTTGTAAATTTTAAAATCAGTATGAAATAACTATAATCTTGCACTCACATAGTCGCGAATCGTTATCACAGCTTTGTATTTAACCATTATTTGTTATCTCCAGTATATTTGTTCCCCCCCCCCCCCTAACTCAACACTTCTCTGTTCACCCATTATTTGCACAGTTTTTAAAGAGCCACCAAGGATACCATTGCTTACTTTAAGCTACAAAATTGATCTCTTTTTATCCCTTTGTTGTGCGAGTAATAGCAAAACAAAGAAGACGTGCAGTAAAGGCGCATCTCGTTACCATTTCATCCGTTACATCTGTGTTATTCTGAAGATCTACTGATTGCCATTGTCAGGGATTCCATTTGAACAAAATATAATATTTCTTTTCTGTGAAATGTTATAGAACAGATATTCTGGATCACTAACTCTCGTACATGAATGGACCACATGTTTCCGACGTAAAGTTAACTCATCCAAGTGTGTTAGATTTTTCCTTGAGGTTATACGCCTTTGTTACTAAAGTTTTACTGAAGCTTTTAGTGCTTGTATCACTTTCATTATTTTAAAGGATACTTTAGATTAGAATTGTAGATCATCAATTGTATATCAGACCCTGTATATTGCTCAAGCGAAGTGTAGTAGTCTCGGGTATTTAGATGCAGTTTTAAACTGCCCTGAATGGTTTAAACTGGTTCGCGTGACTGTGTTCAGACAGCTATTTTTGGATGCTGAAAATTTATCACAAGCATTCTTCTCCATTTTACAGTGAGACGGAAAAATGAGAATGTCGATTGGCTCAAACCATGCAAACTTTAAAACTGGAATTGTAGAGAACTAGGTGTTTTGCAAAATAAAACATCGTTTCATGACAGTTCCAGTTCACACCTCGTATGGATGCATTTATAGAAGTTTCACTAAGTTGACCTCCTAGATATCGGTGTTATTGGTCATAATTTAAAAATTAAATGTGTCCACCTAATGCAGAACTGCAAATAAATTTTCTTGTGCTTGTAATTTTGGAGGCAGTGAGTCAAAGAGCCTGATTTGAAAAGAAAACTCGCGTTATCGGCGTACAACACGAGTAACACATTATCAACAGATAGTCATTATTAGTGCTGTGAATGAAAAACACTGAACGATCCCTGTAAGTAGGTATTTATGAACGGTATTTCTGGAGCATTAGGGTTGGGGGATGAACCCCTTCCAGCTCACTACACGCACACTAATAATTAACTCCACTCCTGAAGCTATACACAACTAATCACGAACAGTTACACACACATACCTGTTTGGTTATATCTCAGTTACCTAAGGTTGAAAGGTTTTCATTATACTTTTACGTTCATTTTGCATCGCAGTATTCGCAAATGTCAGGTTCGATCAAATACGGCCGATAAGTGAGTAATGCATCGGTGACTGTGTAAATTGTAAAATGTCCACAGAAATTGTGATTCTTGGAGCCTGTTATCAGACAAGACGAATTAACGGTGTATTTGTTCCAGGATGACCATAAGTGACAAGGATTGTTGAAAAAGCGTATGTGTATGCAACCAAAGCTAAAATTGTGTGTAGTAAAACATGGCAATGCTGTATTCGACGCTTCACCAAAGCTGTTTTTTTATAAAACAAGTTACTATCACAAAAACTTAGGTTATTAAAGGCTAAGTGATTATTAAAAGCTCAAAAGCTATAAAGAAATTTACACCTCAATCACGGGCCGCTGGTGTTGTCTCATTTGGTTTTATAGTTGACTTTACTGTTCTCATTATTAGAGCCAGGCCGCGTTGCTTTACTGATTTCCTACTCGACGTGACTTCGTTGTCAGCTGAGAATTTTACTTTGCTGTTCATTTATGTTCAATGGACATGTACTGAAAAGTATATATCGTCCACTCATTATAAGCTCTCTATTGTGCGTAATCTTTATTGGCAGTAAAAAATTGGCGTCAAAAATATTACGTAATAGAAAAAAATTTAAAATATTATTTAAGGTTAATGTATATATATATATATATATATATATATATATATATATATATAAATTAACCTTATATATGGTCCCAAGTGATGCACTCAAATTTAAACTTCATTTCATTTTTATTTGTATAGATTTAGAGGTAACGGTGTTTACATAGCCAAAAAGTAGGTACTAATTTCAAATAAAAACTAGTGCGTGTTTGTATTTCTTTCTTGTGTAGTGTTGTTTTGTCAATTTATTTTGTCACCAGAACGTCAACGAAGAGGCGAGAGCAATCAGAATATATCACAACCCGGTGAAGTTTTTTTACTATTTTTCAAACAGGGCCGGAAATAATTAGGTCCATTTCTCAGTAATGGGTGATTATCGGGTGGGAAGGCGCTGCTCCATTTCCCGCCATTCCGGTTCCGCTTTCCCGCGACGCAGCGTACGGGAGTCATCTTAACTAACTAAGTTGGTAACATTGTTTCCTGCAGGTGATTTAGAACCACCCGGTCTTCCTAATCGTTTCCATAGAATCTATCAAGATTTGCATTTAAACTTTATATAAATGTATCTTTATTGTTCTTGCTGATGTTGCATTTAATTCTTTTAATTACAGTTCTAAAAAACGCTAAAATTCCCTGACCCACCTAATAAGACGTAAACTACACTATACTTTTTCTGTGAATGCAGTTTTTAGTGATGTAAATTAAGTTGAACTACTTCTAGCTTTCTTTAACGGAAACACTAAATGGCTGTTTTTAGATCCCTCGTGTGTGGTTTCCACCCTTTTACCACTACTAATAGTATCCGCCATTTAAATCCATAGCAATAATATGTCATAAGCACAATTATTTCCACAAACAAACCTCTCGACTAATGTTTTAGCAAGGTTTTAAATGAAGTGGGATGGTGGTAAAGGGGAAATAAAATGGCCGGATCCGATTTTTGGAAATAACTCCCCGCACCCCTCATACGAGTACGTATCTGCGTTTGTGATGGCAGTCAGACGTATGTTTGCTCCTTGGACAGTATTTGTGCAAATGCAATTAAATTTAGACTGTCATAATTGATGATTTTTTTGTTTAAAGTTTGTTATTGATGATGGAAGGTTTTGAAGGATAACAGGATTTCGGATATTTACCATAGTTATTTGTTACAAAAGGTATAACACAATGGTTAGATTATTGGAATCCATCTAAAATGATTCAACTTTTCTTTCCATTCGTTGTGTTACTCTTTTTGTTACATATAACGATGGTAAATGTCCGAAATCCAGTTACAATTGACGAGTGGGGTTCAAATACCGTAGAGTTACAGCAGTGACACGAGGAGTTTCTGCGTATTTTGAATTTGAGTCAACGACCGATGCATTTTATTTACCTTAAGAAGTCAGGTGGACTGCGCTTACTTCTGTGCCGATTCACTTATCTCGATATTGGGGTTCGGCCTGGTCTCAGGGTGGGGTGAAAGTAATCAGTACACTTTTAAATCAATAAATTGTTATTTTATTTCAATTTTTAAGCAAAAACTTCATGAAAATGTAATAATTTGTTATTGTTTAGTAGCTTCATGTCGGGGAATGTTATTATTTTCGCTCCCAGACCACCTCCCTACCAAATACTACCTTGTGTTAAAATATTGACAAAACTTCCGGTAGACAAAGTTTAAAATGTACTTTTAACACCTCGTATATTACTTGAGAGTATTGCAATTGTACATTTTTAACTGTGAGGCAATATAAGTTAAAATCAGTTTAGTATTGTATTTCGTTTGATTAAAGCTAATCAAAAACTTAATTTTTTGGTAAAAGGGAAAAACATATAGCGATTATCTTATTGGGACAAGTAAGAAACATAAATATTTTATACTTAAATTTTTAACTTTAATTAATGTTTAATATTTTTACAGTTAACAGACAGTTACAAATTTTAATTTATTATCAGTTAAGCGAGCAAGAAAATTTTTTGAACGCTTAAATTGTAGATTAAATGTATAGAATAAGCAAACTTTTGCATAAAACAAGCATATTAATTTTTTTGTTTATAATGAAACCTAATTATAAATCCTGGATGAAACAAATACTAGTCACGCATTACCATCAGTTGCTGCAGTTTTGTGGAATGTCTATGAAACTGTCGGAGCGTGTATGACGGGTGTTTGACTGCGAAATGGAATGGAAAACGTCAATAACGTGAAATATTCTATTATCAAAGCGTTTGTGGTACCGAACCGATTCAAACAGTATTTCATGTTATCCTTACCTACAGTGCGTTGCAATTCCGACACACAGCCTTCCTGCAATCATCCTCAGTGAGAGTTTTTGGTAAAAATTATATCGCTCTCAGTGCCGCCTAAAACCGTATATATTATATTAATTCGCTTCTTGTAATAATACATTATTTTATGTTACACTGTACAAAATCAACTACTGCAGTTTAGAAGTAGACTGGTACTAATTTGAACTTAGGTAAATAACATCATTGGAACTAACTCTTTTTTTCCGTTTTCTACCAAGATAAGAACGGCATTTGGCCGGGAAACCCTTTCCTGTTGAGGAAAAATACTATAAAAGTATATTAGCATTGCGAGGTAGGAAGGGAAATAATTAATATTTATTATACCGAAACTTCGATAACCGTTGTATAAGGTCTGTTGTCATGATCATGTAATCCAAGGACACAGAAATCCGATTTTGGTGGTTTTTGTGTATGTTTTGTTTTTAAGAAGTCACGTAAGGTCGTCATTAATCCTTTACGAGTTCTTTATTTATTCGCACTGGAGTAACTTCCTTTACAGATCTTGTGAACGTTTCTAAGCAGCGGTGTTGAAGAAATTTAAATTCACTTTGAAAGCTCGAAATATTTATGATTGGACTTAGTATCGAACATGACAGTTAGTTTGTTATAGTAGTAACAAGGCTACACTTCATTCGTTTTGAATTGTCTTACTTGTAATTTATTATATAAAACCAGAATTTATCTCAGAAGTGAACTTTTATCCAGGGTTGAGTTTCTGTTGAGGGAAATTTCAAACCTCTCGCTTTGGTCACGCCATGAACGGTGCACCTAATGGTGCAAACTTTGCGGATGGCGAAGTTTTTTTAGTATATTTCAAACATTGTGGTAAGGCTCAAGGTGAGAATATTCACTCGCTCCCAAGTTTGGCTATACATATCACTCCCGCGCTGTCGTAAAAAGTTTCGACACCACCTACGCCGACGAACGTTGTGTACTCTGACGCCATATGGATTATGTAAAACAAAGAATTAAAACGATAAAATGTCATGTTTATGAGTAAATGTATGTAGTAGGAGATAAGTACTTTGCGTATGCCATTTTATATACAATTAGACTTACCTGTAGTAATGTTAGTCTGATCGATACGGATATGGTATCTACTAGATATCGTTTCATATCATATAACGCACAAGTGAAATAAATATGTTTATTTTTTAATGTTAGAATACACGGCTAAAGAAAATCATATCAGATAGGTTTAATATATATAAAGCTAAGTTATTAAGTTTCTGTTACGCTATTATAAAACATGAAAGCTGTGGCTGATAAAGTTTAATTCATTTAGGCCTACTTTATTAATTTACTTGAGTACTTACATTACCTATTTAAACTACTCAAATAAAAGATTGGTAAACAATATTTTTTATCTTGCAATAAATGGTCTCACTGGTTTATGTATTATGAATTCTCATCATTAATATTGAACATTCCGCTTGTAGTATTAGATTCAAAACATGCAGTTAGTAGTGCATTAAGAACATTTCACCAGTAGAGCTTATTGTAACATTACATATCGCTAGTATAGTGTATTGTAGCAGCACATATCACTAGTAGATACGTATTAAACAGAACATATCACTAGTAGAGCTTATTGTAACATTACATATCACTAGTAGAGAGTATTGTAACAGAACATATCACTAGTAGAGCGTATTGTAACATACCACATCTCTAGTAGAGCGTATTGTAACAGAACATATCACTAGTAGAGCGTATTGTAACAGAACATATCACTAGTAGAGCGTATTGTAATAGAACATATCGCTAGTAGAGTATTGTAGCAGAACATATCACTAGTAGAGTATTGTAGCAGAACATATCACTAGTAGGAGCTTATTGTAAAATAATATATCGCTAGTACAGTATTGTAGCAGAACATATCACTAGTAGAGCGTATTGTAACAGAACATATCGCTAGTAGGACGTATTGTAATAGAACATTTCACCAGTAGAGCTTATTGTATATTACATATCGCTAGTAGAGTGTATTGTAGCAGAACATATCACTAGTAGAGCGTAATGTAACATAAAATATCACTAGTAGAGAGTATTGCAACAGAACATATCACTAGTAGAGCGTATTGTAACATAACATGTCACTAGTAGAGCGTACTAGTAACAGAACATATCACTAGCACAGCGTATTGTAACATACCACATCTCTAGTAGAGCGTACTAGTAACAGAAGTTCTCACTTGCGGTACGGAAACCTGTGAAGACTTTCACTCAAAGTTGTCTCCTTAGCTTGAAAAAAGTTGAGAGGAAGGCCTTAAACTGTTAGAAAATTGAATTCCTTTCAGACAGTCTGAATCGCGACTCTGGGATTTTCAACTTTGACGGGAATAAAGTTTGTCATGTTCATTCAATTCTCGACGGAATGCGAAAGTGGAAATTTTACGTTATGTTTCATTTCAGATTGACTCAGCTATTTTTATTAAGTATCGTACAAATTGTAGTGATATGGCACCAATGTCATTTTACGGAGTGCATATTATATATGGAATTTATGTTGTCATATTATATCAAGAATTCTGAAAGTTTATATAATCACGAAAATTTCCTAGCTAATATTTAGCTATTTATAACGAAAATATAACTCATTGATGTAAATATTATATTCACTTGTTCTTGGATATAAAAAGAAAGTATACAATATACAGGTCTGTTCCAGAAGAAACTTGAATGTATTAAATACGTTTAGATTTATAAATAACTCATTCTTTAATCTTTACTTAATACTTGTATGCCACTTATGTCTTTATAATAAGCCTTAAAAAACCAATCAGTTATTAATATTTTCATTGTTGGATGTTTACTTGCATTTTCCAAAAGTATCACAAGTATGATAAATTTAATTTTAAAGTGTACATTTTAAGCACAACCTACATGGGACTTAAGCCAAATTGCCACTTAAAACCTTATTGTAGGTACAATGGTTACTGCGTTTGTTTTATTTGAGAAATTACATTACAAACTGTATTTTTTATGTCGTAAAACGATAAGACGTATACTAATTTATTATTCTGTTTATAATTACTTTGTTCATCAATAAATAAATAAAACTCTCCTATTTTCACTTTCTTTGGAATATTTCCCTTAAACCTTTCTTTATTGCTTTTATAACCAGTCTCCTAGCTGACTGTTGGGTTACACTAATTTATTGGCCTAAGGTAATTACAAGTTCAATCTATTCTATTAATTTTAGAATAAATATAATTACAAATTATAAAGGAAAACTGTACAAACGATACAAACCTATTTGCATATTGTTGTTGTCCTCCATAAGAAACGAACCTCATAACCTCTCGTTTAGAGAACCGTTGCCTAATCATTATGTAGGCTATGTTAAGCGTACATCATAAATATAACTTAATAACACGTAACAACGTAGTTGAGAGATGTACGTCGATTTGCTTTTTTGTGCGTGGAGTGGTCCACCTTTTATTGTACTGCTGCCGTCCTAGACAAATTACTTTGCATACTTTCAATTAAATTGTAATTTCTGTATTGTTTCGAAAACTAAAAGTGTTGTATACAAAAACATTTTGTGTAAAATAAAAGTATGTATGATACTGGGAAATTATCTTTTAATCTGAATACAACAGTAAGTAATAACTTAGCTAATGTTTCATTTTGAAATCTGTTGCACATTTTATAGAACAGTTTTCTCTATATACAAGTTAGTTAACCAACAATGTTATTAGATATCTTAGCGCCTTAGATAAACGATAATAAACCGGTTTACGAGTCAATCCCCCCTGTTTTACTTCATCTCTGCTCATTATGCTTTACTGGCACCGTTTACTATCAAAGTTAGAGTTATATTTCAGCGTTAAGCAGTTCATTACTTGGTTAACGGGCCCATTATTCTTATGGCTATTTGATAAAGTAATGTTTTAATTGATTGTATTCTAGAGGTTTTACAATGTATCCAATCCCCACGTGAGAGTGCCTTCAATAATTAAAATGGGTCTGTGTTATGGGTACTTACAGTCACATTACCTTTCCCCGTTTTTTCCATGTTTTACCCTTTTTTTCCTTTTTATAATACTGATTGCGAAAAACTCATAATCACAGGTAAAATAACGTACAGTTCTACCAATTTGTTGTTTTTGAAGTGATTCCATAACCAAACATTTAAGGATAAATATGACGTTAAAAAGATAATATAATAAAACCATGCCTGAATCTAATAATTTATGAGCACGCAGTTTCGATACAATAAACTGTGCTCTCTTCGCAGAATATTTTGGAAGGCTGTACTACAGTAACTGATAAACGCGGCTGGATGAGATGGCAGGGGTTAACTGATGGAGTTGCCGCCGTTTCCGCATCCGTTCCCGCCAAATCGCGAGTGTTACCAACCGCACCATCCGTCTTTCCCTGCGATCGTTTCGGAAGTGATGGGCTCGTTTAAAAGAGTTTCAATTAATCGGCGAGCAATCGAAGAACTTATAGTTAAAATACAATTCGTTTGATTGCCTTTTATGTTTATATTTATCGTGAATCTGACAGATCCTTTATTTCTGACTCACATGCCTCGACCCATCATTACATGCAAGCGTACGTTTGAATCTGTACGAGCAGGACAGATACTTTAATAACTGATTATATTTTAATAACAATGTAATCTTCAATATTTTTGTAGTTGGGATTTAAATTTAGAATTTCGAATTAAACTTGAAAATTAGTTTAAAGTATATATATATATATATATATATATATATATATATATATATATATATATATTAAAGCAAGTTATACCATTTTGTCACCATATCCTTTACGCTCACTTGGTCACAGAGGTTTCTCTGTTACAATAATACCATGCATTATTAGATATGTGCATTACAAACTTCATTGTAAACACAGTAAGTATGTTTTTTCTCGCCAAATATAAAAACCTTTTTATGTTACTACTTAAACGATGTTAAACATAAACAAATCGTACGAACCTATGACCTTTACATTAGGTGGCACGCATCATGAGTCTCACACATTTTTTATAAATCACAAATACACAAAAATGTTTGATAAACCACTTAGAGAAAATAAATGATAGTTTCATTCAAAATAAGCATTATTCATTAAAGCTGAGTGATAATTCACATTTAAATCCGATACCGTGTCCCACCCTGTCAGTGCAGTATTGATAACTTGTCTCATGTGTCGTGTGGCTTTGAACGTTATCACAATACACATAATGTGATCAGTCCGTCACATGCGACCGGCTCATGTGATAACGTCCAGTTGCCGATCCTAATCAGGCTAATGGTGTCACATCTGATAACATGCTGCGCCCCGTGACGCATACCATGCGGTTGTTCACCACAGTAGTTCACAGCGGTTCAAGGGAATAAATAATCAACAGTTTACATCATATATTTGGTTGACTTTTGTATATATAAGTTTATTTCATATCATACACAAATTGTTAAATTGTCTTGATAATTTTAATGCGATATAATCACATTTACTTGCATTTTATAGTGTTAGATATGCCATTTAGATGCATACAAAACTTTAATATTATATTATTGTATTCCTAATGAATCTAATAAGTAGTAATATTTGTATCTTCCTATTAACATATCATTTTAACATAATTTATATTTTTAATATTGTTTGTTATTTTTAATATTACTGTCACATCTCGCTGTTGACCCAACCTCTCACGATACACCTTATTTATACAAGTTAATAATGTTACGAGTATTATCTTCAATCTGGAAATCCAAAATAATGATTAAGAAAAACTCGACAGCCACATTAAGTTTTTACTGGATATTTATTGTCATAGATACTGTTTCTAAATCGATATATGTGTCTTCCTTGTATAGAAGAAACGCTTGTAAATTGGGAATGAGTCACCACGATATTGCCAACACACGGAGAAATCTGGCCATTATATTTGTCGTGTCCTACTAGGAGAACCCCGCTTCTTCCTACAATCGTCCTCTACAGTAAATAGACCTATCGATTTAGGTATCCCTTTGATCGATATCTCGCCATTTACAATTCCCGCTCCTGTATATCTATTGAGTTGACCAGATATTTCCTGTATCCAGTGCAGATTCTATTGGCAATTATTAAACAGCTGGAGCTGAAACCACCTGGGACTGTTATTTCATCATTCAAACTCATCCACACTTCTCTCAGCTTATCATTCTTATACTTGTCCTGCTATATTATAGCAGTGTAAAAGAATGTTAATTGTACTGAAAAAGTTGAAGCACTAGACGTCGTGCCGCGGCGGCAACGGTCAGTAGCTCCTGCCGATAGCGGTGCGGCGCGGTGCGGCGCGGCGATAGGGGATGATGGCAGGAGGGGTAATGGGTATCGCGTCGTAATGTTAAGGGATGCCCGTTCATTGCCGGTATGAATACTGCATGAGGCCAGCCGGCTTCGAGTATTGATTTCTGAACCTTTCTGAACAGAATGAAAATGATCTAGGTCGGTAATCGTAAAACAACAAAGGATTGCCTTCGCGCCTCTGAGTGAATGTTGCAGTCGAGTCAACCGTATCCTGAATATTTCTAAAATGTTCACTAAAAATATTTAGTTGTAAAAAAACGTTTTTTATTCTTTGTCAGCGTGTATTTTAATTGCCTTACATTCGAAAACGAAATAAAGTTAATTTTTATAACAATTAACAAAAAATTCAATTTTGTAAGTTATTTTCCGTTGCAAGCTCAAGGCATGTTTAAATTTTCTAAGAGGTGTTCAGCACATAATATAATATACCACCCACCAAGTATTTTTGTATCCAATCCACCCACAAATAAAACGTTACAATCCCAAATAAGTTTAAAGTTCTTCAGTTCACAACCAGGAGCATAAATGTGAGTCTAATGGATAAAGTCGTAAAGTGGCACTTGGCGTCTCTTATTTTGGAATTACTTTTGTGAAATCGCATGCAGCCACTTGGCAGTTTGTATTTAAATGAAACCGCAAAGCGGACGGTGCCTTGTAGTACTCGTACACAACAATGCGGTACGGCGGTAGCTCCAGTATGGAAATATGGAGATTGAGCCTAACCGCCCGGGACCGTTTGTACATCAATGAGTGAGAGAATTGAAATTAATTCATTAAATTGACGCAGAAGAGGTTGAGTTTCAGTTGAAGTGAGGGAGCCAATTGAAATATCAAAGTTGGATGATTTCGCTTTGAGAGATACAGTCTATTTCCTTCAAGTGAACTTGTAAACTTTAATTACATAGTGAACTTTTGGAAAGTTTTGGTTACGTCTTGCTCGGCGTGTTCTTCTCAACTTACTTATAAATGTTATAAAAACCCATTTATTGTAATAATAGCGCTCTGATGTAAAATATGACTTGATTTTGTTCCAGTTATATGAAACTGCCATTGATCATTATATTAGTAATTTAATGGTTAGCAAGTAAACCGCACTCAGTACAAGATAAAATTGTGTATTTAAAATTAGCTCTACATGGATAATTTTAAAATTTTAGTAATTTTTTCATGTTCATTTTACTTACCTGCCTGTGGGGTTAGATTGCCTATTAATAATAACCTTTATGAATTGTATGATTCTTGAGTGGTTTTAAGATTATATAATATATATTTCACTTTTCAAATGAATTTTATTTAGAAAAATGTTTGGGATTCAAAACTAATTAATTAACAAAATTAATTAAATAAACAATTAACAAAAATAATTCACAATTCAGGAATCAATTTATGTAACTGTATCATAACCAGGTTTTTTAAATGTCCTCTCTCCCCCACTGCGTAACTTTTGAAAGGTTTACTATTTCCGAATCTCATTTGGAAGTATGTAATAATGTACCCCGAGCAATTTTGTGGTGGATTTTAAAGATTATCCTAAAATTAACTTAAAGGGTATTTTACTCTCTTCAAAATGAGTACCGTTCAAAAAAGTTGTATCTTCAATTAGATAGTGTGTTAGAAAGAGACAATTTCTAGAGATCTCTAATTTTTACTATTTTCGTTAATGAAGACTTGGTGTCTCTCAACGTAGTTAACCGAAAACGTATTTTACTTACCCCTGGAAACCCTACATTTTTGGAGATTGGAGTATTTATATCCAAATATGTGTTGTACTATCTAACTGATATCTTTAAGCAAAACCTCCTCCACTAGTTTGTGAAATACTATTAGCAAACAAGAATTTTTGCTTACCGTTTTTTGAACAAATAATTTATAACGTAATGGCAAATTAAACTCATCGTGAGTGAATGCTAATGTAGTTCGCTCGCTTATATGGACTTGAAGTTCTTGCTTTTTGGTAGTTGTAGAAGAAACCTAAACAGTGGAGAATAAGGATATAAAGGAAAAGAATTAAAAGATGGGTGCTAATACCCACCATAGTATATAGTTCAACCGACTCCCACAAACGGGATGTCGGCATAATACATGTGCCATGTAGCCCTTCTAGCTCTGGTGGTTCCCTCATTCTGGATAGTGTGCATGGTCCAAACGAAACAAATTTGTACTATGAGAAATGCCAAGCGATCATCCCAGCATTAAACCCTTAGCTTTGCGTATTCTGGTCGAGAGTACAGTACAGAATCACATAGTACTTAGAAGAATCACTGCCAAATGCTGTTTCGCTCATTATTTAGAGACCACTTGTGGATTTGCTCTGTCTACCACTGCTTTACTGGCTGTAAGCACGATGCGATCTGTAAAAAGACCTGTGTATCGCTTTTTTCCACGATATCAACACTCAAGGAGTAGTAAGTAACAGCTTCGGTTATTATAGGCAATAAGACACGATTTAGGCGATTTCGTGTAAGACCTTCTATTAGGGCCAGATAAGTTTACAGCGGCAGTGATCTATTATCAGATTTTAATGTGTAATTTTAAACTAATCCAATATTAGGGGGTAGCTGAAAACATGGATGAAAGAAAGATCGTTTTGACCACCGAACATGAGAGAGGAACACTGACAGTGGAAGTGCAGCCAGTATTGTTAATATTCGGTTGTCCTGCACTTTCAACAACAAATTAACTATATTTTTTGTGAAATTTTTTTCCATAGGCTTTGGCGGTAAGCGGGCTTATGTTTTTGAGAAGTCACTATGGGGTATATGGGCAGCATCGAGATAACCAATCACTGAGACTGGCTTTGTCTCCTAAGTCTGATTATTAGTGATCACAAATAAATACCTTCATCCACTATGATCGCGGATTCTTGATAAGTTTGGACTTCGAATGAACGTCAGCAGGTATAATAAAATGACTACAACAAGACTGCTTACCTCAGAGGGTATATGAAGTCATGGATCCGTCCCCTTCTTCCACATAAAGGAGTCTCAATATTTTGCGTACCAGCATCCATCATATTCTCCCCCTTCTTCTAGTTTCCTTACTGCTTCTCGATAAATAAATACTGTGTCCTCGCGAGCCGCCTCTGGATCGTTCTAACACCCATTTAGTCTAAAAATGATCGTCAGGCCATGATGTTTCCACTTACATTTCTTTGTTATCCATGCATGTACCAAAATGAAAAGGACTTCTAACAGAATGTTGGTAAACAGAGTTATTAAAAGTTACTTAAGTCGTCAAATCAAAGGTTGACACGTCTTTCCACCCAGAAATGTTCCTGTTCTTGATTCTATAGATTCACTTCCCATACACCTACCTCAGTGCATCGCTAATGGCGACTCCCTCTGTTGACTCTGCCCGTAATATCCATTTGCTTCAGTTGCTATGGCAACTGTGCACCTGAGCCTCGTGCCTTGTATAACCTCTATCCTCTGTGTATCATTGGACCTTGTGTGTTAAATTATATCCGAGAAATATTCACTTACAACTTCTACTAGGCACTTTTGGATATACTAGTGATGATTTTTAACAGTGTAAATAATTTATCATCTAAAAATTGTGAATTAATTTATTAATTATTCCTTGACCTGTCATTCATTATCAACTGTGCCACACCCGTTTACTTCGCATATAATATTGGAAATATTTATATGTGACCGTGTAAATTTGTAATACTTAAAATAAACACTTAAAACGTGATTTCTTTACTATAAAACTTCATAAGAATTCTGATTGGATTGTATACTATCGGCTCCTCCCATATTTGCATGCAATCGACTTGACTTTTACACTACATATGATAAACAGAAACGAGCTGTTTTCTTTGCACTTAATTAATTGCCACATCGATAGTCTATATACTGATAGTGTCGTAGATGTACAACACTAATAGTGACCTAATTAGTTGTTAACTTTTTTAAGATTACACACGTTTAAGTGACTTTCTATTAAATAATTATAACAGTTTCCATTCATCAATTTTTACATCTGGTCATCGTAGAGTCGGTTTCTGAATCACAGTGTTCAGTTTTAATCTAGAGTAAGAGATTACAACTCAGTTCTTGTTATTGTATGGGGGATGGTGTGGCAAGGGGTGGGGAGGAGGTTCGAGGAGAGGAAACCACTTGTTTGGAGAAGAGAGAAACCACTTGTTCAAGCACACAAACAAAGTCTTCTTTGTGTTGTTGGAAGTGATGCCCTCGGCACTTGACGCCGTTTGGGTTTGGGACGAATGCTGCAGAGTTCTGGTTATCAAACCATGTGCAACGCCCCCTCCCATCCATCCAGCTGAATGTCACCCGCTACCCCATCCCTCCCCCTCTACAATTATTTTGCATCAAGAACTCTCGACCTGACAAAATGTTGTTCCTACATGTTGTAAATGGATGCTATCTTTTATTATGTCTGAGTACGTTTTTAGTTGAACTCTCGAAAGTTATATGACCTAGTGTTAAGCGTTATTCAATGCTAGGTGGGCGTAAAATAAGATAAATAAAATAGAAGGGTGTTACTGATATAAACGTTGATGTGAGGAACATAATATTTGAATTATTAAGCGAAATGGCTCCTTTGGCGATGCGTTTAAAATTAGCAGACTACACAGTTTATTTGTAATTCAGGGTGTATACAGTGTCATAAGTTGGTTCCCACTTTAAATTGCGAGAAGTCATTGCTTAATAGCAGCAGACAAAAATGTTTTTCAACACTTTTCGGGTAAAAATAAAAATATATAACAGGTTATTATTTTATTATTTTTATTTGTTAATAAGAAAAAGTATAAACATGACAACTTGGTGTGTTGTTTAAAGTGACAGTTTTTTATAGTTTCGAATGTATTAAGGTTAAATAAAGAACAAAATTAAAAACTAACGTTGCTTAATATCTTGTAGTTTACCTTATGTCAATTAAATTTCGCGTATTAGTTTAATCCCTAAAACCATCTTTCTAACATTATTGGCACACGTGAATACTATACTTTACACATATTTGTATTTTTTACTGAGGATGACCCGTTAGGTATATATCCAAGATTTTAATTGTAAGTTCCATGTTTCTAATTGTTCATGCAGCGTGTTATTTGAATTTGTTTAGTAGGTAAACAATAAAATTTCCAAACCTGTTAAGCAAAGTGGCTTGAAAATATTTTAAATGCAATATTTGATAAGGCATATCATCATTTTTCAAAGAACTTTATTTTTTAATGCACTAAAAATTTATTTACTACTAAGAGAGATAGTACGCAACAATGAGAGGCCCAAAAAACGTGTTTATGCTATTTGTTGAGGACGAAGGAGGTACAAAACAAAAGTTAATTTTAATAACATCCTACTTGTAACGCATAATTTGATATATCTTTTTATCTCAAATCAATTTGTTTTTCTTTTAAGTGATAAAACTCGTAGAACAAATGCTGTGCTATATTTAGTAGCACGTAATCCGAATGGTAACCTTTAAAATGATAAGGCAAGGTGACAAATGGGTTACTACTAGGTCAGTATTTACATTAACAGTTCGTTCTTTAGTACAATTTTTGAAACAGTGGCTAGGTATTTTTCATAGGGAGACTTTTTTATATGCATTCCTTTATTTCGGTAAGGCCTGTGGGCCAATTAAATGTTTACAGGCGTCTGCTAACTTTGCTATGGAGTTCAGATCAAGAGCCAAAACACATTTCTCTGGTTGTTCGCTGAGTTTTTACCGGCAGAATTGTAAACAAAAATTGAGTAAAGAAAGAAAAAAAGAATGAATAAAGAAAGAACAAATGAAAGAATTCTGAACAAATTTGTACTAATTGAACCTTTGAAATCATCACATAACAATTTTAAAATTACAACTTTGGGTTAAGTTCAGCTTCACCAGTCATGCATGAAATTGGCTTATAGTGAGAGTACTACCGTAACGAGTAACTTGTCCAGTAAAAATTATGTCAGTTCCACTAAGAACAGAAGGCACGCACGCGAGTATGTATGCAACACCTTTATGCATATTTGACATGAACTCTGAAAGGTTGGACTTTACAAGTATGTTTTTCACAGAAACCATTTTACTACATCATCAGCACAAGAGCGGAAGCGAGGGGCGAGGGGGCGAACACGCAGGTCCGCGCGTCATGCCAAGTCCCAATCAAGGAAATAGTTCCTTTCGCTACACAAACTCGGCACGAATAGGACTTGGGCCCCTGGTATATTAATAGCACTCTCAATAGGGTTCAATTTGTTCTTCTCTCAACATTTGCAAACTGCAGTCAGCTGCGGGTAATCTCCCGTCTCAATAATACCAGATGTTTATTTCTGTTTCTTAGAAAACGCCGAAGGAATATTAATCGTGTAGCTAGAAATAATTTCATTGTAGGAAGTTGAAGTAATGTCTTAATTTCGACAATTATACACTTCCGACAGCAAATATAGTTAAAATTGTTATGCTGGAATGATACGCTAGCCGTGTTTGAAAGTAAATTCTGCGTGAAAACTATTTATTATATTTACTCTTTTGGATGTACTTTATTTCAATTGCAACCTAACACATGCTTTTTTGCTGATAGTAATAAAATTGTACTCAGTCAAATACAACGTTGTTGAAACGTTGTTGGCCACAACTAGTTTCAAAATTAACCGATTTAATTTGGAGTCTGGCAAGCTAAATAGCTTCGCGATTTCGATGTGTGAAATCGTATTTTCCCATCATCTACTGGTAGTATGTGAGCGATCATCGTGTTTAACTTATCATTATATTTCATGTGGCGATGTTAGCCACAACCAATTTTGGCATTGGCAAATATGCTTTAGTTAAAAAAATTGAGTCAAATATTGTAATTTTGGGAAGCGGTTCATATTTGAAAATACATTTTGAAGTCAAAGTTGTAGTAACTAAAGAATTTTCTTGTTATAAAGTTTTTAAACAATTATTTAATATTTTGCTTATCTTAACGCAATATAATCCTTTTAATTGCTACAAAAAGAATATTTAACTGTTTTTAATTGAATTTTTATGCAGGATTTGGTAATGGAAAAGTATTAAGAAGACTGACAATATCGAGCACAAAAGAGAAGATCTACTCTGTCACTGGAGAAAAAGTATATTAGCTCTTGTTATTAGGTGACGTGGGACTAATTTACGAGCTGGATTAACAATTTATTGGGACGGAAGAAAATAACTGTATTCAATCTCCGTGGCCTCGCCTCGTGGTGATTACTTCCTTTTTTTAAATACTTAAACCTCTTGACGATGCTCGTTTTCTGCCGAAACTAACATTGGTTTGTAATTTTGTTTCTTTTAACTTTCGTATTAAATTTTCATGTGTAGTAACGTCTAATAATGTGTCACAAGTGTACGTTTGGTACATGCACAAGGTTATGGTTGTTCATTGTTCGAGTTTCGCTACTGGTTTTTGCTTTGGCTAGCAGGATACTTGGCTACCGTACGAGAGACAGTACATGAGGTCCAAAACTGAAATCGGTTGAGAGTGATCTGGCCTGTACCATTCGTGTAACGCAAATCCCTTTTGGCCTGCAAAAGCAAGGTTTTAAATGTAATATATGTTAATATATGTTTAGCGTCAGATAGAATACTTTATGAAATATTCAAAACCGCCATGACATAAAACGCCATAGAAAAGCTGGTGAATTTATAACGTTGCAAAACTCTGTAAACCGCCGGAAACATAAATCTCATAAATAAATTAGCAATTACAATGGGAATGCAAAGTTTGGAAACAAACAGAGCCGCCTCGGGATCAGCAAAGTGAGACCCCGCTCTCTGTGTAAAACTGCGACACTCGGACCCCGTAAGTCGTGTTACATCTAACCCCGAGATCCGGGTAAGCCTTTCTGCGACAAACGAGATTGTCGACCATCTCGAGTATGGTAATGCGGCTTTGTCTGGTCTCACAGCCTGTCGGTGGACTTGTTGGCATAACTTGTATAGTTATTAAAAATATATCTAGAACTGCCTTAAACCTGAGTGAAGTCAAGCAACCGCGAATCTCGATTATCTATTCAGGACGGACGGCTTCAGCAGTCACTGTTCTCCTGGTATCGATAACTAAGACGAGGTTAAACCATGCAGTCAACTGAGGGAGGAAAATGAATCAGGTAGTGGCAGTCCTGGTTTACATAATAAGTGCACTATATTCGCCTGCCTAGCGTGATGACTTCAGGCATACATGAGGTAATTAATGTTAGAACGTCATATCAAGGCAGCCAGGTACAGCAGTAGTGTTTAGGGTCGGCAATACAAACACTTGGTAATGTTGAATGTTGATAAATAAATGTCCTTTTGTGTAAAAGCTAATTCGACATAATTAATTGCTTCTCTACGGGAAAGTACATTCTATAGGACTATATATATATATATATATTTAAACACGCCTTCCCCTCTTTGTTAATGTTTCTTACTAGTTTAGATGTTGTTTTATATTTTTTCATGAACAAATTAATTTGGAAGGAATCTACAAACTTCAATATGTAACTAACAACATTTACAGTGAGATAAATTTTTTTGATCACTCGTCCGATCGATGTACACAGAAACCTTAAGCATTGTAGGAAAAGCGTGTATTGTATTCCTTAGTGTTTTAACATAGGCACAATTCTCGACAGCATTGTATTCCTGGACGCTTTGTATATAAAGGGAGGTTCAGATGGAAAATTGAATTAAGGTTAAGGAAATGGGGGAAGGTGAGAATGTCTGTGGAGGAGAGTGAAGGGAGGTGTTCGGCGCGAGTTGAATATTAACTCCATTCAACAGGGTTGCGATTAAATTAATTTAATTAAAACATCTTCCGTTGTCTTCTCACAGTCAATGCAATACGAATAAGGGACTTTGTTCTGGAACAAATGAAAAGCACAGGGAGAAATTGAATAGTATATGTGAAATGTGACCTATTTGCTCATTGAATGAAAAAACCTGTTCAATATTAAATCCGAAATATTTATAGCATCTACTCTGAGATGTCAGTTAATTGAATTTTTTCATCATACAATTTACAGCAATTTTGTCTTTACCTTAAAGTAATACAGTACATCATCGACGACTCAAGGTTCATTAATTATTTCTTATGGCATTTATCAATGGATTTCATGGGTGTTGTGTCGTTTTAATACTACGCATACATTCGCTTTTGAGTTGTTATTGCTTAGTAACCGTACGATTCGACACATATGAAAATACAAATTGGTTGCCGAGTGTAGGACTGTTATCACAGTTTGAGACAAAAACAGAGAGAACAGAAATGAAGAATGGAGTCCCATGCTTCTTGCTGAGGACAGGTAGTTAATCGCGGGAGGGGATCCGAGGCGAGGCGGACATGATTGATGTTGATAACACTAACAAGGTGTCGTAATCAACCAGCCCACCTGATACCGGTGATAAGGATCACGATAACGTACCTTAGTTACTGATCTGCGAGTAACTGCACTCACTATAGGGAGACATCCAACAGTTACATTCCATTCATGTTGTGAATATTGTTAAGCACTTTAGTAATATCATTCAGAAATAATAGCCTTTAACATACAAATTAAAAAAATATGCTATATTGGAATGCATTACGAATGGCGTATCTTAGAATTACTACAAGTACACTTATTTCTAATTCTAAATTTTTTTAATCAGGAAATCGTTGATATAGATTGTTAAGTAACAAAACAAAACAAGTCACTTTATTTGAAGCTATCTTTATTTCAGGGTTGCATCGTTTTTAGTTTTTTAATCGTTTATAAAATTTAATAAAAATTTGGGAGTGGTATATCCCAAATTGATCTTTGTTTCTGGTTTTGGATCGCATTGTTAATTTATAATCCAGTATTATTAATTATGGGCTGAGCGCCAAGGAAGCCTATCTCTCGACAATTTTATTTCTGTTTATTCGTTTGTCTGTCCACTTAATACCTCGAAAACAAACTCACATATAGATCTGAAATTTTGCTTGGAGCGTCATTTCCATAAGCAAACATCGAGTTCGACTGTGCATTTCAGTGCACGAGGGAACATTTTTCCATGAATCTTACTGGTAACCAAGATGGCAACGAAATAATCGCAAACTAAATACATTTCTTAAAAACTGAATACATTCGTAAGATACTTTAGCATGTGACATAATAACACATGTAACCTAATAAAATGAACTATAGACTGAAATTTTACATGAGACCTCAGCAAAGCCTCTTACGCGACTCGTGGTTGGGTGTACTAACGTACATAATAAAGAATTCAATTCGATATAGTAAGTTTTTTTATTATATAGCCTTCTTTATCATTTTTAGACTTTCTAAGTTCTAAAATATTTCATGACAAACACGTCGCGTGTAATGATAATATTATTTTTCAGTGCGTATAAAATGTCTAAAAAATAAAACTTTTATCTTCAAAAGTTGTGTGAGGGAATATTTATATTCAAAGTATTGTAAAGGATTTCTTCGTCTACCAAACTGTATCAAGTTCATTTCAGAAGTGTTGATGGAATTAATAACTGACTATCTGTATTGAATGTATGCTGTAGAATCATTTACCGGTTTTGTAAACCAACTACAACACTATTAACTTTCGCTATGAATTGAAAGTTTTTAGTAAGCAACTTTTTATACCTATAATTAGTGAACAGAGTGTTGGATATTTTTAAATCGTAATAATAATATACAGAGTGTAACAAAACGTTGGGCTGGCTATGCATTTTAATATTCTATGTGTGATTCTAAGCTAAAAATGAATAATATTGTTTCCAATATTCACTTTGATTAGCAGCTATACACTATTTTTTGTTTTTTGTTAAGAAAATAATTTTATCTTTGTCATTATGTTTTGATTGTTATAACTATGATTCTAATAAATAGTTATTTCTCATAATTACCAATTGCAAACTGATCTTACAAATATGTTATTTTAGTTATGTTTACATTTATTAGATGTTAAAGGTTCAATGAAAGTTAGTTTAAGTGTTACATTTTGATTACAATAACAGTGAATTTAAATAACAGCTGTTCAAATACTGTCAAATTATGTGCCAATTAGTTTCCACATGTATTACGAAACATTCCATAAAATAGTTATTTCTTATCGATTTTAACAAATAAGGTATCCTTGGAAAGGAAATGTTATTTAAAAACTTATTCTTATATATAATAAAACAGTGGTTTAGATATTTCATAAAATAAAAATTAAATGGTTGTCATTTAAAAAATAAGAAAACTCATTGAAAATAATTTTTCTAAAATAATACCTTCTGACATAGAGGTTTTCACCAATTTTTGTAACAATCGTAAAGATAACAACAAAGATAAAATTGTTTTAATACAAAAAACCAAGCAATATTACGTATATTAAAAAAAAGTTTACATTTGATAAGAATTATTATCCTTTTTTAGCTTAGCATCGCACTTAGAATCTGAAAATGCCAGCTCAACCATTTTGTTTACACATATGTATATACATGCAGCTTTTTTAAGGACAGTAACTTCTTGCTTATCACGGATGATTACACTAATAAGAAAATGCTTTTATCTCTTTCTTGAAGAATGAGCCTGGACGCTACGGACCCAGGGACATCATGCATGGGCCCTGGCGTGACGCCCGCGGCGGCCAGTACAATACAACCCTCCCCCACTCCTTCACCCTGCGAGGCACACGCACCTGAGATATTATCGCTATAATTGCACCTTTGGCTCTCTCTTTTCCTGTTGATCCACTTCTATAAATCCACCTTTCCAAACAACCATCCGTCATAATTTAAGCACTGTTATACTTTTACTTCCCCTTTCCGCAATTTTGTTGGTTTCTTTATTGTATGAATATTATGAAAGAGTTCTCACAGCTTAGATACGATTAACACTCTATAGTTTTTATAGTTTAATGCAACTATGTGAAAATTGTTACGCTTTTTACGCTGTTAGGATTTTTGATTCCACTTGAGACATGCAATTAAATTTGGTTTTTCATCTTCGAAAGTTTATTTACTTGCATAAATTTAATGTACATTTTTACGCTACTTAATATATTAGGAGTTTTTAATCAATTCTAGCGAAACTAGTAGATAAGAAAATGTGACAATTTTTGTGACCTATCTTATTAGGTTGAGTTGATTTAATTTGCAAGACATAGATTTATTAAACCGTTTACCTTTAGGCGGCTTACATTCAATACTATACATATTTACCCTGGTTATAGACTAATGTATCTCACTGCCGGGATAATAACGGATGTAATATTTAGACGGGGTTCAGGAAATCATAAAGAGCGTGAGAGTGAGTGGGGGGGGCGTGGGAGCAAGAAGCGCTTAGGTGTGACATGTGACCAAACTTTGGCGTCAGGGAATATTTTCAACTTTTCGCATTAATGTATATATTTACTTAACTTGCACATTTCGGCACGCTGTTAGCGCCTCACTAGCGACAGCTTCACGGCCCCTGAGCCCACTTTTATTTATGACACAATTTTTGTCTTCCTTAAGTGCTATATACAGTATAGGGTATATGTTTATTGTGGATTCTATTGGTCGCTCATCAACTGTAATGCGCCAAAAACTGTTAAAAGGTATTGTTATTTTTTCATAAAACTTTTAAAGCCGCCTTTTTCAGTATGTTATATCACTTTAATGTTATCTTGTGTTTTTATTTCTGTATTTAAAGTGTGATGTAATGTAAATAATCTGGTGTCGTAAGTAAAAAGACCCTGATGCCGTTGTTTCTTATTTTACGATAAATTGTTGCAATTAATTTACAATTTCATTATATTTTAATAACATTTTATAGTTTTAATTTAAAAGCAGCTAATCCTGTAAAATGCGTCTAAAAATCTAGGGGAGTGGGTTTTCCTAAATCCTTGTAAAATAAGAGGTTATGGTCTCAACAATTGATAACAATGATTGTTTACAACAGGAAAGCTCTTATTGTTAATATCAATAAAAATACAGTTCTATTTTTTCAATTAGGCTTGTTCATGTCTCCAAAGAAAAAAAAAAACAAAATAAACTAGTTAGTAGTAGATAGAGTGCTTTTAGGTATTGATTATTGATTACTCACTATTTTATACTGAATAAATTATGACTAACAAGTCATGACGATGTTTTTATATAAATAACATCATGTATAAAATTAAGTGGCTTTAGTCCCGTATAACCGAATAAATAATAAATAACCAAAAATCAGTAAAACTAGAATTTGCATATTATATTTTTAAGGTGGATACAAGAGGAAAACGAATGATTATATTTTCTATCCTCCATATCGGTCGAAATATTATTTATTCCCAATACATTCCCGCATCGTTTATCTGGCTTTCGTTACGCGGTCGTTTCGTTTTTAATTTCAGTATTCTGATCCATGTCGACTTACGAACCAAATAATTATTGACTTGGAGCCGATTTCACACGGGACAAGTCTGCTTAAGTGTTTTGTTTACTTGTAAACAAATTGTTTCGGATGTTACTATTTCGTCGAATTAATTCCTAATATTAAGTGTGTTTTCTCTACAAATATAGTGTATTATCCTTTAGTTTTCGTAAATTTAATAATTTTTAGAGCTAATCTATACTATTTTATAAAAATCTAATGGTGGCTGCCTTCTTGCGTGCGTGTGTGTGTGTGTGTGCGTGTGCGTGCATGTGTGTTACTTAATCACGTAACAACTACTGGATCGATTGTACTGAAATTTTACATGGATATCTAGGGTCCTTGGTTAACATACAGGACTATTCTTATTTCGACAACCACACCGGGCTGCTCCCCACTGGTCTCTAAAGTTACAGAAAAACCAGCTTGGTATTTAACGTTGCATCACAGGAAACAAATATTATTAATTGAAAGAGACTATTAAACGTAATTAACTGTTCAGTGAAAACATTGTTTTATGACAGCACAACCATATGTTTAATTAATTGAACGCTATTTTTAATTTGTTTATTTTAATAATAGTCTTGAAAGCGTAGAGTAAGCTTGAAAGTAACACACACCGTTTCTGAAACCATTGTTGAGCAGAGTCAGAAAATATCCGGGTAAGAACATTGAAAAGTGTTATTAAAAATATACTTTTAACTGTAGATTGTGGCAAATATTAAGTATCCAGTGCTTGATTATATCAGTAATGCAGATATTAAAGACTAACTTACTATCTCACATTTACTATAAATTTAAAAACTGTTATAAAACCAACTTTGGTTCTCTTTTTACAAAAGTTAGCTTTTCAGACCTATGCATGTGTATCAAGTCCAAATCAATATGCCAAAAAATACTAAGACTGGAGTAAATTATTATAGCCATAAATATACACTTTTTGTCACATTTTCTTGAATATGGCTTCAAGGCAAACTCAACGTTGGCTTCGGAAATATATAATTCGTTCGAACAGAAATGCTTATACACGTGTAAAGTTACGAAATTGCATGCGAAGTGGCGGTTAACTGCCATTATTTTAATAAATTTAATGTATTATAATTAAATATAATTATATAATTTTAATGTAGTTTTTTTTAATAATTTGATTTATTTTGTAATTAAGATGCACAAGGCTATTTGGAGATAAATCCAAGTAGAATTTTAAAATCTAATATCGATTAAGCATTCTTCTTTAAAATCACTGTGTGAATATTATATAAGACACCTTTACACCTGCAGAGAATGGCGCTCCCATTGTCTGCTGCTTACTGCTGGATATAAACTTGTTTATTTGCATTCTGCAATCTCTTTTGTTATAATCTAGCTTCCAGGTCTGAAATATCAATATACTGACAGTCTCAAACCGATTCTGAACAAGCTTTATTTTTAACCTATACGTTTCTTACTGCGATTAGTAATTTATTTAGATAATACTCTTCTAATTATTTCTGAACCACGTTGGGTTAATCATAATCAGTATGTATAGCATTTTATGATTAAGCACCAGGAAAGTCAATTATGATGAATGTTCTATAATTGTACGTTTCAGAGTGCGTGTTTAGTAGATGTCTTTTATTAATGTTCCCCGCAATATAGTTTGATGTATTTTATAATATTGGTAGTCTAAAGTTGGTCTCCTATTTGATATCTTTGCTGTTTTATGTAAAACCTCAGATGTTTATAGTTTGACTTTTTTTAAATTTAAATTTAAAACAACTTGTTTTAAATAAACTTATCTAGTATGTTTAAGTAACTTATTAGGTATGATTATGTGTAAAAAATCAATCTATTGCAAAATTGTCTTCATCGTGGGCACTTGCCGATAATTTCTCCACAACTTCACTGAAAAAACTTTCTCGGAAAAGTTCGACAGCCAGTGTGGTACGTCTTTCCTTGTATATGTTGGCCGTTCAAACTTAAACAACATTCACAAATCCGATAATTATGTACGTAGAGAAAAAAAGTTTTTGGATTTCTTGTTACATTACCAAGCAATTTATAACTAACAATTTATTGTACCTCGAACAGTTTTCGAGACACTGAATACATGTATATCCCATGAGGATACATTAATAATATTTAAGTTAATCTACTTCTATGGAAACCTACTTCTTTCGACCGAGCTGAAAGAACTATTTACATTTCAAACTGAAAAAATGAATTTTACAACATTTTTGTAAATATTTTATGGCTATAATGAATTATTATGACGCTAATACGAAATGTTCAGCACATATTTTGTCTTAAAGAACTACTTAATTTGAAATGAATAAATATTTTTATTTTGTCTCAAAACACTTAAGTAGGAGAATTACGCTGATAGTTTATAGAGTATGTAGTTCGGTAGTTATCAAGACAAAATGGAATATAATTTGTAACGAAATGAAAGTTGAATTTTAATATTTGCCATTAATTCCTGAAATCAGTGACCTAAATAAATATTGCAATGTGTTATATATCCAGACATGAGCCTCTCCACCACATCTTTATTAGTCCACGTCCACGACTATGTTGTAATCAAGATGCTTAAGTCGGGGTCAAGAACTGAGAACACTTGTGTAGCAGGATGGATGAAAGATAAATAATTGATGGAACGGTCGTAGATACCGACGTTGTCCTTATCGATGTTTTATTAGTACCTTATTTATTAATATTGATACAAAACAGTATTATATTCCTACCATTTATTGTTTACAAACCACCCAGGTCCATACATCGTGTACTAGGTGACTGGCCCATAAGTAAGAGGTCTGCTGTGACTTGGTCACGGCGGTTCTCTGATTGGTCGCCACCACCGTCGCCGCGCCGTTTCCGCTTCCTGTCCACGTCCAGTCACGTATCACGTACCGCGTGTGTCCACCGTAATCTTGTGTCTCCTTTGACTGTTCTTTTTTTACAACTTCCTCAGCTTTACAATAAAATCGTAACTGTTTTATACTCTTTGTATACATAAGACGTACTATTTATTTGGGGTTTCTTATTTGATGTGAATATTTCAACGTGTCTATACAACTTCTAATAGAAGTACTTTTAGTGCTGAATTTTGTTTGTTTATTAAATGATAATCGACACATGTGATTGCAGAAAACGGGGTGACAATCAATTTTGACTTTCACAGCATTTCAAAGTCTATAACCTCTAAACATCCAGATATTTCCTTGTCTTTCCAATCCTCGAATATAACTCTAAGCAACTGGGACACAACTGCATTACAATTAGTTGTAATGCCTTGTTGGAATTACTGTAATAGTATGATGGTATAATTTAAATATTAATCTGCATACAGAAAGCAGAGCAGGAATACAAACTCTGTATATAGATTCTATATTTAGATAATAACTATTGAGTATAACATTCATATTTAAGTTATTTTGTCCATGTCAGCTTTAATACGAATGTTGTACTAAACAGTGAATCGAAGTCCAAGTTTAAATAATCTTTGGATCAGTTTATGGAAATACATTTTCCAGCTCGTGATAAAAAACTAAATGATACTACTAAGAAATTAATGTGACGTCACAGCTAAAAAGTGAGACACACCAACAGTGTGGACGTTAGATTGGGCCCAACAGGAATTTAATAACGGGCGGTACAATGCCATTAATTGGCTCTGTAACTTGTACCGTTACTTGTGGTTTGCTTGAACTCGGGCACTCCAGGCCATTTCTTTGTGTTTATACACTTAACTGAAAATAAATCGCCAACCTTGCCAAATCTGGTAAAGTGGTTAATTTGATCTGAAATATGGAGCTTATTTAGCTATATATAAAGAAAACAGTATCTTTTACGGATACATTTCAATATATACGATTTCATTTTAAAAGTTGTCCCATTCGTCAGCAATCTTTCTCCGGCCGTAGAATTGATTCTTAAGTAGGCAAAGGTGCACGGCGAGCAATAACTTTTCACCGGCTCGACGAAAATGCGAAATCAATGTGTGAGCAGAGAGTGGACCAGTGGAGCGAAAAATTGGTGGAGCGTGTCTTATTGATTGTGGCCCACAGATGCTACTACTGCGCGGTTTGGGTGTTTTCAAATTTGGGCTCCTCATTCGTTCGGGCACCTTACTTCAGTCTGGCAGAACTCTTCCTTCGTCCACTTTAAATATCTCCTTGAATATGATGTTCGTCAATAAAAAATTAAAAAAAAAAACATTAATTGGCAACGATGGCCCCGTTATGACTCGCCAATATAAAGAGCCATAATTAATTACAATTTCTAAATGTAATCAAAATAACTAGTATTCCAATAATGCGCCAGCAGTATACAGAGGTGCCCGTATTATTTCTCCGTTTTGCTTTGTGCTACGTAAAGCCAATGTCATATGGCTTTATATGGCGTAATTAAAAATGCCATATAATTCCTCGAAGAGTGATCATAATATTTTCCTCTTCTCTTCCGGCTTTAGAGATGGTATCTGAAATAGCTGTAACTGAAATAATTAAACCGCACAAAAAAGAAAATTGCCACATTAACAAATTACCATAACGCAAATGGAGTTTTAGTCGGAACATCTAAGTCGGGAGGGTAAAATGTGGATTGACATTACGCTCAAGACATGTATTAAGTGAGTATTTAAATTGGTACAAGAAAGGGGATTTTTCGATAAATAAACATTATTATTTATAAGTTATTATTTATTTGGTCTTTATCAAACAGAAAGAAATTCTGAATTGCTTAAATAGGCTACGAGAACATTTTAATTAAGTTTTTTAAATTGGCGAAAAAACCAAATTTTGGGCATCATGCTATGGAGCTTGTAAGATTTGAATAAAAACGCACGTGCAGGAGTGAAGTGTTAGTTGCAATTAGATGTCAAACATCAATACATGTTCCAGAGTTAATACGGCTATGAGTACACAAGCGATTCTAACTCTGTTATGATTTTAGTGCTTGTAGAACAACATATTTTGTGACCTTGATGATGGTTATACATATTGATATTGTGATTACGTGTTACAATGATAAATAAGGGGTGTGATATAACTCGACACAAAAGTGGTTTAGTATTCTGCCTGCTGTACAGTCGGATTACGAACGTGATGTACCTCATGGGTATGGCGCTATATTATTATGGAGCTTAGATTAGAGCACTAATAAAGTCACAGTTCTGTAAACTTAAAGTGTTTTATGTCCGTGTAATAATACATTTTGGTACTTTATTGCAGGTAAGAACACTGTTTGCTTCCTTGGAGTTGAACTCTATCTGTTGGACTTGGTAAGAAGCTTCCAAGCAATATAATTTTGGATTGTTGCTGTATTGCACCGTGATGGATATCGTGTGCGGAGGAGCTAAATGCGTTTAAATAATACGCATTGTGGGCTTTCACTTTTTGATTTGTGGGCGACCAGTAAACATACAGAAACATAACCACAAATTTTTAGTAGACGGGAAAAAATGTTCTGGTCTTAAATATCGTAAGACAAATGTATATTAAATGTACTCGAATTTTTATTAACTAGTGGTTTTATTAGAAATGTTATATAGTAGTTATGGAATATTATTTACGAAGAACAGAACAGAAACAATCCTACGATTAATAAGTTATTAATTTTAATAAAAACAAGATATTCTGTTTCTTCTTACCCAATTTATTTATAACATAAAATCATTTAATGAAATTCTCTTTTTAACTTTATATTCCTCCCTTTAAGAGCAAAATTATATTTGATATTAAAAAGTTACAAACAATGCTTAGAATTCTTCCGTTATGCTCTGTGCAATATAAAAAATTGCCAACTTGATATTGTACTTTTTTATTTCTTTATAAATGCTGAAATATGTACATACTGACTTGGTTATTATTAGTTTTTTTAATTTAACAGTAAATATTTACAAAATTATGCTATTTAATCCTTAATCAATTGTATTGTGTAACACGACATATTGTTACGGACGAGTGTTACTCAGCCAAGTATCCTCATATTAAAAGATGTATAATAGTGTTACAAGTAAATGCATCACAACCAGTTTCCATTAATATCGAATTAAAATATTTATTAAACCGTAAAACTTAATATAAATATTTTAATTTTGTTCAAGTTCCACTATTTTATTAATTATTTTATTATTAGTTTAGGAACATCTCATATATTGTTTAATTAATTATTCATATAAAATTCCTCCTAAGTAAGTGAGTCTTTAATTGTGTTGTCGATTGTTTGCTTGTTACCAACATTTTGAATTAAAAAGTCTATATACGAAAGAACAAATTTGTTATTCACTGCAATAAGTCTTTTTATTTTAAGATGATTAAATACCACTGAGATGTAAAAACTTAATTTATATGCATGTTTTAAATATTATTTTCAAGACATGTATGAGGAGTAGTTCCTAAATAAACAGTTTAAAAAGAATAGAGAAAGAGAACAGTTGTGGTTAGGAAACCTAAAGACGATGAAGAATAAATGTTTTTGAATGAGATACACGATAGGAGAAAAGTAGGACACGTGCCACGTTGAAACGGTTAAGTACAGATAAAAGAGTGATGGGAAAAGACTGCAGGAAGATTAAAAGACGGCGTTAAAAGTACTTATTGTTTATCAGAATCAATCATTATGAATGTTACAAACGATTGTGTATCGTCTACTGGTCACCGACTTCGTGGTCATCCTTACGTGGTAAAATTTAACAACCAAGTTGTACTTACCAAGAAACTTTTGTATTAAGGAAATTATACAGATTTAAATATTCTGCTCTTTGGTTTTTATCTAAGTGATGAAAGATATGTATTTTTAATAAACAAATTAATTTAACATTTAAATATTGAAACGTTATAATTTTGCAGCACGCGTTATATATTATATAGTTGTTTTTGTAAAGTACAGAACTCATTGTTTTGCTTCATAGTGACATGGGACAAAAATAGCTAGTTCATAGTTGGATTTATCTATCGATTATTTACAGTTAAGTCGGTATGAACTTGATGCGACTCTAACTAAACAAGTCTCCCCATTAAAAGCATAACGTAAATAGCGTTAGTTAATTTGTGTTTAATATCATGTTGGTCGCCTGTACACAATAATGGATTAAAACATGTCTGCCAACATTATTTGTCTAAATTCGTGACAGTGTTCATTTCGCTAGTTGAATAGCGCAGTATAGATGGTAAATATGAACTTAATAATTGTATATTTTCTATTTACAAAAACTAGAACAATGAGCTAAATACTGTATAAGAAAGTTTGATACTCTTCGGAGATATCAAACTGACATTTTAGGTGGTTTATTTATAACTCTGGCTATTTATGACACAATTTTAATTTTTTTATACAATTTTTTTTATTAAGTGTCGAATACATTGTAAATAATGCAAATTTATTCTGAATCGCAAGTAGTTTTAGTTAACTTAAAATTGTATAAATTACACTCTTTTTTGAGCATTTACTTACTATAATCTGAATCGGTAAAAATCGGTCCTTCGGTACCGACGCGGACGATGCTGAAAATAAAAAATAGAGGTACATATTTTGACTTGGGAGTCTCAAAATAGAAATGTTCATTAAAAAAGCAAAATTTGGTTGAACCCAAAACTTTCCTCGTTATACATGAGAGGAAGGTGACATATCCTTATATTACGACTCTTGTAATTTGAAATACCAAAAACTTCTGGTAATCGCCGCTAAGGAATTATCAGATCAAATATAAAATTCCGTAGACACTTTCTACTTTTGTGACCTGTTGTCAATGAGATCCGACGCAGAATGCATATACAGACTCTAGTAGGCTGAGTTTATGTTACCTATTTTATAATAAAAAGAATTTTTATTATGTTACAGTATATAAAGATATTGTCATCATTTTAAGTTTTATATATCATATTGTTCAATACTGTTAAATTTTAAAACATGAAATCAATAAAGATAACCTTTTGATTCGTAATCATTAATCTGCTTCTACGTGTCAGTTCTCGATTCCTGGTGTCTAAGTGGTGGAGCGCCTCTTAACTTGGTTGATATAGTTTTTTTTTTTTTTTTTTTTTTTTTTTTTTTTTTTTTTTTTTTTTTTTTTTTTTTTTTTTTTTTAACAAGTTTGAGAAATGGGGTGTGAAATTTTGAATTTTACGTGTAATTTATTGACTTTAATTAAATTTCATTTGAAAGTCCGTTCACTTGACTAAAGAACTGGGTAGGAAGGGCTACGACACAAAAATGAGAAAGTTATACTGTACCGCGATACAAAATATCATAAGAAGTTTGTTTCTCCTCGAGCAAGGTAAGCTGCGAAACTATCCGGTTCCAGGATAAGTAAACATGTTAACACTGAAGTGCCTTGTATGACGACGTTGTTAAGCAAACATAACGGCCAATAACCTGGGACTCTGCGAGATAACGGCGAACGTTAACTATTGGCGGGAACGACCGCGTAGTCCCGTTACGTACTGCTTAGGAGTTAACGTTTACTCCTAGTTAAAAACGTGACTCCAATGTCGATCTGTAGCAGTGAACGATTTCTGTACGGCGATTTGTACCAGTAAACTGAGGGTATTACCTGAGCGCTGACTTCGTTGACTCGATTCTGTACGCCAATATTACAATATCCACAAAATTGTGAACCTTATGGGTTGGTTATAACGTTATGTATACTACGTATAGCGGTAGAAGTCACCAACAGTCTGAGGCGCTGTCTGTCGCACCGAAGCCGCTCTGTACTCACACTTCGGCAGTTAAATTCAGCAAGAAAATGTAGAACTAAGTATTTTTCAAGTCGTTAAACAAGAATTGATGTTTTTTTTTTAAAAAAAAGGACGAAGGAAAAAGATAGTTTGTTCATCATAAGAGGCTGAGGGAGTATACGATCATACATTTTACAAATAGGAAGTGATACCTGAGAAAATTGTAATTTTTGTGTCGCGCTGAATCCTTTGATAAATAAATTAATGTAAATAGGTTTTAACATTAATTGATGTTTAAAAAAGGCGAAGGAAAGAGATAGTTTGTTGATCATACGAGGGTGGGGGAGTATATCATTATACAATTCACAAACAGTAAATTATACCTGATAAAGTTGTAATTCTAATGTGGCGTTGAATAGTAAATACACACACACATATGTGTATATAATGTCAATAAACATTGAATCACAAAAATTACTTGCCCCGCTGGGTTCCTCACTTGCCGGGTGAATGTGCTACAATTACACCACAGAGCCCTTAATTTTTACGATTCCATTATTTTGTATTTGGCCACATCTGTCACATATGCGTTTAAATAACCAAACTAACATATGATCGGAAGACCAAATAACTGCCAAACGACTTTCGTTTACATTAATTAATTTACATTTAAATTAAATAATTTCGTATATAAGAGATAACGTTGTTGTTTTCCATTAATTAGTGAAGTTTAAGTATCGTTGACTTGGATCCGGATAAAGCCGTGAAGAAGACTGTAAAACACCACCTGCAGACCTTTTGTTTGAATTAAACACGTTCAATTTAACGTAACCCTTGCAATGTTGAGCTGTGCGACTTGAGCGACGTCGAACTGCTCCTTTGTAATCCCCTGCAGTGTCGAAAGTCCTTGTGAACTCTGCCGTATTGACACACACCCTTTCCACTTGGAAACTTTCACTCTTAATCGGTTCATAGTATAGTTTCCTCGTTCCTTGTAGTAGGGACCACAAATGTCATGCATATAGACGGAAAACAGTTTCCTCCTGAATCCAATAACGAAAAATATTTCACGTTTGCTCCCTTAGATTTTTAAACAGCAATTTCTTATTTTTTCTTATAAATTTGTTTAACCTGTTTCACCTGCGTATCGTTCCAATCAAACATATCCTAAATATCTATACCATTAAGTGAGTACCAATTCCCTTGCAGTCTTGAAGCGTTCTTTCTCTTTATAATTCCTGCGAACTTCGTCCATTCAACCCTTGTTATAAAAGAGTTATATAGGAATATATTATGTATGTATATAATAATAATATTATTATTTTTTTATATATAAATACATATACTGGGGATAAGGAGCTACCAGACTACTATTCGAACAGATAAAACATTAGCGTATTTTACTTGAGCGAAAAAGTGGAACATTCTATTTTTTGTAAATAAACTTTTTGTATTATCACGATTCTGTTCGAATAGTAGTCCGGTAGCTCCTTATCCCCAGTATATCATAGAGAATTATTCAAATAGCGTGTTGAATAGCTCTAAGAACTTCTGTCACTGTACTATTTACAGAGTATATCGAACTATAACGCCACAAGTGAACAGTACAATGCCAAAAAGGCAAGCTATAGAAACACTATGCAAAAGTTTAACGAGTTCGCGAACCGGGTGGGCGGAGGAATACATGAATATGAGCGAAGAGAGAGAATGAAAGGACACCTAGAATATGCGGTGTAATGATACATGTGGGAACTTGGGCGGGGGAAGTTAGGGTAACATTAACAATGGCACATTCAAGTCGACTTGTACGTCTTTGATACACCGTCGCTGTTGTGTTCTGTAAAAGTTGTACCAGCCGCGATTTAAATGTAAATTTATATTTGAACTTTGAAGTATATATTGAAGAAATGTATCTTACGTCTGTATAAATACGATTCGTACTGGTGTATTTTATATAATGTATGCTATAATTTAAAAAAGTATAGTGCTTATGAATTTAAAAGTAGTGACTGAATAGTAGTATATTAACACTCACATTCTCCTTCTCTTTCATCGCCTAGGTCTATTTCTAGGGTTAATGATATTTTATAAGACATTTTAAATTTCAGGTGAAAATGTTTGAGAAGAAGAAAGGGTTGTTCAATGAGTTTGATACGAGTATCCATATTCCGTCTTAATAGTGTTTATGGAAATAAAATAATACAATTAAAGCACATTTTGGATAACCATAACGATGATTGGGGTCATACAAACAAAGTGAGAAATTGGGTCATTTACGACTCGAGGAATAACTTTTTTGTGTCCCACAAATCTTTGTTTATATGGTACAATGAAAAAACACGAACAGTAAGAGCTAAGTGTAATGTCTCAGTACCTTTCGTAAAAATATTTGTTGCGTTTCTTATGATGAGAACGATATTCAAAAATAGAGTGCTACTGAAGACAATTAGTTTGAAAATGTCCAGATAACCCCTAATTATTATACCCCTATACATTTGTTTATAACTCAAAAATCAATGAATACGAAGTGAGAGTACCGTACTTAAGAAAGTTGATTTGAAAATGTTAATTTATTCTCCCTTTCGTCATATATTTTCTATTACTTAAAATCGTTAAATATACCGAGGATCAAAATTGGGAACACGATAATGTTAATCTCTTAGTGTTTCAGTAGGTATAAAATCACAAAACAAATTATAATATATTCTTTGACATTTAAAAAGTTTCGTATCGTATTAATAGAAATTATAAAATTGATCATAAGAGAGGAAAAAACTACATTATAAATATTATTCTTTTATCGAATCTGGAGTAGTTGAAAGGTTTCTTAGTATCTTGTGTATCCACCTCGGACTCTGATATTGCCTGCAGTCTGAAGCCAATGCACTAATCATGTCCCATTGCCTCCTGTAGGGCTTTACAAAGCTGTTACAAAGAGTGTAATCCATCCCGACGGTTTCTAATGACTCTTCCTATCATATGACATACATTTTGTAATGGCTAAAGGTTCGGGCTGTGTGCAAGTCATTGATAACATAACATTGATTTCGACATCATGTAAGTAATTCTGCAATATCCTACCGATGTACGGACAAGGATTGCCTTACATAACAAAAATGTAGAACCCACAAATCCCGGGAAAACACTACATATTCTGGTATTACTAATTTTACATACCTTTCAGCATTTAATTTGTCTCTGTTTAATATAACAAGCTCAGTGCAGGACTTTTGTACCCTCCATAAAAACTGTCGCTTGGCGATATAGCGCGTTGAGCAAACTGTCCCCAGCTCGTCTCTGCACTCTGTCACGACCGTCTGGTGACCTGAGGGAGAACCGATATCGACCACACATGGTGTAAATAGGTTATCATCCACCATGCAGTCGACAGCGCTTGGTTCCACTGGTCTGAAAATGAAAGCATCCTTGAAATGAAACTTTCAATGGGAAACCCGAGTGTCTGTATTTTGGCGATGCGCTCCAAGTCCCGCTTTCTGTGGCCTTCTTCTAATTGTTCGTGTGGATACATTCAATCTACAGGACCTCATAAGCTTATTACGAACTTCAACGCAAGCTCGAAACCGATCGCGTAAACCAAAGTTGACAACAAATCTCTGGCACACGTTGCTTTGTTGTGGCCCCATTCCCACATCCTTTCATAACTTTAATAAAATCACAACTACTGTACCTCATAAGCTTATTATGAACTTCAACGAAAGCTCGAAACCGATCGCGTAAACCAAAGTTGACAACAAATCTCTGGCACACGTTGCTTTGTTGTGGCCCCATTCCCACATCCTTTCATAACTTTAATAAAATCACAACTACTGTACCTCATAAGCTTATTATGAACTTCAACGAAAGCTCGCAAACCGATCGCGTAAACCAAAGTTGACAACAAATCTCTGGCACACGTTGCTTTGTTGTGGCCTCAGTCCCACCTCCTTTCATAACTTTAATAAACTCACAATTACCGTAACGGATGAATCTAGGTAACACTGGGATGTTTTCTGTTTCTCGCAATTTCAAACCACTATCATCTAAAGGAATTATTCTGGCACAATCCGTGGGTGACATAGGCATCTTGTGTTATTTTCTAAGTTGGGAATGATCTGCAGTATTGGATGTTTACACATTAGAAGACAGTGCTAAGAAAGGGCGTAGTAACAAAGTCTGACTTGATTAGGAAGGAAGCAATTTGCACTTATAATAAGATAACCAGAATATATATTGCAGGTTAGATTTAAAGTATCCGTAAAGGAACTGTTCGCATATTAGAGAAGTATAAAAATAAATAATCCAAAATAAAATATTACGTAGCTAACAATTCGATCGTGTGTCCCACTTTCTTTGTCTCACAGTGTATCAATTTAGACTACGTGAAACAATTTAATTTGAAATTTGTTCAGTTATCATTCCCGTTCTTAATTTGTCCAACAATCAAATGTTAGTAAATATATGTTTAGACTAATCACTACAGTTAGTTTGAAAATCAGTTACACCCATTTCGTTTCCTCGATTTGTTCATGATTCAAAAACTATAAGAGGGACTGATTCTAATGTTATGAAACACTTTTCTTTAAATGAGTTCTCATATTGTACATAAAAATCTAAAACCAGGTTTAAGTCACTTTAAAAAAACTTTGTATATGATGATATCTCTAACATTTACAAAATTATTGCTTAGAATTTGATACTCGCTAATTTGAATGAAAGCCTGAAGCTGTTTAGCTGTTTAGCTCTGATACTTTACAATCAACATATGGAGGGAATGTTCTTTCACTGTTAAGGCGACCCATCCTTTTACACGTGGTTATTGTTTTAGAAAGTTCGACCGAAACGCGTTCTTGTGCCGGAGAATATTTCCCGTCAAAGGCTAGAGAGCTCCGCAATCATTTCGAGATAGACGGACTGTCAGCTGCGGTGAATTCAATTTGCCAAACATTTTGAGTCCTCTCCCCTTTTCACTCTTTTCTCCCCCACGCGCCACTTTCCACCCCATTACGCGCACCTTGAATATAACAGCATATTTCAAAAGATTCCGCTTTCTTATGCTGCATTCAGTTTACTGCATGTGTAAATTAATGTTAAAAGATCAGCTTTTCAGCACAGAGGAATTCTTCAGTGCCAACAAATGTAATGGAATACAAACTGTATATATTGTAACATCACTAGGTATATTTAAGTGTATTAACATATTACAAATCCAGTAAACTCAGCTTACGCGAAAGCACTTCAATATAATTTTTGTTGGTAATACCTATTGGAACACTCATAACTGATAGTTAAACTATTATTAGCTGTAAGTAACAGTAAACATGTTTCTTTTGAGCTGATCGATCTACAATAAAAACAAAAATATGTTCCTAATTGGATTTTTGTCGAATGTTATATGTTCAGTTACTCTTATATTCATTGCGTTCTATAGGAGATCTCGGGACGTTTCTCATTTCTTACACCGCCGCGCTGTGTGGGAAAACATATGGGGTAAATGTTTACAAAGTCTCACTTAGAGTGGTTTGTTATTTATTATTATAATTTTGTGAAATATTACAAAATTCTATCCTGGTTTCCACAAATTCAATAGTTATGAAAATCGGCTACGAAATCTTAACAGACAAATTATTACCCAGGCCACCTAGATTACTATTCAAGAGACCTAACAATTTTAAGAATATGCTTGTAATGCACAAAATTGATGTTGGGAAATTCTCAAAATTTATCTTTAGGCTGTGAATTATGTAATAAACCACAGGTTGTGGTATTTGCAAAATTATGAATAAAACCTATCAATTCAAGAGTGGCTTCACTTAAAAGAACTTATATAATCTGGTAAATTGGACAGTACCTCCAACGATGCAATTTACCAGCTACCCTTGAGGTGTTATCCCAAGCACTACATTGGGTAAACCTCAAATTCTTTCTAAGAATGACCTGTCACCGTTTTTCATGTTATCCAAATTTGTCTGAATGTCAAAACTTTCTTACAGATGTTCTTCATTTCTTTGTTTATTTATTTTTATACAGTGTAATTGTATACTTCTAAAGTTTTAATAAAACGAAATATTGTGTAGATAATAATTGTAGTTATCTTTTAAACTACTATATATACATATATTTTAATTTGAAGTTATAGAATTTTATCATAAATGTATTAATTATTTTTGTGTGTACATAGTTAAAAGCGAGACCTTCTCACTAGCAATTTAATTTTCATCAGAATATCATTTCTTTGTAGTGTTTCAATGGAGAATGTGTTCATATACAGATAGGACAAGGCCGACTGTACGGAAGCAGAACTGTGGGAAACAATCTTGTGTAATATTGTATAATTGTAAAGGGCGAGCTGTGGTAGGGCTCAGTGTACGCTCGTATATCTCGCCTCAGCTGAGGTTGGTCTGTGTGTAGTTCAGGGGCGCCCTACACCCTCAGTGGGAACAAGTTATTGCCCTACATATGTCACTGCTTTCCTCTCTCACCGGCAACGCTCTTTTGACATCCCATCATCTCTGTGCTGCCCTACACCCTCAGTGGGAACAAGTTTATTGCCCTACATATGTCACTGCTTTCCTCTCTCACCGGCAACGCTCTTTTGACATCCCATCATCTCTGTGCTGCCCTACACCCTCAGTGGGAACAAGTTATTGCCCTACATATGTCACTGCTTTCCTCTCTCACCGGCAACGCTCTTTTGACATCCCATCATCTCTGTGCTGCCCTACACCCTCAGTGGGAACAAGTTATTGCCCTACATATGTCACTGCTTTCCTCTCTCACCGGCAACGCTCTTTTGACATCCCATCATCTCTGTGCTGCCCTACACCCTCAGTGGGAACAAGTTATTGCCCTACATATGTCACTGCTTTCCTCTCTCACCGGCAACGCTCTTTTGACATCCCATCATCTCTGTGCTGCCCTACACCCTCAGTGGGAACAATTTATTGCCCTACATATGTCACTGCTTTCCTCTCTCACCGGCAACGCTCTTTTGACATCCCATCATCTCTGTGCTGCCCTACACCCTCAGTGGGAACAATTTATTGCCCTACATATGTCACTGCTTTCCTCTCTCACCGGCAACGCTCTTTTGACATCCCATCATCTCTGTGCTGCCCTACACCCTCAGTGGGAACAAGTTATTGCCCTACATATGTCACTGCTTTCCTCTCTCACCGGCAACGCTCCTTTGACATCCCATCATCTCTGTGCTGCCCTACACCCTCAGTGGGAACAATTTATTGCCCTACATATGTCACTGCTTTCCTCTCTCACCGGCAACGCTCTTTTGACATCCCATCATCTCTGTGCTGCCCTACACCCTCAGTGGGAACAAGTTATTGCCCTACATATGTCACTGCTTTCCTCTCTCACCGGCAACGCTCTTTTGACATCCCATCATCTCTGTGCTGCCCTACACCCTCAGTGGGAACAATTTATTGCCCTACATATGTCACTGCTTTCCTCTCTCACCGGCAACGCTCTTTTGACATCCCATCATCTCTGTGCTGCCCTACACCCTCAGTGGGAACAATTTATTGCCCTACATATGTCACTGCTTTCCTCTCTCACCGGCAACGCTCTTTTGATATCCCATCATCTCTGTGCTGCCCTACACCCTCAGTGGGAACAATTTATTGCCCTACATATGTCACTGCTTTCCTCTCTCACCGGCAACGCTCTTTTGACATCCCATCATCTCTGTGCTGCCCTACACCCTCAGTGGGAACAATTTATTGCCCTACATATGTCACTGCTTTCCTCTCTCACCGGCAACGCCCTTTTGACATCCCATCATCTCTGTGCTGCCCTACACCCTCAGTGGGAACAAGTTATTGCCCTACATATGTCACTGCTTTCCTCTCTCACCGACAACGCTCCTTTGACATCCCATCATGTCTGTGCTGCCCTACACCCTCAGTGGGAACAAGTTATTGCCCTACATAAGTCACTGCTTTCCTCTCTCACCGACAACGCTCCTTTGACATCCCATCATGTCTGTGTTGCCCTAAAATGTAGTGCCGTAAATCAACCCTACTCGTTGTACAGTATTCTTTGCCCTACTTTTGTAACGGTACTATTTACATAACAAAGCAATTAAATAATTAAAATGATCCGCCATTTATGTCTGCTTATGTCTTTACAGCTGTGTTGGTGATGTAGAGGTGAAATCAAAACAAACCATTGACAGGATATGATCATTACCATCAGGACCTAAGAAAGAGGATGTATGGAGAAAATTAGTAAAAAGAAAGTACATACAGCTTGTATTTTAACACATGTAGGCGTGAAAGTATAGGACATTAATACAATAGTGAAATCAATTCCTGTAACTTTGGTAGTAGTGTCTTGATTATGTTCAGTCCCTGTATCTTTTATATTTATTTGAGCTTGATTGCTTGCAGTACTACCGTGGTAGTAATTATGGTCTTAATTAATTTATTGTGGTAACCTCAAACATAAGTTCTTAACAATCCACTAAGAAATTGACATGTAAACAACTAATATTTCCCTGGCTATTTTTGCATCACCTGCAGATCCTCTGGTGGTAATTATGCTAATACTTAATTTATTATAGTTGCCTCCAACATAAATTCTTGATATTCCACTAAGAATCCGAGATCTGAGATAAAAACAACTAATATTTTTCTGGTCCCAACAGATCTTTCATTCATTACAAGAAGATACTACTAATTTTAATTTACATCATTAATATTACTATTTTTTGTTTGTTTTTTATAGTTGTATAACTTTTTATACACAATTATTAACATTGTAGAAATTATTAAATTGTTTCACGCTGTCTTCGCCCGTGTACTTAACAAAAGAACGGTCCGACCTTTGTTGAACGCGTCTCTGTGGTGTAAAGTAGCGAGAACGAAGGTTTATGAAGCTCCGCTGCTTTATGGAAATTAATAACGAGCTCATATACAAGACTAAACCATTACTTAGCCGCTATTTATGACGGAGGTTAGCGCGGCGCTTTGCTCTTTAGCCATCTCTCTCCGAGCCCGCCCCTTCCCTGGTCTTTTCTAAATTACTGTTGTTTTTCTTTCGTCATGTTGTGTTGATTAAGAATCAGTGCAAGTCAGAGCTGTGAAGGTGAGATCATTACGTTGAACATTACGTACGGTTTATTAGAACACAGCGTTGTATAAATTTACTTACAATATAATGGCTCCAACTTCAGGACACTAACACGCTTGGTTACCAGTCTTACGCAAACTAAGAATATAGGGTGCACTAAGATTAGGTCCTAACGTGGGGCACTGCTCGGTAGTCAGTGTTCAAGTGAAATTATTTCATAATAATACGTATTGTAGGACTTAATAATTACCGAATATTTTATGTTTTTTATAACTGAAAAATATTTGTCACATCTATTAACGGAATAGTCTACATTTTTTTTATTTATCTATAATACGTCATTCTAATTTGTTATTCACATTTTACTTCTCAGTGTGGAGTTTTTATACATTTGTTTTTATCGCCAAGAGGATTTAAAATTTTACTGTCCGGCACTGCCAGATTTTTCTTAGCCTATACAAAGATTAGAGATCTGGTACAGCTGTACATCTAAAGATTTAACATTGAACTTGATTCCTTGAAATTTCTTTCCAAATTATTACAATTATATAAAAATAAATCTTATTACTTAATTAATAAACATTTATAGCTTCAGATAATCTGTATACCGTCCGTTTTATGGACTTTGTAAATTTTTCACATGTTGCAAACAATGTTGATCAATTTAGTTATTTTGCCAATACCGGACGAATGGTATTTATTAACGTGCTCCTCAATTACAACATTTCCACACAGTAAGCAAAGCAATTTGTTGCTTTGACTTTGTAATTGTTCGGATCTGGTCTGGTTTGAGGTCACGTGATACCCTATCATCCTTCAGGAAAAACGTCAATTCTCCGATGGAGGCAGGTCCTGTGTAATGACGTCCCCATCCACCTGTCCGCGCGGTGCTCTTGATTTATGTCCCTCATAAGATCTCGCTGCTGTAAGTATTCTGCTGAACTGTGTGAAATAGTGGCGTTTCTTCCTTCTCCTGCACGGTGAAAACAACTGATTTATCACCCTTCCTTTTTTTATTCATCACCGAACCTACTTATCAGTCTATAAAAGGTTTGCTCATATCTAATCTAAAAATCTCTCAATATCTTGAAGCACTACACTACACTAATCATAGCTCTTTGAGATACATTCATTGAAGGCAATAGCAATGGAAAATTTTTAGTTAAATCATTCTATTCGTATTATTGTATATATATATATATATATATATATATATATATATATATATATATATATATATATATATATACAATAATAATATAATATATATATATATATTTTAAAAATTATTCCAGTACGGAAGGTTTTTTTATTTCATTATAACATTCGTATGTATATACTATATCGTACAAAATGCAATAATAGTTGTACAGTGCCCTTAAACTAAACTATTAAAGCTTGAATTTACTACTAGCATTTGTGATGTGTTTTTTTAAATAATGTCAGACCTGCTAGAAATAAATATCGGTCGTCTGGGGAGTAAAATTCACTATCGTTGGAGATATTTCCAGAAAAGGAGCTTTGGGATTAAAATGGACCGAATATTGGCCGGGAAATACAATTTTAAAGCGCTGAGTGGACGGGCTGATGACAAAATTGGCCGCATCGGTGGGGCGCGATACAGACGGAATTGGCAATCACAATTACACGGAGACACGGGACAGCTGATTACAATACAATTACGGTAATGTAATTACAGCCAGTGTTTTAGCCGCTACATGTTGGCAAGACTGATTGCTGAACGTAGCTCGGCCAATTAGAGTTTCATACAAGTCGTGTTATACTGTATTGTCAAATGATACAACTTCGCATGTCAACTGATATTATTGCACTCTCACATACTTGAATATCAGTAATACGTGTTTAATCAAATTTAACTGCAGTAGGAGAGACCTCTCCTCGTTTTCCATTATCGTCCGCAGCAGTAGTGCTCCCTTATTCATTTAGTTCCTGGTGACATCAAATGTCTGTTTTTCGAACCAAGAACATGCGATGAGAAAAAAAAAATGCTTTTAGTCAGTTTTTTACTAATTACAGTACAAACACATTTTCTTGAGATATTTGATTACATCTTCTTTTTTTTATTTTGGTCTCCATATTCAAATTTAATGGTATATTCAAGGGTCGTTTAATTTAGTGCCCCTTCTTGACCATACGGGAAATCATACTAATGTTCTTATTTTAAATGTTTTTACTTAACCGACATTATTTTGATTTGGAAATCCCGTGATCTCATATGTATTTATCGTTTGAGAAGTATTTCATATGGCAGGTTTGAAGCCCTATAATTTGATTGGAACCAAATTCGTTACGCGTATTCATTATGCTTGAATCCTTAGTAGTACGCATTGCACCTCTAGTCTTCGGTTTCTACGTACAGAATATCAAGTTTACGGTTAGTAAAGAAGTGCGTAAACATTTGTGTCTCTGTCAATTAATGGATTACTGTAATCTTGCAGTTTTATAATATAGGGTTTAAATGGAATTCAAAGGGTTTTCCTCCTCGAGTAGCACTTATAATAATTTTTTTATGAGTGTCGTTCCGACTCGTAATTTGTGACTGATGCTTTAATTTATGTCTACAGACCATGATCCTCAGTTTATATTTCGAGGAATAAATCCATTTTGTTAAATAGGCTGATAAAACAGATTGATAAAAATATATACTTACTATTCAATACTAATCTTGAAGTTTGTTGGCTTTAATTAGATTAAAATGTTACTGTGATTCTCCATCAGTTGTCCGATTAATTGTCTGTATAGAGCTTGACTGGGCTTTAGTTTGAGTACCACATTAACCAATCTCAACTTAACAGCTTTTGCAGATTAATGAAGATAAAACCGTGTTTACTGCTCTACAAACATTGTTAAAACACTTTCCTCCATCAGTAATACTTAGTTGGTGTCTTATTTGTCAGTATTTTGTTTGGCAGTGGAATATGAGTAATGAGTCAATATTTGTTCAACCGTTATCGTAATCTCCCAAACTTTGTTATCTCGCGTACCTGTCAGAGTGATTAAGTTTGATTGAAATAGAAAGTCATCTATGCCATATAGTAGCTGGCTCCAAAACGTAAAATTTTATGTGCTCTTCTGCTAGATGAGTCATGGAGATTATCAAAGTGTATTTTAAGTAAAAGTTTGACATACGGGTCTCAACCCTTTGACCTGGTGGAGACGTTTACTTGTTTCACTGCTATTGATTGGTGAAAGACACTCTGTTTGTGTTTGTTTTGTTATTTGCACATCAGTCGAGAAGAGGACTCTTGACGCCTTGATACCGACAGTTGTGATGCCACTGGTGACGTCAGTAAAAGCTTTTCACTGTCACACTACAGTCAAATGACATGTTAATATTTACTCGTTCAACGCTCTCCTCTCTCCCCACCAGTTTCTTTCCCATCCTTTACTGAAGCTTGCGTCCAAGTCTTGGACTCCACTGGTCACATAGGAATTGTGTTGAAACTTTAATTTGTTTTTCTAAAACATCCCAATTTAGGAAATAAAGTTGGTATAACACTTTAAACAATGATGTTACTGTTAGTAGAATTCAATAAACACTATACTATTGATTTTTTTTTTTCAAAATTGATAGATTTGAAGAAACCAAATAAAAACTTTAATTCTTGGGTTTACGCTACTGGCGCCATGACTATCCAGGTTTTCTCCGCCAGAAAGTTATAAATATTGGACCAAAACATTTAATTTGTTGACAGGAATTAAATAACAATATCCGTGGATATATTTAACTACTTTTTTGATTGCTTCGTTCTATAGATTTCTTAACCACATAAATCATCAAAGTTCCCAGTGGAAACTGAACTAATAAAAAACACATTTCCTGTGAAAAAGTTATGAATCTCTTGACAAGAAGGAGTTGGCTACTGACAGCTAACACGCGGGTGCTGCCTCGCTCTTCCTTATATCATCGGTCCGGATAAACTTTCCTGACTGATTTATTCCTTCATATAAGAGGTTACAGACACATATCTGGCGGTGCGGTGTCAGCGGTTCCAGAACAAATTTAAGTTTCTTACTAGCTGAGTGAACCATCGATGTTGTTATAGTCGGTAGTGTCAATATCGAGCAATCGATAACATGTAAAAGTCGGCATTTAAGCATCGATACCCATCACAGTATAAACATATTTTACGTAACCTCTCGCATTAAACCGACCAATCAAAATTACCGACAAGTAACTATGTAACTCAGTTTCGATCAGCTGATCAGTAACGAAGATGATTGAACAATCCAATCTTCACTCACCAGCTAAAAAGTATTTACTGAGTACTATTCACTTACTTTACTATTATTTCAATCATTCTTAAGCGGATATATAAAAATGGTAACCCATAAATTTTTGGAACGCCATGAAAATGGAGTAGTCTACTCGTTCATTCGGTGATTATTTAAAAACCTCACACAAGTTCCCATATCCAGTTTTAAGAGAACCAGTAACATGTTTTTTTCAATATAAACATCTAGATTCTCTCTGGAATTCGAGTAAGGCGTTATTTTCATTGTAATTAATACATATAAAAATAGTTTATATTAAAATAGTATATACAATTCATGAGTGAAGTACTAAAATCGTTTACGGATCGGATTGATAAAATTAATAATGTTTTTATATATTGCTTGATATAAAATCTATGAATATTAATTATTTCAGAGTATTTTAATTATATTTGAAAATTTTGTGGTTGTAAATAAATTAATGCTTGACATTCTTATTAAATCAATAAGAGAAAGAGAGTACATTAAACATATAATTTCATTCTGACTGATAGAATCAAACAATTTTCCATATCGTCACAATGTTTCATTAGGTTCCAAAATATAATTTACTTTACTTTTTGTGAATAGAAATCTAATTAATATAGTTATTGATCAGTAAAAACATAAAAATATATGTATATATTATCCAACATTTTATAATTAACATGTGTAGGAGAAGAAGACATTTGCATACCTTACAGATTTCTGTATAACCTTGCTTGTAATAGATTTGGTTGCATTGTGAACTATAGTTGGAGCACAGACCTAATATTGAAATGAATCAAAAATAAACTTATGCAATGTTTTTGTTTATAGTTACCGTACTAGAGAAACAAATGAAATCCGAGCGTTTTCACTCAGAGGTTTGTGTTGTTATTCGGAACTTGTCTAATCAGGGCTACTATTACTGGAAATTCTTTAAGAAACTGGTTCGTTTATTTTTCTTGGGTACGTTACCAAGAAATGAAATATAACTGTAAAGCAAAGACCGCTCATGATTATTCGTTGTATTTATATATTAGTTAAGCCCTTTTCCGTTTAAACAAAACTGTACGTAATGATAATGTGAGGTTCAATTCCGCTTACAGTAAAAGTTGATTGATCTCTTGAATTGATAAATGAATTCAAGATCACTGTGTTTGGAATGCATCCTTTTAAGTTTGATTGCGAAACATTAGAAAGTAGTCTTGCTATTCTGGTCTAATGAGACATTACGACAACTTGACGTAAACCGATATCAGTTCAGATTGATTGGTCCATAGCGCGGAATGTACGCCGTGAGATTCCGTTCCAGTCCAATCAATTACGATCTGGAGGGAAACAATTCGAGGCTCTTCGTTAAATTGCCGAGCAATCGGAAGATGGAAAGTAATAATCATGGCGAGCGTTTTCTCTGTCGGCAACTGCACAATGGGTGGGAGAAATTCGATTGGCGAAAGCTATCAGGGCACAGCAGGGGTCGAGAGGACATCAGGACGCCGCCAATACTACTGCGGCGCGGCGTCTATGTCCGGTAAATGTCCGGTCATTTTACAGCGACTATTTATTCTTAATAGTTCCACCAAAACTTAATTTTTAAAACACGGAATGAGTCTGAAAGCTAATGTGACGGACTTCTGTTGTACATACTAGAGGCCACGACAAGATTCATCTGTCCGTGGACATGTCTGTCGTCTATCAATTGTCTGTTCAAAATCAATTACATTAAAGGCACGTACAAGGTTTTATGGCTCTTTAACCATTTATAGTAGTAAAGAAAGTATATCAAAGCGGATTTTAGGAAATTAAATGGACAATATTTTATAATGACGAATAAAGTGTGGTGAATTATAAATGTATATTTTATAGGTTGGTTATAGGTTGTTTTATTGGTAAAATGGAACTTTGGAATATTTTAGTTTTTAAACCCCTTTAAGTATAATTATCTTATATGTTAACATATTTGTCGCAAGCCTAATTAAAATGACTTCACGGGTTAAAAATGTTAATTACGCCGTTCGTTCTTACAAATCTATTATTATTAATTGGCCAATGCCAAAATATTAGGGAGTCCCTCAGTATTAAATTAAATTTTAACATTCACTTCATCCAATTGGGCATTTCAATGGAGAAAGCTACTTGCAATTCAACTGCGGTAATTGAGAGAAGTACAGTTGGGGCGGTAAATGACGGCATCTTCGCGGGTTTATTTTCCCGCCTTACCACTCTAATAGCGCGTGATCAGTCAAAGCGAGGCTAATTATCCCCCTCCATCCCCTCACCACTCCTTCAGCATCACTGAACCGTTCCGCAATTTGAAAAATTACTCTCTTGACACTTAAAGAACATTAGTCTTGTAGGCGGTTTGGATTTCTTGACTGGCTGTTTGGATTGTTTATGATTTCAATATTCCAGGGCCATAACTTGTTGCTTTCTTGTAGAAACACTTTTAACGTCGGGAGGATGAAACGTGTACCGAGCCTCACCTCTAGACCACAAGTTTTAGTCTGTTATGATGTGTATTTCAGTAGTCTTGATGTTATTCGGACATTACTGTAATTCAGCACAATTTAATTTGTGTAGGAAGATTTGATAGGATGTCGTTTGAATATCTTCATAAAGCTCTAATTAGGTTTTTATAGCGTGAACAGTACCTAGACTGATGAGGTTTAATATTCGTAAAGAGATTTTTTTAATTATTTAAAATGCAAGCATATTCACAACTTATTATTCAAGTAATACCTAAGACAAAGTTAATAGCAAAGCATCATCAAATCGAATTTACTTTGCTTTGCCTGTAGGCAATGCCGGAAGGTGTGACGTAAATAATGTAACGTCATGTTTTCATGTAATTTATTGCAACTTTTAGATAGAGTCTCGTGCGATATGGCTTGCAATCAAATCGCATGAGACAGACTGAGTTAGAACTAAGCTTAGGTTTAGAACATTAGAAATAATTCGTCTACTTGATAATGTCACGAACCATTTCGTACTCAATCCGAAGGCACGTTCCAAGCTAGTATGAGAATGCCAGTTTCTAGTTGGTATTTCCTCGTGACTTAAAACACAATAACAAATGACTACGCGACAAAGCTCACGCTCTACCGTATCCCGTAGCTCCAGGCCTTACACGACCCGACACTCCCTTCTGTCAAATTAATTTATTTCACGACATTATAATTCGCCTCGTGGCCACATTACATGCCAGGTTGGCCTTTGTGATTTTGTTTTCCCGCGCCACTGTTTTGTTTTATACACAACAATGAACTTGTTCTCCAACCAGAAACTCGCCGCGGGTCGTATTTTTATTTTAACGTTTTGCACGTTTTGGTAGTTATGTGTCAAAAGGTTAAAATATGTGTAATTTAGTTGGTTGTATTCCACCCGTTAAATTGTTATGTCATTGTGAACCGGCAACGAAAGCTCTAATTAAGTACTGACATGCATAGCGATAGGACGAAATAAAAATTGTATTTTTATGCGTTAAAAAGAAGTGACACGTTCGGGCGAGCATAACTTTGTTGGTGTTATCTCGCTTGTTTTTCGTTTCGTGTGTATGCGCTCTGGATGTGATAAAATTGCATGGTGGTAATCGTTGTTATTTGTACATTAGATTGTTGTAAAGGTACTTCGAAAAAATTTAATTTTTGTCATAATAATTTTTTTTTATTGTAATATCCTAAACATACTGCTTTCCCAGGAAATACAGTATATCAAAATAGTTTGAAAGTATGTAAAATTTCAAATGAAATAATAAAAATAGATGGTTCATTTCGAAATAAGTTTTGCAAAGTCACTGAAGGGGTGGTGTGTTCATACAGCGTAGGTTCAGAATTATAATACAGTCGTATATTTGAGCGATAATAGTGGCAGTTCGGGAATCAAAATTCTTATTCAAGAGTATCCTTTATTTAAATTTAGTCGAATATCATAAATTTGTTAAAAATACGAGATTGTAATATTTGCCTTTAATTGGATAAATATGAAACACGGGTTTTAATAAAGAATAAAGTCTGGCAAATTAAAATTTATTAACATTTTACACAAACTGCTTGGTTTAAATCTATTGCAGTTGTGATATTGCAAAAAGCTCTAACGAATCGTGGAAATCCTTCTGTAGTAACTGATTCTCTCCAATCGTCGTATGTTTTACAAACATAGAACATTGCGTATCGTGTTTTGGAATCCAGTCTCGTCTTCTGATGTTTTAAGATATATGATTAAGCACTGTCGTGAAAAATTACGTTATTTGTAAACAAAAGCCTCTCGACGATCGTTGGAGACGTTCTTTCGAATTCTCAATGCTGCTTCTGCCACTTCTATACACCCATCAATGCCGTCTGTGTTATAGGACGGTTTCTTGGTGGAAAATCCATAACCACAGTCTTTTCACAAGAAATCCAACTTTTCTTTCAAACGTCATGTAAGCTAATGAATGTTTTATGAAAAGGTCCCTTACTATTTCTCTATACCTGTACAATCAATTCTTGTCTTACTTTTGGGCAGAAATCGTTTTAAATAAAAAGTCATTACATATTTACATTTTTTTTCCTATTACTTTTTTCTACTTTTACGTGTTACCCGGTTTGTCCCTATAAATGTGTACTCGTTCTTGATTTATAAATACTGTCCGGCGTAATTCAATTCATACTATAGAACTGGGCGAACAATCACGGGTTCTTAGTAGGTATTGATCAATACTTGTCGCGTAATAGGTTTCGCTGAGGTTGCATGCAAAATGTTAAGTCTATATCTTATTTCAGTTCGCTAACGCTAAGCCAACAAGCATTTTTATGTACTTCCCTGATAGCATGTTAGAGTCAATAACAATGGTGTAGCTATAATAACAATGCACGTTTACTGCATACATTCATTTTAACCTATGTACTATAGGCATTTTGCTGTATAAATATTTGAAAGGTGCAAAAAACATGGTTCGTTTCCAAGAATGGAGAACGCTTTTGGCAGTTCAGCAAGGAAATGAACAGTTAGTCAACAATGAACACTGAACATTAAAAATTGAACAGTCTATAGTTTGTGTTCTGAAATTCGGAATCAACACGTGTCCGCATCCCAGCCTTTAGGGATAAAGTTGCCTTAGTGTTTCGCTCTTGCTACCTTTATTTTTCATGCGTTATTAAAAATTGAATTGAAGGAGCGTAAGTAAATTTATTGATTCAGGCAGCAGAAAAATATTTTTTGATCGTATGTATATTTTAACAAGAATATTCAAATTAACATTGTTATAGAAATTTAAGTATAGAATTATGTTTATGAATACAGCATCATATTTTAGTACTCAATACTACATTTTAAAACAAAAATATTTTCCAATAATACAAACTCTATGTATGCTACTGAAAGTTTGGTATGCTTCTTTTATTTGTAGTACTTACAGTATCGTAACAATTTGCGTAATAGTTATAGATATAAAAGCATGTAATTCAGTTATTCTGCTACTTTTTCGCAAATCGTAATTACTGTTTACAAGGTGTTTATTAATCAGTGCGAGAACAGATAATAGGCTAAGTAAAATTAAATTTAAAACATTCTAGACGAAAACACTGCAAATCTAGACATCTCCCGTATATTAGTAACTATATAACTATAGTTAGCTCTGTGGTCTTTCCAGAAGTGGCCGTCATGTCGTACTGCAAACTTATATGTCAGTGACAGTTATGTGTCAGGCGTTTCTTGTATATTAGCAACCACATTAATAATTAAGAGTTTGCGTCTGTGGTCTTCTTAGGAGTGGTCGTCGGGTCGTGCTGCATTTTATGTGTCAGGCTTCTCCTTTGTATTAGCAACCATATTAATAATTAGAGTTTGCGTCTGTGGTCTTCTTGGGAGTGGCCGTCGCGTCGGGTCGTGCTGCAACTGATGTGTCAGTGAGACTTGGGCATTCCTATATAATAACAGAGACTTGTATACTTGCTATTAAATATTAAAAGGGAGGGATAGTCCTGTTTTCAATGCTTGATCATGAATATGTTGTGTACGAATGTGGAAAATCTGTGAAAGCATATAAGGGCGGCAATGATACATAGGAGAGATTATATGGAATATAACATGCTTTAAGCATAACATATTCGTTTAATTAATGTTTTGGGTTTTATTACCACTAAAATATTCCGAAATTTTTCTATAAGTGAAGTTTCAACAATGTTTACTAGAGCAAAAGTGTATATTTCAGAAGTAAATTACATTTTGATTTAGTTAAAAAATATTGTAAAATCTCTGCTTTGCGACCTTTGAAAATCGATACTTGAGCTTTAAAATAAAACAGCTGTTGCAGAGATAAAGCATTACATGATATATGGAACAGCAGCTCTTGTTCCAGAATTCAATAAAATGGTTTTGTTAGCTTTAGACTATGTTAGCGATATATTAGATACTATCTTCAGTGTCCTTTGTCTTCTCAGCTATGGGACAAGCAGTTATCGGGATCCAAATCGGATTGAAATAGATGGCTACAGTAGGCTAACGACACAATTGGTGACGAGGTTCACCAGGCGGCCACTAGATGGCAGGTGCACTGCGGGCCATTAGTCACACGTGGTGGCCAGTGTGTGGGCTTGTAGCTAATGGGTCTCATTGTCATTCATAATCAGCACCGAGCGTTTCTCCGCATTGGCGCACTGCTTGCTGCATAATTTTATTGCTGACTATATTGCAACTAAATTTGTTAGGCCTTAGATGTCCGCTAAATTACTAAGTTTAGTACATCGTGGTAAGAAATGGAATTTGTGGTGTATCGTATCATAAATCAGGGACAAAGCAAGATATTAAGAAATGGAATTTTATAAAATGATGAGAAGAGTAATTAGCTGTTCTGACTTATTACAGACCATTAGAGAACTAAAGGCTGGAAAATAAAGCTACAAAGATGGCCTATTGTATAAAGGCACTGATAGCCTTGCTTTAAATTTGCTAATTTAGGTGCATTAAATTGATTTCATTAGTAGCGGTGGGTGTTACTTTTTCAGTAAAAAAAAACTACGTGTCTAAAAATTACAATATTGTATCTTAATTTTCTTTAAAATATCGGAAATATATATATATATATATATATATATATATATATATATATATATATATATATATACATGGACAGCATGGACAGTTCGAAATATTATGTTTGGTTTCTGTTTTCATTAAGATTAGCAATGAAATTAAGAAATATTGATTTGAGAGAAGGATGCAACTGTTAAAAATTAATGTCCGTCCTATTTAATTCAATTGTCCTTTATTCTTATAGTATTGGTTTTATGAAAGGCTAATTATAAAGGTGTTTTATTAGATTATGTGGCATTTGTATTATCAATTGTTAAGTAATACATGGACAGCGAGAACGGATGAGGGTGAGGCGAGAGGGTGTAAGAATTCAAATTGAGTAATGTGGGTTTTTAGAAGTACGAGAATGAGATTTATTTGTAACATTGCATTTACTTGTATTTAGCACAGTTTGATAGACCTGGTACACATTACCCAGCTATATACAGTTCCAGAAATTTTTCAATTATCAAATGTGAGTTTCCTATCAATCATATCATAGAAGTACTTTTTTTTAACCTTTATTATTTGGACTTTCGTTATTGTAGGTCAAATTAATTCTTAAAAGGGAATGTTTGTATGGAAAATGTGTATAATATACAGTTGGAATGAATACTAACAAAAGAGGCCTGTTTCATAAGATGTACAATAGAAGAAGAGAATATTGTCTCAGACCCAACTGAGCAGACAAGTACTTTGCCTTGACATTTTATTTGTAGAGGTCTGGCGGAAACAGAACCAGCCGACAGTAGCTTGTTTTAGATTTTAGTTTACAGAAAGCTCTGTGAATGTACTTTAAACGTATTCAATTCAATTCAAAATGAATTATTCATCGTTTTAAAGAGTAGCTCTGATATAAAAATGTTATTCAATGATATAGTGCAGAAAGTGCCGTTTATTAAAAGTGTTATTGACAACTATTTATTCTTATTTTAAAACAATCGAATAGATCCTGCTGAAAGTTTTAATTTTCCGAATATAGTAATATTTTTACGTCTTTTTTTACTACTGGTTGGTTTTATTTACTCATGCGTTCAACTTATTAAGACCAAAGAACAAAACCAATATTCTAGACAGTAAATACTAATGGGTTGTTCAACATGAAAGGCAAACTGTGTAAGTTTCCTCTAGATGAATAATGCAAATAACAATATACTTCGTGAAATAAGACACCACCAGAGACGCGTAATAGAGAAGGAAGAGTAATTAGGTTTATTTAAGTAATGACAAGCCATTAGAGATGTTAAGGCGAAAAATAAAGCCACGGAGCGGAGATGGCCCTAGCACAAAGGCAGCGGCAGAGCCGAGCTTACATCTTCCCGCTAATGTAGATGATTTAAATCACTTTCACAAGATGCTGACTGGATTTAATTAACTTTTCCAAATACACATTTTTCAGCCAAAGTTTCTAAATTAAAAGATCTTCTCCGTTAAATATAATCATTGAAATTGTTTGTGAAACTTAAAATTGCATTTGCTCTTGGTATTCAGTTTATTAATGAGAATATTGAGTGCTGTTAATTAATCGTAATCATTCACTTATCGTCGGTTGAAGGATAAACATTCTTGGATCCAAGTAATACAACTTGTGATTTTGTTTACGTCGTGTATTCCAGTATAGATATCACAAAACTGTTGAACTTCGGGTTAATTAATTTTAAATTAAATACGATATTTACATAAATAATCACAACATTATTAGAATAAGAATATTAGACAATGTTTGTGATCTCCTTTTCCAAAAAATAAATGGAAAAGGTGTTGCTATTGGAGGAAGATGACAATTTGGTGGTGTTCTCTTAGGATATTCGGACGCCTCCAACGACTGCTTACAGTCAAAATGTGTCCTTGCCTGATGCCTCCGCAGCTAATTACATACGGGTAGTTAGTGGAATATACAGAACAGCAGAGCTGCTGAGACTGTACGAGTTAACTAGTTGTTCACTTATTCCACATGTAGCGGTTTAAAAGGAATCAGTGTTGTAGATACTTGTACTCTACCCGTCATTCTATGTTTATGACGGATGTTTATAGGCTCATAGCTCGTAAGTTTTTTTATAGTCATCTGATTCGTAAATGTATTAAATACACACAATCTTAAGAGCCTCCAGAACATTTAACCATTGATAAGTTATAAAGTGAGGACTTAAAAGATATTGTGCTGCATATCGTTATCGTATTGTCGTTGTTTTAACCGTAAACTATAACTGCAATGCTGACTGTACTGTATGGAGAATCCCCTGAAAGATTACGGATCCTCGCCGACCCAGGCACTCACGCATGCGCACAGACAGCCTCCAATGTGCACATATCAGTTGTATTAATTCTGATTATGCGATCGTGGTAAAGACAAAAAACAAACATGATGTATTTATGGAATAGTAGAGCTACTTTTCGGCCTATATTGAAATCGTCCTTCCACTATTGTATTATATCACGCTGATTCTTTGATAAGATACATTTTTTAGCCAAAGGTGTAAGATGCAACACGGTGTTTGGTGAGTTGCTGTTGTTTTTGTTGATCACAATTTATTCTTAAGTATACTTTGTATTAGTTAACAGTTGCATTGTTATCAACAGCAACCTGGTCTATTTACTCTCGAGATATATGAAAACACAAATTGAAATACCCTATTTGTAAAGATTGTTCCAACAACACAACAGAAGACGAATGTTGGAGTACAATCGGTCTCTGAAACCGATCACCTGATGTGATCCAATCGCATGGAATGTGGGTGTAAGACTTCAAAAGATGGTATTGAACATTGAAGCACTAGAGATCGTAAACCCTGTCATATCATGTTGAAGGATCGCAGTGTTTTGGGCTTTCCCGTGTCCAAGTGTTATTGGATTGTCAATAAAATATAACCCTGCCACATTTGTTTGTGCATTTTACGCACCACGTTCCACAGATAACCATACACAGTAAAGGGCTTTGACGTTTTTTAAAAGGCCAAAATGTACAGTAGAGTATTTTTAGAAGTTTATTGTTCTTTTTTAAAATCAAAATATTACACTCATTAAAAAGTAAAGACTACTATTTCTGTTCAGGAATCCTTTATTTTCTATACTTCCGAACGTTAGTTTAAAAGCTGTCAGCTGTTTGTTACGAGCTGTTAATACTTAAAACTGTTATTGTTAACAGTTACGAAGTACATTCATTACTGACAATGTTAGTATTATGGATTAAAAAAAACAGAGATATCGGTTTACGAGAACTCATAGCTGTTATATTCTTCAGATCTACTCAAGAACTAGGGCAGTGAACAAGCGGTGGCAACATCCCAAAACTATACACAAACACAAAAAGAAGATGCGCGACTGTAAGGCAGAAGGTGCTGGACACTAAACGTGAAATTCCGGGAAATCTGGGTGACGATTGCTTTTAGCCCCTTATTGGTGGTATTGTAGTTTGCCCCAATTATTACTTTGCCAACAATCTTTTTGTTGTGGCGCTCTTTGTGACACAGGTGTGTGTAGTGTAACAGTTATTAATTTGTTAATATTAATTATTCTTAATATGGTCTTCTTCTAGCCTAATTTGCAGTTTGTAACTAATAACGTATATCACTTCTCGAAACGTTATTTTTTTATCTCATAATTTTGTCAGGTTGCGTATTATGTTCTTACTAATTTTGTTACCCTTTCGGCTGATTAAATGTACAAGAAAAAAAATACAAAATAGTGCCTTGTCTGAGAAATTATCCATAAATAATACTCTCCGTTTCATATCATAAAAGGGAAAATTATAATTAAAGGAAGAGATTAAGGAAACTGAAGAATAAATCAAAACTAATCAAGCACATAACCTCGTAATATTACTACATACTAGGTTATAGTGATACTTTGTAGTAGAATCTTATTGTTTTCTTTTAATATCCAACTTTTTGTGGCATAAACTTATCTGTAATAACTCTAACACAGGTCGATAATTCGTTCTACTGCCACTATTACCATGTTTGATCATCGTTTGACCTTATTCTACACGTTGTCTGAACATGTGCTCCACTCTCACTGCAGAAATTGATGATGTTCCCAAGACTCAAGTGTTGTGTTTTGATGGGAAGGAGAGGGTGGGGCAATGATAACGTTAGTTCGACTCCCGGAGTGCTCCTGATGACTTGGTCAATTGGATTTCCCGTCCCCTCCATCGAACTGGAAAAATCTCAATTGCCATTCTCTCGCCTCTATATGGATCTATATTTACTGCAAAGTTTGTTGGAATTGGACATGTTGTTCGCTGTGGACTATTGCCAATGAAGCTGCTTTTAAATTACTAAGGTTGGGTAGTTTACGGAAAATGAGGGTCTCTTTCTCCAATCCTTTCCACTTTCAATTTCAAAATCCAGCATCACATTAAATGTTTTTTATAAGATTTAATTAATGTTTTTAAGTTTAAAATTTCGCACATTTTTACTTTGTCTAGCTCGATTTATTTTATAATAAATTTTTTCAATACAAATCTAGATACTGTAATTTTGTTTTTATTAAAATTAAAACGCTGTCTAATTTCAATTTTTGAAATGGTGTTTATCTAGAGAACATTCAAATGAGTGTTACGCTATCATTTGTTACTAAAAGTAAATCATTTGAGTTGCATACATTGATATAGGCCGGTTTATAGGAGACACCTACTTTGTTTTGTTTTTAAATTTTAATTCGTAAATATCGTGCGTTCCTTGTCATTATTTCCACATTAGCGTAAGTGTTTTGCAGTGTTTTGATACTCAGCTGTGATGAGTCTATGGCCGGAAAGCGATCGCAACGTCACGATGCTGTATTGGACACGGTGGTAACGGCTTAATCGGGTGCAGGCTGACTTTCAAGATTTTCGAGGCTGTTTAAAGAACGCCTAATTTATGGTTTGAACAAAACGTGGGCAGCTGATGGAGCTGTGATGATTGGTTTTTGAATGTCATGGAAGTTTGCCCTGGCCCAGGAGTACAGTTTGTACGTAGTCGTGTATGATCATTTGCTGATAATTACCGACAACTCAAAGCAAGGAATTCTTGTTCTTGTCTCATTAGCTGATGAGAATTACAAAGAAATTGAATTTGGATTAATTAAAAGATTTCTAGAAGTGATAATTTCTTCCCTCTCATATTTCCATCTCTTAACGTTTTTTACGTATTTTTAACAGTTCGCAATAAAAAAAATCCCACTTCCCTCACAAGAAGACTATTCAGGTTTTATTACTGATAAATATCTTGTTTATGTATTGATGAGTTGTAGTATTTTTATTTTAGTTTTTCTGATTGTAAGTTAATTAATTTTTCTCGGTTGTGTTTTACATATTTATCTTAAAGTCTAAATAAGTAATTTATTTAAATATATAAATAAAATTAGCAAAGACAAAATCCTGTTTCCACAGTTTAAACCCACAATGTGTATATTGAGATAGCCATTGATCGACAGCACAACAAGACCAAGACAAAGGCAGTAAACGATATAGACATCGTGGTATAAAGCGTACACCAGAGTCCGGAGCGTAAACCAATGTTACACAAATTGTGCGGTTCCCGGGCCTACAATTGTGGTGTCCCACGGGACAGGGCGCGCTGTCATGCGGTATGGAACTGTTCGTACCACAACACTGCGATATGCTGACACTTCCCCTTGGCAGACCTACAATGCCAGAAGGCATATGTCATTCTGGTATTTCAGCTATTCACCACACGGTACAGGTATCGGCTAGTTTTCGTCTTCACACTGTGTAACATTCCATCTCTAAAAATATTATATTATATTATATTATATATACATACATACACGCATTTATATGTACACATAAACCACTAGTTGTAATCAAACAAGGTTTAGTATTATAAGGTCTAGTTTAACTTCTTTCCATTTTCACGTAGAGTATCTTACGATGAAATTGTTTTTTAAATCCCTACTCACTAAACCTGACACAAGGGTATAACTATTTAAGAAGTTGATTTATCTGTTACTTGTATTTCTTAGATAATATTTCGTTTTTTATACTTATGTTCCGTTTTATTTGTAGGATTGACAATATTGCATTGAAAAGTTACATGTTTGTGAAAATTCTATTAAGAAAAATGTTATTGGATTGTACATGTCTCAAGTACACATGGCAGTAGTTAAACAATGACTGTCGGAAGTATTTAGTGTTACTTAGTACTTTTAATAATTATCAATGCATCTATTGATCATTTGGGATTGAATAAATGGGTTAGTAAGTACTTAAATTTCATCTATTTTATTTCCAAAACATTGTAAATGTAATATATTTTTATGTGCTCCCTTTGTAGCAACTGTTGCACATTTATAAAAGTTTCAGTGAGTTGGGATTAGCCTAACCCAATTGTTCTTACTTTATGAGCCACATTATATACATACCACAGATTGCTGGTATGTTGGTGTAACATGAAGATGTAATGTAAGAAATCACTGATCAAACAACTTCGCATCGATACTCTAGATGTTTTATTAGGATAAGTTTTTCGTTTTATCAGTTTTTTCTCACTATCATAGCTCAAACGCCTGGGGGGGGGGATAATTTCAATTGAAATAAGTGGAAGAGTCAGTATTGTACAAGATGGAAGTTACTGATCTTGTCACAGGTAGGATCTATCTCAAAGCATAGTTTACGTCTAACGCCTTGGGGTTTAGACTTTGCGGCAACTAGCTCTCTCCCGCTCACCCCCCCCCCCCCCCCCAACTACATAGTTACTTAATTACGTTACAAAGTTAAGAGCAACTGTGTAATGTTAATGATATTAAAATTTTCGTCGTTACACATAAATGCCGTTATTCGCACAATTCCGAGTTGTTCGTTATCCAAACGTTTTCAAAGTACACAGTACACGGTTGGATTCCAAGAGCAGAGTCACTTTAGTAATTGAGATAATGAACAAGTGGCGAACAATGAACGTTGAACATTGAACAGTCGAGGGTTTGTATACAAAACTTGAAGTCAACACATCGCCGCCGCTTCGCCGTGTTCAACAACGTTGGAGTTGGGCGTCCTTGCTGCTTTAAACTTTTCTGGCGTGTCCAAATAAGCTTTAGAAATTTTAGAAACTAGAGGACAGTTTTAGCCGCTTTGCTACTTAACAGGTATTTTTCATTTTAAAATGTTTTGACGTAAGGAACTGAAATGGCAAGCAAGCTACTGATAACGTTATTTAGGGCATCTTTCTGTTGCAAAGAACGTAATAATAGTCAGTATGCATAAGGCACATTTTATGGTTCTTAACTATCTCTAATTTCTTTAATGGATTTTTCATTTCCGTGTTCAAGCTTTTAATTTACAGATACTATGAACCTGCGGTTAGCTAAAGTGTTTATAAAATTGCTAACTGAAAATTAATCCGCCTACTTTATTACTACTATAATAGAAAGTAGAATCGTAAAGTTTTTACGTTTTGTGCGTAATAACAGTCACAACCAATTTATTATTAATGTTAGTGGGCAGAATCGCCCAGTCTGTTAATGGATGGGCAAGGAACTATCTTACCTGTCGTTGTATATAAACTGACAAATGGTGACGAAGTTCACCAGGCGGCCATTAGATGGCAGGTGCACTGCGGGCCATTAGTCACACGTGGTGGCCACTGGCCAGTGTGTGGGCTTGTGGCTGTGGCTCACATTGTCATTCATAATAGGCACCGAGCGTTTCCCCACATGGTGGACTACTTGATGCATAATTTTATTACTGAATATATTGCATATATTTTTTACTCCTCGGATGCCTGCTAAATTACGGATGTTAACAACAGTCTGCCAAGAGATGAAAGGTAGACGTATCACGAATCAGGGACGAATACAATATTAGGAAATTAAACTTGATTCAGAAGAGGAAATGAGTAATTAGCTCTACTGAATGATTACAGATCGGTAGATATGTAAAAGTTGCAACGATGGTCTATTGTGTAAGTCTCTGTTAGTCCAGTATCCCACTCGCTAATGTTGGTACGTTCATTCAATTTTAATCGATGGCAATTGGTCTTTTATTTTTACTAAGTTTTTTAATTTCAAACAAAACAGCGCTATTTTTAGTAATGTAACTGTAATAATTTATTTAAACATATAGTAGTTACGTTCTTGTAAAATATTGTACACTTTTTTACACTACTTTAAATCTAATATTTTTCTTAAAAATATTCAATTAAAAACTTGTTATATTATTTTTATTCGTATTTATTATTAGTTAATAATATTATATTTTACTCTTGTGTTAATAATGTATCGCTCTAGGCAATTTTTTTTTTATTTTTCATATGGTTACGACGGTAATCCAAAATGCGTTTCTTAGTAATTGAAAACTTTAAAAATCCTCTAAAGATGCTTGTAAACCCGTTTAGTTTTGCTTGTAAGCATAAAGTAATTTGACCCATCAGCCGTTGCGTTGCATGCTATCCATTGTTCACCCCTTCCATCATTGGATTCAAAATTAGTAAAATCAGGTCCACCGTTGAATTTATGAAGATGGATTTATAAAGTAAATATTAGGTAGATGAGACAATGAGAGTGCCAATTTACTTTGTTTGCACTTTATTTTAAATTTTGAAATCTAGTTGTCTCTGTTGTCGAAACGATGTTAATTGTTCATTTTGAGCTCATCAGTCAATAGTTTCAAGCAACATTCATTTTTATTAATTTTCGGTAACTCGGGTTCAATCTTGTTGTGGGAGGCCGTTCAAAAGTTCAGAAATTTACTATTGAATGGTTATAAGATAATATGTTTATATACATAATTTTGGATTGGTTGTGACAAAATTAGGTTCATGTTTTTACAAATAAGTGTATCTGCTATTAATGACTTTTGTAGTTTAAAGTTTCAAAATGATGAAGTTTGTTACCATTTGAAAGCGTTTTTAGTATACTACCAACATTGAGAGCTATTGCTTCAGCAGTGGTTTGTTAATTAAACGTCTAAACTAATAATGTATCTTCAGTGTGACATTTTGAGATGACAGCCAGATGTGACTATGTTCTTTCTTCTGATTATACAGGAAGGGATATTTTTAAGTGTAGTTAATATTTAAAATTGTATGCTTGCAAAGTTTACCTTCTAGTTTAAAAATGTTTCTTATAGAATAAAAAAGTAGTGCACGAAAGGAAAGTAAAGAGCTGCAACTGAAAGAAAAACTGAAATAAGAAGCAGGCCATCTAAGATGCACACTACAATGAGAGAATATTGTCTCCGCACCCACGGGAAAGACAAGTACATCTCGAGAAATGTTATTTGCAGAGGTCTGAAAGAAACAAACCTTGGGGAAAGCATATTATTTTTGAAGTTGTTAGATTTGAAAGACTAACTATTACATTTAATGATAATTTTCAATCAGAAATCTTTCTTTTGGAATTTTAAAGTATCAACAGTGCTATGAAATTGTCACCTTTCAACAACCAAAAGATAATTCATTGAAATATATTAAAATCACTTGAGATTTTTCATTGCTCATAATATTAATAATTTATAAATATATGAGGATTAGGTAGATTTTGTATACAAAAATAAGCCTATTGCATTTGTCCCTAACTTACCTAAAATTTAGCGTAACTTTATTGATTATGACTCACAGAACCCAAAACTACCCGCGCCGTTCGAAACTTTATATACGAGCTCGTATATGTATATAGTAAGTGCATATTGTATGGAATGCTTATGTTTCTTAACATTTTTGTCATAAACTATATTTGTACCACGAATGGTTTACAAAATTTTCAGTACATTTAAATCCCGTAACAATAAATTAATAATATCTTAATTGTTAGAAATTGTACCTACTTCTTCCGATTGAGCTGGGAAGACTATTCATTGTATTATTATATCATATAGTTATATTTGTTCACAGTATAAAGTTGTGTACTATCAAATAATAGTTGTCATACTGTGCAATTTACTGAAAATATTGTAGCAAAATAAGTAAAATCTTTTGGTTGTTTACTATGAACCAAGGAATGATATACTTTAAGTATAGAAGAACAAAAGTCAAAGAGAACGTAAACATATCGCATAGATTACTTTCAAGTGAATGTTGGAAATAACAGTATTTTACAATGAAAAAAAACGCACTACAAGATATATGTAATGGGGGGGAGAGAAGAGTAATCAGGTTTATTTAAGTAATGACAAGCCATTAGAGATGTTAAGGCGAAAAATAAAGCCACGGAGCGGAGATGGCCCTAGCACAAAGAGCCGAGCTTACATCTTCCCGCTAATGTAGATGATTTAAATCACTTTCACAAGATGCTGACTGTGTTTAATTAACTTTTCCAGATACACATTATTCAGCCAAAGTTTCTATATTAAAATTTATTTCCTACGATAAAAGTTTTCATTGATTATGGCATCGTTGCATTTACATTAGCAAATGTTTTCATTTTTAACATTAAAATTAAGTGATATTCATTTACTAGCTTTGTACGTAATCCATCTTGATGTTGTTGCATCGTCATCATAATACATAAGTACATTATGTACCTCGTAATAAGTGCATTTAGTTGTACATAAATATATTAACAAAAATCATATATTAAGTATTTGGTACATAATTGGTATTCGATAGTTCAATTCGACGTTCAAATTTTGACAACTGACACTCTGGAAGATCTCAGGTTTGTTGAAATCATACGTCTTTGGGATCCGGGGTGTAGCATATGTATGGGTGTTGGGCGTTACATCTTCTAAGTTGTGTTCAGCCACATGTTATAAGTGTGGAGTGGAATAAATTCTTGCACTAAGATTTGTCACTGCAGATTGATCGTTCACTTCGAAGGTTTGCAACATAACCCTAAAATCGAATGTCTCTTGAAACCAAATGGAAAGTTTATTATAAACCAGATCAGTAATAGCCAGTACCACTAGATTCGCATATACTTGTGATGTCTTTTTCCTAAACTATCCAATTTCGATAATGTTATTACAACTGCAAATACATATCTAACTGTGTGGTATCTTGGTTACAACTCCTGTTAGGTTACGGAGACCTAACCCAATTACAATACACGCAAACTCGTCGTTGTGCAGAACCCAACAGCGTGTAGTTTACACAGAGTGCGACTGCAAGTACACGTCCAACTTTAATCGTGGTATCTTCGTTGATTGTACAGTAACTATTGTTAAGGTTACGGAGGCCTAACCCGATTACAGTACACGCAAACTCGTCGTTGTGCAGAACCCAACAGCGTGTAGTTTACACGGAGTGCGACTGCAAGTACACGTCCAACTATAATCGTGGTATCTTCGTTGATTGTACCTCCTGTTAAGGTTAAGTAAACCCAACCCAATTATTGTCCACTGCGAATCGTCGTTGTGCAGAACCCAACAGCGTGTAGTTTACACGGAGTGCGACTGCAAGTACACGTCCAACTATAATCGTGGTATCTCCGTTGATTGTACCTCCTGTTAAGGTTTTAGTAAGCCCAACCCAATTACTGTCCACTGCGACTCGTCTTTGCGCAGAACCACCCACCAGCGTGTACGTAATTTACACGGCTTGCGCTGTAATTTTGCACTTGAGGACTGCACAGTGCGGCAATGCCGCGGGCTCGCTATGTATCTCGCCTGTTGCACGTGTTTGGCTTGACGATGACTCACAACTAGGCTTAAGCGAAAACAACACTGTTTCTTCAAAATGTAATCAATACTAATTTAATACTAAATAATAAATTATTTATATTAAACAGGACTTCCTCGTGATCTACAAATAATTTTGATCAGACAATTAATAGTATTGTAAACATAGTACAGCTTAACTTACAATGTTTTGTGTTATATATTATGTTAGTAAAACAATACCAGTACTTGTCCGATTTGGTTTTACAAATTTGTTAGAAGTAGTATAAGATCAATAACGCCATGTTAATAACGTTAAACATGTTTGTAAGAGAAACATAATTGATTTGTGACTTCGAAAGAACTTTCTCAGAACGTGCACTTGAGTAACCGCGATAAGACAGAAGGGTGCTCGCCATCGCTCTACAGTCTACAGTGTTGCCGATATCAATCCCGCACTAATCGTTAGGTGTACTAGGTAAAAACTTAGAGTGAATTTACTGTATACCCTTGTACCCTTTAAGTATTAGTTACCTCTTCCTGGGTGATTTAGTCATATTAGACTATCGAATACTAAAATAATAGCGTAGTATTAATTATGTGACTAACATTGGAATTAATTTTTTTTTTTAATAAAAATGCATAATATTTTAACAAAACCTATGCAAAGCCGAGATAAATCAGAATACTTATTTGCATATGGAACCTTTACCAAATAGTCATAACAATATACCGACTCATTGATATTGAATCTGTCGAGACATGGCTTTGAATAATGTTGATTCGCCTACTTAAACAAATCGTGGCATTTCGGATTTACAAGCAGGCCAGTTAGCAGGTTGACTGTACTAATTTTATAGTCCGAGTCCAGACTATGTATAAAGGCCGGTTTACGTAAAGTGCACAAGGTTATTCTTAGAAAATGAGTTAACGTAAGCAAACTTTCTTTTTATATTTTTCAAATTCATTATTCAGCACCCTTCAGGGCCTTATTGTGTCGTTGTCGATCCGTCGCGTGGTGCTATATCACTTGATAGATAGGTCTACAGACTTAAAACTTGGCACACAGATTCCTCTTAGTCTAAGAAAGGACTTTATTGGTTATGGGGTAAAAAGGTCAAAATTAAAGTTGTAAGTGTCTTGAATATTTACATTGGTCTTAAAGGTAACCATTATATCATCAAGAAAATATAAATATAAATGTGTTTGTAAAAAAACTTAGTACAACCGTATAACTTTGTTGTATGTGACATGTGATTAAAGTTACTTTGTTGCATTAGTCAGTATCGTTACTGTTCTGTCGAGTCATTCCATACTCCGCTGTATCGGTTCATTCTTCCTTGTTTCAATTTCTAGCCGGCAGTCTAAACAGGAGAACAGACTCACTAGGTCACTGTATCCTATTGTTTAGAACTATTGGAGGTGTAACAAATTACTGAACCCTTTTTAGAAGTTATCAGCAACCCCATTAAATACTTTCTCTAAAGGGGTTAAATAATCGAAACACAAATAAACAGTAAAAAGGCGTCATTGCGCTGATGGGACCGCCCCCGCCCGTGTCCTTTAGACAGAGTGCAGTTGTTGAGGCCGCGCCCCGCGTCGTGTCCTAGTGGTATTGGATTTCCAATAAAGGCTGGCGCTTTTGTCCGCGTTTTATTTGACGCGGAAGTGTATTCATAAGTCCTGGAAGTGGCCTCTTCCGGAACGCGATCATATTTTAGAATCTGAGATATGCACGAAGAGCGGAAACGTGGAACTAGACAGCCATACACGTTATTTACAGTTACACCACACGCGTTACTAATAATAATTGTTCTACCCATTACGTTGGCAACCCTTATCACGAACTTCTTAATCGGCGCAGCAATGAATATATTGTTATATTAATATATTCATGGATATCACTGGAATATGTTTAGTGGCTTCCAGTACTTTTAATTTATTGAAATATTTTATATTTGCAGTGTAAACTTTAATTGTTATGTCTTAAAATGTTAAAAATACATAGTATAGTATCTGTTTGAGGCTCGTCTCTGAATACAGGAAAAGTAGAGATAGTTTTTGATCACTTTACTGAAATCACAGATTTTTTAAGTACGGAATGTAGGCATTTATTTCAACCAGTCCCAAATAAAACAGCTGTAGCTGAAATCTTCAGGGAGTGACACGTTTTTATCTGTAAATGATGTAATTCGTTAACAGTATTAAAAATAAAGTATTTTTCTCAAATAATATTTTATTTAAAAATAAAGTATTTTTCTCAAATTATATTTTATTTAAAAATATATTTTCAGTAACTCTTAAATGAATGAAAGACATTTCAATACATGAAAATTCGTGTGGATAAGTGTTAAGAATTTCACAATGTTTTCTTCAGCAGATTTTATTTGCGCTTGCTACAAAACTGCCTAAACAAAGTATATTAAACATTTGGAGTGATCAAACAAATTGTATACTGTTTTTTGTATTCCGGGAAGTTATCGTTAAGGGTTAAAAAATATTTTCTAAACCAAAAATCGATTGCAACACATGAAACAGTAATCGTATGTCTTGTCACCAATCACTTGTAACAGTTTCCCAGCCATATAGCCCTGCAGTCCTGCACTACTTAAACTTTAGACTTGATAACTCGTAATGATGTTTCCACGGTCCACTTGTGTGATGACGGACAGGGGCTGTGTGGGCACAATGATGACGTTAGTGCGACCCCCCGGAGTGTTGCTGATGACTTGGCCAATTGGATTTCCCGTCCTCTCCATAGAGCGAAAAATCTCAATTACTCTTCTATTGCCCTTGTATTGGTCGGTGTTTACTGTTCATTATGTTAGAATTGACCTGTTATCCACTGTTGGGTTGCCGACTCTATTGGCGTTCTCTTTAGTTTTATAATTTTTTTTACAAAGTGACTTTTTTCTCTTTCAGTAGATTTCGTGGTAGTTATATAAAACCAGCCCCATTCAAATGTCATATAATTTTGAAGTTTCGTGTTTTTCAGTTTATATTTAGTAGAGTTTTTGGCTGAGCGTTACCGAATCCTATCACTCGGAGACTAAAACTCTGCCTGCTCTGTTTCTAAAAAACTAATTTAGATAAAATAACTTTATATGTATGCAATATCGAGTTCGATCGTGGTGCATATCCTAGAATCAGCTAAGCATCATCTACGAAATGAAATGAAAAATTGTTTATTTAAACGAGCAAAGTTAGGGCCTCATGGCCCTTTCTTACACTTAACCTGTCTGAACAATAATTATTAACAAATATTAACCAAATTAATATTAACACTAATCTACTTTACTAAAGACATTAAATTAAACATTAACCTAAACACTTCAAAATTATAAATATCATACTTATAAAAAAAAATCGTTATACAATCATAACAAAAAATAATATTACAACTTCCATTTTTAATAAGAACCAAAAACTATTAATAATACCTAATAACAATAATTTATAAAATAATATTTATGGTGTTTTATCTCACTCACACTCCTCACACACAATGCCAGCCAGCATCACACTCACAGGGGTCACACTCATAGACCCCTGGGACGGACCCGCCCCGACCAACCGTTCATGGTACAAACGTCTCAGTGCCGTCACAAACCGCCGATCTCCCTCGATGGAAGTGATTTCTGAGGGGAGGGAGTTCCACAGACGACAACCCATCACTTGAAAAGATCTATCAAATACTACAGTCCTGTGTTGGGGCATTCTTACGGTACGAGAACCAGAGCGAGTGCTTCTTACACTATTATGATGTATAAATTGGAAATAGTTTAAAACTATTTTGGAAATCCAGATTGTAAAATTGAATTAACTAAATTTAGTATTTTGATTGATCGTTGTTCTTTTAATTTCAAAATATTTCCTTGAATATAGTACGGTGTAATGTGTTGGTCTCGTCTCACATCATAAACGTAACGTAAACAGTAGTTTTCAGTCCTTTGCAGCTTCTTTCTAAGTGCTACCGTCATGTCATTCATCACAGAGTTGCAGTAATTGAAGTGTGGAAGTACTAGTGATTTTGTCAACAGTAGTTTAATCCGTTCAGGTAGAAATCTTTGTAAGCGTTTCAGTGAGTGGACAGATGCGAAGACTTATTTACATTTATATCCCTCACCCCTTCCGTCTAAGTCAAATTCGAGTTAAATGTCAAACCAAGATTTTTCACTGTTTCGTAGTATGATAGAGTAGTTCCGTCAATAATTAAGGATTCAATAGTGTTCGGGTCCAAAAGTTCCGTAAACGTGTGTGGCATATAAGTATTGGTTTGGTTTTTGTATGGTTTAGTGTAAGCCCATGGTTACGAACGGAGATGATATCAAGAACGGAATGATCTACAGATCGCATTTTTCTACTGTGAATGTGCTGGTAAAATGTTTCTTATTTGTCTTTATTACTGTTTTTCGCTAATTATCTCAAGAACGAAATGATCTACAGACAACATTTTGTATGCAGTTTCATTTCTGTATAGCCAGAATAGGTTATGGTGCATATTCTTCCATTGAATTTGTCTGAGCGTTAGCGAAACGTATCACCTGGAGGGAGTAAATCGAGTACAGAATGAGGTATATTCTGGGAATTGTATATGAGACTTCATTTCTATTTTCAAGTTTGCCCGAATAACGTACATAATATTAAATTAATAGCAACATATTGAGTATTTAGATGGCATCACTAAGAAAACTTTATGGATAAATAGCTTATGCCATTTGACTTAAAGAAATTAAGCTGTATTAATCTTAGAAAAATATTTCACCCTCTATTCGAAGTTTGTTACATTAAAACTTATTACCTTATTTAGAAATCGGTTTTGCTGTTTTAACTGGAATACCTATAAGCAAATACAAAATATGATAGAAGTGGAGTACATAAGTAACTCCACGTACTTACAGATCGCGCTGAAATGTGTATTGTGTTCAGAGTTCACAGAAATGTCTGACTAATCTTTGTGTAAGTATATTAAATCAATCAAGTAATCATTCTTGCTTGAATAATGTTTTTGAAGGCCAATACTATCCTTTTGTCACAAACATACAAGAACACAAATCTTTTAAAATTTTTGATCGTTTTTTTAAGAATTTAAATTAACCACATTGTTTTATTGCAACAGTGTGGGAAATACTTAAGACAAATCAAATATTCAGCACATAAAAAATTATATACAAATTTGAAGTAAACGGAAATTTGACATTTCGCGGTTTCTCTTCAAGTGATGTTTTCATAATTTCAGGAGAGGTGTTGGAGTAGTCAGAGGCAGAGATGCGCCAATCAGTTTTCTTATCATAGCCTCAGTATTAGGAAATATTTCTCTACAACAACTGACTATCTGACTACCGTCTGTGAAGTACTTATCCATGATAAAATACAGATGTCCACGTAACCATGCTTGATTTCCATAAAACCATAGGAAATTTTCATTGTGCCACAGTTCAAGACGATTCACTCTCTTCTGATACAGGGAACCTGTTGTAGAATTGTCAGGCAAAGAAATTTGCAACCGAGAAGGGAGTTTTGTGTCAATATGCAAAAGTGAGGCTAGGACAAATTCAGTGTTCACTTCAGAGGTTCTGTGCTATGTGGGATCCTCCTTGGAACGTGTTAAGACTTGTATGACTGGTATTACTCATTGGTACACTCTTACCATGGCAAGATTGAATACTAAGGCACATTTTTTTTACTTGCTGTACAGTTCCAGTTGATGCGCTCATTGGAAAGTGGGATGAAATATATTGTGCGATGGAACACAAAGCCAATCCAAAGCCAATTGTATTGTCTTTTTTGAGGTATACAGAGATGCCATTTTGTTCAAACTACCAACATTTAAGAGATGATTGGTACACTTTTACTTCGCGATTAAACGCCATCACATCATACATGTAGGCTAGATGTACGCCTATATCACAGTCTCGATTATAATGCTGGTCTGGCGATGTTCTACTGCACAAGTTAGATTCTTATGATGATGCAACTAATACGGGAATCGTTCTTATATTTGCGGAAAACCCTTAAATGTAATTTACATGCTTTAGATCAAGAGAAGTCCTTTTTTACTTAAAACTCGATTGACTCCAAATAAACGCTCAAATTGTATCAAAACATTGTTTATTAATAAACCAAACTAGATTATTTTGATTGTGACTTAAAACACTGCCAGTTACAAATTAGTGTTATATAAAATATAAAAAGGAATTAATAACGCTGTGAAAAGCGCGAGATCCGGTTATATCGGTAGCTGTTTTTATTACATTTCACAATCATCGGAGGCTGCACGGCTCAGCGGCAGGGTCGAACCGCCTCGCCCTCGCCGCTGAGGATTGTGGGTAATCTGATGATGATTCTGGTGGGAAACGAATTCCAGGAACAATACGCGCTCTCCCGGTGAAATTGGGAATTTATGGCCGTGGATTCAAACAGTGCTATTGCATTACCATGAAACCGCGGCCGCACTGTCCACTTAAAATTTGCTCACTTGAGTTTTATTAAATTCCAATGCGAATTTTTGTGGCAATTCAATACAAGTCAGGATATATTCCTAGATATACTCGTCCCATTGTAATTGTATTTTGTAAATCTAGCAGATACCTATATAGATTTTAAGTTCCGTTTCGTCCTTCTTAACTTGAAAATTAATGGACCGTTTAATATTTGATGGCGTAGATTATTAATTTCATGAAAAAATGTTAATGGGTTTAAAAAGTTTATTCCGTTTGAAAATTAATAAAATTTGCTATTTTCCTTTTTCAAATGCTTGACGAAGGAAAATTAAGGTTTTATGATATTGGCACGCCTGATACTCGATTTAGCCTGTAATATTAAGTTAATGTTCTCAGCTATGGCTAGAAAACACAACAAATACTGAAAACCAGGGTTGACCATGTAGCTGGCAAAATGTCTTTGAACTGTATGAGTGAATTGCCCAATTCTCAATAAAAGAGTCATCAAATTGATCATTTTGTATGCTCAGGATGAAGTACACACACACATACACACATACTCATCTTCAATAAACAATTGAGTGGAAAACAAACATCAATTTATGTCAAGGTGGCCTGACGAGAATTATTCGAACTCAAAGGCCAGCTTGCACTAATCGTTTTACAATCGATACCGGAAAGTTATATATCTGTATCATCAAAGTCCAATTGTGTGTATGGGTTGTGAAAATTTTTAGGCGATTTAAAAATTGGCTCTCAAACTATTGATGGAGTTGGAGTCCGACTTATAAGGTGTATTGTAGGCATTCAATACTGTATAAGATATTTGAGTTATTTCAGGGATATACAAATTTTTAAGTGATTAATGCCACTCGGATCGGTTTAGAGATCTATACAAATTTTGTTTTTCAGCGACATTGTTTACCTAACTTTTGTCTTTTGGGGTAGCCAATAATTAATTATGTAGCACACAAGGCCGAGGTGAAGGTAGTAAACGATGTAGACATCGTGGTATAAAGCGTACACCAGAGTCCGGAGCGTAAACCAATGTTACACAAATTGTGCGGTTCCCGGGCCTACAATTGTGGTGTCCCACGGGACAGGGCGCGCTGTCATGACGAGCTCCTCCCGTTTGTCTTCAATGGGGTGATCGTGACAGGCGGAGAGAAAGAGGGGGGGCAGAGCCGAGCAGTACCGATAAATCCCGAACATTCCTGACAAACCCTGTACATGCGGCTGGTAGCGACCTCAGTTCGGACCGGTTCTGATTTCTATTATCTTACGAATTAATTAGTCGTTTTATATCCGAATTAATGAGTCGTTTTATATCCGAATTAATGAGGTCGTTTTATATCCGAACATATCTGCAAAACATAGAAATTATATCGAATTAATTATATTAATATTGAACTTTCTTTATAACTCCAAAGATACTTTACAAAATGTGAGATGGTGCACAACGAATAAAATGTCATAATCTAGAATAGAATAGAAAAATTATTTATTTTCTTGAAAATATGTACAATAGTAAAATTATATAAACATCATTTATACCTTAAGCACAAAACACAAACATTGCTCCTTAGTTGTAGACACAATTGACATGAGAATAAAAATAAAACAATGTTACTTTTTATTAAAGAAATATGAACATGTCTTTTTTTATTTTAATACAGCTAGGGTACATCAATAAACAAAAAATTCAAGAAAACAAAATAGGACCTCAAAAGGCAAGGAACTGCCTGTGTAGAGGCTCCAACTTTCTTAGAAAAACAAAAGAAAACAACACTCAAGCAAATGAAATTAACAAATAAATTCAAATACGATAAATCTACCCATTTAAACTAAGCTTTAATAAAACAAATTTGAATAAAAAACACATTATATAATTTTCAAAGTCTAAAAGCTAATTCAGTATACATAAAATGCCATAAATATAAATTATAACCATATCCAGTTATCTTTTTGTGATATTGGAATATATTCAAATTTATAGGACAAAAGCAACATATTATAATGTGGAGTCCTTAATTTTGTAGTAAATAAATTAATAATTACTTAACCAAAAACATAATTATAGAAATATGACAAAATCAATGACAACTACCTGACTTAAATACCTAACATAGCACGTGACATAATTAATAAATAAAAAATTATCCTAATTATATTATATTACTGTACAGATTTATGATACAATTATACAAATGTATACAATTTATTGAAGTCTGCCATTGTCACTCAGAAGGCTTAAGTCCAGGCAAATCTCCAACTTTTTCTCCTCTGTGAGGCTTCTCTGCGAGGATTTTTTTTTCTTCTTCGTGGAAACATAAACTCCTTTGTTTGGTAATATTGCTATTACCTGTAGTCACTAATGACTACTAAACCACTTTAGGTGGTCAACTATAAAAAACACGTTTTGATTAACATTTAATTTTTTGTATGCCATGCACTCTTAGATTTTTGGTAGAAATTGTCTACCATAGTTAGACAATCTTTGTAGAAACTTATCGAAAAGTTTAAACAATAAAAGCGAATGAAACAAAATATTTTTAATAGTATACTCGGCAAACTAAATTGGCATTATTCGCCCGTCTCTGTCGCTCGAAGCCTTGATTAGGAAGTATATATAATCGAGGCTCGAAGCAAGGGGAGTGTGCGAAAGGGCTTTTATTGTATTTCTCAAGCCTTACTTGTTTTGTGCATTGACTCTTCATACCAGGCGCAAGCTTTGTGTTGTCTGTCTGTCAGCTGCTGTAGATAAAAATATAAAATCAAATAAACACGAAATTGAAACTAAGAGCTTGCGTCGACAACGAATATGATTTCAGCTTAACACATTCAAGTTGAAATTTGCCCCGAATGTTTTTACCACTGTGGGTGTTACAAGCCCCAACACCCCTAAATTAATTGGACTAAATTTAAGATAATTTTGTTAGTAATTTTTGTAGATTCAAAATTTGTCTATAGATTATTAATATCATTCCATAATTTACTAAAATCAACTATTCCACAAACATGATATACATTTCTCTGTAAAATGTTTTCGCTCCCTGAAATTTGCTGAAATTGGCTATAGCCATTTAAGCCTATATGTCCATCCAGCTATATGCCTAAACTACAAAATAAACCAGCTAAGTGAAAATGTGGTTCCTGTTATTGTAACTCTAGTGGTTACTCTGTGGTTATTTTAAAACTCTGGTATTTATACGTTTTTAATCTGAAAGCAATTTCATCTTTACAGTAACCGGTACCCATTACAAAACCAATTTCTCCAACTTACCTTTGGAAGTTATTGGCCGTAGATTAACATTACATTTAATGAGAAACACTTCAAATTATTTAGTTTAAATATATATATATATATATATATATATATATATATATATATATATATATATATATATATACAGGGTGGAAAAAAAGTATGGAAACGCTTTCACTAATTTTTGTATGGCTTCACTTATACAAATTAAATTGTGTACATCACCACTTGTATTAAGAACCTAGTTTTTGAGACCAGTGGGGACATTTTATCTTTTCAGGGGGACGGCCCGTGAGGAGTCGGGACGAAAATCTTAAATGTAAGCATAGGCCGAGTTTTGGTATCAAATTGAAGGTCTAGTAAAGAGAAACTCATTACCGCAAACCGCACTTAAAAAGGTTGACCCTATCCAGAGTACGGGCCGTATGAATTTCTTGACAAAGAAATTTAGTAATTTTGTCTTGTTAAGTAACTAATTTACTTTCAGTAGTATGTTTTATGTCGGTTTATGTAAATTTGAAAAACAATTTCCAAATAAAATTAAATTTGTTTTACCTCTACATTTGTTGGATAACAGTAAATAGGGGGTTTCCTGTCTTGTCTTCAAGAAACTGAGAGTATTCAATAATAACACCGTAACTCCTATCAACATGAGGTCAAGGTCCAGTCCCTCCAGCCCCTTTTATCTCAGGCAAACATAAACTGGTTTAGGCAATACAAACAGTACTGTCACAGCAAAACGGGCTATCTCTAGTTGGCAGGAGGGGCCCCTCCATCCCCACTTTTTCTCTCCGCCTGTCACGATCACCCCATTGAAGACAAACGGTAGGAGCTCGTCGCTGTCATGCGGTATGGAACTGTTCGTACCACAACACTGCGATACACTGACACCCCTTCCCCCCCCCTACTTCACACACACTCTCTCACGGTCCTTCTGTGGCACATCCAACACTGAGGACAGCTTGAGAACTTCTTGTATGATGTATTTAAATAAATCGTTATGTGGTAATGTTCACATCGCGTAACATGAATTGTGCAATTTTGCTAATTATATATATATATATATATATATATATATATATATATATATATATATATATATGTTCTTTTAATTACACATTTGTGCATAAAGTCATAGTTTGCTCAATAAATATTAAAATTTTCCTCTGCACCATTCTTAAACAGAAGGAAGTTAAGAATTAAAAAAAAACTTTTAATATTGCCTTACGTGTGAGAAAACAGGACAATTCTATCCCCTCTATTAGATGAATATTCCTTTCCATGCCGCAGTTAACAAACTAATGAACAAATTGTTACTGTACCCGGTATTGTTCGCCCATACGCACGTGGCGTGCAGGCGAGTCCGCTAACGATTAACGTCTTGTTAGGTCTTCAACTTCGGTGGCGTTTTTCAATTAACGCGTGCTGGCTACGATAGGCGGTAACCGGCGACACGCACCCACATACTACACGAACCTCAGGCATAACGACACGATATCGGGGAGCCTTTCCAGTACTTTCCTCCAGTATTCCAGTTCCAACTGTTTTTGTTGTAGAATGTTTGTGGGTCGGAATTCTAGGACAAATATTCAGGTCAAGCAGTGAAGTATTTCTACAGCCGCGAGCGTAAGTAACTACGAGCACGAGCGAGCTTCAAATAACGTTTTAAATCATAGTTCGGTGCATATTGAACGTTGTTCCGTTTCAATTCAGAGGATTAAACTGAATAGTTTGATGATAATATACCAACTGTAGGTCCATTTACTTAGCGAGTATTAAAGTTAGTCTGTATATTACTGTTTTATGAATTTAAACCTATCTAATGTTAAGTGGCTTAAAAGTGAAAATGAAAAAGCTGTTATTTTCTTCAAAATTACCAGTATTTTGACATTTTTATTACCATTTCAATGGTACTTGTATCAAGGAAATCCGTCAATGCAGAAGCGAGCACGACCAATTTGAAAATAGGCTTGCACAAGCCGGGTGCAGCAAACATTTTATCTTTTGATAGGCATCAGCTGTATTACATCAGTTATAAAAAACTGTGCAATTCGGCAGCAACAAACAGCTGATACCTCACAACTGTGACATGTTTGTTGCTCCCGGATTGTGCTAGCGTACCATTTAAAGTTTTTTTTACAGAATAATTGCTTTACTAAAAACTAATCTCATTAACAATATTAACAATCATAATCTTAAAACTAGTTGTAGTTTGTAACATTAAGATTAATCAAATATTTCAAAAATTTGATTTATAAAATTAGGAAATATATTTACATCTATTTAAATAATCTTTTTTGTACATTGCAAAAATGGTTGATACCATAGGTTTTCTACCACGAAGTAAAACTCTATTCTGTCATAACTGTAATAATAATGTAAAAATAAAATGTAAAAGATTTATAATCAAATTTCCTGATACCGTTTCTGCATACTTCTAGTTTCTCAAATCTAGCCCGATAAAGTTGCATGGGTGCCTGCATCTGATATTACAAACGTCCTATAAAAGTGGTCATGCTCGCTTATTCGTTAACGGATTTCGTTAAGAAAATTACAGTTTGAATTTTTTTTTAAATTTAAAAATAGTTAAAATCTTGTAATTTTTGATAACTGACGCAAAACAGCCGTTACCTTTCAACCGAAAAAATATTTGTTGCTTTCGGCTTGTGCAAACTTACCTATAGAAAGGTCGTAATTGTTTACGCGTTGACAGATTTCGTTGGAAAATTACTGGTTTTTTAACATTTTTTATTTATTGTTTGTTATTGGATTAAAAACATTTTCAACAGGCGCCATTTTGTTAATATTAAAACGAATTACGGCATTTTTTATTTTCTCTTATGTATCTATGTACAAAGTTTGGTATCTGTAGCTGTACTAGTTCTAGAGTTATAAATGGTTTTAATAAATACAAAATGGCAGCTAGTTTCTAAACGAGACATTTCCCGGCCTATGTATATAAGACATTGTTTGTTTAAATTATGTGTACTTTCAGAAACTTAAGTTTGTAACGTCTTTTGTGAACACTCTGTATATATTTATCTACAGTGTTCTGGGTATAACGTGAAGATATTAGTGGCGAAGCTTGATGTTGAATACAAAGGTTTGGATTGATAGTGGGGAATTAAAATATGTTATTTTGGTACCTATTAGTAGGTGAATTACAATATTTTCTCGGATTGGTTTGCAGGTATTGGAGCTTGATTAGCGAATGTATACATAAACGTTTGAACGGTGGTAGTGAAATGATGTATTGTGTATTATGTTCAATAAGTGCTACCATTAGAACAATAAACTGATTTGTATACAAAATCTGTCTAAAACCGAGTTCCATACTTGTAGAAGTTTGACTATAGACGTGGGAAGTGATTCGGGTTGTTGAGATTCACCGGTGTTGTAGTGGTGGAGAGGAAAAACACTGTTTATAAGAGAGATATTACTTCGGAACCAATATATGGAATCATTAAAGTCCGTCGATCGTATCGAAGTTCGGTGATTTCGGCTCATCGGGACGACTTCACTGAGTTATCGCAGCAACATTCTCTCCGGGGCCCGAGTGTTTTTCTCTGTTTGTTTGTTTGTTCGTTCTTTACAAACACTGACACAATTACGCTTCAGTCTGTTTGTTTCTTGATGCGTTTCCGTGCGTGTGACGTCACGGGATATCGCGCTACATGTCGCATTATAAATAATAATTACTTAAACATTTTGTGCATTAATTGTTATTATTGTTTTCTCAGTTTTATAATCTTCCCAATTTCTAATCTAAATTATAAGTAAACATGTGCCTGTTAGATTCAATGTAAATAACAATGTACATAAATTAATAATCAATAGTTGTTTGAAAAATAAAAATGTGTAACAAATCGTGTTTTAATATGATATTTAGAATTCAAATGTCAATAATTTGATGTATGTAGTTATTATGTGTAAATACACACAACTGGTTTCTAAAGCACCACACGCCAAAGTTAAAACAAGTCTTTTTTTTGGTAAAAATTTTAAATGAGTAGTTTCTATGCTAGTATTGTATTACTAGTGGAAACTTTACTTACATTACCCTCCCATGACTTAACTTTCCACCCATTGACATTAGCAGTGAACCCGCCACATATCAGACTCGCAAACGTTTAGGGTATTACAGTTCACAACTTATTGATGCTGATTATATTGAACATGTATCAATTAGTACACTGTATGAGTATGAGTAGTTTCTTCAAAGGATCCGCCAGTGGTCTAATTGGAAATTGCTTTTGATCAAATGAGCTTTCGCAGAATTAGCTCTAATGGGAATGGCTTGTGTACAAATTTTGATCAACCTGGTATAAGGAGTTATGCATGTCGTCATGTCATGGAACAATCAATCCATAAATTAATATCGTATGATAGTCGTGTGTAATACACTCATTGTATACTCACTCGCACATACTTTATATATATATATATATATATATATATATATATATATATATATATATATATATATATATATATAACCTGTTAATGGTTCAGCTGGTAAGTATGAAAATATTTATATAACACAGCGTACAAGAATTAGCTTTTTAATGTTACCACAAGACGCCATGGTAGAAACTCGTAAATGTATGAATACTACATTTAATGGCTGTGTTAAGGCACGAGGAAGAAAATGAGAAACAGTAAACAGAGGAACTGTAAAGAAAATTAATTCTTGTAATGCTGGTTGGTTTACCATTTTACTTAAATTTCTTCATAAAATCTAAATCTAAGTGATCTTGAATTTAAATCATTTATATATTTAAATTCATGCATCGAATATATCTCAAGACTCAATTTGAAAACGAACAGCTCAAAATCAAACTCAATAAATACCTTTGGCATCGATAAGAACTAGAGTATCTTCCCGTGGTAATGATGGACGGTGTTGTCTTTGAAGAGGCCGAATCCGTTAAGTTCCTTGGAGAGAGCTGACATGGAACTTTCAAATTGACAGCATTTGCTCCAAAGATTTCTTCTGGCATTTATGTTTTGCGTAACCTTGCAGAATTCTGTTCTATTGATGTATTAAAATGGCATACTTTGGCCTGATACTTCCACATTATTGTCCTACGGTTTGAGACAGTTCTAAATACATACTTGAAAGAGTATTTAGAGCTCAAAAGAAAGCTATCAGTATCCTTTACAAATTGAATGTCAGAGAGTCGTGCAAAGATGCCTTCAGGGAGTTTGAATTGTTAACTTTACCCTGTATCTATATTCTCGACGTCGTTCTATACTGTCGACTCAAATGCGAGTTGGTCCAAGGTAGTCTAGGTCCACCAATACGAGACAAGAGGGAGGGACAACTTTCGGATTGTACAACATAGAACGACAACGTTTGAATACTTGCCGTCCCAAATTGGTGTGAAACTGATAAACAAGCTGCCTGAAGGAATTAAACATCTCAGTGATTCTAAACAATTCAAATCTCTCTTAAAACACCTCCTGGTGTCAAAGGCGTTTCACTCTGTTGAAGAGTTCATGTTGAGTTGTTGCGATGAAAATTATTGAAAACTACCGAAAAATAAGAATAAAATAAAAACTCCAGTTCTGTTATACAATTGAATAGCTATAGCTGCAATAGAATCAGTGTATACGAGTATAATGATGAATGTACCTGACGCATGCATGAAAGTTTGTAATTGTTGACGTAATAAATATTATCATCATTATTATTATTATTATTATTAAGTAGTACACATTGAATTTATAACAGTTAAGGCCAAAAAAATAGTATGTCGCAAGAGGTAAATAGTAAGAACATTAGTTCACCAGTTTTAGACAGAATGTTTAGAGAGTAAACACGTACTTAATAGAAACATACGTAACAAACACCATTGATTAGGTGTTGTTTATGGCCTAAATTAATTTACATATTATTATTATTATAGTATTACATTTTAATGAAACATTCAAACATCGTGAGAAGCCTTATTTTATAATAATCAATGGATTGCATTTCAATTGCAGTCTTAGAGGCTGTCATATATATGTTTATTTTTGAATTGTTTCGTCGCATATTAACTTGGATTTTGTGTAAAATTTGTTCTGTCTTCATTCTAAAATTCGTATTGGCCACTCATGAACGAACCATCCTCCAACGACGCCTGAGTTATCAATAGTAAAAATTAGTATTTATATGCCGATTTGCAAAACTGAATACCTTATTCATTGGAACCGCCTATAAATGAATTATTTTCCTTGTAGCCTTGTATAAAATACGTGTTATAATCGAATAGTATATACACACACATTAAATAAATCGGATTAAATAGAGAAGATAAAAAAGTGGATACGATAATATGGTGCATGAATACCACAAAATACACAAAACAGAAAAAGTTACTATATGTACTATAATTATCTTATCCTTGACAATAAATGTACCCTTTGATATGTGCATAAAGCAGGGGAAAGTAAAGAAAGAGAAAGGTGAGGGGAAAATACGTTTGCTTAGTTTAATTATTGATAAATAATTCATAAACGTCAGATTATAACATCTTCAAATTTGGTCGATAGTCTTTTATTAATAATGGTACTTTGGGATCCGTCATTTGTCGTTTAAAATAGAATAAAAAATTAATGGTTTTTCATTACAAAAGAAGTAAGTATTTTTGAGGCCTAGCATGTGGTAAAGCGCGACTTACACGGGTAAGATCCAGAAAAATTAAATAAACATATTTCTATTTAATTATTTGTATATACCATCCCGTAATTATTTATCACTTACACAATTATTATATTGGTAATTCGGAGATCCAACCACTATTAATATAAGAATTTTCATCCTAAATACAAATATATGATGTTTTTCAATACAATTTGTACTAGTTGATCCTAGTGATAAGAGAATCGAATACGGTGTATTGAAAAGCACCCTTGTATTCGAATATTTTATATGCGTTGAGTATTTCTAGCAGACAAGTGTAGGCTTTGTCTTACTTCTAAATGTTGAAGATGGAGTTTGTATTGGCTATTCTAGTGTCCTCTTTCAGATCTGCACATTTATATAATATTGTTTCTAATATTTGCTTTTCGTTCACAGGTAAACCACCTAATTGGTGAAAAGCAATGCACTGAAACAAAGTTTACACAATTTCAGAGATTTAGGAATTGAACAAAAAATAGCCCCTTAATAAGAAATTTGTCCAGCGTGGTCATTCTAGTTAGTATTTAAAATTGCCGTGCATATTTAACGTAAATAGCAGTTTGTTTAAACTTCCACTTTTACACCTGTTTGTTTATCGCATCCATATAAAGCCTAGTTATACATTAGCCTAATGTACTGTCATAACAATAGCATTTAGTGTTATTTCAGTAATTTTCGTTTATGTTTGCTGTGCTAATATAACTGTTGTTTAACATTTCACGTATGCGAAACGTAACCATAGTTTATCCATTTCATAATTTTGTAGCGAAATTAGTTTTTGTGACACTAAAAGTAGTTATTTTTAGATAGGACATTTAGAAATTCATACTACTAATAGTATTATACTTTAATGATCTACCAACTGTTAAACAGTAAATTCACAGATATTAGTTTAATTATTCGAGTGATCTATTCCGTCGTACATTTATTCCTGGACTATCTTTCCACGCTTTTTGCGCTTGTAGTTTTTCTGCATTGTATTCAATTAAACAAATATCACTATTTTTGATGTATTCTAGGATCTGAGAGCCAGTATGTACTGTGTTAGCACACAACCTGGCTCTTCTGAAACATGTAAAGGGTATTTCCTAAAAAGGAAATTTAGGTGGAGGTCGGAATGGGTATCGAAAGGGTAAAAATATAAAACTATAATTTATATTTCTCAGGTTGAATCTTTCCTAAATTGGTACGCTTAATACCGACAGGTAGACACATAAATAATAGTTAGATCTGGATAGAGAGGTTGAAGTTGCCACTTTAAATGTTTGTGTATAGTTAAATGACGCTGATTTAACATTCATTTACTGACGGTTGGTGTTGTGTTAAGCTAAGAAAAAGTATGATTTGAGAACAAATATACTACTTCGTATCGACGTCCTACTATTTCAAAATTGATCTATTTACCATCGATTTCACGAAGAGTCAGGAACTACTGTACTGATCCGATCGTGTCCCCTATCACGTTCAACTGTTCCAGAAACATGTGTGTCTGCTCTATGTCATGTGTAATAATAATTCCTGTGTTGCTAATGGTTTCACCTAACCTCTTGCCTCCCGATGATTCGCCATGCGAGATATCTACGTGTGCACTAAGAGAATGTGTTTAATATTCATATATTCTGCACGCGCGAGGTTCGGCGCGGTGGTGGCGGCGGCGGCGGGAGCGGGACTGTGAAGGGGTTGATGGCAACTGTATTCCATTGTTTATGTGTTAAACTCACTGTTTTCATATACTGATATATTCAGCGAAGTCCCTTAAGGATGGCACGTCTGACGTGGAATGAATACATATCGGTTGTTTTATACGTAAATAGCTCGTGTTGTCGTGGAGTTGATCCATCCAGTTGTGAAAATAAATCTAACGTTATGTGAATTCATTTGTACTCGTACTTCATTATGCTAAAATTGGATTCTTGCTCAAACTTTGGTCTCGGTTAACTGTTATCTTCTTTAAATCAGAATTATGTTACGCCTCCGCCATACAGAAATTAATGCATGGAAGTAAATATTGTGGTATTCCAACAAATCAAAGTTTACATTAACTTAAAATATTCTTTTTGATTTCGTAGAAATCAAGATATTGCAATAAATACTTTTTTACGATCAGGTTCTCTAACCACAAGCCTTAGTAATACTGAAATGATTATACACTTACAGCGTAAAGTGGTTTAAAAACCATGATTAAACAGCGTAAGCAATATAATGCGGTTGTAATCGTATAACTGCCTCAATCTTTAATTGATTCAAATGAAAATTGTTTCAAAGATAGTATTTACATATTATGATTATGATTTGCGTAAGTGTTGTACCATGCAAGTAGTTGTTCCAACTATTTTAGAATATGTAGACCAAAAGTTCCAAGTTTCAATAAATTTTGTAAGGAATATCAAACCATTTTTTATAGTTATGTATATTTTGTTATGTCATTGTTTAAAGTTAATAAAAAAAATGGTTATATCTCAGTTATTGGGTATCGTAGAGCAAAACGGAAAGATATTTTAGAATTTTCATCTCATTTAAAACTATGTTTGCTCTATGAAGATTTGTTTTAATATCATTATTGTTTTATAATGTAAAAAATACATGTAAAATACATAATAATAATTTATGTATCTGACAGAACTGTTCCTTTTTTACCTACTAACTTTTCATTCATATCCTAACAAAAATTAAGTATTTGTTCCAGAAAACTATTTTCAAAAAAGTCTTAGCAGTTTCCAATATTTTAACCATTTTCCGATTTAAGTGGTCCAAATATTGATTCGTTACATTTTCACAATAATTCTTCTTTAATAAATTAGTTTCTCGTCCACAACTGTCTCTTCCGAGAAAATTACGTACCGTTCTTATAGTTTAACCATTTTTAAGTATCCAAAATTTTAAACTATGTTGTTTGCCGTCTTAAAAGACTTTACTTTTATCGTAACACAAATTAATTATATGATGGAGAGCATCTGATGTTTCATAGGTGTCTTTATATATTTTTTTCTTAATCTTTTTCGATTTTTGAATACCTTCGATTGTTTTTTATACAACCTTTTGAGTACAGGCACATAGCTAGCTCAAAGACGGTTTCAACTGCTGGTGAAGATGCTTACACAACTGTGCATACTTCAATGGTATCAACTTTAAGAATCTTTTTACATTTCATTTAAAACATGTTTCTAAATAACTCTTAGTTAGTAATTAACTTATTACAATAAAAGGTCATTCGTTAGAAAATACTCGTAAACCAAATAAAACCCTATATTATTTCTCAGGGAAACATATAAAGGTTTATTTTTATTTTTTTTATAAAAGATAGAAAATTTATTTAGTAACCGAAATCCTTTGCGATGTTTTCCGTACATTTCCAGATATGTCAAACACAATCGAACCGGAATTGGAAAATTAAAGTTAGGACAAACGAAAGTGTATTATGTCCGTCAATGTTGGCACAAAGTGGTCTGATGTCGTTGTCACGCTTCATTCCCTGTGATATTGACAGTTATAAATAAAGGATCGGGACATAACTTTGGCGTATCAGTCAGGTGGACGCTCCACTGATAATCCTGCCACCCACCCTCCACCGGACAGACATGTAACACCACGTGACACCTCCGGGAGATGTGAGTAGCGGGGCTCAGAAAATCGCTTCTGTCCAAATCATTCACCTGCCAAATGAAGTAGACTTCATTTAATTCAGGGCCATTATTAAAACCAGGCATACGGTTAAACTGAAATAAGACTGAAAGGTTTAACATGTGTTTTATAAAAAAATATTTTCTTTATTTGCTAAAGTAAAATATAGACATTTTTTATTTACTTAATTATAATTAATTTTAAAAGCGTAATTTGTTTAAATTAACTAAAAATGTATACAAAATTCATGCTTTTATCTTCAGCAGTTGTTGATGATGCAGTTTACAAATTCGCCCAAACTTACGCTCTATGAATCGTCTTGGAATAATAATAATAACAAGTTATTTCATACATTTGGAATTTATACATAATCATTAGAATATTCAACGTCTGTATTTTTTAATTTGCCTCTTATTGGATGAGTTTCATTTTACTGTACCCGCAATGAATAACACTGCTTGTCTTGTACGCCGCGCTTGTATTAAGGAATACTCCTTACTTGTCGCAAATAATTAGTATTCCGAGGACATTAAAATTAACTTTGAAAGAAAGTTGAGATACACGGACGTTGCAGTTTTCAACATTTTACCGACGATTCCACTCACAAGCAGTTCCTAAAATACGACAAATCGACACCTGCCCCGCGCTAATCGCGTATACACGATCCTGATCTTTTTAAAAACTACAATCTTTAATCGTGTCGTTGTCCGTCCCTGTGTGTGATAACTCTTGAATGCATAGGTTCCGTTTGGCCTAAGCATTAATTCTGAGGTCCAAAGGGCAGTCCGTCCATCTGTGCTGCAATATTTCGTTACGTTGTGTTCAGTTTATTTCAATACCCCTTGGTTGCAGCAGTGGGTACGGTAGTTGTATGCATTCTTGAAAAAATGCATTTTACTTTATAAAAATCTCACTCCCATTGCCAGACTGAGATGCACCTCCGATAGTGTACACAATGAAAACATAAATGTATGACTATGGCGATTCTTCCCTTCTCCTTCTGATTTTTATTATTTATTTTTACATTTCTTTATAAAACTGTTTTATATTATGTTAATGTCTATGTGTATTGGAAATATTGTTATGAGTATTTTGAAACAATTAGTCTTTTATCATTTTATATTTACTTAGAAATTTTAGTTTTCGAATAAATAAACAAGGATATATTGTTTCTACATATTCCTTTATCAATACAGTTATAATAATTTATGGCTAATTTTTATATTTTATTTTTTTACTCGTAATTAAATGCTTTTTGAATGATTTTTTTGTTTCTTATAAGTATATATTTATAATGAGACCCCATCGCGATACAGCAGCCTCTCACTCAGGTGCTGGGGTTCCTTGACTTTGAAGTCTTTGTGAGTCATGCAGTTGGTCATAGCTGAACACGCTGCGAGACCCCGTCGCCATATTGCAGCCTCTAACTCAGGTGCTGGGACTCCTTGATTTTGATGGCTTTTTGTGTCATGCAGTTGGTTACAGATAAACACGATGAGAGACCCCATCGCGATGGCAAGCATTTCAACGGCATGAGTATAACGCATGGATAGTACACCTCTTAAAGACTTATAGACACAATGTATCTTAAGGACTTTTGAAGTTTTTCATTTCTTTGGGAGTCAGAAACTGTGATACTGTTTCCAGCAGTAAAATATTGCCAAGATCAAAGACTGCGTGAGTTGGAGTTTCACGGCTTCAATGACTTGATGGTTATTCCAAGACTACTCTGAGAGTCAATCTTAACAAATTAACAAAATTCTCTCCACCCAGCTTATGACTCTTATAACTTCTTACAGGGTATAGTCGTTTGTCGTTACACCTGACATAGAACAGGTACGTAATTAGCGGCGCAATTTTCGCCTCAGTGCCTCGCTGCATTCTGATTGTTGTAATTTGCTGTGTAACTATGGGGCTCTATTGATGCACCGGCCACTGCCTGTCACTTTGTGTTCGCCAGTCGTCAATGGACAGACGGTTGGACCGTTTCTGGTCGATGGGTGTGATGATGGTTGGGGATGGGGTATGGCAGCTAGACACTCACAAAGGTTTGTGTCCCAGTTATCCGATTGATTGCAAGGTGAAATGTGTTGATGTGGTTCCATTCAACCGATTGTGAGGAAACTGGGTGTTCTAGAACTGCGCCAAACAATGATGGGACTGTTGTGTGGCCAAACGAACAAATCTGTTTTGGCATTGTGTCATAGAACGCTTACTTTTTAGCTTATTTGACTATGGCAATACTCGTACACGTTTACAGTTCCGAATCGGTTGTCAACATTAATTAATAATTTCGTAATATCAGTTGTTTATTCGCCATCAAATATTAATGTTATTGCTGCACTAAAAACCAGTGATAATTATCGTTACACAAATATGAATGAAAAATATTATGAAAAAACAAATGTTTTTAATTAAAATTTAAAGATGTGTAAATTAATTTAAGTTATATAAATTTACGTTTTGTATCTGTTAGGAACATTGAAAATCAAATCTAAAAAAATAGATGGTAACTATTGTAATTATAGTAGTATAGAATATTGGCATATGGGTTTTAACTTATTTTATTTAATTCCGTAACTAATTTAACTTGGTAAACTTTTTTGTGTAACCAAACCGTGTCAACAACTATTTGCATCACTATAATTGTCAATTTCATTTCATTGTTCGGTATTTATGTTACTAAATTTAATATTGGAAGTCCGGGAAAATACTCGCTAAATCAATATCAATTGCCAGATACGGATGCCACGAGTTGAGTGCACTAAACTTTTAAATTATTCAGTAAAACAGAAAATAACTCTGAAATTGATATTTTCTTAGTTGAATAGTAGGTACCTTATATGAACTCGCCAAGTTAATCGATCACTGCAATAGTATTATGTAGATTTTTAAATCATCACACTTTCTCACAGAATAAGGCCCAGTATTTGTGATTGACTAGTAACTAAGAATACAGGGGAAGCGAGCGAAGAGATGTGCAGGGGTGCGTCATGTCGCGCTCTGCCGGGCTAACAATATTTAGCCATTACCAGTTTAAAGTGGGGGTAAATAATTGGGTAGCGATGAGAATGAGAAGAGACTTGATGGGAAATGGCGAGGTAATGGGCTGACGACGCTTTCAGCAGCCGGGATTGGTCTGATAGCGGGGAATCGGGATGGGGTTTGACAGTTGAATGGGGAACCTGCATTCACGACGACATCTCTTAAGAGACGATTACTCAATCGCCTAGATTGGTTGTGGTTTCTAAGGTGCTGATTTGAAATGCTCAACAAGACGTGTCTCGTACCCGATCGATAAATTACAACTCTAGACTTTTATTTTCTTTCCAGAATGATGCACTCTTTTATACTTCAGCCCTCTAAAGTATGAAACATTTATTAGTTTTAAGCCATGAACATAATAAATCTAATAAAATCGCTTATAGACTCCCAACGAATAAAACCGCTCTGAACCGCGTAGTTTCCGATACATTGTCTAGTGTGATTGCAGTATCTGGTAGTATTGCGAACTTTAATAACATAACAATTACATGCACTGATAACAAATACCGTGTCTACATTAAAATAAAATTTTGTTGAACATCTAAAGGAAACTTACCATTATTACAAAAAATATTGAAAGAAACATGGAAATTCTAGGAAATAAAAGATATATATATATATATATATATATATATATATATATATATATGTCTTCAATAACAAAAAAATACACATCTACATAAGTTATATTCAAAATTACTGACAATATTCTAAATAAAAATGTATAAAACCTGTGTAAATTCAAATTTAAGAAAATTAACACATCCAGTAAAACTTCTTAAATTACAGACATTTTCCTAACGTAACTATATTATATATCTTTAAACAATATATCTGATATGTAAATACATTTTATTTAATTTTGTGAAGGAAGTTATTTGTGCTCTATGAATCATGATCCCGAAAGAAGAGTCGTATTTTTGTTAATGAAAGGTTCAATATCAAGGTCGAGAGTTTTTTAAATAATAATTAATAACATGAATAGTTTATATGTTAATGGTATTTGTCAATAGGTGTAAGTAAAATGTTGCCGAGTTTTATTTTAGTAAGCTCTACCCTTACTCATCTTTCTGTATTACTTGGAGTGGCATGTAGTACTCTCTTCTTGAGGGGATGTTCGTTCATCTTTTCAGATAATACGCCTAATTTGCAGTGCATGTTAGTAGTGGTCTTCTATCTAAAGAATTATTTCCAAGTAGTGGTTATCTCTTCATATAGAGGAGGTTATGGAATGAGCAATACTAAACTAGGGAAAACCAAATTCTTAATTGTTTTGTGTATGCCCAGGATTGTTTTGCAATATACAAAAGACGAGCATTCCTATGTGCAAAGTTTGGTATCTGGAACCTTACTAGTTCTAGAGATATTTTTTATAAAAAATACAAAATGCTGGTTGGCGGCAAAACCACATATTTTTTATTTGAAGTAATGAGTACTATCAGCCACAGAAGTTTGTGACACTCTTTTTTGAACACCCTGTATGGTTTATTTCATACTCTCAGGGTACTTTATAGACCCTAGAGTAGTAGTCGACTCTACTGAAGATTAAGGCAATATAATAATTTATCTATTTTAAACACTTGCCTGCAATACATAATTTATACTCTTGGGTTAGTTTTTATTGCAGAAATGAGTTTTCCATGTCGCAAAATACTATTAAGTACAGGCTTAAACAATATGTGTCAATAGCGTGATGAAACGTTGTTTTTAGAACATATTTTGTAAATCAGAAAAAATATGTTTTACTTGTACGCACAAGTTCAGATAAATACGTCATGTTCTTCAGTTCAGTTTACACTCCTAGAACATTGTTGGGAAATTAAATCACCGAAGGGGCTATTTGCAATCGATACGATACTGTCAGTTGTATAAACATAGTGAAGCCATTTTAGCATTTCAGCGGTACATCGTGTCAGTTTATAGTCCCGTACCGTACACCACCTGTGACCTGCACAGTTTAAATTGTCCCTCAATATATAAACTCATCCTCTAGGTTCCCCACTCAATCCCTACAAACTTTAAAGTTTAAAAGGATTTTTGTTGAATAGTACTAAATGTAACTGACACTAGTAAAGTCTATTAAATTGAACTTTTTTCATAAAAAGTGGATTAGTGAATAGTTTTTGTACAATAAACTAATTTAATGTTAATATTTATTAAACTTTACATTAGAAATCTTCGTATTATTTTGACATTTAGAAATTCTGAAATCTTCTTGGTGGAACAAAATCGAATAGTTCGTAGAAAATGTATAGAATATGAGTATATCATATATTAGTGAATTTGAGATACTAAAGATATGAACATGTATGAATGTTTGTTTTATAAAAGCACTAGCTGTTTCCCGCGGCTTCGCACGCGTCTCTTAAGCTTTGCCCGTATATTTCTTTGCCTTCAAATAGTGTTTGGATATTTTAATATACGTAACTACTGTGTTGTAATTGCAGTTTATAATGTGCAGGCGCTTTGATAACTTTTATATCTTGCAGTACAGCCTGGTGGTTAGTTACATCAATGGGCATTGCGTATAAACCTTCTACATAGAAAAATACAAATTTTCATAGTGATCGGTCCAATAGTTTCTGAGTCTATAAAGGACAAACACACAAACATTCATTTTTATATATTATGATTGCAGAAACACTTTAAACAAAATTTGTCGTTTCTCTTAAGCTTACTCTATGCTTTAAAACTATAAGTGTAAAGAAATTTATATATAAATATATTTTTTGTCGCATTATATATGTTTACAAAGAACAGCTGATTAAAAATTTGAAAAGACTCTTTCACTTAATAACATATGTTTGCTGCAATGCATTTCTTACGGGTATTTCTGTAACCAGTGGGGCGGAATCCTGAATCGGGAAAGGGATAAAAAGTATCCTATAACCTTCTACAGATCAAGACGAACAAATTTAAAAAAAAATTAGGCGAATCCGTCCAGCCGTTTGTGAGTGATGCTGTTACACACGAACAGTTTCATTTTTATATATATATAGATTATGGTATATGAAATTGTATCTCATCTTCAATAATATTGGTTTAAAATATATTTCTTATTCGTACATCTTTGAAAAAGTAACTAGATTATTGGCGAATTTCTTAGAAATTTTCAAGTTATTTTTATATTACAAAAGTATTTTCGAAAAATGTTTCTCTTACCGCAGTTCTCACTTACTCGTATGTTCGACCACTTAAAAAGTACGCTTACACAAGCTTGAGGCAACAATCAGCTGATACCTCTCAACTGTAACATGTTGCTCTAGACTTGTTCAAGCGTACCCTTTACATATATGGTCGTACTCGCTTAGGCCTTGCCGGATTTCGATGAGAAAAGTACCGTTGGAATTGTTTAAAAAATATAAAAATAGTTAGCATCTTCACATCTTTTCTTACTGATCCAAAACACCTAATACCTTTCAACCAACAAAATGTTTTCTGCTACCTATAATACCTATAACTTACTTATGGGTTGTCGGATTCAGTGCGAAAGGTACCACTGGAATTGTGATGAAAATTACAAAATAGTTGGCATCTTGTAAAATTTTTATAACTATACTTGGTTTTTTGGCTTTAATAATTTGGAACTGGCGGTATTTTGTTAATATTAAAGCAAATTATAGAATTGTTTCATTCCCCTTATTTATTACTTTATATTTGTGAAGTGTGGTGTACATAGCTTTACTCGTTCTAGAAATATTAATTTCTTTATAAAAAATGCAAAATTACGGTTAGCGTTCAAACTACACATTTCTTGACCTATGTTTATAGGACTTTTATTGTTTTGAATAATGAGTACTATCAGCCACAGAAGTTTATAACACCCTTTTCTTAAACGTTATGTATATTGATTGTCTGTGATATTATTTAATGATAGTTTAGGGTAGCAATATTTGGACATAAAATAACATTTCAGAGAATATATTAAACAAATATCACACACCATGTGCACATATTTTTATTTGAATATTGAATAAATCATATTTTCTGTAATTATTTTACTATTCAACGCAATATTTCTCACAAATTTGTTTAGTTTAAACACGGCTTTACTTAATTAAAAATAATGTTGCATACATATTATTTTAAAATTAAAAACGTGTATTATATAAATCTAAGGGTAGTGGAAAAGTACCAAATATAAGAAATTAAATAAATTTTAAATATATTAATAGCTGAATGAAAGATGTTTAAATTTGGTATATGATTACATCTTAAGAGGCATCTCCGCTGGATGACGTTGACTAGCTCGCAAGAGTAACAAAAAGTAGTCGGATATTTTAATCCAGTGGACTTATAACATGGTTGTCACAAGGCATTAGGATGTTATCCTGGACGGGGTGGCATGTTTGTTTGGGGGAGGGGAGGGATTATCGGGAGAACGTTCACCTGTCTTTATGAGGATGGGAGGGGTTGGACAGCCTTTATTTATGACGGTCAATATCAGTGAAGAAATTTCCACACAAACCAATCTGGAAGTTGAAAGTATTATTATCTTAACGTTTTAGTACAAAGTGAACAATAAAAAAATTAGATATATGGTTAAACTAATTCGAACTAAAAAAGAAACAGTTATTACGTACCTACTTCTTTGTAAAGTGCATTTCAAGTTTTGAAATAAAATACATTTTTGTAAATTCTACTGAATAACTGATGTAGATGCATTAATTCAATTATTTTTCATGAAATCTTTGATAAATAATTTTTATTTGAATTGTTTTTATCAGAAAAGGCATCATAAAAATAACATTTGCTTCTTTTATTTTTTTCCGAAAAACTTATTTGTCAAAGTAAAATATTCATCACAAAATCGGTCTTTAATATTGCATTTTCAGCACACATTAAAAATGATTAAAAATATTTAAATTCAGTTTATATATTCTCGTAATTCTACGGATTAGATATTCTTTTATTTGAATACAAGTTAACGTTTAAAACAAGAATTGGGATCGTTGTAAGAATTCTTCAAATTTATAGTTGAATAAAATAAACTTATTAATAAAATAACTACTCAAGTTATAGCAGTTGTGTTCATTATTAGGCACTATCAGTATACAATTCGTTATTGTACATAGTGTAAAGAGTTACTTCATGTTCTTGCAGTTCAATCTATATGCATACATTTTCCCTTGTGATTTTATTTCAGACGACGCAACTAATTTCAAAATATGAAGAGGGATCACCATAATCCAGTAACAAGCTGGGATTTAAATGTTATATTTACATGTAGGAGAGACTGCGAGGATAAAGCCAGAAGTGGACACGGCTTTTACGGCACTGGTGGTGAGGAGGAGGGAGGTAAACGTCTACAGGGACTGCAATAATACCGTCCAGTATTTCTGAAATGTCCAAGGAATCTCCTGTGGATATGTGGCCAATATTTCTTCCAAATATTGTTATTTCTTCTTCTTCTCATTGTTATTTGACTCCAACTCTTCTGTAACGTTTCTTCATTGGAAATTTCATATAAATGATCCTAAAATAGATTTTCTTATGCAGTGGTTATTTTATACATTATTTATGAATTTTAAATCGTCTCTGCTGACTTTACTTTAATATGGTCAGACCACGAATTGGTATTCGAATTGAACATGAGCGGTGAATAATAATCTTGTCCTGAATATTTCTTACAGATATGTTCAATATTATTTTGATGCGAATGTCAAGGGAATGTTACTATACTAGATAATATAGTAACATTCATGGCTCTTCAAGTAAAGTTGATTTTATTTTGTCGTCAGTGCTCCTTATGGGTAAATTTGTTAGTATTGGAATGTTCCTTTTGAGTAAGACAATTAATGGATATTAATTCATAAATATTAATCAATGTATTGTGTTTTTGGTAGTAATGTATTCATGTGGTAATTTCATAGATGGAAGACTGTAGAATAAATAACCTGCGGGGAAATTACTTACAGCCGGGCGAACAGATAATACCTTCTGTGCAGTCCAGTGGGCAGGACTGTTATTTATTATTATTATGGTTATTGTTATTGATATTAACGCCAGACGTATCGGTCAAGCAACAACGAGCAAAATCATTTCTTGGTTCAGTGACCGCTGATTAATCCTTTCTTTGTATCAGCGATTGGTGGGTACTATCCATTTGGCAAATAACTAGATTGAGTGTTAGGATGTAAGCTTTGCTCAAACAATTCAATTTTAGTATTGATTAGATTGTTGTGGGTGCAATATAATGAATAGTTGACGTAATTTATATTGCAGTTCAATAATCAGAGCATTATCGTTGCTAAGCATTTTAAGATTAATATAATCTCTAATATAATATTAAACTGAGGCAAAAATTATTTTATTGGAGCCAAATTGAAATCATTAACGACGGAAATCTGCCAATTATGCGCGCCTGTTCTAGTCTAAATTTTAGCCGATCTCATCGTAATTAGCGCAAAATTGTTCTTTGTCCAGTAGAAGTAAAATATTGTCACCATAAGATGTAGAAAGTAGTAAGGATATATTATGTTATAACCAACAAAAAAAATCGAAATAACAAGGTTGCCTTAGGATTAGTTCTCATTATTCGTATTGCGCAATAAACAGACACATTCGTTTGCTACACCCCCTTTATACAACGAGAGCACCCATTTGTACTGCGTCTGAGCTTCCCACTCCCCCGTGCAGACGGCGATAGCACCCGTTTGTACTGCGTCTTAACTTCCCATTCCCCCGTACAGACGGCGAAAGCAGCCGTTTGTACTGCGCCTGAGCTTCCACCTCTCCCGTACAGACGGCGAGAGCACGCGTTCGTACTGCGTCTGAGCTCCCCACTCTCCTGTACAGCTGGCGAGAGTATACTGTTGGTACTGTATTCGGGTTTCCTATTATCCCGTACAGAAGACGAGAGCCCTTGGTTGTACTGCATCTGAGCGCCCCACTCCCGTACAGACGGCGAGCGTTCGGACTTTCCCATTATCCCCTACAGAAGACAAGAGCCCTTGGTTGTACAGCATCTGAGCTTCCCACTCCCGTACAAACGGTGAGAGCACACGTTTGTACTGCGTCTTAGCTTTCTACTCTCCCGTACAAGCGACGAGAGCACACTGTTTGTATTGCGTCTGAGCTTCCCACTCCCCCATGCAGACGGCGATAGCACCGGTTTGTACTGCGTCTGAGCTCCCCACTCTCCCGTACAGACGGCTAGGGCACCCGTTTGTACTGCGTCTGAGCTTCCTACTCCCCCGTGCAGACGGCGATAGCACCCTTTTGTACTGCGTCTGAGCTCCCCACTCTCCCGTACAGATGGCGAGAGCATACTGTTGGTACTGCGTTCGGGTTTCCCATTATCCCGTACAGAAGACGAGAGCACCCGGTTGTACTGCATCTGAGCTTTCCACTCTCCCGTACAGACGGCGAGAGCACGCGTTTGTACTGCGTCTGAGCTCCCCACTCTCCCCTACAGACGGCGAGAGCACCCATTTGTACTGCGTCTGAACTCCCTACTCTCCCGTACAGACGGCGATAGCACCCGTTTGTACTGCGTCTGAGCTCCCCACTCCCCCTGCAGACGGCGATAGCACCCGTTTGTACTGCGTCTGAGCTCCCCACTCTCCTGTACAGATGGCGAGAGCATACTGTTGGTACTGCGTTCGGATTTCCCATTATCCCGTACAGAAGACGTGAGCACCCGGTTGTACTGCATCTGAGCTTCCCACTCTACCGTACAGACGGCGAGAGCACGCGTTTGTACTGCGTCTGAGCTCCCCACTCTCCTGTACAGATGGCGAGAGTATACTGTTGGTACTGTATTCGGGTTTTCTATTATCCCGTACAGAAGACGAGAGCCCTTGGTTGTACTGCATCTGAGCGCCCCACTCCCGTACAGACGGCGAGAGCACGCGTTCGTACTGCGTCTGAGCTCCCCACTCTCCCGTACAGATGGCGAGAGTATACTGTTGGTACTGCGTTCGGGTTTCCCATTATCCCGTACAGAAGACGAGAGCACCCGGTTGTACTGCATCTGAGCGCCCCACTCCCGTACAGACGGCGAGCGTTCGGGTTTCCCATTATCCCGAACAGAAGACAAGAGCCCTTGTTTGTACAGCATCTGAGCTTCCCACTCCCGTAGAAACGGCGAGAGCACCCGTTTGTACTGTGTCTGAGCTTTCTACTCTCCCGTACAGACGGTGGGAGTACACTGTTGGTACTGCGTTCTGGTTTCACATTATCCCGTACAGAAGACAAGAACCTTTGGTTGTACAACATCTGAGCTTCCCACTCTCCCGTACAAACGGCGAGAACACATGGTTGTACTGCATCTGAGCTTCCCACTCTCCCGTACAGACGGCGATAGCACCCGGTTGTACAGCGTCTGAGCTTCCTACTCTCCCGTACAGACGGCGAGAGCACCCGGTTGTGCTGCATCTGAGCTTCTCAATCTCCCGTACAGAAGACGAGAACACCCGGGTGTACTGCGTTCGGGTTCCCACTTTTACAGATGACAAATCCAGAATAAATTAATGGATTTCAACTCGTCACTGCTTAGACTGTCTACAAAGTGTTTATTCAATTTCGTTTTTTGTTCGTGGTACAAGCGAAGGTAATTGTCTTAGTTTATTGTTTAAAAATAGGTATTTCTTAGTTTGAATGCTAATGTCATTATAGGTCCCTTGACATAGTTGATGAAAATGCATACTGCATACAAATGATAGCCGGGAGCAGATCTATTCCTTTAGACTACGTCATGTAACCGTATGCATGTGAAGTATATCGTTCATGCGATAATATATTAAAACCAAAGTATAGAGATTGTTAGAACTCACCCTCTGTCAGTGGATATGACGTGCTTTGTACAGTACCACAGCCGAGAAATACAGCTGTCCATGGGGTTGCCAATACACTACCCCGATAACAATAAACGATTGTGTTCGTGTATTCTAGAAATATCCGACCACTTACTATTGAAATGAAATGGCTACTTCCCATAGTAGCTATCGCTCTCGCGGTACGCCTAAACCCCAGATGAAAGATTTACCGATTCTAGTATTGGGTAGGTTTGTAGATCTTCACTTCTGTAAATAAATGCGTTTTGCATTTACATTATTATTTATTTTTATAATTAAAATTATAATTTTGGAATTTAATTATATATATTTTACAGTAAATCGAGATTGATTTTCAATAATTTGTGACATTAGGTGTTGTAAAGTTAAACAATTAATACAATTTTATTTGCACCACATTCTTGTTCCAAAGTCTTACAAAATATTTTTGAAGCATATGGTGTGCTACATTGAGAATTCGCAACACAAGGTCTACATTTTCCTTCACCTTGACGTAATAACTGCAGTAGAGGTTCAATTGAAACAAACTGTAACTCTCCACTCGACGCCAGTGAATTACCCAACATTCGCTACTGTTGACGTCGATCCTCAGTGAATTGGTGCTGCGATAGAGCAGGCTTGTACGCGACTCTCAGAACTGCATAATTGTAGTCGGCTGCAGCTCCATTGGTCGCCGCCAATTTGGCAAACTTTACCTTAACTCTTGCTATCAGATCGATGGCGCCCTCTCCATTAGAACTGTGACTTTTCTGACCAATTTAATACTGTTCTGTAGCTACTTTATTTTTGTATAAACCGGACACCAATCGTTGTATAACATTTTATACGTGCAGCATACGAACCCATTTTAAAAGTAAAAATTCATGCACGGCCTGTTTACTGCATACGTTTTATTTAAAGGTAAATCATTGCAACAAGAATTGGTTTTTTTAAATGAAATGAAACTAAACTTTTTTAATTTTCCTAAAATGGCTTACTAAAATCTTCTTATCTCATTTAAAGATATCTGTCGCCTACCCGTAAATAGAGCACGTAAACTATTGATGAAATAAAAATATTTAATAATAAAAAACATTCATGGAACAGTAGTAATCTGGAACACAATTTATTATGTTCCAGATTACTTGCTCAGTAATATTAAAAAATGTAACTGTCTTATTTTTACATTTAATTTAATTTTTGTATTGGTGTACACTGTAATCGTTGATTCTCCATTAATATTTTCTACACGTTAAGTTACATTGTATCTCTACGTTGCAAACGTATTTTAACATTCTTGAAAATATTTAATATTTTGCCAATTATTTAGTTTGCCATGTTTGTTGTATTTCAACCGTATTTGAACTGATTTTGGTTTATTTAACAAAATTGCATTAGTGTGAATAAGATTATCAGAGCAGTGCACGTACACGTTGTTCGTTTGGTGATTTGTTTCCTTGGGTAAAACCAACACATCATTATGTTGTGAGATTCTGCAGTATTCTGAACCTATAAAGTGTATCCATTAATGTAACTACCTCTTTTTTACTGAATCCGCAACAATAGCTGATTTTGTGTTATTTTTAGAAACAATCCCAGTTATATAAATGAATGCACACTGCCTCAGCGACAAGCCACATAGTTAGTTACCTTGATTTCTTTTTTGTCTGGCCCGAATGAGGGACAAGCCACATAGTTACGTAGAATATATTGATTTATTGTTTTGTCTGGCCCGAATGAGGGACAAGTCACATATTTACGTATAGTATATTAATTTATTGTTTTGTCTGGCCCGAATGAGGGACAGCTATTATTATTATTCTACGGTACAGGCTGCCTTGGTAGCCGGCGCCTATGTTATTACACAGAACCTTGTGTCTTTAATGTTACAGGTGGCAACTTCTCTCTATTCCCATACATCCAATATCTCACTCGTAAGTATAATAGGAGACTATCATTGGTGATCTTGATTAGTTTTCTCAAAATCCAGTAATAATTCTCATACAATGTATTTTGAGATAATTATATTTTAATCAAGTTTGAGTACGTTATATATTGTCATTGTGTTTCCAGGAACTGGTTTATTTGATGTGTTTTCAAGAATTAGTTATCGATCTTTAGGAATAAATATCTATTGCTATGCTATCTATACTCTAAAAACCATTACCAAATAACACAACCATTAAATTGCTCTGAAGCAATACGAAGTTTTTCAATCATCAAATATTTTTAAGCAAATGGTTTTCGGTAGAATTGTATTCGTTAATGAAAGACTACAACCCAATTGTTCTCCTTTATAACTATGCTATGCATGTATGGTAATATTTTATGTATCCAACGAACTTGATTATTTACAGTTGTTTGTAACGATAAATGCATATTTTTACCACATGTATGAGCAAATTTACTTCGCAAGTTGAAAGAAACGTCGGGTCGGCTGTATTGTATCACATAAGAGTTTGAAATATCTCCATTCTCATCTGTATCCAAGCCGATCTTCACCATAAAAGTTTTTATGGTTGTTGTTTGTTTCCGAGGATGGAAAGGGAAGGAGGAGGCGATTTGTCCCTCTGAGACGATCACTTAGGTGGAAGAGGGAGAGGGAGGACAAAAAGCGGAAGGGATGCTGGACCCGACAGGTACCCATTATTTGGAGTCAAGCACGCCTTTAGGGCTACCTTATTTCATTCCTATCCCTTTTGTAGACCCTCGAACCGATTTTAATTAAAGCGCGCGGCCAGCGCTCATTTATTAATCCTACGAGTTTTGCAGCGGTTGGTGCGGCGGGGGAGGGAGAGCAGGGCATTTCACCGAATGTAGGTTTTGTTCGTCCGACTACAATAATTATTCCGGATTCCGGAAGTGGGATCTGCCGATGATACCGGAACCTATAGCCAGTGCTAGTCGGTAAATTATTTCCGTCTTCGTATTCAAATTGTTCTTTTCACTTTGAAGTCTCCAATGGCAATAAAACTGTTAAATTAGTTTTTGACAATTTCTTGTAATGTGACTTGCTTAAGTGTTGTTGTGTGTACTGTTAAATAAAATTAACTAATATGGAAAACTTTTGAAGTTATGAAGTAACAGTACCCATTGTTATACAGTACCTAAAAGTAAAATGGGTACAGCACACACTGTGATGTAACACTAGTTTACTCAGTAAAACCTCAACTTTTTTATGATCGTAAAACAATAATAATTTATATTATTACATACGATTACCATTTGTTTAACTATTTATCGCGGAAATAATTAAATATGTACAAGTTTGGAAATAAACATTCTAACATCTTAAAACATGATTTAAAATGGAGACTGTTATTATTTACAGAGGTTCATTATCACAGTGTTAAAATAATTTTTGTATTGTAAAAATTCAGTACTTAACATTTGAATTAAACTGTTTTCCAAGTTTAGTGATTATTCCTGAAGGTAAACTATGAAATTCAGTATTATTTTCATCTTATTTCCCGCGACCTAGTCACCATCGTTATCCTGACCTTCATTATTATTCTTAGACTGAGACACTGGAAATACCCACTGAAAGGAGTTTATATTCTGTTCTCAATGGAAAAACCTCTTATTGCTGCTACGTTAAGAGAATTTTATTCCCACAAATAAATTGTCGAATTGAGAGTGTTTTATGTATTGAATTAAATCTGTCATTTTCTGTTTTTAATGTTGACTTTTTGTGGTAAGTCTCTCGGCGAAAAATAATAAAAAGGAACTCTAAGCCTCTTTTGGAGGGGGAATTATATTCGACAGTAAGAGGGCCGGCGATCCAAGAGATAAACAAGGCATGGCGTTACAAAGGCGAGTGTACGGAGCGGTGTAACTTGATGATGATACTTACCCCCCCCCCGCCCACCAGGTGACGTCACCTCTCCTTCCCACCCCCGTCATGTTTTACGCTGTTGGTTGAGGGGGAGTGTGGTACTCGGCACTCAACCCACTTGCTCTGCTCCCAATACAATTACTATTTCAACCTCTTGCAATGGACTTAACTTTTGTTTCATTCCCAAGCAGCGCGACTTTCCTTGTTGGTTCACTTATGATTCAATTTCCCAACGCGAATTTCAGTTGAAAGAAAAGTACTTTTGTTGGGTTCTTTGTTCGTCTCCTGTAAATTAATAGAAAAATTAACTCGTTACAAGACTGTAGCAAAGACATATGATGAGTTTGGATGGGGTAGGTTTATCATTATATTATTTAGCATAAATGGTCAGGTTAACACAAGCTTTTTTATTGTGATTATTTTTTAATGCACAGTATCATGATGTAACAACCAACAGCCAATCAAGGCAAATGTTTTGTCATTGCCATATTCCACAGAAAAGTTCTGTAATTGCTACTTCTCGCTATTAATGTATATAACCTTCGCCAACGAGATATATACAGCTCTAGGGAATAAGAGTTCTTTATACAGGATGTCGTATGTCTTGTTATGTCTATCTATGAAATTTGAACATCTGAATTAAACCTACAGTTATATTCAATATTGTTGATCTGTATTCAGAAATTATCAACTCCATCCTTTTCCAATTCTGTTAAAGAAAAGAAGTGCTTTTTAGAAAGTATTTTTAAGTAATGGAAATACGAATTTACTGCAGCCGATTGTGTACCATCATAACGTTTTCAACAGAGAGGATATCAGGATATATCACGCGCAAAACATTATATAGGTTCATAATCCATTTCTTCCATGACCCTATATCCCTTTGTACGTAAAGTGCCCCTTACCCAGGAAGTATATCTGAGTATGCCTTTCACGTGAATTGGTGGAAGGTTTTGCGTGTAAAATCCCTTATAAATTGGTAAAGATTTGATAATTTAAATAAAACATGTACAATACTCTAGGACAATCTATACAATTTCATATCCGCCCGAATCTTTTTCATTTTTCTCCTTAAAAGTCTGTTATGGAGCTTACTGGGTCGTGGCACAGCTCTGGTAATTATACAGCCTGTTCCTGGTTACTCTCTTGACGGCTCCTAGTTAACAGAGAATTTGTGTTTGTTGCAGATCCTCCAGAAATCACTCTACGTCCCCGAAATCAGCAGGTGAAGGCAGGGGGGATCGCCGCCTTCTACTGCGCCGCCAGGGGAGACCCCGGCCCCGTCATCCTGTGGCGCAAGAACGGCAAGAAGGTGTCAGGCACACAGAGCCGCTACCTGGTGCAGGAGTTCAACCAGGGGTCGGCCAGTCTGCTGAGGATAGAACCGGTGCGACCCAACAGGGACGACGCCACCTACGAGTGTGTCGCTGAGAACGGGGTTGGAGACGCGGTCAGCGCCGACGCTGCTCTCACCGTCTATGAAAGTAAGTGGACCAACACTTAGAATTGTCAATGGCAAAAACGTGTAAAATATCTATGAATTGAAAATATTAATTTCCTTAACAAAATATTATATTGAACTATATTCTTTTTACTTATAGTTGAGCAAAGTTATAACATTATTTTTTAAATACGTTAAGAATAAAATCTAACCGATGGGTGAAAGGTAGGATATTAAATTGATATGGACTATAAGTTGTTTTTTTATAAACTCAATAGAAAGAACACATTTGTGGAGAGAACATTTTTGTAACTCGTAATGGGGAATAAAAGATTACAGAATGAAGATGATACAATTTTAATATGAGACTAAAAGCTGTTTCAAGCCTATATGGAACTATAAAGGAACTAAAATTGGTGCTGTAATTTTTGCCAAATCAATATTTTTTGTAACCTCTTATTTTCTAGAATCTGCAATGTCGTAAACCAGAGGTCTCACTCTTAATTTTGTACAAAATGGCGGCCTGCTAATGTTTTAAATGGATTTAATTGAATTGGAAAATAGTGCTATTCAATTATTAGAACAAATAGTACAACATATTGTTTAGTAGCATATTTTAAAATTACAACATGATTGGCCGCCATTTTTTATTGCATTGAGGTAGAGGCCTCTGGTTTGCGGCGTTATTTTTCCTTTATAAGGACATTTAAAACGAGATCTCTTGATGAAGACTTAAATACTTAACCCCCAATCCCCCATTTCTAGTCTTATAACTACCCCCCCCCCCCTATGGATATTGGTTGATATATTCAGAAGATAACAAATGATGTTGTCTTTTGGCACATCTAGGTTTAGGTTGTGGTGTTTCGATCTTCTATTTAGACCATTTTACCAAAAATCCTGTAACCACAAAAACTTTTATCATTAATTTTAGGAATTATAACACGTAATACTACATTTATAAAAGTCCTTCTTTATAATCGCATAAAATGTATTAGTTTCTTGTTGTGGCGGGTGAAGCGTAAGAATAGGCAACTCTGCCTGTATAAATATATCATGTTTCATTTCAGTTTTTGGTGAAATTAGAATAAAACATAGAAATGTATAAATTATATTAAATACTATTTATTAAAGAAATTGGTTTACATTGGGTTTTTTGAACAAGGAAGAGATGAATAAGAGTGTTCATGTATTTAAAATAGAAGCCTTTTCTTTTTAACAAGTTAGCACAGCGTGATTAAGCGCTGTTCTTAGTCTTGTGATGCGACAATAAATATTTTCAGATTGTGATCGAAGAGGCGAGAACAGTTAAAGTGAAATTCCATCGGATTGTGCTCTCTAGACAAAGAAATTAAATTAAACCGTCTGAGAACACATTGGGGCGAGAAAGAGGCAGTTAGCATTTAGCATTCATTAAGCACATTCCTTGTCAGTTATCTCAGCGAAGGCGTCTACAAAAGTAATGAGTCCGCTTGTAAACGAGCGTTGTTCCTAATTTTCCCATTCGCGTCTGGTTTCTCCGGTCCGTCTGTGCTCCTTGTTTGGACGCAGGAATAATGTCAGTTATCGGAATGCGGGACACGCATTATCGTGCCTGTTGTAGGATAAACATCTGTGAGAGAATACAGTACATGACTGAACACATGTGTCGAAGTTCTCTTGAGAGGGTGCCTTTGTAACTTTAACGTTTATACTTATACTTTACTCTTTACTTAGTAGTGTATGAGTACAGAGTGAAGCAGACTAGCCGTCCGCGATGGATAGCGGCCGGTACGTGAAACACATACCTTTTTCGAAAACGAAAACCCCCTTATTTCGAACATAAACTATTCTTTAACTCCCAAAAATACACCAAAATGTCACTATGTACACATTTATTTATTATGTGGTAGTACATAGTGAATGTGTCACACTAATGAGAGTAAACACACCAGAATGATGGATCTTCACTGATACATGCGTTGTAATGGATTAACCAGTATTCGTGCTAAATACAAAAAATAGAGCCAATCGAATACTCGAAAGTTGTACTCCGATACTGTGTCGGTTATTAGCTAATCATATCATTTAGTGATTTAGAATAACGGACTAAAATAGTTTTTGAAAAGATTAGATGATAAAATTATATGTGGTTTCTCTGATAGCGCACTCTTATAGATCGGAATAGGGCTCTGCGGATAAAAAGTCGCTCTTTTAGAAAGTCTACATGCGACAAAAATATTTTTAGCTCTACCTCTGTACTTTGTCGTTGAGGAGATCTGTTATAGTACATGAATATTAATAATGAGGCATATTCATTATGTACCATTACAGAATCCTTAAAGGCCCCTGTATTTAAACTTCTATAGTCTTAACTATCTTTTAGTGGATGTATTTTGGACAACTCTGACATTGAGTTCAACGGACTCTTTCACAATTCTAAATTTTAAAAAAATATTATAACCCACCCATGAAAAGATGAGCGAATTCACGTGATAGGAGAGTTTCGGTGTGAAACAAAGTTAGAGTTAGAACCGTATCGCAATCGACATCAAAACGAGAAATGAAACAAGAAGTTAGAAAAAGGTTATGGGAGGGGATTTAAGTCCTTGGCGAATCTATTCCCTTAAGGGCTGTTGATGCATAATACAGCCCTTCTGCGTCCCTTTAACGGGCCTACAACTCCCAAGCCGGTCGGTTATGTACTTTAAGACATCTTTCAGTAAACTGTAAAAAAGGCAACATGAGTATAACTTAATGTCTGTTTATTAGACTTAAAAGACATTACGTCATATCTCACCGATACGTAGTTTTCCTTCCCGTACACATAGCGAATTAAGTATCCATAAATACTGGAATATCAATTTAAACACTTTCACGGAAACTTCTGTCTCATATTTAGATTATCTTATCATTTACACGATTCAAAATAAATAGGTATACAATACCGCAACAAACATTAGCTGAACGTGGTATTATAAGTAAAATCTGTTGGTGTAGAATTTTTCCCAGCTCCCCCAAAAATATTTACATACATCAGTAATAACACCATTGCTTGTGAACAAATAAACGTAACCACACTAACAGAATTTTGTTTGCGGGTCTAGTCTACATATTTCCGGTAGCATTTCTCAGTTTTCAAATGTTTATTGAACATTTCTATAATTTGTTATAAACACAACTTTTTAATACGCTCAATTGATTTTGGTGCTTATGTTGCGATTTATTGTCTTACAAAATGACGCAAACAACAGCTCGCTTTAAAAACTGTTTTTATTTTCATTTTAAGTAAAAAAAAAAAAAAAAAAAAAATTTATCTGTGAAACTCGTGAGTATCTATAATGAATATTTTAATTTGCTACTGTTACATAATTTGTTACACCCTTTTGCTCAATAAAACGTAATATTGGCCTGATATAAGATTTTGTTGTGATTTTTTAATAGTTTCTGTAACCTTTTGTGATATGGAATAATACTTTCACAATTCTCAGGCTGTTTAATAATATTAAAGTGGCAATAGCTATACGTGCATAACAATGATTTTCTTTAGATCTATAATGTTTTTTGTGTAAAAATGATCGAGGACGCAAGCGACGTGGCTTCCCAACTTACGGATATAGGTTTTCCCATATCTACGGTGATGTCAAAATAATCAAATCTATACTAAATCATGTCTAACTTTTCTGTATAAAAGGGTAAAGTTTTTGCCACGTTATAACACGGCCTACTTTATTTCAGTTCGTATGGAGTTGGAAACAAGAAAAATGACAGCTTTGTCATGCATGTAAATAAATACAATCACTCAACAACAAATTATTGCACTTAACATTTCCACCAGAAACGGTCCAGATTACTAATATTTGCACAGTTTGCGAAGTTTTTGGACGGTGAGCCACTGATAGCTGAGTGGCCACGGAGTGGGCCAAGTTTTGATTCAATTTCCCGACTGGTCCAGCCATACCACTACAATTAGTCGCTGTTCCGGAGTCAAGTGGTGCATCAGCCGACTTTACTGATCACGCATCCGATTCCGACAGTTAGCGTTTTCTCCATTTATATAATTGGCAATTTGTTGCCTGCTTAACAAATCTTTAAAGTTTTTTTTATACATAATTTAACATGTCACATATCTTCAAACGTTTGTACTTTACACTAAAAGGCTAGCTTATGTCAATCAATGATACTCACGTAAAATTTGTGTGTTTTGAGTCAACTACCGTTGGAAGTAAATTTAGTATTGTGTGGAAAGGTAGAACGTTGGCTTCCTTAAAGAAAAAAATATAAATGTATTAATCTTACCCGCAATTTCTCGGCCGACAACTGGTCTTTGTAGTTTTGGATTCATAGTTATTCACGATTCAGTTCACAAAATATGTAAATCGTTATTTTTATTTCTATTATCTATGCCTTTGATTCATCTAATTAAAACTAAAAAAGTTCAAGAAACCGAAAACTTCCTGAATTCACTGACTCTACAACAGAATAATCTGATTGAGTATCGTAATGGCTGACAAGGCAAGGAACGGAAGGGGGGGAACAAACAAATTCTTTCAATGTCAAGAAATATTGGCTGTATGTACTGTGTTTTAGTAACAATATGAATCAGTTGTTAAAATAGGAAAACTCAATATTTTTAAATACAACACATTCATTTTCTGCAGAATTGCATACATTTGCGATAAAATTGTAATCAAATTAAAGTGAAATAATCTTTTGATTTTCAACGATAGAAAATGTCTATAAATTAAATTAATTTAGCTTGTACCAAAAGTGTTAATAACTTAAAATATTTAGCTTGAGAAATAATTTTAATATGACTTAAATAATTTTAATATTTTAAATTGCAGAAATCTTAGTTTTATTCATTTATTGGGTTTCTTACGATGTACAACAGTAATTAAGACGTAAATTTTCCCAACACTTCATTAATAGAAGAATTAAAACAAGTAATTAAAACTGAATTTTGAGACGCCTGGAAGTTGCAAGAAAATAAGCGGTATGTGTCGAAGTATAATTTACTGTTATTAATAAGCACAGCATTGCTCCGATGAATACTTTCTTTGTCTTTTCATTAAAAGAACATTAATGAAAAGACAAACATTACATTCATACATACATAGATACATTTATAGATACAGACTTCACTTTTCCAATACCATTTTATCTTATTTTGATAATTGATGTTTAATAATTTACAGGCAAGGACCATTCGAAAACAAACTAGTCAATAATGTATGTATTTTTGCACAAGAAATATACTCTTCGTGCATGTTAGTTGTAAATATACAAATGAGAAAAACACAATACATTTGTAATTTTTTGTTCGTAAAGGTTTTGTTTATACAATACAACTTGAGGAGTTGGATCGCAGTTGTCTCGTTCGTGGGAATATTCTTAACAACCAAAACGAATCGGTACGTCAGGTCTGTGTTAGTCGGATTGTCTGTGTTTTCAATTGTAACACAGAATATGTCGATATCTGACCCTTAAATGGGTGTTGTTTGATATGTCCCCCTTTTTAGCCTTACGTTTCATATAATTCATTGAATTCCCTTAGGACGTCACTTTGAAAAACTGAAAGGCAAAGAACTGTAATCCTGCAGCCCTTTTTCGAGGCTATACATACATACACACTCACTAATAACTCCTAAAAATTTGCAAAGTGATCTTAACGAAAATTGTTTATTTTCAATGAAATAAATCCCTTGAAAATAGGGTAATATGTAATGTGTAACTTTATATATATATATATATATATATATATATATATATATATATATGTATATAAAGTTTCCACAAGCTTATTCGTCATTTAATAAACGTTAATGCATTTCTGTAGTTCACTGAAGTGACAAGTTAATTTAATAAAGGTCTGATATAAAGAGCGGAGTGGTGCGTGTTCCTGTTATAAATTCATTGATGAAGTAAGCACAACAGTCGAGGAATCGTTTCCAATATAAAATATTAAATTAAGCCTCTTAACACGGGAATGCTCTTAACGTTTATAAATTTCCGCTTTTTTCAGTCATGTGACTAACTGCTTCCGATTGATTTATTTTTTGAATATCAAATTTAGAGATATTTTGTATGCTCTGATAGAAATAGTTTTTTCTATGAGTGAGTTTACTTATTACATAGTGCATATACAATAGTAAACTAGTTTTTATTATAGTTATCTGATACTTTTACAATTTCTCCATAGGTAGTAATTGTACACCAAAATTTTAATGTAATATTTGGTTTTGATATGTGATTTATTTTGTATTTCATTCAATTTAATGATATAATGATTAATTATATAATCAAATTAAGAAATAAATTTAAAATATTATATTTAGACGAGATATTATTTTTAACATACTTTTATTAACAAAATGGAATGCAGTTATCTTCAATATTTTCCCGGTTTCTCTAGATATTTTAATTATCCGTATGGACATTCTGTAAGTAAAAGTGCAATTTCGTCATTAAAAAGTACTTATAATTTTAGTTTGTATTAAGATACTTTAAAATGTGAAATATAATAGTGTTGTTGGATTTCGAACTATGTAATATAGAAATAATATTCAAAAATGTACTTGATAAGCATGACAATAGTAAGAGTTACTACACTTTTTGCTTTTCTTTATAATACCTAGAGAATCAGATTGTAAAAATAATTTTTGTATGGAACGAGTGAATTAACGTGACTGGTGAAGCAGACCTCCCGTGCAGTATGTATAGCGGGAGAACGGTTTGGTATGTTGACTTAAAACAAAGTGCTTTCCACATAAATCACCTATGGGTAGGTAGTCCATTGACAATATCAAAATCTGTGTTAAAAAAAATTCAGAGTCCAGTGTTCGAATATAAAAATTTTTAAATGTAAGTATAGGGCAAATCATCCATCATTTTAAAGATCTTGTTAAAAGGAACTCATTGGCGAAAATTGAATTCACTTATCACAAACCGTTTCAAAATGGTGGTTTTTTTAGTGTTAACATTTACGAAACACCTTGTATTTTTTCATCAGTTTGTTTTTGTGTATTCTGATTCTTGGCCACAAAACACTCAGCTTTATTCTGATATGCCACATGATTACTTTAAACGTATTTTGTTTTTGACCCTCCAACTCAAATTTTGAATACTTCAAAATTCTTATAAATCTAGAAATATAAACATGCATAATCCATACAAGTAAGCATTATTTTAAAAGTCTCTTTAAGGCGGACAAAATGTGGTGTTAAAGTTTTTCGTATATCCAATGTTTTTTTTTTTTTTTTTTTTTTTTAATAGGCAGAAATCTGTTTTCACGTAATTTTTCCAAGGTATTTTAGTAACAATTTAGCTATTCATAATTTGTACTACTTGCATTGCCCGGTATAAGCCAGCCAGTAGTTTTCCAACTGCATCTACTTCGGAGTTTACCTAATACAGGAAGATCGGAATTTTTCATTTAATAAATATATGTTTTTAATACTATCAGAAACGCTTACAATTTGCGTATGGTAATGAAATGTTATTAAAGTTAAGTAATAATATTTATCAAGGCTATTATATAGTATATATCATATTAATGTATTATTTATAATCTTGAATATATTAGTGTTATGTCATAATGTATTTATGCATGCCTTGGAGAATCTCGACTACTTACGGTCATGTTTGAAATATTCTGACAGTTGTATTATATTTGAAATTATATTGTGCTTTTCACTTTCATCCATGGATGAAATCATGGATTTTCATATGCATAATACAATAACTTTTATATAGGATATTCAAGATCAGGTAATCTCCTCTTTACTATATTATAAGATATTAAGTGCTTTAGAAAATCCATGCATGGAGAGGATTAATCAAATAATATTCGTGACAGAAACTAAGCCCTTGCTAAAATGATTAGAATCATATTATAAGAACCTAGAGTATATTTTGTAAGATGTTTTTTGAAAATTCCGATATCACACGATAAATAACGGTTTTCACTGGAAAAAAGCAAAAATTCATAAAGTAGTCGATAAGTCTACTGAAGAGACGGGTAAATGGGTCGTCGAGAGGTCAAGTTAGGGTGTCGGAAAAGAGGAGGGTGGAGTTAATTGTGAAATACCGGGCGAGAATGGTGCTCCAGAGTATGCTTCCGGAGTAGTGCAATGGCAGCTGTTCCTCAGACAATGGGCCTGGCGGGGGCAACACGGTCTTGTGTCGCGAGGACTCGTATCTGACTGTAATATAATTATAACCCACTTAGATAATAATACTACAGTACATGTAATAGGAATGTCTTACCTAGACAGCGTATTTGCGTGTGTAAATAAGAGACTCGCGATGTACTCTCTATTACCGTGCGTAATGCAGGGGTAATAGTCTGTTGTTTAAATTAACAAAATGTTGTTTACGTATTAAAAATACAAAACTGATTATGTGATGTAGCTGAGAATCAGATTTTATTAAATGTTAAAATCGTGCTGTGGTTCGTAGTGTTCAAAATCGCACATTAGCACGTGAAATATCAATACTTGTTATATGGTGAAACATCGTAACATTGTGTATGTGTGTTGTAATTGTTAAAAGGAAACATTTATATACAGGACAAATGATGGACAATGCGAATTAATTATTTTGGTAAAGAACAATTACCGCTTATTTTGAAAATCGGGTTAAAATTTAATAATAACAAATATTACGAAATATTAAAACGCCCGTACATTTCTGATGTTAATTAGGGCAGTTAATTTCTCCAGACTGTCATCCATAACAAAATAAAAATATATTACAATTGCTACTACTGATTTTACAGACTGCTGCTTAACCGTTGTTTTAGTTTTTTCTAAACTAATGACTACATAATTTATGAATAAAGATATGTATTTTCTCTCTTTTGTATAATATAATATACATTACTGAAACAAAAACGCTTATGTGAATACTGGTGGAGTTAGTACACATAAATATTATAACATTACTGTTAATGTGCTTATGCCATGTGTAACCAAGAAATTCTTAAACTGTTTCAAAACGAATAATGGTACACTCTGTTGATATAAATACAGAGTTAGAGGTTACCGAATATTAATACAATTAGAAATATTTGTAGGGGTTTTATTATAATGTTATTTTTTTAACAATTAGACAAAATAACTACACCATTTTTGAACACCGTCAAAACATCTACTATACGAGTATCGTGTCTCACATGAATTACATAATAGTGTGTGTTTAATTAGGTATCAATTGGACTTTGCAAATATAAATAAAAGGACAAAAAATTCGTGACTGAACAAAATGTAAGGCTTTAAAAATATCTACAAGTAGATAACCACTGTGCTTCTTCTTACAATTCCTCATTTTTTTTCGTCATAATTAATTATATGTTTTCATGTATGATGTGACAGTCTTGTAACTTTGTAAATCGAACTACACTCACAAAAATTGATAATTAGTGTATTTCTGAGTTGCACGCATTCATTATAAACTTCAATGATAAACTCGACCAAATTAACATTTCAGGTGGAAAGTTGGACGGTCTACATGTGAAGGAAACTTCACTTATGTCCAAGTAATAAGTGTCCAGTAACCTTGTAAAGAAAACCTTACAGTGTAGTAGTTGGAAATATGATCTAAAATGCAGCCGCAGTGGCAGGTTGAGTGTAAGTCCTTGGAGGTAGAAAGTTAGAAGAGCCTCCCAACTTAGCTTGCGGCAAGTACCAGTTGACCTTTAACTTTCGGCCCTTAAACTTCCTACGTATAGATACCGAGAGGCTGCTAAACTACATAGCCTATTATTAGCGTTAACGATGGCAGAAGATAGGCTGAATGTGAGCCCTTGGAGGTAGAAAGTTAAAAGAGCCAAACTTAACTTGTGGCAAGTACCGATTAATCTTTAAGATTCAGCCCTTAACTTCCTTCGTATAGATAGCGAGAGGCTGCTAAACTACATGACCTATTATTAGCGCTAATGATAGCAGAAGATAGGCTGAGTGTAAGTAAACCCTTGGAGGTAGAAAGTTAGAAGAGAGAGCCAAACTTAGCTTGCGGCAAGTACCAGTTGACCTTTAACTTTCAGCGCTTAACTTCCTACGTATAGATAGCGAGAGGCTGCTAAACTACATGGCCTATTATTAGCGTTAACTAAAGCAGAAGATAGGTTGACCAACATTACTATTAACGGAGATTGTTCTAAACGTAAATACAAGTTGATCGTTAACGATATGTTGAGACTATTGTTGTTGATTGTTAACGAAAGGGTCTATACTTCATAATCCATATTTGTTGTCAGGAGTTGTTCTCAATAGATTGGTAGTATTTATTACCGATTAATATCATACACAGCATTTGTATTGATTTATTATTCATCAATATGAAGGGTGGTAAAAACTGTTTTTATTTATACTATTTGTGATAATTACATCATTTAGACCTTTACCGTAGCGCAGGTGTAACGCATCGGTTCTTTAATGGAGAAGTCACGTGTTCAATTCTCGGAGAGGTCAATAAATATTTGTAAGTGGGTTTGGGCCGTTTTCCCGTAAAAAACGTTTGGTATGCTGTATTCAAAATGCAATTGGCATAGAAAGTTCCCCCTTAAAATAAACAAAAATAACAAAATTCGTATACTTATCTGTGTGAAAAGCTTCTGGGGTCGATCTAACTTACATGGTTTAGCTGAATAACATCAATGTATTTTCGTTTAATGATGCTATTCTATGCATCACTCTGTATTATATTACAATTTAAGACAGAAATGCATGTTTCATTTAAATTACTTTAACAATGCTCTGTTTGTATGTGGTAGACAGTCCTCATTTTTTATTTCAATAATTAATATCAACTTTAAAAACCGTTTAAATATCGCATACAATTTTATTAACTGTGGTGCGCGGATGGTGGCCAATCTGCTATTTAGTGGAAGCTATAGCGGACATTCTGTGGTGTCCAGTAACTCATTTTCCGAAGAAGCACGATTTTCGGGAAACAAACTGTCGTGTTTATCCCACGTACAGTACATTGTTAGTGACAAAATACAGAAAGCGTTATGCCAATTTCATTTTTAAAAGAAACAAGTTCACCTGCATTAAACGTGTTTGATGTAGGAAATAATAATGAAGTCATAGTGTATTATGTAGCTGTTACGTGTTTTATGCGTTAAGAATAAACAGCGTTAGGTGAAAAATTTGTGAAACACATGCAGATTTTCAAATGTATGTTACTTTGGCTTAAAGTAACGTGTTTTATATTCAATTATTTTTATTCCCTTGGCAATAAAATTTGACTCTAGGTATAACTCGTCTCTCCCCTTGTATCTCAAAATAATGTTAGCAGAATTTCCTTAATCTGCATTCCAAATCTGACGGATAAGATCCTTTAGAGTTAAAAGATATAGGATGTGCAGTTATTCAGCTACACGATGTAAGTGAAAACTGCTAAACCCCAATGCAATACTTGATTGTTGTTTCAGTTTGTATTTAGCATTAACTATTAAATACTAGCATTTATCCGCGGCTTCGCATGCAAGTTCATTTTGAAAAACACTGACACCATGAGCACATTTTAATGGCGTTCCAAACAGTAACTTATCCTGAGATAAGTAATAGTTACTGAAAGATATTCTAATCTCTTGATTCATAAAATTTAAGTTTCAGAACTGTGGTCAATACACATTGATAATTGAAAGGGTACTCCGGTTGATCAAAGGGGCTGTGAATGCATGTGTGGCAAAGTTCGGGTTGGCGATGATCTGTGATCCTCTTGGCAGAGAATAATTTGTAACTAACTTGTAAATACTAATTTTTAAACTTTAGCAGTAACTGAAGTCCATCATTGCATTGTAACGTTGGATTGATATTTATTTATGCTTCAAGATATTAACCTAATGCTGGAAAGAACAAGATTTTGAAATGGAGAGAGCTTTTTATCTTTCAATTATTCTACGACAAATAATGTAACGACAAAAACGCCGTGCAACGTAACGTCGATTTCATAGACAACAAATGTGTTATTTCATCTGCCAACCGGTTGAAAAATAACGTTCGAATTTATTGTTTAACTTAGTGAATTATTTAAGTGATAATAAGTATTGTCTGCATTTTATACACCAGTTCTATATATAATACAATTCTACGAAGCCTGGTAATGACCTTTTTATTGGATAGTGGCTTACGTCAATGTAAATTATAACTACATGAACTAGGACTAAATTAGTAAGGAAAATAGCGTTCGTCTACTTCGGTATTTTACTTCGAGCATTCTGTAAGACATGTTTTATTATCACTTATCTACGAGCATAAATTAACTTTGCAGCAAAAGGGTTAAAAAAATTAATGAAAATTTGCGATTATATCTGGAATCTGCTAAGAATAATAGTGATTGAGTCTGTTTGTTATTTTAAACATGAATCCCGAATCCAGTATTTGTCTCTTGCTTTCAAAGGATAATTTCTTACAACATTTCAGTGTGATGTTTTAGAAATCAAATTAATGAAGACTGGATGAAGTATTTATTAAGCTGATGGAACAAAGACGGCCATATTAAACATCTGACTTATTAAACTTAGTGTTACGTTTGCATTAAGTTATAATAAGGCTCTGATGCTTTTAGTATTAATGGAACGAAAACGTTTCTCCTAAGAATTCTTTTAAATTAAGAAAACAAGAAGACAGCCAAAGTGAATTTAATTAGTTCCTAAAATCGCAGCTGCTCTGCACTTAAAACGTACCGACAAACAACGTTTCGTATAGTTTAAAACATACGTCTCATTAAGAAACTTTTGATTAAAATAGTGTTGTTCAATTGTAAACATAAGTCAAAAGTAATACATCCGTATTCAATGGTTTTTAATGTAGATGCAGCGAAATGGAGTTTTATTCTTAATAATGTATTGCAAGAAATAAGACACAAATATTAAATAATAATACGAGGATCTGTGAAAAATGATCAAGGAATGCCTACCGTCCTACATGGCCACACTAAGCTTTAGTAAATGGTTGTGTACATTCTATCATTTATTGCAGTAATAGGTTGCCCCGAAAATGTTGACCTTTCATGACCTACAAACCATAAAGGTATTGTTTTGTGTAACAGACAGTTTAAAGCACGGACTTTGGAAATCACCGTTGAACCTTATATATATATCATTGTATAAATCAATTTATAAATAATTTTAAATATTTTGGTGATGACAATTACATGCAAAACATTCAATTTTGGGTAAAAATGGCAAACATACATTTCTTTAACATGGGAAACTGAGTAAACTACATTTTATGGACGAGGTTACTGCAAATCGTTTTATAGATAAAAAATAAAAAATAATTAGTAATTGTAACTATAATCAAACAGGTATAACTTTCGTTTTTAATTATATATTTCTCTCCGTATTTTACGAGTTATATACATACCTTCGTATGTTTATCCTCGTACGCTTATATTTGTTTTTCTTCATATTTCCCGCATGTTTTCCTTGTGTGTTTATTTCTCATAGTTTTACGTTTTCCCTTCTATCTTTGTATTCGTAATTTTCACGTTGTAAGTTATGAGTAATTTTTCGATTGAGTACTACTAAACTCAATCAAGAGTATATAGATCCAGGATATCAACTTTATGTGGCCTTCATTTCTTAGGTGCAAAGTGTGTTTGCCATGATACTTTAAATTTTTATAATCAAAGGTTAATAAAACACATAAAGGTAAACTACTTTCTTGACATAAAGAACATCCTAAACATTACGTCTTTATGTAATGAATTTAATGTGCAAACATCATAACAAAATGTTACTAATAATGTAACAGATTTGTATGTAATAATTAAGGTATAAAACGCATTCTAACTCAGACTCATCCCAATCATTTGTTACAAATCACGCGACCAAACTTGCACTAAGATCTAATGCTATTATTGTAAACAGCAATCGTTTACCCAGAGTCTGGAAGAGAAATCCGTACTGTGCACGTGATTAGAATGACTTTATTGCTGCATATCTTATTTATCTAGTTTCTTGTAATCACACCATGATGTTGGAAGAATACGACCTTCCAGACAGACGTTAAAGATTGTTGATAGTAAAATATCCAAATGCCTCGGTAATCGTAGAGACGGTGTTACAAGTGCTCTTCCTAGCCTTCGACCAGAGCGTCAGGGCTTCGTAATGGTGTAGCAAAATCGTGTTTACTATTATCTCAGTGACAAGGACACTAGTGCTCACCCTTAGGGAAGTGGCGCGGCGCTCGGAGGGATGGAGGGAAGATAACGAGGTCCGGTCTAAGTCTATTTACCGACTACTTGAGTAAGTCACCGCTTTACGACACCCTCTCTTGTGCCGTGATTGTTCCCCGCTGAGTCGGAGGCACTAGAGTCCCTACGCTCAAACTAGAAGGGAAATGTGACGCTGAATGGCGTGGTTATTGTTTTGTTCTAATGATGGATTTACGAAGTGGCAGCAATCCTGGCACCAGCCTGTGTACAAACACCGAGAGGTATATATCGTAATTATCAGCTTGTTTGGCTGTTTGACAAACGTTATATAAAGATTCTTATTTTTAATGTAACATAAATTACGGAGAAAACTTATTATATTTAACATTTTTTAAACTGAAGGTGTTCAGTGTAGTGCGAGGTTAAATGAAAACATATTTTTGTTGTTGACGTCGGATGGTTTGAAAGGATAACAGGTTTAGTACATCTGATATTGTTAATGATAGAATATTAGGCTACTTTACGTTTCAAGGATTGTAAATAATTTTTAATTTGTAAAAAACCTACTACATAAGGTTAAGCAAGCAAAAATCAATAATCGGGAATGAACTCGCCATGCAACAGAGGAAGTTGTACTTGAAAAACTTTAATAAGTTCATATCAGTATCACAACTTTCTCGCCTTAACTGGTGTCTGGAGCATGTTTTTTTTTGTCTTGGAGAATCTTTTTTTGTCTTTTGCCTATATGTTATAATATACATAAGACCGCACAATACAGTACATAAACTATGAAACAGAGGTATATCATTGAAATTTTTGACTAAATGAAAAAGAAAATGAAATATTCTTTATTTATACAGGCAAAGTTAGGGCCGCATGGCCCTTTCTTGCGCTTAACCTGCGACAACGTAAAATTTAAAACATTAATTAAATATTACATTAAGAATAAAAACTTAAAGAGATAATTACATTTCAACAATGTGGTGAAGTTAATATAATATTTTATACATGTTAAAATTAAAATTTAACAAATTAATAAATTAACTACTTCTGTAATTCTTCAAACAAATAATATAAAATTCCTATTTGTTGGTGGTTTTTGACTATTTTGATTTCATCGCTATATATTGATTTGTGTTTGCTAAACTGTATGTAGTAGGTTATTGTCACCTGAATAAGGGAATGAATTCCTATCCTCGAACCGCAGTGTTTTGTGTTTTATAACATTAACGATGCAAATGTGTGAGAACTGGTGATTCTGTCAAGTTATTCAACGGTAATAAAGAAACATTGCTATGTTACACAAAACAATACTTATAAATTATACCGCAGACTAAACCTTAATTTTTGTACTAAATGAATTCTCATTCTTCCTACATGAAGATGCGTGTTCTCTTAGCTAAATATCCGAAAATTCCTGAAAATGATTAAGCAGGTTCCACATCAGTAAAGAACTATATGTAAATAATTATCATATTTATTATACTTATAATTCCACACTATGTGCGAACACGTGAATAATGGGTACTAAATAATAATCGTTACATGTGCACTAGACTGTCAACTAGCAATCTATAACGGCGAACAGCATCTAACTGACTATTATGATGAAACCTTTGACCTTTTGCAGCCAGTTCGCCGGTACTGTGTCTATTATGCATTGACAAATTTAATCGTTTCAGGCGATTTCTGTGTTGTACATGACTAATTAGAACTATTTTTTCATAATCAACTGAAATCGAATCGATCCTTTGACACGTCATTGGTTGATTATATAATTGGAAAATAGGCAATTAATTAGTTTTATAACTAAAGTTTTAATTAAAATCATATCTTAGGTATGCAATTACTGTTACGGTTAATTATACTTTTGGTAATTAGTCCATTAATGCATTTTGTTGCATTAACAATTCCCACACTGAACGCAGTTTGTTGATTCAAGTTTCGTGTTTAGTAGTTAATTTAGTTACATAGGCAAGCTTTACATTTATATATTTAATCCTTGTAACAGAATTGTTCATGTATAATATATATTTTTCATACAATTATTTATTATTATCGTAATTCTTTTTTACTGATATTTAGAATCTGACAGTTTGAATTGTTGGTCGCATTAATAAAGAATGAAATATGCTGTTAGAAGGTATAAATAAATAAGCGTATTATATTGTTCTTTAGGTCACTAGTTAGTGACTAAAATGTACGTTGTTGTTTTGTCTTTTAATTGTAAAGTTGTATTTTTCTTTTTAGGTAAGTACTGACTACATCACACCTTGAGTAAGTACTTCACTGTGTCCTTTTAGGATAAAGGGTATTTACAGATAAATATTTTTTGTGGAAGGGAATTTTTTTAGATATTTACGCTTAATGCCTTTAAGAAGCCGCTATTTTGTAATATTATAGGCTCAAAAAAGTAATTTTGTTCAGTAATTAGGCCTTCAGATTATGAAGTTCTGTACCAAATTTCAACTGATTACAACAAGCCGTTCTCAAATGCAAATACTTAAGTTAAAAATCGAAATAACTACTATTCGGGTAATTATTGAACTTGTTTTAATATGATATTTTTGTTAGTCATTGGTCCATGAATAATGCCTGATAATTTTGGTAGAGAGTTCTGGGATTCAGGGCCTGAAAACAAAACATATTGCAGATAAAGCAACGGAACTTTATACAAATACGTACTGTACCTATAAATCTATTTAGAAGCTAATATAAAATTTTTCCTTCATACTGGAGACGGTCCACAAGGAGTCAGAAGAAGATCTTAAATGAGAGCATAAGTCGTGTTGTACATTGAAGACCTCTTTTAGGAGAGAACAATGACGTACACCCGACTTCATAACTTGAACTTATTGAATAAGGATTAGTTGTCATTCCCTGTGTTCTTTCCTAATTCTAGGAGGTGTTGGACACATATCATGGGAGATTATTAAATTAGATTTATTAGATTATATGTTATAGCTAGTTTTTAATATACTCCAAAAGCCTCAAAAAACGAATTTTCCCATGTCTAGGAACCCATCCGGAAACTGTCTACGAGGAGGCCTTTGAAAATGTTGTGTATAACACAATATAATAAAACTTTCAGTAGTTCTAGAAAGGATTATCGTTACAACTCACTCTCTTTTACCATAGATGCTCAGATTGTGTTATACTACAAGGTGGTTGTAGTAGCCACCCACATAACATTTCGTAGCATCTCAGCATACATGCCTGCCGCTTCATTTAGTATTTATTGTTAAGTCGTTCAGGTTAGAGGGCTCGGTTTTGTAAACGTAGTTTTTTAGTTCATTTCAAGAAAAGTAGTCCAAAGGTGACAGGTCAGGATACGGTGGAAGGTGAAATAACGGCTGAGATTTATAGACGAAATTTCCGTGCTATGGAAACATGATAATACTTTACATTTATAAAAATTACAAATACTGTTTATTTTTAAAATTTACTTGATTTTAATTTGATTTAAATTTAATTGATTTACTCGGTTACTCCTAAAACTGTAACCTTTTTAGACATAGATTAAAAACAAAACTTCTTGTGACGTGAACTAATACCATGTATTCCCTACTCTATAAGAGTCGTCATCTTGTTCAAATTAATAAGTCTATACCAAAAAGCCTAACAATCCCAGCAAAACAGTTATGTTCAATCTAATCGAATAATTGTAATTATGTTGAAACATTATTTAAATCATTTACTGCTCAGAAATAACCCTGAAAGATTGTTAGTGATCAAAGTCACAAACATAAAGCTAAACAGCAGCGTCACCACGAAGAAATATACGGATTATCCTAAATGTATTACACAATATTTTTATGAACTACATACAAATAACAAAATATTAAAAACTAACTATAACATTTTTGAATCATGTCCCTTGATATGTTTCCAAAATCCCTAGAATTAGCAAACCCCCTAATTTTAACTCTTCTCGCTAGGCCAAAATTATTTCCTGAACTAATTGTAAATTTAGATGCTAATCAAACGATGTTATATTGCTATTCTTGAAGACAAGCGCTGTGCTACATGCAGAATTGTAAATCTTTCAAAAATGTTTACAAGTAACACAACATTATTTGTTTCACAATATACCCAATTTCAAATAACATAAACTATAAATGAAAGAATGTAAAATATCAGTTGTCTCGCAAACATTTGTACCAATAACTATATATTGGTTAACTACAAATCCCTTATATATTATGATGCATAGCCTTCGGTCTTCATCCAACAGAAAAGACGACAAATTGGTTTCACAACACGCATTGGCTTAAATCGAAATATTGAATAACTCCTGCTTATTAAAAGTGACTTGTAAACCACCAGAAGATACTTAATTCAGTTTGATCATTTAGAACAAGCTTATCAATTAGTTACTAAATTAAAATTACTTATTGATCTGAATAAGATATCAAGTCTTTAAAAATTTTCAAGATTTTGTAAAACATAATCTATAATCTATGTACTTGTTCCAGATTTAAATAATATATGTAGATTTTTAAAACTACAAATACTGTTTAGGTTCAATTTAAGTTTTAACTTGAGTAGAGCACATTGGTTAATAAATTGTAATATTAAATTTAAAGCCCACTTCCTAATGTTAAGTGTGTGTGTGTGTGTGTGTGTGTGTGTGTGTGTGTGTGTGTGTGTGTGTGTGTTGTGTGCGTGCGTGCGTGCGTGCGTGTGTGCGTGTGTAAAACATTTCTTGCACATAATAATAATAATAATAATAATAATATTCTTTATTGCAGGAAACAATTAACAATAATTGTATTGCAAGCGTCATATAGAAATAAAAGTCCTAATCTAATAACTAACACAATTAATTTTAATTCTGAGTAAAAAAATATTCGAGAAAATTTAAAATAAAAATTAAAATTAATTTTAATTTAAAATTAAATTAAATTAAAATAAAAATACATTTTTATTCTTGGATACTAGGAAATGTACAATTTCATTATGCCAATTCGTGTTTATTGCAATAGTTAATTTACACTAAAGACACTAGCGATATGCCCCTCATACAGAATTGATTTTAAATTTTCAATTAAATTATATTGTTGTTCTAGTGTGGAGATACTTAATTGATTTCCTAAAATATTCAGTTATTACAAGTAAGTTATTAAAATAATATCCTAAGTTACTATTCGTGTCAAATAACGATGAACTAAAGAATAGTTAATAGATTTGTACATTTTGTCCAATCAGTATCATACACCATATAATAGTATAGTATTTGAGTTGGCGAAAAACTTGATAATGAGTGTTGCATATGCATTTTAAGTGCGGTCGTGAGTTCGTGTTGTAAACATTATCCATCTAATTCAAAATACATTGTCTCAGATTTATATTCTAAATCTGATTTTACTCAAATATAATTGTCACGCCTTAAAACAATGCAGTATTATATTTTTGTTTTATCATATCTTCAAATTGGTTCATGCTAGTTTCTCATTTTTAGGATCTAGCTAATAAATATACACTTTAACTGTTTATCGTGTTTAAGATGACGATGGCTCTCATGCTAAGAGTCGCTAGAAAGATGTAGACGATTGATACTGCGTTTATTCGTTTTTAAAGGTATAGAAAACCAAAGCAATTTTATAAATCGTTATAATCACCAAAATATAAGAAGTTTTAGGTTCTTTGCTTTAATAAGATAAGTAGAATTTGGTATATGTTATCTTGTTACTCAATTGGTATTTTATTAGAAGGACTTTCTTTGCTTAAACTGGGAAAAGAACGCTGTTATCGAAACTCTGTATTGTGTAAACCACGGTTGTTTTATAATTTCGTTGTTTGAAATTTTGATTTGTAAACTTTGGTTCGGTACTTCAAGGAAGAGGCGATATTTATTATGAGTGATTGAGTAAATTATTGCTAGAGAACGCGGTGGTGGCGTGGACGACTAGGAGGGGGTGAGAGAATGTAAGATATCAGCGCTATCTATGAAGTAAGTGCAGAACTATGGGTTTACGGCGCGGGAAGTTTGAAAACAATAGCAGATTTATTCTATACTTGCACGACAATCACTTTCGTCGTTCATTGATGCTGGCCAATTAAATTATCAATTTAAAGTAAAACTATTGATTAATGCAATGAATTGATTTCCATTAGTACCTTTACATTATGTTTTTGTGTTGTCAATAATGTAAGTTCCAACGACCCTACGATACGTCATCTTTATTGAACGTAACGGTGCAGTATTTTGCCACGCAGACACCGAAGTGCAGGATGGCACATAAATAGCAATATTGCAGCACTGTGGCTGTCGTATATCCTCATCACTGTGGCAGAGAGGATAGTGTATGGCGTCGTCCGTCAATAGACGACCTCACTGGCAGAACATCACAGACTAAGTGATACAAATGTTGCTCACAGGTTTTACACGCGCTTACGTTTCAAATGATGGGACAGTTTAATGGAGCAGTCTTTGTTGTTGTGTTAATCTGTCAGGGAGATTTCACGGGAAAATGTAGTATTCCAGTAGTCCTCCATTGTGAGTCAACCAATGTCGAGTTTGAAATGTGTATCGAAATTTTATTCTCCTCTCTAGTATATGTTCTCCAGTTAAGCAATTTTTTAAAGTTTGTTTTCAAATAGTACGAGTAAACTGTTTATATTTTCTTCTTTAATATATTTTCAGACTTTGTAGAAGATTTGTTAAAATCGTGGCAATCGTTTCAATTTAGGAATGTTAAGTTCAGGGAACCCTATAAAGAGACATTTTGATGTCGAGGATACATAACTAGCGCTACTAACGAATCTGTGACCAATTTAAGCTAGTTCTAAGGATTCTCTCTTAGAAGCTTCCGAGTCCTGGTCAGCAAAATTGCAGGGATCATAATTTCACCGATTTCACGTATTTTTAATATGTCTATGTTAGGATGCCAGCCAGTATCATAGTCAGACTGGGGAGCGGAGTGACAAGGAAAAGTGCCGATAATAGCTAATATCTTTGTAAGGTTATTTTATAAAGTATAATAATACAATTACCAACAATGTGTATCCGTATTTATAATACTTGTAGCCGGCGGGTTGCCATAAGATTGCTTCATCACTTAATTTCTGTTTAGGCGTCATTATAAAAAATAGATTTTCATAGACCTCAACAAATTTAAACAAAAAACAAAAGTGTATTTTCACAGTAGTTTCAGACCGAGATGAACTATTTTGAAATTCCATGCAGCTATTTTTAATAAAAGGCGGGAAAACAATATTTTATAAGTTTTTTCATTGAAAATTCAGCATTACTAATATTTAAGTTACTACGGTAATAGTTGTTTTAATTACTATAGATTATTTTAAATATAAAAATTTCAAATTTATATATTTTTCATTTTGAAAATAATGAACTACTAACTACAAATTTACTTTGAGGATATATCGTAGGCAGTGGTTAGCGCCAAAATCGTTAACTAATTAACCTCAAACTGTATTTCATAGATTTCTGATTTATTTACACACAATCCAGACTAAGCTTAATCTATAAATGAAAGAATATTTTTAATCCATCAACATAATTTGAGAATATAAATTCCTGCATAAGCCTATGTGAGAGCAATAAATTATCAGAGCAGCAATGAAGCAATTAATGGTTACTGGTTATTTCATAGATATAGAGATTTTAGTGTCGATAACTAAATTCAATATATACAGTATTAAATAACTTTAATGTTGTAATCAATCAATTAGTTTTATGTTCCTAAACCGCGCATGATAATAAAACTATCAAAAAGTACCGTGTAATTGTTTTAGGTATATAAAGTACCAATTTTAAATTACAAATATGTTCTTACAAACAATATTACTTTATTTTATTCTCTACATAAAATTAAGTAATTTGTTATTTAAAAGCTGTAAATTGAATATGAATGTAACTTTAGTAGTTTGAAACATAAGTAGCATTTAATCTTGGTACATATATTAGTAAAAATATATGTCAAATCGAAGAATGAACTACGATTGAAAGTTTTTGAGGTTATAACTGAATTCTATAGAAGCTCAAGAGTTTCTACCATGAAGTGTTTTACTTCGCTAGTTCAGTGTGATAAATGCCCTTACAATTTTAGATTGTCGAGGATTTCAAATGTTGGAATATAAATAAACAAAAACAATTTTTTATCGTTTAAAATAAAAATAAGGATATTGAATACGACAACAAAGCATCGTCTAAGTAATCTGTCTTCAAGAAAAACACAGGATACGCTGTCTTTTCACGTGGAAACGTGGTGAAAATTAAAACTGAGCGGAAATTAGGTTGTTGGCAGTAAATTACAGTAACGCAGCTGTCTGGTCTTGTGGTCAAAAGGCGAAGGAAATTGGGTTGTGTGCTCCGCGTAAAGACTAAAGAGCGAGAGCGGTCCACAGTCGTCTGTTGGCCTGGAGGTGCTGTTAGTGGCACTGTTTTGAGTAACAGCATTACTCGCTTGACAGCGACACCGTCTGTTACTTTGTTTCAGTTCTTTCTGTGACATTTTACATCAGCTCGTCGCCATGTCGTGTAGTACTCTCTCCTTTGTATTTTTCATAAAAGGATACCTGCATTTCATGAAAACTAAACGTAATTTCAGGTGTCCGTAAAGATTGCGCTTCTAAGAATTGTTCATTCTTCAGACGAGTAAAACATTGTGACATGGTTGTATATTAGCTGGAACGTTTAATAATTATGAGAGAAAGGTTACTGTCGAATGTCCCTGAGAAAATGCCGAACGAAAGCCACCATAGACCAACTAAGTCGTATGTTGCCACATCGATTTGACAATTGGACGTTCCTATATAGGAAATAGGTTCGATTCCTGTCGTTGTATCGAAAGAGAGAGATAGATAGGGTGAGAGATTCCAACGGTGGTGATTGAGTTGTTTATATAGTGATCTGAAGAAAAGGGACCATTTGTTGTCGGTAAACTGTTTAGAAGATGATTGTAGAAAACGTTGGGTGTTATACTCAACAGTGAACTCTGTTCTCTGACCACGTCACCTACTCGTATGCTACTGCGTGCGCTTGGGAGGCTAGGAGGGATGTACAGGCACAGGTTGGTTTTGCCAGAGATATCAAAGATTCACCTGACACAAACTTTGATTTTATCCGTGTTCTTTTATTATTATCCTGTACACGGTAACATCATTTCCAGGGTACATATTTACATAATTGAAACAGTACGGAACACGGCTGTCCGTTTTATTTATAATTTTCGTAAACACGACCACTTATACGTCCATCGAAGGCCTACAACATTGTTGTTTATGGAAACCGTATGAATACTGCAGATCTTCTATCTAATCCATCGCGTCCTGTCTCTTCAGGAATAACGGTACTTGGTAGAGATACTTACGCACTGTGGCGAGGTTGCTGATCGCAGAAACCCGACGGAACGATCAGCTTCACTTCCTTCTAGTAAGGCTCGAGATAGGGAGAAGTTGTAAAACTCCCTTCCGTGTGAAATAAAACCACTCAAGGAAGCTGCCTTTAAAGTCCAATTAAAAGAAACGTGTTGATTTACAATTTAGTTAGTATCTTTTTTTAAAGTTTAAGTTTAAATGAACTAATTGCTATTAGTTTTTTATTTACTGTAAGTTTTAGTTGTCCTGTAAAGCTGCTAGTACAGAGAAACGCTCGACGAATAAAGGCATTTTTGATTTAATTAGATTGTATCTGTAAATTATTCTTTATCCAAGATTGTTATGCAACTAAAGGAATGATGTTATAATGTGAACTATTATGTAGCAAAGAAAACTGTTTCCAGTCGAATTGAGTAATCCTTTAGTGTAGGCTATTCTGTAAACTTTGGAAATTATGTGATGTGTGGTACAAACTGCTCGGTAGCCGAGTAAACAGTTATACAGCGTATACGTGACAGCCCACATGCCCGCGATGTAACTAGGAATTTATTGGATGGAACTAAATTGTCATATTATTCATTATTATGAAAGAATCTTGTATTAAAAAACTATTACATAAGGAACGGACTAATTATTTCTCTATGCACGATTAGGAAACCTGCTATAAACTTGTATTTTAAATAAGTTATCACTGTTTAAATAATAAAACAAATATGGACATGATGTAACATAAACTTACTCTTTTTAGTAAAAAAATCCTTGGTTTATCCGTAGTTATAAACTAAATAAGGGTACTGGAAATGTTATATTTCGTGTATCAATATTATGTGATATCCATTGCCTTCAGGACTAATTAACCAATTTTAACAATAATTCACCGCCTCATATTTTCTAATGTTTGTGAACAGTTTAATTATGTATTAAAAATATTATTATCATAAACATTTTAATGTAAATTAATACAATATTTTACAAAATGATTATTACAAAACATATATTTATGTTACTTATTTTGAAATAATAAAAGTAAAATAGGACATTTTATCGAACCGTTATGAGTATATGGAATAACATCTTCTAATTTAAAATATTCATTTCGTAGAGTTTTGCATAAAAAGTACAATATAAGTAGGGTATGCTTTTTGCACAATTATAAAAATTAACAGGAATAGTGGCATCCAAAATTGGTTTATTTATCAGCCAACCATTGTATTCTACAAGATTGTAATCACATATTTATGTAAATTAGCCTGTGCAGTGCAGTGATAGTACCGTAAATAAGGGTAATGTTTGACAGTCGTGTACCTAATATTGTGGCAGTAATCACAACGACAAATCGATCTCCTAAGCTTTACACGACTCTGACAGGCAGGCAGCAGCATTACGCTTGTGTGTAGAGCTTATTGTCTTGTGTGTTAGCTTTCAAGCCAGATCACTTCGGCAAGCATATACGTCTGGCTCATCTTCCCGCAATGGGCTTTACCTCTGAGTTGTGCCGCTTAGATACACCTTTGTCGATGTTTCCCCCGGCTTCTCCACTGTGGCAGGATTGTGTATTTTAAATTTGTGGAAGACCTCTTTTCGCCGATTGTTCAAGTCAATAACTCTGGTGCTAAACAAAATCGTGTCTAATTGTATAATATTTTCTGTATTAATTGCTTATTTTTCAGTGATTAGCTTTGTTTATGAAGTCGCGTCTAACATTAAATAAATAATTGATGTCCCAAAATATTTCGAATCATTAAGACGTTTTTCCTTCCTTCATAAAATTCAGCTACACAAGTTCTTCTTTCAATATAAACAAAATAAGGTGCCTCACGAGAGTTTAATTCCATTTATGCGATAAATATTTAATCGCCTTTTGTTATTCAATCGAGGAATACACTTGTTTGAGTTCAAAACGGGTTGGTGTCAGACGCGAGACTGGCAGAATCCGATTTCCAGGAACACGCGCTCCTTCTCCGGAGTATCATTTTCGGATGATCCGATTACGCGGATAAGGCGGATATGTGCCTGTATTACACCGATTGAACTTTGTCGCCGTATTGTGCGAATATCGAGTGTGTCGGGAGAGCGCCACATGTTCAAGTACTGAATACAGTGTACAACTGCAGTCCAAGTCCGTCTCAAGAGATCCAAACTGAAATCGGGGACGAAGAAACTTGAAACGAATTTATTATTCGAACTGTACACATATCAAGTGTACACCTCTTCGTGTTCTCATTGTCTCATCAGGTGTACAATTGAGTGCACTATGATGTCTTAGACACGAGTCCAAAGCACGGTTGGTAGCTGTGGAAGCAAGCGTTGATTCAATAGGAATGCTGAGTTCAGCTTTATTTCACCTTTTAATGACTGCAGCCCCTGAATCTGACACCCACTTGACTTGTGGAATCTAGAGTCCACTCTAGTCTAGACGTACTCTCTGCGTTCACGGCCCTCTGAAGTCAACTTTAGTATCGGTTGGCTTAGTAAACAGTACTAATGGTAGTAAACTGTAATTTTCAGATTTTGCATATTTATACATATCAAAAACTGTTATACGTTTTAAGTGCGATCTGAATGGGATTACGAATCTGTTTGAATGTAGGCCTAGGAGAAATTTTATATTTAAGTGTAAAAGGCTATCGCGCATTCCCTTAGCACATTCGTATAATTTCTCCACTATAACGTTTCATCATGTATATCTTTTATATTAACATTTCTTTCCACAAAGTTACTCTTGTAAATGTGTATATTTAAACAAATAAAATATATTTTATCATAACTTATCAGTAGTGTGACACTTCTAGAGATCATGTACTTTGATAATGGGGCTCAATGCTATCCATCACGTCATTCACCAATGCATGAAAGATACGCCGCTGTTCATTGTAGGAAAATCCAGGAAAGTAGATTTGACACAGGCTCCTCCTTGAGGATATAGAGACAGAAGTTTATAAACACAATTTGGTGGAGATGCAAACAGAGAAGGCAGCTTTTATTGTATAAAAGGCAAAAGGACTAGGGGTGGGGGGGAACAAATGTGCCGTGGAGGGTGCTCACGCTCACTCTGTCTCTCTCTTTCTCTACTTGGAGCAACAAGGGTACAAGTGTAGACTAGCCGAGATCCTTGCATCGTTCAATATTAATACCTGTAATTCGCCATGAGTTGTTAGCTTGGTGCACGATAGCCGTGCTGCGCCGGTACCTACTCTGTTTCTATTATCCACGGTCTGAATATTCAATGTCTGCTGCGGAATGACCTGTCAGAAGATTTAACCAAAGTAAACACGACAAATCTTCCATCTGTAATGAATTTCATGTAGTTAAGAAAACAGGTTTTATTTAGAGAATTTGTTATTTTTATATGGTTGTTTTAGTCAAAATTAAAATTCAAGAATGTATTATAAGTATGTCGAAACTTGATTAAGTAAGTTAAACTTGATTAGGCTATACTAAGTCGCAAAGTTAGTTAATCTGCTGAATTAAATTATAAGTATCACAGTATTATTAATAAGTAATAAGAGTAAAGATTTTAAAAATAAAGAAATAAGAGAAGACAAAATGTTTCAGTTTAAACGTGGAAAAATTCTTCCATTTTACATTTCAATGTATGAATTTGTTCCAGAAGTTTTTTTGTTCAATTATATGCTTCCATATTATTGTAAATCAATATTATTTATACCACTTGTGCTTAATTTATTATAAAACTTTACCTAACTTCGGCGGTCTACTCTCTTTGTACCTGGAAGTAGATATTGTTGCATATTATTTGAAATAGTTTTAATGTACCAAGATTGATTTTATTGAACATTTGTATTCGTCTAACATATGATAGTATTTTATTCGGTATATTTTTTTAAAACTGGACACATATTTTAAAAATGTCGGTTACAACTAATTTATCAAAGAGACCTTTATTTTCCTGTTTCTAATGAAACTGAAAGCATAAAATATATTAAACCAATTAGTAGATGTAAAATAAGATCCTGGAAATTTCTTTGCTGATATCGTAAACTTAGCTAACATATAAATTATTTCTTATATTTTTCTATTATTGTTGTCTGGGAAGCTTGCTGTGTATTAAAAATTAACGCATTCATGGTCGTAACAGAATCGCGTGAATGTTCATGAGTCAATTTCGATTTTTTTTTTTATTTACTGGTTTTATTTCCTTTTCACTTTTAAAAAGGTTACAATAAAAGGTTATCGAAATTTAGAATATGGTGTACAGTTAATCACACATTTAAAATTAATTAATGCCTATAATCGTTATTGGTTTTGGCCTTTTCAGCATTTATTTATTCCTTTTGCAGGATTTACATTCATAAAATTAGTTTTTTACTGTTATTAGCAGACCCTAAAGTGTTGCTAGTAAAAGGGTTAAAATCCACGTCGTACTGGTGGTACGGTACGATAGCACGTATGCTGGCCGTATGGCGTGCGCCCACTCGTAGCCAATTTAGCCTGTGCTTATTCCCTTCCACGAGAGCTATTACGTATCACTGAAGAAGGTATAAACGTTCCAGTTACAATAACTGTTGTGCCAAACTAATGTCTAAAAGAGTTCCACGGGGAATGTCATGTCTTAATTCCTAATACCGCATTTATGTAATCGTAACTACAGTCACTCATTACTTACAATCATCTGATGTTTCAATGAAAGAAGTCACGAACCTACCATTATACATCCCCGCCCTACAGGCCACCTGCCGTTCCCTCGCGTGTCCACACTCCCCACGCTCTTCTCATTTTCATGATGTAGATGTGTGCTTACGTGATGGCCGGAGTGGGTGGAGGGAGGATCACGGGCACAATAAACAATTACGTTATTACAATTACTGACCAAAAATCAATACGTGAACGGAAACACGCGGTTGTATTTATTACGAGTACAAATACTATTGTTATTACGCAATCTACCGACAATCTATAATTTAAAATTTACATTTTTTCGCTAACATTTAAAAATACAAATATGTACGAACATTGAAATTGCATTAGGTTTTTAGATTCATTGCATCGGAAATATGATTTTAAACACAGCTACTCGTTATTCCATTCGATTCATTTGCGTCACTTGTTAGAGAGTGTTTCGATGTAAATTAATGTGACTCAGCCGCCAAAATAATGTATCCATAAGTAGAAATGACGTTTTGTATAATTTATCACGGCGAAATATACACTAAAATGTGATAGTCATACTTGGAAAGGTAGTTTTTTTATACAGAGGTCCAATAAACTTCAAAAAAGCTTTCAATGTATAAAAATGTTAATATTTATATGCACTCGTCTGTACAAAGTACAACATATGGCGTTAATGCTGTAATTAAATAAAATATGGTCGTCATTATTGTATTTGATGGTATAGAGATAACTCCGTAATACAGACATAATAAAATTGTACTCATATTATAAATGACGGTGTGGAGGTAACCCCGTAACAAAATGTGGTATTTCTTTTTGCAAAATGTTGGTGATGAGATAACTCCTTAATTTAGATAGTAACAGTACGATATTCATACGTTTAGAGAATAGTCTGGAGATAACCCAGTAAAGATGGTATCAAAATATGATACTCTTACTGGATTTATAATAGACTACGGCGTGGAGATAACCCCGTAATACAAGGAGTAATATATGCTAGTCACACTTTTAGAGTACTAGCAGGTTCGCGCGGCATCGCACGCAATTTTGTAGACTTGCTCGTGTATGAGCACTTCTGGTTTGAGTATTTTTGACGCCAGTGTTGAGTTTTCCTTGTTGCCAAATCAAGAAAAATTGTCAAAAAGTGTATATTCATGGCCGTTACTCTGGTAGTAATACCTTTGTGCCATACAATAAACACTGCATACTTAATATATGCTAACATGTACATTATATTATTATTGAAGCTTTACCTTTCTTATCCTGGATATGTTCTTACTCTGTGCTCAACATCGATTTCAGAGAAGTGGTGTTACTCTCTCTAGCTTACTCTATGCTTTCAAGATTGTACATGGATTATTAATAATTAAATTAATAAAACATTTGGATGTGCAGTTATAAAACAATATGTACAGAGAACGGTTAATTACATGTAACTTGGTCTTATAACATTATTGTTTACTTTAATGGGTTTCTTAAGGAGTTTTTCGGGAAATTAGGGACCAGTGAGACGTAGCCCGGAGGGATCGAAATAGGAATAGGCCTATATGTTAACCAGCGACCCTAAGAATAGAATAGTGATTAATAAGACATACTAGAATACAGAGACGCCATCAGGATTTATTGAATTTAAAAGTAAATGATGGGTTATTTCTATATCTCTTTCTTAGGGTCGGACAGTTTACACGCATACAGTTCCACAGCTACTGATTATTTAATTTCCCCAAGTAAGAAACCTACCAAGTAAGTATGATACCCAAGTAAGGTTATCATTTGATGTTAACTTTCTCGTCCGTTATAATTGCTTTGAAATAGTTTTTTTTCTGAATCTGTCCCAAACCTGTGTTGGACATTAGGATTGCAAGGCAATGGTGAGTTAATACTACTGTTTTAATTAGTACAGACCGCGGAAGGGTAAGAGGACCTGGGACCTTGATGTTGTCATAGTGAGGGAGACGCCGTGGTCGCGGAGGGTGGTCGGCGGTCGACTCTCGTAATTGTTCTAACCGCTACTCTTGGGAGGTGGAAACAAGGGTTTAAGGTTGAGTTCTGTCCTATTTTACAGCTTTTACAATTTTCATTCCAAATTTAAATATGGATTCTAAAAGTTTCAATCACTCAACATTTTGAAACAATCTCAACAATATCTACACGAAACTAAAATTCCCCTTACCAGAATTTCTGTAATCAGCACGGAGAAAATAATGTAAGCACAAGCTGTATTACATTAAAATAATCCAAATTTGGATTCAATTATGTGGAATTTTTTTGACTTCGAAATTGAAAAACGATAACAGTAAAACTTTGGGTGTTTAATATATACTGTGGAAATTAAATTGTGTTAATTATGAAAATGTTCTTGCGATTGGGTTTTGAAAAAAATCAGTGTCTGCCTTTAAAGTTTTATGTTGCTTAAAATTTAAAAAATATAATTTACCTTGCATTGCTAACATTTAGAAAATATAAATTAATTTATTTCCAATAAATATAAGAGCAATATCTGGATATGCACAAACTTGCTTCTTTTAATTAGGAGATGGATCCACAAAGCTTTGTCTACCTGTACATTTGACAACACCGCACACAACAATGAAAGGTTGTTAGCACTAATGTAAATGGCACTTTGTGGAGACCTACCAGCGCGCCGCGCCTTTTATCTTATTATACAACAAAATAAGTCACTCTGCAAATGGCGCATTTCCTGAAATATATTAATTGGTACTTTTTTTACTTTTTCATACCTCTTACGTGAATTTTTACACAAACGTTTAACTCACTACGGTCAGTCTACGCTAGTAGTCACTTTTAACCGAACGTTTTGTTATCCCTGCGTACCGGCTGAATTGGGAAACTCAAGGGTTAAGCCTAAGGGATATTGTGACGACAGTGAAATGGAACCTGGCGTTTTCTCGGGATAACTAACCCGCCCTCTGCTTGTGGTCCTCAGCAGTCCAGATGTTGAACGGTCAGAACATACACTAACATTTATATTAAATACACAGGATGAACATACAAAAAAGTCTTTTAACTTTTAGTGATTGGTTCTACTGGGCTAAACTGCATTGGCATAGTAACTTTTGTGATTTCTCCATAAATCCGACCCTGGAACTCTCTATTACACACTAGACTTAGCCTTATTTGGTTCATTCAGATCGGCTGGGCGACAAAAGTAATTATTGTTTCTCTTCCTCATTACAATTGGATTCATCTAATTAAAAATACCGTTATAAATCTAATAAAATTATCTTTATTTAACACATTTACTTATGTAAACACAAACTACTTTTTTTCCTCGTCGAGAAAAAAAAGCATCTGCTTTGTTTTTGTTTTTTGTTCCATGTTATTCAGATGAGATATTAACTACGACACATCATTGTTTACATTGTGTTATATTCATCATATGTACGAGCTGTAGTGAGAAGCAAATGACATGAAACCACCAAACTGAAATCTGTGTTGTGATTTCTCCCTTTTTTAATTTAGCGTTATCGTACACTGACTATAGTATTCTGATACTCTATAGTACTGTACATATCATGGTGCTTCTCAGTCATCGTCCCGAGTTTTAGTATTGACATACAACCTATCGCACTTTGCCGCATAGGAACCATACTGCAAAGACTTTTTATTATATAAGTAGTTAATAATTTATAAGTTACAATAATTTGGTAAATATTTCTTTTCCGATTTTGTATTAAATACAGGCAAAGATGCTGTACTTTTATTAAATTTGTAAATATGCCTTTTATTCAGTTAACTATAACTCACTGTAGTTGTATTTTTAAGAACATACTATTGAATGTTATAAAACATTTTAAAGAAATTGAATTTAAGAAGTATTTGATAGCTTGGAATCATAAGATATTCTGCACAATTATAAATATAACATTTTATTTTACAGCCGCGAGTGTAAAAGTGGAAGCTAATTTCTTAATACGAACCATCCCCAAGAGACGGTACTGGCCGGAAGAGAATGGTGTTGTTGAAAAAGTGAATAATCACATTATTTACCAGTGAATCTCCTCTTCTTTTCTTCTTGTAATTGTACGATCATTACTTTGTAATTTGTCGTTATAATCTCCCTGTTAATGTGTAATTGGGAGTTTAATATTTTCCACTAAGGTAGACAAAAGTGAGTCCAAAACACAGTGCATCTTGAACTGCTTTTATTAATTTTTGTAAAGGAGCTCGTTCTAACTTGAGGTTAGTGTAATAGCCGTCGAACGTATACGATTACGTGAAAAATATCCTCGTTAAAGGCGGATATAAATAATATATTAAAATATGAGAAACAGAAGATTTACAGGTTCGGTTTAGTAAAAGAAAAACTATTTAAATTAGGAATATAATGGTAATATGCTAGTTTCTAAAAAAAATATGTGTAACTTGTGTTGACATTGCATCTCGTTTCAACAATTGTGGTTATACTGGTGCATGCTGTCGTAGTTCTTTACTAGTTTCTATACGTCTAAGGGAACACTCAGGCTAGTAAAATGATCTACTGAAATCATAAACTACCTGTCGGGTTTAAAACAACGCGCGGTTCAAAGTAAAAGATCTTGATATATATATGTCGTATGGTCTTTAGTGAGGTTTTACTGCTACAATTTTCGTCGTTACTGGTTTTAAATGGTCGTCGTTAAAATCTGAACTGATACTCAACCTGGTAATTAGGCAGCACCGAGCACTTTGAAGCGGCGCCGGCGGCGAGATCATTCACAGCCGCAAAGGGATTAGAATACAGCCGGGCAGGACATCAATCGGTAGTGTGTGGAAATGTGGAAAATTTGATCTGGCGGTTATCAAACAGCCCTAATCTAACCTATTTATTGATCTGTAAATGAACCAAATAAAATACACCAGAAACATATAAATAAATAGTCAGTTAGTGTAATGTAAACGTGGTTAAACTTCGTACGTTGACCCAGAAGCGTCTTTTAGAAGCTGTATGTATTTTCTGTAAAGACCAAGTCCGAAAGTTAATTTGGCTTGTCGGGGGGATTGGCTTGGAGACACTTGTAAGAATACGCGCAACACATTATTAGGACGATTAAATTGAATCTACTGTGATTGAAAGATTAAACAACAGATTTTATGTTTTGATTTGAAATCAGAATTTGAAAAATTGGTCATCTACTGCGTAATATGTAAATAATAATGCCTTAGAAAAAAAATTACTTGATCTCTTTTCATACGATGATAAACCTGTCTGTATATAACTGACCCGATTTAGGATTATACCAATAAAATACATTGGACCAATATTGTTGTGGTTAGAGGAATGGCTTGTGTTACCGGTTCAAGTAAGCTGCTGTTCGTCTACCGTTTATGTACACAAAGACAAAGCCTAGTGTCTAAACCTTCGCTCAAGGACGTACTCTAGTTGTATGTAAAAGTTTTTAATTTGTTAAAGTTAACTCAACGATTTCCAGATTATTTGAATTTCTATAAAAAGGTTTGTTTATCGTGATGGAGGCATCCTTGTTAGGAACCTAGTAACACGCAGTATGGTGTGATATATTCATACAGAGTAGCTGTTTGTGATAAAGTTTCAATCGTGGAATCTAGGCAACTTCTAAGAACTATGTTTTTGGCATAGTCGTTGGGATTGTTAACTGTGAATTACGGGACACCCTGTTGATAAATAGATTGATCATTTCCTAAGTAGCCAACTAACAACCCAATTGGACTATCTCTTCTTTCAGTTCGCAAACCATTAAGGCCTAGAATAGGAGAACCTCCAAGTACAAACTGATATTCTCAGTGGTATCTCACGTAACTATTGTTATTAAAAATCGAACCGTGAGCGTATTTCGCTTTCCAACTGAAATTTTCCAGATGAAAACAAATCTTTGAAAATCTCCATTGAGAATCGTATTTCGTAAGAAGATAATTAATTCCTATTGGGCTGAAACTTGCAAGTGAAACTAAGCCTCTAAGAGCATTTAGAACGCCACTTATGCGGCTTAGAATGGGTGGGGAGGGTTGTGAGGCTGTCAGTAGATGTCCTTTACACTTCAGTCTTAGGCTCCTCGTGGGCTCTTAGAGTTCCATGTCGATAAACTAACATCAATACATTTATTCTTATGGGACTTGTGAGGCTAAACTCAAACCCATTTACAGACTGTTTACTTTTAGACATATATATTCGCTCAAGCTGTCTATTTTTACTGTGACACTGTAGGTATCTCAACAACGACGAAATGTACAGGGGGGTTGGGAGACAGTGACCAACTCTATTTGTGAAAAAGAAATTAAGAGTTAGATATTTATGTATAATATTGATAGTTTTCCTCCTTTCTCTGCAATGGTTCAGACATGGACGCGTATACAGCTGTCTCCATACGATCTGACTTTGTTGTCGGTTATGATGGTCATGTTTTTCGTAATATTTAGTTTCTATATTTATGTTTGCAATTTATTAATTAAACTAAGATTTTATTCCTGAACTTGGACACGATACTAATCGTCCACTTAACGTTGGCTTCATTACTTTCTGATTACGTGTTAAACTACTCACAAAACTCTTCTTCTGAAACGTGTCAAAATGTTTTTTTTTTTTTTTAAGTTTAGTAAGGTGAAGCACATACATGTGAGTAAAAAAAAACTTACAGGTATAATAACGCTTTAGAAAGTTGTTTTAAATCGAAAATTTAGTAAAAATAAAATGTTTTAAGAAATTTTAAAGGTAATCGCCATATTGGAAAATGATTGTCAAATGTATTATCTTATAAATTCATTCATTTAATTATCACCAAAAAGTATGTGAAGTCTCCGTATAAAATTTCCTCTTCATTTTGTAGACATTTTTGAGTTATCATTGAGTAAATAATGGTCACCATGTGCAATGTCAGGTTGCCCAAGCGTTTTTCAGATTTTATTACTTTAGGCAGTTATCGTCAAAATTCAAAATTAAGCAACTATTCGCCGTAGTGACCGTTTGCGTCATAGTAATTATTATACCTTTGAGAATATTCTAATGCAAATAAAAAATATTTGTCCACGGTTCTGGCACGTGTCGATACTGTGTTTAGACGGTCCTTGCGTGGTCTGTGGTCGCAAGTGCGTGCATTCCATACACTGGGTTTCACTTCAATATTACGTCTTTCGTTACTCTCATCCTAATTATTTGAAGCCGTTGTAGGCTCTTTTTTGTTTGTATTAGCATCAAAGTATTGATTACATTATAATATAAGAGATTATTCTAACATCTAAACAACAACTCTCACTTACTTTTATCTCGTCATTACTTTAAACGTATATTTTATTTCAATATAAAATTGGATACAAAGGATATCCCGGGCCGTCACGACGATATGACGTCATAGTGAAATCATAACTCAAGTGACGTCACGCTAGCCACGTCATCAGCACACATATCTCGCCGGGCATCCGTCAAATCTATCACCACATCTGTACAGCCATACGTTTCCTCACCCCATTTATATCCGCCGGCCAAATATTGTTCATTATATTTCCATTCTACCAGCGGTCTAGTGGTTATACATTAATCGTGATGTATTATTATGTACGTACTTGTAGTTTTACATGTCATATTTAACGTATTTGTGTCCACAGTACAGGATACAAAAGTTTACTATAGTTATTTATAACATTAGAAAACGAAGCATTTAGTGAGCTAAAATCCTATTTCGTCCTTCGTATCCGAAATTTCAGGTTAAGGAGGCAAAATTTAAAAATCCTATGAAAAGTGCAAAAGTCACAACATTTAACACCAATAAATAATAATCGCAAACACATTCACTACTATAAAACTTATTTTCTCATTTTGTTTTATTTACTTCCATTGGTATAACCGAATTGCAAAAGTCATAATTACATTATAATTAGGTTAAATGCATGACTGTGTTAATATATAAATACCAATAAATAATTAAAAAAAAACTATTAATAGCTAAGTATAAACAACAGCCAATAACTATAAACAGAGGTGGATAAGTAGCCTTAGTAAGATAAATAATATAATACTACAAATAAACCATGAATTCTTCACGAAAGCAATATCAAACAGTTGTAGCTATAATTTAGGACAAATCGGAAATATTAGGAGATTGACAACTCAAGGCTAGTAATAACAATGTAGACCAAACCGGTTGTACGATTGAGGTTTGAGTGAGTGCTATGTACGCGTGCACCTGTGTTTTGTTTAGTTTTTTCTTAATATTGTTCTATTAATAATTTGTTTCATATAGTTTTACAGTTATTTTTGAATTGTTTAAATTAAAATCAACTACTTATAACACTGAATGTATTTTAAAATTGACCCTTTCTTAAAACAATGTATATCACTATAATAATGAAAACTATACAGAGATTGGCCAAAATCGATTTTGATGTTTTCTGTTTTCTCCGTTTTTATTATCATTAGTTTGATCCCGTGTCTCAACGAGAAACTGAATTCTTCATCGAATGCATATCGCCTTTATCGCAGCTAGAGTCGGGTATGATGATTTGTTAGTTGAAGGCACGATAACGCCGCGCCATAGGATTCTCCAATGGTCTGAATATTCAATAGGCACTACTGCAGTAGAGTCGATGGCAAGGATCCGTTGATAATTCGTCATTCCAACCGAATTTATCTTTAAAAATATGCATTTTTGTGTTTCTTGTAAATTGTATCTAACCGTTTTTTTAGGATATTGAAACTAGAAAACTTTAAACAGTTGCACTTCGAAACTACAGGTATAACAAAATGTTCTTTCATTCCGTAACAGTCCTTACTAAGCAAACAATGATGCAACATTTCAATTATGCGTATTTAGAAATTTATGAGCTACGAACTTTTAAGTCAAGAATACACAAATATCCAGATTTATTGGAAAAAATAAGCATTGGAGATCCATTATAATAATGTGCAATATGGGTCTCAACCTAAAAGACAATACCACGAAATCTGATCAGAGAATTTAGGAATACTGTATATAGTTTATTATCCAACGTACGAACTGTATGCACATTATGCTCGTGTTTGTTAATTAAAACACTGAATTTAACGTATGAAACCCCCAATTGCATTATCAAACGCACAGCTGAACGCCTTCACCAATCCATACAACGGTTGATAAGTCGCTAAAATTGTTTGGCCGCAAAAACCAGTTACCGGAGCACGAGTTTTCGGTGCGGTTGAAGTGACAGTAACCCGGTTATCCGGTGGCCGGAGACTAAGTTAATCAAGCGGATCAAGAGGCATAATATAGTCGGACCTCTTGTTGATTTTTCCCCGGCATCTGTTTGCCAGCCGATGCCAGTTATAGAGCGACGTTTGTCCAGTGTTCAACTTTATCATGTTAACAACGCCACGCTGTATATTGCCCGCTTTATTCCGTTTCTCCAGGTACAATTGTATGGTGGACAGAATATTTGATAAACGTTTTTGGCTAAGTCTGTCCCAAGTTGGTTTTCTTATTGCAATGTTAGAGTTCTGTTGTTATTTGTTCTGTTTCTTTTTTTTTACAAAAAAGTTACGGACTAATCACTCTATTTCATTCCTGGAGTATTTATATACAGTGTTGCATATTTCCAATAATCTAAGAATTTATAGAGGATGTACTGAAAAATTTGTTAATTAATATTAAAGAAAAACGTAATATTATTCAATTTGTTATTTCTGTGAGATATTTTGCCTAACACCATTTAACCAGGTTGGATTCGGTAAACATTTTATGAAGTCATAGCATTGTTAACTTTTGTAACGAAACATTATCGTGTTTGTCTTTTATTTATCACGTCGTTGTTATATTCATATATAAGTGCAAAATGTTATTGAAATAACTTGAAGGTTATGTTCGGCTATAAGAAAGATTTTTTATCGTACAGAATGTATTAAAATTTGAATCTTATTTAAACAAATAAGATTCAAATTTTAATAGTTATTGGTTGTTGTTTATGCTTAGCTATTAATAGTTTTTTTAAATTATTTATTGGTATTTATATATTAACACAGTCATGCATTTAACCTAATTTTAATGTAATTATGTCTTTTGCAATTCGGTTATACCAATGGAAGTAAATAAAACAAAATGAGAAAATAAGTTTTATAGTAGCGAATGTGTTTGCGATTATTATTTATTGGTGTTAAATGTTGTTAAAAAAATCTTTCTTATAGCCGAACATAACCTTCACGTTAGGTCCAAATGGCCACAAAAATGTAAAGTAAAACCCTGTCAGGATTACGCGTCAATAGTATTTTAAATGTTTTTGTGGGTGATTAAATCAATGAAGTCATTCGTCCTGAAGAATGTATTAAATATTTAGATTGTGGTAGGAACAGAGTAGTTGTTGGTGTCACAATACCACGGCGTGGTGTTATCTTGATCTGAACTTGTATCTCAAAAGATGAACACGATACGGCAAATACTGACATTACTCCTGAACGATATGAGCTTGCCGGGTTATGTAGTCTATAGTCCTACCTCCCCCCCCCCCCCCCGACCACCCGCAACAGTCGCCAGAGAAAGAGAGCACCATCTACGGCAGTGTTTGTTCCGTGTACCTTCTTTATACAATAAAATCTGGCTGTGTTTGCATCTCCGCCAAATTGTGTTTATAAACTTCTCTCTCTCTTCAGATCCACAGGGAGAAGAGTTCTGTGTCAAATGTACTTTCTCTGCCGCTTACTGCTCCTCGTCGAGATTTCTTGCAAATAGTGAAAGCATTTTAGGATAGTAGAATTTTATTAGTTTAGATAGGGATCGTAGAATTAAACAATAGAATGAATCATCTTTGTAAAAGGCTATAAGGTTTACTTGCAATCAAAGACTTTTAAAAATTAATTAATTTCTGATGTCAAACGTCAGCAGAAATGGATCACATAATGTTGACATGTCGAGACAATATCAACTCGTCTCTCAACTCGAGTAACGCTCACGTAGTGGCGTGAATTATAAAACTATTATATTTGGCACCACCGAGTTTGGTCGGAGAGAGAAATAGGATGTCTTGCGTGGATAATGAAACAGAAAAAATATACTATATCCATAGACAACTCTAAGCATTGTACAAATTTCACTGGAAGAAGATTATTCCAGTATAGTTTAGCCTAACAGAATAATAGAAGATAGTTTTCACTTAATTTCAATATCTCAACTACAAGATTAAATAGTGTTTTCATATTCCAAAAAGTCTATTTTTTGTCATCGTTTGAAGGATTTACCATAGGACCTTTCAAATAACAACGGAGGATTTCCGAAAAAGTCCGTGCTACAGACCATCTGCTTTTGAGCAAGTTTAATGTGTGGCATTGCTTATGTGTGGTAATAACCCAACATATAGTTTTTAATTTCAGAAAATTAAATCACTAACGATTTGTATTCAAAAGTAAATTTCTGTAAAATTAAATGTATTTTAATTAATATCTAGAGATGATGGTTGGTATCATTTTAATGAAATTCTCTGTATAAGTGATTAATTATGTCACCACTTAATAATTTAATTTTTCTTTACTTTTTATGAACGAAAATGTTTTTAAACCCTCTACGGGTTCCAATTTAAACTTTAATCAATTTATAAAAATGACTAATCATAGACTAATTAATGCATGATAAAACTTGAAAGAAGAGTGAATTGTCAAAAACTACGAATACAAATATGTTAAATCACGATTTTATATCGAAGTGTAATTCAAATATAGAGGTCAACATTACCGATTTTAGGAACTCTATAGAATGGGATAAGCACCCATATGTGGCTCATTACTTTCGTGTGTGTAACTTTTTTCAAAATGAATATATTTTAAACAAACGATGCTATTCACCACAAACAAATCATTCTTAACCCACTCACATTAACAGATCACTCCCCCGGCGCTCGTTTGTTATCAGTAGCAAATTTAATTGCCGCAAAACATTACAGGCGGTGTGTTCAAACAAAACCACAATTGAAATTAATCAGTCCCCTGGAAGCAGCGGTGTAAAAACAGCATAATTAGTATAAAAGCTCCGCACCCCTCTCTCACCATGCCTCCCCACGTTACCGCCGCGACAATCGCCCTAAGTTAGCATTGGACATTTGTTAGATCTCTTTCTTTGTTCCTTGACGTCTTCAGTTATCCCTCAACGGGTTTAGGAGTGGGCAGTCAATAAACGCCTGTAAATCTTGTCACCCGATTGTCAATGTAATGAACTCACTGGTGGTGTTTATATGGGGTTACTGTAGAGACGGAGAGTATGGACTTTGTGTTCCAAAATGGTATAGAATTATGTATTTTACTTACATACCTTCTTCATCGCCTTTGACAAGCACTGCTGGATTAGCTGTGTCAAACTAACCTAACTTAACTAATGTGTACACACTGTTTACTTTAAAACCTTAGATAGTATAACGTTAACTTTTTTTGGTAAGGTGGCAACGGATTAGACAATTGTGGCCCGGTCAATCTAAAAACACTCATTAATGGAGTAAAATGGATTTTTCTTCAGTCAGGACTCTAGTCACCGCTTGAACTTGCAGTATTCCAATTCCATACACCTATTTCCAGATATTGCCTCTTGCTTAGCCTACAGTACAGGTCGTCTATATCATGCTTTATGCGGGTGTTGTGGTTAATTTCGTCTTCTTTTTTTGATTGTCTTAAACAAGGAAAAGAACTGGTCCCAAAATAGAGTCCTGCGGGACACAATGTTTCAGAGACAGCGGCTATTATTTGCTTTTTGTTAGTAGGTAGGAATTGAATAAAGCCAGAACTTCACTACTATCTCCATAGTTTGCTAGTTTGTCTATAAGAACGTCATGCAGGACACAATCTAAGGCTTTACTTAAAACAGCCTACTTCTACCACTTCTAAATCCATGCTGGGCTTCAGTGAAAATGCTATTTCCTTCAAAATATTTTACGAGCTGTAGCTTGATATTTGTCTCAAATACATAGGCAAAAACCAGGATTATCTATTTTATTTTACTTTACTTCTAAAACAAGAAGAGTTCGTATCTCCGAAAAAGTATAATGGTTGTACATATTTGATAAAAATATTACTCTTGCATCAAACGTGTTTAATGTTTTTGATAAGCTCTGTTCTGCGACTTATACGGGATGTTTTGGACGCTTCGTTTTCCAAGAGTTTGTTGGTCACGCAACATTGACCGGTGAGGTGTAGGAGTGAGTAGAGCCAACACATGTATCTATAAAGGTTTTATTGTTATTGTCTTAACACATAATATAAGGGGAACATCATTTCTCTAAAAGAAAATTAATCGAGGCTTCATTCATTAAATTAACGGAGCAATCGCTCAGTTAACTATCAGTTGGAATTAGGACGCTTTGGCCGGCAATTCTGAAAATAAAAAAAGATACGAGGAAAAAAAAGGAATGTCTGAAAAATCAGTGTGGAACCACAATATCATCTAAGAAGTTCATTCATAAGTAACCAGTAGAAGTGCACATCTGTTTTCTGGAATTGTCATCGTCTTTTTTCTGTCGTGCCGTATCGGCTGCCGGTTGGTTATTGCGTTCAGATCTGTTGTGACTTATATTCTTTAGTTCAGCCCACAGTAACTAGGATTTGTTATAACTTACAAGTGCAAGTTTTAATGCTGAATGATTACTATTCGGCATATTTAAAAATGGTGTTGAAACATATCGCTTATAACAGCAATTGGTAAATGTTTATAGTACGATAGATTCTTTATTGAGAAGTTTTATAGACCAATATGTGCTTTATGCCGTTTGCTTAGTATACAGAACCCTGTTTTATTCTATAGGTTTTTTATACGGAGTGCGTCTACTGTAATACGGCACGTAAGGTTGTTAATTCAGAAGTCATGCAGTAAAAAAGTGTTATTAATATTACCAAAAGCTAGCGGCAACACTGTCTGAATCCTCTTATTGGGAATATCTGCATAGAAAAGTCTGGTGAAACGTTTTCTAAAGGTTGACAAACGGTACAACAGTATCAATACTGCTGTTTGTGAGAGACAGTGGAAACGTAACTTTATAGCATACGACTTCTCGTGTATTGAGCAATAAATTCCAACTGATATGCCATCCCTGTGTATCTAACTCAATTTACAATATTTTATGTGATCCGCGAGTGAACGCACGACTGAATGATTATCGGATGTCTGAGTCTAATGTATTTTTGAACATAGCGTGTGTGAGTTTCCGATCAAATATTGTAACGGATTCTGGATTGTTTCTTACGCTTAAAACAGACATTACAACCACTATACCCCGTATTGAAAAACAATACACTCCCTGTTGTTTTCAACAAGGTTTCAACAATTTTAAACGAAGCCTTTTAATGGTTGACTTTTAGCGGTGTTTCAATTTTTTTTGCCAAACACGTAAGAAATATGGAAATTTATAGGAGAAGTGTTTGACTAGGATTTCATGACACGTTATACCATTCAAAGCACTGTTTAAGATTCGAGGAAGATATTAAAGCTCTACATTTTATGAATCTTAACTTAAGCACCACAATTACTACTACTGCAAGGTATGTTTGTTTTTTTCTCAATATATCAAATTTGTAAATCAAATGTAGACAAATTATTGCTTTTCTTTTTTTTACATTTTTATATCATTGTCAACTGAGTAAATTGTTTATTAATGTGTCATACATGTTTATTTAACCCATGTTTTTAAGCTGTACATATACTATGTGTCAGATATATGCGAATTAATTTAAACTAGTTGAAGTTTTCCTGTAACACATCTCCTAATAGTACTTAACAGATATATTCTGTGTAAGTTGTAACTGTAGAATTATAAGTATATCGTTTTAAATTTTCCAATTATGTTATTTCCAATATTTTAATTCTAAAATTTTACACGCAAAATGAATATTAAACTATCAACTTTCAACTCATTAACGTCTAATTTCACAGACAAACAAATTTCAATGGGGGATTTCATCTGATTTTCAGTGGCCAGTAAACATTTAAATTAAGACTTTCAAGATTTTGCCGCCAATTTGCAATATAGTGGCCAAATTCTTTTTGTCTTCTTGGGAGCTCCTGTGAGAGGTGAAATCTGTAGAAGAATTTCTTATAAGAAACTTATCTTTAATTTTATTACCAGCATAGATAATTTTGGTTGTGGATGGGGAGGAGGGTTTAAATAAAATGGGGTCGTTAGGGTAAAAAATACCAAACAGTATTTGTTATGGATCATATTTTTATAGTTTGACATACTTATAACCGACCGAATCACATAAAAAAGCTAAACCGGCAACTGTTTGGCTGATAATGCCAATTTCAGTCTCCTTGTCTTGTCTCGTTGGTTGACATTGACGTAATTATTGCTTAAGCGTCTAAAAATAAAATATTACCTACGAACACTTATCTCGTTGGTTTACTCTCTCTATGCCCTCAACTCCCTTCATAAGTAGTGTGGTAATCCCTATCCCTATATATATAATTAATAATATATTTCAGAAATGAAATGTTATATCACTTGACGAAACACTAGATTGTGTGCAAATACAATACAAACTGGTTCTCGGCACTTCAACTGTATTCATTATATCACTGTATTGCCACTTCACTGCCTCTATCCGCTATAATATTCCATACATATAAGGGGCCACATTTTATCCATCTTGTAGTGATGTTACTGAGAGTTAATCTCCTGTAATTAGTATCATTGTTCAGCGTTTGTTTTAATTTTATTTGCGATTAAAAACCCAAAAATTATTTGTGGTGGAATTTAACGCGCATTTTCTACAGCACAAATTTATTAATCACTTGATCTTTCTTATGAGAACGAAAATAAAGTAGTCCGAATGATTAAAATGCAATATTTGTAAAAAAATGTGTTATTTTCTTTGTGTTAATAGGTATTTTTGTAAGTATAAATTTACTGAATTATCTTTCATTGCTATGGTTCAATTCAATAATGTTAAAAAAGTGGCTTACAGTGTGACTTTAGTTCGATATTAATATCCAACGCTTGCCTGATGATAACGTTTATGAAGCTTTCTCGATAGTTGGGGTAGGAGCATCGATAAAGGTCAATCATCACACGCTTATTCGCTTGTTACCAAGTTAGCAAGGTCCGCAGTACGTGAGTTTAATTGAAAATGTTGTATTTTCATTGGCTACTTTAGACATCGCGTAAAGGAACATCTTACTTCATGGAAATGAGAAAACAATGGGGAGTGTGGGCACGCGTGAGAACTGCAGGTGGCTCGGAGTGGAACGGAGAACGTAATGGCGAGTTCGTGACTCCTCTCATTGAAACATCAGATGATTGAGAAAAATTACGGTCACCCTGTTATTACTGGATCATAAACTTAATTCTCGATTATTGACCGTCAGGTTGGACACAACTCCGCACAGTTCGCCCTACAGTTTGGTGCGTTGACCAGAACTGTAGTATGTGACTGAATTTATATAAAAGTATGCACTGTGGGCTACCTCGCAATGATACCTGTGCTTGGGATCATAGATTCAAGAACACGTTTTTATTGTTTATAGATATATAATAGAGATGCAATAATTGTTATCAGAAATGGTATGTTGTAGCACGTTTTGGGTCACTTAAAAGAGAATATATCTTAACCTTAGCTTAACTGCCTGAAGATTGAAATTAAACGGGTATAAAATAATTGTGGTTTTCTTGGTGCAGAGCAAGTGTGCATCGATCCATTCTGATTAAATTAAATTCAGTTTTTGAGATATAAATAGTAAATTGCATTCGATTTTGGGTTCTGCTCCAGAGTTCAGGGAACAAAAGTGGCTTATTAGCTTATATTCTGTAAACTCGCTCACTTCGCCGTATTTGAACTGTGGGACGACCTGTTTATAATTAGGGATGTATTATGATGAACTAAAGGCTATATAGTAATTGTAGTGTAATGTGCAGTGTCTTTCTTGCCTTCGGTACCTATTTGTTTGTTTTACCACAGTCTTTATTCTTCCGTGTATTCTTTGATTACTTTTTCTTTTAAATGTATCCAAACTCCCTTTATTCCAGTTTTACTTCGCGTGGTAAAATACTTTTTTACCCAGGAAAGAAGAAGATCGGCTAACTGGGCTTCTTTAAGTAGTAATTATTTTAAATAAGTACTGTATTCAAATTGTTCACTGACATAATGGAACATTGGATTTTTGTATATGTAAGTCATGTTTTAACACTATTATAAACATATATTTGAAGACTGTATAAGAAGTGTTTCTCTAACCACTTCTTAAACATCCCTCCGATAATCCTTACAACTGTCCATACCGTCCAGGCCCTAGACGTTTGCTCACAACTGTCGCTGCAGAACAAATATCCTTTCAAAATTACGTTTATAGCTAAATCCTGACAGAAAATCAAACCGCACGTCATTGGATATTCATAAAACCGAAAATACTCTGTATTGAGTACGTCTTTTGAGACAACTTCAGACGGATATATTTCCGTTGTGTTCATCTTATATATTTATAGTAATAAATTTTAGATAGTGCGTTTATTTTTGCAATTGTCTCACAAAATTAATTATATTTATTGGGCTTTGTGGAATTTGCGATAAAAACGTGATTTATTTGTGTCTTTGAATCCTGCGTATTTGGTTGTCTTTGTTATCAAGTCTCCCTTGAGGAGATACCAAGGGTATAGAAGTGTTTGCAAGGAAAAGCAAAACCTGGATAAGTATGCAAAATTATGCAGCGTTGTAAATTGGATTTAACCAACTTAACGATATAGTAAAGGCAGTACTTCTTGTGGTTTGGATTCCGTTTAAAACTGAGGAACGACAATTGCGAAGTAAATGTTTTAACTTCACATTTAAATCTTAAACTCATTATATTTTTAGTTTTATTTCACCACCATGGAGTTATTTTGTTTTGTAAATAAACTAAATACACTTATCACAACCCACGTCATAATTGTTGTTTTGCACAGCGTTTACTCAGATAGAATTATCATTCAATAAATCAATTAAATTGAGTTTTTGTTTTTAGTCCAAATTTGCTTGTAAATGGAGATTTTAGAAAGTATCTTCAGTAGAACATACCATGAGTAGTTTATTGCGAATAAAGATTATACAAATATCATTTAAATTTACTGCATAGTGCCAGTGACAAATTCAAGCCATTTATATATTAGTGATCAAATTTAAACATTACTATAAAACTCTACATAATAAACAAAACCTGAATGGTTGGGCGTAATTAACATACTCAAAATAACATTCTTACTGAGCAGGACGCACAATCATTGACTCTAACCGTATTCAGGGAAAACAGGCGAGTGCACCGAATCCATAAACACGTGAGAGGCTTTTAAAATATATAAAATAATGCATCAGACTTTAAGGTAAAATTTTCCGCTGCCCGAAGAAATTATCGAATGCAATTATATGGAATTGGATCCGGAAACGAGTGCCTTCCAATCTCAGTTGTGCTTGTTGTAACATTTAAAAATTAGATACCCCTGAGACTTACGTTATATTACAGGCTCCTGTTATTCTTGGATAATATACTGATAAACAACCGTTAGGATTGAGTTTAAGTAAATGATTTACACCATATTTATTAATAATTTTGTTATTTTAATAGTATTTAAGTAATTTAATGTTTTTAATCAATTATCTTATGAATCGAAGTAAAGCGAGACTCCCCAACAACCACCAGTGCCCGGACAGCCTGGGACCAGCCAAGCTATTTGAAGGGGTTTTAACTTTTAAAAGGGGTGAAATATAAAACGCTAATAATCGCATAATTAGAGATGTATTTTATGTTTCGAATTACATCGTGTATTTTTTCTTATTATAATTCAATCCAAAATCTTTAATTTATTCCAGATTGGTACACAATGTTTTAAAGACTTGGGGGCGAGTGTTTAAAAATAACTAATTTTTAAACCTATCAGCAACAGATATAAGGTGCAGTGGATCTGTATTGCTGTCCTAAAACTATGGATTGGTTACTTGCATTGTGATACTCGTCTGATAGCGGCTCCTACTCGTGGTTGAACGTTAGTATGGTCCATACCTGTAAAAGTGCCTTCGTTCATAAAGTTTACGTTGCTATCTGCTGGATGAGGCCGACTGCCGATTGGTGTGAAAGAACGAAGCAACGGCAACGCGCACACCCGTGGCCTCTAGTAGCATTTATTATGACGATCACCGCCATTACACTCACGAAAGACGCATTGTTGCCACACACTCACGATAATGTTCATTCTGTAGAAGTTTATAAATAAAACAATGCATAACACGTTTTAGTTGAACAACGTTGTTTTGTTAAATAGGTTTATCCCAGTAACGACTGTATTAAGAAACAATTTAATTCTTGTAACTTTTATCGCATGTTGTTTTGTTGTAACCATTTCTCTTTCCAGAACTTTTCGATAATCGCATATAAACTGACTGTTCAGTGCGATTGAAGTTAATTTCGACCTTTTATTTATGTAATAATGGAATATAAATCTTTCTCATCATGACTATAATTATATGCGTATCAACATTGTATGAATATGTCACTTTGCCATCCTGAGAGAAGAATTGGATTACCAAAGACAGATTTAAGGACGGTTATCCTCTAGAGGATAAGGAGGAACTCTCCAGGGTTATACGCTCACTGTCTTCCCACCACCCTTAATTATTTATTAAGACCAACGCATCTACAAATATATTATTCTGAATAATTCATTATCCATTATAAAACACATATTTATACAACAATCGTAAACTCTTAAAGAAATGCTAGGTTTTGGTTGTTGGTAGAAAAGTCATAGTAGTAACAGTAAAACAGCTATATCATTTTACTTCTAGGGAAGATAAGGTAGTAGTGAATTTTAAATCTGCATTACTATTAACTTTGAAGTTGATCACGTAATAATTGTTGTTTCTTTTTCAGGTAAGAACTTGATACATTCTGGCTGTCGTAAGTATGTTTAAAAAACAAATGTTTTTACTATAGGCCGCATGAAAAGATAAACAACACGCCCAATGGTTCCGTCTACATGTGTTATTACCTCAGGACTCGAGAGCCAATTGGTATTGTAAAATGTACAACCTGGTCTTTCATGATACCGGATATTTTTGGAACAGTATTTCACTGGCAGTATCAATTCGTTATCGGTGTTACGTCTGTCTGTGGTATTTTACAGGGGTTCACCCAGTAATGTTGTTACTAGCGGAGTAGTTCTATCCATAGTTGCTTAGTACCAATTTAAATGAAGTGCGACAAGTAAAAGGACATCAGAAATTATATTTAGTCAACCTTGGAAATATGGCGACAATTTAATTAGGGCATTTATTATTCTTAGATATTGAATACGCATCGCATATCTTTTCATGCGGTTTTCGAAGTACTGGCCATAAAATAAACCTGTAGAGCATTTAGTACTAATAATAAAATGTCATTTTATTCTTTCGTAAGAAGTAAAGCCTTTATGTTTAATTTCGATGTGCACATTTTTACATTTATGAATAAAAATATTCAAATTGTTCAAAGGAACAATCTAACTTATAGTTTAAATCAAAACAGAAGTTTGTAAAGTTAATAAAAATTAATATTACATAATTAATATTGATTCGCATTGCAAATGTTGTCGTATACCATAAATTTACTACAGGTTGCATGAATTGTAATAATAATGTACAATTTTATTTTCAATTGATACTGTACTTGTTACTTATGTACGTAGAAACATAGACATACATTGTAATTGGATAAATCACTCCAATAATTGTAATAATTTTACATTTTATCTCACAAGGAAAAAATCATGAAAAAAACAGGCTTAAACTCAGAACTTAAAAAAGTATAAATGTAATTGAACATTATGTATTTAAAATATTTTCATTTGTAAAAGGAAAATAAATATAAGTAGAAGAATATTGATTTAAGGACAGTGTAGTTATTAAGTTTAATAATAATTTGGTTTCTTCATCGTTGGTTAAGTTTAATGTAATATAAAAGTTAATAAGCGTCTAGTTCTTCTGTATAATAATCTTCGTATTAAGATTTAACGGCATTCTCCTAGACACATTATTAAACTTTGCTCATTTAAATACTGTATTAAATTATTTATTCAATTATAAAAATACATTTCACACAATGAATATGATATTTCTGACGGCAAAAGGCCTTATGGAATAATAATTTAAATTATTAGATTATATGGGTTATGTATCTACTGCAATAATAAACTCCAATAAGGAAAGCCTACTCCTTGATGTTTTATTTCATTTAACAAACTATGGAATATAACTTATATCGTATGAAGTTTCCCGTAGGTCTACAAAGTCACTCTAACATGACTTTTGACTCATTACTCTAACATTGTGCCGGTGATGCCTTGAATCTACCATATGGTGAATCCAATTTATGTGTTTTTACAAAATCGTGGCAGTTACGATTTAGTAGTATTTACATTCTGTACTATACAGGTATAACGGCAGAAATTATATCTGGCATAAATCTTTACATTACGAATTTCACTTACCTGCACGGAGTGCAAACAAGATGTCATTAACTTTTATTGTTTGAAATTAACTGCAACTATAATGCCCACATTTGCCTTTCTGGAATATACCTTTTTTTCTAAAAAGTGTTTTTCTGCTATTTCAAGTTGTGTTCTATAACTGGTTTATGACAGAAGAACATAATTTCCCAGCAGCCAGCAGCTTGAGGGTGGCAAGAGTAAGGGGAAGGCCCGGGTTGGAAGGGTCCCTGGGGAAGGAGAAGGGATTAGCACGGTAATCGACCGACTCAAATCGGATCACTGATGGACTTTGATTACTCGAGCCAACAGTTTAACACCGAGCTGTCTCAATCATTGTTGGAGCAATAGATCCCCCGGCAGCAACTATCTGATACCGTTTGTTTATTCTGTTAGTCTATTTTGTGGTTCATAAAAAGTCGTTTGTCACCAACGTTTAGAATAAAATTATCTATAAGCTATCATTTACCCTAAATCCAACAATTTGATCAGCGAAGTGGAAATAGGATGGGGAACATTTCTGTCTCGGATCTTCTTCATCCTTTGAGGGTGGCCTCCACGCAAAACATTAAATTGGGGTGCGGCTACACCACTACAACAATGACACAAATACTAATTATTAATGTATTTGATAATACAATGCATATTCCATAAACCAATGCTAAATTATGAATACTAATAGTATCGTGACAAGACACTTTTATTTTTAAATATTTAATATGAAATGTAAGTAGTTTTGTCAGTTTGCTATTGAAATGGCCATTCAATTGAATATAGCTCGGTGTTTAGAAATGCGATAATAATTAGTGAAGTTTTTTAATTTTTGTCTTTGTTTTAGATTATTTTAAGGCAAAATTCACAAGAAGCTACTACAATGGGTGGACCGATCTTTACCGAATGTATGAAGTTTAATCGTACTTGCACTTTCACGAAGTTAGCAACACGTCAGATAGTAAAGACACACGGAGAAAGGAAACTGCATTTATAAAATATAGGATACTTTTTACCAGCTAAATTGTGTTTATCCCCTGTGGCCAATGAGTTCGTGGCAATGGTTTGTCAAGCTCCATTAATTTTAAACCTTACTTGTAGAATTATAAATATTTATTTTTAATTTTGAAGTTAATTTTTCTACACATTTCAGCTTATATAATTATTAAATTAACGTTATACCTGTGTTTACCATCAGAATAAAGTATTTAAATTAAAATAACTATTTACGTATGAAACAAAATTAATATAGTGCGGTCTCTGTATACAAGGTAGGGGTACGCCACACGAATAGCGTAAGTTTGCTTGCAAAATTTCAAATATCTAGGTCATTCCATAGCCCTTCCAGTGATAAGCTTCGCCAACCCTCGGCCAATAATTTTCAATCGACCAATCCAATCTACGAAGTTGAAACAAACGAGAAAGATAAGAAACCATTAGTAAATAGCCTAGGCCTGCACAAGCAGTGATCTCGACATAAAAGCCTATAATTGTGTCAACGTACTTTTTGTCATTCAAGTACTGATTGATATATTTTTAACAGTTGAATTTCTGACAGAAAGGATTGTTTTTTAAAGTAACTTTGTTGGCTATTGTTGTGCGCAAAGAACGCGACCCTGTACAAAACAGTTGGCTAAATAAGACTTCAACTTCAAGCCACTGCTGAAATGATGGAGTCTCGATCTTGGAGTCAATTCAATTAAAGTCTACAAATCGGGCGGGTTTATTTGTCAGCAGCGGGTTTAGCCGTGTCTTGATTGGTTCTCAAGTTTATCAACACTAGAGACTGTGTGGATGGCATTGGATTGCTATTGCAACTTCTGGTAAAATATTTGTGGCACAAATTTAGGAAACTTAATTCCTGCATGTTATTTACGTACTTTATGTGGCAAGAGGACTGTGATTGGTTACATACAAATATAGATATCCTTAACTAAGAAACGGATTGGAGTTTCTGTATTATTCCTTGCCAACAATCGTGAAATTTAATGTTTAATGGTGTGTACAGTTAAGTTTAGAAATGCACTTTCGTCAAGGTTTAAAATTTTTACAATGAGTTCACGTTTTAATTAATTTCCATCTATTATACAATAGGCTATTCTGTGTATTTTTTTGTATATCAAAGATTAATTTATCCTAATGCTATTATGATATGATAATACTTTCATATGATAACTATATCACAGTTCTTATTGTTTTTGCACAATTGTCTATCTAATTGTGTACTATTTAATTATTTTCTGAAGATAAAACGTAAAAATTATATATATATATATATATATATATATATATATATATATATATATATAGTATTTCACTTATTTAAATAAAAAACAAAGATATAAAGCTTCTATATTCCGTGAGATTTGATACCCATATCTTCAGGAAGCAAAATATAAATATCGAAAGAAAAAATTACCAAAAATGTAAATACGCAACTAAAACATTGAAAGACCCAGGTGTTATATCATTAATGCCATAGAAGGAAATTTGGAAAAGTTAATTTTATCATAAATTTATACCATTTGGGTGTTTATATTTAAGAAGTAACTGATTGGCTTGTTCGAGATTTTTTATTTTAACCTATTTACATATTGTTCAGGACAAAGGAATACCTTATTAATTCCTTTTAAGATCATAAAACTCATCAGTTTTGTCTTTTTTGTGCTCAACGGCATGTTTGGCCAATGGCTTCTCCTTGTCTTTATGAAAAATATCAAATCTGTGCCCTGTTATTCTGACTCTAAGGTGGTTAGATGTTTGTCCAATGTACTGATTGTTACAACATTTACAATTAAGTTGATAAATTACATTCTTAGAGTCACAGTGTACCTTGCCAATTATGGGACCAGTTACGCTACTTTTGAATTCCCTAAAGATTTTCATAATTTTCAAGAACCGCAACGTGGTTTGTTACACGGTTCACATCCATTAGTAATTGGTTGGTGCATTGTAGGTAGTTTAGGTTGGACAAGTTTGTTTTTCAAATTTGGAGGTTTTCGAAGTATTACTCTAGCTGCTTTAGCCATAAAAGTTTGGGTATCTGGAGAGGAAGAAAACAGTTTTAAAATAAAACTACAATTATTGACTGTACAATATTTCGTTGTTATTGTAACTTTTTTAACTACCTTAATTCAAAATTATATTATTTTATATTATTTTTAAAAGCCGCTCAAAAAAGTTTTTAAATACACCATAACATAATACAAGCTCAATAGATGGGTGTACACGAATAAACGAAAATAAAAGAACAAGAAATGCTAATATTAATATATTTCCAATATATAATACAATTGTAAACAAATAATTAAATCAAACACGCATATATATCGATAAAATTAACATTTTCATAAAACAGAATCATCGGCTGTATCACGGTTTGCCACAAAAATATTTATGCCATATAAATACATTTTGAGGGGAAAGAGACAAAGTGAGATGGGATTGGTAGTGCACCGGACAGGGAGATCCTAAAAAAAAACATAAAAATCAAAAGAAAGTCCAACGTATCCAAGTCTCGAATCCAACGTAACTGTGGCACCGCCAAAAATATGAATTATTGACATCAATAAGCATACAGTTAGTCCGTGACAGTGGCACGTCAACGTTATCCGGCCCGGAGGACCAGTTTTACATCGCCTCTCAAACGAGGATTACTGGTTACACGGAAACAATAGATTTCCGTTTATTGTCCCCAGGTGAGTAATGAACCAGCGGCGCCATCTGTGTCCGTTACCATCGGGCGACTAAACCCCTTCACTGAGTGGACAGTGCCCCCGCGAGCTGAACATGTGAATCCATCGCACAAATAAGTTATTTACGTTTTTGTTTGCTACTCGCATTACTGTGATAATTATTTTGTATTTATTAGATAAACAGCTTAGTAACAGTAGCATATCGAGCAAATTATACCTGTATACTGTATTATATTATATTACTTTACAATTGGTTAGGTTATAGTGTATTAATTACTAAATAAAATTAAAATAAAAAAAAACACTAACAATTGTTTACCAAATAAAATATGTCCTGGAAGTGATCTTATGTTTATTTAAAATTAGTACTAAAGTAAACATTGTTGTATTTCTCCATCCATATAGCGTTCACTAACTTACTCACATTGTATATTCCAAGGGTGGCATGAGTAATGCGATGTTGTATAAACCACCTAAATTTTGATGCATCAGATAAAACATGTGAAGGTAATAAAAATATAAGCAATTAACATTTTTTTAGATTTCGCTCAGAAAACTTGCCAAACATTTCAACATTTGAGAGGTCACGTGACAAAGTTTGTGGACAGATTCGGCATTTAAAAAGAATACTACAGTAAGTTAGACTATTGGAAAGGTATTCTATTGAACACAACCGTGACGAAATTGAAGTGTGTTTTACATTAAAATAAATGCCTCACGTGCAAACATGAATCATCTCGTCTTCAAGGGCTGTAAGATGACTAACGGATACTTAAAGGGTTTATTACAACAGTTCGTCAGTCTTCATTTGCAAATATTACTAGAACTAATATTTTTAATCGCTACTAGTTATTTACTATTTTTGATTTCCCTAGATAGAACATCCTTTTTCACTTCTATACTTCGGAATTTATACGTATGTACTCGTATGTTTATTAAATTTGTATGAAAAGAATCTAATTTAATATCATTGAAGGTTAACGACGCTCAGCTGGGAATAGAATGCTCTGGACCTCTCACCTGTCAGGCCAGCATGCTACCACTACACCATAGAGCCTTCATATTTATAATTTTAAATGGTATATAACGGGCTTGGTATTAGAACTTGTTAGAATAACAATGTCTCGACTAAATATGGAAGTATGTTCGCAGGAGCGGGAGCGGTAGGTTGCGAGATAAAATAATGTTATCAAACAGAGAGTAATAACAAGAATCCCTGAATGGTGGGCCATTTGCCAGCACACAGACACGCCATTTGGTGTTATCTGTCAGTCCTGGCGGCGCGGCTCGCCGCCGGCCGTTAGGCTTAATGGCTACCATGGCAGCCTGGCAACACTGACAACTAGACCCGTGTCATCTAGAAAACGTGGCGATGTTCCTCCTCAACGCAATAAATACCGAACATTGGGCTTGTATTAATAAACTATTAAAAAAAACATGTAAAAACTAAAATAAAAAAAAATTAATCCACTAAAGTGAATAAAACAAATTTGAAATTTTGATTTGATTGAATTTTGAAAACCTACAAGCACATACAGTACGCAGCTTTTTCCGTTGTGAGAAAATAAGATGAATTCTCAAGGTATGTATAAATGCAAACCATATTAATAAGTGATGATAAATAATATTAACATTAATATTATACACGTATATACGTACTACACCAATCGAAGATAAAAGCTTCTAACTTCAGATCCTTCCAAATTTCAATTCTGGAGCAATAGGTGAATGGCCATTGTAGAGGGTCAAACATTCTCTTTATCAGTAAAACGTTATTTATAGCTATATAATTATAATGCTATAATTTTCTAACAACAGCTTGATGGAAGAGGGCCTTCTTGAATTCCTCTCTGCTTGCTTAAATTAGGTTTAAATAGGTTTTAAGTTAACAATGGATATAACATTTAACTTAAATATTTTGTGAACTGTTGCGGATTTGGAATTTAATTTGAATTATTTAAACCCGGTCTGCTACAATACGTAATACGTTTTATTTGATGGTATTGCTTATGCAATTTGTATCAATAATATTGCGCACCACTCTAAAATGTCGGGGAACAGCAAAGCGATAAAAGTTTAGTTAAAACTGAAGTCAGTTATATCGTTAAAAGTTTAATATACGAGAAATAACGAAAATATATTATAGTTTTTGGAGGATTAGATTGGGTACACCATATTAAACACATAGGTATCGACACAATAATGAATTCCTTTTGAGGAAGTATAAGGAGTAGGTTAACGAAGCTAATATTTTTGACATATTTTTGAGCGAAGTTTTTCAGTTAATTTTATTAGTCATATTTATTGCATTGCAGGTGACGTTGCCAATTATGGGATAAGTCAGTCAAATTAGCACAAGTTCAGAAAATAATAGTAGATACAAATACATCCACATGAACATTTCGCTTCATTTATTGCATGTGTAATATGCGCATATTTTATTTTTATTAAAAAAAAATTATGTTGGGCTAATGAAATGGACATTAAGAAAATATTATATAAATAATATCACTTTTCATTTTGAAATTGCAGCCGGCATTAGTTTTAAACATTAAATATTTTATAACTATTTTACGCACAAGAATATTGTAAGAATAGTATTTTTATGGTGTTGTAACTAACCCGATGGTAATTACATGGTTTGAATTGGTTGAAAAAAAACTAATGCTATTTTAGTCGCCGTTTGTTTAGTAGCCAAACGAATGGTCCTCTCCCGTTCTTTTCTACTTCTGTGCCGATTTTTGAATTACTGATTTCAACATCATTAATTATAAATTAAAATAGAACATTTCTACCTACAAAGAAATGTATTTGTTACGTACGTACACTATTACGTAATAATTGAAACACTACTAATGGAAGTATGTAATGGTAGTATAAAACGTAATGTAATGCGTTCTCAAATGTGGAAATGTTGCCCAGGGTAGTAAGTTAATGAAGGAGCGGAGTGTTAGTTTACAAAGTGAAACACCCTCGAGCATTAGTAACCCTTTATACCTGTAACAGACCGTAGCATAGTTTTGGGTAAATTGACTTTTAAACTCGCTGTCTAACAGGCTGCAGAAGCAGCTATTTGATGTATGTTGTTGAATAAAGTGAACCAAATCAAAGTTGGAGATACATTTACGTAATTGAAATCGTTCAATACGATGTATTTAATCTTTATCGAACGTGTGTTGTTTAATAGGTAATTTCCTCAGGGATATTTGCTATTTGGCTATTTCGGTTGCCTGTATAATAACACACAAGAGCGTTAGAATAAAATTCTACCTGTAGAACACGTTTTCAGAGAGAGTCTGAACATCGTGTATAGCGTCTTTGTTTTATTTTTTATTATGTCAGTATAATGGAGCATACAACAGACTAAATTCAATTTTAGCACCGATTTTTGTTTTTCTGAATAAGGATCGGAGCTTTGAAAAGGATTTATTAAAAATAATTGTAGTTTTGAAGGGGTTTCTCGTTTGTGCTTTTGTTCCTTTTTTACTTAAATTGTAAACATAATAAACGCCTTTCTATCCCCTCTCGTTCTTGAGAAAATAGAAATTGAAATTACGTGTGTGCAAGAAATTGACTTCGTGCTGTATACTTTAAATATAATTCAGTGATAATTTAAATATAAAAGTATCTGAACCGGTGGTAAAGACATATTTGTGTTGGACATAATAACTGTTTCTATATCAGTTTCATAGTCCCACAAACCTTGGATGGATTGTTGTTTCTATCGTGTCATCGCTCCTCGCCTGTGAATTGAGTTATCCCCACACCTATTTATCAGTAGACACTTTTATTGTTCTTTTATCTATTTAGGTAATAATGTCAATTGTAAAATTTATGTACAGAAGGCTATAATTCACGATGGCAATGTTGTCGAATGGGATATTGATTCATACTTATTCGAGAGCACTGTTGGAGTATACGGCGTCCACCAGATCCCATAGGAAATATGGGAATGTTGGCACGATCTACCACAAGGGATTATCCCGACTGCGGCGACTCTCACCATCTTCCTGCGGGAAACTGTCCGTACGTCCCTACTGTGACATCAACCTACCAAGTGCCTCCTCTTGTGCTGTTAATTGTCTGGAGGGCAAGTTGACACAAGGCAAACTTATAAAGTCGCCTCCGGTGTCACAAATTACGCTGTTTCCTATGTTCAATTATAAGATACCTTCTTTAAGGCGACAGATCTGAGTTTTCAGTTTAAGGAACCCTCATTTCCCACTCTCTCTGTAATTTTTATATGTCACACCTAGGCTTTATGATTAATAATGCAAAACAACTTAAACTAGCGATTTCTCATCATTACGAAGGGAGGGTGAGGGGGTTGAAACGAGGTAAATGTGTAAGGGCCTGTGGCTGAAGAAAATTTTAATTTAAGTGAATTAAAGCGTATGAAAATGACATGTTTTAACCTTTTTGACAAAAATGAATTAGTTTTGTAGTTGAATGTCATGTCTCTAATGCTACAATTCGTGTTCCTTTTAACTCACTGTTAAAATTTCATACTTATATCTTCAGTCGTTTTTCTGGTCTGATAACAAACTTTCCTGAATTTCGTTCTTTATATACCTGTACTCGTACTTGGAATAGTTATAAAAATGTACTTTTTCTGTATTCACCGAAGTCAACTTAAATGGTATGAATTTAACAATAAAACAATATTTTCCAATTTCAAAGTCGTTAGCACTACCTTAATGTTATTAGTAATTTTATTATTAATGATCATTTATAAAGGACCTGTTGACCTCAGATGATAAGAAGACTGCACGGGCTACACTATTATTTGTCTGATTTTATATTTTTGACCTTTTTGGTTCCTTATTTTAAATATTGCTATTAGCTATAAGCAAAAGAATTTTATCTCTATAAGATATTTTATTAATAATTAATTAATTTACAAACGAATAAATATTTTTATAGTTGATTCACTTACGACGAAAATAGTCTTCATGCATTGTTATTTTTAACAATAAATTACTCTTTTGTTAGTAATTAAAATCATAAACAACGCGATATCATAACATGGAGATTTTACTTCCAGCTGACACAACAAAACGGATTACAGTGTTCCGCATCGAACCTGTATCAAAGCCAACAATAATTCCCTCTAAATAGGGATAGAGGGCAACTACGGTGAATGATATTTCATGCATTTAAACAAGCTAATTATTTATAACAATAGCCGACATTGGTGGCTCTGCTACAGATCTTACACGGACTAAATATTTAAATTAAAATATAGTCCAATTCATTAAAAATGTTTCTGTTGCAGAAATGATTTATTTTTGAATAAATGTGAAAATATTTTGAAGGATGTTACATTTCCTATACGATACTTTTAGACTTTGTGGAATATTCTCATTACATTACTACTCAATGTATGTAACAGTAAAAACATGTATAAATCGTATTCTTGTTTAATTGCACTCTGTTTAAGAGTAATTATGATAGATAGAAACGAGTAGTGTTATTCCTACTCTGTTATTACTACACTGCACTGTAAATTCTAACTATTTAATTATTTTTTAATTTCCTTTTGAATTACCAGATTTGTTTTTGAATATACTGTTATTGTGTTGAAACAAGTGGTTCGCTATGACCAATTCGGTTTTATCTTGTGTCCCATTTTCTGAGCTCGTTTCGAGATACAGGACTTGAGATTCAGTATTAGGTATCCTTGGCTTTCGCTTTTTATCTTCTCTTGTTTGTTAAGTGGAAATGGGGTCGCCAGAAAGTGTGAAGCAAACCTTTTTTTAAGTTAGTCATAAGTGATTATATTTTTTGCATCGTTAATTGCGATAGCGGGTAACAGGAACGAGGTTTGCGTCTAGTGTGTACTAATTCCTACACACAATTATTACCGAGTATCAAAGTAAATGCTCGAAAATATGCCATTAACTGCCACCTTACCCCCCAGAAATATTGCTAGCTGTTACACTTTTTACTGTAATGTACGTAGACTATCCTGTTCAAATAGAAAAAATTATCCCATTGGAAAAGTGTTAATTTGTTAACATTAATTTAAACAAGTATTACAAATGAGATATTTACGGTGTAGTTACTTTCTTTCTATTTATTCGATATTAGTTAAAATGTGACGGGCGAAGAGTTGTTATGGCTTTGTTTCTAGCCATTCGATGTTATTTGAGCAGATTACACGAGGAAATGTTACGGCTTTGTTTACATACGTTCATTGTTAGTTGGAATGTGGGGAACATGGATTTGTTGTAGCTTTGTTTTTATTCAGTTGATAGTAGTTGATAACTAAGGCCGTAGTAAAACGACTTTGACTTTTAGATCATAAGAACAATGTTAAACCTCGTACAAGATTGGAAAGCGTTTGGATGAGTATTGTATCTTTAAAATGAGACACCTCTTATAATTCTACGATTGAAATTAAGGGCGTAATGACCTCATTCTGTTGTGAGTAGACTGTCGCTTGTTGGTAGTTTTCACCCCTAAAAAGTAAGCAGTGAGCAAAAAAATATTCATCCGATCTGCTTTTAGTAGTCATGTTCAGACTTGAAAATTATTTTTAAATTAATCAAAATAAGCCAAATTAAAAGATGAAAATAGTCACATTCATAGTTACAGCATGTATTAAAAAAAGTAATTTACATGTTTTTAAATTCTTTATAATTTTAATAGTTCATTAATATTTTGGAAACGAAAAAAGTATTATGTATATTACAAGTTAACACGTTATATTACAAGCATAAACGCATTATGCTACACATACTTTGTAGCCCTTTTATTCGTCCATATATATTAAAAATATGGCCTCATTTATTATATCGAATTGAGGTGTAATCATGTTATTAAACGTTGATATTTTGACTGATTCTATATAAACGTTTTGGTTTAAATAATGAAAAAGTTTCCTTAACTACGTTTCCAGAACTAAGAATATGGAATCTTGGAACAAAATAAGAGAAATGTCCCTATAGGGTTAGGTTATAAACATCCTCATTATTTTCTTAAAATTGTATAAAAAACAACATTTTTATACAATTAAAAATGATTAAAAATGTTGTTTTTTTTTATCAATACGGCGTGAATATTACAATAACTGAACTTACTATTCAGATGTAAAAAAATATGTTCATTAGTTTCAAAATGGAAGTGTTTTGATATATAAATTTGTCTTATAAAATTCAGGGATACTAATTTGAGAACAAAAACGTTGTCCAGAAACATAAAACCTCGTTCATAAGTTTATAAAGTACATAATTTATTAGCTTATTTGTTAATATATGTGTTAGTATTTACCTGAGGAAGAGATCATATTGCAGGTCTGGAAACGTAGCGTCACTGATTGTTTTGTATCACTGAACATTGGCTAAGTGCAAAAGAATCCTGTTTCATTCAGAATTCTTCCATCGTCAAAAACAAAGTTAACATAATTTGGGGCAAGTTTCGAGTGGATTTCGATTAGTGTACATCGGGTGACATAGGAAAGTGGGTTGCAATATAGAGTTAACACTCAAAAACCAATCGGAAAATCTGATCTTGAAGCAGCTGGGATCAGACCAGTTATATACATATTTAATTGGTTGAGCGTTAGCGATTACTATTACACTCAGGGGTTGTAATTACCTGCTTTATGATTCCATACTTAATCAGTTAATATGCGTAATTCCATTCAAATTAAATCGGCTAATGCCAGTAATAGCTCCTAAATCTTTAATAAATATATCCGATTCTCACATGGAATGACTGTTAGAACAATTGATCCTAAATTATTAACATTTGAGTCACTCGTATTAAAACAGGGTAAGAGTACGCGACACCACTTGTCCCAGCCCCTCGAGTAATAGGCTTCACTAACGCTCAGCCAACTAACAGAAACATTTTACTCTGGAATCAGTATAATGAATTGGAAACTGTGCAAGAACAAAACATCACGATTGACATTGCTAATTATTCAGTGCCATGTTATTAGGCTAATGCTTGCTAATGCGTGTCCAATTGAACATCATGCAGTCGTGTTAGTTCTTTTTTGGCTTTTAAATGAAAACGTAAAGTAGCAGTTTATCGATTACCGTATCTTATAACAGAGTGTACTGTTTATTGTTGTTATTTAATATTCAACCACTTTGAAATTTTCTTATAAACACAGGAGTCTAATGGTCTCACTCTATCTGTAAAAGACTTAATGTTTGCTTTTCAGTTTATGTGGAGACTAACGGTTATTTTGATGACGCATTGATGTCACCAGATTGAGGCACGTTATTCTCCCCTTGTGTAGGCTAATTTAATTACTGCTGGGTGATAAAAATATGGAATTTAAGCGATCAAGCTTATCCAGATTTAACAGTAAACTATTTGAACTAAGTTTATTTTCTTTATTAAAAATGTTTCGATCGTTGTTTTTAAAGCTACGGCTGTGTGTACTTTATTCAATATTTATGCAAAAGGGGTGATATTTTGTCTTATAATAACCAATATTTGTTCATTCATTAATTTAACTTGTCATTATTGGTAGAAATCTACGCATGGAAAATATTATTTTCTTACGTGTGGTCGATATTGTAGCCTCACAACAACCATTTCCATATCCTGCTACTGCACACCTCATCCCATTAATTCGCTAATCACAGTATATTCATTTTACACTAGTTTATTGCATAGACATCTTCTTATTTTAATGGTTTTGACAAGTTTTCTAAATGTACACTGCTTCTTATGTGATAAATAAAGATAACTACAAGTTTACAAAAATCCAGAGATTTCCAGAGGACTGGATCAAAATTGCAGCTGATTTAAAAGTCAGTTTCATACGTTATAAATCTATTTCACAAACATTTCAGAAGCCATAAACTGTAAAACCCCAAGTGTGATACAGAATACATTAATGTGTCGGTTTTAAATTTATAATGTCACATTTCATATTTGTGAATATGTATTAGACGTACTGCAAAACCTTTCATCTGTAAAAACTTAACGCAAGAAAAATGTGCTTAAATAGAATGAGGGGCAATAGATCTACCTAAGTCATCATCATACATCAAATCGTTGTTGAAATCGTTATTATATTTCTATTCTCATGCCAATGTTCGGTAAATATAGTTACGGTTCCTTCACTTGTACCACAATTATGGTTATATTTTTATTTAAATACGCATATTTTAGGGTGCATAAATCCGCAATAATTAAACTAAACAAAAAATAAGCAGTAAAATAGACACAGCCTCGCAGTATTCAGGTGGGAACCCCTCCTCCCCTCGCCCACTCTCTTTTCTCTTCCCTAAATATCTGCCCGAAGTCACTAGGGTACATAAATCACAATCTGTCCTGCAACGTTACCCGTAACTCCATTTGGGCCAGGCCGAAATAAAAGTATTTTACAATGCGTTATTGGAAGTATTTGTTAATGTTCGCTTGTTGCAGCTACATCACGGTGGCAACGAGGACCCCGGTAATATGAGAGTATATGAATATTATGCAAATTTGATATTAAGGTTTGTCGATAAAAATGAAATTATTGAGTAAAGAAGCTGCTCAGAATTTTCCGTGGCTTTTTAAGAATCATCAAATCACAACAGTTTTGATAGTAGATTTCATAATCCCATGATTCGTATACTTGAAAAACTATATCGTAAGTTGAATATCTCTGTCTGGCGACCGGCAAAGCTTATCCTTGGTTTAACGTGTTACAAAGTTGTTAGCATTGTTTAATAATGTCGTCTTGCAAACATTAGAGTGCTATGTTACTTCCTCTGAACATGTATGCAAGTTATAATTTGTTGTTGGAAAATCTTTGCAATGGCGTTAACTCTCCTCTTGACAGTTTATAGTGTGTGGGAGGCACATGAATTGTTGAGAACAGACGCAGTCAGGTTGGATATCGAAATGGATACACGCTTTGTAAAGGGCGAACCGTAATAGTGCTAGCTAGTTTAATCACATGTTAAAGCAATTTGTTAAAAACTACTCAGATCTATTTGATTTGGTTCTTCTCGTCAAGATAACATGTAATCTTTTTGAAAATCTAACACTTTCATGACTGCTCTAATAAAGATTTTAGCCGGTCTTCAACCGACAAAATACCATTGTACTTGGAAGAGAAAAGAGTTAATTTAACCTTTTCTCCTTGTTTACGTTGTTAAACCAGAAATCAAATTTAATGAGGATATAAACGTCATCCAGTTACAGGCCTAAGCTGTTTTACTAGCGAAGTTTCTCTAATGCACATTTTCATTTCATATTTTCATCTGCCTATTAAAATAGAATATTGGTATACCCCGGTGATCAACTCTTGTCTGCCATCTGGGGGATGTAATTTCCCTTCCGGTAGCTGTTGTATAATTGTTTTATCTACTCTGATCAATTGGAAAAATGTAAAAGTTTTCGATGTAGTCAATGGAAATGCAAATATTGAAGCAGACAATATACCTGTACGGAATCGAACCGTTTCTAAAAAACAAAAAGAAGACTTTTAAAAGACTTATTAGCAAAATTGTCAATCCTGAATAGCCATATCCAGTGGCATCATTAATATATTTTTTGGTTCTTACTTGTAGGAATGCCAAAGGTAAAACGTAGAAAATTATGTGATCTTTATAAAGATAGACATATTTTTTATTGTATTTGATTACATGAGTATATTTAATATACATCCAATTAAATTAAATGTTTATTCGTTCAAACATACACGGAACTTTGAACACATCAGCATAATACATATAACATAATAGAATGCAACAAACATGTATTCCACATAAGATGCCAGTTTGTAATATAAAATAATAGTCATAATTCCGTCAATCGAGTAGGTACAATTACTTAAAAAGTAAGCTTTCATTTCAATTTTAAATTTATTAACTGTTGATATCTCACGGATGTGTCGTGATATCTACACATACATACAAATACATGTGTGTGCTACGCTTATGTGATACGGGCTCATTTCGAACCCAATCGTGGAGTGCATGGCAACCGACATGTCTCGCTCTCTAATAGGGTATTGATGAAATTATCCATTCCTAGGAAGGTCAACCATAAGGCCTGCAAGAGTCAAAATTCCAATCCCCCTAAAACCGTCTATAGGTCTCAGTCCGCTTACACCCGACGAGAGAACGAACGCACAATTTCTGTAGAATAAAACTCTTTCAAAGTTATCGACGTTGAGCATCCCCATAAAGGAGTGCAGGAAACATGTATGTTAGCGCTAGTACGATAGGCGTCTTAGTAGAACACACTAATGTAACATAATTACAATTTATTTATTATACTGCGGTAAACTGAATTTTATTTCTTCACAGTTATTCCTACGCCTTGCCGGCTGTGTGATAAGGTGAGACGAGGTCAAATCTGACGTGATTTTATATGGGTTCATTGTGACACTCGATTCAGTTCATAATAAGATATGTGTAGTTTGTAATTTTCTCGTAGTAATTAGCAGAAAGTGAAATGTCGTATACATGACAAAAACTAGCAAAATGCAATGCGATGTTTACAGTTTTTGTTACTATATGAATTAAATTTAACAATAATGTTATAAGAATTATTTTTTGTGGCATTGGAGGAAACAGTCTTCATTGGACGCCGCTTGTCACTTGAGCCACATTCGCAGCTAATGCAGACAACTTTCAAGATTCATAGCATTCCATTTATGAATCTTCTATCTGTGAACTTTCCTAACGGTTTAAGGCAATTTTTGTACAGAATTATATTTTTAAGTATTATAAATAGTTAAATACATTTCTTAATATGGAGGATTATTTAAAGCATCAAGTTTTAAATATTCATCTCAACCATGAATAGTTGTGTCAACAAGTTTCTATAAATCCACTTATACCGTCATTGATGTAGTTAAGTAAAGGTATTCACAAGGCCAATCTTTCGTTTAAAACACGTCTAAAACATTTAAAAATTTTCTGCTTTGTATTCTTAGTGGAAGTGAGTTGGTTTTAATGGAAAAGACATTTTTCATACTTCCACAATAAATTTATTTTAAAAGCGCTTTCGCCGGTTAAGGCATCATCAGTTTGATATTGTTTTATTGTGGATTATTAAAATAAAATAAATTTATTGTGGAAAGTATGAAAAATGTCTTTTCCATTAAAACCTTTAAAGATTGTTCGAATGTTCGCGTTTATTTGAGTTACAATGGTAAATTAAAGACACTGTTGTTTAAAGAAATAAACTAGGTAACTCTTAGTGAGTGACCATCCTTTTAAATGTTCCATATATAGTCTAGCTTTAAATATAGACTTCGCTAGGATCAATAAGAGATTATACAGAACACCCTCTGGAAGGTGAAGGTATCTCTGACAAGCACCGCCTGGAAGAAAGGGACCCCTTGGGAACGAGAAGGGATTAGCACGTTAATCGATCAAATCCAATCGGATCACTGGTGGACTTTGATTACTCGAGCCAACAATTTAGCACTGAGCTATCTCAATCATTGTTGTAACAGATCCCCTGGCCCTGTCATCCAGTCTAAGAAACTGTGTATTTCCACTTCAAATGAACAAACGTATTGTATTCCGTTCATTTGCACGAGAATTTATAGATTCTACCATTCATTGATTAGTATTTTATCTGATGTTATTTATTGAAGAAAGGTCCATAATGTTAGATTTGTGCCGTAGCTAATTTGTTTTCGCCTTTATCTGCGTACAACTTTGATCTCGTATTTTTTTATTTGAAGGTTTATTTTGCCTTTATAAAATTTGTATGCGTATAACTGTGAAAAATTTAGAGTAGATCTGAGTATGCAAAAGCATATTAATTTCTTTACTACTCAAAGCGACTAATTAATGTTTTATAGCAGTAGTGTCGTAACTCAATTCATTGCTTCCTCATATCACCGTGATTAAAAACTAAGACTCGTTTATTAAAAAATTTATAAAATTACAGACTTTAATGGAAAATACAAGTTTAGTTTCAATACAGACAAAAAGATTTTTACACTAATAGCGCCTCAAACTGTATTTAACGTTTTTTCCAACTTGTGTTACACCGGGTTATCTTATATGCTACGAACGTTTTAACTCGTTAATAATCTAGGATAATGTAAAGTGTTAAAAGGCCTAATGGTAACGGACACAGATGGCGCCACTTTGTTCATTACTCACCTGGGGACAATGATCGCAAATTTATTGCTTCCGAGTTACCGGTAATCCCCGTTTGAGAGGCGATGTAAAACTGGTCCTCCGGGCCGGATCATGTTGACGTGTGACTGTGACAGGCTCACAGGACTCTCAGTGAATGTGTCAGAGTAACGATCACATATAACATATTCCATACTAACCTAGTAACCTAAAACTTACATTTCAAACTGGTAGCAATGTGTTCCACGCCCTGTCTTAAAAATACCAACTGCTCCAAATCTACTGTTGCTATGTTTTCAGTAATCCCCGTTTGAGAGGCCGTTAAACCAGTAGTGAGGGCCAGATAATTATGTTTTGCGATTAAGTATGTAATGAATATTAACGCTGCTATCCCACATGTTTTTGCGTTTGAGCAAACATATCTACATGAAATTTAATCAGTGCTCCTGGTTCTCTACACGAATTCACGAGGCACCAGTGGACGTATACGACGTTGAGCTGTGTATATAGTGACTCGCCTGTGACACCTTTCAAAACCTTTAACTTCATGACTTTATGATATTTTATCCTTAAATCCAACAAAAAGTGAAGCTACATTTTTTAAATCTTTGAAATATGTTTTACTATTTGAGGGATAGAATCTAATCCATTGGCCAAACAACACATGGTATTATATCGTTCCACTACTGCACAAATCAGTGCTCCTGATTCTCTATACGAATTCACGAGGCACCAGCGGACGTATACGACGTTGAGCTGTATATATGGTGACTCGCCTGTGACACCTTTCAAAATCTTTAACGTCATGACTTTATGGTATTTTATCCTTAAATCCAACAAAAAGTGATGCTAAATTTTTAAAATCTCTGAAATATGTTTTACTATTTGAGGGATAGAATCTAATCCATTGTCCAAACAACACATGGTATTATATCGTTCCACTACTGCACAAATCAGTGCTCCTGATTTTCTATACGAATTCACGAGGCACCAGTGGACGTATACGACGTTGAGCTGTATATATGGTGACTCGCCTGTAACACCTTTCAAAACCTTTAACGTCATGACTTTATGGTATTTTATTCTTAAATCCAACAAAAAGTGAAGCTAAATTTTTAAAATATCAGAAATTTGTTTTACTATTTGAGGGATAGAATCTAATCCATTGTCCAAACAACAAATGGTATTATATCCTTCCTGCACACCTTGCCTCTGCTTGCGACTAACATAGTTATTTATTAAAGTATTAATTTCCGTGGGGTTTAAGGTATATTAACTGATATTTTCCTGACACTCATCGAAGGGCCTCTGTAAGACAATTATTTAAAAAAAACATACAACGATAATTACGACATGCATAATCTTAATTTAGCCTCCTAACACAATATAACCTGGGCATACTTATATTCAACAACATGTTTAAATGAATGCACGTGTTTTCAAGAATTTGAACAGTGTTTGTATTCAATACAAATGCAGTACTATCTTATATTTGCAATGTGCATAATCTCTACGGTTTATTACGTAGTATATTTTTAAATTATTTTTGGTCCCAGATAGCTTACAAAATTGAATTATTTAGTGCTGAGCAGTTTCAATTAGTATCGTGGAAGATGTATAGTTAAGCGAGTTTTCTAAGAACTTTTCAAAGGCGGCAAAGTTCGACAAGCCACTCAATGACGGTCTTCAAGTCCGCGCATTAATCATAGCCTCTTGTAAGACGGAAAAGTTTAAACGTGTAGCAGACCCTGGAGCGGCGAGCAATAACGCACTTTTATCGCTGTATTGCTTGAGTACAGCATGCGAGTGTCTAACTAACAGATGTGGGTTTAATCGAACCAGTAGTACATGCGTGTGTACAAATCTAAAGTCAACGGCGAGAGGTAACGCATTGCTGTATATTGAGAAAAATGTTGATTTATTTAAAGTTATTTCTATATGAATAAAATATAAATTGTAAATTTTCTCTAGCAAAAGACTTGGTTTCTGAATTAATTGTATGATTATGTTCCACTGTTCAGTGATCTCGGGTGAATAACTGATCTAAGTGAATAACTGATCTAACCACTAACTACAATCTAGCTTAAAATAAACAAATCACACCAGCTTTCTTGTATCACTAAACGATGCCAAATGTCCGGAAAATCGTGTTTTTGTACAATTATTTCATCATCAAAAACCAAAGATTGTGGTATAAAGATAATTTTTGGGTGAAAGCAAATAATTTTAGGAATCGCAATAATTCATTGTTTGTGTCTTCAATAGATATATTAACATGAGTATGGCCTAGTAATAAAAAAATAGTTGTGTATAATATTTTCTTGAATTTCATTGCCATTGATAAAGGCGTTTAGATGATACCCTGCATTTTTTGAATGTATATATAATAAATAATACTTATTAGTCCTATTTTCATATAATATTTACATAAATTTAAACAATATTTTGTATTGACTAATTGAATGTTGAAAGTGTTGAAGATATATGGAATAAATATTTTCTCGTAAAATAGTATTTTCTAAATAGCATAATTAGCATAAATAGAACGGTTTATTCCGATATAGTGTTATTGCTGTTTTAAGAAACATTCTATCTATATCAATTAAAAAGAGATATGCTAAGCCTCATATACCCCGGCTGCTGTAACATAAATATCGTTTTCTTCAATAACGAAGCACACTTTGTTCTATTACCTGTGACAATAATCTGATGAATAGTCTTTTTTATCTTCTAATATGTAACAATCATGTTGACTTCGATATTGATTATCAAAGTTATTAAATGTATTTTAGCAAAGTATTTAATACACAGAAATGTACCCGTCATGGACAAGAAACTCCAACATACGTAGAAATCAAATAAATTGATTTCTTCAGTAGAAAGCTTTTCAGAATGCACTTTAAACTAAATAACATGAAAGAAATGTCATATGTGATAGCCTTGCAGTGCAACTTGCTATGGAACTATTAACATTATTTGAATCTAATGTTGTGTATAAGATTTGTTTCAGACAATATTCCAAAAGATTTATGTTAATATTTATGTAAATAAGTCCACGAACTGTTAATATTTTTTTTTTAAGATATAAGTTTTAGGAAGTTTTAATAGAGTTCACGGGACCAAAACGAATATTCGTTCATAATGCACGTTTTTAAGCAAGACCATAGCACCAACTCCGAACACTATACCCAAAACAGAACCAAAGTATACGAGATGGAATTCAAAACAATCCGTAGTCGGCTATTAAAGCGTCTGGAGAAACTATGCAGGCTGTATATTTGAGGCCTCTATTGCGCCTCAGACATAGTTGTTTGCGTGAGGAATCCAGTTCATCTTGGAACTCAGAATTAGTTTATAACAAGATGTACAGATTCAAATAAAGAAAATACTACCATCATCAATCACATTGAAATGTCTGTACACTAAACTAATCAATTATTTGTCACACTCGCATTGAATGTGAAATGCCTTGCAGGAGATTGATATGTTAGACTTGCGTAGACTGCGTGACGTGAACGCCGCAGAATATAGCATTTACAAAGAGTTGATGTTCACGGTGGCAGTGGTTCCCCAGGTTTCTCCATTGTTCATGGTCGCCATTAGGCCAAACGGTCAGCAGCGCGTCACCAGTACTGACAGATAACACCAAATGGCGCGTCTGTGTGCTGGCAAACGGCTCCCCATTCCGAGAACGTCCTTGATTGTTGGTATCATTCTGATAATACCTCCTCACCCCCTCTTGTTTACCATTATTACACTTTTTATTGTATCAGGCGCTATTTCATTAGGTTTAAATATTTCATACTTGTTAACAAAGTTGTTCAGCTGTTGTGTTTTAAAACACTAACATACATGGTATATACATTTACTACTTTTACTTACATGCATAATTCTGGATTAGATACCATATAGTTACATACAGAACAATGTCCTTCCTATTAAATTTTAATTGTGATTCATATTTCAATATTTGGCAAATAATTCCGAGCTACATTTCAACTTCATTATTGTACAAATAAAGGTATAGTATCTATATTAATTTGGTTAATTAATTCGTATCCATGATATTGGATAAAGGTATGATGGTTTATTGTGTGTTACTTGATGTTGCCTTCGTTTAGCTATTAATATAAAACTCTTACAATATTGACATTAGTTACTCACTACTAAATAAGCTTCCATTAGTATGGCGTAATTGAACGGGTGTGAAATTATTAGTAACAATTGAACTAATGTTTGCACAAATAATTATTATTATATGATAACTTTTAGATTGGAGGATAGTAATGTCTGTCATAGATCAGCTATCATCACTAAAATCTCCCTTCCTTCAACGGGGGTAAGGAAGTGTGTCCCCAAAATTTAAAACTTCATTAATGGGTGAGGGCAGATTTAAAATTCTCTCGATTATGCCTCAGCTTATGGAAATACCATGTTAACTGTACTCCTCCAGTGTGCCAGGCGAACTAGTAAATTAGCTTTCCGCAAATATTAGGATTATAATTATATAGATGAACTAATAAGTGAGGTTTCCGATAATATTATAATGATACTTGACGAAATTGGATGACTGCATAGTCAATAGACTAATAATTAGCACTGGAAGTTGGGAAATTGGCAAGAATTTATGTGCTATGAGTGAGTACTGCTATGTTTGACTGGAGTTTCAATGTGATGTGCATATTTACAATTACAAAATTTCAAATATTATTTTTACGATTGCTATACATTTTGTAATGCTATGTAAAAATAACATTTTTTATGTGATTGTAATATGGTAGGCCCAATACTTTCCAAAAGTATTAGTGTGATAATCATATATTGCTCCAGTTAGCCATATGAACTAGTAAGTTTGCTTTTTGGAAATATTGGGGTTATATACAATATACATATCGGTCCCGTGCCCCTGATGAACTATTTCGGCTGCTTTGCGGAAGAATAGAATTGTAAGCATACATATTCGTTTCTCCAGTTTGTCAGTCATTATGCGTACACTTGCATGGTCATAGACACGGCATGTACTGCTATTAGACAATATCGCGAACCCATTTTTGTCGGGCGGTGTGGGAGGAGTCTTAAAATAAATAGTTTAACTCTAAACAAATTAATATCTTTTTGAACAAACGTTTTTTTTCTTCCACTTTTGGTTAATAACACATTGTTTCTATTTCCTCTCTTGTCGTCCCTGAAGATGGAAAATAAAACTACGGAAATGGAGGTATGATAAAGAAGATGTAATAATCTCATGAGGTGACCCAATCCCTGCTGGAAGGAGATATTCCATGTTGTGCTATCCGAACACAAACAAGCAACGCACCCGATGGCATACACGGCCACCTTCAGTAATCCGGTGTAAGATAAAAGGATGAGGGGTCAACAACAGGAGGTGGTCATTACATCATATCACATCGTCTCGTTTACATATTATTTATGTTAACACTATTTGTTGTAACTACATGTGTTATAGTTGCCATCGTGTAGCCGTATAAGTACAGCTGAACTTGTATCATACCTGTGTAACATTGCTGGCTGAATATAAAGTAAGCACTTCCTTTTATGATAACACTATTTGTTGTAAACTACATGTGTTATACAGTAGTTGCCATCGTGTAGCCGTATAAGTACAGCTGACCTTGTATCAGACCTGTGTAACATTGCTAGCTGAATATAAAGTAAGCACTTCCTTTTAACATCCAATTTAATAAAAGTTAAATCAGAAGCTTTCGGAAATATTTTAATTTTTTTTTTACGAATTCTAATTCTTTCCATTATTCCTGTGAAGTAATGAATGTGTTCAGATTTTCAAGAATAGCCTGTTACACCTCAAATTATGTAACAAAATCATTCACAGAATATCTATATTTAATGAACTCCTAAGGTCCCTAAAAATCATTACCATGTGAGAATTAAGATTTAATTTAACGAGTTGTTTTTATGAATATACTATTCGAGTCCTCTTTATCTTAAAAGTAAGATAATAACAATAAAGCAAAAGTGTTTTAATAAGTTTCTTAGATTCGTATTATTTTTTAAAATATTTTCGTAGGAGTACTTAGCATTTTTAAACGGAACTTGTGACTCGTAACGATGGAAGGGCATTGGAACTGAATTAAAATCATCTTAAAAATTATATCATGTCCCAGGGAAAAATATAGGGTGTTGTCAGTTTTCTTTCTAGGCGATAACTTCAGCATTACTATTCCGTAAGTTTCCATATTTGTGAAATAAATTATTATATTTAGCAATCATCGTAACTTAATGTTTTTTTTTTTTTTTGTCAAATTCCTGTATGAGCACATTGATAATACAATTGAAGAATAGGAAAACGGTAATGGTAAAAAAATTGCCGCTGAGAGGTAGAGTACCGGTACATGAGAGTTTAGTCGGCTCCAGCTCCCGGCGACGGACGTCAGTTCAGCACTAGCTCGGAGCAGTTGTTGCGCGTGCATGTTGATATTATGAGTGGCAGCCATCTCATACACTGGCTTTGTTGCTGCTTCAATGTGGCTTGTAATCGCAATTGGTATGAAATGGTTACGATATTGTGTATTACAAAGAATACATTGCTGCACAGAATGGTTATCGCGTGCAACACTTACAGCTCTGGACGGGCTTAACATATTAAAATTAAATCAAATATTTTATTTTTCCATAACATCACAAAATGTATAGCAATCGTCAAAATAATATTAAAAATTTTTTACTCCAGATTAAAACTCCAGCAGTAATAACTCATAACACATAATTCTTGCCAATTTTCCCACTTGGAGTGTCAGTAGTTAGTGTATTGGCTATGCAGTCACCCAGTCTTATGCTACAAACTAGTCAGCACTATAAAATGCAAGCTATTAACGCCTTGGGCACCAAGTTATTTTTAACTGATTCTGGAAACTTGGCATAACGAACCCTTGACTGCGAATGTTCATAAATCACCGACCTTTGCCTGTCATTTCGGTAAATATCTCGGCCTTTTGTTTCATACGCATGTATGTCTCGACTACTTCTCATGGTCCATTTAGACATGCAAAATAAAGTTGTGTCTAAAATATAGTGTGGTTCACAAGAGTGGTTTGTCAAATTACTAGAGCTACTTGCTCATGAATATTTTTTGGCAAGACACCCTTGTCTAAGTCTTTGTTGTTTAAGGGTAAACAATGATTGGAATGCTTTCCAGCAAGCGAGACCTTTAAATAAGCAAACAACCCCCTCTCACCCCACTTCTCGCTCAACCTGGTCTCGTAAACTACCCACATAAATCACTTCCTTGACCTAAACATCCACCGAATACAAAACCAGTAAATAGCCTTACCGGCCAGGTAAAATCCATCATTCTCTTACCACTTTTAAAATTTCAATGATGTTTTACTTCTATAACTATTTGTTTATTTTTGGAGGTATTTAAGCGCTCTTATGGCGTTGTGCGATAAAAATACAATTATTTAAACTTTGAATAAAACTTAAGTTGCGTTATGCGCGCTCTGGTTTCAAAACAATCTAGATTTGTGAAATCCTCATACTTCCATAAAACCAGAAAAAGTTTAGTCTGGATTGCTGGCCAGCTGAGTTTTATGTGCTCACGCGCAAAGAGCTACTTTGCCGTATAAACTTTTTCATGAATGTATAATAAGATGACGACCGAATTCGTACGAGTTGTGTGATTTGATATTGAAAGCACAAGCTTCGTACTTTAGAAATAACCTATGTTATGATTTATTGTTTTTGTAACATGTCGATGGCATAGTTTTGTGTGTGGCTGAAAGAAACAATTGTACTAAAAACATATTGTACTTTCCTTGGGAAAGTCCTATCTCTTAAATAGTTTCAAAAAGTTTACAAATTACCAATGCCATAAGTCACCATGCCAGCTTCAAAGGAGGATGACAATATATCCGTCGACCATGTTACTGCCCTTGTCGGAGTGGACTAGTCACATGAAATGTGTTTGAACCTGTCACTGGATAGAGTTAGTGAAGCTTATCACTCCAGGGGCTGGAAAATTTCATTTCTGTCTCTCTGTCCGCACGATTGAGTTGTCTTTATTTTAAAAAAAACTAGCTGATCTACAGACTTGTAATTTTACATAAACCTTTATTTATATATAGAGATCACTGAGTTCGATGGTAGATTTGGCTCAGCGTTTATAAATATTTGTTACATGATCTTGTGGGTAACCATGATGGCAACCAGAAGATTGAAGGATAAACACACTGAGGTTATATGAGATTTTAACTTGTGACATATGTGGCAATGTTTAGATTTTTATTCATGAGGAAAAAGACAATATAATAGAGTGGAAAGTCAACGTTTAATGTTTTTGACTAGATTTATTTCAGCGCACTATTGTGTTGTAGTACCTGTCTACCTCACCGAAAATTGTATTATTTACACATTGATATGAAACCTAACATAATGAACAAAAATATGAATGTATCTTGTGATGAGAAATATTTAATTTGTAGACGAATTATACTCGAATTTAATATCTACATAGACAAGAGTGAGATCCGCGATGATGCATGTCTACCTAATGAATTGGGCTGAGCGTCATTGATGACTATCATTCAGTAGGCTGAAATGATTTCTCTTTTGTCTGCCAGAGGAAAAATAATTTTTTTGCTGTTTTCTTGTCTTTTTGCTGGATATCTCGAGAATAAAATGAACTATATACTCGTACTTAAAAACTTTGCATGCATTCTCAACGAAGTCTGTTTGAGGCACATGGAGTAGTGTACCTTGTGTATAGATTGGATATCTGTACTCGCATTCATTGGTTTTTACGGAAAATGCTGATTGTGACGCGACATTGTACATTTGTTTTTTTATGATTTTGATTGCATTTCGCTACTAAACGTAAACTAACCATTTAATAAAAAAATTTATAAGTTTACACATAAGGTTCGTGGTACTTATAACTTCATTTAACTTTAATTTCCAGAATAATACGGATTTATTACCTTTTAAAGTCACATTTATATGTTAATCAGTAAAAATATTACTTTGATTGATTTATAAATTAGTCATATATTTATTTCCCCAAAATATGATGACCAGTATGATTTACGTTACAGTTACAGTTTCATTGTACGCAAAATTAAAACCCAATCTGATGCAGCTTTTTCTTTTCTGTTTTTGTTAAAAACTGCCAAATCCGTGTGAAAATGTAAATGAAGAAATCCGGAATTTAGGTATCTGCATGCCAAATTTGAACAAAAGCGGTCCGTATGTTGGTAGACTAATACAAACTGTTGGTGAGATGAATAGTTTTTCAAGTAAGTTTTTAAATTGTGTCCCCCTCCCGGACATCTCCACTAATAACTAAAGTCCAGGTATTATACTTATCGTAATATTTATTATTTTACTGTGTATAAGGAAAGAAATGAACACGCCAGATAAAAGTGCAGTGGACGGCACGAGTCCAATGCCACTAAGTTGTAGCTAGTTGATGCTCAGCTGAAACAGTGATCTCTCGGGTTAATTGCGTCGAAAGCACTGTAATTCCCGTGACCGTCGCCTCAGCCACAAATCCTCGCACACCTTGATCAGTGCTTTGTAGTGGTTTGATCACCATGAGCTTCATACGCTGCCTAATAATCACGTCGTCCAAGATGGTGACGGACTAATATTCCTCTGTCTGCAGCTCAATCCAGAGATATATTTTACTTGCGTGGGTCCCCGTGGCGTGTCGTTGACACTGTGAGGTTGTCATCGATGGTGGTCACAAATCGTAATAATCACGTCACCCAAGATGACAATCACGTCACCCAAGATGACAGCATACTTATTTTACTCTGACTGCAGCTCAATCCGGAGATAGTTAGTTACTCATGTGGAACGCCTCACAGCGGGGCAAGTTTCTTATCTAGCGGAGCAAAAGACGAAAAGTGGAAGTCAGTGAATGTTTATTAGTTGACTTTTATATTTAATATTTATGATATCTGGTTTGGGAGAACAAATTGTTTCTCGATAGCTGACTCAAGGGCAGAGAAGAATCACATTTGCCCTAATTTTATCTTTCCATTTTACTTATCAAATTGAAATATTAAATACTTATTTTGATAACATTAACTTTTGAGACTAAGTCAGTGATAATTTCTGATCTCCACCCAGAACCACTTCAATTTTGTTATTTGTATAAACTACGTCTCATCTCATCTGTTAGTGCAAGTTTTATATACAGCCTAGTGATACATTGTATTGTTTCAGGTTGTATGTCAGTTCCAAGAAAATAACTTTTTAACATCTGATGCAATAAAAAGCGTCTGGGATATAAAATACCGCGGTTTTTAATTATGTTCTTGCAAAATTAAACATTAGTGATAATGTGACGTCAGAGGTAAACATTTAAAAGTAATAAAAGGCATTGTGCAAGCTTTTAATTCCAGGATTCAAGCTAAGTGGACAAGTCACTCTAGGGTGTTGAAGAGATTTTTAAATCACGAAGATGGCTGGTTAAAGCGAGAAATACTGTTTCGTCAAAGGAATGTAGCACAAAATACAACTGATAAAACATCGGTCGCCCGGAGGAGGATATCAAGGAACTGTCAGTTTCGGAACTCCATTACTGCATAAAACACGTGTGGAAGAATTAACTTTTGCTGCCAGTAACAGTCTTTATATAAGTGGCAAAAGAGATTCCGCTCAGTTGGTTAGAAAGATACCTAGTACAAAAACAGTTTTAGCTGTGAAAAACACCATGAAAACACCCAGATCAGAACCCAGAAAGTACACGCTCGAAGAAGCTCTGGTGGTCAGAGATCATAATAATCACGTTACCCAAGATGTTGTTAATGTGGGACGCCGAGGTGTGTTGTTGACACTGTGAGATGGCATCAATGGTGGTCAAAGATCGTAATAATCACGTTACCCAAGATGTTGTTAATGTGGGACGCCGAGGTGTGTTGTTGGCACTGAGAAATGGCATCAATGATGGTCAAAGATCGTAATAATCAGGTTGCCCAAGATTTTGTTAATGTGGGACGCCGAGGTGTGTTGTTGGCACTGCGAGATTGACATCAATGTTAGTCAATGATCGTAATAATCAGGTTGCCCAAGATGTTGTTAATGTGGGACGCCGAGGTGTGTTGTTGACACTGTGAGATGGCATCAATGGTGGTCAAAGATCGTAATAATCACGTTACCCAAGATGTTGTTAATGTGGGACGCCGAGGTGTGTTGTTGACACTGCGAGATGGCATCAATGCGAGATCGACATCAATGATAGTCAATGATCGTAATAATCACGTTCGACACTGCGAGAGACATCAATGTTAGTCAATGATCTTAATAATCACGAGATGTTGTTAATGTTGGACGCCGAGGTGTGTTGTTGGCACTGCGAGATGACATCAATGATAGTCAATGATCGTAATAATCAGGTTGCCCAAGATGTTGTTAATGTGGGACGCCGAGGTGTGTTGTTGGCACTGCGAGATCGACATCAATGATAGTCAATGATCGTAATAATCACGTTACCCAATATGTTGTTAATGTTGGGACGCCGAGGTGTGTTGTTGGCACTGCGAGATCGACATCAATGATAGTCAATGATCGTAATAATCACGTTACCCAAGATGTTGTTAATGTGGGACGCCGAGGTGTGTTGTTGGCACTGCGAGATCGACATCAATGATAGGTCAATGATCGTAATAATCACGTTACCCAAGATGTTGTTAATGTGGGACGCCGAGGTGTGTTGTTGACACTGCGAGATTGACATCAATGGTGGTCAAAGATCGTAATAATCAGGTTGCCCAAGATGTTGTTAATGTGGGACGCCGAGGTGTGTTGTTGGCACTGCGAGATCGACATCAATGATAGTCAAAGATCGTAATAATCACGTTACCCAAGATGTTGTTAATGTGGGACGCCGAGGTGTGTTGTTGACACTGCGAGATTGACATCAATGGTGGTCAAAGATCGTAATAATCACGTTACCCAAGATGTTGTTAATGTGGGACGCCGAGGTGTGTTGTTGACACTGCGAGATTGACATCAATGGTGGTCAAAGATCGTAATAATCAAGTTGCCCAAGATGTTGTTAATGTGGGACGCCGAGGTGTGTTATTGACACTGCGAGATTGACATCAATGGTGGTCAAAGATCGTAATAATCACGTTACCCAAGATGTTGTTAATGTGGGACGCCGAGGCGTGTTGTTGACACTGCGAGATTGACATCAATGGTGGCCAAAGATCGTAATAATCACGTTACCCAAGATGTTGTTAATGTGGGACGCCGAAGTGTGTCGTTCATACTACGTGTTTGGCTCCGATGTTGTTCAAAATCTTTATTATCCGTTACTGAGGCTGGTTTTGTTTTGAAGTAAAGTTTTTGGCCGCCTTTTTCGATTTACTGTATGTCTTTCTCTGCCGTTGAGTACCAACTTTTCTTCTTTTATTGTTTCTCCTTGTTTAGCAAAACTGTGAGTAGACCGAGTTAAAAATTTACTTAACAACTTTGAAGCGATGATGTGATTGCTGAATCGAATTCCTAATCAAGAACTTTTGTCTTTGGAATATGGGTTTTTACAAAATCTTATGTAATGTAAAAATATTGTTTTTTTCATTATAAAGTAGTTTTTTTTTTAAGTTATAGCATGAGTTCAAGTACCCACATATGCACTCATGGGTATATATTAGTAGTAACTAGGTAAGTTTTTGAACTTTCATCATAATTATCACACGCATACAGTGGGGGGGGCAGTCTGTGGTGTTATTTGGGCATACAGCATGATAATTGTATATTAATAGTCCGCGGTTCAAGTCCAAATAAAAAAAAATAACAACATTAAAAAATTTTTTTTATGGTATCAAAAGGCTCTATGTACACTTTTTGTATGTATTTTTCAACCAAATAACTCTTGTATTTTAACGTTCTCTACTTCCAATAATATTCACTTAAAAATACAAAAATGTATAGTTTTGGGATTATTTTAATTCGTGTTTTAATTTTATTGCAATATGTAAGGCTTTTAATCCAGCCAAAGTTCTTAAAAACGAAATAGTATTTATTAAAAAAATGACAATTTCATACTTCGTCATGTTTTCATACAGATAATTTTAGTATTGTAATACAAACTTTTTTGATTTTTATCTCTTTAAACAAACGTATATTATTACATTTGAAATAACTAGTCCTCCAAGAAATGTTAATTATTCCAGTTTTATGAACAAATAATTTAAATCAAACATGGTTTTATTCTTAACAGATTTACAAAAACGAACTAGGATATCTATATATTCTCTTAGTTGCCATAGAATGAGAGTGAAGACTGTTTGCGCCCGTTACATATTGTGGCAAAGTGTAGGATTGTTTATATAAAGCCAATTAATTAGGTAAAGAGCGCACACCCCAAGCGTTACACCAACAATTATGGCCCGGTTATTATTACTGCGGAAGGATGCGATAATATTTGTATCCTTCCACCACGTGTTATATATGATGTCGACTCTGCGCAGCTCCCACGGTCAGCACTGGCGTGTCCATCACCTTGATTAAGTGCAGTTCGATTTCTTCACATATCCCGTAAAGGTCATCCGTACTGATCAGACTGTACTTGTCAATTGTTGTGATTTCTCAATCAATAACAAACTACCAAAAGCGATTACAGGAAGCGTGTTTCAATTTTTGACTACGCAATCTCCATACGTTTTATGAGATCGTCAGGTTTGTATCCCCCAGCGATTTCAGTGGGAACGGTGTTGTGTTAAAATTTAAATGCAGTTGTAAATACTTACAATACGTTCTGTCTACATTTCTGTCTAGTGACATTAGTTATCCGATACATACACATGTAGTGTTATTGTTGTTTTAATCTTTTTTAAGAATGTGTTCAGAAAATCTAATTTTTGAAAAAATAGATTTTGTTTGATTTTTGAATGATAATGCTTTTTTTTCTTGAAAATCAAGATTATCAATTTCTTTCTTCTACTCTCTGAATGTTGAGGTAAAGTGGAAGAGAGGACGTCATAGTCCTAACTTCATCCTTAATAAAACCAAGTTTTATTTCATTTCACGGCCTTTTGGATTTAGTGGAAGTACTACACTGTGCATGTGACGCGAACCGCTGAATAGATGTAGATGTGAGTGCGGTAATTAATATTTTCCTTTGAACATTCACTACCGAAATTCTTTAAATATTGAATTTAAACATCAAGGAATTCCAAACTTTTAAATATCTTATCCAAATATTAGTGATTGCAAAATGTTAAAAACCTAGTTTTTTTCCTGGGTAATAAAAATTTATCATTTCAACCACTGTGTAAGGACTAAATAGATTTTAGACTTTTTTACAGTCCTTAAGAGTAAACAAATAACGTAGTGGAAAACATAAGAAAATAAATAGCCCAAAATACAGTAAAATTATCTACAACATGATAAGTCTGCTAAAATGAAAATAAGTACTAGTTATATTCCTACAATATAATTTAATGTATTATTTATTACTTAACGTAGGTACCTTGATATTTTATAATTTTATCCAAACATGTCATTGTAGTGCACAGCTAAAATAAACGCCAAATCGGGCTAATGCATCTTTAATGTAAAACCGACCAACTTGTCTAAACGTTTTAGCGTAGCGAATATACACTGTATAGGTGGGGTGGAGGGTGGAAATGTTATCGTGCCCCAGGGATGCAGCCAATCCTCAAGGGTCGCTTTGTACACGAAGGATGACCGCGTGTATTTATGGCTGTTTTAGACTAAATCTCTCTTAACATCGGTCTCTCGATATCGGGCAGTGTTTCGAAACTCTCGGCCGATGTGTCCCGAGATTGCGGGTCTAAACAAAGATAATGCGGCTAACGAGAAGGCTTAGCCTGACCAGAACGTGATGTTTTCTACTTTAAATTTTATAACCGTTAAAAGTGAGTACCACTTGTCTTACTAATCTCATTTGGTTAAAATAAAAAAAATCCACCGATTTCATATGTTTATTTGCAAATTCGACAAAATCAACGGATTTTGCGTGTGATTTACGTTTTTGCCAGCATAAAAATTTAAAAAGCAAGTTTTCTTTCGTTGATAAATTTATTTTTTTACTACATGTTTACTTTGTTTCTTTAAAAATGTCATGATTTTTATATAACTTTGTTTTTATGTGATTTATTTATTTACAGTTTTTAATAACTAAAATTGTTGGTTGTTGGTTGCTAAATAAAAAAAGAATTCACGTGCGAGTTGTGAATTGTTGAATAGTAAAACTTATTGAAACGGTCATACTAAAAAATTGTTTTATGTTTTTGTTTGAGACCCAACTAACATTTCAGTAATAGTACGAAAAAGTTTTCAAATCCAATTTTTACGTAAACTACCCACAATGAATTAAACAAAAAATTCGTAAAATTCAACATGACTTCATAAAATCAAATTGATAACAGATCTGTTTTCATCGAATACATCACCAGTGTATTTGACTGCAAAACACTTGGTACGGTACGAATAAATTTGTGTAGTAAAAACTGTTGCAAGTGTTCTTGTAGTACAAGGTAACTCGCATCATGCTATGGACAAGTAAGGCCGTATTTGCTTAAAAATGTATTTTCACAGTGATAATACATCGGGCAGTGTTCACAATTTTTGGGTTAGTATAGAAAACTAATAAAATAGTTTTATCTGTATATTTTGTATACATAGTAAAAGATTTTCTTATGAATTTTTTTTATGTTTCTCATTATATAACGTATATTTGTATATTTTTACTTGAAAATTCATAACTTTGTACCTTGTAAAGATACAAAGATACGTGGTGACCTTGCTGACTTATCTAAACCACCGTATTTTGAAAGAATTTACTAAGAATGCGAAAGTGTTAACCCGCTGGTGCTTATTGGTTTTTTTCTCTTCTTACGCTTTGTTTTTGTTCTTTGCCGCCATTTCAACAGTGTTGTCGTCTGTTGTAACTGGGCCGTAGTAATCAGTAGTCTGCGACAGCCGAACTGAAGCCGAATGTACCAAATGTTTTATGTGTTTTTTTTATATTTTATTTTAAACTCTTGTCTTGTCGGTATGTAGTTAGTGAGTCACACGACAAAGCATAGTCGCAGTCATGATGATGTAACCAAAGAGATACGCTTACATGCTAAGTGATGGGTTGATACTTTATACTTTATTGTTTTTTTACAGTACCTGGTTTTAATTATATTTGACTTCGAAATTTTAAAATGTCCTACATTTTAAAGTACTTATAATAACGTTTTATTTTTTGTATAAAAGTCAGTTTTGATAAAACCCGTGTTCGTGTAAAATAAATTAAAAGTTTGTATATTATGTATTTATAAGCAAAACATGCTTGCGATACCAACATGCGAACAGATACCAAATATGTCAGAATGGCCACATGGATTTCCTCGTTTTAATGTACTCAAGCCAAGACCTGTGTTGACTCATTTTGAGCTACTGTGCACAAGTAGTATAGGATAAGATACTAGTTAATATCCATGCCACTAGAGCATATAGAGTAGCAACCTTGTTCATCTCAATACATGGACTCATTAACGGCTGTAATAGAGCCATGTTGAATGGGGAAGGAGGTGGATAGTTGTGACTTACTCTGAGCAGGTATACAAATATAGTGGTATAGGACAGGATACTAGTTAATACATAGTAGTATAGTACAGGATACTAGTTAATATCCATGCCACTAGAGCATATAGAGTAGCAACCTTGTTCATCTCAATACATGGACTCATTAACGGCTGTAATAGAGCCATGTTGAATGGGGAAGGAGGTGGATAGTTGTGACTTACTCTGAGCAGGTATACAAATATAGTGGTATAGGACAGGATACTAGTTAATACATAGTAGTATAGGACAGGATACTAGTTAATACATAGTAGTATAGGACAGGATACTAGTTAATATCCATGCCACTAGAGCATATAGAGTAGCAACCTTGTTCATCTCAATACACGGACCCAATAACGGCTGTAATAGAGCCATGATGCAGGGGGGGGGTTGGAGGTAGATAGTTGTGACTTACTCTTAGCCGTTATACACACGTAGTATAGGACAGGATACTAGTTCATACATAGTAGTATAGTACAGGATACTAGTTAATATCCATGCCACTAGAGCATATAGAGTAGCAACCTTGTTCATCTCAATACACGGACCCAATAACGGCTGTAATAGAGCCATGATGCAGTGGGGGGGGGGGGTTGGAGGTAGATAGTTGTGACTTACTCTTAGCCGTTATACACACGTAGTATTGGACAGGATACTAGTTCATACATAGTAGTATAGTACAGGATACTAGTTAATATCCATGCCACTAGAGCATATAGAGTAGCAACCTTGTTCATCTCAATACACGGACCCATTAACGGCTGTAATAGAGCTATGGGGTGGGCAGAGAGGAGGATGTACCTTATCACCATTATCAGTAAATCATGCAACACACCCTGCCGCCCCTCCATTAGTCGAATGTCCATTAATGGATATCATTGACGTGATTTGGTTTCAGTGGGTTATTTATTTTACAAATATTTTAAAGCCTATTTTTTCAAAACCATCAATGCAACTGTTGAAATATATTCACTATTTGATGGCCAATACGTTGTTTTCGGGAATGTGCTGTAATGTGCGGGTGACAGCTAGTGATTAAAATCATAATACTACCAATACTTAATGATAAACCATAAAATCGTGGATTGTTGAATAATTTAAATAACGAGCACAATCAACTTAAACTGAACACAAACGTTGTCTCGCTCCTAATGATTATAAAAAGTGCCGCTTTGAGTGACAGAGGTAATTATAGAAGTCTGGGCCAACTTTGAGGCAATTAACCCGTTGTCAAACACTTAGCCGATTTAATCGAGGAATAACTTTGTTGAAAAGTCAAATTATACGAGTAAGTTGTCAGTACTAATTGTGTCTCTGTACGACAAATGTCGCAATAATGTCCGTATTACGCGATTGTTCTCTTTATTTTACCGTGTAATTCTTCTCACTCATATATGTGTTCGTGTAACAAAGGTAATATCGTGTGTTTAAAATTTTATATCAAACTTTATTGGGAACCGTTTTATTTTGTCTTTAAAACAGTTTGTTGAAATAACCTCGTTCAGTTAGCTTTCATTTTCCAATAGTGTTAGGCACAATAGGAAATGTTTTTATATATTTTCTCTCATTATGAGTATAAAATAATATTAGTGTACTATTTAGTGTCAAACTGTTTTCTTTACATTACAGATTGGTATTTTGTCATTTATTTAATTTAAGTGAGACATTTATATAACAAATTTATGATAATTGGTGGGTCACACATTTCAAGAAAGCCAAAAATAAGTATTTTAGAAAATTTAATGCAACTGTAGTCGATACCAAATTCAGGTATTTCTTGTGTTATAAATATTCAGTTTTGTTCCAATTATTCAAAAGTAATGTAATACATTCTTCTAAGAGTAATACATAATAAATTTCAATTAACAGTAATGTAATGTTTAATCTTATCTTCGCCCGTTACTGGTTAAATCAGTTGTAATGAATATTAGACTGCTATGTATAATTTTGCCAAAGATAGAAGTTCTCAAGAGTTATTTTAACCTTATTGTACTTTTTTATCGTAAAATTTCCAAACATTAAGGGTGAGTAACATCTTTAAGGAAGACTACTACCAAATTTCTTAGTACTATAATTAAAAACCGAGTGTTTAGTGTTAATTATTATAAATAATACAGTTAACTCGTTTAACTTAGCAGCCTATCTTTAAACCTATAGATTTTGAAACATGACGATTACATTTTGAAATATGCGAATTATATGTCTTCAAGAAGTTTGTAATCTGGAAGATTCGTTACAAAATTCACGATACCGGTTATTTACTTTTATGATTCATTTGAAGTAAATTTATTAAATTCTGCATTTGTCTCGTGATTGAGTGTTAAAAAACATTTATTGTCATAAGTTATGTTAGCAGTACGGTTATACAGTACTCACAGAACAATTCCATACAACTAATAACACTAATTAAAACTCACAATGCAATCTTTTAAAATTAGTTCGCTTTAACTGATTGTATTGTTGTTGTTAAGTGCTTATTTGACGCCAAACTGTTGGCCGAGCAGACAAGCGCAATCAAAATATAAAGTGTAGACATTAACAGAGGCTAACCAAACCGGGAAGTAATGGGGGGGAAAGAGCCATCAGCCATTATGGCGGGAAAACAGCGTCTGGCCAGAAATGCGCGGGAAACACGGGTAATTGCGCGGGAAATGTGCTACTCTCCACTTGAGAGTTATGGCCCTTGCTTGTTACATTTTAATGGCCCTTTTTCCGCTTACACTCAACATGTTATTTCTACCAGATGTTTTATTATTGTTATATTTTAAGTTTGCGAGACTTCTTCGTGTTCAGGCAAAGAAAGATGAAGGAAAAGTGAGATATAAATTTCGGATCAAAAGAAATGTGTTGTAAAGATCTGTACAAAATGTAAGACGCTTATTAACTAATACAACATATAATATGGAGGGTTTTATCATTATATGTATACTATTGTATAACAATTAATGGTGTGTGCGTGCGTGCGTGCGTGTGCGTGCGCGTGCGCGCGCGTGTGTGTGTGTGTGTGTGTGTGTGTGTGTGTGTGTGTGTGTGTGTGTGTACATTCTTAGAGTCCATGGTCAACATATAGACCTATTACCTTTTCATAAAACCATCCGGACTACGCCCGCTTGTCTTATAGAGTAACTCCCTTAACATTACCAATTAACTCCCTCATATTACCAATTATATTTGTGGACTTGGTTTAATCAGCAAATAGTAAATGTGCTTTAATCACCTGTCAGAGTCTAGAATAATAAGTATGATCATTTAACTATACACATTTGAAAAGGTGATAGTAGATGCTGTTATTAATATGTAAAAGTCGGTTACACTTTATAAATGTCATGTTACGTGCAGAATCTTTTCTATGCCTGGGTCCGTTTTATTGGGAATTTGATCAACCACATTAAAATTTCATAATGTATTACATCATGAGAATGTTAACTGAAAAACTAAGAATTTATAAAAATCAGAAATACGTATGAAAACTGTTTTACTCTTCGACTTCAGGGCCCCATCTTTAAACTTAATCTAAAATGGATTAGGGGAGATTGGATATCTTCCAATGACTATCATATAATATATCAGGATTGTTTGGAATGCCATTTAAAAAGAATATGCTCATAAAATGAAATGATTTTTTTATTTGTACGGGCAAAGTTAGGACCACATGGTCTTTTGTTACACTTAACCTGCGACAATGTGAAATTAAAAACATTAATATAAAGAATAAAGAAAATTTAAGAAATAATTACATTAAAACAATGTGGTGAAATTAATATAATATTTTAACATGTTAAAATTAAAATTTAACAAATTTAATAAATTAACTACTTCTGTAATTCTTAAAACATATAAAATAAATTTAAACACATCTCATGGTGTTCCTGTTTTTCAAAATAAAATTGCGTGCAAGGTCGTTTGTAACTGCTGGTATGAAATGAATCCTTAGTAAATGTTCTGCGACTGATTAGATATGACAGATTTCTGAAATGATATATTTGGGAATATTGTTTTTATTTGATTCTATCAATAATGTAGAAAACATTTTCCGCTGTTTAATTTGAAGCCTACGGAAATAGAAACTTTGAAAGGGAATACACCACTCCTTGAAGGGCTAATCCTAATTCGCTGCGATCGTGAGCTATTTATAGCTAATTTTTTTCTAAAATTCAGAAAGAGGCGTAGCTCTTCTCCATTCTTTATATCCTGAAATTGTTATCACTAGAATCGATCCAACTTGCGTGGTGTTTAATATAAAAAATTTAAAATTTAGAATTTCGTAATAACTTACTGTGTAATTTATTAAGCCTGTTCTAATATCGTCTCTCAGCTGTATGGCACCAGTATTGCAAATGTTTATTTATAGTTTATGCGCTTAATTTCCGGAGCGGAGTACTGCAATATGCAAAATCAATTTAAGCTAATGGGTCTGAAATATAATACGTTGTTTTAATCAATACCTTGCCGTATAGGTTTTCCGTAAACAATTAATGAAGCATGCAGTGTAAGGACTTTTTAGCACTGTTTTCGTTCAAAGTATACCCCTTGTGAGAAACATGGATGCTAATGCTGGAAATTATCCCATCCTTTCATACTGGATTTCTTGGAACTGTTCTCCTACGCGTTATGTTACCCTTAAAATCACAATGTCCAATACGGACGTCGTATTAAAGTTTCTTATTGGAAAATCATAATGGATGTTGCAGTATATCAAAAATCGTATATTTATCATAGTAAATAGCTTTTTAGAAATATAATTATCGATTAATTTGTCATTTACAGTTTAAGAGAACAATGCATTAGGTTGACCATTTCAGTATTAAGTTCCGATCCCTGAGTGTTGTCTATACTGTATATGTAATCTCAATGAATCTCTCGTGCACGGTTGACTACGCCCACAACACTGGTAACTCTGTACAGTATCTATTAGCTACAACTTCTTGTCAAGTTATCTAGGCCGATGAAGTAGTGAATGAAGCAAACTTTTGTATTTATAGAATTTTCGCAATTATCCCAAACATTGTCAGTTTGATCAACTGCAAACATGGTGTGTTGAAATTAAGTATTTTTTCAGCAAAGATTTTTTAGTAAATTTAACCAACAGGGGGCGCAAATCTTTGTTGCTTTATGCATTCTACTGTGTACTTTATTGTAAAAACAAACTGAAACAACACATTTCTAATACAGGTCAAGTCAACCTGGTTTGTCCAAATGGAGGTTTTTACACAAGTCTGTTCCATAGGTGGATAAGTGACAACATCTAAGAAAACGAACTGGTTAATATTAATATTTATATTTTATATAATATATTAATAAGGGCTTATATTAGTATTTTCAGGTCATTATAACGTAGTGTTTCTGTTTGAAATATGACATTAGAAATAGTATTCTTATAATTATATCCATCACTGAACTTCGGTTAGAGAATGGCAGATTTTGAAATTAAGCAATAGTCAAGGGACAATGTAACCTGACCCAACATCTGACTATATGAGAAATCAGTGTTTACAAAGGCCTACATGTTTACGTATATTGAAATGTAATAAACTCATAGTCGGTATATTTAGTAAATTAATGGGGTGTCACAAGTTTGCATCTGCAGAGAAACTGTTGAAGTTGGTGTGAAAAGTTAAGGCGAACACTCGTTAGTTAATATAACTGAAATATGACTCCCGCTTCTCGAAAAGTGTTATATTTGTGTTTGGAAGGCACTTTAACAGGCTTGTATTTGTGTAGTATATCTCAGTAGTTGTTATTACTGTCGTCCATGTGTCAGGTGGATGATTGTTGAATAAGGTGACATTCGGTTGTGTCGCTCAGTCAAATTGGAATCATGACTCCCATTACACGTACATTATGGCTTGTAATAGTGGCGCGGGGGGAGGGGGGCGTCTCTCTCCCCGTTTCTATGTTTATGGGTCTGAATGCCGCTTATTGCAGCGATACCAATCTTATCGTCTCCTCGTTCAGATTTACACTTATGTTACCGTTTCTCTCCTACTCATTCTTGTATATTCTGTATACAGTTGCTAATTTACGTTTTACTGTAGTGTGTTGTTAGAGATTCGAGTATCCTTATGGTTACGTCAGAACTCACAAGTTCAAGTACCAATCGCGGTTCAGTTGGATAGTTGGTTTTTTGTCAACACTGCTTATACGAGATTCTATCAAGGATGGAAATTCATGTTGACACTGTGTATTTCATGTTCTTGAGAACACCGAATGTGCTGTGCTTACATTAATTAATTGCATCTAAGATACCCTACTGGCTAGACCCTTTTAGTTTACTCCAAGAGTCACCTATTCTGACGGTCATCTTAATTTGTTTCCCAAAACGATCTTTAAAACCATTTAACTTATCGTTGTGAATGAAGAGTTATTTTTAATAAGAGTGTTATTAAAATGTACGCACTCACTTTTGTAAAAATCAACTAAATGTGACCTCGTGCACGTTTATTTGGTAAGGTTGATTATTGAATTACACAATGTTTCAAAATCTTTTCCAACAAATTTTAATTGAAATCGACATGTTATTTAAGGCTATAATTTATCCGCGGCTTCGCATGCAGTTTCCTGCCGAATAATAGGGACGTCATAGGCATATATATTTTTTATTAAATGGCGATCAAAACACTACAGATTCTCATCTGGAGAGTTACCAAATGGTGACTGAAAAATATTCAAGTACTAAATCGGTTTTTTTCTATTCCATGTATTTAATTATATACCTCTAGTGATTTCAGTATCTTTTGAACCATTTTAAACCAATGTGGAGGAATCTTAATCGCTGTAGCTTTCTTAGTAAAATCACTTATGATTTAATACGATGGAAGTCCTAGGATATTTTTGAAACTGAAATAATCATATATCAGATAGACATCTTTGAATTCAATTAATTTTTATATATGACAAATTTTATGCGAAATACATTTTTCAAATTTCACCTCACTACAAAAAGGCGTAGCTGATGAACACAAAACTTGCTACCCTTTTCGTTACTTGTATATAACAGAACAAAAGGTACAGAAGTTAATTTCTTTATTTGGAATTCTTTAATTTATTTAAAAATAAAAACACTAATAATAAAAAAGAAACTTCAATTTTAGTTGTGGGTCTGATAATGTTTTCTTTGAAAACGAAACGTCTCAAAAAGTAAAAATTGTATTATTACAGTTTGTTTTAAAATTAGTTGGAATAAAAGATCTTTAAAATCATTTAAAGTACACCTGTATTAAACTAATAGAATAATTCAATATTCTATACTATATAATAGTTATACTATTCTATAAAAAACAAATAATTAATTTTTTATTAATTTCAAACAACAACAAAATAAATATAAAATAAAAAGCGCCAAAAATAAACATGAGATTCTAATATAACTACTATTTAGTTTTATAGTGACTACCAGATTATAGGTTCAGCGAAATTGCGAGTGGCTCATGTATTTCGCTTATAGAAGCACTTCCCGTTGAAATTAATTATATTTAGACGCCAAATTAGAGTATTATATTTGGTACAGTATGTTAGTAGACCATGTATAATCTATCAGTAAGGATAAGTTCAAGATTTAACAGAAAAATCAGTAATTATGTTTATATTTCGAGATTCTAAAACACGTTTTCCTTTAGCTTTTTTGTAGTATGTTGTAAGTTTCGACAAAGAATTACGATTAAAAAAGGAGGAATAAAGATTAATCTTATTATGAAATCGTTTGGTTGGATATATTTTTAAATTAGTTGATGTGTGATTTCAATATTCCTTAAAGTTGTTGGTTTAAAAAAGGTTCGTAGCGGGAATCTAAATTATTCCTTTTAGGTTAACGCTATTTTCGAAATGATTTTGGTTATGATGAATAGCTTGTGCGGGTAATGTCCTCTGAGAATTTTGCTGAAAAATATAAAACCAACAATTACTCGATTTGGTATTCTTTCTCTTAAACCAATGATTTTTTCCCAATAAAATCGTTGGAACAAAATTCACATTTATTTATACATGTATAAGAAGTCTACTATAGTGAAAAGCGTCTAGTTCCGCTTGTATTCCACTTCGGGTGGAGTGAAAAATCTAACTTCGACTCTTCAATTGGTGTTAAATCTCTTCACTCTCGTCAAACAGTTTTCGACATAATGTGTAGACCAACCTATGCTGGCATACACATAAACACACAGAGGCATGCACTTTTCAAACTGTCCCGATTTAATAATGATAATTAGGATTTTAACAGAAAAATCAGTAATTATGTTTATATTTCGAGATTCTAAAACACGTTTTCCTTTAGCTTTTTTGTAGTATGTTGTAAGTTTCGACAAAGAATTACAATTAAAAAAGGAGGAATAAAGATTAATCTTATTATGAAATCGTTTGGTTGGATATATTTTTAAATTAGTTGATGTGTGATTTCAATATTCCTTAAAGTTGTTGGTTTAAAAAAGGTTCGTAGCGGGAATCTAAATTATTCCTTTTAGGTTAAAGCTATTTTCGAAATGATTTTGGTTATGATGAATAGCTTGTGCGGGTAATGTCCTCTGAGAATTTTGCTGAAAAATATAAAACCAACAATTACTCGATTTGGTATTCTTTCTCTTAAACCAATGATTTTTTCCCAATAAAATCGTTGGAACAAAATTCACATTTATTTATACATGTATAAGAAGTCTACTATAGTGAAAAGCGTCTAGTTCCGCTTGTATTCCACTTCGGGTGGAGTGAAAAATCTAACTTCGACTCTTCAATTGGTGTTAAATCTCTTCACTCTCGTCAAACGGTTTTCGACATAATGTGTAGACCAACCTATGCTGGCATACACATAAACACACAGAGGCATGCACTTTTCAAACTGTCCCGATTTAATAATGATAATTAGGATTTTAACAGAAAAATCAGTAATTATGTTTATATTTCGAGATTCTAAAACACGTTTTCCTTTAGCTTTTTTGTAGTATGTTGTAAGTTTCGACAAAGAATTACAATTAAAAAAGGAGGAATAAAGATTAATCTTATTATGAAATCGTTTGGTTGGATATATTTTTAAATTAGTTGATGTGTGATTTCAATATTCCTTAAAGTTGTTAGTTTAAAAAAGGTTCGTAGCGGGAATCTAAATTATTCCTTTTAGGTTAAAGCTATTTTCGAAATGATTTTGGTTATGATAAATAGCTTGTGCGGGTAATGTCCTCTGAGAATTTTGCTGAAAAATATAAAACCAACAATTACTCGATTTGGTATTCTTTCTCTTAAACCAATGATTTTTTTCCCAATAAAATCGTTGGAACAAAATTCACATTTATTTATACATGTATAAGAAGTCTACTATAGTGAAAAGCGTCTAGTTCCGCTTGTATTCCACTTCGGGTGGAGTGAAAAATCTAACTTCGACTCTTCAATTGGTGTTAAATCTCTTCACTCTCGTCAAACGGTTTTCGACATAATGTGTAGACCAACCTATGCTGGCATACACATAAACACACAGAGGCATGCACTTTTCAAACTGTCCCGATTTAATAATGATAATTAGGATTCGTATAATTAGCTAACAGTAAATACATGCCTACATTGCCACGTGGCTCGCTGCCTTTGTACCTTCGGTAATCGTTTTTAGGGGGTATGTATATTTGTAAACCTGATACAGTACATGGTCTCGTTTCCAAATTCCTGTTCTTTATATCATCCTATTTCCTTAGTCTAGTCTAGAAATTATATAAATAATTATATATTTAATCAGAATATGACCCTAGTGGACGCAATGTCTCCTCGACGATTCTCTGTTATACAAAATTGCGTTCAATGTCGCTCTGCGGCTCCATTTGTTATGTTTACGGGCTCACTGTGCTCGCTTGTTTCCTAACCTTGCAGTTAAGGAGCAAATGGTTTGTTGAATCACGTTAATAAACCAGATCCCTTCGTTTTTGTGTCTTCAGCTACTGTAATTATGCCGTACGACAATGGAAAAGGGAACAAATTTCAATTACCGTTCGTGTACTCATTCTCAACTGTGCTGCCGTCGTCTATAATTAAAGATGCATTGTCATTATCATACGCATCACACAACGATAGCCTGTGCCTATTCATGCAAATGCGTACAAGGTACCGGTATACTGTATTTCAAGTAGCGTTCTGTTACTCGTTCAGCTGTCAAAAATATTGCCTATATTTATATTTTCTTTAGGTTGGCGAGTTTCCCATGTTTGTTTTCTTGTATCTAAGTAATGTAGATACCAAATTTCGTCCAAATTTATCCACTAGATGTCGTTAAGTATAAAACATCCAAACGTCGTAAGCGGTTAATTCGTGCGAGATGATGAAAAGTTAATATTGAATGCTTAAAAATTTGTGATTCAATATTTAAATTATCCCAATTTGAAAAGTCCCAATGATATTTTTTGTTTAATTATTTATAATGGTACTTTTTATGAGATTAATTTCGATTATAATTTTCTTGTGGTATGAATGCATTACTCCACTTATAAAATCCAGTTATAGCTGTTAATACATGTTGAAGATTTGTTTACGTTCTGACGCATAATAAACAAAATCCACCTTTTTTATGTATTAGTAGGTGTTAAATTGATTCCAAATTTCCAACTCTGCAATGATGTGATTTATTCCGCATAAACCGTATTGTCAGACAATCAGTGTGTTAATTTTACGCAATTTGGCTGATCAGCGTCCCTATGAATATGTTACGAGTGGGATGAGGCAGGTCCATATGTTTAATATTTTGTCAATACATTCCTGGTGAATATGTGTGACTTTCTGGTTCCGTGGGGTTTTAATCTTTTAATTGCGCCGTTTATGTAATTTGAATTGACATTCCCAGTAATTTCATGGTTTGCAGAGTTTACCATTTAAATTTACCATTAGGGATGCATATATGCGTAAGTAAGAATTTTGCGACGAATATAAATATAAGATTCTTTAACGTGTCAGAGAGGTGAAGCATTGTTAATAGGAGATATCAAAGCTAGACCTTCAAATTTGCAGAGAGTCCGATCCAAGAAGATGCTAGACTAATGCCAAATATCAACCTTGGCTTTCAAGGGTTGCCTTTTCAAGTATACACAATTAAAGAGCTAGTACTGACGTTAGGTGCCTATTGTCTCCAGTCTCGATGTAGTGTTCATTTATTTTACATGTTAATATTTTCGATTGGGGGGACGAGAATTGAAAAACTCTCATTTGTACGAAACAATTTACATTGCTAAAAGGTAATTAAATACGGCCCGAACACTGCTGTTAGAATACACTTCCGACCTTCAGTCTGTCACTTCAAACCGTTCAACTCCACGCATAAGTAGATACTCGTCACGTATTCTTCATATTCTTAAAACCAGCTAAACTGGTTTCCTCCTTATCAATGGCAAAAAGACTAAAATTGCTTTTGCGCATATAGAGATACAACGTGAAGCTGACACGCTTCTGACAATGAAGAAGAGACTCCATAAGCCTTGAGCTCTTGCCTCGACTATTGTGGATGTGTATATAGACTATCGGACAATTCTAATTGTTTCAAGACAATGGCCAGAAACGACCTCAATAAGATGTGTCTTTAGATATCGAACACTTCCTGAGCAGTCATCGCATCTTTACTTGCCAGCAAACGTACCTCTTCTGTATTCGTACTCGCTTTGAGCTTTCCTGGACACCATTTCACTTCAATAACTTCATCTGGATTTCTTATTCGACGGTTGAAACAAAGACTGATCTTTGTTAGGAATGTTCTTTAGAAGTTTGAACATTCAAATTTGTCAGTAGCTGCAGACATACAAACTATATCAAGTATACGAGGAGAAACTGGAAGGATCTGACTTTCCTGTTAGAGCACCACTATGTCGTTACCCAATCAAAAAGTCTAGATTCAACCACTATGTCTAGATTCAATATAAATAAGTATCTGTCCCCTTCAACTTGGAAGTATAGGTGGGCGCATGTTTTTTAGTTTTTTTCGAACGCGCGCACACCGTTACACGCGCAACCCGTCCCTGTGCCGATGACTCACATCGTAGGCATAGTCCGCAAAACTGATATTTTTACAATTTTTTGTTAGGTTAATATTTTTGTATTAGAAAAGTAAATTAATATTAACGTAATACAAAACATATAAAAATTAGCAGTTTTCAGACTAGTATGTGCGTCATCAGAACAAAAGGGATCTGCTCGAGAGGCTCTTGAAGCTCCGGACAAACTATAGTCCGCATCCGGCCCATAATAATTTCGAGCCCATACGATCTCGAAATCTACTACATTCAACAGCGACTTTACAAGCACGTTTGTACGCGAAGCATATTGATTATCTGCTAAAGCATTGAAACATGTATATAACGTGCGAATATCGATTGAACTCTAATCATTTTTGTACTTGGTTACGTCCTTTCAGGAAATCGTATATGGCATTGAAATATAGAATGGCAACAATGGTGCACTTAATTTAATACAGTTTTAACCTCTAGGCGATGCGATGTACAAGTCAGACAATATAGCGAAAAAGTCAATACGCTAATGCATTATGAATATTCTCTTCAATTATCTGATTGAATCGTTGAATAGAAGATTAAATTATACTTTATTATTTAATAACGCGATTTCATTTGTGACTTATTTAGCGGTGAGAATTTAATTAAATTGTTTATATTTTAATGGATACATAATTATTTTACTGTTAGACATCGTTTGTGCCTGAACTTAATGAACAAACTATGAGTAATATATGCATGGTTTGTTATTTATTTCAGTTGCTAGTGGTTTATTTTCGGAATGGAGCTGTGATTAATTGCTATACAAGTCACATAGTGTTGTAGTTTTGCAATATGTCTAGATCAAGGGATTTAGTTATTGGCGTACATTTTAAGCTGTAAAACATAAAATTTTGGAGTAAAAAATCAGACAATTGTTATTCAGGCTGCAAGACATTGTGTTCCTTCTTTGTATAAAGATTACTGTGACGTTACATTTGTAAAGAATATTAATTAGTGAACAAAATAATCTTGAGTTATTACTTTAGGCGGAAATAATTTAGATAAACATAAACTGATTAATCGTGAAAACTTACAATTGACTTAAGAGAAGAGTTTATCGTCGATTGAATCGCTTTAGAGTTTATAACCGATCTAAACTGATTGTAAGAAAACTTTGAGCTTTAATTTAAATTTAGTGGAAGTTTCTCAAACTGTCAAGCCTTTGTATGTTCAAATAATGAAAAGTTTAACGAGGTCTGTATTGGAAAACACTAAAATTTCTAATTTATGAAAAAACTTAAATGTATGGATTATGTAATGCACATGTTTTCATTAGTAGTAAGTAATACATATTTTTAATTATATGCAAGTGTGGTTGATTTAGGTTTTGTTTGATACGAATTGCTTATTGCACTGTGCACGAATGTATTATATAACTAACTGGCAAACATAGAGGTTTTTCTATGCACCATTCGTACTTACGCTATGAGGTACAGTAAGGTCTGTACGTACCGCCGCAGGACAACTAAACTTTGGTAATTCATTTCAAAATAATGCTAGTCATACGTACCATATGAAATGCATATGAATGTGTCGTGCGACCTTTAAAGAATTATTGATTTAGCTTCCATTCGCGCTTAAGGTTTTAAATACGACATAATAGTAGTATGTTTTGCAAAAAGTAATTTGTAATTTATTATCTCTGTAATAAACAGTAATTATATTTCTAATGCCGTGGGTAGTCTGTCATAAAAGTATACACAGACCTGATACATGGAAAGTGTGCTTATAGGATACGAGGATACGAATTGCGTGACAGCAATATTGGTTGTGCATCTTAGTGCATACAACTATTTCTGTACCATATATTGTTGAATTAAATATTCCACTTTAAAACAGGGAACTCTTGTATTTTTAACAAGCGAACTATACTATACAACTATACTATTTTCTATACGATCGTACATGTTTGGAGGGAGAAGTACGGAATGAACAACATTACAATGGTAGTTCTTCGCGGAAGTCAATATTTTTCTCTTATCCTTATAAGTTTTGTATAAATAATTATTAAATTAAACAATATATTCGACTGACGATATTTCAGGATATTGACAGTACGCATAAACAATTGTTCAGTATATATATATATATATATATATATATATATATATATATATATATATATATATATATATATATATAGCCCAAGTACGAGTATTTAAGACAAACGGTATTTCAGACAAACAATTGATTATCAGACAAACGCTGTAGTTGGAATACGAAGTGATAATTCGTCAGTGGCAGTCGAAGTATCACCGTATAAAGCCAATAAACAATAGTCACACGAGAGTATGGACGGACGTTAAGGATCTGCACGGCTATTCATGTCAGTAGCTGCCGCTGAATACATACATTATACCTTTTACCAATTTGCCTAGGTCTTATTATTACTATCATCGTTTATCAAAGTGAGCTTTAGGGAGATTAATTACTCTCCGTACAGAGGCTCCAATGACTGCATTCAGGACAAACCTTTGTACGGAGTTGTATTGTCTTCTGTCAATGTACGGCTAGAGACAGACAATAGTAGAACTGGCGGCATTGAATTTCCAATTAAGTCGCATATTTATTTGATAACGCTATAGGCCTGTCAATATGGCGGCCAATCTGTTTTGTTATTGTGTACACTGGCTTGGCTTAAATTTAGAGTTCTTGAAGGGTCAATCCTAGAACCCATTTTGTTTGACCTTTACGCTCCACCATCCACGAAAACACTGTCATGTACGCTTATGACATTGCTCTCGTGTTTTCGAATCGTAGTAAAGAAGAAATGAAATTAATAGCAATTTAATTTTATGTGAGGCATGTCAGTTTTTAAACTAACTCAATTTACACCTTCATGTCAAAATCCCTTTAAGGAGCTTTAGCACTTTAACCTTCACCTAATCGAGATCATAACGTATGCTAAATGTAATAGAAGGTGCTGCTATACGAGTACACCACCACAATATACGGGCCGACACGCCTAAACAACACTCGGTTCTAACTGGTGGCCTGCTAGAACGGAAGCCAGATTCATTTGAAAATTCTTTAGTTATCTGTTTTAATCGTAATTTGATCACAATATTGTACCCTTCGATCGAAGTCATCTTCGTTCACCTCTTGTACAAGATGAATATTTCCCTACTCTACTGTCCCTAGTTTGTAATCTTTTATGAATACGTTAAAAATTAGAAGTCACTAAGTGGTGCTTAACGCTTTTAGCTACTACAAAAAGTTACTTATGCTTAGCTTGATTTCTAAAATTTGCAATTGGCCGCCGTTATGTACTGGGTTAAGATGAAGACCTTTAATTTGCTTTGTTAGTTTTCTTTTATCAGAACCTTCAAAATGAGTGGCCATTTGTTGGGGCTCACCCAAAATCCCCCATTTTGCGTTTGTGAACGAAATAGTAGTCATTCCCGAAAAGTACCCTAACATAACAAAGGTGTGCAGAGATTTGTTTTTCTAGTGTGAGCCGTTACAATGTTAACAGTAGGTCTCCAGAAGTTTTATTAACCCTACGTATACATGGAACATAGGCTAAATAAAGACATTTTTTATAATTTTGTTAAAGGAAATTTCGCCATGTTATGGATTTTTTCGATGAGTGTTTAATACTAAAAAAGTGGTTCATAAACAATTAAGTTATTTGCAATTGTTTAATCAGTTTAGAATAAATTACAACAGTACTTTTGGAGTTCAGGAATGTCACCCACTTCTGGCTCTATTTACTGTATAAAGAGACGCAGTTGGAACGGGAAACTTTCAATTTGACTTTTAAGCAAAGTTATGAAATCGGTTAAGTGTTTGACAATGAGCTAATTGCTTCAAAGTTGGTACAGACTTTCGTAATTACCTTTTACCAGTCAAACAAGTACGTCTGCACGATCATTAGAACTGCCATGAAGTTTTTTGTTTTATTGTCCTTGTTTGCGTTCTTGTTTAAACTAGCTGAACTTTTTGTTGTAACTAAATTTGCGTTTGTGATAATGTGGTGGATGGTGATGGGAGTCGATGCGTTTATTCAAATAGTTCAGTTATTTAATATCTATATTTTTCTTTATTTATGTATTTGATTATTTCAGTGCTTGTAGTATTTCATTTCATTTGTCCCTCCATTCCTCTGAAGTCTTTTACAGTAAGTTTTACTGTTACATTTATCAACCTATTTATAGTCCATGTTGACGCATTTTGTTGAAGTACGCAACATAATCACAATGGCAATATTCTGTTAGTTTTGTGTTCTTTTGTTTAATTTGAATTCTGGCCTTGCCAATTTTGCTGGAAAATCCAGTTTCTAATCCTATATTCAATATTTTCGTTACCCACCCCATCTGCAGACCTTGTAAGAGTCTACGTCGTCGACATGGTCACTGCGGTTAGTGTTGGCCTGGAGACAATACGCCCCAGTCGTTACAACCGTCTTCCTGCCTCCGCCAGTCTCAGATAATTCTTTAAAATAACTTGTTGTAAGATGCATGTTTTTTCGTGTCCATACGGTTTGTGAGAAACACAATAAATTACTGTAGGAATCAGAAAGTTTGTCTTTTTATCATTTACTTTGTTTTACAACTTGAATCCTCGGCAATTGTGAAAAGTAAAATTTCTTCACACAGGCCTACACCTCATTGAATGTCTAAAGTTATGGATCATCCGTTAAAAACAAAAGAATTGATTTCTTCCTCGCTAACAGCTACATTGGTGCTGTGAGCTATGATGTCTTGTTGACCGCCACAATGAGGCACGACTCTATCCTTCCATCCATCACAGCTCTAATGGACAAGTATTGTACTGTGATGGTCAGAACCGCCTTATCATAGGTCTTATGGACTTTAACCGAATCACGTACCAGAATACTGTGAACTCCATATCATGTCCCATAATATTACCGTGTATACTGTAATGCTACCATAGGAACTATGAGGAAACTTATAGCTGTGTTTCAGCTTGTGAGTGAATTTTTACAGATAGAAAGTTTAGGGTAAGACCGGCCAGTGGATGACCCTGTCGATTTGCGCAGTAAGACATGTTGCACTACCTCTACCTTCGTATACCCGATCAGTGTCGTGCACGTGTCTCCTGAGACTTTTTCAAGACACTGTCGTCTTCATTACTCGACATTCTTGTAAGATTCCGACATGCCATAATCACTTCCATTCCATATCATTATTATATAATCACCTTTATTGTGGAGTGGGAAGGTTGTAGTCAGAATTTTGGAATAGGACCAGATTAATACCGAAATATTACTGGATGGAAGACATTAGTTCGTCGAAATTCTTCCTTGCACGAACAGCGAATCACTTATTACTAATTAAACAACACCGGGATTCCGTGTGCCCATGGCCAGCTGACGAGATTATTAGGGGACAGGACTAACCTAACACATAATTACAAACTAGGCTAAAATAAACAAATCATACCAGAGTGTTGGGACGCGCCTAAGTCAGGAATCACGACCACCATTACCTGAAGAAGAGATCAGATTGCAGATCTCGAAACGTAGTGTTACTGATTTTTTTGTTTCACTGAACGATGGCAAATGTCCGGAAAAATCCTATTTCCTTCACAATCGTTCCCTCGTCAAAAATAAACTTCTAATAATGAATTAGGGGACATATGCTATCAAAACTTACCTAGGTATGGTCCGATAGTGCCTTGGCATGGGCCTATAACCTTAGTGTATCCCGGACATCCCGGTTCAATTGTTCGGCAAGTCAATAATTTTATGTCTGGGGAATTGGTACACCCACTTAAAACCGGTTGGAGTCGTTAGTTTACGTTTGTTTAGAAATTTTAAAAGTTTATTTCGATCTCCTTTCGCTAGTTCAGGCATGTCTGAAATGTAGTGGCCGGCGAACACCCTGCCCGCGGCTAATGGCAATTACAATCAGGCCATTTATCGAAACAAGCTCCATATTAGTGTGAAGGTGTAATCCGCTGCGCCGTGCCGCACCAGTCCAGTAGTTGGGATAATTCGACAGGTGATCGTCCCCAATGATATGTATTCAAAAGGAATTACCAGTGTGGACAACCACTGGCCGAACATTATCTGTTGCCACCAGTTATGGACATACATTAGTATTTGTAAACAAGATTTGTTTTGTATAAGTACACCACGATGTTTTAGATTTAATTTATGTACTTGGTAAAATAAGTATGCTTAATCATTACCAATTGTGTTGATTAACAGTTGAATACATGTTTGGTAATTTTTGTTAAATGTCGAAATTTTAAATTTTGTGTGGTTCATCTTAATTTCAATTCATTAGTATTTAACATTTTTTTAGGAATGTCTATATTGTGTTAGTACTTTTCTCTGCAACGTAACAAACTTTTCATTGCTCCCCTCTAATTTTAGTTGCAGTGTCGTTTATAAATAATCTAGAACTGTACACTGATCACTTCTAAATTCATACATTAAAATGTCTGGAAGGCATGTCTCCGTTCTCGACCTTGTCCCTATAACTTCGCTCCTCAATCTTCCACGGATAAAAATCAAATATTCTTAAACGTCATCAACCGAAGCAAATTACTTCTGCGGCAGGTAATGTAGGGATAATTAATGTTTAGATAATAGGAAAACTTTCAAGCACGGTAACAAACTGAGAACGAAGGAGGTTTTCAATTTTCAACTAAGTAATCTTAATCCACCGCAAGGTTATTACAAAACTTCAATGAACACTTGCACTAAAATCCAACAATATGATGAGATGAGGTTCGTAACACCACTCGAAGTTTTATCCTTAGGTCGCCAGTTTAGCTAATTTATCTTCTCTCGAGTTACACGTTTCTTGTCCATCCTAAAACGTAAATGTGCTAGAATACAATAATTTTGGAATTGTGAAAGGAGGAAATTGGTACTATGAATAAGAATTGGAAATATTGTATGTAAATAGAATATTTGCACAGTACCAGCAACACTAACGAAAACTAAAGAGTCTACACCAGGACAGGTTTGATAAGGAGCTGTTACCCTATTTAATTCACCCGACAGGATGGTTATTCAAACAGAATATTGACAGTATTTAATTTCCCTAACAGGAGGATCACTGGCACTGGAATATTGATAATATTTAATTCATTCAATCAGCATGGGAGCTGGTATCAAATACTGCCCTATTTAATTTAGCCGACAAGTAGGATGTTAGTAGCACAATATTGACCTTCTGTAATTCACCTGACACCAATAGTCTCATCACATCTGGTTCTACTTATACAATTTTATATATTTATATACTCACATTCTTAACCTATTTGGCGGTGTGAACCTTAACCTGTGTGATTCTTAACCTCACAACCAACACAGGAGTATAGCAATAGAGTACATAATGTGGGATATTAATATATTTCTTTCCATTAGGTGTTGAAATATTTTTTCCACGTTTTAGTAGTAAAAATGTTAAAGTGTACATTTTGATCTTAAGAAGTCAAGTTTTATATTTTTAGAAGCAGCCTACCGATGCATTCACTCCTTTCCCCAAATATTACATCAATATTTAATTTAATTCTTAGTTTTTAAAAGTCAGATATCTTATTTGCAAAAATTGTAAGAGGTAAAGAAGAATATTGTACCAGTTTGGAATACTTTAAAATCATACACTATGGTTATAACTAAGCGTAAGTCATAATACATTCTCTCTCTCGACCCCCCCCCCTCTCTCGCCCCCCTCTCTCACGAATTTTGTATCATAATTTTAACACGTTTATCGTTATGGAAAACCTGAAATGTTTAATCTGAATATGTTGACGTGCGAAAAACTCCTCTCCCCCACCCCCATCTACTTTGAGATGTTATATTGCTCAGTGACTCAAAATTTCAATTCATACCGGTGTCGTGATTTTAGTTGTTAAAACACAATAGCCTACTCTTTTCATATGGGTAACTCGTTAATAGTATTGTACTAATGGAGGACAGGGGGGTGCGTTGCATGATTTACTGATAGTGTTGATAAGGTACGGCCTCCACTCACTCCCCCTCCGCTAACATGGCTCTATTACAGCCGTTAATAGGGTCCGCGTATTGTGATTAACAGGGTCGCTACTCTATGCGCTTGTGTGGCGGGTATATTAACCGGTATATTACCGTATGTACATAGAGATTATTAACACACTGTTTTGTTTATATCCTATCCCGCTATTATCCATTATGGGCCGAATAGGTTGGCTATAATATCTGACGAAGTTCAGATTGGTTAGCACACTTCACTCAGCTACTATTCCAGGCAATCTGTTATTTAATTTTCAATGCAGAAAAGTATTTACGCAATAACTGTTCATGTTTATTTTTTAATATTTTATACATAATATCTTATATTTTTTAATATTTAGTATGGTATATCATATGCGTTTTTTGATAATCTAATTAAAGAGCTAAGTTAAAGGATATCGTGTTTTATACCGCCCTCCCTAATATTTAACTTAACGACCAACGTGTTTGTGAATCGTATATGTTTACCTATCTGTATCTATTTTATAAATAGCTTTATATGGAGATTAGAATTTACAAACAGTTTATCATCGTTGTTTCAAAAATGTTATACATGTAAAACTTGTATGGTGAAAAATGCTGCTACAATGTTATTCACTATGGAAATCCTGAACCACATGGCTTTGAATGGCGTATATACGTTAATGTTGTCTCATAGGAGCTATCTAAGTAATAACTGCTGTCCAACATCAGTGGTCCATCCCAATGTAGTCTCAATACAAAACAATTCACATTTTGGAAATACAGGCGCAGAAGGTGAATATTTAAAACCTTCAGATTCGCGCCTAACTGGCCTAAAAGTTTTCAGAAGACAGAAGTCTTGGGAACTACTCAATGAAATTTTGTGGAATTTTGTAAACACACCCATGATACCTCGCAGGTTATCGACAAACAAACTATCGTTTCCGACGTTACGAATCCACACCTTTGGCCTTTTAAGGGGGAACTGCTATAGTCCAAAACTACTGGAGCAAACTGTTGCCACCGAAAAGGTTCGGTACATAGGGATATCTTCAAATTGCCCTTTATCTCTTATCACACGTCTCTTAAACGCTTTGGATGGCATGGATATTGAACAAAAGGATTGGTTATAATAAACGTTGTTATACTGCAGTGAAATGCGTACTACAAGAGTAAAGCTTTTGTTGATTTTTTGGAAAAATCTGTCAGAATTATAAATAAGTATAAAGGAAGGCAAGCTGAAAGTAATCAGGAGGGAACACGACACGGACATTAACCCTTGCATTAACTTTAACATTAACACGACAACGTCACGGCCATTAACGCGATGACGTCACGCAGTCTGAGTTGATGTCTCCTGTTAATGGATGTAGAAAACGTTTAGTTATACTGAACCGGGACTACAGGAATTCTTTACCATTAAATCCAGTATAATTGTCCTATTTTGTTGAGTATTCGGTATGAAAGTATTTGCATTCTACGTTACCTTAATTGTATTTACTATCAGTGCCTGTTTTGCGTGGGGTTTTCCACTTGATTCTTATGTAATCGCATCCCGTAGGGCAAAACATGATTTTTATAAAGGCAAATTAAATTTCAAACTCAGAGTGATTGATAGTCGGTACAAACAATAGACTAGATATAGAATACAATAAACAGAGGCGTATAGAACGAATATACAGTAAACATAAACTAAACATTTACTGAACGGGGGAGGGGGAGATGTTCACGATATGATATTGGGTTTGTGGAGAGTCAAAATAAAAGGAATACTGTGCAACTTACGATGATGGTGTTTTGACCCTCTTATGGCACTGGTTTTGCCCACGAGGCTGTTTCGAGTTGATCTTGAACATAATCGTTATAGTTATTGTGACCACATTAGTCCGATAGGGTAACCAGCCGACACTATAAAAGGTCGAGTTGAACCGAGGATGCCATCCTGTCACAACTGAACTTAACGGTTATTCCACTACATGAGAAAATGGAATAAAAATAGGGCTTTGCGATCTGGTACGTTGTAAGCAAACGTGAACCGACAGGGCTCAAAGTCACACACCTAGATAAAGAGATCGGACTAACTATCCATTACAAAACTCAGCTCGAAAGAGAATCCTTAGCGAGAAAGCCCCAATACAGTCCGAGAGGTGTTTGGACATTGCCTTCACAAAACATTGCATGGTCGCCAACCAATCAGAGACAAGGGATTAGATCAGATGCTTTCGATGTCTGTTATCTGTGCTTAGCTAGTGGAGTTATAGCTCATTGGAGTTATAAATAAAAGTGCATATGGACATAGTTACACAAATTAATGTTAGATTGAAAACTGTATAAGGAACACTATTATATACCGCTAGTATAAAATTAAAATTTTCTGGAATCTTTGTATGTGCGCACAAAGATATCGTATGCCACTTTGAATAATGATGTGATAGTGATACAATTTGGGGTTCAAAGCTGAACTGAGAGGGGGGGGGGGAATGAATATTATGGATTTATTAATACTTAAATTGATTTGTAAATTGTACACCCCTTTCCCTTAAAAATTCCACTGAACATTCTTGATGTCTGATTTGGCTTACAAATTTTAATTCACATTTGCTTTTCATAATCTTCTGTACTTTTTTATTTTTGCTTTGGATTTCCAAAGTTCTAGTTTTGTCTAGTAAGCGAAGGTCATATTATCTTCAAGTCGTTGTAGATTGTTAACTTCAATTACTTTGTAAATAAATCAAAATTAAAAAGGTATTCCATTTAAATATACTACGTTTAAAGATCATTTCAAGGGTTAGAACAGATATTTAAAGTTTGAAAGATAAGCATGATGGATTGCACCTGGGGCGGCGGCGCAGCAAGGCTATTTACTCGTTTTGTATTCAGAGGATGTTTAGTTCAGGAGGGAAGTGATTTATGTGGGCAGTTTACGGGGTCGCGGTCTCGGGTGGGGGGGGGGTGGACAAGGAGGGGTCATTTGGAGGATTCAATAGTATGGACGAAACCCCTTAGCTCCAGCATCAGTCTTCCCACCACTAAATCATAATAAATTATAACTCTAATCTAAATAGATATTTCACCCCCATTGAAGCATGCAATAAGGCGATCCCGTTATAAATCTATAATTGTTTTTCTTCTATGTAGAACTCAATTCAAATAATGATTTTTCCGTTCATAAAATACACATTTGTTTTTATATGGGACAAAAAATAATTGGCTTTTTCTATGTTTTTGCGATACTAAGCCCATTATGTACATAAATTGACACAGATTTCTTTACAGCGAGATATGATCTATGTTTGTCTAGGGGTTTTCTTTCATAATCTTTTAGAGGTTCAGTTGAATTACCGAAATTGTTTTTGTATTTATTCGTACGTATCACTGGAAACACAATAAATATTATTATCTTCCTTGTACAGAGAATAACGCGTTATTTATTCAATAAATTGTACACCATAGGCGTTTCATTGCTCGCCCGTAACATTTATTACCTCACCGTATAAAAGACAACCCCCTGGCTAACTCACTCATTCAGTCATCCATCGCGAATGCTCTCTCTTGTTCCTGTTCTCCCAAAAGGGGTGACTTTGAACACGTATGGTTTGGAACCTAAATAAAAAAGTACATTAAGGTTTTGATGCATACAATTAAAGGGTCATTTTGAAATTATCTAAACCTGTAACATTAGCCTTATTGGAAACTTAAAGGCAGTTCCTACTAATTAGTATATATCATTAAACTTCATGGGAGGTATTCTTTTATTTTCCTCGCTGATATCTCACGGTATTGCAGTAGGTACTCGATTACAACATTTGCGACGTGCCAGAGGTCCTGGAGTTTACGGAACGGGAGTATAGCTTTCACAAGAACGTGTAACAGTCATAGTAATCGGAATACAACTGTTGTGGTGAGGTAGGAGTTCCTGTAGCCTTATGCAGCGGTGGGAGTACATGCCAATTGTGACAGAGATTTCTGCCAATTGACACTCATTGACCTCAAGCAAAGAGTACTAAAACTATTTAGGTATCTTGAGGCTCCCACACAAGCATGGCCTAGCAAAAAAGACTTGAGATGGTTGCTCACAAATATATGATCCTTTGGAGTCATTTTGGATTTTCGTCTAAAAAGTCCATTTCCTTCTTATCATTGGATTGGTACTCTTAATGGAGGTTTTAAACTTTCAATTCTGTTTTATGTTTGTTATAAGTTTTACAGACCACTTGTTCCAATTACCTTTTATTTAGGTGTGAAAAATTAATTAACAAGAGTCCAGTCTAGAAAAAACCTCGAGTTGTGTTGTTCGAAGTTGTATTATTGAGGAGTTGAAGATTCAAATTACTTTGCTAAGCAAGTATGTATAGTGAGGTTTTTACCGTCGTAGGAAACAATCAGAATTTGATTCGGTCACGGGTGATGTCATCCAGAGCGAATATAGTTTGTAGGAAATATGTACGAGTAAGTCTGGATTATAACGAAGGGCTGCGATCATATTAGGGCCCAGCATACTAGAGGCACGTGGATCGGGATGTACCGGGGATTAGGCAGCTCTGGAACCATCCTTGGGACACGTCTTGTCAATGTGAGCATGAAGCGATGACAGTTTAGTACCAGCCATGAGTGGGTTCCAGTGAATGCCAGTTTTTGTGTGATAGTGTTGAATCTCAAATTCCGTAATCCAGTGTTTCCACGTAAAATACGAGTATAAGAGGCTGTCATAACAGTGAAGTGAAGGATAAGATAGTAATCGTAAACGGAAAATGTGTAGAGACTAGTTTTGGGAACACTGTAATATCGTACGTGACCGATAATTTTATTACATTGATAATTATTAGTCATTAAAATCGTCGTACCGGATTAGGAACGTATAATTAGAAATGTTTGAAATGTTGTATTACTAAACTTTAATAACTTTTTACAATTTTTTGTGTTAATGAATTTCCAGACAGATTTATTAAACACAAATGTAGTGTTTACAATTTTATATTGGTATTCCGAATTATCGTGTTTAAACGTAGGTTTAGTAACAAAAACATGTACAAATATACTAAACTATACGACTTTCCTAATAAACATAATAATAAATTTATTGTCAGTTGATAGTTTATCATTTAAAAATATTAACAGTAAATGATAACACAATAATAAATTATTAAAATAAAAATTGAACTCACTCGTTGATCGATAATTTAATTACATTAGATTGAAAACAACAAATCGAAACACAATCTCATTTAGTAATACGGACTGTTATCTCGCACAACGTTGCAAACCTAGATGTTATAGATTATTACTAAACCAATTATAACTGTAATTCATTAATTAGAAATTTTGAATTTTGGTTCACTGATGCTGTATTTTTCAACTTAAGGTTTAAAAGTAGAAATAAAATAAACCTAGTAATGAGCCATTAATAAATGTTATAAATTATAATATATTTCTGTTATTTATCATATATTGCATCCTATTACATAAGTCCATAATTAATGATGATTTTTCATTTTAATTTGATGTCAATTGTTTAGCATCGTGCTTCCTTTGAGACTAAGCACTTCATTAAAATACAAATTCTCGCCTTAAAAGGGGGTTCACAATGAATTATCCTTGCTTGCTGGGTCAAACACAAGAAGAACAAATCTACTGAAAATTCTCATTATTCCACATGCTTATATTAGAATTTGGTTTGGCAGTAATCGATCATAATAAATTAGTGGTATATAAAATAGTGTACAATATTTATCATTTTGTATATACATGTATATTCACAATGGGGTCCAGTCTGATTTTTACTTGTGCCGTTTACAAACATTGGTTAAGATAAAACAAGATGTTTAATCAGTTTTACATTAGTATTTAATGTTAACTGAATCCATTTTCACCTTGATTTCTCTTTTATTATTGCTGTACGGTTTGATTTACGCTACGGGGTTAATTTTATTGTTTGGTTAAACAGAGATGCGTAGTACACTCGGGACTTGAAGGGAGTAAATTGCGGACAATCTGAATTGTGATTTAGAGGGCATCAGCCAAAAGAGCTATCAGGGTAGCTGATAGGGAAGTGTTATGGCAAGTACGTCTAGGATGTTGGCTTAGGCCATCGGTTCGCGGACCACACCAACGTTAGTCTTAGTAAAATATTTTATACTATCATAACATTCAAAGGCGCCTTTTTCCTTTGTTGTGAACAACAACTATTAATATGTAATAATAAATAATACTGGATATACAAGTTAGGATCACTAGTAGACTTTACTTTATATATGTATAGTTCTAGGTTTACTAGATTTTAGAATATGATGTCCAAGTTATTTACTTCACATTGTTCTAGTTTAAATGTTCTCTCTTAGTGCTGTGAAATGTATGTAATTGTTGATAACAGAGTAATTACTAAAAAAAAACAATTAAATGGACATATTGAACAATAACACATGTGTAAATTATAACGTTAAAAAACAATTTTTACACGCCAGTGTTCCAACTGTGAGTAACTAGATATACAAGATTTTGTGGTCACAGGATTTCTATATTAGTTATCTATCTCTACGTAGAGCGGTACTGGTGAGATGTCCGACATCTCTTTAAAAAGTATATTTTCCCACATTAAATATTTCCATGCGTGAAGAATGCGGCAACAGGTGGGTCATACACCGTACATATCCCCCCTCCCACCACCCCAACCTACCGCAGGGTTGCCAACATAAATCATCACATCCAGATACGTTTTTCTCCCCACCTCCGGGGGAAATATGAGACCGGTAAATTACATCGACAGCCCTTTGTACAGTTTTGATAGAACCGGGTATAAATATATTTTATATTGACAGTTGCTCTGTGAAAATGAGAAGCGCATCTTCTGTTTATTTCGATATTGTTAAATGTTTATTTATTTAAGGTCAACACCATTTTTACAATTATATTGGAAAATAATGTAACACGGTGCAGTAACTAATGTAAGTCCAGAAGTAATTGTGGATTGTTTGGATTCGTCTATCATAACTAATAATAATAAAATTTATAATATGAGTAATAACGATTCAATTAATATAGAATGGTTAATTTGTTTATGTTTAATATCATAACGATGTTCTGTAGAATGTTATAAGAGAAAATCGTACATTCGTTATATTTTACAATACAATACATTATGTTATTGAACGATAATATACCAGAAATTAAGACTATATTAATCACAATATGATTTATAATAAATTTGAATAATAGTATTCAATTTAAGTTATATGTGGTGTATTTAAATAAAAAGTACAGTAGTGAACATCCGAGAAATACAGATCAAGATAAGTATAATTAAAAATCAATCTTAAAATACATTAATGTAAAACATAATATAATAATGTGTATTAATAATGTAATAAATCTAATGTGTATTATCAAATGGATGTTTGTGTGATATACAGGGTGATTCGGGTAGTGTTACCGACACTTTCTGAGCTTATTGTATCCTACTATAAAAAATAATTAAAAAAGTTCATATAAATATAGGTGTGGAAATGCTTTATTACTGAGTAACGAACGGTCAACCAAAGATTTCACCCACAATTTAGTACCCGAGGTTAAATTATCATTTGTTGGTAGTTTGGAAAGAGGAATTTAGAGAAGAATGCAGTTTTTTTTAATAAGATGGATGTTTGCGTTCAAAATTGTTGGAAAGCGGTTTCCGATGTATCGTTGAAAAAAAAACATTACCGTGCTAGTTGCTCGTTTCCGTCTAAGATCGCCGAGCAGTAGGACGTCGTGTTCTTCGTTGACCAATGTCCAAAACTACCGTGTCCAACAGAGCAGAAGTTCAACGTTCTGTGAGTCTTCATGGAGCCAATTCGCGTTTATTACGAGGCAGGAAGGAGAGTGCAGGGTTAATTTGTTGTACGAATTCAAACTTCCCAAATTGTCTAGTGGGTCGATGGCTGAGTTATTAGAGAGGCTGTGTCTGGGATATTGTTGTTTTTGTACTTGTTTCGGTTAATTTACTGGCATTTAGATGATTTATAGTTTTAAAACCCGTGCGATTTTTATTGTTTTTGCACTTCGTGACAGTAAAGGAATATTACGGAGGGATGTTGTTTTGAAAGTCACATCTTGAGGCTACTATACGAGAGCCACATCATATACTGTGTTCGTATTGCGGAATAATAATGTAAAATAGGCAGCCAACAAGTCGGACATACCACACGGGGCGGCTCCCAGGGGCCTGTACCGTCCTGTGGCTCGCCGCACGCGACCATTCGTGTTTAATTAATAAACCAATGGAACCGTCGTGGTCTGCAGATTCAATAAATGCATGACCGCACCAATCCACATATTGCCCTTGGCATACCGGGTGTCGCCATTCCCTTCAATATTCCCCCTCTATACCGGGACAGAAAACGTTTTTACGGTCTGTCCGCATGTACCTCGTAGTTAGGTTTTCAGTAGTGTACTAGAATTGATTTTAATAAAGTGTTTACCGTAGCAAAAACTTATACTTATGGTTTCCAGCGTTCTTATCCCTCCGGGAGTTTATGGACGAGAAGTCAGTGAAATATTTGGTTCAGACATGAACAGGTGATGTTGTCGACGCAGAAACAGCCACTGAATATAATAATCTCCTGGGCATGGGTCTTTTGGATACAGCACACCTTGATGTGGCATCTCCTAGACGTGACGCTCATTGGACATAGCATATCCTTGATATATAATCCCTTGAAAATTACGCTTCTTTTACAAATACCTGCAGATATAGGTATTTTGGTTATGACGCTCCATGAACATGGCACTCCTTGGGTATAGCCCCGCCTAGACGTGACCCTCACTTGACAGTATCCCCTGGATATAGAATTCCCTGACATTTTCTTCATGACACGGGGTATCATTGAGTTTCGCGTTTGGTGTTGCGTATTCAACGCATGGATATATTCGTGGTGCAATATAAACTTGGTGGAGTTATAGATACTTATTCATAGCATATTCGTGTTCGTTCATAAACTTTGAATAAACACCTCTGTCGTCACGTCAACGGGGCCCTAATTATAAAGAATCCACTCCTCTCAGTGTCCTTATTTCAGAGGGTGCTAAGGAAGATTATCCGTTGATAAAAAAAAAACAAGTGATTTGTTGTATTATCGACCGTTTTTCGGTGTAAAATCAAATGCTTCATGTTCTTCATTTTGAACGCTAGGCTATGGTACAAAATTATACTATGCAGAGATTTAATTTCTATTATAAATTGAATCATTATAATCAAACAAGGAATTTAAATTAATCTTGATCACAATACATCCTTAATATTCAATGACTGACCTTGTAGCATTAAGTAAGCCCGGGCGACCCGACCAATAGCGTCCATTGTTATAAATAATTAGCTTGTTTAAATGCATGAAATATCGTCATTGGTGGTTTCCTCTCTCTATCAGTTAGTATTAAGGTCGTATACGTTATCGCTTATGACCTATAAAATAAAAATTATCCAGTGACCTAGGTGACAGTGTCATATTCTGTATAAAACGTGTTTTATCATATCGAACTCCTACATTTATGATATCAGTATTATAATTATTCTTGAAACTTCATGAAATTTGTATAAATTAAATATTTGTGGAATAATAGATTTTAGTAAAGAATGGAATTATTACTAATGACTTTTTGACAAATTTAGAACTTGTAAAAGTTATTAATAAAACTATCTTAAATGTAGTTCAAATTGATTTTTGTCCTAACTATAATTTGGTGACCTTGCTCCATGTGCTTTAATTTTAGTCTGTTGTGATTTTCTTTAGGAATTGGTGGTATTTTGTGGACTCCTTTTAGGTAAACCAGGGTTCAATTTTCTCTTGACTGTGTTCAAGGCAATGTCTTGCCAATCGTATATCTTTGTCTTGATGAAAAATATCAAACATATGCCCTGTTATATGAATATGAATTCTGTTGAAAATTATTATAATCATTTTTATTTTAAGAGCGTCTTCTAGTACCATCTAGTATTTGGCCGCTACCGAACTTATATCGTTGTTTTTAGGTAACAATTACTGGAATTTAAACTATGCGAGCATTTTCCCACCAAATCATAAGAGATAAGACTAAATTCACTGGACCTTTTTGTAGCTAACGGTATTTCATCAGAATCGAGCTATCGTTAATGGTTCGGGCCTCAAAAAAAGTTTGCGAGGGTGAAAAAGTGACAATCTTTTTGAGGAGCTCAAAAGTACAAATTTCCGGTAATAACACGATAAAAGCCACGTGCGTGCCAAATTTCAAGATTCTAGGACTTTGTAAGTCATGTACAATTTGTATACCTCAGTTCGTCATACACGAATTGGATTTTAAACTAAATTGTAAGTCCAAAACATTACTGTTAAATTTTACTATTAAGATGAGGAGGTTTTAAAAATGTAAAATAATTGTTCAAAATTTTATATATAGAGGTGTGTTGCATTAATATAAAACCCACATACACTTATGTACTACTCATTTCAGTTTTGTACGGTACACAAACACCGCGCTGTCCTAATTCAGACTTATTCGTTTGTAATAATATTTCTTCAATATGACAGCAACTACTAAATACACAGAAAACTACTTTTAACTGATTTCATAAAATTAGGTAAAAAATGTATGGTTGACGTATGGGAACTTCTTGGGATTTTTTATAAAATGTAGTTTCATGTTAAATTGTACGGGCCAACGATAGATCAAAAAGAGTGTTATGTATGACATTAATAAAAAAAATCATTAATACTATGATTATGAGATTATTTCTATTTTTTTCATACACGTCCTACGTGTGTGCAAATTTCATGTTAATGTATGATTTAAATCGATAACAATTGTTATGTTCATTTTAAACTTTACCAATACCATATTAGATAATACCACCACTCGATTAATATAATAATAATTGTATATTCGGGGAAGTTGCTATAATTTAATTTAATTTTTATCACAATAACACAGATTGATTGTAAACACAATTGTTTCACTGAGTATTTGGTTGCAATACAATGTCCTGTCCCATGTGCCTTGCTGGTACGGGTGAGTCTCAAGGGGCGGATGCCTCCTCCGCACGTAATTAACCACCCCCGGGAGGCGGCGGCCAATCAGGGCATCTTGTCGTGTGACGTCACAGGACACGCAGACGGACAGACAATCTCCCGCGGGACCCTGTCGTCAAGATGGGAGAGCCGCCGCGGTCGGGACAGTCCCAGGTGAATTCCTGTGCAAACATTTCTGTATTTCCCCGGAGATTGGTTCCCAAACCATATAGTTTTGGCGTGCATACCTTTGGTGTGTCGTCTTCAGATTTGATAACATACACAACATTACGTTTCATCTTTTACAATGGACGTTGCGTAAATTGCAAAGCAGCAGTAGTTAATAAATAGTACATTTGTATTGAAAGGTCAATCAAAATATAATACAATTATTAAAATAACTGTAGAGCCATTCTTTCCGAGAACATTCATATGTTGTAGTAGACACAGATGATACATCTTATAAGAGTCAACGATGAATTAACTTTATTAATCCATTACTTTAGTACAATACGTACAATAAAAACACATACTTTCTATCATTCCATATTTAAGATCTAATATAATGCATAAGTATACTTATACTTGAATCAGGGAATACGTTTTGAAATGTAAATGAAAGTCATGCTTAGGTGAAGTCATATACTAATACCGATGCACACAGGGAGATGGAAGAGATATTAAAGGCAATTCCGGATCTAGAGCTGGTAGCTTATCGGTAGAACAAAAGTATAAATATGTGTCTGTCCATCTAAGTGGAAATTCATTTCTATAAATTACTTCTGGCTGCTTTGCCACTGTACCCATATGCTCTTGGTTATCCAATCGGAAGAATGAGATATCCTAGTAACACTCAACCAAAAGAATGAGCACTGTTCACCGATCTCAGCCTCTAGACCATGGTTTTCCAAATTACGTACGTGTAGCTATAATTTCCCCCAAAATTTTAATTTTTCTTGAATAATATTTCTTAGCTGGGTAAATCCGAACGTATCTGTCACATTATTACAATTACAGCATACAAATAAGCTCGTAAGTTTATTTCTAAGTCTATTTTCGATAGAATTAAAGTTTACTTTCGACTCGATAACAACCTTAAAATAACAATGGTGGATATGGTTTTCAAAAGTTAATGCTTTCGTCATTTTCTAACCTAAAAAATTTCTAATAACAACCTTTATATAATTGAATAAAAAGTGATTCCATTAGATTAAGTTACTTATCTATAGTGATTCCCTGACAAAGGTCACCCCTAAACAAAATCAGGAAAACATTGTATATAGGATGTTTAGCTGAACCATAATAGAGTACAACTCTTTAGCAATAATGAAGTGATTAGAATAAAAGTTCTTTGTTCTAAAAGAATGATATTAGAAATGAGGCTCAGGATATCGCGCGATGTACAAATTAGGTATAAATCACCGGTGATGGCGGGCGCAGCGATGCAAATGCCGCAGACAAAAGCACAATGGCTATAAAGGCTTACATCTGGGGGACAACAGTTATTACAGAATGTGGGAATATTTTACTGAAAACAATAGAGAGATTTAAAGCATTATGGGAACGTTCAAACCAGGGTTTTGCTCTCTTTCTGAGAAAAAATTGTTCTATTGGCTTTATATTCTGTAAACGCATAGAAATTGGACTAGTATTCCGAAGCCGAATACTAATTTGCATTGCATAAGCACATAATTTTAATTTACATCAATAGAGGAGTTTTCCTAAGAAATCAATCAATCGTCGATTGCGCAATATTGTAGTGTTGTGGAAGAGGGCATTGAAATAAAGGGTATCGAATTGTGAATATTTGCAATAGAGTTTTTGTTTCATTGGTTATATTTTTATCGATATGATGATCACCAGCTAAAAAGATAATGCAAGATAACGTTGATGGAAACGGTGACTTCAGTGTCTATCTAGTCAACTGGCGCTGATATTTTATCATATAATTTAACGGCCTTCCCAAATCATTTCTTGTCAAATTACTATTTCTATTTATGCGTATTGAAATCAGGTGCTATAATACTAATAACGAATATTTATTTATAGGATTCTTCACGATCAAATTACAAGAATGTTGTACAACTATACATCTCTAGCCTTAAATCGTCAGCAACAGAAGCATTATATCTCCCATTAGTTACCTGTGATTATTATGCCGTGTGAAGCTGGTGGCATTTGTTAAAAAAATACGTTGAAACCTAGTGATACGTAAGGAGCGTACTTTAGTGAATAGTTGTTGTAGCGGTTCGAATGAAATAAATGAAAAAACCTAGTAGGTGCCATTAAATTCTCACACGCACAGTAACTATACAGATCTTACAACATAGACCGCAAAAATGTTGGTGCATAAGGACTATACATATTGTGACATCTATGTAACTATGAGGATCTGGTTACCCATGAACCATACGCTCGATGGATATTGCTTAAAACAATTAGACAAATCAACAGTTTGGGCTAACATTTTATATCGCTATACATGTTGCAAAAGCATTTTATAACATTAAAAACAATACACTTATAAGAAATATAAAATGCAATTTACTTTTAGCTATTTTATAAATATAATGTTTATAAACTCTAATTAATTTTATAAATAAATTAATTCCAATAAAATTTGTACATTTCTTTGTTATTTAATACATGATTCAATACATCATGTACAATAAATGGTTATAATGATATAACAAATATAATTTTGTTAAAATTAGAAAACTCGTTATTTTGCAAAACCTGTAAACAGGTAGCTAACATCAGAGATCTACTGATTCCACAAATATTTATTTTAGAAATGTTTCTTTTCTGACAATTGTGTTGAATGTATTCGTTTGTAGTCTTATTCTATTCCTGTAGTACCTGGTTTAGACGTTAACACATTTTCTATCTCAAATTGTTAATTTTTGACAGAGGACGTAAGATGAATACACAAATCTACTGGTATATTTTTAAACAGCGAATTATTGCACATTAATGTTTTTCATATTATTTTGTCGGCAATATACAACTTTACACCCACAAATTGCGTGTCCTCCAGCCTCCAGATTGTGTAGCCCCCTCCCTCCACCACCCTTCCCGAGAAGCTATGTAAATACGGCTTATACTCGATTAAACAGTTTGAAACTACTCCGAAGACAAAGTGGACGCTATCACGTCAACCCCAACTTCGAGATTACCCCATCACCACAAGATGGTTCCCGATTCACGTGGAAATCAGTGGGAATTATCCCGGCGGCCGGGACAAAGGGTGTAGTCGCATAACTGAATATGTGCAAAGTTGTCGTCCCAAGTTTACTACCGAACGGATTTGAATTCAATCACACCAAGTGAATCAATTACCTTGCCTGTAGACATGGGAAGGAGGCGGTAGTGTCATCGCACACGTTTACAATTTTGTAAGGATAACATGACTGGTACGGATACTTGTCATCGATGTAATGATCAACAACCTGTAAATATCAGCTTCTCGTATATATCAGAAGGCAGCTTTTAAAAGCAAAGACGGCCAGTCGTAACGGTAGGCCTACGATCTCAAATTCCACTTTGAAACTGTTCAAGAGGTCGTGATTGTTACCAGAAACATTTTCATGTATTATAATCGTTTTTTGCATTACGTCTGTTTATTTATAGCATAATTATTAAAATCGACCACATGTGTGGATTTTCATAAATTTTACACAATTACTTTAGCGAATAACTTGGTGGTTCCTTGTTAATAATTCTACACATTTAATAAAAATTCAGTAACTTAAGAATTTAAATATAACATAATTATTATTTCCAGAATGTAGTGTCAAAAATTTAATTTTTTTTGTTGACTTATACGTTGTATTCTAGTTTTACAAAAGAAGTCCATAACAATGTAGACGAAATGAAATCTCAACGGTCGTTGTGAGCCTCTTTTTAAACGGTGTGACATTCTAACTGTAATTAATTTAAACAAAAACCCGGAAGTCAGGGGTAATTACCGTGACTTTAATATGAGTCATTTTATATAATCTGTTTTGATGTTAGAAAACACCTGCTCTAGTACGAGCAAATGGTTTTATACGTATTAAATAAGCTGCCTCTAAATTTAAGGAATAGTTCCTTGAAAACGTTAATGGCTGTTGTTAAATAAGTTTTATAGCACAAAAGAATCTTTAAACTTCGACTTTGCGTGATAGTTTTAAATGTATCAGAAATTAATTACCTTTCTCTTTCTAATTGCATAGAGTAGTGTAATCGATTTACTTTAATCTATCTTAACCATGTTTTTCATTGTTAATATGAATAAAACTTAGTGAAAACTTTAGTTGACGTGATTTAAACAATATTTTTAAATTATTAGTAGTTTGGTTTACACCATGCTCACATTGACATATCTTATGTTAAGTATAATTCATAACTTATGTACATAAGGATGGATGAGTCATTGCCTAAAGGGAGTATTGAAGCATCAATTTCCATGTTGCGCTTGGGATTCAAAGAAGTTGACAGTGGCAAGATCTCAGCGTTCATGATGAGAGTAGGGTGGCGATGCCCAGTTTCAGATATCATTTCTCAGTTTCATGGGTCATACTGTATGTGAGAAAATTCTCAATTGAGCCGTGGATTATAATGTCTGTATGGCACAGTTTTAACTTACATCAAGCGAGGGAAGGAATGGTCAGAGGGAGTTCTTGAACAATGACAATTTTTTCGTAGACAACTTCATAAGGCTCCCTAGATATACAGAATTTTACAATTCGGTATTTAGGAATAAAATAATAGTCTCCCAAATTCTAATTACTTGTTCAAAAACTGTCAGTAAATATTATGTTATTCTTTTCCAGAAGCTTATGTAAACATTTGGAATATAATGCAACAAAATTGTTGCTTCTCGTAATTAAATAGGTAAATTACAGCTTAAATTATAATGTGTAAATTATATGGTAACTTTTAATGGAAATGTAGGATGTAGAAGAAAGAATAAGCAAAGTTTGAGAATTTGCATCGAATGTGTCCTCCATCTTGTAGGGACAGTAAAATGTCACAGTAATGTCAGCCCGCGGACAGTGAGGCGGACGGACAGACAGACAGTTTATTGTATTCTCTGTGGTTTATGTTTTGCTCTTTACGGGTTGTTGTGACTGTTTAAAAATGAGATGTGACAGTCGGGTTAGAAGACAACCTCCAGCGTCATTTTTTGTTGTTGTTTAACAATTTTCACCAAAATGCTAGTTACATTTTTTTGAAAAAGCAACTGTTGTTGTCAACCAACATACGAGCATTACTCGATCAGGTCTTTTTATCCCTGAATTATTTGTTTATCGTCTTGTGACTTAGTTACGCTTATTTAAGCGTTCCGTGATTAAAACGAATAATTAAATCTACGCACTGTTAAAATAAAAAAACTGTTAAAACATAAAGGCACGGCCATAGCTTACACGCCAATTTGAGCCTGTTCTGGAAGCAGAAGTGGAAGGGGGTTGAATGTGAGATAATGTACTCCTGAGACGATTCTTGATAGACCACGCCCTTCCCCCTCCATCAAGAACCGGTTCTTGAAGTCCAGCCAGAGAAGGCGGGGCTGGCGAGTGCGGAGTGGCGGTACCCATTCACCTATCCAATGTAATACCATAGTCTTAGATATTGTGTTTGTATTCTTTAGACATCAAATCGTACTAGACAGAATATCTGCATCAGCCTCTGCAATGAGCAAGGTTATCTATATCTTAGTTTCTAACTAAGATTTTAGTCTATTTACCTGTTGCCCTGTTATTGGTTCATGACAGTTGTTACATTTTCTTATATACGATATTTTAGTTTCATAACTTACTTGAAGCATCTCGTTATTGTTATAAGCCATCTTAGAAGTTTTATAATTATAATATATACTTTTTGGATAATTTTTAGTTTAGCCACGTTACCTAAAACAATATAAAAGCATTTCTATTTATTTCTGAAAATACTCTACTTTCAATTCCAGAAAGAATATTTTGGTGGTGGCAAACTGTATATATTGGAAAGATTATTAAAGTGTTTTTAATTTTAGGACTAATGTCTGGAAGGAGCAGGATAACAAACTAAGGAGGGGTAGGCGTAAGAGGGTGGAATATCAAGATTGTCCAATATTCACGTGAGAATTTGAGCTAGAAGAAGAGGTCTGCCAACTGCATGTGGAAAGTCATTTTAGAGTTTTTGTTACCTTTTCTGTTTTGAATTATTTTGGTCACTGTTTCTACCTCCACTAGAAGTTTATTTGTCGTTTTTCCCTTTGTTATTTCAGTTCTGTTAGCTATTGCGCAACTTCTTTGGGCATTTCGACTTGCTTTTCCTTATTGGTTAGTTTTAGTTGCGTTGTCATTGACAGAAATAGTCATCGATATTCTCCGTTTTGTTGCCAGTAAAAATTTGTTGCCTATACAAAATGTTATTTTTTTATTTATTTAAAAATATTTTCCTTTTGAAAAAAACATAAAATATTGTGAAGTTGCTAAAGTAAATATTTATTGTCATATTTTGCCTTAGCCTTGTTCGTGATTTGAAATTGTTGGCACTCTCCGAAATATTAAAAACCGACGTTATCTTAGTTTCCTATTAACTACTTCCATAAATAAAAGAAATTATAAATTAAATAATTATTGAGTTAAACATTATATATTTAATGATGGAAATACATTTCACTTGTGGTGGGGAAAGTATTTTTTCAACGTACGATTACACATGACACACAATACGAACTTATGGGATCAATAATAACATGTGTAAAGGCTGTACTAAAACAAGCGATATGTATTGAAATTAAATATCAAAATTTAAAGAATTTATTACGGTAGTAAAAAAGTACAACATAAGTTAATTTTAGCTGTTGAAATTATAGAATCCAACACAAGTGTTAGAGAAAGAATCCGAGTTTAAATTATGGTATATGTAATTTATTTATTTTTTATTTGGCGTATAAGTTTTAATGAGTAATTTTTATAAACATGAGTAGGTAATTTATAATATATGAAAATTCTCTTATGTATTTTACTTTTTTTATTACAACCCAATACATAAACCCAGTTGCAATTTATTTATGCATTATAAGGTAAAATGCAATTAATTTTGAAATTCAACACGGTGTGTGTGCTGTTTCTTCACACACTTACTCTACCCCCGTAACCAGCGCGCTAAATACTTCACTGTAATGTCAAAGTGAAGGGGAAGGAGAAGTGTTGTTCACGAAGTCTAGCGACGTGGTGCCCGCGAACACTGGTGGGGCGTTTGGAAGATATCGAAGTTTGTGGAAGTTTGCAGTGGGGAGGGTCCCCCAAGACTCGCCTTGTAATGTACCTTCACCACAAGGGACCCGGCGACCCAGATGCTGGCTGACCACCGCCCCTCCCGAGCTTGACATTCATTACGTGGCTGCAGTATATTTGGAGGATGTATACTGCTGACATTTGTAGACATTTGAAAATAATGGTCAAATTGCCAGTAAAACACCACTGGTACCTTCCTTTCTTGTCGTAAAATAACTTCAGGTTTTTTAACAATATAAGCGTACTGTTACTTGCGTTTTATTGTTATTGTATTTAATTATTATTGTGGTTGCGTCTATATAAAATTTTTGTTAAACTAATATATTAATACTAGAGGTGTGTGTGTGTGTGTGTGTGTGTGTGTGCGTGCGTGCGTGCGCGCGCGCGCGTGTGTGTGTGTACCTCTATATATATATATATATATATATATATAACTACTCGTACAATACATACAAATATAATACAATACAATACAATATATAAATACAGTTGTTACTATCAAGCTTACTCTATGCTTTCATGACTGTAAGTAAACAAATTTCAAATAGTGCTTAAATTAATCAAACTTATGGTTGTGATGTCATAAAGCAATGTTGACACAAAACAGTCTTGTTAATACATTTAACAGGCTCTTTATATTAATAACATTTATTTGCTGTAATGCAACTTTAGAAAGCACTTTAAGTGTCCTAAACGTAGTAAATATTCCAGTTAAATACTATGTTTGGCAAAAACAAAACACCCTTCTCGTGAGTAGTTAAAAAAAATTATAAATGTTTAAAAAAGGACATGCTCTTAGACCTTTGCGAAGCAAATTTTACATATTCTATATTTTTAACATTAAAAGTTATAGGTTGATAAATTATTTTGCCATGGTATAACATATTAAAGTAAAAATGTAACACAAGGTTAAGTTGCACATAATTTAGTAAGACGTCAACAATCAAAGAGAATACCTATTTAAATTAAGAAAATGTCAGCTAAAGTGGTGGTCCTCACCTATTATTTGCATTCTTTGCATTAAACTATATAATGTGTACATAAACCGCTGAAATTTGGCTTCAAAAATGAACACAGGATGACTTCAGCTAACATTTGCAGTCGGATTTGAGGTTGAATGTATAACGTGATTACGCCCAACGGGATAAACTACTAAATAAAATTTTGTTGAATCTTTGTTTTATAATCATTTAAAAATAATGTATGTACCTAATAATAATGTAACACACAATATTATTCAAACAATAACTGTGTAATTGCGCTTTCCCTCTAATAAAACACATTACGAATTAAGCCCATATAATAAACTATAATCCGGGATTGTTATGTTACGACGGCTGCGGTAAAAATGGGGTTTAAATTAGTCGACTTCCAAATTGAATTCGTGTTTCAACAACATCAACAACGCTCGTTAATCACATACGTCGGGAGATTAAGTACAAAATTGTAACACACGTTCGAAATCGAATGTCAAATTCCGACCGCTATCCTGGCCAGTTCAAGTTGGAAGAGCCGAGATGATTCCGGCAGCAACGGATTACCGATATATACTGTGCTGTGCCACGATATGGAAGAGAGAAAATATTATTGTCGGATTTATCTCGGATGTGGCACCGATGAATTGTGGGAATTTGTTTAACGGCGGCAGCGCGCACCGTGGACACCCGGCGTTGATAAAGCACGTGTTGTCTCTGTGCTGGCGGGCGATAGTGTCTCGGACAAACACTGGCCGAACGTGACGCTGCTAACTACAAAACTGACCTTTTAACTTTAAATTATTCAAAAATGTATTTCAAATGTAAACTGATAGCCTTATCTAGCGGTGAATAAATGGCGTGAAAAAATTACTCCGGTCACTATAATAATAAATGTTAAGTTGGGTAACTCTTGTAACAATAATACTTTGCACATCAACGAGGACTTTTAGCTTAGTTTATCATTTAAATTCCCGGAATGATTAAAAAAATTTAATGTGATCTTCCATCAAGTTGCTTTTTATTTCAAAGTTGCATATAATTTTAAAAAAATCTTAACAATAACATAATAATGTCAAAGTATATACGTTTAACGAAATATGTGTTTCTATAAGAGATTGTAAATTTGTCAAAAAATTGTGTTTTCTTAAATGGTCATTTCCGCACTCGGCCAATCTCCCCCCCCCCTCCTCCCAATACCGAATTCAAATATACCAGTAAATATGTTTTCGTCCTGTATCATTTTAGCTTTGCTTATTCTGATATAAGTTTTTAAGTTCGCATTTACTCTTAATTAGTTTTAAAATTACTTAATAGCTAACGTCCAAAGACGTAAATGGATAGTGGCCCTACTTTTGGTTTTTGTCTTCCAGTCTTTATTTTTAAATTCTTATGATCTCATCAAGACCATTAATATTATATAAAAATTACCTATAATTCTGTAATTGCATTGAAATCTTCGACCGACTCCTTGTTACCATTAATACGTACTAACCCCTGCTAGATACTTTCTAGATAGTTTTGTAACATATGTAAATATTTCAGTAAATAAATAGAAACCCCATACGTAAATATTTATGGTTTGTTGTTTATTACAAATATGTCAAAATTAGTTGAAAATAATCTTAAACGGTTGACTGCGACATACGCTACTCAAGATTACTCAGTGTAGAGCCTCAGTGGTGGTGTTTAAAATTATAATTTGTGTCATCAAGCTTTGTTTAACCGACTATATTTTGGATGTAAAACCCCTGATATATTTATAAAGATATAAAACGATTTATAAAATTTGGTTGGCCTTAGTTTTGTTTTTCTTACTAGTGTTGTTCACACGACTTTATCTAGAGTTGCTATCGGATTGGTGGATCCAAGATAACAACTGAAATGCATTGCCTTGTAATATAACATGTTCCCCGGTTTTCTTACTATTGTTGTTCACACAACTTTATCTAGAGTTGTTATCGGATTGGTGGATCCAAGATAACAACTGAAATGCATTGCCTTGTAATATAACATGTGCACAGTTTTTCTTACTAGTGTTGTTCACACATCTTTATCTAGAGTTGCTATCGGATTGGTGGATCCAAGATAACAACTGAAATGCATTGCCTTGTAATATAACATGTGCACAGTTTTTCTTACTAGTGTTGTTCACACAACTTTATCTAGAGTTGCTATCCGATTGGTGGATCCAAGATAACAACTGAAATGCATTGCCTTGTAATATAACATGTGCAACAGTTTTTCTTACTAGTGTTGTTCACACAACTTTATCTAGAGTTGCTATCGGATTGGTGGATCCAAGATAACAACTGAAATGCATTACCTTGTAATATAACATGTGCACAGTTTTTCTTACTAGTGTTGTTCACACAACTTTATCTAGAGTTGCTATCGGATTGGTGGATCCAAGATAACAACTGAAATGCATTGCCTTGTAATATAACATGTGCACAGTTTTTCTTACTAGTGTTGTTCACACAACTTTATCTAGAGTTGCTATCGGATTGGTGGATCCAAGATAACAACTGAAATGCATTGCCTTGTAATATAACATGTGCACAGTTTTTCTTACTAGTGTTGTTCACACATCTTTATCTAGAGTTGCTATCGGATTGGTGGATCCAAGATAACAACTGAAATGCATTGCCTTGTAATATAACATGTGCACAGTTTTTCTTACTAGTGTTGTTCACACAACTTTATCTAGAGTTGCTATCGGATTGGTGGATCCAAGATAACAACTGAAATGCATTGCCTTGTAATATAACATGTTCCCCGGTTTTCTTACTATTGTTGTTCACACAACTTTATCTAGAGTTGTTATCGGATTGGTGGATCCAAGATAACAACTGAAATGCATTGTCTTGTAATATAACATGTGCACAGTTTTTCTTACTAGTGTTGTTCACACAACTTTATCTAGAGTTGCTATCGGATTGGTGGATCCAAGATAACAACTGAAATGCATTGCCTTGTAATATAACACGTGCACAGTTTTTCTTACTAGTGTTGTTCACACAACTTTATCTAGAGTTGCTATCGGATTGGTGGATCCAAGATAACAACTGAAATGCATTGCCTTGTAATATAACATGTTCCCCGGTTTTCTTACTATTGTTGTTCACACAACTTTATCTAGAGTTGTTATCGGATTGGTGGATCCAAGATAACAACTGAAATGCATTGCCTTGTAATATAACATGTGCACAGTTTTTCTTACTAGTGTTGTTCACACAACTTTATCTAGAGTTGCTATCGGATTGGTGGATCCAAGATAACAACTGAAATGCATTGCCTTGTAATATAACATGTTCCCTGGTTTTCTTACTATTGTTGTTCACACAACTTTATCTAGAGTTGTTATCGGATTGGTGGATCCAAGATAACAACTGAAATGCATTGCCTTGTAATATAACATGTTCCCTGGTTTTCTTACTATTGTTGTTCACACAACTTTATCTAGAGTTGTTATCGGATTGGTGGATCCAAGATAACAACTGAAATGCATTGCCTTGTAATATAACATGTGCACAGTTTTTCTTACTAGTGTTGTTCACACAACTTTATCTAGAGTTGCTATCGGATTGGTGGATCCAAGATAACAACTGAAATGCATTGCCTTGTAATATAACATGTGCACAGTTTTTCTTACTAGTGTTGTTCACACAACTTTATCTAGAGTTGCTATCGGATTGGTGGATCCAAGATAACAACTGAAATGCATTGCCTTGTAATATAACATGTGCACAGTTTTTCTTACTAGTGTTGTTCACACGACTTTATCTAGAGTTGCTATCGGATTGGTGGATCCAAGATAACAACTGAAATGCATTGCCTTGTAATATAACATGTGCACAGTTTTTAAAATGTCAAAAATAATAGAGTAAAGTATTTTATGGTTTGTATAAAATTATGAAATGAAAATGCTAAACTCCAGTATGAAGTAAAGTGTCTGTAGTCGGCAAGCGGTATCCGCAAGTAAGTGAGGCGGTACTCGCGAGTTATTGTGATTATTACTTGTAACATTGTAAGAAGTCTGGCAGTGTAATGAAATCTTAACGACCGTCGCACAATCTAGCGCAAACCGACCAGAAACAGTGTTTGTGGTTAATATACCAGTGAAAGAAACCGGTAAACCGGAAGTCGCTGCTCTGCGATCTCCGTTAAGTTGTTACCTGATTACATGGCATTAGCTTTACGAAAAATCCGTTTGGGAAATACGATAGCTTTACTCAACGGAAGATAATTTTATAGAGTTATTGTTCCTATGTTTAGCACTTCTTTTCCATGGATTACAGACCTGTATTTGATAAGTACCCTTATCAGTTTCAGTTAGCAAGTATAGCAGTTCGATCACAGTCTTAATTTTAAACTGGCTCCAACCAGTCTTCGTATGTAAAGATAAAACACTTATTACGGATGTTATCGAGATAGTTGAATAAAAACACGTTTAATAAACTTTTAGCAATTTAAAGCTACTTGTCCTATCAATATGTATGTACATTTCTTAATAATTTAGGAAATGATCAATAATTTACAATCTATAAGCACCTAACCTAGTGTTTCGCTAAGAAAGAAAGATTGGTCAGCCATCTATATGAAGACCGGATTGGTTCAAAATGATGATTTCCAGACTTGTTATCTCTTTAGTTGGCGGTTTACAGTTTTTTTTTAATAGTATATTAGTCGATCATTCATTCAGGAATCGTTATAGTAGCAATGCCGTAGAAGTTAACGTTAAAAACTATTAATGCGTATTTAATTTAATATTGTAACATTATAGCTGCACGGAAGGACAGTTCAATTATATTGCATGCTACAGAAGACAAGAGAAACCTTGCCATAATCACGTACCTTAAGGCAGTTGCAGAAATTGAAATTTATTGAGCCAGAACAGAGAATTTCAAAGTAAAATGTTTTATATCACTACTTTCTGCCTCAGGCGTCCATGTTACTATACAGTAAGTGAAAATACTACCACCATGAATGTTCACGTGGAGCTGAGAGTGTTAACATCTCCCTACAAAGTTTCAGTTAGGAAGAATATTCCAGTTTTACTCGTATTCACTATCCGGCCGTGTATTAGGACTGTCAGTATCGGGTCATTACGCAGGGATCTGTTTTAACTCTAGTAAGCAACAACGCTCAAAATTTGACGGGTCAACGTTGATTCTCGGTTAGGAAAATGGCTGGATTCCACGATGTAATCAAAAGTGGCAATTATGTCCTTTCGCTATGTCGAGATTCCCACTTATTCTTCAAAACTAATCCGCGAGATTCCAAAACTGTTTCATCCATCACAACACTACCCCATCTATTTGTGGGGGACGAACAAAAGCGAATACAATAATAGAAATCCACCGGCTCAACCGTAGGACAGACGATCCCTATTGTTAGTAATGCCAACTTGATGAACTCGGAGTGAACAGGGATTATTCGCACTGCTATGTTGGTAGCGTCGGGGAATTAAACTTCTCTTCGCTAATCCCATTCCTCCATTCACACCAGTTAGTTAGTTTTTTAGTGCAACCATTGTATTCTCTTTGTTGTGTAACGGAATTCGAACAGTCAACCTCACTCGTATGAACGGTTAGGATTTGAGACTTGTTGAATTTCTTTGACTTCAGAACGTGTGTTTAACGTTATGTAGTAAGTTTAAAATTATAATAATTACCTCTGCTCCCTCGACTTATCAACTCTAACACGCTTAGCACATATTATTTTCGCTCATCAGTTGTTGTATATATGGCTTTTTCACTCAAGCTGATAATTGGTCGTGAGATCAAATACCTTTCAAATTATTTTAATTTTAATACAATTTATCTCAGTATTACAAAATTACAAAAATTACTTTGGTGTCGTGGTTGTGGGCAGTAATGTACACAATATATACTCACGATAATAACAAATACTGTACAAGGAAATAAAACATTCATGAGAGGAGACATAATACAAGTAATAAAGTCAAAATTATTGTAATGTTACCTTTTTAACAATCATTAATTGTATAACATATGATACGATTAACTCTACTGGTGTTAGTACGCTCAGTTTGAAAATCGTACAAGAATATAATAATAAATGTTATATATATATATATATATATATATATATATATATATATATATATATATATTTATATTTATATGGGACTTTATCTAAAGTTAAAAGTGGAATGAAACAATCTAGAAAACCAATGTGGTTCTTACGGGATGAATGGAGGTGGACCCCCTAAACTTCAACGATTTCTAATAATTCCTTCATATTTTAATCTTTCAACACTCCACAGTATTTCCTTATGTACGTTCCTCCCCCGCCCTAAAATACATTCACACTACACTAGTGCATATCTAAATATAATGTGCACTATTCTCACGGAAAGATTCGTCTTCCGTTTAACCAGTAAAAAACCACGCTCCCTAATGCAGTCCCAGTTTCTTCAATAATCTACCAAGAATATCTTATTTTGCCATGAAAAGAAGAATGCATTGTATTTCAAAGAGTGCAGAGTGAAACCGTATCTGACTCCATCCGGAGACAAGATCTATTACAACAATCCACTTTACAAAGAAGCACTTTGGGCCGCCATTTCTAAGACGCGCGGCGCGGCGTGGCGTAGGATAAACGCGTTGTGTCTGCGACTCCGCTACTTTTCCGTTACGCTTAGTTACGCCTTCACGGGCGCTGGATACAACCCGCGATGCGCCTCAGTAACACATTTTGTCTCGTCGGCTCGTAGGCGTCAGAAAAGTAAGTTGTATTATGTTTTGTTATTCATTCTCTAAGTTCTACTACTACCATGATACTTCACCGTGTTGCTCTGCAGAAGACAAGTCTTCACGAGTCAAGTGCAATGCTGATGATACAAACGTTTTATATGTCACTCAACTGATTTATAATTATCAACTTTTAAAGATTACCAATAAATATTTTTATTACAATAACGATTAAAAGCAAACTGTACTTCTGTATAGCTCCCAGGTATTTGAAAAAGCGTAATTATTATATGATAGCAAAACAGTTATCACGTCACTCATGGATTAACGTCGAATGAATGTACATAAAAAGGTAAGGCGAGCGGCGCACAGCGCACAGCGATAACAAGGCAGTATTAAAAAGGGCGGAACGTTCAACTCATCACGCTGGGATTACTTTACTTTTACCTTGGGTTTTTAGAGAGCGAATATTAAAAAATAAATTGAATCGCCTAGAAGTAATCATTGTTACCGGTCTCAGCAGATGATTGCGGTAAGAGTATTAGAGGATCTAGTTTTAGTAGACGTAAACCGTTATTGTACACTCGCCAGTTTATAAAGGCCTTAGTATAAAGTGCTGCCGTAAGTGCAGCTTCTCATAAAGGGCGGTCTGCGTGCGGTAAAAGAAGCTAAGTATCAGGATAGTGCGTCAGTAGCACAATGTTGATACTCGTGTTAGTAAAAACTTAATGTCATATCCAAAAATGATAGCTTTGCATTACTTACATAATACATTTCCCCCAAAGGGCCTTGGAATGGCATAGCATGAATATGAATCTTTATAAGGACTTGAAACTTTGTCAACTTCTTGTTTGTTTTGCCATTTACAGTATATACGAGTATATCACAAAAGGGTTTCTATCTTTTAGAGTACGCCTAAAACGCCAAAACAGATTCTACTTACTTATAAATACATGCTGTGCATCGTTTCTACAAACATATGCAATCGTTCACATATGATCTCGTTGAGCGCAGTTTCTTATCATTCTTTGTTATACGAAAAACAAAAGTAAACTGTGGTAGTTTTATACTAACCACAACCGCACTGGACAAAACTTCGCTTAAAAACTAATAAAGCAGGTAACGAAAGTGTACGGCGCGGCAAGAGAGGTACCACCTTAATAAACTAACAGGTTGGTAATCCCCGTCTCTCCCTATGATACATGATGTAATCCCGGGCATTAACAAGACTATTGTGGCCCTTTAATAACAGTACCAACCTTGCAGTGATAAACTGCCCCGTAAGCCTCCGCTGATATTAGTTCTGTCAGGTTGATACCCTGCCTGCCTTACGCCCGACGTAATTAAATCACATAAAACCGGTTTACGTCAAGATTATTCCCCCGGGAATGAGTGGAGATTTTACCCAAGCTGCTATCATTAAACTATAGCCTACTCAGAACAAAAAAAATGTTTTGTAGTTTGAATATTTTAAAACGTTCACAATACATTTGACATCTCCTTATTTCATCTGTATAGGAAGTTCGAAAGTTAATTTTAAATTTATGAAAAGGAGGTTCTAAAATAATACTCTCAATTAAAATGTATTTTTAAGTGTATAAATGAAACTGATGTTGTTTTGGAAGTTTTGGGACTATTAATTTAGCCGCATTGATATTGTGCTATAAAAATGTACCTTGGAACTTTTAGAACGATTTAAGCGCTTTGATATTGTACTATATCACCTGGTACTATATACTATAGTAACTGGTGTACTACAATGATTCAATGTTTCGGTTTGGCTTCCAGACCGTTTCTTTTTTATGTGCACAAACATTAAAATCAACTCATTACAATCTACATTTGGATATATGAATAAATTTAGTGTGTGAAAACCAGTTAGTGGTGCTTTAAGTTTTTCGTGAAGTTAGTAGAGGAAGTTTCTGTAAGAAAGAAATCAACCAATATCCGGACTAGTTTCGGTGGGTATTGGTGGGGTTAAACATATTAAACAATGTATTTTTCATATAGCATATGTTTTTTTTTTATCTTGACATTTAAAACTAACCTCCAGAGAAGTTAAATCAACATCAGCTAAAGGGATAATCACCGAGTATTTGGCTGAAAATGACGGGTTTAAACATAGTATTTAAGTGTCCTATGGTTGGTTATAAGTTGGTAAAGCTAAAAGAATTGTATGGAAAAGTATCTTATTTAATGTTTTAAACGATTTGATACCGTCAAATGTCGTGGCAAATCTAGCGCAGCTGATTAATAATTTCTTACTTTCAAAAACACCAACATTCACACCCTAATAGTGGGTAATCAAGCGAGTATAGTCTAAAACAAATAATTCGACAAAAACCAATACGACGAATAATAATAATAATTTAAAAAACTAAACACTCAAGACGAACCAATTACGGTTTCATACAGATTTTAAGAACTCTCTTAAGATATTCCCTTTCAACATTTGGAGAATACAAATAAATTGCTGAAACCAATAAAATTGTCCTCCAACGGAGAAATTCCAACATCGACAAACAAGAGCGTTGTTCCTCGCGCCTTCTTCGACAAAAACACAACTCAAAATCGTAAAAAATAATGTTGCGCGTCCAACTTTAACAAAAAGAAAATAGTTAAAGAATATCTGACAGGAGCCTTAAGCTCTTAGATCTTCTAACTTTACTATTGGACGCTTTTTCCTGTGAATTCAGGTTCTGAGAAAACTGTAGAAAATTACGGAGCAGTAAATCTTAAAATCTCCATCTGTATTAAAATAGATATTGAAAAATTTCATCCTCTTTCCGAAATCAACCCTCTTATAGTTTACTTTTGAATTTGGGAGAAAATATTCATAATACTCGTAATTACCGTACTTGATTATAATTCGAGAACCACATCTGTTAAAAATTCGTTTGTATTTTTTGAACATTTTTCATACGAAGACACCATTTACAAATTCATTTAAACATTTAATAATGTAAAACAGATATCACTATAGTTTGAAATTGTCTAGTAATTAAGGATATAGTTCTGCTCTATGGGCGATTGTGATCCTTGATACGGAGGGGAAGGAGGAGTATTGTCACCTGGCGACTTTTTATAATTATCTGATTATTGAATAAAATGCATTTCTTTATTTAAAAGTTTTAAACAATCATAAACAAAAACATTTATTTATGCATGATATATTTGCATTGGTTATTTCAACCCACTCCTATTGCCGGAAATAATAACCCCTATGACGTTGAAGCTTCAAACCTGGATCGCAGAACCGTTATCTAATATTCAGTTATTCGGCCGGAGAGGACTTCCTTTCATTTATTAATGGGGATTATAAATGTTGATGTTAAGTATCGTACCACAGTAAACAGGGACTCATCCTACTAAGTATAGGATATTAACAGATGAAGAGATTTATTAAAACATATATTAATTTTTTTAACGACCTTATCTTACCCCCTCTCAAAAATGAGTTACTGAAATAATCCCCCAATTCAAGTTCTAGATACGACACTAGTTGTAATTCTATGTTCCTACACAACAACCACCACTGAGAGTCTGCGTACTCCCCTACCCTGTTGTACGTCCATCAATACGCACAACACCGATATATAGCGCGGGCAGGTGACAGTGAACCGTATCACTCGACTGTAATTCTATGTTCCTACACAACAACCACCACTGAGAGTCTGCGTACTCCCCTACCCTGTTGTATGTCCATCAATACGCACAACACCGATATATAGCGCGGGCAGGTGACAGTGAACCGTATCACTCGACTGTAATTCTATGTTCCTACACAACAACCACCACTGAGAGTGTGCGTACTCCCCTATGCTGTTGTACGTCCATCAATACGCACAACACCGATATATAGCGCGGGCAGGTGACAGTGAACCGTATCACTCAACTGTAATTCTATGTTCCTACACAACAACCTCCACTGAGAGTCTGCGTACTCCCCTACCCTGTTGTACGTCCATCAATACGCACAACACCGATATATAGCGCGGGCAGGTGACAGTGAACCGTATCACTCGACTGTAATTCTATGTTCCTACACAACGACCACCACTGAGAGTCTGCGTACTCCCCTACCCTGTTGTACGTCCATCAATACGCACAACACCGATATATAGCGCGGGCAGGTGACAGTGAACCGTATCACTCGACTGTAATTCTATGTTCCTACACAACAACCACCACTGAGAGTGTGCGTACTCCCCTATGCTGTTGTACGTCCATCAATACGCACAACACCGATATATAGCGCGGGCAGGTGACAGTGAACCGTATCACTCGACTGTAATTCTATGTTCCTACACAACAATCACCACTGAGAGTCTGCGTACTCCCCTACCCTGTTGTACGTCCATCAATACGCACAACACCGATATATAGCGCGGGCAGGTGACAGTGAACCGTATCACTCGACTGTAATTCTATGTTCCTACACAACAATCACCACTGAGAGTCTGCGTACTCCCCTACCCTGCTTGTACGTCCATCAATACGCACAACACCGATATATAGCGCGGGCAGGTGACAGTGAACCGTATCACTCGACTGTAATTCTATGTTCCTACACAACAACCACCACTGAGAGTCTGCGTACTCCCCTATGCTGTTGCACGTCCATCAATACGCACAACACCGATATATAGCGCGGGCAGGTGACAGTGAACCGTATCACTCGACTGTAATTCTATGTTCCTACACAACAACCACCACTGAGAGTCTGCGTACTCCCCTACCCTGTTGTACGTCCATCAATACGCAGAACACCGATATATAGCGCGGGCAGGTGACAGTGAACCGTATCACTCGACTGTAATTCTATGTTCCTACACAACAACCACCACTGAGAGTCTGCGTACTCCCCTACCCTGTTGTATGTCCATCAATACGCACAACACTGATATATAGCGCGGGCAGGTGACAGTGAATCGTATCACTCGACTGTAATTCTATGTTCCTACACAACAATCACCACTGAGAGTCTGCGTACTCCCCTACCCTGTTGTACGTCCATCAATACGCACAACACCGATATATAGCGCGGGCAGGTGACAGTGAACCGTATCACTCGACTGTGGACCTCACAGATTCCGACTGAACTTATATATTGGTATTGCGACCGTTCATCATATCGGCAAAATATAGCGCCTGTCACCCTCCACCTCCCCTTGCCCCGCCACTCTCACCAGCAAGAAACTAACATATTGACATTTAAATTACTCCCGACCGTATTTCACTAGGTGGACAGGTTCGTTCGCAATATTTTTGCTTTGTCCGCCTCAACTGTTATTTATACATATGTTTCACCGGCGGCGCGCAGACAACGGTGCCGTGACGTTCCGCACCAGTATGCACTAAAGTTAATATTTAACATCACATATGCCCGTATTGTGTAAATATCTAAAACAGTTGTTGTATAGACTGACAATTGTCTATGACTAAAATTCAGATTGTCTGGTGTGTCCTTTGAAATAACAAGTAGGCTGAACACAAATGTTTATTGGAAATCTGAACATGTATTGGAGAGTATTTATCATGGGATTAGTTATAGACTACTATTTTTTTTTTTACTTAATTCAAGAAGCGTCTTGTCTCTTCTTATTCTGGTAATGGAGTTCCGATAAAGAAGACGGTTTATTTACGTGATACTCCACTACTAGGAGAGCATAATTGATTGACAGTAGCTTTAAAGATACGAAATAAGAACCAACACTTTGCTATCTCCTGAATATGCGGGGTTGTGTTCCAGTGGACAAGCTGCCAGGTGGCTTCCCGGAGATCACGCTGCCGCCCAGCACCAAGGTAGTGGAGATAGGACACAACGCCGTCCTTGTGTGCTCGGCCGCAGGGAGTCCGCCTCCCAGGATCACTTGGGTCCGGGAGATGGTGCCTGTAGACACCGCCAACAACCCCAGATACACCGTCCTTGAGTCTGGTAGACCAGGTAAGAGCACCGTCTCCGAGATATCACATGAAATGTTATTGCAAACTAAATATTTAAAAGAAAATAGTCCTTTCGGGTCAGTCGGAAGGATCAAGTAGATTTTGTGATAGCTAAAATATTATTAATTTATTGTCTTACATGCAATAAATATCTCGAAACCAGTTTGTGATACAAAAACAATGTTTATAACAAGAAGTTAGGAAATCTTATATGCATTCCAGACCATTTATTTGTTTTACTCAAGGTTTATAAATAACGGAGTTGTTATGTTTTTAAGTTTAAGTGGGCGCAAAAATTTACAGAAATAGCGTATCGTGCTGGCGAAAGAATCTTACTCGAGGTGTTAAAAGGTCAATTTCGTACCAAGTTTTAACTTGTTTCAAGCATTCCTATCACTAATTCTTGATGGTAGAAAAATGGGATTTGCATGTAAGTATTTCGAAAACTTGTTAGAGATACCAAAACTTTATATTACATTAAATATGCGTTTCAGGTCACTTTTAGTCTTTTTAAGTTTCATAAATAACGTAGTTATTTTTGTAAGTTTACGAACTTAGGCGATACATATATAAGATCATTCATATATATGACACACACACACACACACACACACACACACACACACACACACACACACACACACACACACACACACACACACACACACACACACACACACACACACACACATGCACGTTTTGAACGGCGGGCGGTTTTTGGCTCTGGGGTCATGTGCTTTCATAAGGGCGACTGCAATAGGCTTATTTTATATAAAAAACACTATCTTAAAAATATGGGGAAGAGCTAGCGTACTTTTGTAGATTTGCATGTAGACTAGTAGCTCAATTAAGCTAGAGAACAAACGAGTCTAACTAAAAAGAAAATTATTGTAAGGCAGTAAATAAATAAGTAAATAAAAGTTAGCAAATTTTTATTTAGAGATAAAAATCTACATTTAAAAAAATATTTAACTGTCGTCGCGTTTGATACTTTTTGGAAATACCATGCTATCCCAATATTGGAATTATGGGCACATAAATGATTCATATGATTTAAACTGATTTTAAACTGATGGTTTATTTCTTTGTTATTCCTTAAGCAACCTCAAAATCGTTAAACTTACAAATGATAAGTAGTTGTAAGTCCGTGAAAGCTAAGAATAAAACCAGTAATTAAGTTAAGTGCAAATATGGATAGAATATCAATTTCATCTTCAAGCTTGCAACATTGAGTACGGACAGTGATGTCGTGAGAGGAATAACAAATCATTTAGAACTTTTAGTGTTATTATAGAGACAAAATGATACATAGGAGTCTCGTTTGTAGTAGTACGGTGTCAAATTAGAAATAGACACTAGTAAATACCCGTCTTGAGGAATTTATAAGGGATGAAGTACATTATGTATGAGTGTTGGGAGGGAAGACATGTCTCGAGAATGAAAAGTTTCGAAATTAAGAAAAATATACCTTTTCACCTTGTTTCTGAACCGTAAGTGAACAAGGAACTAGTAAAATATGCATTGCTATATTATCACTCCGACAAAACTAGAAATAATTTTTATTCAATTTCTGAAGTATTTTTTTATAATACAAGAAATCAAAATATCTGAGAATTTAATCTGTAGGTGTTTATTGGGGACACTATAGTTTGTCCGCTCACTATTTCAAGAGTGCCAGTTACGACCTTGCACTCGAACGTCTACCTGCCATCCCTGTGGCGATGACTTACAGTACATAGTAGCAGTAGTACGATCACATGAAAGTAGGATCGGTAGTCCACGGGTGTCGGCGTGGACTAACTGTCCTACCCTGCAGAAACGTACCATCAGCCACCCTCGTCAAAATTAGGCGTGGACCTATAGTCCTACAATGAAAATATGTACACAAGCCCACACGCGTCTCATATTTCAATGATATATTACTTGGTTATTACTTTACGAGTTCTGCTATACATAAACTGCGAGTTCATAATTTCTAAACGTGACATTGTTATTTTCTCTTGAGAAAACTGTTATTTTACCGCTATTCCAAAGTTAATGCCTTCATAGATTTAAATTAGAACAGGCTGGATAATTTGCTCTTGGAAATTGGAGGTGGGAAAAATTGTCAGTCTTGTTCCCGTATACCTTTGTCAGCTGTCCGGTCACATCTTGTCGCGACACACCTCCCCTCGCTCCCTCCATCCCCCTCCATCACCTCCTCGCACCGACATCTAATCCAATATAATCTGCCTCTCAGTCTCTAGCATGCGCCACCCTGATGGATTTCATCGCGCAGTTGTTTCTCTGTTATTTTCTCGTGCCACTCCATTGACATTGGACTGACTTGAATGGCTCAGACATTTCAGTTTAAATACTTGTGTATCCTTTTAGATAGCGTATTCATAGAAATCTGCATATTCCTATGAGGCTGATCGTATGACCAGGATAGCAAAATTTCTGAAAATGTTTTGTAACACAAACCAACCAATACTTTCTTACAATATTAATCTAAAGCTGTACAACTAAATTACAGTAAATATTCAAAAAGGTTTCTGCCTACTTTAATGAATGTTTCTGCTCGTTTAAGGATGGTTCTTTTTTATTTCAGTGGTCCTAGAGGGGTTTATTTAACTGCGTAAAAACTTCATTAATACGTCAAAGTAACGCCTCACGAGCATTCACTTTGACCTCTTAAACTTTCTCCTACATCCATCCTCATTGGCAAAATTCCAGCAGCGTATGATCTGAAGACCAGGGAGGCCAGTATATAGGACTTTATGACCGCTTCATTTATTTAGAGACTGTTGGTGGGACAACATTAAAAAAAATGTAGTGATACGCCATTATGTGGAAGTACAGCTGGCGTCGCGTTGCAAGAGGAACGTCTTCAAGCAATGTCGGTAATTTTTCTCGAAGAAACTGTAAGTATGTCTGGCCTGTTAAGCGCGCTTCAAAAATAAAAAGTCTAATCAGCTGATCATGAATAATACCGCGCCTTATAATGCTGAAACGCTGTTGAGAGTTACGTACAATTGTGGTAGTGTTCACTTCTGACCATGAACGTTGGTTTCTTAAATTATTGATACCATCACGAGTGAACTGTTACTCACTGATAAATAAAATATATTTAAAGAGTCTACAATGAGTGTTTAAACAAATACAGTAATCCAAACTATGGATCCTGGATGTAAGTGTTTTATTTTTGTTTATGGTAGATTTTTATTGTTGTGTTTCCATACGTTACTTTGCTTAATCCTGGACCGAGTAGAAATACGTCTTGTGGTTATCACCTGGACTATGTTCAACAACAGGAACAATGGTTTCCTCTACAATTACATCATGTTGGCAAGAGCGGCCATATTGGATTTTTGCGCTAGGAAGTGATCTTGTTTCTCATAATGTAATACATGTAGAACCAACTTGTCCTAGAATTTGGAATTCTGCTGTAAGAGTAACTTTGTCTGTATTCTTCAACAGCGACCGTATTCACTGCCTTCACATACACCATAAATAAACACCATATCGGCGTATTCTTCACTTGTATAAGTGTGGCATTACTAATCTAATAATTGAATATTTATTTACACGGACTGAAATTCTCTTATTGCTAACAGAGAAATACACACATGGACTGAAACCCAGTTGTTCGCTTTCAAAACTATTTGAATTCTACAATACAAATCATATCATTGTTGAACAGCCGCTTATTGTATGCCAACTTATGAAATAAAAATGTTCCGCAAACATCACTGTGTGTTTTTAAATCATATTAAATCAAGCCGCACAGTATATCAGCACTACCTGAATGCACTGCAAAATTAAATATACTCTATGAAATAATTTTGTATTTAAAAATTGAAATTTACAATTTCTAAGTAGAAATTTAACTCGTTTAATGGGTAATTGACAAAGTATTGTCAGTCAAATGAAAAAGGCGTATTGCACTGTTATGAATAAAAATTAATTTAATCAAACATCTTTATGCTTTCTTTGTACTTTATTTACACAGTTTGGTTCAGAATAAAACTTGCTACAAGTTTTAATATACATTCTGATTTGTTTTTGAAATAACAAAGTTATTGTATCCAAACTATGGAAATAAGCATTTTTTCACTCCAACTTTTGCATTTGATACTATTTTTGTCAAAAATTACTTAACTTACAGTTCTGAGACGTATTTTCTTCGATTTATCAGGTCAAAAACCATAAGAAATTATTGATTTCGCCTCATAATCTACCTTACCAGAATTTTAGAAAGACCTGGTTTATTATGGTGAGCTGAAATCGGAGTGAAATATTTATATGAACTCTTTTCATCGTGTTTACATGTAGAATGAGGTCCTACAGTTTCTGCATATATTCGTGAATCACTCTGTATAGACAATCCCTGACAAATTTTCACATGTTAACGTTTAAAAATAATAATGCGTCAAAAAGTTTAGTATTTCTCTATGCCAATAGAAAGATCTACCTTTCTTTCTATTATGCCGTGATTTATATTTTGACTTTTTCTTTTAAATTATCACAAGAACAAATGTGAAAACTATTCAACTTTTTGTCATTAATAAGAAATGTTATCGAGGTTTATTTTTATCCTTGCCAGAACATTATATAAACATGCAAATTACGTACAGACAAAATATGTAGGGCACCACTTTAGTAATAAAAAATAGATATTACTTTAAATATAGAAAAGCTGAAAATTATCATAACGGTGCAATTTAATTTTACTTGTTCCACTCTAAAAGTGAAAATTTGTATTATTTAGAACTTAAGAATATTCTTTTTCTACTTTTACAGTACTCCCCAGAGCGGGTGGAAAATTATTATTGTAAGCAAATGTTCTGTTGTGCAGAAGAACTAAGTTATTCTATTAAAGACCTTAAAAAGAGAGAAATATTTGTATACAAATGAGATTCAGACAATCCTGAACTAAATTTAAGTTTTGAATATAAAATACTAAATAGATCATTGTAATCTTAGTATTTACCAATAATACACAAAAAACCTATTAGGATAAAAACGTTTAACATAATATAGTGTGGTGTTTTACGTTCAGAGTCACTCTACCAATTCCCATTCCTACCCCTTATAGCCTTTTGCAGCCAAATATAACTTTTACTGTTGCTCCTAATCCATATTTGAACCTTCTATTATAAACCTCGTGTAAAATTTCTGATGTCATCAATTTAATTTTTAATTTCTTAAAACCTTTTGTTGCCTTAATTTTCATTCTGGCTTTCCAGGCTTAATCTGTTCGTACACCTGTTTTTTTCTCACTAACCTGCCCTCGTGGCAAAGTAAATACTCCCTGATAGCGCAATAAGATTTGCTTAGCGGTGTATACATCCGATACTTTTCGGCACCTCTCGCTACATTAACAAATTCAAAGAATTTACAATGTTAATTAACTTAATTCACTAGTTATATTTAAGTTCAATGTAATTCCCATTCAAAACAATAAATAGCTGTTGCTTTCACCTTAGCAAGCAGTATAAATTAACATAACATCATCGATTGAGACGAAATCATGGGCTGAGCTACATGAGCAGAACGTTGCGTCAAAAGTATGGTGAATGCTTTCCATTAAATCTGGTGGAGATGATTACACGGCACCTTACGTGTTGGAATCAACAGGATGATCTCTAGGTCATGCTACCAAAATGTAGCATATGTGGCGTGTCGTGATATTGTCTTTTGTAATACCATAAATCAGAGATTTTACGTTCAACAGCCTAAAACAATTCTATCAAATCGATTAGGTTCCACACAAGTTCATAACTGGACACGAAGTAACTTACAGTTTCTACTGTATGTACACGTGAAATGGTAAAGGTATAAAAATTACCCACTTTTTAAATCGACTTTACGATATGTAATGTGTAAGATTAGAGGATCGTGTGGACGTGTATTCGTAATCAATTAATCAATGTGCTCTACATCACAGTGTGCAGTAAACCGGGCGTTTAACTTCCGATTACATTATGGTCTCAATTTAGCAAGATCGATTTAGTAGCCATTTACCAAAGCAATGTCAGTGTCACGGAGATCCCACAGAGCCTCAGGGGGTTCGGCTGTGATTGGACCGTCTCTGAAGATTGGCGAGGCGATGAGGTGACCGCTTGAGTGACACGTGATTGGCCTGTGGGCGGATCTGGTGATCTGGAGGCGTTCGCTAGATCATTAAATTTAACATAACGGTGCTGATATCGCTAAACGTGGTTACACTAATGTACAGGTGCAAAATATCAAATATGTAACAGAAAATAGAATATTGTCATTTTAAAAGTACAACAATAAGAAAACGTGTTTGGTGTTTATTTTATGCTTTGCATCTTGTAAGTGTTACGTGTTATTCTTTCGTCAATAAAAAACGTGTTATATGAATGAAAATGGTAATCAAATTTAAAGGCAGATTCGAACTCATTCAAGACCAGTCTGAAATTAACACCACAAGTTAATTCAAGGTCAATATAGTGTAATTACTATTGCGTCTCTTGGCAGCCTACCCTTATATTACCGCGAAATCTCCAGTGGCTACTCCCCGCAATCGTCTCTTGCGCCCAAATAAAAATCATTGCTAGCACATGAAATCTTTAAATTTTTAAGTTTTGAGGCCAGGAGAGGCGAGAGCATAAGCGCAGCATAATTTGCAGAGTATAAGCGAACAACTTGGTTTTACCTGAAATGACTAATGGAATTTCTCCTAAGAAAACATACGTATTCCATATACTTGAGTGAACATTTATTGAAAATTACATTACATTATTTAATCCATCTTTTGAAATACTAGCTTTGTTAATACGTGCATAAATTCGACTCTGTAATTTACTTAACCCTCAATGGTACAACACTTTTAATAATGTAAAAAGATACATATTATAAATGGATTTACTGACAATAAGGCTGTTTAAATCATACGACTTGCTAACAATCCGTTACATGGTTGTCTATTCGCATTCTTAATCTTATAAATAAAAATGAATCGCTAATCTTGATAACGGCTTAACCAATTCGAATAATAATTGTTGAATGTTTTTGAATTCATAAAGAATTGTAGTATTTATGTTTTATAATCCATTTTATAATGCAACTGATACTGAACAGCTGTTGGCAATTTCAGCTAAATTTAAAAATTTGGCTGGAACATATGTTATGTGTTATCAAATATTTACATTGCTGTAGATAGCAAATACACAGTTAATATCCAAATTTTACTCCAGATTGCGCATTTACGAATTTAAAACATACAATGCATTGTAAATACTATTTAAACACTGCTACAAAAACAACCGTAATGAAAAAAACTGTGAATGTTATCGCATAAGACACTCCAAACTGGTGAGCTTCATTGACATTGTGATATTGCAATTAACAGTGGCCTATGGAAAAATAGATAAATCAACACTTAAAAGTCTCAACGATCGGTCCGAAAAATAAGTCTTCTATAAGGCTGATAAGAGTCAGGTTAAACACTAATACTCTTAACCATGAACGCTTAAATAATATGCACCTGATGTAAGTCTACTTACGTATTAAAATTTCGCTAGACTCCATCTAATTATACCTAAGTAGTACAAGTACTTTAATTTTGATAAGTACGTGTGACCAATCTCCCTATGTGCCAGAAAAAGTGCTTTATCTCCTGAAGTAATAAAGTTCACTTCAATAATAGTTTGCTTATTCATTGAACCCAAAAATATTATTTCAAACACAGCTGATAAAGATCAAAAGACTGGTTTTTTATTCATCCAACGTATAGCGGACGTCCGATCCTGCTGATAAGCCAACTGTAGACTTGACGGTGATGTCGCCAATCAACGTTTGATGAAAACATCAATGTTTGTTCACTGGCGGCGTGTAACTTTCCGCTTTTCAATCAATATTTGTGTTGGTCCCACACCAACATTTTAGTTGACTGTTGATCTGTGAACTGACACCTAGTTTTTAACCGGTATGGTTCGTTACATATGTGCAGTCGGGACTTATAATAGTGTAATAATAATGTTCACCGTACAAAGAGATCACAGTTTAGACGAATTATCACTATTACGGACAAGTGTTCTGTTAGTAAATAACCTTCCTAATTGTATAAACCTTAGTAAGGTTCAACGATCTAAAAAGTTTATTTGAAATTTGAGTAACGCAAGTCGCTTTTGCACTTAGTATTAATGAATTTATTAACGGAATCCATATTAACTTAGGAACAGTTTTTATTAACTGCACTGCAGTACTATAGTAGCACATTGTAGTGTTGTCCTTTCCGTTTCGTAATATGGGCACTGTTTTAGAACTACTAAATTGCCGTTTGAAAACAGATAGTTGAGATTTCAATCGGGATCTGAACTTCCTAACAATTTGTATAAACTTTCCGGTAGAATGTGCAGAAAGAGAACACTTTTGAAACTAAAACCAGGCTGCAGGATGGAGCTACATGAGTGAGTGGGGGTAGATCAGTTCCCTAGGGGCGCCTTGCGCTGTTTCCTTATTCTCTTACAGGCCCTCAGAGGCTTGTAGTGTATCCTAGGGGGCAGTTTACACGAAGGGTCGAAGACGACATTTTTATCGTGGCTCCAGCAAATACAATAAGTTTATTTCTCTCCACATCCCGCAGAATGTAGTGAGTTAAAGTCAAGTCAACGTTTTCAACGCTTACTGCTTTCTGAGTTTAGGTTCTAACGTTTAGCAATGTGTTCCTTTCGCCTGTAGGATGTTTTATAGAATTAATTTTTGGACCCAAATAACATAAAATAACATTGTCTAAAACCCTTTATTTTTCGTCAGTCTTGTGTGTTTTTACTTAATAAACCACAACTCACATACGGTTGTAAGAAACAGCGTTAACATTGTAACTGGCTATTTCTCGTGTTAAGGTGTAATGTTAGATCAATAGTTTCGAAAGTAGTTCTACTCGTTGCAAAATTACAGTGTTAGTAATACTTTATTTTTATTGTACAATGCGTGCTAGCGTTAAAACAAAGAGTCACCAATGAACAAGATTGCCAAAAAGCAATGTTAATACGAGATCTGTTAATATACCTTGAAAAATAACAATTAAATTGACAACTTATTAGTTTTATACGGTTATACTTACTTACAATTATTACAATAATTAATTAAAATTTACGTTCAGTTCCTCTCAAAAAATTAAATGTTATGCTGTTATTCATCTAATATTTAAAAATGAATTAACGTAGGTTTTTTAATGTGGTATGTTTAGGTTTTTGTGTGTGTGTGTGTGTGTGTGTTATGTCTCTTGTTAATTTTTTAAGTCACTTTTTTGAAAAGTCTGACAATAAATTTGCAGTTATTGTCAAATTAGTGGATTAGAAATATGTTTTATCGCAGCGTTAACGTTGATATTAGTATCACAAACAGCCATAGCTACTAGATTTCACAACTATAACTTGAACCAGATGTGAGTTTTAAATATTTCAGTAAAAAAAAACGTAATGTATATTATAAAAAATTGCTAAATGTTTATGTTTGTTTAGACCCAAAGATCAATCTTCTAAAACAAACAAGCAATATTTTAACGCGAAAAGCGAAATTTTTGTAAACGCTTAACCGAACTTTTATTTATAAATCATCCGAAAAATTTAGCACTGGAGTTCCGTATTGCGTCTAATGATTCCCTGCACACGGAAATAGCGTTATGATTAGTAACATCGCCTGAAGATTCGAAACAAGATTGCTACGGTTCTAAAACGTACAGTGCAAGTTCTCCAAGTTGTAGACAAGTAAAGTGATATAAGTTTATATTGTGGATCCCACTGTATTTTCCTGTTAAACAACCTCTTACATAATCCAATAGATTTTCCTGTTAATGCCGCGGTTTTTTGGACTTTTAATTGTAATAAGCTACTGTTGTTGATCAAGGTGTCTTTTCAGATCTATAGCCCTCTCTTGCCTATTCCCATCGATTTTCCTATAATTTACGTGGTTTTCTGGACGGTAAATAGCAGTAAGTCACTGTTGTGGATTCCAGTGTCTTTTCCTGTTAAACATCCTCTTTCCTTTACCTATCGATGTTCTTACTAACGCCGCGGTTTCTGGACAGTAAATTGCGGTAAGTCACTGTTGCGGATTCTAGTGTTATTGTTAATCATCCTCTTGCCTATTGACATCTATTCTCCTGTTAATACCGCGGTTTTCTGTACATTCAATTGTAATAGGTCATTGTTGTGGAGGACAGTGTCTTTTCATGATAATCTCTTGTTGCCTATTCCCATCGATTAATTACTATGAAGTGGTCTCCTGGACGGCAAATTATAATATGTCATTGTTTTGGATCCTAATGTCTTTTCCATTTAAACCTACTCTTGTCTTTAACCCATCGATTTGCCTATCAGTACCGTGGTTTTCTTGACGGTAAATTGTAATAATCATTGTTGTGGACTCCAGTGTGTTTTCCCTGTTAAACCCCCTCCTGCCTATTCCCATCGATTGTCCTGTTGATGACGCGGTTTTCTAGACAATCAATTGTAACTGGTCATTGTGGTGCATCCCAATATATTTCCCCCTTTAAACCTTCTCTTGTCTATACCGGTTGGTCTTCGTGTTAATGCCGTGGTTTACGTTTCTTTTACTTGACGGTACATTGTAATAAGTAATTAATGTTGTTCCCAATGTATGTTCCTCCTCATGCTTATTCACACCGATTTTCCTACCAATGAGGTGGTTTTCTTGACTTTGGTCGTTGTTGTGGATGAAAGTGTCTTTAGTATTAAACCTGTTGTTGCCTATTCCCCTTGTAAAAGCCTATTCCCTCTTAGCCATGTAAATTGTATTAACTTCCAAATTTAATTTAATTAGTCCCCGTTATAATAAGTTCATTCACTATCGACAATGTAATTCAGTCCACCAGCCAATCAGCTCTCTTATGTTTGTTAAGTTTTTAGGCCAATGAGCGGCCACTTTAGTTGATCAAGTAATAATAGCTTGTGCAGTGCCGCCCTATTAAAATAATTACCAGATAATCGTTTCGGGCCAATGATTGTGTTTTTCTGTTTCACACAATTATTTGTTGATGTAAATTATTTCTACGTTATGTATTGTGTTGTTCATCTAAATATCCCACTAGCTGTCAACTGTAACTGATGTTTTCACCAGTATCGACCGGTGCATATTTTTTCAATATACATTGAAAAAAATATCCAAATAATTATATTATCACTTATTGTAGTATTTCTGAAACGTTTCGAAATTAATGTTTTAAACATTTCCAAATCCTTAATCCGTTCCTCCCAATCCCCTTTTCTAAAGAACTTAAGTTTCCATGTTCCTATACTTATAGAAAAAAGGTAACACACGCAATTAACTTGAGTCGCTATTTCTTAAGCATTTAAGCAGGTTACGTACACAAAAATATTGTTTTTAATGGGATTTTAGCGGACCGTTCAACGCTGCCATTCAATGTAAAAACAAAATTAGCTACTAATAGTAGACCAATTAATTATAAGCTGCTCTAAATAACGTTGCAACTGTAATATTTGTAATTTGTATGTTTGTAATGTATTCTGGTGTTGGGAGAGAAGGTGTCGAAGCAGTAGCGGGGTAGGGGAAGGGTATTTCCAGCAACACACCACACACCCACACATACACACTTCAGCTTTGCGGAATAATCCGAATCACAATGTTTTTATTTCGTGATTGTTTTCAATCCGATTACAATCCCTGATGTGTTTTTGGGTTTCCAATACATTCCGCCTCGTCGCGCCGCATCGGCCGCTGCGTAACGCTGTTTTTGTTGCGGCTTTGTCTATTTTCCCGAAACAGTGGTGATAGACTGATCGGTCGCCAGTTGGCATGAGCAACTTACCCTTCTTTGTGCGCACAATTTCAATTAAAGTCCTATTTTACGTTACAGAGTTTGGATTAATTACATGTAATGAAGGAAGGCATTACTTGACAATAATAATAACAATAACTTCCACACCTTGTGAACGGTTAGAACTACTACATTATCAGTACAAATCACCAGCCACAATCAATCGTATTTGAGTACACGAGACCAATCGTATAGCCTTCGCTTGCCAGAGAGACAGTTACGTGTGCATTTATTGGTTGCGAAGTTATGATATTGAAAATTGTTAACCGATATTGTACAGTTTTGTGTTTAATTAGTACAAAGTCACGTAATTATTTTCCAATACATTTATTGTACCATTCCAAAAGAAATTACTGCTCGTTTTGTTAAATTATATATCTTCTCATTTTTAATACTGTATGAGTATCCCTGCTTTTATGTCGTTTTCTTATTGTTAAATCACCGATAGGCCGTTTTTCATATATTGCCAAATTTCTTACAAAACAATTAATAAATACTTTGTAATAACACATTTAGATTAGGAGTATCTGCTAATTTACAACATTTTTTTGCTTTCAGTCGTCTGAAAATCGTTACAGTGAACATTTTTATGTAATAAATATTTAACATGCACATTACAAGTATAATTTTACTTTTATTTTATTTATTCACTCAGAATTCGTATTTTAAAAATCATTTGCCATTGTAGTGATTTATATTCAATAATCAATTAATAAATTAAGTAAAGCACTTCGAATATTGTCATCTGATCACTTCCTTAATTTCTAAAATGTATTAGACGTCACATTGTTAGGCTGGCAAGATATAATGTGCAAGTAAACAGTCCAACTAAAATTGTTTAAAGTATTAGCTTTTGAACAAAATTACTCCATATCGTTGTGGTGTGCCAGAATTTAAGTTTCTGTTCTATTTTTGAGAAAAATATCAACACACAATCGCTAGCCTGTTAGTAAATAAGAGCCCTGTTCACTACTCGTGTTGAAGACTATTAGAATTTATGAAAGTAATAAAGCACAGTAATATTCCACCATTGAAAATTCACTGTTGGCGAAATCTTCTGTTTATAAAGAGATATGTTCGGTTGTACGCCCGTGGGCTCCGTACGTCGCTCGCCATTGATGCAGAAACTGCCAACAGGATATTATAGGAACTTTTGTCGTCTGCATATTGGCTTCTGTGTCAGTGCAAACAATTCCGTCATGTCATGTCATGTCGCCTACTGCCAACTTCAGGCGCCGACATTTCCAGGTATATATTTTAAGACGAATTTAAATGGAGGACGAATAAAATGCTGTGAAATGTTGGTACTGGTTTGTTATTATTAATTAACCCAATGTTAACAGGCGGAATATGGTAGTTTAATGCAGTGTTCGAACCTGTACGATTGTAAGGTTTACATTGGTGGTGGTACCTAGACAGACTTACCTCCGTACCCATTTGTCATTTCGATGTGGCACTACGTCATTCGATGGAACAGTGACATACATCACACTGACTTTGATGGTTTCTGATGAGGGGTTGTTATTATTGTGCAGTGCAGTAGTGGATGTTTTAGGAAAGGGAAACCCCGCAAGATTACATGCAGATCATATCCAAACTATATTTCATGAGCGTTTGTAATAATATTCCACTAGTATGACACATTTCAAAAATAGAAATCCTTCATTTTACAGCCGTTTCAACTGCGTTTTGTTTAAGAATGCTAATTTAATGTTCTATCACTTGTTAGACAGCATTATTTAATCGAATTTTATTTTGTGTTATGTTTTTATAGGTGTCTATTAAATGACCTGTGGAAATTGTGCCATGGAATGAGGCACATATTATAGAATGGAAATTGTCCACAGAATATTATACACTTTTAAATGAGCAGCATTTTCTGGAGTTTCTCAAGAAATACCTAACTTGAAAACTTCAGATAAATCAAACATTTCGTACGATGATCAAAAATTGACGGATTTCTTCATACAGATATTTTACGATGTGTTCATGAGACCAGTGTTTTCCTTTTGAGAGTAGGCTACACCAAAATGTCAAAATAGATATTTTTCCATTACAACACTTTCTCTTTAATCGGTTTAAATGGCAGAAAGTAAAAACACATAAACTATAAACACCCCATTAAGACCGTTCAGTTTTCGTAATTTGATTCATACACTACTTAATTGTTTATCGAGTAATTGCTAGATTGATTTTCTCTTAAAGAGGACAATGTGAACAGTCGGTGATGTCCAATATTGTTGGGGTGGAACCATCAGTATAAAACTACTACAACTGTAGTTTTATGTCGATGGGTGAAACTGCCGTCACATTTTATGACCTTTCACGGGGGGGAGTCGCTGATTTTATGATCACATAAAAATATCAATTTGCTGACCCGCTTGGCGGAACCGGAACCGGATATTAGTCGGCTGGGCTGATTTGGCGGGAAATGGTTTTTAAATCTCATTCCACCCCCGTGGCTCACCATCCGCCTTAGCCCAGGGCCCCTAATCGCTATCGCTGATTAGGTTGAGGAGCTCGTCGATTAGGTTAGAATTAAACTGTCATCAGTGCTAGCTAAATCTTATAAATAACTTTGGCTATTTTATTTTTATATTGTATCTATACATAATTATTGTGAAATTTATTATCTAGCTATAATTTAATCTAATTTTTGATAAAGTACATGTAGAAATGTTATAATAGTATTTTATAAAATACTTGAAAGTTCAGATGTTCAGTTCAAAAGTTAAGACATGATTAATTATTATTTCTATATATCACTTGCTCATATTTTTTGTACCACTATCCATCCCTCTTAAACTTGAATTGTTTGATCTTGTACAATGTTAAAATATTACATTGACAATATTTTATATTGAGAGTGTCAATTTTCTACTGGTTCGGTGAAATGGTACACCATTTAGAAACCACAGATATAAACATTCATTATTGATGCCAATAACTTGGAATGAGTTTAATTTTAGATGATCGCTTAAAGTTATTTCATACGAACATCGAAGTGCTTTTGGATTAAATAATTCTCATAAAAAAGTATGCCTTGGTCCACTTATGTCAGTCGAAGCCTATTCTGTCAGATAAAGTGTAACAATCTGGTCATTTCTATTTTAATAAATTCCGCCAAAGTGAGCCACCCATAAACTAGGCTATGTGTAAAATCTGGTTTTAATGACCTAGTAAGCTACAAACTGGGCCTCTTTGGTTTTGGATTCCCGGCTATGTATTTTACATACCGTAGTTACATTTATAATCATTTAGTTTGTCGGGAAGTATTCGTAACTTTAGTAATTTATTAAGACAAAATATTGTGTTGTAACTGAAGCATAATTTAGAAAAATACCCTAGTTCTATATTCGTGTGTTGTCTGCCTTGGACCGATCGGCCTTGCGGAGTGTCATTACCTCGGAATATTGGGCCTTAACAAAGCCCGGTCGTTAATATTTACTGCATCCTTTAAGCCCCGACATTTTGCCTTTAGTTAGGTTGCCCTTTACATCCATTCGTACTTCAGTATGGCTAGTACAGAGCTGTGGGCGGAGTGCGAGCTGCCGGGACTCTTGTCTACTATAAATACAGGAGTGTCCTCAGTGTAGTTTTATTACGTTTCTATCGTTGCGTGAAACATTTTCCAGCCCGGTATTAGGACGCAAGGGTGTATCTGAAAAACGAATAGTGCTTGAGTGCATAAACGTGTGGAAATGTACTTAAGACAACACCGCTAAAGTTGGAAACTATACTTGCAAAACCAATATTGAGATGTCGTTCTTCCGTTAAAATAAACCATATGTAAATTGGGCTGGTGTAACTCAAGAAATAAGCAAACGTTCATTGAATTTGCATCGCTATATGTGTATGGCACTAAGGTTTGTTATATGCAAGTGGAATTAAATATGGTTTTGTAAATAATGCTTTCGTGATTATTTGTGTTTATAGGTTTTTAAGCAGAGGTAGAGTGAATAGTCTTATAGAAAAGGTATATTTCTGAGGTATTGAAGCAATTAGGTGGTTGATACTTACACGAAAAGTTAGATATTTCTGCGGCTCACAATCCAAATTATGGAAATATAGGCTAACATCATCAGATTAAGGTTCCTGATGCTTACTTACAATAGAGTAAAGTTCGTGAGGCTAACAACAGACAGAGTAAGGTTTCTGATGCTAACATCAGAGTAAAGTTTCGGAGACTAATAGCAGAAAACTTGCTGAGGCAAACAGCAGACAGAGTAAGGTTACTGATGCTTGTCAAGTTTAAGGTTACATCAGAGTCAAGTTTCTGAGACTAATAGCAGAAAAATTGCTGATGCAAACAGCAGACAGAGTAAGGCTTCTGATGGTAACATCAGAGTAAAGTTGCTGAGACTAATAGCAGAAAAATTGCTGAGGCTAACAACAGAATAATGTTACCTAAGGCTTACATCAGAGTAATCTCTAGAGGCTTATAACATCAGAGTAATGTTACTGAGTCTAACTTCACAGTGAAGTTGCTGAGGCTAACAGCTGAATAAGGTTGGCGAGGCTAACAGAAGAATAAGGTTGCTATAGGAGACAGAATAAGTTTTATGCGGCTTACATCGTCAGAGTTACTGAGGCTTACAGGAGAGTAAAGTTTTATATAAATGTAATAAAGGGTCTATTATGCCGCCCCAAACTGTAGATATAGAGGTTACAGTGGGATTAGCAGTCTGTGCACACATCACCCTTGCTATCCTAGAGTTTTACAAATTCAGTCGTACTAACTCCTAACTGTTTAACAATCCAAATAAATGTTTCATAATGGTCTACGAAAGAAGACTGCACAATGTGAGCACTAATCAACCACACCAGAAGTATTTCTGGACCTATTGACTTCTTATCGTTAGCTGAGACGAACGCAACTGTCGCAGTTCCATTATTCATGTCGTATAAACACTGGCGCGCCGTCTTTCTCACTGTATAACTGTTTGGCCGATAGCTTTCATTTTACGCCTTCTTTTCCCAGACCGAGGGATGACTGGAATTTTACGAGTATCATAAATATGACTTACGAGTGTGTTAATGTTTCTATATGTTTTATCTTCACAGATTTTTGATTGGCCAAAAAAGTAAGGGATAAAGTTCTATAAAATGTTTCTCAGTTTTTTGTACGTGGTTCGTTAAAAACTGTACGAACCTGGGCCTCAAATATAAATCAAACCCGGTGAATTAATAGGTTTTATTTTATATAGGTTTTATTTTATATATATAAAATAAAACCTATTAATTCACCGGGTTTGATTTATATTTGAGGCCCAGGTTCGTACAGTTTTTAACGAACCACGTACAAAAAACTGAGAAACATCTTTATATATATATATATATATATATATACAAAACATATATAATGAATTAGAAGCTTTTTATGTGTGACAGTCTTGATAGACCTATGGAAAAAGTCCGATCAAACAAATCGAATGTTAAAAATATGTTTTGCAATGTATGGGGCTGTGTGATCTTATTAATTATTTTGTTATTATTAGACAATATGTAGTTCTCAGTATGTAAGTTCTGGGTTAATGCTGTTATTTAACGGAGTTTCTAAAATTTAATTTCTGGTCAACTCGAGATCGAGTATTAGATTCAGGGTGATTGAATGTAGAAATTAACCAATATACCAGGTAAAATTTTGTCTTATGTGATCCTTGTAGAAATCTTTCACGGAAGAAATTTTTCATGGAAGGAATACTTCTTGAGAGAGCCGCGAGAACATCAAAAGGAGGAGGAATGCCGAAGAAATGCCCGAGCGAGAGCCGACCGAAATAGTTGACGTTCTTGACAAATGGTTGCTTAGTTACCGATAAACAACTGTTTATTATCCCTAAGAACAAAGAGAAGTATTCGGCATCCGTCTTTTCTCTCGTTGCTTTCATTATACCGGGTTTAAAATTTAGTGTAATGTGACAAGTATAAAATTAGGTTATTATTGTTTTTATTGTTTTTAACTTATACATATATATAAGTTATATAAAATGAATGAACCTAAAGAATAAATTTATGTTGTTTGAACACAGTATGTGTTGTTAACCAGTAGACTTTAAAGGAACAAGGCTAGAAGACAACTTTAAAAAATTTGAGCATTCTGCGACTGACCCACCATTAGAATAAATAATTTTAGATAGGCTATAGATTTCAAATACGGTATATAGACGTCACAAATACATATTGTTTATGAAGTGTCTAAACATACTGAACCTGCACAATTAGCACTAAGTCCAATCTCTCCTGTTCTCATTTTTGCACATCGATTCCTAATTCAAAGTTCATGTCAATCTTGCTCCTATTCCTACAGCGGATATATATATCCGCCGGGACTCGAACCCGACTACTTTTTGTGATTCAATGTTTATTTAAAAATTAAATAAGGCCATTGCCATTTATACAAATTTGATTCATGTAAACAAAAGTCGTTTGACAGGTATTTGGTCTTCCGATCATATGTTAGTTTAATTGTTTAATCTCATATGTGATAGATACGGCCAAATACAATATAATTGAATCGTAAAAAGTAAGGACTCTGTGGTGTAATGGTAGCACATCCACCCGGCAAGTGAGAGATCCGGGTTCGACTCCCGACGGAGCAAGTACACTTTTTGTGATGCAATGTTTATTGAGAAATTAAATAAGGCTATTGCCATTTATACAAATTTGATTAACGTGTATATATAGGTCGTAATATAACGGAGTTGTGTATATTTAATGTTTAAACTGCTGCATATTCGAACGAAGTGACGTACCGACCTGGTCAACCTTGCTTAACTTATAAAATCTATTTTTGTAAGTTCCAAGTTTCAACTAGTTTGGGTCATTTGTGTCCACCAGCCTCATTTTTTAGCATATATACTTTGTATGCATTATATATATATATATATATATATATATATATATATATATATATATACATAAACATTGGAACTGGGCTGGTTTTTAACCCTAGAGGTCTTGTTCAGTGACGTTATGAAGAAATGTTTTGTACGTGCTGCCATGACGATAAGCTAATTCTGTGTACAAAATCTACCTAATAAATGGTATTTTACAATATACAAAAGAATTGTCATAATTTATATTTTACAAAATACTATTAATCATGCATTAATGAAAGGCGTTATTCCAAAATTGAATGAGATTCGACCATGTATACAGACAAACTTTGGGTCACAATTCAATAAATACGATTAAGATTTAACCAATTATCATTATTGGTATTTAAAATACTGTATTATGTACTCACAAAAGTAATATAGAATTAAGTTTCTGTTTATTTATGTATATATACATACATATACTTGTTTATCACTATGCATATATTTTCTATAATATTAATACCTTGTTAAATCAAAATTTAAAATACCCTCATAATAATATCCAACACTAAAGGAATTGCTGTAACGCCATTGCGTTTCAGTGTATTTCCCAGAACATCTAACAGCCAAGGCTGTACTGTTCCGTTGAACGATACAAACGGGTCACCAATGGATGGTTTATGACGTCATAAACCTCACAACGCAGGACGGACACTGCCTCCACCCCCTAGTCTTGCCTTCAGGCTCGTACTGTATTCTTCACTTTAACTTTTATTTTTATTTGATATACGGAACAGTGCGCGTCTTCTTCGATATTGCACAATCGCTAGGTGGTAATATCCATGTATGTATATGCCATCAATTGGCTTGTATTATCAAGTTTTGTAAACAACGCCATAACCAATTGTGTACATTATAGCAAAATGAATGTAATGGGCGAATGAAGTTGAGGAGTGGACTGAGGTGAATTGATGATGATTTTACCTCGTCGCTAGCTAATATTACTGTAGCAAGTGTCATCAATCAACCAATAGCCCAGTAACCAGACACAAACAAGCGAGTTCTGCCGTTATGTGCTGATTCCGAATCGTGGAAATTTTTGTTTTCTATATTGGTATACATTTTTAATTTCATCTCTTCCCCACAACGAGGTGATGTGAATACCTCAAAAATCTGCATACGTACATCGGAGGGTTTCGATGCACTAGTACTTTGTATTAGTATCAGATCGACGGTCCTCAACTCTTTCACTAAAGTTCAGGCAAAAAGGTTTCGGCTGGATTTATAGATCCATTTTGCAATTTTTAACTTAAATCAAATTCTGTGCTAAAAAAATAAGAGTTTTCTTGGATTAATTCTCCTAATCAGACGTTTATCAAATAAGCATATTCGATAAAAAGAGATACGCCTCTTAACAAATTAAAAGGAATTAGTCTATCTTTCACTTTAATTTCTTAATCAGTTTTTTGTTATCAGCATAGTAACATGACATTATGCCATCATAGTTGCCTATAAATCTAATATTAAAACATGTCACTTTTCCAACACATTATTCTAAAAATACAGGAGTTTTTATTTGTTGAACTTTACAACAATCTATTCATGGAATTTTTAATGTGTTTTTCGGGTTTAATGCAGGATTAGTGTAAAATAATGAGTGTGTGCGTAGTTACAAGAATTTTGGTTAAATTATAAATTCCATTTCATTTCCATTTGGTTGTTTTGGGTTACAACAATGCAGAGTTAATTCAGTGATTTATATTGAACAAGGACAAAGACTTAAGGGGCCCGGTCGTTAGTATTTACTAGATCCTTTAAGCCTCACATTAGGTCAACTCCCCTCCCACACCCTTCCCACCCCTGTGACCTCCACGACCCTACCTCGCTATCGGAGACTCACGTACTCGTCTCACCTAGCCGGCGCGTCCCGGTATATCTCACAGTATCTGGGCGACTGAACGACTCGTATAGTCAACCTCGGACAGAATGGATTTCACGTATTGCAGACTTTTCGGCACGTCATTATCGGAAACTCACGTACTCGTCTCACCTAGCCGGCGCGTCCCGGTATATCTCACAGTATCTGGGCGACTGAACGACTCGTCAGTAGTCACCGTCACAGAATGGATTTCACGTATCACGTATTGCAGACTTTTCGGCACGTCATTATCGGCTCACGTCATTATCGGATCGACTCGTACTCGTCTCATCTCACTCACGTACTCGTCTCACCTAGCCGGCGCGTCCCGGTATATCTCACAGCCGACTGAACGACTCGTATAGTCACCTCGGACAGTCACGTATTGCAGCGACGTCATTATCGGAGACTCACGTACTCGTCTCACCTAGTCATATCTCACAGAACTGAACGACTCGTATAGTCAACCCTCGGACAGAATGGATTTCACGTATTGCAGACTTTTCGGCACGTCATTATCGGAAACTCACGTACTCGTCTCACCTAGCCGGCGCGTCTCGGTATATCTCACAGTATCTGGGCGACTGAACGACTCGTATAGTCAACCTCGGACAGAATGGATTTCACGTATTGCAGACTTTTCGGCACGTCATTATCGGAGACTCACGTACTCGTCTCACCTAGCCGGCGCGTCCCGGTATATCTCACAGTATCTGGGCGACTGAACGACTCGTATAGTCACCCTCGGACAGAATGGATTTCACGTATTGCAGACTTTTCGGCACGTCATTATCGGAGACTCACGTACTCTCGTCTCACCTAGCCGGCGCGTCCCGGTATATCTCGCAGTATCTGAGCGACTGAACGACTCGTATAGTCACCCTCGGACAGAATGGATTTCACGTATTGCAGACTTTTCGGCACGTCATTATCGGAGACTCACGTACTCGTCTCACCTAGCCGGCGCGTCCCGGTATATCTCGCAGTATCTGAGCGACTGAACGACTCGTATAGTCAACCTCGGACAGAATGGATTTCACGTATTGCAGACTTTTCGGCGCGTCATTAACGGAGACGAGCGTAACTGCTGCCGATGCATTATTCATGACGTACGAACACCGGTGTCTTCCCACTCCCTCCACGTCTGATTCTGCTTTTCTCTTAGTTACGTACGTTGATAATGTAATCTTTCCACGCAGCGTTATCAATAGTTTGTTCTTCTACGCGTTTCCAATATATTTTAGATGTATGCATGTGAAATTATACATGTCATAGTCTAGTAATTGGCATTTAGGTTCAGGGTTGCTATCGTAATGAATGATATTTCAGATTAGGTTGAATAAACGTTTGTTTTTATTCTTTATTCTGAATACAAAATATTTTTTCGTTTCTCTTATCCAACTTAAAATGCACGTTAAAATGTCCTGTAATATAATAATATTCTGGGTAAGCAGTAATGAAGGCAATGAAATCGATTTCGGTGCGTTTGGTCTTATTCAACATGGACCCATTAAATAGGCTTACAATTTCGGTAATTAAATTAATTTTTTCTGTATTTAAATAACATATAACAAATAACATAAAAGTACACAACAATATTTAAACACATAAGATTTTTAACTAAAATCTTTTGAAATGTTGAATGTATACTATATTTGTGTTTACAAAGTAACGTATTGAATCTACCATATAGAAGTGGATTGTTATGGATTTGTTAGTAACGTCTGGCCATTTTACACCATAAATTGTTAAAAAATGTAGATATTCATACTGAAAAGAATAAAAATTAATACAATAACACTTGATTTGTATCATAATTGTGTTTCGACTTTGCTCTGTCTTGATTACAGTTCATATTCATAAATAAGTACATTGTTTTCTAAGTGATATGTTTTTGTTAGCTTTTGCGAAACAATCTGAAAATTCCAACTCGTCTTCGAGTACAGTCTTAATGAACTTTTATTCCAAAACTTTATTAAAGGAATACTAGTTTCAAGAACGGAGAAGCCGCAAGTACATCAAAGGAGAAGAAATTCCGAAGAATTGCGCTTCCATAGCGAGAGTCGACTGAGATTGTTGACGTTCTTGACAAATGGTTGCTTAGTTACCGATAAACAACTGTTTATTATCTGTGAGAACAAAGAGAAGTATGCGGCATCCGTCTTCCGTCTGACAGCTACCAGTTTCTCCTCTTGACGTATGCCAGATTTACAGAAACAGATTGAGTGCATTCGAAATAACTGTAAAGAACTCGACAACTTTAAGTCATTGTTTCAGCTAAGGATTTTGTTAGAATGAAAGACTGTTGGAAACAGTTTTTAGAAAGATTAAATTTACTAATAATTCCGTATACTCCACTGCAAAATCTGCAACAAAGTAGACATAATTCATTCATATCTGTAAAAGTTAATGAATGGCAAACATATTTAAATCCTGTATATGGAAATTATCTTTTGCTCCACCTAATTAAACATATTTTTTCATGGTGTAGTAAAATGTTATATTTGAATCCTAATAAAAGAGATATTACTATATTTGAAATAATTACAAGAAAAAAGTATCATTACTTACTATTAGACTGGCAGTAGAATTTGTGCAGGCAAAAGAGTTACGGTAAAAGCTAGTGTGTCATAGGCCAGAACAGACCTGTAAGTGATAGAACAAGCTGTTACATTGAAAGGGCATTCCTGTAAGGAGGCCGTACAGCCCAGTGCACAGTTACAGGTTAGTTCCTTTACAAAGTCTGTACAGAACAGGACGAGTCAGTAAAGACAGGGAGTACAGACCATTCCAAAATCGTGCTTCGTGAGGTATAGTGGTTGAAAAGTATATTTACAATTATGTAAAGAGTTCCGCTCGTTTCTCAGCCTGTGTACTGTGGTGAACGCATTCACAGAGGGTCTGTCCCTAATGCTGGAAGCAGTAATTGAATCTGTAGTAAATGCGGGTGGTAACTGCTACGCCTCTTAATGAAACCATATTTAAATGCAAAACAGTTCCCATACACTGTGTCGACGTGGGTGTGATTCGGAACTTGGTGGCGTTGCTGGACCTCGCAAGAATGGCAAAGATAGTGAAGTTATGAGTATCGAGACGGGGTTATTGAATTGTTTAATGGCTTGGTCATATCTGTATTGTGTATGGTGCATGTCATTTCTCGCATAAATAATTCATTATTCTCAATTTCTAAAGCTTTACAAGATATAATCTAGTAAAATACATGTTAGTTTTTAATTGTATAATCACACTGAAAAGCTTCATTTAAATTATATTAACTATTACATATTTTAAAATATTACATTTCTTTTTGTTTTTAAAAGATTTCACTTCACTTCATTTCACTACACTGCCCACTAACGTGTACAAGCCGTGTAACAAGATCTGTTTCCTCCCGTGTATGTAAGCAGCGTTACATTCTCAACAATATTTTTTCTATAAAAACGAATCAAACTGAAGTCGAACAAAGTATTTCCTTAACCGTTTCCGAGCGGACCTAAACTGTTGTGGCAGTGAGGGGAGAGGAGGGGGAAGTTGGCCGCCGGCATATAAATGGACAACAATTTGGTCAATGTATTATTCACCAGATAGCGTAGGAAGCGTGTGTTCTGCCCGATATTACCATACCCTACAGCACTAGACTCGCGTCCAGTTTACTATGGTTAATTTACAATAGTTTTGCTCGACTCTGTCTGATAACTGAAACGGAACTTCTGCTGCACTTACCCTTCACATGTCGTATTGGTGCGGTTTCTGTATGAATACCATTTGTCATGTTTATAGTAACAAAATAACATACCAACCTTTGAGTAAATGAACAAAAATTAAACCTGTTAATGATATGGAATTGTTATGAGTACATATTGTTAGTAGGGTAAATATTTAAACCCTTACTTTTACCAAACGTGACTATGTACATGTATTGTGTATGACACAATGTAATATTTTGTTAAAACAAAACAATCTTACATAAATGAATAAAAACATTATACCAATGTCAGTAATCTGATTCAACGAAGAAATAGATGGAAATCGTGAAAAAACACTACGTTAATTTGCCAAGCACATTAAATTTGTAAGGAATACGCTCCCGCGGCTACCAGACGCTCCTGCACTCAAGTGAATGTTTGCTACAGATGCGGGTCTTTCCAAAATCATTTGGCTCTCAAGCGTCATATGACAAGTCTAGTCAGTGGTGTAAAATGTCATAAATTAATACGCCTATATAAATTATATTTTCCACTAGTTTTTTTTTTTAACACACTGTTTAAAACATTTACACTGTTACTCGTACGTTTGCCATGCATTATATTTTATAAAAGTATACTACCCATGTCTTGTTAAATTACGGGGTTTTTGAGAACCTGTGTTTAAAAATATGCGTGTTTTGTGTGTTCTTTTTTAAATTTATTATGGTTTCCTAGCTTAAAAATGCAATTTTTCGACAAAAGAATCATAACTGAAGCATTGTTATTTGAACATATTTTTTTTAATGTGCTTTCGTATTGTTACATTCTTATATTAGAGCCTGTTGCTTATATATAAATTAGTCTATTCAGAATAACTTTCATAAAGGGTTGAGGATAATACCATGCGGACTTATATTATTACTTTGTTTGTAAAGGATGTTTGTTTGTTTTTAACCCTCCAGACAGCGAGCTTTGGTTGTTTAAAATAAAATATTTTCACATTTCGATCCATCACATTTCGCTTCCGCGATTTCCCGACAGTGCTCGTGATATACCTGATAGACCAACTCTCCGCTGAGAAAAGAGTTTCGTAATTTGTCATAGCACAACAATTTCAAAGTATTTTGCTTGTCTTTTATGCTTTAAAATGTTTAGTAAATATTATTTTTGTACTGTCTTAACGTAATGTAACGTTATTCTATATTTCATAATCACACTGTATACTAAATAGTGCACAAAAGCAAATGAATAGATATATTTTCTTTTAAAATCATGATAACAAAACAAACTTAAAATGTTGACTAAATGACCCACGTTCTACAGCAGTGTAGTCAGTACAAGAATACGAGTATAGTCTAGTTTAAAAAACCCATACGGCCACAAAACTTACTCGTTATCTTGGCAACTCTGTATAATAAATTCTAAATATTTGCCTTTAGTTACAAATTACAAATGTTGTTTAAAGATATCAAAGCGAACTTTTACGTGTACGGTACGTTGTAATAAATCCATGCATACAATTTATGTGTATTAGCAAATATCTGTTTTATTATAACATCATTTATGACCCCAAGACGCCTAAGGGAACTAGGATCTATGACACACAGACATCTCACTGGGGTTAATAGTATAGAGCCAGTCATCAAAACTCGCTACTGGTGCACTACGTCCCGCCAATGGTAGTCCTATGTCTGGTTGTCGGATTGCGCTGTATACACTGGGTCTTTGTTACTTTCTAATTTTATCTGATTAAGATTCTTAATCAAATCTATCTAAGTTTGAAATTGTTTGTCAAACAGTTTACAATAATACACGTAATTGAAGGAATAACTTATATCGTGTACTTGGAAATCAAATTAGTACGTTACGGTATTATAATATAACACATTACCATGGAGATAGACATTCTGGAAATAATACATTTGTTCCAAAACTACACGTGTGTAACTAGGTGTATTATACACGCAATTAACATTGTCATTGAAATTTTTTTTTCAAAATTACAAATTAATATGGGCATTGATTACGAGTAAAACGTCTTTTACATTTCTGTCTCTTAAGTTAACAGTAGCTGTACCAAAAGTGTTTTTAATATAGAATATTAAATGTTGTTTGGAATGTGTTTTCGCTTCTTGCATAAAAATAAGAAGACCTCATTAAAATGTATAAAATTACCTTAACTGAAAAACACCCTTTGAAATGCTGTAATATTGTCCTTTATATTCCACGCTTGTCACTTTGTTTCTACTCTCCTCTTGGCTTTTACACTTTACAAGATCCGTTACTCGTTTTTTACATCTGTCTTTGGCCTTTTTCGTTGTAAATTGTCTCAGGTTTCGCATACTTCCACGCATTTCTATTTTTAACATTACCCTCTCCTAGATTTCACCCTTACTCATTTTGGCCAGCCTTAGGAAGTCAGACGGTATTATTATTTCATTCCCGATCCAATCAGCACACCTCTCTAAATTTCGCTCAGTCCCAAATGTTTGCGATGTTCACTATTTTTATTTTTCAGCAATAAAGGCAATATTGCTTTCCCAACAGAGGCAGTCCTTAAGGTGCTCATCATTTGTCGATATCTCGTAATCCCGTAGTTTGTATCTTTTTGGATGACGTGGCGTATAAAGGTGTGCTTTCTACGTTAGGCTTATGTCTGGAAGTTGAACGTTTTGGGCGACCTTTACCGAGAAGTTATGGGTTCGATTTTCAAAAGAATCAGTACAAATTTTCCAATGGATTTTGAATTATCTCCTAGATAATATTTAAATAATCGGAATCACTTTTAAATAACCAATCTAAAGACATGTGCACTTAAAATTTCCAAATAAGAAATGCACTGTACGCTTTTACTAAACAAATACGTTTATAAACATACAATTGCTATTGTCTATTGTTTTGGCCCTCTTCTGATGTAGTTTCCGATAGCAGGATTGTGTTTGTGGTATGGCACACTAGCGGTTACTCTCAACGCACACATTTAAGTTATGTAATTGTCTCATGCACTCTACGCTATATTTCAGTTTGGAATTACATTTTTTTATATATTTTACACTATAGTGTTTTACATATGGAAAAGATGTGTTATTACAGAAGTTACTTAATGTTTATTATTACATTTCTTTCGACTATGCATACGTTCCTCAAACATTCGCCTTTATATTTAAAACTGTTTACACAGGCAAACTGTTGTTACGTTAGAAGTTTTCTTAGGAATTACTATATCACATATACCACACCTACACGTTACAAATTATATTGAAATTTCTTTTGAGTACTATGAGCTCAAAATGAGAATAAGTTGAAAACTTTTAATGCTCAGACACGTAAACAAAAATAAGAGTTTAGTCGTATGGTTCTCCATATTCAGTTAAATGAGATGTTTATTTCTGCCCGTATACACAGGAACTTCATATTTTTGAAATGGTTATAAATATATCCATAATTGAGAAGCGCCTAACTAGATTTTGGATTTCTCTGTAGACTACCTCCCAGTTTAATGCTTCCAATCTGTTGCAGGAGCCCTCCAGATAACCAACAGCATGGAAGAGGACCAGGGAAAATACGAGTGTGTGGCCGAGAACAGCGTGGGCACGGAGTACTCCCACTCGACCATGCTCTACGTCAAAGGTAGGGTCCAGCCAAACTGTTAGTGTAGGGATACAGATTTAAAAAGTTTGAAAATTACATGAGCGCAAATGTCATTAACGATTTTAAATATTTAATCCTTTGTAGCGATAATAATTTTATCTAACGTTTAAAACGGATGTTTCCGTAAGTTTCTAATTTTAGTGAAAAATTCAATAAAATGTATTTTTGCACTCTGCAGTTTTTAAGCCCCCATTGTAAAATTTCAATTACAATCAGTTGTGATAACACTTTTCATGTCTAATTTAATTCCATTCTAGACGAATTGAAATTGCAATCTGCTAAAGCCGATTGTTCTATGGTTCTCTGATAAAGCATAGATACAGTTATTGTAATAATAATGAAAATCATTATTCGTAATGAGATTACTAAAAGAATTGTTCAGTCATCTTAGTTAAGCTGTGAATGATCGGTTCTGACCGCCGTTTTATATAAAAAAAATTAACAATAACAAGTTATTCAAAGTCTTCTTTGTTCAATGTATCTGTCTGTGTGATTTTGTTATAATTTCATCATTCATAACTTATAAAACATTATCATAGAAGAGATGTATCTTGGATGGGATGTTAGTCGATTGAGGCCGAACTTAGGACTATCAAATATTCTGACTGGCTACCGTTTTGAACTGTAACTATTAATTTACAAAACCTGACATAATATCATAAGAATTTCAGAAGAACTGTACGAAGATACCACAACTTTTAGAATATCAATTATTAAGATTGGATTACCAATAACTGTTCTATACAATCAATATAATTCAATTTTATAGATTGGATCAACGCACTTTTATTAGTTTTCTTTAAACGAACCATTTTTAAAAGTTGTTCAGAATAACGCTCGTTATCTATTGACATTCGTAGTGTGTTCAAGGTCACGTGTCAGTCAACTGCGTATATACTTGCCAACAGATTTTTAATATTTCCCCCCAATTCACCCAGAGAGAATATCAGAATCTTAATATTTTCCCCATATTCACCCACAGAGAATATCAGATAATTTTGAACTACAGTAATATGCATTAATTTTACAAATTTACTTCCTTGCAAGCATATTTTGGTGGTGTAATGTTTTACATCAATGCGAGATGTTAATTCTAAACAGAATAACCTTCTTTGTTTAGTGATTACTTATTAAAGTTGTCTTGTGACGTGCAAATCATTCAACAAATGTACAATAACGATCTTGTAAATCTTGTCATAAAAAAACACGTACTCTTTTTTGCACTTTATGTTCTATGTAGAAGCCTTTAGTGTCGGTTAAAAGGTCTGATACAACAAAGGCCAGAGTTAACAGTTTGCGACAATCGTGTAAAGCGTATGTTAACAGTAGATGCACGTAAACGCTCAACCATTAGAGACCCGAGTGGGCCCAATTACCCTTATCTGGGCCCTACACCCTCTGTTAATTGTCTTAACCCTCCTAACACACCCCGTCCCCCTTGTCACCTGTGTGGGTAGGAGTTCTGTCTGACTTGACAGTGTGCTGCAGCGAGCGCTATTACACACGCGACTATGCGGGTACATGTGACGATCTTGAAACACTCAAGTGGGGACGAATAAATTTAACAGCACAAAGAGCAAAGGGCCAGGGTATCAAAAGTTGAAGTGGGTAATTTTCCTTTCGAGGCCAGACAATTCTTAAGAGGTTGTCGCCCTTTAAGTTCAGTGGAGCGCTGAAAGGATCTTAATTCGTCCCTCCAGAGGAAACGTCACTTCAGAATGTGTCTTTATCATTATGCCTTTTCACACTCACCGCGTTTTCTGGTCTAAATGTATTTGATTTTATTAGCTGTGAAATTACTATGGCTTTTTCAACGGTGGAGTGTTTTAACCCATATTACTGTAATATAATTTTAAAATATATTGTATTTATCTGTCGTGTCTTTATGTTTCTATCTATTTTTGAAACAAAAACATTGAACGGCGTATTTATTCGGACGAATATTACAAAATCGCATTGTCTGAACCTCCGTACCAGGACTGATCCCTTCGAAGCGGGACTCTCAACTGCAGCAAGGGAAGCTTTGTTCAGTTTAGAGGACGAATGTGACACGATAAAGAACATCGTCCGTTGAAAGGGACGGCCGGGACAAATGACTTCACTTAGCTGATGAGCGAATTGTAAAGCGAGTGCTTTGTGCACGCATGCTGTTCCCTCGAACGGTTTAACAAAACTCCGGCACGGAATTGAAAAGAAACAAACACTGTCCCAGTTCTATGCTGCAGAAAGGACTCGTTTGGTCCATCGCTACTGCTTGTTTGTGCTGACCTGTTTTCACAGTCGAGTTTTCAATGTAGCGGGTGTTTAGTTGACTAAAAATACACCGTTGTGTTCTCCCCGTAAACAGAGACGGATGTTTGTTGCTGTTTTTACACTGAGCGTGAGTGAAGCTAATAAATGAAATGAGCAATTCCTTACGTGTGTCTGTCGAAATCGAGAAGCTTTTAAACTACACAGTGAAGAACAATATTGGCAGCAATTTCACACGTCAGGAAGACCGTCTACGCATTGTCTGTGGAAAAAATAAACGCAAGCATAGATGATCTAATTTTTATTCCCACATTTAAAGGTCTTCTATGGAAATGAATGTATGTAACATGTTTGTGTGATTTCGACAATGCAGGTTCGACATTTTACTTTTATTTAGAGCAATATCACATGGCACGAGTCACATTACACTTCGTCAATACACTTGCACTGCTGATAGAAAACTACCTGAATGGCCTCCTTAATCTTTTACGGGCCACTTTAACACCAATAGCGGCCGTTGAAAGTTTGTATACACTCTGGAAGTACAAGGAAAACTCTTCTGAAAGTTGTTTTAAAGGTTTGAACATAATCCTCCGGACCTGATGACTCCCTTCCGGATTTCCGGCAATTTGAATAGCCATGAGTGATTTTATATTTCAATACAATATAAATAATATAATCATGATTGATGATGGTTGTATAGTACAGGTCAGCCTTAGTAAATAATGCGCGCTTTCTTATTCATTATAAATGGTGGAAAGTTGGAGATGGATACGGAGGAGGAGGGAGAGAGAGGACATGCAGTTAATTCTGTTCTTATCTTATTTGTGTAATTATTGGAAATATCCTAGTCCAGTTCATTACAATTGTATGGGATAAAATTATAGCCAGCAGTGGCCTCGGACTTGTTTTGAAGTTATATTTACTGTGAATTTTTGAGATTCACTACTATTTTTGTGTTCCGGAATTATTACCTAAAGTGAATGATAAAATATGAAAAAGGTGAAAAATTGCTGTTAAACTGTTAAGGCCTAGTTTTAAAAACTTGACTATAGTAACAAACCACCATTATTTGCATTATATTACATACTTACTGCACAATATTGGGTTTTTATCTCAGGAGACCTTTATTTAGTTTTGTTATAATCATAATTTAAGAATCTCTACCCACATTTAATACATTTTATCTAGATACATATTGTTTCAAAGTAATAACTTCAAACCGTTTCTCTTAAGCTGGCAAAATTGACTATCAAACCTTTGGAAATGTAGTTATTACAACAAAATTTAAAATTCATAAAGCAAAAATTTGTCATTACATATTGCTTCCTCGTACGCATAATCATCACTTCAGACAAGAACTAGTGACAATGCTCTGTTTAGGCTTTTGTCTGACATCTGTTGATCTTACGAAAGTACCATTTTTATTCCAATAAATGAAAACTATTTATGTTTGGAGCACCAGATTTAGTTATGGCAGTAAAGAAAGTTAACCTCTCTAAATGAGATTACTTGCGCTTTTCGCTTGGTCTACTGCAATACAGTAATTAAAGGTCCCGGGAAGAAAATCAATGCCACGTCGAGAAAACTATACTTTCTTTTGGGTCAATGCTCTCTGTTTCAACAGTTAAACATCTGATCTATTTAATCCAGAGTAAAATGGTCCAGTATAAAACATATGAATGATGACCTTTTCGCCTTTAGTACGATGTATGTAAGTTACAGTATTTCTCATTATAGTGTTTATTATCCATTACTTGTTAGAAATGGTTATCTCAACAGTTATAATTTTCTTCTACCTAACATTTAAATCAATTAAACTTTACTGAATTGCATTTTTTTCAATTGTTGTTACATCAGTTTCGACTTTTATTTTATTTATTTAAAATGACAAAACACCAACAAGACAAATCTGACTATAATAGAATTAATAAGGATATAACTTTTTTTATTAGAGGGCGTACAATAAAATGTAGTACTATATAAAACAAATAAACTTATTCTTTTCCTATTCGTCTTTATGAGACGATAAGTGTTACTTAATAAACATCTGTAGTAAACTTAAATACATTGAGTACCATGCACTTAATCTTTAAATTTTATTGTAGCATTTACTCAACGTAGCTTTACTACTTGGAACGTGTGGTGTTATTAATCAAACTTAAAAAAAATGTCTGTGTTGAAGGGTATATAACAATTATTATTCATTCTTTATTATTTTAAATTCTATTAAATAGGCATTTAATACACAGCCGCTCTAACAGCCAATACAGTCTAATATATATGAGCAGGAAGCGTGAGTTCTTTATGGTGATTCTCCGAGTAATCAATAGGTAATTCAGTTTCAATGCCTTTTATTAAAATGGATTTAATGTTTTATACACAGTTTTAACAAAATTCATTATACTTGTATATTTTATACAATTTTGCAGCATCTAATATATCATCTATTAATAGCAAATATAGTTTAAATTGTTATGCAAAACCATACTAAATTTCATGAATATTGATTCGTACTTATCAAAGTCAATATGCGATATTTTACCATCTCGAGATGAGATAATTATCGATAATACCATTATCGATAATCTCTGAGAGATATAGAATGGTTGTAGTCTTGTCCAAATATATTATTAGACACGTCACTTGGTTACCTTTTACGCAAGTAAAGTTTGTGCAACCTTCAATTTACTCTGCAAATAAAACCAGTTAAACAAGAATTTACAACAACCAACAATCCAATAATAATTCAATTTAATTTCTGTGAGGATTTTCGTTTTCAAAGAAAACATCATCAGACTCACGTAACCGAAAAATATGAATTTTTATTGGAGAATTTGTCGTTAAATTAGATAAAGAATTTACTCCAAGTTAGAATCTTCTCAATAGTAACATCATAGACCTCTCAGCGACTAAACCATAAAACTAAAGTTACAAAACTTAATTTATCAAATTAATTCTTATAAATTAAAAGTTATTTGTATACAACAATCCCCCAAAATACCCGTATGGAACTTGTGATATTGGAGTAAGATTCTCGGGTATAAATTGTAAAGGTATGTGTAACAAATGGTACCATGCAGGATGTCAGAGTGTTGCAGGAAAGAGCTTAAAAATTTACTTCTCGGGAAACCGAAAATTGGCAATGTACAAAACGTAGGATAACTCAACGACTGATCTTCTCAAATAAAGAGAAACACTGTCTCACTAAATAGCTGCCAAAATATAGTCAACTAATTAGTAGAAGAAAGTCGGCATTTGAAAGAAAGAGCTCTCAAATTAAAAACCAAGTTAAGCATTCTCCATTCGGCTGGATGTTGCACATTTCAGTGTTCAGCCAACAGCCATGCGTGTTGCACGAAGTACTCCCCGATTGTACCTGTTATGACTAAAGCAAGATTGTGCTCTAGAGAGTGTAGACAGTAACTGGATCCGCCATATTGTCTTTATTATGGTAAGTGACAGTGTTGCGAGCTTAGTGCTCGACGTTACAAGGGGCGGCGTTACCTGTTGAATCCATTAAATTTCTGCTCAAGAAATTACTCATTTTGTCTTTAATTTTATTCTATACTTCCACTTTCTCGTTACCACTGAAGTTAATCGAAGATCTGTCTAATAATCACTTATATATATATATATATATATATATATATATATATATATATATATATATATATATTCACTTCGGTTGTATAATGCAGAATTGCTCTATTATAACAAATTAGACTTCTTAGTTTAAATTTCCTTTAATATTTCGGCTTTGCCGTTTTCAAAAAGGTATAATAAAAGGTATAATAAAAAGTATAAAACAAAAATAACACAGCAACAAAATTTACACAAGTAAATAAATAAACATTTGCATAAATAAATAAATAAAACAGGAATTTTTGAACATGTGATTAACACCAAAGAGAAATATCATGAACAGAGAAAGAATTTAGAAAAATAATTTAGAAAAAATTATAATAACAAAAAACAATTGATCATTTCATCTTTTATTCAGACCAAAGGGTACTTTTGATTTTAATATTAACTGATGTGCCTGTTCTAAATTTTCTAAGTAAATTTTGTTTCCATCTTCTGGTACTTTGCAAATACCTTTCAATGAATAACATTGTTCAAAAATTTTGTTTGTGGCCTAATGCGTGTTGTGAAACCAATTTTTCATCCTGTTTTTTAGACGAACAACGATGATTATTCATTCTTATGTGCAATGGATTGGTTGTCAATCCAACATAATCCATTGCACAATTTTTACATGTTAATTGATAAATTACATTTTTGCTTTTGCAATTAATTTCTCCTCTAATAGGGTAAATTTTCTTTGTTTTACTACTGGTAAAAGAATTTGACGATTTTATAATTTTGCAAGTATTACATCGTTTGTCTTTACAGGGTTGACACTTAAAACTTTTCTTCTTTTCTGAATTTTGAATGTCAGTAGGTGGCAATTTGGGCCGTACCAGAAGATTTTTCAGGTTAGTATTTCTACGAAACACTAGCCTGGGTGGTTTTGAAAATAAGTTTTTAGTAATTGGTGAAGATTCAAGAATTTTGTGTGCCGTTCTTAGAATATTGTTTGTTTTATATAAACCAGGAAAATATTTTGTTATAAATTTTACATCATCATTATTTTGGATTTATGAACATTAGGGTGTTTAATTTGATTATTTATAAATTTTGAAGGATATTTTCTTTTGACAAATGCATTTCCAAGTTTTTCTAGATAATTTTGATAATCTGCACTATCAGTACATAATTTTTTGGCCCTAGCTGATAAACCCCTTTGGTACTGATTTTTTGACATGTACAGGATGGCAGCTGTTGAAATGTAGATAATCCATTGTGTTAACTTTCTTTAATATGAATTTTTGTTTTGAGAAATCCAGATTTAATTAAAAACATCTACATCCAAGAATGTTATGATTTCTTTAGAAAAATTTCCAGGTAAATTTCAAAATAGAGAATTTGTTCAGATTTTCCAAAAATTCTTTTAAATGTTCAAAGCTATTATTCCAGATCATAATTATGATCTGGAATAATAGCTTTGAACATTTAAAAGAATTTTTGGAAAATCTGAACAAATTCTCTATTTTGAAATTTACCTGGAAATTTTCTAAAGAAATCATAACATTCTTGGATGTAGATGTTTTTTATTAAATCTGGATTTCTCAAAACAAAAATTCATATTAAAGAAAGTAACACAATGGATTATCTACATTTCAACAGCTGCCATCCTGTACATGTCAAAAAATCAGTACCAAAGGGTTTATCAGCTAGGGCCAAAAAATTATGTACTGATAGTGCAGATTATCAAAATTATCTAGAAAAACTTGGAAATGCATTTGTCAAAAGAAAATATCCTTCAAAATTTATAAATAATCAAATTAAACACCCTAATGTTCATAAAATCCAAAATAATGATGATGTAAAATTTATAACAAAATATTTTCCTGGTTTTATATAAAACAAACAATATTCTAAGAACGGCACACAAAATTCTTGAATCTTCACCAATTACTAAAAACTTATTTTCAAAACCACCCAGGCTAGTGTTTCGTAGAAATACTAACCTGAAAAATCTTCTGGTACGGCCCAAATTGCCACCTACTGACATTCAAAATTCAGAAAAGAAGAAAAGTTTTAAGTGTCAACCCTGTAAAGACAAACGATGTAATACTTGCAAAATTATAAAATCGTCAAATTCTTTTACCAGTAGTAAAAAACAAAGAAAATTTACCCTATTAGAGAGAAATTAATTGCAAAAGCAAAAATGTAATTTATCAATTAACATGTAAAAATTGTGCAATGGATTATGTTGGATTGACAACCAATCCATTGCACATAAGAATGAATAATCATCGTTGTTCGTCTAAAAAACAGGATGAAAAATTGGTTTCACAACACGCATTAGGCCACAAACAAAATTTTGAACAATGTTATTCATTGAAAGGTATTTGCAAAGAATACCAGAAGATGGAAACAAAATTTACTTAGAAAATTTAGAACAGGCACATCAGTTAATATTAAAATCAAAAGTACCCTTTGGTCTGAATAAAAGATGAAATGATCAATTGTTTTTGTTATTATAATTTTTTTCTAAATTATTTTTCTAAATTCTTTCTCTGTTCATGATATTTCTCTTTGGTGTTAATCACATGTTCAAAAATTCCTGTTTATTTATTTATTTATGCAAATGTTTATTTATTTACTTGTGTAAATTTTGTTGCTGTGTTATTTTTGTTTTATACTTTTTATTATACCTTTTTATTATACCTTTTTGAAAACGGCAAAGCCGAAATATTAAAGGAAATTTAAACTAAGAAGTCTAATTTGTTATTATATATATATATATATATATTTAAACCTACTACGATCCATAATTCCATTTTAGCCAAAATTATTACTATCCTCACTTTTTCTTTTATTCCTGATTTTATCCTAGAATCTCAATATGATTTTAATAGTGAATGTTTACAATAGTAACGTTTATAAACTATTGTACATCCGAACATTCTAATCAGCACAGAAATAACCTGTTTGTGATGCACTAACTTGTTGAATGTTGCTATCAAGATGTGAGATTTTAAAGTAAGCAAATTGATTTTTGTTTTACCATCGTTTTAGATTCTTTTTTTACCAGTCATGGGTTTCAAGATTCAAGAGATCGTAACTAATAAAATAATTTAAATACAATAATTCTTTTTTCCATCACGTGAATTAAACACTTCACTAACGCTCAACCTTACGGGGAGTCGGTTATACTCATAACTATATTTTGGTACATTATTTCGTCAACTGATTATGTTTCACACCAGAAGTGATACTGTAAATGATATATCCATTATTTCACCCCTACCGGAAACTATGGAAACTCTGGATTTGATTGAGAAGTCCTTGGTAACTTCCGTGGTTTCAATCCAATGTTTATGAAAAATCAAAATGTAAAATGTATTAAATTTAATCGTATTGTTTTGGGAGATTTCTCATTTTAAATTTATAGTTATTCTGAATTAAAATTCTTTTTTGTGAGCTATATATTTTTGGAATATTTAAACGATGAAGTTTAAAAAGTTTTAGATCTTTTTAAAATAAATTATTATTTTATTATTGTACGACTAAAAATTAAAAGTGCAAGAAGTTTAACATTGTTCTTTCGAGCCTGCGATCAAGATGTACAGTCGTGTCTTTTAAGGATGTTACTAATTTAAACTCTATAGTTTTTTGTTTGTATTTTTATTTTTGTTTCTGTAAACGCTTTAGTTTTTTTTATATTCAATCGATGAGATTTGATTTACAAGCCAATAAAAATATCGAACAAGCTTAAATCGTTTGAATGCGAATTACTGTAACGTTAAAATGAGAGACGTCTCTGATAACGCTATGACCTTAAATCGGCGCAAAAGTATTTAGTTTCTCATGGAGCAAAACTCGTCGTTTTACTACAGCCGCCGGCTTCACTACAAATAAAATTCGTAAAAGCATTAAAAAATTATTCACAGTTTATTTATTTTCAAACACGTTTTTATTGTACAAATAAAGACAACATGTTATTCCGTATAAAACATTGCAGTACACTCGTAAAAATAATGTTAATTAATATTTGGGTAATATTATCAGGAAAAAATACATACTACATTTTTCTGTACTATAAAGATGTACTTTTTGTGAAGAGGAAATAAAAAAAACTCACGGAGCAAAAACCAATATGTGTAGCTCTGGGTTATAATACAGGGAGAAGAGATATTCGGCAGATATATGGTTATGAATCAGCACACTGAAATCTTCCCTACACTAACAAACACATTAGAACCAAAGCTGCTGACCTTTAAGCATACATTTGTTCAAGTAATGCTATCGCCAGGAGTTTACAATGTGTTTGCTGCTAAGTGATAGTCAATATTGACCTAAGTATTACTCGTCCATTGTCAAAATAGTGGGTGGTAAGAGCGGTGCCGTCTTGGGAAGGCTGTAGAATTTGTTAGGTACAAAACTTCTCGTCCTTTACTTAAAAAGAGCTGGTATAATTAAATTTATTCTTCTGTGGTTTTAATTTTTTTAACACTTTAGTATCATTCCTATTCCGCTTGATGAAAGCAACAGATTCAGTTCTTGAGACGTCGATACGTTACAAGCCTCTAATGTCAATAAAATCTTTTTGATTTTGAAATTATTTGAACATTCCACGAAAATTGTTTTGGTAATCCGTTTACAAAATTTCCTGAGGACTTTCATTGTTAGTAAGAAGATCATGTATAGCCAGCAATTTTACTTGCTGCAAGCAGCAGATTTTACTTGGAGATCGCAGGGGAGTTCAAATGGTACTAGTAATTCGACGACATAAATATACGTTTTCTTGGCATTTTGTTTTGCTGCTTTACTAAATCGTTACCTTTTACCGTAACTCAATCATTAAAAAAATCCTAATCATATTTCCTCAATAATTCAATAAAGGGATTGCAATCCAAACAATTTATACCAAAATTTGTAAACGGTGGTGACTTCGAAGTCTGTTTTTCTATTTTGTGACTAAATACGATTACTGCTGGCCCCTGGAAATTTTTAGGGTCTTTATTAGTGTTACATTTTGTACATGGTATTCAGGAAATAGTACTCAAACAGTTACCCCATATCAGTAAAAGTGGGGAGAAAATACACACCTTGTGACAAGTCAGAATTGTTATGTTCACTGTACGTTTATGGGAGTACAAAAGTATGATGTGTGAAACTAATTTTTAAGTCTTGACATCGCTGATTCATCCCTGGGTCTATAGACATGTCACTGTAACAAGCTAGCCACTACGATCACAGTTACCAGGCGTTATGCACATGTCCAGTTGTGTCGTTTTACGTTCAGAGTGAGAAACGTACATACAAACGTATAGGACATAATTTTATATAAATCTGAATTACGCTCACAGTTACCAGGCGTTATGCACATGTCCAGTTGTGTCGTTTTACGTTCAGAGTGAGAAACGTACATACAAACGTATAGGACATAATTTTATATAAATCTGAATTACGATCACAGTTACCAGGCGTTATGCACATGTCCAGTTGTGTCGTTTTACGTTCAGAGTGAGAAACGTACATACAAACGTATAGGACATAATTTTATATAAATCTGAATTACGATCACAGTTACCAGGCGTTATGCACATGTCCAGTTGTGTCGTTTTACGTTCAGAGTGAGAAACGTACATACAAACGTATAGGACATAATTTTATATAAATCTGAATTACGATCACAGTTACCAGGCGTTATGCACATGTCCAGTTGTGTCGTTTTACGTTCAGAGTGAGAAAACGTACATACAAACGTATAGGACATAATTTTATATAAATCTGAATTACGATCACAGTTACCAGGCGTTATGCACATGTCCAGTTGTGTCGTTTTACGTTCAGAGTGAGAAACGTACATACAAACGTATAGGACATAATTTTATATAAATCTGAATTACGATCACAGTTACCAGGCGTTATGCACAAAACAAACGTATAGTTACCGCGTTCACATGTAGAGTGAGAAACGTGTGTGTGGTCGTTTTAGAGTGTCGTTTTTAACGTTGTGAGAAAACGTAGAGGAGAGACACATGTCCAACGTACAAGAAAACGTATATAGGACCATAATTTTATATAAAATCTGAAATTACGATCACAGTTTACCTGGCGTTATGCACGTCCATTGTGTCGTTACGTTTCAGAGTGAGAAACGTTTACTACGTTAATAGGAAATCCAAATTTTTATATAAATCTGAATTACGTCACAGTTACCAAAGCGTATATGGACATAAATTTTAATTATCACAGTTGATTGTCGTTTTTTTCGTTCAGGAGTGAGAAACGTACATACAAACGTTATAGGACATAATTTTATATAAATCTGAATTACGGATCACAGTTACCAGGCGTTATGCACATGTCCCGAGTTGTGTCGTTTTACGTTCAGAGTGAGAAACGTACATACAAACGTATAGGACATAATTTTATATAAATTCTGAATTACGATCACAGTTACCAGGGGCGTTATGCACATGTCCAGTTGTGTCGTTTTACGTTCAGAGTGAGAAACGTACATACAAACGTAGGACATAATTTTATATAAATCTGAATTTACGATCACATTACAGGCGTTAATGCACATGTCCAGTTGTGTCGTTTTAACGTTCAGAGTGAGAAAAACGTAACATACAAACGTATAGGACATAATTTTATATAAATCTGAATTACGATCACAGTTACCAGGCGTTATGCACATGTCCAGTTGTGTCGTTTTACGTTCAGAGTGAGAAACGTACATACAAACTATAGGACATAATTTTTATATAAATCTGAATTACGATCACAGTTTACCAGGCGTTATGCACATGTCCAGTTGTGTCGTTTTAACGTTCAGAGTGAGAAACGTAACATACAAACGTATAGGACATAATTTTATATAAATCTGAATTACGTCACAGTTTACCAGGCGTTATGCACATGTCCAGTTGTGTCGTTTTACGTTCAGAGTGAGAAACGTATATAGGACATAATTTTATATAATCTGAATTACGATCACAGTTACCAGGCGTTATGCAACATGTCCAGTTGTGTCGTTTTACGTTCAGAGTGAGAAACGTACATACAAACGTATGAGGACATAAATTTGTATATTAAATCTGAATTACGCTCACAGCTTACCAGGCGTTATGCACATGTCCAGTTGTGTCGTTTTACGTTCAGAGTGAGAAACGTACATACAAAACGTATAGGACATAATTTTATATAAATCTGAATTACGATCACAGTTACCAGGCGTTATGCACATGTCCAGTTGTGTCGTTTTTACGTTTCAGAGTGAGAAACGTACATACAAACGGATAGGACATAATTTTATATAAAATCTGAATTACGATCACAGTTACCAAGGCGTTATGCACATGTCCAGTTGTGTCGTTTTACGTTCAGAGTGAGAAACGTACATACAAACGTATAGGACATATTTTTTATATAAATCTGAATTACGCTCACAGTTACCAGGCGTTATGCACATGTCCAGTTGTGTCGTTTACGTTCAGAGTGAGAAACGTACATACAAACGTATAGGACCATAATTTTATATAAATCTGAATTACGATCACAGTTTACCAGGCGTTATGCACATGTCCAGTTGTGTCGTTTTACGTTCAGAGTGAGAAACGTACATACAAACGTATAGGACATAATTTTATATAAAATCTGAATTACGAATCACAGTTACCAGGACAGTTATGCACATGTCCAGTTGTGTCGTTTTAACGTTCAGAGTGAGAAACGTATATAGGACTTTAGGATATTGTATATAAATCTGAATTACGACTACACAGTTACCAGCGTTATGCACATGTCCAGTTGTGTCGTTTTACGTTCAGAGTGAGAAACGTACATACAAACGATAGGACATAATTTTATATAAATCTGAATTACGATCACAGTTTCCAGGCGTTATGCACATGTCCAGTTGTGTCGTTTTAACGTTCAGAGTGAGAAACGTACATACAAACGTATAGGACATAATTTTATATAAATCTGAATTACGATCACAGTTACCAGGCGTTATGCACATGTCCAGTTGTGTCGTTTTACGTTCAGAGTGAGAAACGTACATACAAACGTATAGGACATAATTTTATATAAATCTGAATTACGATCACAGTTACCAGGCGTTATGCACATGTCCAGTTGTGTCGTTTTACGTTCAGAGTGAGAAACGTACATACAAACGTATAGGACATAATTTTATATAAATCTGAATTACGATCACAGTTACCAGGCGTTATGCACATGTCCAGTTGTGTCGTTTTACGTTCAGAGTGAGAAACGTACATACAAACGTATAGGACATAATTTTATATAAATCTGAATTACGATCACAGTTACCAGGCGTTATGCACATGTCCAGTTGTGTCGTTTTACGTTCAGAGTGAGAAACGTACATACAAACGTATAGGACATAATTTTATATAAATCTGAATTACGATCACAGTTACCAGGCGTTATGCACATGTCCAGTTGTGTCGTTTTACGTTCAGAGTGAGAAACGTACATATAGGACATAATTTTATATAAATCTGAATTACGATCACAGTTACCAGGCGTTATGCACATGTCCAGTTGTGTCGTTTTACGTTCAGAGTGAGAAACGTACATACAAACGTATAGGACATAATTTTATATAAATCTGAATTACGATCACAGTTACCAGGCGTTATGCACATGTCCAGTTGTGTCGTTTTACGTTCAGAGTGAGAAACGTACATATATAGGACATAATTTTATATAAATCTGAATTACGATCACAGTTACCAGGCGTTATGCACATGTCCAGTTGTGTCGTTTTACGTTCAGAGTGAGAAACGTACATACAAACGTATAGGACATAATTTTATATAAATCTAAATTACGATCACAGTTACCAGGCGTTTATGCACATGTCCAGTTGTGTCGTTTTACGTTCAGAGTGAGAAACGTACATACAAACGTATAGGACATAATTTTATATAAATCTGAATTACGATCACAGTTACCAGGCGTTATGCACATGTCCAGTTGTGTCGTTTTACGTTCAGAGTGAGAAACGTACATATAGGACATAATTTTATATAAATCTGAATTACGATCACAGTTACCAGGCGTTATGCACATGTCCAGTTGTGTCGTTTTACGTTCAGAGTGAGAAACGTACATACAAACGTATAGGACATAATTTTATATAAATCTGAATTACGATCACAGTTACCAGGCGTTATGCACATGTCCAGTTGTGTCGTTTTACGTTCAGAGTGAGAAACGTACATACAAACGTATAGGACATAATTTTATATAAATCTGAATTACGATCACAGTTACCAGGCGTTATGCACATGTCCAGTTATGTCGTTTTACGTTCAGAGTGAGAATCGTGTATGGATATAACATAATTTTATATAAATCTGAATTACGGTCTCCTCTCTTTATTGCAGTCTAAAAGTTTTATTAAACCAACTGTTTTAGTCCAGATTACAAAGTATTTTTGTAGTAAAATACATAGAAGATATCCACGAGTAGCGAGCACCACGCACTGTTGTGCTGAGTGCCGCCCTCCACAGTGTGTGTTTGTCGTCACAAGTACAATGTGGGAACACAATTCGTTGTTTAACCACGGGCAGCAATATCCTGAGTGGTGGGCAAATATCAATATCGCTCACCGTTGAAATAATCACTTTTAAACCATAACCTGTTCAAGTGCACTTGGACCTCTGGGCTATCTTAAAATAAATAAGTTGAAAATACAAAATTGCACAATTCGATAACAATACAGTTCCTGAGACAAGATACAAAAAACAGAATATAAAATGGTTGATTATTAATAAACTCACTACTTGTCATTTAATTCCTGAGATAAGCTGCCTACAAACAGACAGGTAGACAATCATACAGAAAAGAAATCTTCGGTAAGACAACAGAGATATTGTGTCAGCGTACTGAGTGATAGTCACCAATAACGCTGAGTCAAATCAAATAGAAAGACGTGCACTATTATAGAAATAGGTTTTGTCCATGTATAAAGGAAGTTTAGTGGATATTTTAATGTCTGTGTTAATAATAATAATAATAATAATAGATAATAAATACAGTGTGTCTCGAGATATCTTACCACATGTTCAACTATTACAGTCATATTTTTTAATTGCGTTTCATATCAGTGCTTGAATAATAAAATAACACACCATGTCATAATGATGATGTATGTGTTGGAGTAGTTACTAGGTAGCCTGTATGAGTCAGTATGTCACATGTTAAAATGTTATATGATTGTACTCGGTTTGTTTAAAAATTCATTTATCTCCGATTATCTCGTTGCCATCATTAGACCAATGGAAAAATGTTCTATAACGCTTAGCCAAATCCCATGGAAGAGACATGTGCCGACATCGAATGCGCTGTTGCCTGTATTAAAATGAAGCTTCATGCAAACTTTAAAGTGTATATGTTAGTTCAATTTTTAGATATCGTGCGGACAGACAAGCAAAGAGAAATGAAATTTTCCAGCACCTCGAGTAATATGCTTTGCTATCACCAATAAGCAAAAAGAGCTGCTCATTCTACAACTCCAACTTAGGTTTTGACTAGTAGTAGGAAGTAAAAGAAATAACAAATATTGTCTATGATCTTTTTAAACGAAATAAAAAAAAATATTTATTAGGCCCTTTTAGTTAAATAAACATATTTATGGATATACAGCATTTATGGATTTTATTGTTTGATGTAATACTGTTTTGGAAACAGTTTTACGAAGCTTAAAATGTGCCTCATAATTATGTGATAATATTGGTCAGATGATAGCTGGCGTGGTACAGGAAAGGCATAACTTGTTCCTTTATGATCGAGTGCGTCCTTCCACAGACGTGGTCGACTCATGGCACTCCATCTTAGCCTTACGCTTAAAGCAAATTTAGGATTTAAGTCAAAGGGTAATTCACTTGACATGATATTTCCTTGGTGGGTGTCACCAGAATAAAGTTTTCTGTGTTCTGACTGAACTCGGAGTGAAACTTGATGAACTTGCTCTTCTCGAAGTGTACTTTGAGCTAATATTTTCACTAAAGCAGTGACGTAAATCTTAAGTAACTATTTATGTTTGGAACTAAGTATAGTTCTGATTTGTCAGTAATGTGCTGTAAACCTTTATAAGCACATGTTTGTCGATTTCGATGCGATACTCATATCATCTACTTAGATTAGAAAAACATTAACATAAAAACATTAGGTCATAAAATTAATCTTCGTGATACGCCACAGAATACACTATTACTTTCATCTGGTATCACAGGAAATGTTTCCAGTATAAATTTGAACAGTCGAATGTCTTTTACACCAATGTTCCGACCTTACAAGATCAATTTCATTATTTATAGATCTGGAAGTATAATTTGGGTCACTTAAGATGCCTAAATTTTCGTTTGTCACTTACAATATTGAGAAAATACTGTGTTGTTACCATGCAATTTATCGAGATCAGATTTAAAAGTTGAGTAAACCCAATTTTATGTTAAGAAGATCGATAAAAATAAATAGTTTGAAAATATTTTAGTTTGATATATTCTGTGGAGTGCGAAAATGCAATAATGTATCAATTGTAATTTTTATGTTAAGTTATTTTATATATGAGAGCTGTGATCCATAAAAATTATGAACTTCTGTGGACTACTTACCTCGAAAGAAGTCGACGCTTTAAGAACTTGAAAGAACATTTTAATTCAGCCCTCCAGCCAATTTCTTTTCCTCGGCGTGGTATTGTCTTGCTCCAAGGGCTGGTAATTGCGCTTTATGTAGTAGACCTGGCGAGCTGCGCAGGCAATTCCGTTAGAAAACATTACCTCCCATGTCTCGTAGATTTCGTGGTGAATTTCGTAAACACGTGTATTTTCCAGATCGCTCAAACACGATCAATACGGTTACATTCTGTGAACTCCATTTACGGGTCAATGGCATGTTTCTCAAACACTGCGCCTTTATTCAGTGGTTAGTTTTAGGTTCAGTTAGGGAACTGGTATATTCATGTTAAATTAGCAATTTTTCGATACAATTAAAAAATAGTATTAGCCAAAAACCGCTAAAAGTTTTGGGTTTTCGTGTGCTTATTGTAGATGTATTTTTCTTAATTTTTACAGTGTAACTCTTGATTTAGGACTTTGTATTCAAACACTTTTACAAATTTAATTATTTTTTTGCGTCTTTCATTGCTGCTTGTTGTTGTTTATTGTCATGTTTGAAATATACAGAAAAGACTTCATTGACTCTGGCGTAGTAATTTTGGTCGAAAATTTATTAAGAAAGGAAACAATATTATTTCTATGTTATAACCCCAATAAAATTTGCATTTCATTCTCCTGGGGCTATTTAATTACAGAAAGTAGTTTTATAAATCATATGTATTTCGTTTTCTTTTGCTCCTAAAAGACCAAAGAAATAAAACAGTATTAAAATTGATAAGGAATAAGAAAAATATATAATTTTGTTACCTGCTTTTCTCCTCAGTCCAGTCTAAAACATAACGACTTAACACACGTGCATCAGGTTTCATACTACTCTTTCAAAATCCTTTGTTGTTTATATATAAATTATAAATCCTTTGCTTACATGTTTTTTAAACTATTAACTTTTGGCTCATGTCCAATGATCAGATATCCTGATTTTATTGGTTATCTCCGTATTACCCCATTATTGGAACAATGTTGTACATATTTTTGTGAAATCCAGAGTTAAATTTCCGAAAATAATAATGAGTGGTGGAGCGCTTCAGCAATTATTAGCGAATAGGGTAGGGTAACAATTAGGGGTGACAAAGGCCAAATTAAAACCCTTCGCAACGGTTCAAGTTTCGTAAATCAATGAACCTCAGCCTTTTATATAAACCCAATGAAAACAATGCGCAGTATAAGTTGCCTTTGTATGTTTTAAGTTATGTGTTGTTAATATGCTAGCTCATTTAATTACAACAGTCGGAGTGTTTTTGCTAATATTTTATTGTATAATTTATAATAGCCATTATGTGTCTGGGAAGGCAAACATACTGAGAAACCCACTGTGTATGTTTGTTATTTGTTTCGCCTATCGGCACACAAGATGTACACATGAATATATTTAAATTCCAAATTTAAAGAGTAATGGATGATTAGTAGTTATAATTTGAATATTTCATGTGCAAGTCGAGTAATGAATATTTAAGCAAATCAGAATGTGACGATAAACTATTAACTATTTAAATATATTATGTTTATAATTGAAACACATGATGAATGGATTGAAAAATGGATTTGGTTAAGTAATTTACCCCACCAGTATTGTCCGTCCTCCTCGTCATTTTTGTAGTGAAGCCGACTATACTGCAATGAATGTACAAATACCTAACTAATTGTTCATTTTCACTAATATTGTATGAGTCATTGTCTTTCTGGGAATATTTCAGAACCAGTGTACAAGGGGTATTAACCAAACAAACAATGAGTAACGTCATTTTTTCATTTACGTCTTGTACAAAGACTTACTGTATTTGTATTAACACGTTTATAATAACAGAAATGAAGTTGATGGAATAATCAAATGCATGAGTCCAAATTATCACTGACTCGATATTGCTTCCAAGTATCACGGTCGATACGTGAGCCCCACACCCGCCGTCGGTGAGCCTGCCAACTACGAGTATCTCAGCCTCTCAAGGGCTTGAATGCTGGTGTGGAAACGAACGATGCAAATCTAATACTTCTAAATCAGTATATTGTGTTTATTCGGAGTGTTATAATTAAACGTGCATGAAGAATAAAATGTTATTGATAGACAGTATTAGTATTATGTATACACTTAGTAATCGGATTACTGTATATTAGTTGTTTTTCCACCTGAGCTACAGCCAGATCGCAAGAAGACTATGTAATTTATTGTTTACTTACCATCTCAGTGACAGCAACCACTCGAGCAAGAATGATTTATTAATGGCCAAGTCACAATACAGCGTATGAGACATTCAAAGATGACAGAAACGATTCAAATGAGAGAATTAGGTCCAGATTATTTGATTCTGACTGATAATATCTGGTCTGTAATCTATGATCATTACCTAAATATGCAGTTACAGATCTAATTATGGTAAAACGTTATATAGTACACTAACGTATTGCAACAGTGGTTTACGACTGGTCGGCTGGTAGGGTTGTGGCTGGAGACCATCCTCATGACCTGTGTGGGTTGCCTTTTACCTTAATAATTTACGAGTATACGTCAATAACTTATAGGCCTCTGTGGAGTTTCGCCATTTAAATCTTTACGCTGAGAATGTAACAATGCCTTTTGGGTGTATTTTGTTTGTTACTACAGAGGTGACGACAATTTGTACTGTCTCAGTCCTATCAGTTTCTCCAAAGTAAAAAAAAAAACTATTATTTTCGTCCGGTTCCTAGGGCTAACACACCATTACATACATATGTGTAGGTGTATGTAGCCACAAGATGAGTAAGAGAGAGAAAACTTGCGTCCAGGGCCTTCCTTACCAATTGATTGTCACGGCTGCGTTGCCATAGAATGTTGGAGCAATACTGTTTAATAAGTTGCCTGCTAAACTAAAAACCACCACAAACATTTAACCATATAAATTGCGGATTGAGGCTGGTTAAGGATATCTATTTCGTGTAAAACTTTTAAAATGAACTCTTTTTAAATGCACTTTTGGTTTTTACTTTCAAGTTAGCTACCTTATTTGATACAAAAGTACGAGTATCTACTGTAAATGTATAACGACATTAATTGTACTTTAATATGGCTTTTGTTAAGCGCTATTTGCATTAGTGACAATTGAATAGTCCAATAAAATTCAACAGTGATCTAAACATTCAGTTGTAAGTGTTTTACGACATATTTAGGACTCAGATTATGTTTTGAGTAAGAAATAGAAGAATTAGCGCCAAGGTGTACGAAATTTCGTTAGGCTAAATTGTACTAAATTCTTAACGTCAACTAATTCATGGATAACAAAATTAATGACTATTATTGCTTAATATTAATAAATTTCAGGGGCGTATAGCAATAGCGATGGTTTGTTTATGGTTTCACACATCAAGCAAATAAATGGCGATGGGAGTGCCGATGGCCGAACGGTCTAAGATGTCGGACTTTGGATCTGAGATAGAGATAGCACAGGTTCAAGTCTTGTCTGTGACCGTAGCACTTTTTATCAGTACTGTCGATCTTGCAATGTATCGACGCTCTCCCTTATTCTATTTCGTAAGATCCTTTCACAGACCATTGACCAAAAATATTCATATAATATAAATGTTATTCGAGTCATTATAAACTATATTTATTTATGATGTTTATTTATTATAAGCACTCAATATAAAACAGTGTTTATACATAAAGCCGTATACAAATTAACAACGTTTATCCACATATATTCGTACTTTTTAACCACTATCAACATCTGAATGGTTTCACTTAAAAGCTTTATTATGGTGGTTAGTATTTAAGTACTTTTTTATTTAATTATTAATCTCTTAGTAAAAATAATCAATTTAAATTTGTCTTCGATAGAAGTCCGCCAATAATTCGATAATTGCCTAACCAATTAATGTGCTTGCACTTATATCGATATCCTTCCACCTCAGTCTACATCGAGCGCTGAGAGTGATGCTCTGCTCACAGCGTGTTGAGCCTCTTATGTTGTGACCAGTTGGACAGACAGAAACCGGGGAAAATATGTGAGCTGAGCGAATTTCCAAAACTTTGACGAACCTAGTTTACAACCGATCAGTTTCGCTTTGATTTTTTTCCTTGCCAAGTGAGCACTGACATGGTGAAATATGTTGACGTTTCTTCAGGGAATTATTATAAACGATCCACTGGTCGTATTATCAGTGATGAAACTTCTACTGACAATTTAAAGGTAATTTTAGTTTCAGTTTTGTTTGTGCTGCTGTTGACCGCATGTGAACCGGCCAGTCAGTGGTGGGCGGCGCATCACTCCCAACACTCGCTGAATCGACTGTACAGTAGTTATAGATATGTAAACTGTTGCTTTGTTTCAGTGCGCCGTGTGCCGCCGTCATTCTCGATCCCGCCGCCACCTCAGCACGAGGTGATGCTGGGGCAGGACCTGAACTTGACGTGTGTGGCCGTGGGGTCGCCCATGCCCTACGTCAAGTGGAGGCGGGGTCCAGCCACCGACTTGACTCCGGAGGACAAGTTGCCCATAGGCCGCAACGTGCTGGAACTCACCGGTATCCAGGAGTCGGCCAACTACACCTGTGTCGCCGCCAGCGCACTGGGCGTCATCGAAGCCACCACCCACGTTAAAGTCCAGTGTAAGTGCCAAAGGCTCGTAGATTTTACAATAAGGCATATATTTAGTGAAGAGAACATAAATATAGTGCTGCTACTAAAACAGGGAACACATACTCATGTTTCAAAATTATACTCGATATTCGACTATTCGGCCAATATTTATATCACTACTGGTAGCGGCAGCCATAGTTATTCGGATCTGTTCACCTGTAAACAAATTGAATGCTTTCCTCATCACGCCACGTCTGATGTGTTGTTCGTACTTCAGTTAATACATCACCAATAAAACACCATTTTACTTATGCTTTTACAGTTTCAGCTTTTCCCTGTTTTGTTCACATCATTTTTATCAACGATAACTATGTTTAATTCGTATATTTTCCACCAGTTTCGAAGGCGTACCGGATTTCGAATAATATTAATTATTTAAAGTATAACCCATAATTTTGGAACAGGTACTGAAACCGTGGTCGGATTAAAGATTTAGAACCAAAAATTTAAAAGCGGATCCGATCCATCCCTATCTGTTATTATTTATATTAAACACTTGCAAACTGACTTGCTTGAAACATTATTGAGTAGTACTTACGAAGGTTGCAGATTCAACTTGGTAATACCATTAGTTCTTACCAAGATAAAGTTCTTACCTTTTGCCGATTCTCCGCAGTCAGAATCCCGTTACTTCGATGTCGTTTTGGTATTAGATTAGGTTAGGCTATGTTGCGAAGCTTGCAAAAAATTATAAAATGGAGAAGGAAACTCGTGAAATAGGCAAAATAACAATACAATTTTCCTGTTACAGGGATTCATTGACAATTTTATAAAATAGGCAAACTTGTGGCCTTTTTTCAAAATTACCATTCACTGGGTATTCTAGACGTCAAAAACCATCCTGGATATTTCTCGCCTTACTCTTGTACTTAGAAAATTGTTTGTACTCTATTTTTACGTAAGACTCATTTACTACTATATTACACTTTAAGGATTGCATTGTATTTCAATATTTTGCATTCTATTACAACATAGAATCGAAATTAAATAATAGACTACTGACCGGAATATTGCTAAACAAGTGCCGAAAAGTACTTGATGACATCGAATTGATCATTACTTTCCAAAATCATTTGCCTTTAGTTGCCAGTGAAAGAAATAAACTAAAAGCTTTGCCTTGCATAGGTGGTATGGGAGTAGTGCGATTCCATACCACTCTTAGTACTAATTCGATGTCTATCTTATAGCAAGGCCGTAGTTCTCGAGGGGGTCCAAGGAACCCTCCCCTCAAATTTTGAAATGATTCAATTATTGACATGTACTACTGAAAGATTGTTTTCAACCAAGAAACGGGTCAAGACTTTTTAGGAACAAAATGGGGCTTTACTCTCTGTCCACTACGGGAAAATATCAGTAACGTCTGCTGTCTACTAAATCAACATTATGCAGTCACTCAGAGTTTCCAATATAACCATTAATAAAATAGCGTAAAACTATCTGACACTGTTACAGCGCTGCCCGGGCCGCCGACGAACATCCAAGTATCGGACATCACGGCGACTTCGGTCCGCTTGACGTGGGCTTATCCTTCGGAGGATCTCCAGTACTACGTCATCACGTACAAGCCCAAGTACGCCAACCAGGCCTTCAGCGAGATCTCAGGTATCATCACCATGCACTACACGGTGCGCTCGCTCAGCCCCTACACGGAGTACGAGATGTACGTCATAGCCGTCAATAACATCGGCCGTGGCCCGCCCAGCTCGCCCGTCATCGTCACTACGGGAGAGACAGGTACATCATAGTCAATATTATTATATGAGTGGATGTAACTGGTCATAAAAAATACGAAAACTATGTTGATTAGGTGTACTCTGATTCGATAAGCCCATGCAAAGTTATGGCAGATTAATAAGCATTGGTGCTTATCGATATTGGCAGCATTGATGGAAAGAACTGGGACCAACGTTCTGTCTTTTCATTTGTTAGAAAAATTCAGATATTTTAAAAGTGTTAGAGTTCTATGACTTTCCATTTTGCGATGCCAGAAAGCTTTTCGTAATGAAGAAAAAAATGTTTACAATTACATTTGCTTTAGTGTATACTTTACATTAGGAATAACAAATACTAACAATTTTAGATTAATATTTTGGACTTTTTCATTTAATATATTGTGTAAAACAGTGTTACGTCCTACATCTTTAAAATTCTTACTATGCTGCTTTCCCTAGTTGTTATTACCGAAAAACTAAAAATTGTTAAGCTGTGGCAAGTTTTTTTTAACTCTGAATAGAGCTAAATGGAAGTTTTCGTTTGATTACTTAACATTATTCTAGATAGACACTCTTGCCTTTTGTGAAATTAATAAATCACTATTTAGATTAAATGTAAAATTAATCAAACAAAATATGAAACTAATTTTTAGAAATCAATACAATAAATAAGTCTTTTGCCAACTATTTTACAATTCTTAACTCAACTAGAATGCAAGTTATTGTGAATAATGATAAAATGACACCAGTCATTATTTGAAAAGACTTTCTAGTGTTCAGGAAAAAATGCCTAAAAACTAATATTTGCCACTATAAAGAATGATTAGATTTGTGAGTCTTTGGATATTTTTTCCTTCTTCCTAACCAAAATCTCTACATTTTAGTTTTCCAACCAGTAGTCATGGCCCTAGGTTTGGAGACACTTTTTTTATCACAGTTTGGAATTACTGTGAAACAACAAGCCTTGACATAGTACATTTATATTATCTGCTTTCTATTAAAGATTTTGGGAATGTAAACGAGTTATCTTTATGCTCTGCTTATTAACCAAATACTGACTCTAGAAAAGTTTGAGCAGAAAAACAATACTGCAGATTTTGTTTAATAGATGTTCACTTACCTTATGTCATATGTGTCTTCTCTTATGTCAAGATCTGTTCATTGTAGATACAATTTTACCGGAAATACAATTCCTTGAAATATAATTTGTCTTGAGTTGTCCAAAACTGTCAAACTGAACAGTGAAATCCTAGTACATTGAAGTCAAAACCTCTTGTGCTAAATACTAGGGGATTATCCACTTTATCTTATAATAACTCTAAAACTGTTTAGAACATGGACACCAAAATATTGTTGCACCAACTTAAAATCCAGTTTCAGTATTCTCAATGACTGATACATTTTGTTCTCTGAATGATAATTTTTTTGTTGGAATGCACTGAAGATGTTAAAAATTATTTTTTCTCTTTTAATGGAGAATAAACCTGAAAATAATTTACCAAAACATTAAGCAATACCTAAAAACTGTCCCTCTTTGAATTTGGTTTTGATGATGTATAATTAAAAATTCAGAAAGGAAAATATTTGCATAAATTGAAGAACCCTGACTGAAAATGTGGCATGTAGAGTTGTTACACACACACATACATTATGTATGAAAAGATGCTCAAATCATGTTTAAAAGTTAGGATCTCTATACATTTCACCCCTTTGGGTTTAGGGTTACTATGACGTACAACAATAGTTCATTTGACCTGTAGGATTTTACATTAGTGATCGTAAATGTTAGTCACTGTTATGCTTAAGGCATATGTTTGTCATTTGACCTAACTTGTCAATAATTTAAATTTCCTCTTTCATCCGTGTTGAACAGTCTCTGAAAAATATGAGTAAAAAAGATAGTAAATAATGAGTTTGTTATATTTTAGCAATTAAGAAAATGTAATATCCTTGAATAAGTTCTGACATATTTCTTGTCAGTTACTCCACTTCTTCATTAGCGAGAAAGTTCCATTAGAAGATTGAATATCTAATGGTTGGTCTGCTGATTAAACTGATATTTTCTTCAATAATACAAAATTGGATGAACTGCAATATAGTTGATTAATTAACATGTATTGATTTTGAAAGTTGTGTTGGGTATATTCAGTAGTCTTTCAATGTGATTTGACATTGTAGCTGTTCTGAAAAATGTTCTTTTTATAAATTTTATATTGGTATTACACAATTTGTATTAATTTTCAATGTAAGGAAGTATTCCTAATTGGATAGGGAGTATTAGTTTTTATTGGAATATTTTGTTGATGTATTACTTAAGATTTGTATTTACAGGAAACAGATTTTACTTTTAGAGCAGAAACACTGCAGGTTTTTGTGTTTTGTGATTGCAATTTTTGTATTTTGATGAATTTGTCCAACTTTTTGTCTCTAAAAAAATACTTTTTGCTGTTTTCATGCTTTGGTCCCGTTGGATTTTACTGTTGATGTAAGTCTGCAAGTATGTGTGTCCCACAAAATAGTGACACTGCACTAAATATGTCAAGCACTGTGCACTCTAGAATAATTTTACTTATGAGGAGTATATTGAGATCAGTCCCACAAAATAGTGACACTGCACTAAATATGTCAAGCACTGTGCACTCTAGAATAATTTTACTTATGAGGAGTATATTGAGATCAGTCCCACAAAATAGTGACACTGCACTAAATATGTCAAGCACTGTGCACTCTAGAATAATTTTACTTATGAGGAGTATATTGAGATCAGTCCCACAAAATAGTGACACTGCACTAAATATGTCAAGCACTGTGCACTCTAGAATAATTTTACTTATGAGGAGTATATTGAGATCAGTCCCACAAAATAGTGACACTGCACTAAATATGTCAAGCACTGTGCACTCTAGAATAATTTTACTTATGAGGAGTATATTGAGATCAGTCCCACAAAATAGTGACACTGCACTAAATATGTCAAGCACTGTGCACTCTAGAATAATTTTACTTATGAGGAGTATATTGAGATCAGTCCCACAAAATAGTGACACTGCACTAAATATGTCAAGCACTGTGCACTCTAGAATAATTTTACTTATGAGGAGTATATTGAGATCAGTCCCACAAAATAGTGACACTGCACTAAATATGTCAAGCACTGTGCACTCTAGAATAATTTTAGGAAAATGTATTTTCTCCAACATTTTGTTCTCTTGAACATTTTTTTGTTGTTGTGAGTGACAATGTGTATGAAAATTTTAAATTGGTAAAGGATCTCTTAAAACAATAAATATTTGTAAAGTCATATATTTGTAAATTTACAATTCAAAAGATCTTTTGAGTTTTTTTCTATCAATTATGCTCACTTTGATTTTAGGACATGGTAAGCACAGCTTTATAAGAGGTAACAATAAAAATCATGAAGTGTAAGTATAATTATAATTTTCTAAAACATGAAATATTTATATCTGCTGTATATATATTGCTTGTGCTGAGAATTAAACTAATAAACGTTTCATATTTAAATTAATTTCTGTTAAAAAAAGTTATTGCAATACAAAAATAATATCTACTATTTTATTTTCAAGTATTCTTTTTTTACGATATTTGAAGTCTAATCTTACAATTTTTAATACAGCAATCAGTGATTTGCAGTCAAATTTTATTTTGGCACAGAGAAATATGATAATAAAATGATTATCTTGTACAAATGTACAATCTTTTTGTTAATTTTGAGAATATTACTTATGAGGAGTATATCGAGATCAGTCTTGTTTTTTAATGAACACAGAAAACAGTTTAAATTTTTGTTTTTAATTATTAGCTACCTTTTTGCATATATACAAAATTTATAATTTTGTCACCTTTATCCATAAAGCTAGTACCCAAATATTCGGGACTAGATTCCAGCATAGTGAAGTGACCGGTTTGCGTAGTTACTAATATAACATTACTTTGTTTGAATAGGTTATGAATCGGCTAACCTTGTAATAAAACTAATAAGGTATTTATTTTTTTTAAATAATTTGTTTCAAACAATCCTCTTAAAATAACACTATCCCTTATCGAGTTTACAATATAAAACAACTAGAAGGTAAAAGGAATCGATGCGAAAAAAATTACAGGTCTTGTGTAAAAAGAATTGAGAAGAGTTTAAAACATTAAAGAAAAGTTATATGGTATGTATTAAAGATGTTCACTGTACACGGCACGTGCATGGACTGTGTATAAGCTCCTTATCACCTCTATATCACAATGACCTGATTTCTCCTGTACATGCACAGACATGCACATTCCAGGCACCCCCACTCGCATACTGTTACCCTTATTTTTTCTTGCAGGTCTTTGTTCCTGAGACTATTCTTGAAACTTTATACTTATTCACCAACTGCTGTTTTTTTCCTGTGATACACTAAAATAGGTTCCAATCCATTGTAAATTACTTGATGTAAGATATACCAAAGCTATTTAAATGTGTTTGGACACTAAATTGACTTTTAAATAAAAAAAAAAACTTTTATGTGCTCTCAACAATCAAAATATATTTTTAAACAATGGAAAATCATTATTTATTCTACATATATTTACTGAAAATGTAAATTTTCTGCTCATTTTTAGGCTACTAGCTCATAAACTGTTCCAATTATTTAAATACAATTTTCAGAGAGTGTTAAAAAATATTTAGTGAGGAATCTGTATGTTTAAAATGTAATATTTTTTATAAGAACTGTTCATTTTGTATTAAACAATAATTTACATTAAAATTAATCATCTTACATAACAACTCAATATGTTTTGTCAGAAAGGAGTTCCCTTTAACAAATTTTAAAAAAATTGACAATTTCAATGTGATAGAAAGTTATGAGCTTTGAATTATGAACTAATGAGTAGTCTGTGTGGCTGTGAGTATGTGAAGTGCACTTGAGTTAAACGTGTGAGGTTTGCCGCCGTCTCTCTACACCTGGATGAGTTTTGCCCTATAACACGAATTTTAAACCTCGAAACATTTTAATTTTCTTTTACTAGTCGTATAATTAAATGAGACGTCTCAATATGATAAATATGTTGCTTTTGAGTTTTATAAAAAGTGTGAAGAGTGATTTTCATGTTTGAGTATTTATGTGACAAAAAATACTTGAAAATGTTTGTGACCAATAAATTATGGGGAAATTAATAATCTTTTGCATGCATGTACACTTCTGAAGTTGTATATCTTGCAAACTTCAATCATATATAACAGGAATAGCGGTGTAAGGTTTAGCATAGGTCTTAATAAACAGAAATGAAGATGGCTGTAAATATAAATATAAGTAAATTTTATGTGAAAATGTTCACTCCAAATTTCATATGGATTTGTTGCCTGCTAAACCATTATGAAGAGAAATAGTTGAGATGACCTAAGAATGCTTCTCTAAATATCTGCAGAGTAATGACATATTTACAACTTATGGTATGTTTCTATTTAATTTATTTAATTTTTCTGCTGGATGATTTAAAATGTAGATTTTGAATGCAATGCTGAAAATTTATTGTTTTATTACTTTTTGTGGTTATTACCTGCACGTATTATTACATAGATTAATAAAATGCCTTTGAAAAAGTGTATAAAGCTTAACACCACAAAAGGCACAATGAATGTATTTTATAAGAATGTAAAGACAAAAACCCGTTATAAAAAATTGTTGGATGGTTTTTTATGCTTGTTAAACAATGTAAAAATATATAATTAAATTTATATACCGTGTGTACATTCTTAACAAGTTTAATAGGTTTTATTTTTAATAGTGGTGATAATGTATATTCAAAAAAAGAAAAAATCAAGAATGAGTACATACAAGATTCTAATATCCTCAATTGTATTCATTCAACATTTTACGACATTTGTCACAGAAAATAATTTTAAAATAACAATTTCTAAGTGAAAAAGGATATATTATTGTAATTTTAGAATATATCTCTAAAATTAAACAATTTTGGTTCTATATTGTTTTAAAAACTGTACTAATTGTGTGTTTGTTTTTCTTTAGTGGATCAACCAGGCACAAGTAAGTCATGGTTTTGTACATGTAATTCAGCTTCAATCACTGTGTTGATCGTGTTTGTTTTTCATTTTGTGCTGATATATTCCATATACAGGGTGGCCAGTAAGTCCATCTTTTGTTAGTTTGTAAGGTTTACAGATTAATATATCTTGAGTATTAATATATTAAATTAAATTAAAATCAGAAGGTGGAAAGCAGGAACATTTTAAATTATCAATCCTCTTATGGTAGAGTGTTGGAAAGAATAAAAACAGTGACTTTGTTCCAAACAGAAGATGTTTATCATCACCAATTTTTGTGTATTGAAGTTCAAGGTAAAATTGGAACTGTACACAAATCCTTAAGTTAAATTAAACATTCAGGGTAGGATGAAATTAGCTCTTTTGAAATCTTTACTTATTGTCTCTTAAACATTTGACCACTTGTAGAGGAAACTTTGTGGTAGGTTACGCTAATGTTCATATCTTTTAGTATAAAAAACCTTCCTGTTTTGGTTTATTTAAAAGTTAACCTTTTATATATTAGAATGCAATACTACAGTTTGCATACATAAATTTATTATTATATTTATAAATGACCAACACACTTTTTCATGGATACAATTTTATATTCAACCTTAAATAGATCTTGTAAACGAATAAATATTACGAGTTCCAGTTAGCTCTGTACTTTTTGTTTTATAACTAATTGCAAAAAGAGGACTTACTATATGTATGTACAGTAAAATGTAGTTTTATGTGCATTTCTTTGAGATGAACTTTCACTAAAAAAAATAGATCCCTTGAATGGTCTTAGAGGCATTCCTCAAGTTAAATTTTCATCTAAAACCCTTCAAACATTGACTAAAGATGGATGAGATCATGGATGGGATGGAATCATTGATCGCTCTGTATGTTATTATTGATGTTACTATCAAATTAATTATGGTGTTTCTCAAGGATCATATTTTACAACTATTTCATTTTATCATACTCATACAGCATGTTTTGTGTTTCATATTATAATTTTGTACATCACTAGTGTAGAGTAGATTATGGGCTAATTCTGTGGGGACATATTAAATACAAATGTATTTAATACGCTGATATAGCGTAATATACTTTTTTTGTAGTGTTACACAAGTCACATAAAAGAAACTTTCAAAGATTGTTTTTGGAAGTGACCCAAAACTAAATAGTTAATTATTTAACTACATGAATAGCTGTAATGAATTTAACTTTCATTTTAAACACCCCCTCATCTTGTAGGATAACTGGTGGAAGAACAGTTTTCATTTTGTGATCTTGTTCATAAAACACTAAGAAATTCTCATTTTAGTACTAAAAATTGAAAAAAGGTAAAGAAAAGTTCACTGTGTTACGTCCATTAATCCCTAGAAGTCGGTGTGGGACAGGCAGGAAATAAATGACTCTTGATTGGGAACCGAAACTCGTAAATTTATTTGTGGGGTGTGTTGTTGTGTCAGCCGTCGAGACAGTGACAGCTAGCGGGTGGTGAGTGTGTTCACTGTACAGATGGCGACACTGTTTACTTGCCGACACCACATCGCTCCCTGGCCACTTGCCCGCCACTCCGCCAGGCACTCACACTCACACTGGTCTAAATATTTTATTTTTCTTATAAACTTGTTATGAAATGACAGCAACGAGTTTAATACTTGTATGTTCTCCAAAAAAAACTGTAAACGAGTTATTTTTATCTGAATGATAAATAATAGGCTGTGTTATTATTTTCAAAACTTGAATTACATTTGATAATACAGAGATCAGTGGTTGGATCTGGAGCTGATGGTCGCAGGTCGACTTTAGTTCTTAAACAAACGGATGTAGTGCAGGTTCAAACCCTTCCTTCCTCTGATGAGCATTTTTGTCATTATTCTTGACCTTGAACCATCTCTCCCCTTTCAGTTTGACCTGTCAGTTTTCCATGGGACTGGAAGTAGATAAGGAGAATACCTCGAGTAGGAATATGTTATGACAGGCTTCGCTTAGGATGGATACTATTTCAAATTTATACCTCATTTTCGATTCTCGAGATAATAATAGGCAGACTGAAGATCATTTCCAAAAATGTAATTTTATTATAATGTTCTAAGGCTTAATACATAGCTATTGACACATACCCAGTTCAAATGTAGCAATTTTTATTTTTTTCAATACACAGAATATCAAATTCACAAAAAGAAGTTGTATTCTGAACACTTGCCATCCTTAGATCTCGAAACGTAGTGTTATTGATTTTTTTGGTTCACTGAACAATTAAAAACATCTGGAAAAATCCTGTTTCCTTCACAATCCTTCCATTGTCAAAAATTAACTTCAAACAAAGCATCCTTATACAGTATGTTATAAATGTAGAAATCATGTTATCCTTTCAAACCTTCCATCGCCAATAACAAACTTTAAACGAAAAAAGTTGTGTTCCTTTGTTTTAAAATCGGTATAAATTTAAAAATATATCATTCATATAACAGCAATTATTGCTTCATATATTTAATTATTGCTTCAATGATTAAAAATATATAGTTTCGTTATAACGTTTTCATTTATCAAGTAACATTAGCAAGAAAGTTCTAGTCTGTTGTACTCGGGATGTCAGTCCAGGTTGACATCCATTATAACACAATTTGCAACCTAAAGACTCCCTCCCCAAACTGCCAAGGCAGATTTGAACCTTTTGTCTTGGTTTGCTTAAACTTCCCTCTCTTCTGATTTAATAATGAAGACTTTACCTGTAAATTGATTGATTCCTTTTGTATTTTACCTTATGTTATAAAATAAATAAGAATTAAATTTCTGAAGATTCAATGTAGTGCAATTAATTTCTAAATGAACAACTAATAACTAAAATCCAAATACATGTGTAGTCACATAATTTTAATACAAATTCAATAACCCATATGACAAAAATGTTAAAACATATAGTCTGGCTGGGTTGGAAGTATGTTCTTTTTTTAAATGTATTTATTGTCTACTCAATTTTCTGACCTCGTATGTTATATTGTTGAGTTCCATTGTCATATATAATAGATCATCACTGTACTATTATGATAATCGGTCCGAAGTAAGTTAGGTAAAATTTTAGTAATGACCTTGTCAGTTCTCAACCATTTCTAATGAAGAAAACAATGTACCCTTTATTTTGTTTTTAATACTCTGAATATGGATCTAAATATAATATTGTATCTAACTTATGTAAAATCTCAATGCTACTGTAATTAAAAGTCTGCAATAAGTTACTATTATCCTGTTCTACAATTTTCCCCTCATTTTATATTAGACACTATTACATATCTAGTTTGATAAAAATGTACATACATATAAAAATCTAGTGACTCTATTCACTACCCCATATCTTAATAAGAGCAATAATATATAAATATATTATTAAAAGCGTAAGAATTAACTGCACAGTTTCAAATTACAGTGCTTTGTTTAGGCTACATGGTAAAGAAAATTGTTTACGTCAGTGACTGTTAATATTGTCTTGAACGGTGACAGACTTTAATTATCCCCAAGTTCCTTCAGTTGTTGGTTTCTATCTGACAGTGTAAATTGAAAAGCTAATAACATTATTAAGTTTCCCCGGCAAGAAGTTTTCCTTTTAAAGTTTTAATGGGAGAACAATAAATTTGATGAGTTTTTCATTAACTATATCATTAAATTAAATCTCTGCAATAGAGTTTGTAATTCTTGGCATTTTGCTTGCAAATTGTCTCTTAACTGCTTTAAGAACTTTTTGTTGTTTGTTCAATTTCTCTAATCCTTTTAACTGACTGTTTTATATTTTTATAGCGTTTAATTCCTTTAGAATTATTTGGCTTTTCCTTTGTAAATCAGTTGTGAGAATAGATTCAAGTTTATATTTAATTCAAATTAATCTACATTCATTATTTATGCTTTACTGTACATTACAAAATATAGTGATATGTTAAAAAGCAGTGTATCACGCCTACATCAGTCTTGTTTAGAAAAGAATTTTACTTTTTTCCTATCCATAGTCAGTGCTTGATTTGAGGCGGAACGAACTGATTGTTTATGATGAGTATGACACCTCATTTGATGATGACGTTTCTTTTTAAATGTTTCCTTTACATATATAATCGTAAGTGATGAACCGTCTCTCTTATTTAAACATAAATAGTATCTTTATTATTTAAAGTTTTGAACTATGTAAAAAATGAAATAAAATAAAAAATAAAATGAAATAAAAAATGTTCTTTAGTAAAATTATAGTTAGGAATGATTATTAGTTGTATTACTATTTTTTGTTAAAATTGTAACCGGAAATATAAATTGAAAGCAATCTATTTTAGGGATTTTGAGAGATATAAGGATTAATGTACATGTTCCAAACACTTATGAGTGATATAATGACAACAGTATTTACTGAAATTAACATTTATTTCCCTTTCTGATAGATAAAAATCAGTAAAATTTATACAAAACAGAGATGATACTATAGTATGGTTATAGTATATTATAGTAGTAGCACAGACGAGAATGAGAAAAATAAAATTGGCTAGACATATGCTACAAGGATCATTTAAAAAGGAATGAGGTTTGAGAATTTGGAAGGGATAAAGCCACTGTTTCACAAACGTAGCTTATAGGTTTATGCTAAGACAGCCATCAATCGAATATGGATAATAATGGCGGAGACCAGAGACAGAAGAAGGTAGAGAGAAATAAATTGTTAATCTGATTATGATCTGCTCTATGGCGTGAGAGAAAATCTCAGCTGCAATAATTTTTATTCTGTAATGCTGAAAAAATTGCAGATCGTGTTTTCTTTTTTAATCAAACCGTAAAGTTGATGATGAGAGTTGTAATAATGAGAATAAATTGTATTCACTCTTTCTTTTGGTTTAGACAATCTCACATGTCCACCAGTTTGATGTGTTGTGTTATAAAGATAATACAATGTTTCAGAACCCGGATCTGCACCTCGCAACGTCCAAGTGAGACCTCTCAGTTCGAGTACCATGGTGATACAGTGGGATGAACCAGAGACTCCTAACGGTCAAGTTACAGTGAGTAACCTTACAATATCCATAGACATACAGTGAAGACCCTATTACAATGTCCAAGTGAGACCTCTCAGTTCGAGTACCATGGTGATACAGTGGGACGAACCAGAGACTCCTAACGGTCAAGTTACAGTGAGTAACCTTACAATATCCATAGACATACAGTGAAGACCCTATTACAATGTCCAAGTGAGACCTCTCAGTTCGAGTACCATGGTGATACAGTGGGACGAACCAGAGACTCCTAACGGTCAAGTTACAGTGAGTAACCTTACAATATCCATAGACATACAGTGAAGACCCTATTACAATGTCCAAGTGAGACCTCTCAGTTCGAGTACCATGGTGATACAGTGGGACGAACCAGAGACTACTAACGGTCAAGTTACAGTGAGTAACCTTACAATAGCCATAGACATACAGTGAAGACCCTATTACAATGTCCAAGTGAGACCTCTCAGTTCGAGTACCATGGTGATACAGTGGGACGAACCAGAGACTCCTAACGGTCAAGTTACAGTGAGTAACCTTACAATATCCATAGACATACAGTGAAGACCCTATTACAATGTCCAAGTGAGACCTCTCAGTTCGAGTACCATGGTAATACAGTGGGACGAACCAGAGACTCCTAACGGTCAAGTTACAGTGAGTAACCTTACAATATCCATAGACATACAGTGAAGACCCTATTACAATGTCCAAGTGAGACCTCTCAGTTCGAGTACCATGGTGATACAGTGGGACGAACCAGAGACTCCTAACGGTCAAGTTACAGTGAGTAACCTTACAATATCCATAGATATACAGTGAAGACCCTATTACAATGTCCAAGTGAGACCTCTCAGTTCGAGTACCATGGTGATACAGTGGGACGAACCAGAGACTCCTAACGGTCAAGTTACAGTGAGTACCCTTACAATAGCCATAGACATACAGTGAAGACCCTATTGCCTGTTTACAATTGGATTACGGTTCATAGATCACATCAAGTTACAAATCAGCTCAGTATCAAGTATATGACTATATCACACTCAAAAGGTCGACATTTTTCCACTTCAGTCAGACCTGAAGCTAGATTCGCCAAGTAGACTAGTTGTGATGTTCAGGTGTACTGTGTGGAACTTTAGAATTGTGACATAATTAATAATCCTCCTACATGAAAGGTAAAATGTCGTGCTATATGCCCAGGATTAAAAGAAACAATTAAATATTGAATATTAAAGCTTATATTCAGAGTAAGATAGAATTAGATTTTTATAATTCCATTTATAAATTGATTTAATTGGTGTCAAACCCAACAGGTCACCTCTGCTGTTGCATGGATAGTTTAAAAGCACAAGACAATAAAAGCAACTAGGTGTTACTACTAGTATTAATTTCTGTTTGGTTCATGGTCTGCCAGTCAGTTCACATGAAAATTACTTACCCTTTATGAAGGTTCCAGGTGGTAGTATTTAAATAATAATATCACATTTTTGTCAGGTATTATGTATTTTTGTCAAATATTCTATAATTGTCCAATAAAAGCCCAAACAATATGAAACCTGTTAGAAAATTGATTTAAGAAATATCTCGGATAAGTTAATTGACCAGCTTTGAAGTCATTTTGCTTCAAAATGGCGGCCATTGAAGCTTTAAAAAAATTCACATCTTTGTTATTTATAGACCTATAAAAAACAAAAGTTGTTTTAGAATACTAATAACATTTCTAAAACATTTTAACTAATCTTTTTTTTTCGTACCTGGGAATAGTTTTCAAGATATCGATTACATTACAAAACATAAGAATTTTTGTATCACAAAAAATTGATGATGGAAATGCTGAAACAAGTTCAACCTTTATAAAGAATATTGATATCATAAATATCTTAACTAAGTCCATTGGCCAGCTTGGTATGTTATTTCATTTCATTGTGGAGGCATTCAAATTTTAAACAAATTTACAACTCCGTTATTTATAAACTTAGAGAAAAATTAAAGTGTGGAATGCTTACATTTCATAAACTTTTTGTTATAAGAAATCGTTTTGTACTTTAAACAGTTTTCAGTATGCTGAGTACATGTAAATCCCATGATAATAAATTAATAATATTTCAGTTGTTACAAAATCTACCTACTTCTTCCGACTGAGCTGGTAGTCCACTTTGATATTCTTTGTTATACATAGTTTAATTATAGATAATGATTTCTTTCAACCTGGCAAAACAGACTTGTTATTTTGAGACTGTAATAAAAGAAACGTTTAAGTATTATCAAATTATTTCTGATTTTGGTATTCATGGTTGTTACGTGTGGCTGCAGGGCTACAAGGTGTATTACACAGAGAACGCCCAGCTGCCAATGGCCTCTTGGGAGTCGCAGATGGTGGACAACAACCAGCTTACCACCATCAGTGAACTGACTCCTCACACCATCTACACTATACGAGTACAAGCCTTCACTAGTGTGGGACCCGGTCCACTCTCTGCCCCTGTTCTGGTCAAGACTCAGCAGGGAGGTAGGACAACATAATAACGATCATTTTCAACATCTGGTTTCCCAGACATTTTCAAAAAATGTTAAAGTTATATTCTTTTATGAATTTTATATAAATTACCTTTCAAAATAAATGTTCTTTCTGGTAAATGTATTATAGTGCACAAACACAGCTGATCAATTTAGTGACAAACATGGCTGGTCTTATATTTGTCTGTACAAAAAATGAAATAATATATATATATATATATATTTTTTGGAAATAATTTGATAATTTGATAAAAATTTTTTTATTTTTATTATAAACAACATGGCATTTTTGTATATCACTTCTTAGCATTATTTTTTAAGAATCCTGAAAATTTTCCGGTCATAAAATAATTAAAATATTACAGAACAAACTTTTTCATTATGAAATCCCTTATCTGGTGTGTTCTTTAGCTATAAAATAACACAACACAATAATATTCAAAAAAATAATATGGAAAAATCAAACCTTTACTGTAAAAGATAATTTGAAAAAAAACCTGCCCTTGAAACGCGTTATCATAAAATTTAACAGTAAATCGTAAGAGTTGTTTTTTCTGGGATTTCTGTTCTCCCTTAACTTTGGTGATGGAGGGATAATTTCTTCATATCTAGAAATCATTGTGTAGTTCCATGCCAGAGGTGGGTGTGCAACAATTAAATAATAAAGAAATAAAAATAATGTATCCAATAAAACTTAATGGTATATATCTTTTTTTATTTAAAAAATAATCAGATTTTCCCCTCTATAAAATACAAAAAACTGATAAAATGTTCATCAGGTATAAGGTGGTGTGGTAGTACTTATAAATTAAACTTCACTTTCCGAAATGTGATTATAATTAGATAGACTGCATTTAGTTATTTAATTAAATTTTGCCCATAATGAAATAAAAATCATTACAAATTATTATTTTAATAACTTTTGAACAAATAGTTTTTTTAGAAGCACAGTTTATATTGTTTTATTAAACATCTACAGGGCAAAACAAATCTTTTAAAAAATTCATCAAACTAAACAGCTTAGAATATCTGTAAGATTTTAATTCAATAAACTTTTACCTTAAGTATTTGGTCTCAAAATATACTAGTAGGTTCTAGTAACTTTATTAACTTTTACCATGTGCATAAAAATATATATATGTAAATGTGTTTATTTGTTTTTTAAATTAAAACTAATCTTCTGTAATACAAACAAAATATTTAATTTTGATTTATTATAAAATTACAATTCAACTGATATTCCAACCTACACATTCTGGAACTTTTTAGTAGTGAGTATTTTGGAAAACACAAGTCTTGTATGTAAGGCAAAGAAAGTGTTTCCAATATTTTTGTACTGTTAATGATTATTTACTGATTATTCCATGGAATAAAGCAGTTTTGTGGAAAATGGATTTTATGAAGGCAGTTTTATTTTTGGATAAAAAATTGATTTTTGTAAATCTAAAATAGTTTAAATTCAAAAAATGAAAAATATATCAATGTTTGTCACTCCATGCCAAATTTGGTCTAAATAAAGTCTGCTTTTTTATCACAGTCTGTGCATGGATACACGAATAGACAGATATTTTTCAAACATACCTTTCTTAATTCCAGGGTCTAAAACCAACATTTTCACTGAAATGCAGAGTTAAATTATCATCATCACAATTATTTCTCCTTTACTTTATGTGAAAGATGAAGTAAAGAAGTATAAAATCGCCTTAACACTGAGAACTTGACACTTTCAACACAAATCTTTCAAACAACTCGCTAATATATTCTCCTAAAAATACTCCTGCTGTGCTACTAGAAGTACTAACAAAGTATGTGTGTTTAGTGCCCAGTCAGCCCAGCAACTTGATCACCACTGATGTGGGAGAAACTTCTGTCTCACTGCAGTGGAGCAAACCTTCCCACTCTGGAGAAAACATTGTCAGTTATGAGCTCTACTGGAATGACACCTACGCCAAGGTATGGCACTGGCCTCATTCAGTATAAGTTTGGCAATCAGGAAAACTCAAATCTTCAGAAGAAATTCTCAAAAAGTAAAAAGTGCTGGGTGCATTGTTGGCATTTTATCTTTTATATACTTAATTACACTTTACAAGTTTAAAGCACCAAAGATTCGATACATTGTTCAAGACAGTACATGATTTTCAATCTTCTCCCTTATTTGTTAAAAAACTATGGGAAGTTTAATATGCAAATAATTGGACACATTTTAATAATAAAATACAAAAATTGCGATAATACTGGATTTTTCAGTTAACTAAAGGGAAGATATTGTAATTGTACTCAGTTCATAAGACAAACTCTAAAATACAGTTATAACCTTGTTTTTTCATGGAAGGCAGAAAAATATACCATGGCTAAAACAAGCTAAAATTATAAAATATGTAATAAAATACATTTAAATAAACTTACAATCATTATAAAGGTCTTAATAGAATAATAATTTTTATTGTTTAAATGTAATTATAAAATTCTTCTAAACTTACATGTGTCAATCAGGGACCTTAAGGAAGGTGGTAGAGCATAGGTGAGCTTCATTGAATTGTACCGAATCTTTTCTTGCAGAAAGTCTCAGCAAGAGTCTCTACCAGGAATGCCACAGATAATCTTTAAAGCTGTCTTCTGCAATATAAAGATATGAGAATTCCTCAAATCAAGAGCTCCTTAGATATACCATATAATTGTGTACCGTATAATTGTGTATGAAAAATGAAGATAGATATAACCGTAGTATGCAGTGAGTAAAGTTCAACCATTTGCGTATCAGGTTAGTCTCCTAAGAATATACACAGCAACTATATTGGTGCTACGAGAGAAGTAGTTATCATTACAAAAAAATTCTTTTAAAGCTGGATTAAACAAAATACAAGAATAGCTTATAGCAATGTTGTTGTTTATATTTGATACATTGTTGTCATCTTCTTGATTTAAAAAGGATTGATGATAATAATATGTTGACAAAATTGTAATGTTCTGTAATATAAGAAGAGTTTAACACAACATGAGAGTAACAAGAAATGTTTAAAATGTTTCCCTCTCAAACTCTAGTGGTACAAAGAGGCACTCTTATGTTCTACTTTCTTTCAAAGTACTCTCTTTACACTTCCTGAGCTGATGGTTGAAAGTAACTAAAAAGTATTTACTTGTCGTGTTTTATAGTATGTCCCGTGGCATCTTAATCTTTTCTCTCTGAACAAATTTGAGGAAAAATAAATGTCACTAAAATCTATATAAAAGTTATAAATGAACTTACAGTGTTGCTTGAAGTAGTATTTTATTAAAGAGTAGTAGACGGATCATCTGGTGAATCAATGCAATGAACAGTTATCAAATGATCCAGTAAAACTTTCAATGGAGAAACACGTATAAGGATGATGTGGCAATCTGGTTGTAGAAGAGAAACATAGTAGCCAATACTTATGCATGATAGGCATCAATCTACTTTTAATTATTACAAATAGACTGAGAGGTCAGTTGCGTTTTTAGAAGTCTCATAACTGAAGCTCTGAAACTAAAAATTGAATTTTTGTAGTTGTAGAATTTTTTATAGAAGACCCTACCAACAACATTCAAAATTTTATTTTATTCACCTAACTTTAATAGTTTTGTAGCTTTTTCTTTTTTGTTTAGAATTTAGATGAAGAACTGTTATGGTTTACAGGAGAAGCACCATCGGCGGATACCCATTTCAGAGAGTTATACGCTGTCTGGACTCTACCCCAATACCCTGTACTACATCTGGTTGGCAGCTCGGTCACAAAGGGGGGAGGGTGCCACCACCCCTCCCATCCCTGTGCGGACCAAACAGTACGGTAAGTCAGGGGGAGGTAGGCTCTTGTGCACTGCATGCAGGACTCTGCCGTCCTAACATGTTTGGATTTTTCTCTGAAATAGAGTACTAGAGGTTTTTTCTTTTAGTGGATAATAAATAACCAATTTCAGTTTGTCCTTATTTTGATCATTCAAATTTTAGTCTAGTTTGACAAAATTCACTTGTAAAAGTCTAGAAGTGAGTCCTATTATGCTCTAATGTAGCTCGGAATTTGGGAAATTTAAATAGTGAATTCTGACCATGGTTGAATCAAGTGGAGTTCTCAATCCATTTTATGTAGTTTATGATCAGTGCTTAGGCAGTATTTTTATATTTTTAGTTTCTTTTACACGCGAAAAATTAAGCTGGCTTGGTTAACTCCTGCTCTGTAACAGTGCAATAAAAAGTATAGAAAAGATGGTAAGAGAGAGAACTGTTTATGTGAAAGCAACGTGGAAGAAAAGTTAGTGCCCGTGCTAACCTCATCCCACTAGAGACACTGTCACTCGTGTCTAGGCTGCGGAATCTTAAACTTTACCTTCAGACATTAATCAGTCTAGATTCTTGTGATGACCTAGATCATTCTGTTGTAGGGTATATTAATAACCTGCATAATATTTTTGATGATTAGAGCTTTTTTAAAAGTCTAGTCATCTTTTTTTGAGAAGGTGTTAAGGAATTGCGAAGTTCTTAAAGGGATTCCAGTGTGATTAAATAGACTAAAAAAAGGAATGGTAAAAGATGTATTCCACCTTTATCATTATAATGATGACAGCTAAAGACGTTACAAACCAGTTGCTAGTTAAAAAAAATTTGTTTAAGAAGTTTTAGGAAGACAAAATGCCTTACTTGCTTAGTTGTGAAAGCGCAAATTCTCCAGCAAGGTCCTTTTTTTCAGATTGGGCTTTCCTCCTTCATTAGTAGTGCCAGAAACTCGACCTTACTCAGTGGGCTGGATTGTGTTCGATACTTACTAGGAAGATTTTAACTCCTGTAGCTTTTCCGACTTCGCAAGTTCTAGAACCAACAGCAGACAAATATTATGCAGAGCTGTAAAAAACTAAGCTTTCCATTGGTTTAAAGTCAAGATTCCACTAGAGGCATTGTTTATATTGACATGGAATATAATATATACATATATTAGTTTGATTAAAATATGTAATACAATCTTAAACAAAATGGTTTTCTTAAACATTATGAGTTTTCAACATTTAACAACTGTCAAGCTCCTAGCTTGCGATTTATTTTGATATTTTTTGTTAGGACGGCAGAGTCATTAACTGTGTATAAAGTTGCTGGTCCAGGTATATTCCATCTCACGATGTTTTGTTTACAAGGTTTACGCACAGCTGTCCTCTTTGCACACCCGTTAGGTAATGCAGTTTTTGTTTTTTACTTATCGTTTTGCATTGTGGTGCACTGTTTGTTTTCTCGTAGCGTCGGTTTGTTTTCAGAGTGGCGATGGATGTGTTTCTGCGTGGTTTCGTCACCGGTTTGACTAATCCAGCAAACTTTACAGTACTCAAGTCCATATATAACATCAGTTGTCTGTTTTTATCTAAGTAGTTTCAAATTTTTACAAATCTTAAAATTTTGTATTTGTGGTTGTGTACAAACATATTCTTTTTGTTTTCATTGGTAGCATATTACTGGTTAAATATACTGACATGTTTCAACAGTATTTAACAAACAGGAACATCCCATGTTTTTTTCATGAATCTGTTTATAGTTTCTGAACACTGAAAAAACTTAAATAATTGCAGTATACTCTTTAACAGAAGTGACCAATTTTTTGTAACTATCCCAAAACTAATCTCATGAGTCTTATCTCAGAATTCATGCAGGAACTACTGCCATTAAGCACATCAATAGAGAGTAAACATTTTAGCAACATATATAATTTATTTTTGTGAATTTATTTTGCAATGGTTATCAATGTTTAAAGTTTAATGTTTGAATAGATAAATTACTTGGATACATTAGTTTTTTATTAAATTCCTAAGTCTTTCCAATAATGTATATTATAACAGAAACTTTTGTTTAAAAATTTTAAATTAGTCTTTACATCTGTGTTGATGTCAAAAAATTAATAATTTACTTTAAAAAAAGAATTTCTACAAAGCCTGTCTCAAACGCTACAGAAGATATCATCATCAAAGTACTTTAGGACCAATAACAAAAATAATGACAAAACAACTTTATGAAACATATTCTTTAACACATTCATGAGATATTAAAAATTATGGTCTTTGGACGTTACTTTTCTCTCTAAACTTCGAAAAAATTATAATTACCTTTTTATATTAGACTTTTTAGTTGTCAAATATAGCTGAATACAGTATGCCCAAAATCTTTTGCTAAACATAACTTACTATTTGTCCTTTAGCATATCTGAAGAATGTATCACAATAGTCCACTATGTACTTAAGCTATACCGGGTGTTTTAAAAGTCCCCCTCTCCCTATTAACTTTCTTATGAATGGAGATAGAGTGATTTACTATAGGGGATGTTTGTATGACCAACTGAGGAGTCTTTTAATGTCTGAAAATTTTTGACTTTCCTCCAAAATGGGGTATTTTGGTGGTAAGTCCAATGTTTGTAATAGGAACCCCTAGCAAGTGACAACTCATTTTTAAGGTATTATAAAAAGAAAAGGAATGGCGAAAAAACTAGAGGTCTCTAATGTTACTCTATCAAATTCGGTGACCAATTACGATTTGTATTGTTTTATAAAACCCTAACAGTTGAAGTTACATTTCAAGTTATTGTAAGGCAGAAAAACTAAACTGAATGAGTCTCACATTCTAACTGGTAACCTATAAGAGATAATATGGCAAAACCAGCTATTGGTATTCCTAGGACCTTCTAATGGGCTTTGATCAGATAAAACAAAACCTAATAAATGCTATGTTAATCTTGGTTGTTGGCGTTTGTTAATTCTTGTAATAACTTGTTTTCGTGTTGTAAATTCTCAAAATAACTATTGTGTGAATGATTTATCTGCCTTACAATAAGTTTATACTAAAATTTTCTTGTAACAAAATGCCAAAATTGTGAATGTTACAACTATAGTACTTTCTTTTAGTAAATGGAAATGGTTGTCTTGAGTATCAGTGATATTTTATGAACCGATGATAAATTTTGCTTTATGAAACATATGAACGATGATTTATGACATTGTGAATGTGTTGATAAGTTATTTCACCATTCTATAGGTTCAAATAAATGTTTTTATTTAATTAATTTACAGTAATATTTCACAAGAGAATTGGTTTTAGGCAATATTGATATATTTCACATTTTGTATAAAGTTTAATATTAGTAAACAAATTATATTTGTCATTGAACTTGGACTGTATTGAAATAAAAAAATTCAATCTACCGTCCGGATATCAGCTAAATTTTACTTTCGGTTTTTGCATATACAGTATTAATATTGTACACATATGAAAAATATATATGATTATTATACATACTGTATATTACATTTGTTATATAAAATCTGTGCTTGTTTTAAGTTTCCAGTTTCGTTATATTATAAAATTATGTGGAATAAATTTGATGTTATATATGGATTAATGTGTGTTTAACACATATTAATGTGTTCATTAACATTCAGGCACCAGCACATTATTCTTCAGCTATTCCAGAATATAATTCGTAAAAAATTAATCTTATTAATTAATTAATTAATCTAAATCAAATAATTTGTCTAAGGACTGAAGTTGTATAATTTGATATAGTAAGTTTTAATAATAATATCATAAATAATAAGAAATATGTAGCAATAATCTGCATTTCAGCACCATAACGTGTATAAGTAATTATGTAATTCTTTTATTTAAGACCCTAATAATGTTGCCAATTAGTAGTGTTTCAACTAAAATATTCTAATACTTGAAAAGTTTGCTAATTATTTAAAAGACATATATTATAACCAGTGCTAAAATAGATTAATTATTATCAAACATTTATATTTGACTCAGTATTTACTGTTTGGTTGGTTTCAAAAATTCCAAAGATATACATATTTAAACAAATGTAGAACTTTAAGGATTATCTAATTTTACATAAAGTTATAACTGCTTATCAAAAATCAAATATTAAAGTTGAATGTCAACAATTTATTGAACAGCTTCCAAGGTTAAAAAAATATCTGACATTTAGTTAAAAAATTGTAATTTTTAATTGTTCCAAGGATGAAACACTCATTTTAAAGTGAAAGATTGTTACAATTTAATGTTTTATTTCTTTGAACACACAACATAGTTAGGTTAAATATAGTATATTAATATAAAACAATTTTATTGGTGTAATAGTTTTATGTTTGTTCTGTAAAATTTAATTTAATATTCTTTAGTTATAGATTATTTTTGAAGGGTCCGTAGGCAAATAATTTTTTAATTGCACTAACAGTATATCAAAAACTTCCTGAATCCTGTCATGGCAGAATTTTAGAAAAGTTTTGTACGTTCACTTATTGTAACCCTGTTAGAAAAGGGGCCTGGGCAAGTGGTACATATTAAATATGAAGTAGACTTCTATTTATTTAAAAAGTCTACTTTATATTTAATATATATCTATGGGCCAATTTAATATATTTGCAGTTCATATAACTGCAAAATCTTTATCATTGTCGTTACAAAGTTGATTTAAAACATATCCCACATTTTGTCAATTACTTCAGAGTATAAACTATAATGAAATTATCTAAAATCATTAACTTTACAATCATACAACCGTTTTGATAGGAATTCTTATTTTGAACAAAAGATGATTAAAAATTCTATTTTTTTGTAGACTACTTAGTGTGCTTATAACTACAGTACTTAGATCTGTTGTAAGGTTTCAAGATTGTAGATTTTCAAAATTATTGTAAATAATTTTTACCAACTATTATAAATATGCCATAGTATCGTCTTTGTACAAATTAACCTTCAAACTAATACTGTAATTCCTATTCAGTTTGGTATGTCAGATAATAATTCAGCATTAACTACTCCTTTCTTCCAACTTCAGGAAGGCATTTTTTTTTTTTTAATGAATACAATACCAATTATTTTGTGGGTTATTGTGGGTTAAATACATAAATTGTAGAATTCAAAAAATACAATGAGTCTATAGCCAACAATGCCTACGGACCCTAAACAAAATATATGTGTGGGGTGTTGTGTGCACGTGGGAGGTTGTCTACAGTGCCAGGAGCCCCACCGCAGAATGTGAGTGGAGTGGCGGAGGGCCCCACTTCCATCCGAGTTTCGTGGGAGCCTCCGCCAGCAGAACGGAGCAATGGTCGGATCGTCTACTACAAGCTCCACGTTGTGGAAGCGAGCCGAAGTGACTCCGAGGCTGCAGAGGTGAAACTCAACGCCACGTCTTTTGTTGTCGACGAGCTGAAACGCTGGACTGAGTACCGGATCTGGGTGCTGGCAGGGACCAGTGTGGGTGATGGCCCACCCTCTTACCCCATCACTGTCAGAACACACGAAGACGGTACGTCCCTCCCCAACACCTAACCCCCTCTACCCAACCGCTCCTGGGTGTGGTTGATTCTTCCTAATCTGTCAGGCTTTGGCATGTTAGGTGGAGGGCTGTATGAAATTCAGGTTTTAAAACACTGAAGCTAAAAATATTTGCTGTTGTAATTGGTTGTTCAGCCGAGTAAGCAAACAAGTAAGCTTCTTTTCTGGTGCTGATAAATATTGACTATTTCTTGCCAAATTAGCCTCAGAAATGTATCATAGTTTGTCTTATTTTTAATGTTATAGTTCTAATAAGTGTTGAGAAATTCCATAGGTGTTTATTAAGTTTGAGAATCAGTCAGTTTAATGTTAATTAATTTTTTTTAATCTCAACATATTTTAGGCATTTAAGTTCAGTCCAGTTATAAATTTGGTATAAGTATAATATAAGTTCAAACAAATTTAAGTTGGATTTAACTTTGGCCTGAGTAAAGGTGGAACATTTTTTACTATATAAGTTCTTAATAGTTTTTAAATGTTTATATATTTTACATAAAATATAGCTTCAAGAAACATAAAACAAACTTAAAAGTCAACTTTAATGGGATAGATAACTCTCAGTTTTTAAAATGAAAACAATGCCAAACTTTAATAATTTTAACTTTCATTTTTTGTTGAAAAAGTCTTATTTTTGTATATAAGTCAAATCTACACATCAAACAGCTTTTGGAGTTTTGGTTCTAGTATATACAATTATTATAATTGACCATCATTGAGATCCTAATTTAAGATTCTTTTGTTGAATCATATTAGGTAAAAGTTAAGCAAATTAAGGTAATAAATAAGGTAAATTAATAATTAATAAATAATTGAGGTGAATTAATAAATTAATTAATAAGGTAATTTATTTTTAATTATCTCTGTCTACCTTAGACAGAGATATTATAATTGGCATGTTTCCCTAAACTTTATAACCAAAAGCAAGAATGATTTAAGTTTAAGATTGTGTATGCTGTAAAATTCAAGATTAGTGCACTTGGTTTTTAATAAAACGATAAACAATACAAAATGTAAAAAAAGGTTATTATGGCCTACTGTGTCCGATCCTGTGTTTAATGAAATGTAGATACTGTACAGGAAATAGATTTTAATGTATCACCAAATTGATGGGTTCTGACTTGAATTTAAATCATTAGATTGAAACATTTAAACTTTCCTCAAGGCTTTTTGAGAAAATACAATAATTTTTAAAACTAATTTATAATGCAAAATGTCAATTTAGATTGTGAAGTGATAGGCCAAAATATTTAATAAATTTAAAATGTTTATTTGGCATTAGGCTAAGTCTTTGTTATGAGAATAGTCAGATTTTCAACCACACTCAGGATATATCTGTTCAAATACAGAAACAAAAGCTGTCATTAATCCACAAAGTGATGCATGGATATGCAATAATTACAATGAGGAAAACAGATGAAGCATTGGTATATCTTTGAAAAAACTGAAAAAGATTATTTTAGACGTTCTATTTACTATTTTAATTGATTGCTGATTGTGAGACTAATACTGAATGTGAGAATAGAGTACTAAGAATACTAAGAATATCTGGGACACGTTACGTAAAGTATTTGATTGTGGTTAGAAATAATTTTGAATCATAAGAACTTTGCATTATTGTCTCATGTTCATGTACATTTCTCTTGCTGAGTTTTAAAATATTGGAGGAAATAAGTGTAAAATTACAAACATTTTATCTGAGATAGATGTTCAAATTTTGAGATTTATTAAACTTTCTCATTTATAATGTGCAAATATTTCTCAATGATATTACTGTTATGCATAATGTAATTTGTATTGGTAAAATGTCTCATTGCCCTTCCAAAACCTTTAATTTCCTTTCATGTCATATTCAAGTGTACCAAATTAGGATATACCAAATTTTAATTTAGGACCAGTTTGATTAATAAAGGTCATGATTTTAACCCGAAAGTTGAATGCTTCATTTACTGTGTTCAAGGCTCTTATACTGGCTACACTTGCTAATCGGATTACCAAATACAACTGTTTTTTATGTTCTAATTTTGAAAACAGGTACCATTCTAGTACAGAACAAATAGCCTTAACAAATTCAGTGATTAATATATCTTTAAAATTGTCCTCTTTGTATAACTTGTAAAATTGTCCTCTTGTAACTATGAAGATCATTGGAATGTTTTTTGCAAACAACTTTGGTTAGATTATAAAACAAAAACAGCTGCTGTTGGTATTCACTATATGATTTTATTTTCAGTTGTGTTATAGCTGATATTTGATAAGGTAGAGCAGAGTTAAAAATTTATTTGAAAGCTGATTTCATTAAACATTATTAAAATTATGGTGTTGTTAATCTATTAATGTTCATATAACAGGATTATGGACATTGTTATTGGAACAGATAATGATGTGATCCTGATATCCATAATCAATAATGAATCTTAAAGAATATTATTTTTTGTCAAGGTCCTCTGAAAACAGTAATGTACAATATATATATATATATATATATATATATATATATATATATATATATATATATATATCATATTTAAAATCCTCAACTGCAGATCAAGTACTTTTTGTTTTGCTTATACCTTTTTACTGCATTTAACAAAAATATAACATTGTAAAAGATATAACTAAAAGAATAATTCCTTTTTCTTTTGTACATTTAGGAATTTTTATTAACAAACCTTTCACATGAAAAGTTAGTCTGAAAGTTTAAAAGTATTGTTAAAAATCCTTAAATCATATTCAACATCTTTAGTTTTAAGCTAAAAATATTTAATTTTAATACTATATTGTGTATTAAATTCAAAACTTTATTTGCCATATGTATAGTACACGAAATGTATTTCATCATAAGTAATGTTATTTCATTATAAGTAATGTTGTATTCAACTGCAGTATTGCCTTAACTTATTATACTACCTAACATTTTCATTACAAATTTGTTCAAAAATTAATTTACATAATTTTATGATTTCTTTAAGGTTTTTGAAGACAACACTATATAATGATTATTCATATAATAGTTAAACTTTCAATGGTATATAACAGCTTTAAGGTCGAAAGTAGAGGCCAGTACAAGAGCCAACACAAGTAGATATAGGGTTAAAATATTGATGTATAATTCAAATTTTAATTTATAAATTTTATTTATACCATATCTTTTTATTGAATCGAATTTGATTAAATTGGTTTTAAGACAATTATTTTATTATTTACATTAAAAAATGTATTACTGTTCTTTTTTATACATTACTTTCACAAACAGTCATAGACAGATATTGATTCAAATATAGTCTTGAAAGTTATCTTTCTAACTTCATGTGTGATTTTTTATTCATTAATTTTAAATATTGCATCATTCTCAGTTTAGAACTGGTCCTGAAAGTAATAATTTATTCTTCAACTTCTTCACTTTTCATCAAGGGCTCAAATGAATGGATTTTGTAAGTGAGAAACAGAACACATTTTTGTGGATGTTTTTGGAATAAACTGTGGGTGATGTGACTGATGATTTTGGAATTGATTTTTGTGACCAACCGGTACAGCTTTTTGTGACCGGTCGGTCAGGTTGTTTTTGTATTTTACCATGTTTTGGAGATATTTTTGTGCTGCTTTTTCATGTAATCAGCTCAGCACTACTAATCCATGTTTTTTCTCAGCGGCTGTGGATCCTGTGACTTCTCCCGGTTTTTTCGCCTATTTGCACAGATTTAGTATTTTTGTCACACCACCGCTTATTTTTTGTGTCACACACACTCACTTGTTATATAAATGCACTGAATGTGTAAATAATTATATTTTTTGTAAACAATTGGAGATCACTTTTGGATTTTTAACTTTTTTCACAGAGCACTTGTATTTTAGTGCATGTCACCAATCCCCCACCACCCCTTCCTCACTCGATGTGTGTATGTATGCACCGCACCGTATATGTTAACAACAGATATAAGTGCAGTTTCATTTGTAGTTTGACTTTGGAAGTCCTAGTTAGTACTTTGAGGTCTTAACAGTTAAAGTGTTTCTCGTGTTTTTCTATCACGTTTCTTGATTTTTATGAATATTTTAGTACAAGACCAGGTTAGTTTTCTCAATATAGACATTAATACATCCACTTAAATTGAACTGCCAAAATTTATATTTATGATTTTCTCACCAATAATTTAGTAGATATAACTTTACTTTTAGGTACCATAGGTATCGTTAGTTTGATCATTTCAAACTATTATGTTGTAAATTGTAAAATAAACACTTTAATTAAAAATTAAACCACAAAGCGCAAAACAGTACTTTTTATAATGCACTTTCATACTGGGAAATTATCCTATAATGGTATATTTAATGAAATGTTATATTTAATCAAGCTTTCTTCAGTTAATCATTTGAATACCAACAGTACAATTTGGCAGAAAGTAAGCTATTTGCATGAAAATATACTATTGCCAAGTGTTTAGAAATGTATTGTATTATAAAAAGGCTTATAATCCATTGTAGGTGGTGGAATTTTATTTTCTGTTATTAGGGTTTGCTTAGATCAAAACTGCAACTATATGTTTCTTGTTTTATTTATCATAAGTTTTCTATAAATGCCAATTTATAAGAAGTTATATTTCATTTATATAAGTAGTATTTAATTGAACTAGTACAAATATTTTAGCTTCTTGATACAGTTAATTAGATTTTTTTTAACTTGTCTTTGCCAGTATTACTTTATAATGCTGACTTTTATTATTCAGGACATAATTTTTTAAACAATACAGCAATCATGAATAAGAAATTATGAGGAAGGGATATTTTTAAGTCAGTGATCTAAATAAGTTTTTGAATTTTAGGATTTATTGTAGTATCTTTAAATATTTTGAATTTGTGTTATCTTAAACCGTAGTGTTGATTACATTTTCAGTGTTAAAATCCCAGTGGATCCCTATTAAAACCATCTACTGCACAACAACAAAATATTAGAACTGTAAGATGTTTTTATTATATTCCTTAAACAACTCGACAGGTTATTTATAAACTATGAATTCTTGTTTCCTGTTGGTTCTTCTTTCCTCTATACCTTCTTAATATAGTTTTGTTTTATAACTTTGTTTTATTTTTAGGATTTAGCAGTAGGTTAAGCAGGTGTATAGGTCAATAAAAGGCTAGATATTTTCAACACCCTTTTTAGATTTTGTGGCACTTTTTCCACGCTCAAAGGTTTTTGTAGGTTTTGAGCTTTGAAAGCTTTTTTGGCATTTTTGTAGATGCCACAGTTTTGAGTGTGTTTGGTCAAGAGCAAGAGGTGTGACGTTTTGTTTTTGGACAGGAATTACATGATTTCAGATTACACCGAGAAGCGGAGAGGATTTTTGACGGGCACATTTTTTGCATTTTTCACAGAGGAATTTTTGTCCTCTGTATTGGTGTTGTTTTGTAAACAGATAGATTTTTCTGTGTCCAAATTTTAAGAATTTTTTTCTTTTTTCTCTATTCCCTGCTTTTTTGACAAACTGTTTGTGGACCAGCCAACAAGAGTGAGTATTCTACGTGGTTGTGTAGCTCGGGGGTTAGCCCCGATTGTCTTCCGTTTGTAGTCTAGAGTTTGCTCTGTTTTCATGTTTTGTTTTGGTTTTTATCTTCTTAATCTCTGTCTTTTGCTGTGGATTCAACTATCAGAGTTTTCTGTGTTGGTATTCAAATGTCCTCATTCACTAACAGATATAAGCTAAAGGTCAGTTTTGCTTTTTGACAGATTAACTCTTAACATTACTATACTAACCTAGAATGTAAATGTTAAAACATCACTTACATAATGTGTTGAATATGGCAAATAGATGAACATATATAAAGTTTTGAAGTGACTACTTCTTTTGACAGACTATGGATGTATGTTTTTCTCGGAGAAAAACTTTTGTTTCGCGCCATGGAACATATTATCACGTATGTTCTTTGCTCTTTAACCGCTAGGGGCGGGACTATTGAGGCCATTTTGATATCTGCGTTTCTTCGTTCATTGGCTATCCGGACATGCTTGTTAGATGTTACTTTCGCTTCTTGTCATTTGGATTTACAGGTAGTAAATATTTGTTCATTTCTTTTTTAACTAATAATAATAGTTTTCTAGGCAACACATATAATTCCAAACAGGAATTGTTCTTGGGATTTAAAAAGAATGTATTTTAACTGAGGTAAAAGGATTCGTCAGAAATTAAATGCATAGAGTTAGGGTCCATAGGCTACATATATTTATGAAAGAAAAGTCAAATTAATCTTACTTAATAAACAAAATACAACTGAAATAAAGTTGTTATGCATGTTTGATTTTACAAAAGTAATTACATTATTAAATTTATGACATTTGTTGATTTCAGTACGTTATTAAATAAGATTATTTAAAATGTTGAAATTTATAGGACAACAGTATTATTTTACAAAACTCCCTATTTTAAACACGAATTGTTCTTTAGTGTTTCTTTGGAAAACATGTATATTTCTTAAGAGACAGAGTTGCAAAGTACTACGTATATTCTTCGCATGACCTCAAATTTTAAATCACGTACTAATCAAAAGGTTATGATGGTATGTGTGAATAACTATTGTTAAAGGTTTGGGATGTTTGGGTAATCTAATTGTATATCATAAAGGTATAGGAATTGGTTTTAAAATCATTTTTTGCAATATTGACATTTTAATTTGTCTAGGTGAAACTACAGAGGTGTTACAATTTGTTGGACAAGAATATTTTTTATTTCAGTTATAAACCCATAATTTCATTTTTAGAATGTAATTACAATGACAATTTATTAAAATGAATGAATTGTTTTGGAAATGCAAGGTTTTAGTGAAAATGATACTGACCAAATTATTGAAACTAATATAAACGGTAATAATGAAAATGTATAAATATTTATTACTTTAATGTGTTGAAGTCAGTAATCATTCTAATATTTAAAATGTAAATATATTACAAAATATGTACAAAATTAATAGAAAATATAAAAAATAACCATTTAATAATTAGCAAATGTACTTTTTCAAGATTTATATTCACAGCCTGTTATAAGAAGTAGTCATTTCTAGTGGTCAGTTCCGTGACTGCCTTTCCTTTTTTTTTCTTGTTGATATAAATTAAAGAGTTACATTCGGAATTCGTAATATATCTTAGAGATCAAGGTGTTTGTACATCAATTCAAGATGAAGACTAAGAGAATATGGGTTTGTTTCTAGTCCCGGGTGACCCTCAGGACGTGAAAGTCCAAGCCATCAACTCGACGGCAATCCATGTTCAGTGGAAACCTCCAGTGGAGAAGGAACGCAACGGAATAATCCGTGGCTATCATATCCATGTGCAAGAAACCAAGGAAGAGGTACTAAATTTTAAATACTCTTAAATTGGATTTTCTTTTATTCTCTCTTGATTATCACGTGAATAAATTAAATATTTTTGGTTACTCAGTTTGGAAATACCCTGCGTTCATAGTTTTACGTAAACTTTGTATATGTCATATCATGTACCACGTGTAAATTTGTGAACTTCATACTGAGTGAGTTGTTTTCTTTGTATTATGTGTAGCAGTTATTATTAAAACGTATTTGTTCATTTTAGTGACTCTTAGAATCTTCATTACAAAGAGTCTAAATAATCTCTCTAAATATCTAATATCCTAATATCTAAATAACCTTTGTTACAAATTTATAAAGAATAAACAATTAATATACACCTGTATTTCACTCCAAAATTTTGCATTTAAGTGTGGTCATTATATTTTCTACAGTTGTCCCAAACGAAACATGTGGGAAGAAATACATTTTAAACAATTTCTAATTTGTAAATTCTGTAATTAATTAAGATGTCCAATAACAAAAATCTTACAGGTTTTAAGATTGTAGGGCATACAGCTACCTATTGTAGAACACTTGGAATACAGACAAAAATAAACTGTGAACATTATTAAGTTTTTCAGAAATTGCATTTACTATCATTATTAGTAAAAATCAAACTAAATAGGCCTAACACTAAATAAAAGCACTGATATGAATGAAATATTACAGGTTATTTATATAGTGTCTCAACCAGATATTGTTCAAATATTGTATTATTATTCAATGGCTTAATGTAAACAAACAAACACATATTACTTAAAATATCAAAAACAATTATAATGAACTGCTCCCATGAGTATTAAATGTCATGTATTGTTTACCTAATAATGTTAAATAAACCAGTTATGTAAAATGAACTTTCATTTATATCTCCTCAAATTCAATACATTCAAACATACATACATACATACATTCAGATGTTGAGATCGAAGGTTTTAAACAAGGGTCCATAGCTATAAAAAAAAAAAAAAAAAAAAAAAAAAAACAAAGGAGGTAATGATGAATATGAAGTTGAAATCCATGACATTAGTCTGATTGTACGAACCCAGTAGCAATAGTGACTGTCAGTCCTTATGCTCATCTCTGAATGTCTAGGGCAAGAGTCTATTGAACGAGCCGATGAGGTTCGACGTGCTGGATGGTGCAGCTCTGGAGCTCAACGTGTCAGGCCTCCAACCGGACACTAAGTATGCGGTGCAGGTGGCAGCTCTGACACGGAAAGGTGACGGGGACCGGAGCCAACCGGTCAGTGTCAAGACACCTGGAGGAGTGCCCAACCGACCCACAGTCAATCTCAAGTGAGTTCCCCTTCCTCGTGTTCTGTTTCCCAAAATATTATAACACATTTTAATTTTGTAATTTGCAAAATGATAGTGAAGAATTTGTTATCAGTACATATTTATTTATATTATACATTAATTGCAGTTAATTTTAGATGATAAAAAACCGTATGTAACACTCAGTAGATGTCCAGCGTGTCAGCTGACTTGAGTTACCTTTAAGACGTCAGTTTTATCTGTACACTTGAGCTATGTATCATAGGAATAAAGTATAACTTTGTTTTATGAGAAGAAGTGTGAGTACAAAAGGCAGAACAAAGGCAAAAATTCTCTCTAATGTAACACAATAGCAATATTCTTTCCACAGAATAGGCAAATTAAAGAAGTTTCACTGGAACAAAGTTTATATTATCCTATGGCCAAGATTGAAAACTACAATTTATGGCATCTTGCATACCACTCATGATTTCTGTTGACTGGTCCTACTTACTAACCTCAGTGAGATGCTGTGGTTTGGATTGTCTTGCTTTGCTACATACATGATCTTAAAACCAAGTCTAGAAACTACCAATTATGGGACCTAGCATACCACTAGTGATTTCTGTTGGCTGATTCTATTTACTAACCTCAGTGAGATGTCTCGGTTTGGATTGTCTTCCTTTGATACATATCTTATAGTAGCATATCGTATAGAACTAGCATACCACTCATAATTTCTGTTGGCTGGTTCTATTTACTAACCTCAGTGAGATGTCTCGGTTTGGATTGTCTTGCTTTGCTACATACATGATCTTAAAACCAAGTCTAGAAACTACCAATTATGGGACCTAGCATACCACTCATAATTTCTGTTGGCTGGTTCTATTTACTAACCTCAGTGAGATGTCTCGGTTTGGATTGTCTTCCTTTGATACATATCTTATAGTAGCATATCGTATAGAACTAGCATACCACTCATAATTTCTGTTGGCTGGTTCTATTTACTAACCTCAGTGAGATGTATCGGTAATTTCTTAAAACCAAGTCTAGAAACTACCAATTATGGGACCTAGCATACCACTCATAATTTCTGTTGGCTGGTTCTATTTACTAACCTCAGTGAGATGTCTCGGTTTGGATTGTCTTCCTTTGATACATATCTTATAGTAGCATATCGTATAGAACTAGCATACCACTCATAATTTCTGTTGGCTGGTTCTATTTACTAACCTCAGTGAGATGTCTCGGTTTGGATTGTCTTCCTTTGATACATATCTTATAGTAGCATATCGTATAGAACTAGCATACCATTCATAATTTCTGTTGGCTGGTTCTATTTACTAACCTCAGTGAGATGTCTCGGTTTGGATTGTCTTCCTTTGATACATATCTTATAGTAGCATATATCGTATAGAACTAGCATACCACTCATAATTTCTGTTGGCTGGTTCTATTTACTAACCTCAGTGAGATGTCTGGGTTTGGATTGTCTTCCTTTGATACATATCTTATAGTAGCATATCGTATAGAACTAGCATACCACTCATAATTTCTGTTGGCTGGTTCTATTTACTAACCTCAGTGAGATATCTCGGTTTGGATTGTCTTCCTTTGATACATATCTTATAGTAGCATATCGTATAGAACTAGCATACCACTCATAATTTCTGTTGGCTGGTTCTATTTACTAACCTCAGTGAGATGTCTCGGTTTGGATTGTCTTCCTTTGATACATATCTTATAGTAGCATATCGTATAGAACTAGCATACCACTCATAATTTCTGTTGGCTGGTTCTATTTACTAACCTCAGTGAGATGTCTCGGTTTGGACTGTCTTCGATTGCAACACACATGATGCTATGGTGAAGTCTAGAAACTACCACTTATGGGACCTAGCATACTACAGTACTAGTAATTTCTGTTGACTGGTTCTACTTACTAACCTCAGTGAGATGTTTCGACATGGATTATCTTTCTACATACATGATCCTTCCCATCTTACAGCTTTTAAATAAACCACCCATTTGGACGTGTATTTGACCTATTAGCCATCATAATTAACATTGATTTTAACCATAACTTCAAAAATAATATCCAAAGAACATTTGTTATCCTTTTTAGCGATTTTGTAGGAGTAGAACACTTGTTATAACTGGAGTGATAAAACAAATTGTTTTAATTAATATTTGTACTGCTGACAAAAACAGTAATGTAATAATTGTTGATTATACGAAAATAAACTTGTTTTAAACATATCACATTGCAGTTCAAGTTTAGTAAACGTGGGCTGTTCTGAAAGTATCAATTTTTTTATATTACTGAAAAAAACTAGCTTATTGATTGCAACCTTAAAAGTAATCTCCATTGAACATGATACACTTGTTCGAACAACATTTTCACTTCAAGATACAAGATGTAAAGTCCGCATTCAGTTTAATCTTTTTAATTGTTTAAAATCTGGTTGCTCTGAGTTTATTTCAACAAACAAAAGCCGGAACGGTGGTCATGGTTTCATATGTCTTGTGCGACTTCAAAACGCTGCTCCTTTAAATCTTTGGTGAGCAATTTTGGGATGAAATTTGCAACCACTTATTTACAACCAAATCCTCAGGACAGAATTCTGGCAACATTAGTTTTTGGTATATCCAAATCTTCCTCCAACTCATACAGTATTAAGTGATTGTCCAATTTGATCGCTTACCACACTTGTTCAATATTTTTGGGAATTCGTATTACAAAGTCTGACTAGAACGAGGTTCACTTTCAACCAAATCATGGTCATTTAAGAAATGTTTCAACAACAAATTCATACTAGTCAGGAACATGGTTTCCCCTTGAAAGGCTTGCCAGATCATTTGAATCATTTCTGCATATGCTTTTCTGAGTTTGAAACAAAATTTGATGCAAATTCGCTGATTTTTACTTTCATAATTTTTTAGGAAAAACCTGAGAAACACACACATACTGACTTCTGGACATATTAAAGATTATAAACGAGAGCTATTCTCGGTGCAAGTAGGATATTACAGTAGAGATAGTATGTGTTATATCTAACAACAATAGCTGCCATAGACAATGAGTCATTGTTAAAAATCGGTTACTTTCCTGACATTAGGCTTGTCTATGAGGCATGTATTTGTAACTGTCCCATTTCGAAATTCTGCTTTTACAGCACTGCAGTCAGTGTCCCGTACTTGTGCACTGTCTACCTTCTTCTGTTTAGAAAGCCACAGATGCAATTACAGCAAAAATTCATCGGTTTTACATCTGTTAATACATATTTCGAATGCCTCCATCAATTGAGAATCACACTAATTGTGATGTACATGCTATTGTTTACTTGGTGCTAAATGCATGAAAGCAGTTGTAATTCACTGTCAGAGTTGTGAAGTGTACGGACAAAACATTTTGAGTGATGAAATATCATTCAAATGGATAAGATCTGTAAAATATGAAAGAATGTTCATGATGGAGATAGGAAGTGGACGACCGACAACAATTTTCTGCAAAAAGCGAATAATAAAGTGAAAATAAACAGGAGTTTCCCCAAATTATTGGAAGTAATCACTAATGACATTATTATTGGTTGTTTAAACTAACGAGAAACATATTTTGCTGTATGAGAATGTCAGTGTGCAGCAAACCAAACTCAAGATCTCATCACACCATTTTGCTAGAAGCAATTTGATAATTCTCTAAAAAGGCCCAATTTAGCTCATAGTGACTAGTATTTGTTTTTTCTTCAGAAGAAAAATCTTAAAGGTTAGTGCCGCAACAATAATAATAGCGTCAAAGTGATTGTGTTGCAGTCACTGTTGAAGCAGATGGCAATCTTCTATGACAACAGCAGACAAAGGGTTGTTTTAGATATGATAATTCCCTTAATGTTGATGGCAAATATGTAGACAAGTGTGGGTTTTAATGTAAAAATAAAATTGCTACAAAAAGTTTACTTGACTTTTATATATATATCAAAACAGTACTTACTTAAAAACATGTCTCATTAATATGAGGCACATGGTAATCCAAGTGTGCTAGTGCCACCAAGGTTCCCTATCTGAAACAAACGTCACATGTTGGTCATCAACTCATACCCAATAAAGGCAAAATAATGTAGCAACAAACCAAAACCTAGGTATTGGCATTTAGCTTACAGTTTCTCTACTATTTACCTTTAAAATGTTTTCAAATCACATATTAAAAGAACAATGGTGGATGACATATTCATTTATCAGTAGTCAGTGCAAAATTAATGATATGTTAATTTGTTACAATCTGTACAGGGATTGAAGTGTAAATAGATTCACAATCTCATTTATATCTTTTTCTCTCAGAGTGGACAAATCGTTTTAAAAGTCTGTGTTTTAGGAAAACGTGTGTTGCTTATGTCTTTATATACTCTATACTATCTTTTTTATATTGATTTGGGCTTAACATTTCAATAGTTTATGTTCTGTTAAGACTTTAGTGTAACTATGAAACATTTTTGTGCCAATAGTAATTTCCTTCCAATCAGTAGCCCTGAACAGGTGGTATAAGAATTATCGTTTTAAGTTTAGTTCAACTGGCCAGCAATATCTATCAAACACATATATAAACATGTATATATTAGAGGTAACCAGAGCTATATGAAAGAAATCATCGAGTAAATATATATAATATTGTAAATATCGTAGAACTACAAAAATATAAATACCCAAATTTAATCATTATTTTCCATTTTGCACATCTTTTCTCAAAATCAATAATTGGAAGTGTTTTCATAATATGAGCAACAGACTTTTTACCAAATCTAAGTTAACACCTCCATAATTGTTTTAAAACATTTTGTCTGTCTTAGCTTAAATTTTCCTCTTTTGTTAGAGATGTATTTTGCATGGATAAAAAATAATGAGTTTTATTACTGTTTTAAGACAAAAATACTATTGTATACAAACAATCTTTGGAAACACATGTTTTTCACAGGTGTTTTTCACCAATTACTTCTATTTTACCTTTGGTTCTATGATGTGAGTGTTGTTGTTTTTGACTAAGGTGGTTCTTTTCCAGGATCCTTGAGAGAGAGCCAGAAGTGAGCATCGAGCTTGAGTGGACCAGGCCCACAATGACCTATGGGGAGCTGTTGGGTTACCGTCTGCGGTACGGAGTCAAGGAGAACCCCCTTAAAGAAGAGCTCACCAAGGCTACATCTCACAAGATCAGCCAACTGGGTAATGCTGGTTTAAATGGAATACTATTATATTTTACTTGCATTATGGATGGTTATTTTTTAATATACTTTGGCATACATATAAAGAAGATATGGTAAGAATAGAAGAATACAGGTAAAAATAGAAGAAATAGCAAAAGAAATTGGGTTGGTACAGATATGAAATGAAATTAAGAATTTTTCATTTATTATACAGGCTAAGTTAGGGCCACATGGCCCTTGCATGTGACCTGCGTAGTAATTTTCTTATAGCATAAGACTAATATATTTGGTATAATGTTGTAACAACATATTATAACAGTGTTCTAAATATGCAATATAAAATGTATTTAATTATTTTACTAACATTAATTTTGTTATTTCATAAATATATCATAGAATTTAAATAATTTGTCAAGCCTCTTTTAAGATGCTTGTGTATTTCAATTTGTGGATAGTTTTAATTGTTTTACCAGTCCCAAGTTTTGATTTATCTAAGTTTCAATTTATTTGTTTCAAACTTATAAAACTATTTTACTCAGGTATGTTTCACTGTAAAGTGACTCCTTAAATTAGTCTTGGCTTTCTAATAGTTTAACATTTTTAATGATTGTAAATGGTGAAGGAAATAGGTAAGCAATATTTTATTGGTAAGATCTAGTGAATATTAAATTTTAACGACCACCTCATTAACCAAAAACCAATTTATTTCTAGAACGTGGAGTCGAGTATGAGTTCCGAATTGCTGGACAGAACAATATAGGGTATGGACAGGAGACAATCAAGTACCTGTTAACACCAGAGGGTCCACCCACTGGACCTCCTGCAAACCTGAGCCATCGCTTCCAGACCCCAGATGTCGTCTGCGTGACCTGGGACCAACCGAGCAGGGCAGATCGCAACGGTCAGGTCACCCACTATGATGTGCAGTTCCACAAAAAGAGTGACCAGTCCACCATCATGGACAGGAACACCACCGTAACCAGGGTGAGTAGTTTGTGATTGCAGGCTGCTAAAGTTTAATCAAAATAAGTGGGGGGAAATTTAACCCTGTACTTCTGATTGGCATAATCATGTATATCAGATAGCTAAATTGAGTTTTCAGAATCTAAAACTTGTCATTTTTATTTTAAAATATTTGTAAAAAATGTTATATATTTTTACATTTTAAGAATTAGAACACATGCAGACTTATTGTATAAAAATAGTGTATGACAACAGTTTAACTCATATTATCCTTCTGGTACGTAAGAGCACCTCAGTATGTTGTGTTATATGTTTTTAGTCATCTTTGCAGCAACATCCTACAGACAGATGTGAGTGAATAAATTACCTATAATTTTATCTTCATAGATTTTAAACTTATATTTTAAAATTTGTTGTAAGTTTATGAATTTAGTTATTTTTTGTTAAGAAAAAAAAGATTAGAGAAAAAAATACATGTTTTAATACAAAAAATTGTAATTTTGATGTTATAGGTATTTTAAGTAGTGTAATGCTTTCTATTACTAGCACTAGGGTGAAAAGTAAGTTAAGAGCTAAGCTGAATAATGGTTAATTTTAGACAACATAATAGGTACAATTTTTATCAAACTAAAATATTCATATGTTACTTTTCAATTAATTCTTATATTTAAGCTTATATCAACAAGTATGTAGCTAGTGTGTTAATCAAAGCCTTGTGTTGCATTTTTCTAAGAATAACCTTATCATATTTGCGGTTATAAATATTCGTCTCATTTTAGTACTCCTTACTAGAGTAAAATGAATGTAAAAATAAATACAGTGTTAGATAGGGACCGTTTCAACCATTACATGTAAATCTGATTTCCTCAACATTCTGCAATCATCTATTAATTGCGTTATTGGGACAATGGGTAACAGATTTTTCTTTTCCTCAGGCGGTGTTTTCCAACCTGGAGGAGAGTGCTGAGTATGTATTCCGAGTACGAGCGCACACACGTGCGGGTGCTGGTCCTTGGAGTGAGCGGGAGCCGGTCACCACAGACCGTGACATTGTGAGAGCGCCCATGGGAGTAAGGGCAGTAGCCACGTCTGACCAGAGTGTCGAGGTGTGGTGGGAAACTGTACCCAGCCGAGGGAAGATCATCGGTTACCAGGTACACAATTTCATAACTAGTTCAGTTATTTTTCAATCCCAATAAATCTTGGTACAGTTTATACTGAAGCATTTCCTTTAATTTCCTGTCATTTTTCTATCTTTTTTTTGCTTGATTTTTTCTTTATATCTTGTCAGAATCATTAACTGATCTTAATGTTTTGACTTTTTATCAAACATTAACATATTGACAGGTAGATCCATTTATTTCAATGATTTTGCAACTCTTACAATGTATATACTTAAATATAGATTAAAACTTAATTGTCCTATCATCAGGTACAAATTGTATAACCAGAAAACCACATTTCATTCTACAATTAATTTGATATCTGCAGATTTTGTATTCATTAGTTATTTATACATTTTTGTAATCCTCCAGCTCATGTATTTGTTAGTCATATGAATTTAAAATAATAATCTGTTTCTTGCTTCCAGTTGTACTACACGATGACAGCTGTAGAAGATTTGGATGAATGGCAGCAGAAAACAGTGGCCTTAACAGAATCTGCCGATCTTGTAAATTTAGAAAAATATGCACAGTATGCAATAGCTGTTGCAGCTCGTACGAAAAATGTAAGTTTACATATTACTTAGACCTATTATACTTTTTATGAAATTAACAATGTACATTAAAGTAGGGGACTGCACTTTATGCAAGACAAAACAATGTAATATAAACTAGCAAATCTAATATCGAAGAACATTGTCTATCATCATTCTGTGTTGATAGTGAAATATCTATATGCATTGGTAATAGCTCCATAGCTTGGTATTCGGAGTGCAGTAGAAGTCAGATAGTGCTATTTTAAAATTCTTTTCTTCAAGCAAACAATGCTGTATCTCTCGTTTATCAGTTACATATCTAGGCATCTATTAGAAATGTGTGAATTCGGGAATGGGAATTACAGGCACATATTGTTACCCTTGTTAGCACAAGCATGGTTGATACGTTGATCTTCAACTAATAACTTTTTCTTTATTTAATTCCCACATACATGAATTATATGACAATCTTTTCTGAATACCTACGTGTTTAGAACATTGTATACCGTAATTTATTATCAAATAATGTATTTATTACTTATGTATTAACTTGGACTAGCTAGCCAAGATCATCGCATTGATACAGAGTGAAATAAAAATCATATTCTCAGCTTAATCCTAGTTAATTGCTCAAAATCATTGTTGAGGGAAAACACAATAAGGAAGGTGGCTTGTCGAGGAAAGATTTTCTGAGGGCAATAATGATGACAGTAAGGGAAACTCATTATTTGATTTCATATAAGTATATTTTAGCTGTATCCATATATTTCCTGAGTGATTAAAAAATAATTTGTTCAGAAAGTTTAATATTTAAAAAGTGTTATAAACATTTATGTACTTTTGGCTAAACTTTAACTTCTATTAAAAAGATGTTGTTTTCTGAAAGTTAATCTACATAAAAGAAAAGAGTAAGTACTAATAAAAATAGTTAATAACAAAATTATTTTGAAATTCTTCTACTAAAAAAATTAAATATAGACAATAAACAATATATCTTTATTTGTACATTCTTTGAGAATTACAATGGTATCAAAATGTTATGGAATTGAGTCAGGAAAAGTACAGGTCAAATTCAGCAAGATGTTCAAGCCTCCAAATTTTATTGAGTTCTCCAGTTTGTAAATTCATCAATGGTGTAAAACGGGTGTTTCACCAACCAATTCTTCAGCTCCCTCTTAAAAGTGTTGCTCTCTTCCTGTAGTTTAATTTCTTCAGGCAGATTTTGAATAGCTGAGCTCTCATGTGAGATGGCTTTTCCAAGTACAGTGCCATTCTGTGTGCTGGTAAATTTAAGTTTGCAGCCCAGCACGTGTTATATGTATGCAGGTCTCTGCCCCTTCTCTAGTTGTTACAATGTAAATACATTATCATTTGTAGTATATAGAGAGACACTACAGCGATGATATTCAGCTCAATAAAGGTTCTCGACAGTTTTGAAATACTCCCTGATTTCATTATGGGATTGTATTTAGATTTTCTTTTTGGTGAGTTCTGTCCCCTAAATTACAAAAACTAAATAAAAAAGGGTTTAATTCACAAGTTATTAAATAGAAACAACAGAAATGAAACCATTAGTACATCAAATAAAACAAAAATGGCCAGTGCTAAAAAGGTTAAACTGGATATTACAACTGAAATGTCTCTCTATGTAATAACTACCTCCAACTTAAATTTATTAAGATTACATTTTCCTACATTTCCAATAAAAGTTGCAGATTCTCTTAACTCTTCTTACTAGATCATTTGCTAAATACATGACTTGTGTGAAAGTGTAAACAATTGGTGACTGTATATGTGACAGGGCAAGGGACGTTTGTCAGAGAAGGTAACAGTGAAGGTTAAGCCAGAAGATGTTCCCCTCAGTCTAAGAGCTCATGAGGTCAGCACTCACAGCATGACACTGACGTGGGCCCCTCCCATCCGTCTAAACCCCAATAACTATAAGGTGAGTGTCAAGTGTAGTCAGCTCTACTGTCTACTACTATTTTGTATACACAATTATTCATAATGTGAATGAAATAAAAAAGTATGACCATACGGGTTTTATTAACATTGCAACAGTGCTTTATTTTAAACCTAACCATTTTAAGACTATGTCTGTGATTAGTTTTCATCAGCACAACGCCCATGTAAAGGAGCAATATATAATTTATTGGAACATTTTAGAGACATTGGAAATGTCAAAGATATATCTAGAGGCATACAATGGTTTCTTATGATTCTTCTTTTGTTTGTTGGTAGTGCTGAAAAAATATTTAAAATTCTCAAAAAATCTCTTTCACAGTAACTCTAGCTAACAGGTAGATCCTACATGACTTTGCAACATTGCAGAAAAATACCTAAAACAATACCTTTACAAAATTATAGTAATTCAAGTACTTGTTTTCACTAGATTTAAACAAGTGTGTAACTTACTACTGTTAATTTTGGCAAGACTTACACAGCAAATATTCAGAACAAATTACAAATATTTAATAATGTTTTCATTGGCAAAGCTTAGTTAACTTTAAATGAATTTGTTAAAGGGCAATACTAGTTAGATTTGTTGGCAGAAAATCTATATACTGTACAGCAGTTTCATTACCCTCTTAAAAGCACGTGTGTTGTGTTCCATATCATAAAACTATAAGTCCTATTTTCTGTGAAGGAAATATGTATAACAGTTTTGTATTCAGAAGTCATTCATCAATTTATTACTATGCTTGAGGATGATACACATTTGTATATTTATTTACTTGTATAAATGAACAGAACCATTTTACATGTGATGCAAATTTCTATGATTTAGAACAAGTTTGAAAACAAAATCAACAATATATATTTAAGAACATAAAACTAACGCAATATAAATGTGACATTCAAAATAAGAAAATTTAGGAAAAATAGTAATCAAGATGGTTAACATGCAAATATTTAAATAATACAATATAACTAAAAAATAATTCACACCAAATAAATGTTCATAAAGATAAAACTTAAAAGTGTTAACAATATTTTAACAATGATATAACAACATATTTTAATCTACAAGGTTCAGTCATGGGTATGAATGTGTGCTTGTGGTTTCATAGACTCTCTTCCTAAAATTTTGAAAATGTATAGGTTTGTAGGGATATATGGAAGGAAACTGAAGTTATAAGTACAAATTTTTAAACATACACAAACCTAAACTTCGATGGAAACGACTTGTATTTTATTATTAACAAAAAAATATGTATTATACTCTTCATTTTATTGCCGAATAAAAAAAATCAGGCCAGTAATTTAAGGGGCCAGATATAACAAAATAGCTGTGGCACTCAAGGGATTTGTACATGACCAAAAGTTTTTTTTTGTAAAGTTTATATTTTGAATATTCAATCAATAAAGATATTAAAATAAATATAATAAAATCAATAAAAAGCGTTTGGATTCTTGTTAATATAACTTTATTTAATCTCATATAAGATGTCAATCTTGCAAAATGTTGTTGACTTATGATTTATCATGCTATGTGTGCATCAGTCATGCAATATGGTATGGGTTTGGGGAATTTCTAGTAGGTTGGAATACATTTTTAATACATTTAATTTTTGTTTAATTACGTAATAGCTATTATTCTGTAGTACATTGTTTATAAATGTACATACTGTTTTGGTTAAGATGCTGCACAGGCTTGTTGCACTGTTTATTCTGTTATTAAAGTAGACTCTAAGCTTTGTACTTTTTATGTATTGCTAAACCATTGCAACTGGTAAAAGATGGTTTAGTATTTTGAAATGAGTAGTTTGTAATTTTAATGTAAATATTTATTGAAAAATAAATCATTATTTTAATATCTATGTGGTACAATAATTTAATAACATTATAAATACATAAATTTATTAATTTTATTTTTTTACAATGTTTTATAAATTTATAACATTATACAAATTTAATCCATAAATTTATGCTTTCTGATGTTTCAAAATTGATACTATTATTAAGCTCTAATTCTATACCTTGATAATGTCACCTGTTCTTCTAAATGTGCTGGATTAAAAGTGTTTGAATTTTAATACCATTGTTTTTATGAGCTCAAAATCAATATGGCAGTCATTACAAATAACTCTTATTAGCTCATATTGAAGGCATGGGAAATGAACACGTTATGTCTTGATGCAGATATCATACGATGCAGTCAAGGAGTTTGTGGATTCACAAGGTATCACTCAGACTCAGGTGGTTCCTCGACGCACTGTGCTGCTGGACCCAGACACGCGCTCCCACACTATCAACGAGCTATCCCCATTCACCACGTACAACGTGAATGTCTCAGCGATACCCTCAGACCACACATATAGACCCCCTACTCGCATCACAGTCACCACCCAGATGGCAGCACCTCAGCCCATGGTCAAGCCTGACTTCTATGGTGTTGTCAGTGGGGAAGAGATTCAGGTTCGATCTCTTTCTCACTAATAAATACAATAACAAAAAACACACACATATATGCATATACTTACATATAATTTTATGTGCTAACATAATTTCAGACATTAAATTACTAATATATACCTATTGATTGTTAGTGAACTGTGACTTCATGCCTAAGATTTTCTCAAGAACCTCCTGAATGTTTAAAACAAAATTTTGGCATAATGGCTTTCTTGATCTGGATTAATTTAAATGATTTCACACACTTTTGCTTAATGTGTTGAGGACAATAATTAAATAATTTGATACTTAAGCAAAATATATAATATTATATAAAATTAATAATATCAATAGAAATATATGTAAACATTGAATAAAATTACTCATTTAATCCAAAATTAAGTTTTAATAATAAAAAAAATCAGTAAATAATATTAATAGCACATATAAAATATGGTGATGCAATTAGCATTACATTCTGATAAACTAGGGACAATACAATGGCAGATAATAGAGTTTGATAGAATACATTTTTAGAAAAAACATTTGTTAAAAAAAGCAAGGACTAATTTTAAATAAGCATATTTGAGGATGTTGGGCTCATCTTCTCAGTTAAATAGGGAAGTATTCAGTTAAAATAAAATTTAATATGGACTGAGAAACTGACATTTTTGTGGTATATTATGGTATGTGACGTTTTATTATACCATTTGAAATAAGTGTAAAACTTTATTTCAATCAATTTTTAAATAGGATGTTATGATGCTATACAATTTAAGAATATTTTACAAATTATTTTAATTAATATTGAACCTAGGGATACAAACTAAAGAGACTTAACGCTTTTAAAATTGATAATATGCCAGTAAATATTTATTGACTATGTATCTTAGACACTGTAATTGAAAAAGGTTATGAAAAATTCTAAAGAAAATAAAAATATTATTATCTAACAATGTCAAGCTAAAAAAAATTGTAAATCATCACATGAACAAGTTAAATGTCAAAATAAAAAAAACAATATAAGTTTGGACTATAAGTTTTTTACAGTCCAATAGTTCTCTTCTGTTTAAGAACATTTGTTTAGTGTCATATGTTGCCACTTAAAAACTGTCTGCATTGAACTCCATTGAATTGTAAAATCTGGTTGCATACTCTACTACAAGTTTCATTATTTGACCATTCAAAAAAATGAAATGAATTATACCAGTTATATTAGGCCCATGCCTAATAAATTAAATTATTTGCAGAAGATGAATGCATATTTTTATGTTGTTGTGTTACAAGTTTATTTAATAGAATGGGCAATTATTTGGTTTAAATCTAGAGAAAAAAACCCAAGATCCCACTATAATGTAGAATAAAAATATAGGGGTAATAAAAATTAGATTTTTTAAAATCCAGAAGGCAGCTCCAATAATACTGTGGAGCCTGGAGAAATAGCCATGATTCTAGGTCCATAATAATTTTGGACATTAAGACAACATCAGTGGACATTATTATATTTTATATTCCATTAAACTAATTATCTGGTAGTAATGAGGTGCAATAATTTCTAATGTTTACTGAAACTTTGTCATTATTTCAGGTTATTTTACCACAAGCGTCCGAGGAGTATGGACCAATAAACACCTACTATTTGTGTGTTGTGCCAGAGGACAAAATGAATATGCACAAGAATCCGGACCAATTTCAGTTGGATGAGGTGGGTTTTTAGGTTTTGAATTTTGGATTTAACAGATGAAAAGGGAATCGTTTTTACTATTTTACTTTTAGCTGTGAATCATGTTTACTTTAAATTTTAAAACAAGTTGTAACCAAACTTGCTATTTTATGAATTAAATTACAAATAGAACACTACTCAAATGGTTCAAAAAAAAAAATGTTTACTGTTTTAATTACTTTTCAAAATTATTAATTTATTGTATTTGAGTTATGTTTCATGATTTTGATAAGACAGTTACATAACTATAAAACATGTTTGTTTTATACTTGTATTGAACTTCAATTTTTAATTCTAAAAACTTTACAAAGAACAATGTTGGATTGATATTTATAAATTTCTGTTTTTAGCTCGTCACCAACAGCAAGTCTAATAAGAACGACAGAGTGCCTTATATTGCTGCCAAATTTCCACAACGAAATATCCCTTATACTTTCCACCTCGGCAGTGGAGATTCTTATGAGGGATTTGTCAACCGGAAACTGGACAGAACGATGCGCTACCGTATATTTGTTAGGGCCATCGTAGACACGCCTTACAAGGTGAACTTTATCTTTTCTTAGTTATTTTTAACTTAGCGTAGAAAATGTAAAACCATAATTTCAAGTGTACATGAGCTGTACTAGCTATTAAAAGAATCACAGCAACAAATTTATGAAATTTGATCATTTTTATACAGTTTTTACAACATAATAATATTAACTAAGGCTAAATCAAACTAAATCCTTTTAATTTTTAATTTCATTGGTAACTCTTGTACTTTACTGTAGTTCTTAAATAAATAAAGTTTTCAGTTGAAATAATTTGTAATTTTTCAAGTGGGAAGACATTTATAATTGTATTTTATTCACAAAAAAAGATAACATTCTTATTTTCCTTGATTTTTATCTACACCCACATTTTTTTACACATTTATGTAATTTTCTTCAACTTGTTTTAGTAATTCTTTCTGACAAGATATGACATGAAGTATATTACAAAAATAAATCTAATATAACTGAGTTTGCAGCACCTCTTCACGTCCAGCCCTTTCTCCGAGCCACTCTCGCTGGACATGCGAGAGGTGCCCCCTGGTGACCCACCCCGCCGCCCCAACCCAAACATCCTCACGGACATCTCCGAAGTCAGTGTCAACCGCAACACCGAAGAAGCAGGAATGGTCTGGGTTATAGGCCCGATTATAGCGGCTCTCATGCTCTCCGTATGTCTTGTTATGCTCTTCATCATCAAGAAGTGAGTTCTGAATTTTCATCCTAATTATTATTAATTGAGAACAACTTTTACTTATTAATATTAAGAAATCAGTGTAACATTTTAAATCAGTCTGTATGTTTACTTGTACCAAATATTGTTTTATATAGTTAATTTCGTAAGGTAATCTTATGGCTTGTCAATAATCAGCCTAACTGGACATTGACTGGTGGCTGAGGTCTATAAATATTATTTAATATCTTTACAAACTTACTGAATGCCATGATGAGCCTTGTATAGACAGAATCTAGATTACCTATGGGTGGATAAAGGATGTAATTTGGCATTAGAATAGTATCTTAATTGATATATTGGTTAAATTTGTTTGTTGGTCAGTAGTTACAGAGGCCTACCAATACAGCCAAGAACAAAATATGGTTTTTCTGTATGAGAAAACTGGATTTCCGTAGGTTAACATTGGTCTTTTAGTTCATTGACTGTTTTTAGTATAGACTAGAGATTACAGAAAGCAGAAACGGCGGGCTTACCTTTTATCAAATTGAAATGTTAGACTATTCTTCAAAAAGGTTTTTTCATGTAATTGATACTAATATTCCATTTAATAGTATTTTCTAGAGTAGTAGATCTAAACTTCCACCATATCCAATTTCTCGTATTAAAACATGGTTGTCTCTCTTTATTCAACAAAACATTTAACTTAAGTCAATATTAAAGCAACAACATATTTTATTCATACTTATTCTTCAGTCACAATTTGCTTTCAAACATGATTTAATATGCTGTAATATATACTTGGTTAAACTGTGTCTTAAATAAAAGTACACATAATGTTACTGAAAGGATAAATTTCTTGCTAATGTCCCTCACAAACCATGGAATCACCAAGGCAAGTTTATGTAAAAATTCAGATTTATGTTTTGTATGATATGTTTGTGGAGGGGAGGAAGTGTATGCCATTGTGAGTCCATAAGAACTCTCATCCTCTTCACAATCATTTTATTTTTAAATTGGTCAGTTTCAAATCTACTGAAGTCTATAAATATTCTATTACACATTTTTTTATAACATAAACTTTTATTTTGAGGCCAGAAGCTCTCCACACTGATTTTAGTTATATTTAACCCAAGCTCCCAGTCCTATCATTTTAAAAACCTCAATACTTCCTACTTACTCCCTTATAAATGGTTTGGTATAGTCAATCTATTTTACATTGAAAACAAAAATAAAGAATAAGTATAGAATATGTTTATATTATAAACAAACAATCTGTTGCTATTTGTTCTTAATTGCTCTCTAGTGTCACTTATATCTTATACTAAATTAGTTTGATGTAGACCAGTTTAAAAAAATTCATTGAAGCACGGCTGTCAAATTAGCACATTTTGCATCCCACTTTTAAATTTTTACCATTTAACTGTACCAATGTTTTATTTAGACATTTTTGTCTTTACGCAATTGGTTGTCAGTAAGGTGTATTAAAATATTAGGGCTGCCTTGGTGCAAACAGGCATGTTCATAAGACCCATTTTGTTGTGTACTACAAAAATTGTAATAAAACTTAATCTGATATGAAGTTACACAATAATTAAATGGCTTTTTACAGGAACACATTGTTGTTATAAAAGTAGAACAATATTCATTGTTGACGTTTCAAGATCTTCCAATTTATTAATTTGCAAATTTTGGTGATTTTATTTAAACTCCATAAAAAAATTATTATGACAATTTTAGTACTACTAAGTATTATTTACTTTACACATGAAATATTTACACACATGGCTGTATACATACATTGTTGTTATCAATGGATGTACAAGGTGAGGATATTAAGTGACTGATATATGCTAGATAATACAATTATATCACTCAAATATAATATTTTTATTGTGATTAAAAATAAAATATAAGTATTAGAATATCTTTTAATTTCATAATACATTTAAATGAGGTCAAGTAATTTAATGCCCACAATATACGGGACTTATATTTAAGAACAAAATTATCAAATTAAAAGTAAAAAATTTGAAAGGTTTAAAAAAAGTACAGATCATTATCATTTATTAGTCTGGAAATAAAAATATAACTATATTTTGCATTATGTTTAAGGTTTTTTTTGTATTAAATAGTGTGCTGTTATAGCAAGGCAATACTCATTTTTCATGTTCTTTGAGTGAAAATTTATGTCTAAAAACAATAAAAATCTAATGGATTGGAGTCCTTGATATGATAATCATTAAAAAAAAATTAACAGTTCTAATGAAGTAGTGGTGCACATGTACCTGTGCATAGATCTTGAATTCTGCATTAGAGCTAGTGTTCAAGAATTGCGGTTTTCATCTCTGTCTCTGGAGAGATTACGCTATACAATTTGGCACCATCATAAATGAGGATCTCTTACTAGGTCCTAAAGGTGCTATGGAAGGCTGAATTCTTGTTTGTGTCGTGTAAGCATGGAAATTCAGGTCTGGCTAGGTTTCACTGTTCAGCTAGTAGAATAGTTTCAAGAATAAAATATAGATGTCACTATAAGAATTTTATAATATTTGGACATTTTTTATAACTTTTCCGAAGGTCATAGTTCTCTTGTTCTTCCATTATTGTCATTGCTCATTTTTACAGAAATGTTATTCACTGTGGGTGTCTTCAAAGCCCCATCCCATATTTGAGGAATGACTTGAAGAAAGCATATTTTAATAGTTTCAGCCAGACTGCCGTCACATTCTTTTTATGTATCCCAAGTCCAAATGTTGTATTTCCTACATATTGAATTTTTTTATTATTATTTTATACAGTATTCTTACACCATATATATATATATATAAAGTCTTCTATTTCCAGGTTCCCTGACAAATTACTGGAATTGAGAAGCTCTTAGTCAGTAGTAAGCTAACTGTTGGAGACAGAACCCACAATGGATCCTTGCAGATCAGTTTTAGTGGTGAGGTACAACACGGACTAAGTGAAAATCTGTTGTCTTCTATTGTTTAAATAGTTTTCAAACGACTTTTAGTGTAGTAATTGTTATTCCCATTGAGCTTTCTTATGATGCAATAGAAGTTTAACTGTCAAACATCTTGCTCAAGTTTAGGAAAGTACTGATGACAATGCTTCCACCTTCACTTGACCTCTCATGAGTGGACAGATGGTAATAAGCGAAGCCCCAAGCGACCCTGTGGAGATATGATAGCAGTCTAACCAGTCAAATATATTACTCAGGTTTAGTAAAGTACTGGTGGCAATGCTTACACCTTCCAGTTTGTCTAAGGCAGCAAGTTGTGATGTGTTTTAGGCGCAGACAGCCATGCAAGTCGCCCGATCAATCAGCAGTCACTCGACCTCTCATGAGCGGAGAGATGGCAACAAGCCAGGCCCCGAAGGACCCTGTGGAGATGAGACGACTCAAATTCCAAACCCCTGGAATGATTTCACATCCTCCTATCCCAGTCACCGAACTGTCGAACCACATCGATCGCCTTAAAGCCAACGACAATCTAAAATTCTCTCAAGAATATGAGGTTAGTTTCATCTAGTAGTTTTTATTTATTATCTACAAAATTCAAAGTTTATTTACAGATATAGAGGGTTATTTTTAGAAAAAGTTTGTGTCTTTATTATCAGTTTCTGCCTCTATTGAGTAAAACTAATATCAAAATAAACTTTTACAAGTGTATTACTGTAAATATTTTTTTAATAAAGCATTTATTTATATCTAACAACTGAAGTCCATAATATTTTATTTGTGTACTAAGCCTCTTTGCTGCATTATAAATGGTAGAGAGTCTAAGTGCATTAAACAGTTTTTTTAGTATTCTGATCTGATTTTACAATAAAGATATTCTATGGTAGAATGTAATTCCATTACTTATACTTACATTATTGTGACACAGAGGAATCCCCTCAAAATCTACTGAACTATAAGTTAAAAAGAAAAACTCTTAAGTAAAATAGGATTATGAGTTAAGATTTCATGTGAACCCCGGACTATGTTGGTCTTTTGCCAATGGTTAATCCTTCGCCAAGTTGTATTTGGACTGTCAACACTGTTTATCTCCCTGCTAAACCAATTACAACAACCTTTTTCAAGTATAAGAAACTAATGTTGTAGATAGCAAGGAAAGTGCAAGAAGCAATATTCCTGGATTCAGGTTTGTAGAAGCTATTGTTAGGATTTATGATGTTGTGGATCTGATATTAATTGGCAATCACAGGTCTGTCAGGAGGAAAAGGTGCAGTGGACGGCATCTTTCTGATTTTCTGAAGAACACTTAAGTTAGATCTTGGCTTTGACTGTCTGTAATGAAATTCTAGCAAGCGGCAGAGTTTCTCTTAGATCTTTTAGATCTCTTTAGATTCTGGTGGTGAAACCAGGAAAAAGCCACTGAAACTAGTCATTTAAGTCAGTGTTGTAAGCTGCTTGAATGGCTGCTGTACATTCAACTTTCTTCCATTCTAGACCACAGTATTCGTGTTAAACAGATTGTTGATTATCTGTTCATAACTGCTGTATCCAGGTTTTTGCATCAGCAGCTTTTATTGAAAATTATTATGAGTGGAAATCCGGCAGACATATGTAGCCTTCTTAGGTCTTACAGCGGCTTAAGACACTGTCTGGGGGAAGGGCCTTGTTTATAATCCTTACAATATTGTCATGTACCCTATTCTTTTGAGGCTTCCCAATTCTATGCTGAGTGGCAGTAAGTTCAAGGTAATCCTAGGTCATAAGGAGAGCCTTTTTAAAACCATCAAGGTTGATCTAATGTTGTTCTATATTTGTTTTAGTTTTCACTAAATATAGTCGTTATATAGTATGTCTTTTAATCTATTAATAATTTATGTTTTTAATGTTAAAGCTATTACAGTGTAGTTTATATAGTGTTGTAACTATTTATAATGTTATTCTATATTTATTTTAATTTTCACTTAAATATAGTAGTTACAAATAGAATGCAACAAACAATGAAAAAGTAAAATTGTGTTATATTGTTATATTGCTATTGACAAAATCTGTTGCATCACTGTATGTTTAATGATGAATTAAATCTTGTATCTTGAATCTAAGGGATCAGTTCTTACTCCCCTTCTTTGTAAAGCACACACACTGACCTCCCATTAACACAGTCCAGGAAGTTCATCTTTGCAGATGACATTGTATTAGCAACCAAACACAAGGGCTTTGGTTACACTAAGTCTATGTTAACTCAAATTTTTTCCATTCTCCAAGAATATGTAAGAAAATGGAAATTATATTCTAAGCTGAAGTATCTTGCTTTTATCACAAGTGCAGTACAAATGCCCGTTTTGGAGATGTTCAACTTATAAATAATGAGTCTTAAATAATCAAGAGTCGCACTTGATCACTCTCTACTATTTAAACAATGCCTAGGAAAGACTGATGGTATAATCAGAACCAACATAATACAGCATCTAGCTGGGTCATCTTGGAGAGCCAACACACTTTAGCTCCTTCACTGGTCTACTCCGTGGCCGAATAATGTGCTTCCATCTGGCTAAACAGTTCACATACTAGAAAAGTTTATGTACAACTTGACAGTGTTATGAGGACAGTAAGTGGCACTCTGACTGCGACTTCTCTTCCTAGGACCGGTACTTTGCACATTGTAGTAACATCGCATCCCCTGCTATATGCTGCCAAGATGCCTTATTTAGAGAGTATGGCAAGATTTTTTAAAACATAGAATTGCCTATTGTACAGCATCTCCCACATGACAGAGGTGAGTTGATTGAATTTGCAACTGTGGAGCTGAAACCCAGACAATGCGTTACATAACTGAACATTGTTCTTTGTATGCATATCCAGAGGGGCTACTATTCCGTCTTATACAGCAGATGTAGCAGTGTTAGAATGAGTAAGAGGACTGAATTTGGATTTTTATACATAGAAATTATGTGTGTTCCTTAGTTTCTGTTTAATTTAATCTCTAACTATAGTTTTTTTTTTTTTGCTTATAAATAATTTATCATCTGATGTTTTACTTTAGTTGGTACCAGTCAATGAAACCATATGATGTGTATTTGTACAATAAGCTTTGTGTTATGGCAACTTTTCAAACCTATGTCAGTTATAATCATCTTTTCCTGTTATGAGACTATTTTCTTTGTACAGTCCATCGAACCCGGCCAGCAGTTTACATGGGATCATTCGGGCATGGAGGTGAACAAGCCCAAGAACAGGTACGCCAATGTGATTGCGTACGACCACTCGCGTGTGATACTGCAGCCTATAGAGGGCATACTGGGCAGTGACTACATCAATGCTAACTACTGTGATGGTTACCGCAAACACAACGCTTACGTAGCCACACAGGTACGTAGATATCAGATGTCTATTCAGATAACATTGTGAAGTTGGTGAATTATACTTCGTTGTTTGTATATGTCTGATAAAGTGTACTTGGTATTCGTAAACACTCTGTTGAGAACTTTTTTTATGATTATTCATGCAAAAATTTTTAAAAGTTCCTCTGAAGAAGATGTGTCTGTATACTTATAGGTTTCTACAGTCTGTCTGTATATAATGTTTAAATGTAAAGTCGCAATGTAATGCAGGTTCTAATCAGTTTTTATTTGTGCCAACAGGTTATTTGTATGTTTTATGTGACAATGGTATTAAGTATTTTGGATACCAGTTTGAGTAATAAGATTGTGGGGAACTTTAAGAGCTGATCAAAACTTGGAAAAAATGTAGTGAAGTCCAATCTTTTATGATTTTATTTCTATACACAATTACAGAGCCACAGTAAAATTTTCATTGCTCCATACTTAAGGTAATTGTAGTATATAAATATATCTGACAAGTATAGTGACACGTTTTGTGATGGCAGGGACCCTTGCAAGATACTTGTGGTGACTTTTGGCGGATGTGTTGGGAACTGCGCTCTGCGACAATTGTGATGATGACAAAGCTGGAAGAGAGGACTAGGATCAAGTGTGACCAATACTGGCCGTCACGTGGCACTGAGACATATGGACTAGTTACAGTCACACTCAGCGATGTGCAAGAGTTGGCCACTTACTGCATTCGCAGCTTCCACATCAACAAGGTACTGTATTGTACTGTTTTATTGTATTCTATTATGAAAAAAATAATAAATTGTCTAATTTACAACAGTCGGGAGAGGAGAGATAGTTTACATTGTAAAGGGTTTCACACATTGTTATGTGTTATAAAAACTTAACTACTATGTTACAAGAACTGGCTCTTGTCTTCTTCTGATGTTTCGAAACTAAACATAAAATTAAACTTATACAAGTATGCTGTACAGTGATTAAGAGGTACAGTTCTACCTTAGTCAAAACCTTTTGTATTGTGTTGTTTGGACCTTAAATGCATGTAATTATAGCATTTTTCCAAATTACCCAAAAGTTTTCACTTTTTTATGCAGACGGTCACTAAATTCCTTATTAAGGACACATACAATAGTAATATGTATTATTATAAACAAGATTAGATGAAGAGGCAGAAGCTAAGTGACTTTTTGCGTAGTGATGGTGATAGTGATTCGATCTTTTCATTGTCTGATAGATTTTGTAACACCTTTTAAGATAGTACTTATTACACCCTTATTTGTTACTCTTGAGTTAGTGTTGTGTAGACTACCAGCATTGCAGAAATTCTTTGTTGGATGATGTATACAATTCCAAAATTGTATGTAAGTACTGTATAAATTGTATCCCCCTACAGTGTTAAATTTATCTTTAATATTATAATAAATCAAATTTAAGTTGTTCCTACAGTCTAATTCTTATGCTTAATTTGTTAACAGTGTAAAATAGAGAAGAATAAATTATTATATTCATTCTTTAATTTTTACAAAGGGCAAGTATATTTTTTTTGTATTTTGTTTTATTTGTTGTATGTTATTTTTTGTTATTTTAAAATCCAAAGGTATAGACATTATAATAAAAACTCCCTAGTATATCCACAACAGGAAATTCAAAAATTGAACTTACCACTAAATACGACTGAAATCAGAGCTGACATAGAAAATTCTACCCCAACTCCTCCAAGCAATAATTTTTTAGAGCAAACCCAGTACACAAAGAAGCGCTACAAATCAAGAATATTCCAATGCACAGCAATCAATTGAGCCAAAAACCTAACAAAGTAGTACAAATTCTTCACCAGAATGTCCAGAAGATGCAAATTAAGAAAAACCGCATCATCCACCTTTTTGAGGACACACAGCTAAACATAGTCATACTTACGGGAAACATTCATTGCCTTCAGCATGAATTACTACTGAACACAAGAATCCCAGGATACGTATTTAATACTGATTTTAGTCGGATAGTACATAGCAAAGGAGGGGAGTAGCCATTTATGTGACAGAAGAATATGGAGGGAAAATCGAGAAAGTAGACAACATGGTTTCTTAGAAGGATGGTCAACTGCTACTGCAATAATTGAACTTGCCAAGTTCTTGTATCACCCAAAGGGTTAAAATCTTATGAATTAATATTTCAAATTTCATATATTTGGGGCTGTTTGTGATTTAAAGGATTCAAATGTTATACAGTAGAACGTCATCAGCAAGAGTCTCAAGGGGATATGGGAAACATTCTTCTTATCAAGGGTCTCTTCTCATTGAGTTTCATGCTATCGAAATCACACTGATTTATCTAAACCCCTTTATAGTAAATGCATATTGGATCAACCTTCACTAACAAGTTTTGTTTTAAAAACTACACTTTACAGTACAGAAGTGTTCAGTACAGTATTACTGTATCAACAAGTTTATTAATTAAAACTCATATTTTTACAGAAAACATACTTTATTAATTGTTGCACATTATTGTAGTTACAAATTAATATTGTAACAATGTTACAACTCATACTATAAAAATTTGAATTGGTGAGAATGTGTGCTAGTGAGGATACAAAAAATTAAAAGTTTCCTATAAAGATAATTTTAACAATAATATTGGCAATTTCAAGAAGATTAGAAAAATCCATGTGTTATCGAGAAATTTTTGCTATTGAGTCTTAATATATTATTAAGTTTTTAGATTATGTAGAAGAGCAATAAAACTTGAAAATAGATTAATTACATTTATAATCCACATGTTTAAACACTTGTTTTAGTATAAAATATTGTCAAGGCAATCATTTGCTTACAAACCCACATTAAATGTCAACAATATGGTTGCAGGCTGGACACACTGAGAGGAGGGAAGTGAAGCAGTTGCAGTTCACGGCGTGGCCGGACCACGGCGTGCCAGACCACCCGGCACCATTCCTACAGTTCCTGCGGCGCGTTAGGGGATGCAATCCACAAGATGCCGGCCCCATCATAGTACATTGCAGTGCCGGTGTGGGCCGCACTGGATGCTTCATCGTGATTGATTCCATGATTGAGCGCATGCATCATGAGAAGAGTATCGACATCTACGGTCACGTTACCTGCTTGCGTGCACAGCGCAACTACATGGTCCAGGTAAGGCAAAATCCTGAACCACAGATAAAAGTATTGTAATGTTGGGTTACGTTTATGCGAGGAGTGTTTCAGTAGTTTTACATATCGATTTCGAGCAAGACAACTATTGTACAATCCTTTCTGGCAGTATGTACTGTATAATTTAATACAATCTACTTAAATGTCAATAATGCTTGATCTGGGCTGATAAAACATGTAATGTTTCATTTATGAGCAGTGTTACTGTATTTTTGATTTGTTGAACACACCTCTACATAATAATACCTCCTGACAGCTGGTGTAAACTTTATAGATGCATGTGTGTGTGTAAAATATTGCCACATGTTTCTTCTACTATTCCCATGTTTCTTTTGTTGCTGATAGTAAAAAAAGGCTTAATTTATCTCATATTAAAATGATATGATATTTGATAATTTTTTATGATTTTAATTTATATGACGAATTCAAGTTGTGAGGAGAATTAAGTGATCATTTTAGATTTTGGAAGGATATAAATAATTTATGCCTTAATATGCCTTAATTTCTTTTCTAACTGCACGTGTTATTCTATTATGAAACAAAATTTTCACTTCTGTGTATGGTCTTATGCACTATAGTATTTTTATGTTTTTCATTATCAGTTTTTTGTCTCTTAGATGAAGTCTAATTAAATTTTATAGTAAAAGAACAGTATAGTATTTAAGTGTCATAAAAGAATAATTTACTATTTCATCTAGGAGCTTAGTTAGGATTTGTAGCTGTCAGGCCTCAACTCACAAGATTCCAATAGGACAACACTGGACATGAATTTGTTTTATATTGGTGTAATGCCATGATAATGATATAGTGTATAAAGACTGGAAATGTGTTCATGCTCTACCCAGTGAGAGAAGGAACATGTAATTCAATGTTGGTAGAAGTTGTTAGCCCTCATGTTTCTGTTTTTGTCAGTTTTAATGTTTTAAATTGTGTTTTAAAATTAGCTTAACTGCTTTCTTCAAAGCATTTTCAACATAACTTTGTTGTAGAAGACATTTTATTGAACCAGTCAAATAATGTCATGAGGTAAATGTCACTTACCCTTAACTTTGTTGTAGAAGACATATTTTTGGAATCAGTCAAATTACGTCAATTACCCTTAGATGACATGAAGCCTTGTCAACATTTCTAGGTTACACTTGAAAGGGCTGAAGCTCTGTGGCTCACGTTCATCATAAAACTGTAGACGTTCTTAGTTTAAAGCTAATTATTGTTCAAGGATAATTTGAAAGGATAACAGGATTTTGGACATTGACCATCTTAATGTGCTAATCAAAACTTAAACACAAGCTCATTACTGACATTGTGTGATTTGAAAGAATGACATAAATTGAGATATACAATGGATCATTTGAAATGGTTACAGGATTTTGGATGTTTGAAAAGAAACAGTACATTTTAGCTTACGATGGGACTAAACATTCTTTGGTAATACATTACAGTTATCTGTTATTTAAATTTACCTTTAATATGAATTGAGATGTGTTACATTTCTCAAATTAATAAATGTTGCTTACTTTCATTATTGACGTTCATGCAAATCTTTCACTGTTACATTTTAACTTTGCTATTAGTGTTAGTATCAAGGAGTGTAAGAGCAAACCGTATATAATATACAGTGGTCTAGCATAACTTTATATATGTTTTAATATAGACAGAGGATCAGTACATCTTCATTCATGATGCTCTACTGGAGGCTGTGATCTGTGGTAACACTGAGGTGCCAGCCCGTAACCTCCATCAGCACATCAACCGCCTCATGCAGACTGAGCTTGGAGACCCTATCACTGGCATGGAGCTAGAGTTTAAGGTCTGTTAACTTCAGTTCCTTTAGTAATTAAGGTAATTTAGAATTGTTCTTTAACTGTAATCAGTGTTCACAAAGCAAATGATAAATTCACCAGTAAAATTCAGTTTCAATAATTTCATAATTTCCTAAAAGGTACATAAGCAGTACTAATAAATGTTCTCATCCACAAATTGTATAATTTACTGTAATTTTCACTATTGCCAATATTGTACATTTCTTTCATTTTTCAGCAAAGAGGGCTCAAAACTCTCTGGGGATTTGGTATACAAAGGATTTTATATTTTTACCAGAACTGTGTGATGGTAGATGGGAATTTCTGCTGTGTTATGTATGTTTATCAAAAAGTATATCTAACCTCAGTCGGTTCATCATGAAGGAAAATAGAGATTTTTTTTCAGAAGCTTTTGCTAGTTAAATTATGTAGAGTGGGAATGCTGTTCTCACAGGCATCAAGCATGGGCAGTCTTCTTTTTTATTCAGTTTATTTAGTCATTGACTTTTAAAAATGTATGGCATCTAGATGCATTGTAAGTGTAGGCAATTTGGCACACTTCAAGTTCCTAGCTCATAGATGGTTTCACTTATGAGTATTTAAGTTAAATTTTCTTAATATGTTCACGAAAATTCGCACTGTAGAAAGGCATTTTTTTATAATTTATCAAGTATAAAAAAATGTTCTATTTTATCAAATATTAAACAAATTTGTAACAATAAAATTAATTATCTTATTTAAAAATTAAATGTTAGTTTATTCATAGGACCTTAATAAATTGAAATATATACCAGGAATTGTTCACAGCATACTCAATCATACCCACACATTTGCACCTTGTGCTAAAGTTCTCATAATTCACAGTGGATTCAAGTTTCCAACTGGAACTTGGAGCAGTCTTAATAACTATTAAGACTGCTCCAAACCAACTAACATATTTCATTTTTAAATAAGACAACTATTTTTAATATCACAATTTTTTCAATGTGCAGCAGACAGTATTTTTATTGTAGTTTAATTTTAAACATATCTGTCCATTCTATGTATTTAAATGAATATTAAAAGAAATTTCCTTCACTCACTTATAATTTAAACCTTCTTTGGGTTAGATACCTGAGAGTGTGTTTGAAAGGCATATTTTGTGTGCATTACAACCCATGGAGTATTTTTTATTCAATTTTTAGGATCAGGAAAAGACAGAGTTACATAAATAAATAAAAATAATCTATTAGTGAACAGACACTCTTAATGAAGACAGTAATTCTACAGCAACTATCATCTTCTGTAGTGAAGTAAAACGTATTTTTTAGTCATCCAAATTATAATGATGCCAGCTCTGAACATAACCATGCCCATAATATTTTTGTTTTGTAATAGCAACGTTATTTTGTAAGTATTTGCTGACAGTAACAGCCAGGTTTTTTCTTCCCACAGAAACTATCGAACATCCGGTGCGACTCGAGCCGATTTGTTTCTGCCAGTCTGCCATGTAACAAACACAAGAACCGACTCGTACATATACTGCCAGTGGAGAGCACACGGGTCTGCCTGACACCTCTACGCGGTGTGGATGGTTCAGACTACATTAATGCCAGTCTAATAGACGGCTACAGGCAGCGTGGTGCTTACATTGCCACCCAAGGTCCACTTCAGGATACCACTGAGGATCTCTGGCGCATGCTGTGGGAGCATAACTCCACCATTGTCGTCATGCTGACCAAGCTCAAGGAGATGGGCAGGGTGAGTTGTACACTTACACAAGGATATGAACAAACTTATCACAAATTCTAAATAAAGTTTGGAGAAACCACAATGTTTGTTTAACCAGAATGTGTTATGATAGTAGCTGGGTACTTGTAGTAACTTGTGTAATAGACCAGTACTGTATATTTGTACATTCAGTGTTGCCAATTTTCTACTCAGAACAGAAATGTTCAATCCCTTTTATGTTGCAAGTGTAACAAATGTTGTAAAAAAGTAGTAACTTTTTATAAATTCAAGTTCAGCTGAATTAAGTGTTTGCTGAAAATGGTTTTATTTTTTATCAAATTTAAAAATGTTTACTTGTCTAACACATTTTATACCAGTTTTAGACTTGTCAACAATTCTCTTTTTCTAACATTTCTCTTGTAAACTAAATTAAATGAAACATAACTTTATTTGCTGCAAAATTATGATTATGAAGTCTTCTCATCCACTGAACCTCAAATCTTCCACTTTGTATATTTAGATGTATGAAATGGAGATATAAATATCAACTTGCCACAAAGTCCTATTCAACCCCCTAGCTACGTTATGTGTAAATATTATCATTAGCTCAACTAATAAAATAATGTTCATGAGCATTAATTGTGAACAATAAATTAGTACATACTTATTTGACTTAATTCCAAAAAGTATATAATTTTTGTTAGTTTTTATTTATTTATTGTAGTACTTTTTGACTTTTATTTCCATTCATGGTGGATTAAGATAGTTTTTAGCTGCTTTCAAGTGTATTAAAAATATGGGACTTTCAAGACCAAAGTAAATTGTTAAATATTTCACTGCTCAAAATCTGAATTTGTATTTCTGGAACTTCTCTATGTCAGACAAGATGATTTAACTGTTCTAAAGAGCAAAGATTTTTACAGATCCTTGAGGTTAATGTTAACACATGAAAACTTTTCAGCATGCTGACCTCTCATTACTGTACTCATAAGTATATAGAAGCTACTATCTGCTCCTTATTTGAGTACAAGCACTAATGCAGTTTAGCAGCCTCAATGCAAACCTCAACGTGCGCTCTTGTTGATTGGTGCTTTGCTTTTCCCAAATCAATAACTGCTTACTACAAGACCACATTAATTTCTGTTCTGCAAAAGTTTTTGTGGAACATCAGTTGCAGAGCTGGTTTCACCTTGTGCTGCGCTAGGTTTTACTTATGTGGGTGTATTTATTTACAAAAATGAATCATTATTAATTGTTCTTATTATTATTACAAGGTAGAAGTATGTCAAACCACATGTTGCATAACAGGTTTCGCTGATGTTGCGTACAAAAAGTTCAAGTCAATGGCTTCATATAAACAATAGAAAAGTTCATATGACAGGCGAAAAGGCTTTCTGGTAGACCCAAGCTGTGAAGTAACATTCTCCTGTAATAAAGCTCTAATAAATGCCTGAAAGAGGGTCAGATCCAAGTCATGGTGAAACAACAACAAATTTGTATCTCTAGTGGGTGTATGTCTTTTACTAGTACATTGTATGACACCAGGACAGTTGTCCTCTTCGGAAACCTCTGATGGAGTTTGGTTTAAGCCAGACAGCTGAATGCACACTCTGTGGAGAGGTAGAAGAATCAGCAGAGCACTCTTCTGCTGTTTGTAAAACTGAAAAAGAGTACCTGGGGGCTTTTTTCTTGATCCCAAAGAATATTACAGAACAGAAGCCCAAAAATCGAATTTGTTTTTACAGAAGCCTCAGATTTGAGGGATAAATACAACTAAAAGTAAAAAGGTAAAGGATATCTTATTTTACCAGGCCATATTAGGACTAAGAAATCCTATTTACCTCTTGACCTTGTGGTGTATTGATTACTTATATACACTGTGGAAATAGTCGGGTTAAATAAGTGCTCATGCTTGTACATTAATACCGTAGTTGCGGATGCGTGGTAGGTGGAGAGTCGTTCATGCTAAATTAACACTGGATGTATACTTGCTTAAAAAGGCCAGGGAAGGGGTTAAGAGACTGGAATACGAGGTGGCGTAATATGGACGTTTCTGATTGGTTGGATAGAATCACACAACCACAGCGACTTTATTCTGGACAGATCATACAATATGTGTTACCAACATAATAGCCATCAACACCAATTAAAATTACAATATATTACTTTGACACAAGATCAGTAATTAGTATATAAAATGAAATATAACACAAACCTGGGGACCAATGGCTTTAAGGTGACTTCTGAACCATCACCAATGGCTGGGGAATGGCATCACCAATGCTTGCTTGGACAGGACTGCTCAGTCACAGGTCACCCCTTCTAGCAGCAGCCACGCTCAATGTTACTTGACTCGGTTAACCACCATACCAGCTACACTGTGCCATTGAGAAAAGAAGGGGCAGAAGTCCGACTAATTGCATGGTCCTAGATTCATCCCTTGGATAAAAAAATAACACGTTTCATTTCTAGATATTCTGTGGAGAGACAGATAGACAGACAATGAGATAAAGAGAAATTATTCCAGTTGCCAGACAAAAAGAAGAGAAATTTTGCCAGCCCCCTGAATGATAGGCTTTGTTAATTTCCTGTTACAATTATTTTATACTTATATAATATTAACTTGTAGATTATTTTTTCTTTAAAGGAGCATAAAAAAGGTATCAGTATTATGAGCAATCCAGCAGGTAGGAATTACTGTTGTGTTGAAGCTAGCTGTCATTGTTAAACAATTTTGGGATAGGGAAACAGTAATAACTCTTTTTCTTTTGGTGTTGTCTCAGTTACAGAATGCAGTAGAGGAGTAAAATAAGTCAATACTAAATACATTAAGAAGTTATCTTCATTTTTTTTTTTTGAAAAAAGTTGTATATACTAACAAACGTTTGTCGAACAGGAGAAGTGCCATCAGTACTGGCCTAGTGAGCGGTCAGTGCGCTATCAGTGCTTCGTGGTAGACCCTATAGCAGAGTACAACATGCCGCAGTACATCCTACGTGAGTTCAAGGTGACAGATGCACGGGATGGCAGCTCGCGCACCCTTAGACAGTTTCAGTTCATTGACTGGCCTGAGCAAGGAGTGCCCAAGTCTGGAGACGGCTTCATAGATTTCATTGGCCAAGTCCACAAGACCAAGGAGCAATTCGGGCAAGATGGTCCTATCACTGTACACTGCAGGTAATCATGCCACCCACCATATGTAAATAAATGTTCTCTTGTTTTTTCTGGTTTAATTTTTGTAGTGAAAATAATTTCAGTCAAACTCAGTTACTAGGAAATATTATCTACCTTTAACAATCATCCCTTTACTATTAACTTAGTGGTCATTGAAGTTTATTTTTAATTAACTTTATAGCAGTATTTAAAATTTTAAAACTGTATACATGTTTTTGCATTTACCTTGAAGTGGCTCATAAGTTCATTGTATTCAGTGTACAAATACAGTAATTTAGGTCAATCCCTCCTGTATTTTTCAAAAATTAATTTGAACAACGATGTTTGGTCATTACTCACTAAAAATAAAAACTCAAAAATATTGTTTTATTCTTTTCATATTTTATTAATACAACTAATAGTATTTTACAGTTCTTAAAACAGTTAAAAAAATATTATCTTTATCCCGATTCCTGTGTTATTTGTTACTAACAAGCTCTATTGTGTTACCATTTTAATTTGGGACGTGCAGAGAAAAAATTTCGATACCAAAATTTTGCCTCAATTCTCGATTGTGAATTTTATACCAATTTTTGTTTAAAAACTAACAAAATTTTAAACATAAATAAATAACAACTAAATAATAACTAAATAACTTAGATAGAATAGGAAGATCGGATGTACCTTTACCAGACTTGAAAGATATTTCTCTTCTTTGTTATAGAGACATTAAAAAAAAACTTCTTACAAAAAATTAGAGGAATGACCTTCAAGTCTGGTAAAGGTAATCCTGCTCTACCTATCCTACCTAAATCCCCATGTAAAAACCTGGCATTTTGCCCTATTAATCATAAATATAAACTAAAAATGAAATACACAACATGGTTTTATTTTGTTGAAGTAAATCTGGCCAGTAGGGGCGGCTAGCCAAGCATTTCAAATCATCCTTAGCCATGATAAATAATTTTAAGATATAAACGTTTCTTATAGAGGATATATTTATACAACTTATGGGATAAACAAAAATTAGCGAATGTCTATGTGTTTACTGTTGAGAAAGGAATATCCGTGCATAGACCCATACAGACCTACACCAATACACTCACAGAAAATACAAACTATAAGCTAAAATATATTTTTTTTAATACAGCAATTATTTGATCTATCTATGTTTTTTATAATATAATCAGTGATTTGCATATTGCCGATCAACTGTAGTCCTTAGGTAGTCACAACACACTTATAGTAATGCGTGATTATAAATATATAAAATACAAAGTATGAGAAAAATAAAAATAAAACTAAGGTACTTATTTCATCTATCTATGTTTTGTGTTTAGTATGGCAATTGGCCACACTGGGGTGTTAATAAGCCTTAGTATAATTTAGGAGAGTATGTATAATGAGGGTAGTAGACCAATTGTAAACTGTTAGATTTGTAAGATGTGTGGTGGCTAAGAGAAGGATGACTAGTTGTATTGTGTTACAGTGCGGGGGTTGGTCGCACTGGAGTGTTCATCACTCTCAGTATAGTTCTGGAGAGGATGCAGTATGAGGGAGTAGTAGACTTGTTCCAGACTGTCAGGATTTTGAGAACACAGAGACCTGCGATGGTCCAAACCGAGGTAAAAACTAAAGACCTCCACATTTATTTGTACATCATTTGATGTCCTTATTTTCAAATGTATCTAGAATTTTCATCATTTTGAAGTAAACAATATGATTAATCAATATTTAGGTTTTCATCAGTAATAAATTATAATAGATGAACATGTTGAAAATATTCCTACTTTATTTCAGCTACTGTACCTTGCACACACTTTAAATTGCAAGTGAAATAAATATAAAAACAGACTGCATGAAGTACAAGTGACAGAAGCTAACTGAGTCAATTGTCTGTTATTACTATATAACTTTTCAGAACTGTAGAAATTGTACTTCCAGTTTTGTAAGGGAAGAGATTGAACTTTCTAAGAGAAAAGAACGATTGTAGCACAGTGCGATTGTAGCACTTTTAGAGCTAAAAATCCACTCACTTATGGTTAACCTATATTGAAAACAAATACATACTGCAATCAACGCAGTTTTCATTTCACTAAATTACCATACACATGTGAAAATGCAGAAAATGGCACCAAGGTTACCCGTTTCAGGAACAAAAACTTGAGGTATTCATCTTCAAAACATAACCAATAGATGCAGCACATTTATGCATGCTGAGATAATTTGTGAACAACCCATTTTCAGTATAAAATTATAAAGTTACTGCTTCCAAAGCATTAAGAAGTTTTTTCATGGGCAGATCTTTAAATTTCTGATAAATATACTTTACTCCAATTCAAATACAATACTCATTATACAATTGTAATTTCTCTCTTTTTTCAGGATCAATATCAGTTTTGCTATAGAGCAGCACTGGAGTACTTGGGCTCTTTCGACCATTACACTAACTGACAGCAACCTGGCCTGGAGTATTGTGCTTAAATAGTGTGTGTAGACACTCAGACAGACATATCACTCACTTAGTGTATCACGTAGAGCGTTTGTCTCCCATTGTTGGATCCGGCTTGCGACATTGAACCGTCTCTGTGAGATGGTGTGGGGGGGGGGAATCAACCGAACTGTTTCGCTTCTGTGCATATGTAAACAAATACCTTCAGACTTTCCGATAACAACTAGTGAATACCACTGTAATAGCGCGGATTGAATTTGAAATCCAGATTCTAACCTATCCTCATAGAGCTTTAAAAAAAGTGAAATGATCAAAAGTGTTACATATCTTTTTTTTAAATGTATCGAAATCGGTCCTGTTAATAATTATTGCTATTGTAAAGAAATACTCGAAATATCATTCCAATGATGAGTGACAAATCCTTTTTTTGAGGAATAGATGCATTTTTTAAATAGAAAGGTGTCCATATGATTACAATGAGTTAGTTATAGATATTTGTATGTTTGTCGTTATGTTTTAGAACATAAGTTGTGCTGACTTCATATCAGTGTTTCATTTAGTGTGATGAACTTAGGTTAAGACTTTTTTACCCAAATCACATGAAACGATAAATTAGTTTAGTTTTAAGTTGACGAGAGTTGCTAGCTCTGTGTCATTGCGCACATTACATCGTATAGTAACATACGATTACATCTATCTTTTCCCGTTCTTTTTGGGAGACGTGGTCTAAAATCGTTCATGTTAGTTTATGAAAGAATCGAATTTATTTGTCAAGAAGTATAAAATATACATGACAGTTATCAGTGATATGAAATTACAAAATGTAAGAAGATTTAAAATGTTATATCAAATCCAACATTTAATGTACAGTGTGGTTGTAGATGAATAATGTTATTTTAATATTGTTAATTTTAATTAGTTTTAATACGTTTCATTAAACATTTTGGCAGAGTAAATAGTATTTACAATAGTTTTTATTGTACTATTTAGATTTTATACATGATTTTAAGTTTAATGGCAGACAATTTAGTAAATATTTGCAAAGACAATACCTAATAAGATGTATTTATCATTAAATTTCTTACAAAAAGTCACATAATTAATATTTCAAATGAAATGACAACTAGTACTTGAATTTGTTCTGAGACCTAATTAACAAATTTTGTATCTTCAAAATAATGTTGTTATCTTTAGTTTTGAATGTATTGTTGTATGGTGTGATTAATTATACACAATAATTAAGTACAGCTTAATATTAAATGCTTTATATTCAGATTTTATGAAAGAATCCTGCCAGAATTTGAGTTTTAGTTATTTATTACTGTTAACGTTTTTATATCTAGTCAATAATGGGTGTAACTAAAGGTACCTAATTTTTCAACCATCACTTGTGTATTACAGATAAGGCATTGCAGGACATTGCTGGTTTAATTTATTTTTCAATAAGTTTTCAGGGAATATTCTTTAATGAATATTTTGTTCAATATTTCTGGTGAAATAAATTGATAAAATAATGGAATTTGTCTAATCAAAATTCATTTGTAGGTAGTTTTGTGGACCTATAAGTAATCACTGTCACTTTTATGGTTTAAAAAATTACAATATTTATTATTACCATATTTTAAATCTCAATTATCTATGCTAGAACAAATCAATGATTTTCTCCCTGCACTATGGTACATATGACTTATTGAAGGTGATATCATTGATTGAAATTTGTTGTTTTGTAGATATAGTACTGTACCACTAGTGTTCATTACAAACTGGAGATCTGTTTACAAATAAAATACACCTTCAGTGCAGTGATAATTCTGAAGAGAAATGTCCTTGGTAATTTGATGGTATGTCTGCTGTATCAGATGCTACAATTATGGTTGATATAAAACCCTTTGATGTAGCAATTGACAATCATTTCCATCCTATCATTTCCTGTATTGACTATGGATTGGAATCTGTTCTTTTCGCAATATTGTAGATGTACGGTAGAAACTGGATCCCTATGAATCAAACTACAAGGGGGTACCCAAAAAAAACTAGAATTTCGGTATAATTTCTTTATTTCTCAATATTTTTACATAAAATTTTGATCACCTTCAAAGTATTCACCATTGACCATAGTGCACTTCTCCAAACAATGCTTTCAATTATTCAAAACATTTCGTAAATTCCATAATCGGGATGTGCTTTAGGCCTTCCAGTAATTTTTGTTTTACCTCCTCCACGATATCAAAACGCTTTCATGTCCCTTTTGAGTCTGAAGACAAAAAGAAGTCACATAATGCTAGATCCGGTGAGTAGGGGGGGATTGACAATCAGTGTCATGCCGTTATGGTCAAAAACTGTGACACGGAGAGGGCAGTGTGAGCCGGCACCAAAGATCTGCTCTTTTCTTCTGAATGATCTTCCTCGATCTCTTCAAAACCTCCAGGTATAAATCCTGGTTGACAGTTTGACCCGGTGGAACGAAGTCTGAGTGCACAACACCTCTGCAATCAAAAAAACAAATGAGCATTGTCTTGATTTTTTATTTCACTTGGTGAGCTTTTTTGGGACGAGGAGAACCAGCTGTCTTCCACTGGCTTGATTGCTGCATTGTTTCAGGATCTATCCATAGCACCATAATTCATTACCAGTAATCACCTTGGAAAAAATTATGGGTCCTCTTCAAGCTGATTTTATAGCTGACATGCCTGAAGTCAACACTCCTTGCACTACTATCTGTACTTGCTCGTCTGTGAAATGACGAGGGACGAATTTGGCTGCAACCCTTTTCATGTGCAAATCTTCAGATAAAATCCTCTGAATTGAACTCCATGACACTCCAGGTATCTCACAAAGTTGATCAATGGTTCTGTGACAGTCTTCACAAACAAGGGCATTGATTTTGTTGACGTTTTCGTCAGTTCTTCAATCAATTAATCATCAATCCTTTATTAACATTTTCTTTAAGAAAAGCAATAGAGTCATATTTTTTCACAATATTGTAAATTATAGTACAAATTTAGGACAGAGCAAGTGAACATGCAGTAATTATTTAACAAAAACAAGAAGGAAAGAAAAAAAGATAAAACAAATGATTTATGAAGGTAGTGTTCATGTATTGTTCCTCCAGTCCAAGAACTCCTTCACTGAGTAGAATGAGTGTTGCAGGAGCCAGTTGGTTGTGGCAGTCTTCAGTCTATTCACAGGAAGTCTTTCAAGTGGTCTGGTAGTGAGTTAAATAAAGCTGCACCTTTGTATGCAGGATCTTTCTCATAAAGGCTGAGATGGTGAGGATTCAGGAGGAAGTTATGCCTGTTTCTAGTGTTGTATTGGTGCTGGTCCACTAGTCTTGTTTGGTTTGGAACTGACAGCATACATGATGGTCTCGTGTATATACAATGATGCTACCATCAAGATCTTGTGCTCTCTGAAGGCTTCTTTGTAGCTCTCACGACTGTTCAGTCCGGTGAGGGCCCTAATTGTTCTTTTCTATATGACTAATATTCTTTGTAAGTTCTGGGCCGTTGTTCAACCCCAGGCTACTAAACCATATCTTAAGTACGACTCAAACAGAGCAAAGTAAGCAATCTTTGCCGTTTGGGGATCACTTATTTGTTTCATTCGTTTGATGACATATATACTATGTTGCTGCTTAGTTTTTTTAGTTGATCTATATGGGGTGTCCATGAAAGAGTATTGTCATGGTTGTTCTTAGCTTCAGTAAAAATTAATTGTTGTGTTTTATTTTCATTTAGAGCAAGATCATTCATGCCACAGTATTGTTTTATCATTTCAAAGGCAATAAAACTGAGAATGTCAAGCTGATCTTTGTTTCTGTTGCCAAGAATGAGGGCTGTGTCATCTGCATATAAAACCATTTGACAATAGTTGAGCAGAAAGATAGGGAGGTCATTTGTCAAAAGCATAAAAAGGATTGGTCCAAACACAGAGCCTTGAGGTACGCCTCTTTTAACTTCCAGTGAATTAAATTTGACTTTGAATTTTGTGCTTTTGCTCTTGCAGGTTAGTTCAACCAGTTATTTTCGGCCAGATAAATAACTGTTGAACCATTTAGCCTCTTTGCCTGTTACCCCAATACGTTGTAATTTATTTTATTATGAGACTGCGTCCTAAACAGTCAAAGATCTTGCTTAGATCCAATAGTATAGTTGTAGCAATAGATTCGTTTTCAAGATGGTTTATCACGGCCTCCACAAGTTGAACAATGACTGAGGTGGTTGATCTTCTTTGATCTGGGCCTATAGCTGCTAATTTCTACAGTGCCTCCATTTTTATAATTTGGATACACTTTTGATGTTTTAAGGCCTGTTGGGAATATGCTCTGTACTAAAGATTTGTTTATTATGTCTACTATGGGTTCAATCAGTTCTGCTTTACAGAATTTAATAAGTTTGGCTGAAACTTCCTCTGTCACCTGCTTATGTTTTGGGTTTAAGTGAATCAATGATAGTATTTACTTCGTTTTGGTCAGTTTTTATTAGTTTTAGTTTGTTAATCACTGTCTCTAGTTTATGATATTTTGATGTTGAAGGCTGTCCAGATCGGGGTTGGTTTTCAATTGACATTTCTCCATTTTTTAAACGAGTAAGCCACTTCTTGTAAACTTGGGTTTTACTTAAGGCTGCTTCCCCAAAAGCAGTGTTGAACATTACAATAGTCTCTGCGGCGGATTTCCCTAGCAGGAAACAAAATTTCAGAGCAGCGCGTTTCTCTTGAGAATCCGCCATCATGTTTTTGTCAAAATGAGAAAAGTTATTTTACTGAAACAATTTTCACAGGCGGACCGATCCACTCACAGTGACACACCTGCACATACTGACTCAAGATGTGTGATCTTGATGTATGGCCGGCCTAACAAAGGCTTCCCCATTCTCACTGCTCAACACAGCCCAAATTCCCATTACTTTTGGGTCCCCCCTCGTAGTTTATTTGACAGTGATTATATACATGTATATTGAAGATGCCATTATTATAATTTTGTACATGAGTTAATTATAAAAAATATTCAATTCATTAACATCACCATAAAAATGCTCACTTTTTAAATGTTGAAGGTAGTATGCAAACATAAAAATTACATTATTTGAATAATTATTACAATTATAAGCATTTAAAATTTTGTTTATTTGTGTTTACATGTTTAATGTGTTTATTCTGTAATGTTTTTCTGAAGGATCTTTTGTTTAGAAATAAGTAGTAACCTGTTCAGTGCTATGAAAGAACTTTTCAGCCCCTAAAGCTATCAATCATAAAACATAAAGCTGTTAGTTTTTTAATTAAATCTTATAGCTGTAGGACTGAAATGAAATAATAACTCATTTTTAAATCTACCTGAATTTGAATGGAGTTTGAGCTTACCTGTAAAATTTGGTAACAAAGTTTGTTTTAGTTTTTTGCAAATAATATGTGATGTGCATTCATCATATGCATTATTGTTGTTTCAGTCTGTGATATTTTTATTTAAAATTTTTGTAAATGTGTCATTAAAACTTTAAAACTATTATTTACATGTATTTAACTGTAAACTATATCTTTATAGATACAGAAAACGGGTTCTAGTCGTTATTTATTTCTGTACTTGAATCCCGTTAAAACCATAAAAAAAATAACAAATTACTAGAAAAGATATATCAAATTACATATTAAAATTCAATCATTATAATTTATGTATCCACTACAATGTCAAAATTGTGACTCTCTAAACTGATAGTAGGTTCCTTTCCATTTTTCAAAACTGGAAATAAACTTTCCTTAAAATATACATGGGGATATAGCAGCATCTCGAGTAATTTTCAGTTTACATATAAGCAATATTTCTTGCAGATAATGGCACTGCTTTCTGTAGAACAAATCCTTGGACATTGGTTTACTAACATTCTATACCAAATGGCTTGAGAGCAAAACCTAGAGTTGAGTGACGTGAATAAGGTAAACACTTTCCTCTCCTCCAAGTTACCATGGTCAGAATCCTCCTCATTCATGCACTACTGCAGGCCGTCTCTTATCAATCTCCTTACGATTCTGAACTCTCAAAAAGAATTTTGGATGACATTCTCTAGCTCAAAATAAGTATAAATAATTATAACTGTAACCAAATCACTAGGTTTGTAACCATTTTTTGTATGTTTGTGTGTGTGTGTGTGTGTCTGCGCGCGCGTGCGTGCGCGTGCATGTAGCTGTTCAGAGTCCCTAATTCTTAAATTTATAAGTTACGTCCTTGTAAATTTGCGTTTTATTGTTTGTGTTATTATGACTTGACTTACATTGTGAACTTAACATGTTATGAATGAACTTTTATTACAAACAATGAAAACTTTTATACTGTTTAACCCTGGATCTGGCTGTTGAATTTCCTGTAATGTCAGACACTATTTTGCTAGTTGTGTACGTTCTTTTGACCTATGTAGAATTTTTACTATTGAAGTAACATACATACTATTATATACATTCTTTTTCAGTACATTGCAGAAACATTTATATGCAGTTGTATCTGTATTTGTATTTCAATTTAGTATTTGTTCTGCATTATAAATGAAAAAAATAAAAGTAAACAAAACAAACTCCAAAGTTATATCTTATAAAAAAATAAAAACAACTTTTTTATTATTTTCCAAAATTTAGAAATTTTCCCCAAAAGAGTTTGTATGCAAAATATAAAAATTGTATAACTATATTTTCTTAAAGAAAAATACTACAATTTTGCATGTTTACCTAAAACTACATATTCATATTCAAACATTTTTAGACATTTTCAATATGCTTATTATATTTTGAAACTTTCACTATTATATACTAGTTGATAGCAAATTTCACGGTGAAAAGTTTGATGTCACTTGATACAATCATAGCTCACTCATAAAATAAAAATAATAAAATACTACGGACTAGTCAAAACTAATAGTTTGACATTACAGAAATGCTGCAAATCGTGTGTGCAATGAATATCTTTCTTCAGACCAAAGAGTAATAAACAGATGAGGATGAAATTCTGAATGCAGTGAAATCTTTTTCCTGAACAAAATTTCCTGCGTCAAAAGTAAAAGACAAAATTCCGTTATTTTACTTTCTATCAAAAGTGGTCAAGCATAAACAACAAGTTTTTGTATTGCAACTTTATACTTTTGCTGCGTACTTTTACACATTATTATTCAATAAACAATACATCACATTAAACAGTGAAACATCCAAATTATACTGATATACAATTTGTCCTAATTAAATCTAATTTTGTATAGCAAAAGTTTGATTAGATAGAAGACTATAAAACAACTAGTGACTAGTTGTTTGACATGGCAGAAACATTTTTAAGTGACTAGTCTGTAGTCATTTGATATATCCATGGTTAAATATGATATCAAAAGTGGCATATTAAAAAATATAATCATAAAAAAATAGTATGAAATTAGTGTTTTATTTTTTTATGATTAATTAAAGGTAAGATTTATTTTACACTTAATAGAATAAAATATTTTTCCCTGGTTATTTCTCATTTAATCCTAACAAATTAGTTATGAATTTATTTATATTTTTTTACTTTTCTTATATTTGTTGAAACCTTTCACTTATTATTGTAAAACTTAAAATGGCAGTTTGAATTAGACCTTTTGAAACAAATAAAAAAAAGAATTTTTTATTATAGCCCTGATAGGTTCTAATAAGTAACTCATCTTCATGCAAAATTACAATTGTGTTATATAAATAGTTTAAGAATTATACATTTCAAAGTAAACAAAAATTTAATCAAAAATGCTTTTGTTTTTATAGTATTATAAATTTTATTACTTTGTATTTTTATTTTTACACTATTATTGCTTTTTATGGATTAATAAAGGACAAACAAGGAATAACAAATACATTTTCAATAATACAGATTTTATCTGATTTTTTCCAATTGTTTTCACAATATGTTGACAAAGTTGTCTTAAAGTGGCTTGAAAAATCATTTGGCATGGCACTGAAAGGTGAAGTGTTAAAAATTTAACTACAATGATGTGATATATTTAAGATTGAATTTGATTGTGGTCTGAGAACGGCTGAACACATCACCCCTTATTTCGTGAACAGGATGATAAATTAACATCTGTATTAGTTGTAATCTATTCAAAGATAAAGGGTTTCAGAAAATGTTTAATCTAAATTGTTATAAATTACTAATTGATTATTATTAAACAAAAGTTTCTTCTACTATGTTATAAAGAACATAGTAGAATTTAATTTTCTAATCTTAATTGTATGGTTGCCCTTTCAAGAAAAATACTTATGATTTAGGCTTTAATAAAAATTTCTAAATTTAAACTCATGCAAATAAATGAACCAAGCATGCGATGTACAGTGTTAGATTTGAATTAACATAGAATTTTATTCGTACAAATTTCTATAATACTATTAATATTGGTGTGGCAAAAATTAAGTCGGTTCTTATGGGTTAATTCTTTGTATAAATTAAACTTATTACAACCCTGATATTGCTTCACAATAAGTGTCATCTACATGAGCGACTGCCCATGCTAAAATAATTGGTTACAGCAATGTGAGAGTTTTTGTAATGGTCCTAGGGTAAGGTGGATATAACCAATGAAATCTTCTCGCTAAAATATGAAATTACTAATTTTTATTTGATTTTTAAATATTGAACAACCTTGAGAATGTACAATTTGTACAAAGAGCATTTATTTGTATTAAGAAAACTGCATAATGTTAACCATGTAGAATTAAGATCAAATAATTAATATAAAAATAATTGATAATAAATAATATAATATAATATAATAAAATAATAACAAATAAATTGAATTATTTTACTGTTCCTTAGTTAGTAGTCATTAAATTTACTCACTGCCTTACTATAAACTGGTTAATACACAGGGTTATCTGTAATGCACCATAAATGTTTTGTTAGTACAATTTTAAAACAAAAAAGTTATTTCAATGGTAAATATAATATAAGGTGACCACAACTCCCAAACTTAAGGTGTTAATTTGAATTTTGATGTGATCAAGAACGTCTTTTAACTAAGTGGACTCCTGATATTATTTTAGTTGTAAACTAACCTCATTAATTGTATAAGTTTAAGTTTAAGATTTACACAGATTTATTTTGTATTGTTTTAGTTTAAGGTATAATTTTAGGAAAAAATGTGAATACTTGACTGGCCGTCTGATAATGTAAAACAACTGGAAAATATATTGAAGTTGGTTTTGTACACGTTTGTTTAATTGACTTTCTCATCTATCTATAAACGCATTTTAAAATATTGTTCCTTATGTATCAAGAAATTTAAAGAAGTTATTTAAATATATTTAAGTAAATTTTATACATATAAAATACTTCTGCACCTTACAGATGTTTCTTATATATGGAATCCACACATTATTTGTTTACTATTTAATGTTTACGCACAGTTTAATTTTAAACTCAATTTTTTGTATTAAAAAAATTGGAACAAAAGCCAATACAACCGATAAATTCTGCTAATAATTTCTTTATGTTAATTTCTGGATAGTTATATGAACTGAACTGGTTTAAACATCTGAAGTTAATCAATCATTTGTTTAACACTTCTATTGAACAATTAAAGTAAAAAAATTCAAGTTTTTCCCCAAATACATTAATACCATTTTGCTTTTCTGATTTTAGTCACAGTTTTATTTCTGTTTATTTGTTAATTAAGATCAACCTGATTAGTTTACATTGGTTTTAAGGATTTAATAGAGAATTAATACAAAATAAAAGGTTACAGTGTTATTGAACTTTTCTACCTATATTGATTTGTTTAACTTTTCAATATTTAGTTGATGGTGTCAAACATACATAAATTGCCAATGTGTACCAGTTATCCACCCTGGAGAATGTTTTTTTTTTCTCATTTAAGCCTCAGCGTCAGCTATGCCGGCTTCAAAGTGCACTTGTTTTTTTTTTTAAATTTTTTTATTATTATTTATTATATTATTACACTTTTGGACCTCCCCGGGATTTGAACCCATGATCTCTCGGTTAGAGAGCCGAGACTATAACCATTAGTCTACGGAAGAGGACCTGGATAATGTTATTCAATATGTTTCAAACCAGCTGACATACTGGTAAAACATAGCACTGTTTATAAATTACTATTATTGTGTGTCTTGTTGAAAAAGTTTTACAAAAGTCTATAACAACTATTGTTATAATATGTATGCATAACAACGACTGAATTATTTTAAAAGTATTTTTATTTGTATGTAGGTAATATAAATAGTTTTTGGAAACAGTGTTTTTAACGTTCTATATTTTAATATATAACAAACTATTAAATTTTAAAATCAACAGACACTCACTTGAAACTTTTTTTGTGGGGGTGATCCTACACAATCAGTATTGAAAAATACACCTTGTAGTGTTTAAAGGGTTCAAAAATACACCTTGTAGTGTTTAAAGGGTTCAAAAATACACCTTGTAGTGTTTAAAGGGTTCAAAAATATAAATTGAGACAATAAAAGCTATATTCTTTCTTTCTTCTTTTTTTTAAAAAAAAAAGGAGAAGCCCTTTAAGACGAACAAACTGTCCAGACCAGCCCTGCCTACCTGCCTATTTCAATGGTATAACAAATGTATACTTAGAAGAGAGTAGTGTAATGAGGTTTATGCCACCATCATACAGTATTGTAAAGATGTGAACTCACTGTATGATGGCTTACCACCAGTTTCAAGGGGGAGGTCTCCAAGATAGGTTTCACCAGACACAGATAGTAGAGCAGTCTTCGAACACAGTGCAGCTAATGACCTGGACAGTCTGTGGATGTATTTAAACAAAGCACAACTCAGTTTGTCTTCCAATATCCGAGTCTTGTGTTGTGGAACAGTTAATTCACAATGACATGAAAGAACAATAGGAGACAATGAATTTACAAGTGGAAGAGGCCTTAATACATTAATAACCAAATCACATCACAAAAATATGATCTTGCATTGTCTGCTGCTAATGTACATCTTATGCTATAATGATATAATCCTGGAATGCTGGGATAGCCTAGAGTTGTTGCTTGATTGTACAATTCATATGACTTGTAGATCCAATGAGAAGTGAACAAAAGGATCCTCTGAATTTAGGCGCACAACCGATTTGACCTGACTAGTGTCATAAATATAACTAATATTTATATTATATATGTTATATTAGGAGAGAAAGGATCCTATTAAAATAAATGTAGTGTTTTGTGTGTATATATATATAATACACAGGCTCTCTTGAACTCGCATAGAAGTTTATCAAAAACACTTCAAACTTACTTAACAACCAACTTAATAGACGGGGGTCGGGATTTTCTGGACATTTTCCATTGTTCAGTGATACAATACAATCAGTAACACCATGGTTGAAGATCTGCAATCTGATCTAGAACTGACCAGTGACCATAGGCCAATAGTAAAAGGCGATCCTCACGGCAGAAACAAGATGGCGGCAAAAAAGGGCCAGGAATGGGAGTTTGTCTTTTTTATTATTGATTCATTCTAGATGAACTTCTTAAAAACATACTGACTCATCCACATTGGTTTATTACAAATCTCTAATCTGTTTGTTACTGTAGGTTTTATTGTTAGTTAATGTTTCAGAATTGGCAACCAAAGTTGCCTACTGATGGTGAACTATTTGGTGGTTTGTCAATTTAATGAATGAAGCCTCAGATAATTTCATTTTGAAATAACGAGGTCCCCGATGTAATAATCAGCTTTATCCTAATTCGTACCATGGTGTTCGGACCAACAATGATGTGCAGTTTTTTTACTTTTCTTTTAGCTTTTTCCTCATATATTTCTTTGTGTTAATTTATCTTCACGTTTAATGGTATTTATGTCTCGCCTATGTATTCCCTATTACAACTGCATTTTATACTATAAACACAGTTTTTAGAATCCCGTGTGCCATTTTTGTTTTGTTTTTACAGGACTTTGTGTAAGTGTGTTTTACATAGTTCTAATGTTCTAATCTTCGGTTTTAACTCAGCCAAACAGGTTTTTTGCTCAAATTTCTCAATAAATATATTGGTGAAAATAGGGGATTGTGGATAACCCATTGCCATGCATTTATCGTAACGGTAAATTTTACCATCTAACTCAAAATAATTGCATTGAAAGCATAATTATGACAGCTCCATAATTACTAGCAAGTTTAATCCTTTCATTTAATGTTTTGATCTTCTTTGAGATGTGATTCAATTATTTCGAGTTTCTGAAACTGGTACATTTTGTGAATAGACTTACTAGTTTGTCAGTTTTAGCCTAGATTTTTTTTTTTAAAGGAGGCCGATCCCCTTTCAAGCCTTATTCTGTCCGTCCTCATGGGCCACTGGCCTGTGCAAGGATCTTATCAAACAGAATAAGGGGGAGAGTCGATACAGTACAAGGTCAATGGTACTGATAAAAAGTGCAATGGTCACAGACAGGATTTGAACCTGCGTTATCTCTAACTCAGACCCAAAGTCCAACGACTTAGACCGCTCGGCCATCGGCACTCCCAAACCAAAACAGCTACAATAGATAATAGATAGCCTGAAGGATCTATAATCAAGGGTTTCAGTCAACTTAAATGATTTCGACTTTTCTACATAATTTCTAGAATTTTTGATAAAAGAGACAGTTTTTCCTGACAATGGTATTAAATTTTTTTTAAATTAGACAGTTCCCTGCAAGGTGAATCACGAGAACCGATTATAGGCCGGAGATGGATGCTAGGTTTCTGGATTTTGGGAAGGCCTTAGTATGGGGGATTTTAGAATGGTGAGAAATTAATTTAGATCATTCAATTTTCACTGAACGATGCAAATGTTCGGAAAATCCTGTTTCCTTCACAGTCCTTCCATTGTCAAAAACAAACTTAAAACAAAGAAGAAGGGGATCCTCAATGTTTATCTATTTAGTATTGGAAAGAGGAAATACATACAATGGTACTTGGAGTTGCCATGTGCATCATACTGTCAATGCCAGGTACAACCTTGGTGATTCGAACTAGAGGCCAGAAAGACAGGAGTAGTGTCTTGCTGCACTAGCACTAGATGTCTTCCTTCAGCTTTTGTTTGGGGGAAGATCACTTCATTCACTGTTGAAGTGTGTAGGTACGTATACGAACGTTTCCAGAAGTACTAGTAGAGAGCCGATCAGATGAATTCATCTATAACAAGTGTGAGGTAATTCTTCACGCTCTTTATGGCAGTTTCTCAGATGCCAACTTGATGAGTAGCAAAAGGCAAGCTAAAGTGAAACAATATAATTTTTAATTGTGAAGTTCTCAGCTTCAGATAGGTCAGATGAATGGAGGATTTGAGAAGAGTATACTAGGTCTCCCGCGATGACACAGTCCATGAAGAGATCAGTGAAGAAGCTACACCTAGAGACGAAGCTGGTAAAGAGCAGCGATGGACGTATCAGCTCACTGAACTATCACAATTTCAATATGGACTGCCCTTAAGGCAAGAGAAATATGCATATAGGTTTTGATGTGTCCAATGGTATAGAGAGTTTGGACCTTTATAGAGAAACGACCACAATAGTCCATATCAGTAGCTAAGAAGACTCGGTTTAAGGTGACACAACTTTGGTTTATGAGAGAGAATTGATGTCGAGGTTTTTCCTAGTGTAAGTTAGGCGTTAGAAAATGTGAAATCGCATTATATGAAACTGCATCGAAGAGGGTCCACTTATGCGGATCTGCCAATTGAGATACAGAGAAAAGTTAAACCGGATGACTCAGGCAATGAAGTTCAAGCTATCAAGCAGATAAGAACTATAAAAATAATAATTCTTTTATTGCATTTTGGCAATAAGAGATTGCATTGCAAAAGTCAGGTTTAAGTTATTAGTAAAAAATACCTACTATACACATTCATACTTACAATACTCATTCAAACATACATCTCTTGTCCATTCACGCCAACATTCATTCAACATGAGACTCGGGGCTCTACTAATTAATTTTTATGTAAATTTTGATTCTAATTCTCCCAGCAACCAGCCATGAACTCTTCGACAGAATAAAACGCATTCGACACCAGTAGGCGCTTCAGAAGAGCTTCAAACTGGTTTAAATTATCCAATTGTATAAGACCCTCAGGGAGCCGATTGAGAAATTTGACTCCAGCCTGTGACGACAAGAGTTCGAAAGCCACCATCCTATGCTGTTTTGCACGGTAACTCTCCTTGCCTCTAGTTTCGTAAGAGTGAATGTCACTACCCCGAATAAGAACACACTTTGATTGACAATACAGGGCAACCTCTAATATAGAGGCAGGGCAGAGTAACAATTCGAGTTCCCTGAAAGCATCCCTGCACGACTCTCTGATGTTTAATTGGAAAATTATTCTGACAGCTTTTTTTGTAGTTTGAATACTCTTACTAGATTGTATTTGGCACAGCTGCCCCAAAGTCTTAAACCATATGTCAGGTATGGATAAATCAGGCCAAAATAAGCCATTCTTAAGACTTTTTGTGAACAATAGTTGGTAAGGTTACGCAGGGCGTAGATGCCTGAAGTTATACGAGCACAGATATAGTCCACATGATTGTTCCAGGTTAGACCTTTATCGAGGTACATCCCTAGGAACTTGGTAGAGTCAGTATTCTCCAAGAGCTCATTTTCTACAAAAACACTGCCGGGTGGCTTACATCTTCATTTTGTCGGAGACAAAAGTTGATGACATTAGATTTTGTACTGTTTGTTCTTAAGTTGATATCAGAAAAGTTTTGAATAGGTACAGCAATTGACAGCAACAGGGCCGCATTTACAAATTCGGCGCCCCTAGGCCTACAGACCAAAGAGCGCCCCCCCCCCCCAGAGGACTCTGATTACACTGACGTAGAAATCCAGTAAATTTCTTAATTGCGTAATTTTGATGAAAGATAATTACAATATTATATATATATATATATATATATATATATATATATATATATATATATATATATATAAATTATATATATAGGAGTGTTTTGAATAAATAAAAGCAATGAACCAATGAATGAGTCAACGTCGCACCCCGGACCTAGTTGACCTTGGCCACCCGCCCCGCCGAGCGCCAACACCACCCGCCGCCGCAACTTTTTTCTTTTGTGTACTTTAAAATTTATGCGCCCCCTAAAATTTTGCGCCCTAGGCCTGGGCCTAGTGGGCCTATAGGGAAATGCGGCACTGGACAGCAATGAAGGATTCAATTTCAAGATTTTCTTTCGAAGTTGATTTTATGCAGAGAGTCGTATCATCGGCATATTGAATTATCTTTCCATTTTGGATCAATGAATTTATTCGATTTACATATAGAAGAAAAAGAACCGGCCCAAGAATAGATCCCTGTGGGACTCCATGAACCAGTTTATTTCTCCTCGACATGACACCTGAGATCTGCACACACTGGTATCTATCCCTGAGATAAGACGAGATCCATTTATGAGGGAGACCCCGAATGCCACAAAGCTCTAACTGGTTCATCAGTGTCTTATGATGCACGCAGTCAAACGCCTTGGAAAGGTCAAGAAATACGCTGAGCACACGTTCTCGCCTCTCCAACCCATCAACATTATCCAGAAGATTCGAAATTGCATCGATTGTGGATTTGTTTTTCCTAAATCCAAACTGATTTGAACTCAAAATCTCAAAACGCTCCAGAAATGCATTTAGCCCAATCAGGAAGGCAGCCTCAAAGACTTTACTGAATACTGGCGGGATTGAAATCGGCCGGCAGTTGCTCATTTGCTTGGAATCATCTTTCTTAAAGATCAGTGTTAATTTAGCAGTCTACAAAATTGAAGGGAAAGAGCCTTGAATGAAAGAAAAGTTTATTAATTTGGTTAGTGGTGTCAATATATGCTGAAAGCATAACTTTATCAACCACACTGAGACACCATTTATGTCGGTCGACTTTTTTTATTTCAAACTCTGTATGATGCGGGCCACCTCATCCTCGTCAACAGGGGCAACGACCGTGGATGTCAGCGGTTCCGGATTTCGACCCGTACCGCAGCCGGACCTCCCACAAAACGAAGCAGAAGACACCGAAGAGAAATAGGCACTGACCTCATTCGCTATGTGTTCTGGCTGTGTAAAAATGTTATCTCCATTAATAATAAGCCGTTTTTGAAAAATTGTCACAGTTCCTTAGTTTTTCGTCAATTTCGTAGGCTTAAGCCGCTCGTATTACTTTTTTGTAAATTCTTTTATAATTCCTAAAAAATATTTTAAATTCCTCATTTTTTGTTGTTATAAAAATTGAATGATAAAATTTTATTTTTTCCTGGAAGTTAAAATACTGCGAGTAATCCACGTATTCTGTTTGGCCATTTTTTTACTCTACTGTTTTTTAAAGGACATGATAAATTCAGATAAAATATGAATCTATTGTTGAATCCATTAAACATGTCATCTAGGCAATTATAATCGCCTAGGAAATCCCAGGATTCCAGCGCTAGATGCATTTTCAATTCATCAATATTTTTTGGTCGCACAACGCGTTTGTATTGGAGCTCCGATGCCCCATCTCCATCCTGCGGACAATCGTCAATAAGAACCTCCTGAGCGAAATGGTCTAAGATGGCCGCATTCAAAACAGAAACAGAGACATTCGAGATATTGGTAATTACGTTGTCGATGGCTGTTCTTGTCAAAGCGGTTATCCTAGTCTGCGAGCTCACTGACCAATTAAGTCCAAAAGAATTTAGAATGTCCCGTAGCCGCTGGGTTAAGGGGTTGGTTTGGTCTAGTACATTTATATTCAAGTCGCCAATTAAAATAAATAAATATTTGTTTAAAAATACAAAATTAAAAATCAAATCCAAGCGCTGGAAAAAGGAGTTACTGCAACCATTGGGTGAGCGATACAATCCAATTATGTTTATCGTCCCAATAGATTTAGTATTAATTTTGACTCCCTCCACTTCTAGGTCTGTAGGTGTCTTGCTGCAATTCGGTGGAGAAGCCACAACCATGACCTATTTAGTTCTGCACTGAAGGATGCGAGTGGAACCGTTCGAAGTCTGGAGTCAATGGTGGCCTTAGAAGTTCGATATCTTAACAGTCTCACCACGGTTGAGGTCAAGGCCGCCATCACCAGGGATCTGAGAAATGTCGCGGTGATCCCAAGGTCTCTGAGGCCTAGTCCAACAGGTGGGAACAGAGACATCGTATTGCACCTGATGGAGCACACGACAACCAGGCTTCTGAGTACGGGCCGAATGAAACTTGTGTGGGTCAGTTGTAGACCAGAGGTTGGAAGTAACGAAGTCTTTCCGATACTTCGGTTTCAACCCAACTCCAGATGGACTGTAAGGGGCTCGACAAAAGATGTTAAGCCATCTGTTTTAAGTATCGGAAGGTGAGTCACAGGCAGAGCAACTGTATGGACGAAGGTCGGTGTTGTGTCTACTTTGTTGTCTCTACGGTGTTGTCTTTTTAGGGTTTTGTATCCCTCGAAAAAGTAAAACATCTAACTGGGATAAGGGCTTATTCTGCCTTCCGATATGTAATGGGAGATGCTTTTGAAAACCAAGATGTTGCCTAACTAACAAACTGATACTTTAAGCCTCTGCCGGCTTAAATAGTCACTTTCTTGAAGAAATGAAGAAAGTAATGCAGAGGGGAGTTATGCCAGTGGGGGGTTTAATGCGTGCGAGTCCCACTTACCAGCGGAATACAGTGATGGTGTATTAGAATTTTACTCATCATCACAAAAAACAGAGAGTGATGGACGAGAGGAGTCAGGATACCATTAGAGGTACAGTCAGCGCGTAGGGTTATGCACACTGGCAATTTAACGCCAACACAGCACTGGATAAAGTTACTGCATCTGAACTACACGATTTACCACATTAGTTTTGAGATGATGTGGGAGTTTGTAACTATGTATTGCCATAGATTTATACCAAAGAGACATGGAGTAAATGGTTGCGTTTACTTAATTGTTTTGTACAATATTCCCCATCTGAGCTCTGAGGTGAGAAGCTTACGGTTTGTATTAGTAATGTAACATGCTTAAGAGGGACAACACAAGCTTTTGCTATGGTATGAATAGTGCCCACTTTACCCACAAGTTAGAGAATTCATATCATTCATAATGTAATTTTGTATGTCTAAATGTGCCTTACCCAATAGGACTTATATGAAACATGATACATAAGGCAAAGGGATGCCCAGAACAGTTGTTTATAATCATTTGCCTTCACATGCATGTATTCATTTATAAACAAATCGCTAAACTCGATTAAAAATGCAACAACGACCAAGGTGTTAAAATCTCATTTCAAACTCCGCCTGATGTCAAACTCTTTTTATAGTATTAAAAGCTTCTGTCATTTCATTGGAAGACCACGCGATGAGGAAACTGCCTTCAGAATAGGAAGTGGGTGTAATTGGCGGTGAATGAATGAGGTGTGAATGTTTGAGTGTTATAAGTATGAATGTGTCCTTATGTGAGATCAATATAAAAATTTAATAAAGGGTGTTTACTGTGCAATGTATATTGTTGACTGTAAATAAACGATTTGATTTTAGTGTATGGGTTCACACTCATACACTCGCACTGAATGTAAGTAAACACCCAATCAACAACAAATAGTATTGAAGGGTGAGGAGAAAACGTGGGAATAAAAATATACCCTTTCTGATCTCGTAACGTATACTGTCTCTGTTGTCTCATCGTTCCAGTACCAGTAAAGACCAGAATCGGTTTTAACGGTCTTGTGTCATGACAACTCCAGTAGAACCTTCTACATTTTTGTTGCGACAGCAGTATTTTTTGTAATGGTCGCCATCCTAGTGGTTGTGTGAGTTTTTACAGGCATAATCATAATATTTCTTAGGAGATTCCCGGCATTTAAAAAATAATGGTCACACTACAACTCTGTCGTTCATTATAACCCCGTTGCTCAAATAACAGCTAAAGTGTTTCGAGTCTGCCGCTTTAGACTGTTTCCAGGTCAAACTTACCGTTACCGGTAAAGAAACAAATAAATTTATTGTCCGCTGCCATCATGACTGTTGCCAAAATATCAGGAAGTTACTCGCAACGTGTTGCGGGGACAACTGTTGTTGCGCGGCAACAGTGTTGTTTATCCTGTTACGTTAAATAACGCCCCTCTATATTGTTAAAACAAATTAGAATGGTTTATGGAATCTTCCAATTTGATTCCACCGACTCAGTGTGGTTTTCGGAAAAACAGAGGTTGTCAAGACTATTTACTTATTTTCTCCACAGAAGTTAACATAGCTAAAAGTAGAATAGAATTTTAATCGCTGCGTCTGTTGGTGTTACTAAGCATAATATACACATCCCTGTTCTTTTTTATCAAAACTATATGCTATGAATATTCCAGCCATTTTAATTAAATATTTGTTATTCTGAATGATGGAAACAAGTTATTTTCCAAGTGAGCGAAAAGGAATTAGAGAGGGTTACTTCTAAAGGTATACACAAAGTAGAGTAATCAGCCCATTATTATTATTTCCATATCTTGCAGATATTAACAATTATACATGATTGAAGGGACAAGGTCGCTTCAGTTACCGATGATATTCTCACAGAGTAAATTGTAGAGCGTATGAAATATACAATACAGTTCGAGGAATGTAAGCAGGTATTGCTCAGAGAAGCTGGGATTAACATTTAATACTGAAAAGTATAAACTAATAACATTTACAAGGAAAATGAGAATGGAAAACTATGACTTCAAACTGTATGATATTATATTACCTGTCGCTGGTAGCCATAGGATTTTAGGTGTAACATTTGACAGTAAGTTCAAGTGATACTCTTATGTAGAATAAGTAGTAGATATCTGCAAGAAAGACTAAGACTATTCTAAAATCATTGGCTTATGGGATTAAAGGAGCACATCCAAAGTTTCTTGTCAAGATGTACAGAACACAAGTAAGTAAGTTGAAGGATACTGCAGTTTTATTTATAATGATTTAAATAAGAAGCACGAGCTAATGTTCAATATGATACAGAATTCTGCATTGCGGTTATGTCTTGGATTCTTGAAAACCACACCCATTTTAGCAAAGCATAATGAGGCTGTAATGTTACCTCTAAGTTTGAAGAGACGACAACCAACTGAACAGTTTGCAAAACAAAATGTTGCAAACTCTAATCACTAGGCTTATGAAAACGTGCTTGAACTGAAGATGTTAGTAAATCACCATCCGTTCTGATAAAACAAAAAGCAACTTTTGATTTAGAAGACAGAAAAGCTCTAACAATATTCTGGGATTCTCAAGTAGCGCTGCAGACAATCTGTGCAACCTGAAAAGGAAAAAAATAAAGAATGGATTCGCGTTTCAATTGTTAATCAATTAACTACACAAGTAAAAAAGAATAATTTAACAATGGGTGACCGGACGCATAGATATCAAAAGAAATGAAGTTGCTGACTAAATTGCTAAACAAGCTAGTAATTATAGGAATTTTCAGACAGAATAGAATCATTACAAAAGATAGATGTATCTAGATAAATAACAAAAACGATTTGTTAGAGTCACAACGCAAACGGAGATTTCTCGAGTTCTATAAAGGGAACCACAATGGTACAAACAATTGCAGCCAAATTAATCAAGATGTGGATAAGAATGAGTATTTTGTACAGATACTTTACAATTATGATGCGCAGTTTCAGATTTGACAACGCACAACAATTACATCAGATGAAGTTATTAGATAGTCCTAATTGTAAAGAAAGTACGAGTGGTGTTGGGGAATTAATTATCATACATTTAATCAGTGTATTGGTCATGTTAAGGAACGTAAAAATATGTTTGAAAACTTGAGGAAGGAACATTTTGCCACAGCACCACACTAACCAACTTTTATTCAAACAGATCAACAGATCATTATCATCTTTGGGAACACGTCTCGAAAATTAAAAAAATAAAGATATGAAATTACAAATATATAAATTTTAATGGTCTGAAAATAATATGCTTTATGGAATAAACGGTAAGTGAAAAAGAGACAACAAACTAGAATCAAAAATTAAATATTTTGATGATAAAATAGTGTGGCTTCATAGTATAGATACCAAGCCCAAAAAAGAAGAAAATAAGAATGTAAGGTTATATACAAGAAAGTATACATGATAGGATCGTACATTTTGATATTTTGACTTGTCAGAAAAGTGTTAACTATCTGCCGTATGTTTAATTTGATTTCATTAGGGGATCTTTGAAATACATAAACATTGTGATAAAAAATAAATATAGCATTTTGTTATAATAAAGTGAACACTTGAAATGGATCAATCATATAAGAGAAAGAATAACTATTACAATAAACCGGGTAGAGGAAGAGGTGATTCTTCTAACTGGAACAATAAAAGGAAGTTCAAACATTACTTACAACCTGGTTTAAAAGGGTTTATATGTACCTGTAATATGAGAGAAAAAGATTGTGTCAGGGAATCCTACAATATTTTGAATGAATATGCTGACAAGCTGTATGGCCTGGAAGAAGTAAGTAGCCTATTCAGTATTAGACCTCTTTAATAGGCCTAGTTGATAATAGAAGACAGTATTAAGTATAATGTGTCAGCTGTAGTACAACAAGCAGCCACCAAACACAATCAGATGATGATTATCGAATTATATGGAATTATTGATATTCATAACCATCCAAAGACTAAAAGCAAAATGTCGGACCAAATAATGTAATAGATATGTCAAAGAACAATATGGTTTGGCTAGTTTTCATTATTAGAAATTAATGTATAAATATTGATGTAATCTACAAATAACTATAATTAGAACAAAAGAATAGGTAATTATCATATAAACGGCCGGAGCGGCAAAATACGAGTTTTGCGTTATAAATTTATTGGAATCGTCCTATAGAACAAAAAAAATGGTACTTTGAGATTATACCGACCACACCCAGACATGAATCGTTATTTGACATTTTGCTTCTACTGATTACTAGATTAGCGTAGAACAATATTTCATCAATATAAAACAGGAATTGTCTTATTGCAAACCCCTCCCCTTCCTCAGACAGAGGTCAAAGTGGAGCGGTCTAGTAGATAACGTGATTGCAGTCTCGCCGCCCGTTCAGCTGGTGCGTCGCTTTGTTGTACTTCTGTGTACAAACAACAAATTCAACAAAAACTAAACTCTTTATTTAAAAAAACACTAACTTAAAAACTTGTTTTTATTCCTCATCACACTCCGCCACCCAAAATGCGAGTGCCTCCGGCCATCAGCGCGGGGCAGCTGATGTCAACGAAAGAAAAACATCCCTCGAGATAGTACCTATCAGTAAAATATCAAATTCTAGAGGGGCTAATCAGAAATATAAATTGAATTGTAATGGAAAGGCAATTATGTACCGTGCAAAAAACTTAAATAATCATGTGATGCCGCGCGGCCTGCTGTAATCGGGATTCTCGAGAAAGATAAGATAACAGCGACAACAATACCGATCACAATACCTGGAAATGCTTGTAATTTTGTAATTAATCCTACATCGGGCGCTAAACGGAGTTTTCCTCCGTGTATTTTTTATTATTAAAAATAGTACTACTTTTCTGATGTTGGCAGTCATTTCCCGCAGTGTACTTCACGAGCATCTTTCGGGGAAGCGAAACAATAGCCTCCCGCTTATCTTTGTCAAAATCTGTCAGTATGAGGTCTACTTCCGTGCGAGACTGGACGATTCCTCCGTGAGCGCCCGATGTTGTGTCTGTAGTGCTTGGACGAAATCTCTGTGAGCGCCTTATAGTGTTTAGTTTTTATGGAGTAATAATCCGTGTGCGCCTAAATGTGTGACCTGTGATGGTTTATTTTTAAGTTTTAAAATATATTTTATTTGAATTTTGTGAAATGGAGAATGAAGACGAGAGACTTGTCAGTACAGTACCCGTGTGCTAGGGAACATTTCAGTACTTTTTATAGAGTGAACATTGTCGTTATAAGAACCAGAAGGGAAATGTTTTGAAACGTTGTGTAGTGTTTAAAAAAAAATTTAGTAAAGAATAAATTTTTATTTTAGAATAATAATTGAAATTACAATTGTATAATATCTCAAGAATTTAAGTAAATTGTTTTTGTAAGAAGTTAAATTCCATATATTATTACAGTAGGTTAAACATTTTTACAATTAATTGCATTATTCCTTAAAATAAATCATGTTGTTATTATACAATAACATTTTTTAAGATTTTGAATTTCTTATTTGGAAAATTCATTACATAAGAGAATAATTGTTATTTAATTTCTAAAAATGAATATATTACATTGTAATTAAATTAGTATGAATATTTAAACAAAACAAAAAAACAGTTTAAACGACTATGATATCCATTATTCGCTAACCTGGAGGAAACCTCCGTGAGTGCCTGACGGTGTTTCTAATTTTAAGCGCCTGATGGAGGGTTAAAGAGTTGTTTTTCGTTCTATCATGTTTGTTTCTATAAATTTATATTTTTGTGTTCTTCATACTGGTGTGGTCGGTATAATCCCAAAGTACCAAAAAAATATAAGGTTTGATGGGGTGGAAATGAGAAATAACGAAGTTCTAGAACATAAAAAATGGACAACTGTTCATGCGCGCGGAGTAATATTTCCATGTTGTACATCGACGTCGAGTGTCACGTGACCTTTTGTGACCATGATTCAACCTCGTGATGACGTCATCGGATGGGTTGCCATCTTTGCAAACGTAAATGAAAAATAATACCGAAATGAGCAGAATTTTGATCAAAATGAACAATGTTTTTCTTAATTTTGAGCAACAAATTAATTACTTTTTATCGAAATGAGACGAGTGCCTCCGGCCATCAGCGCGGGCTTCGGTGCTGTCCCGCGCTGATGTCAATTATAGAAAAACATCCCTCGAGATAGTACCTATCAGTAAAATATAAAATTCTAGAGGGGCTGATCAGAAATATAAATTGAAATGTAATGCAAAGGCAATTATGTAAAGTTAAAAAACTTAATAAATCATGAAAAACTCAAATATAAATATATAGATGGATATTAACAGAGAACACTTACCATTAGTGTGTTGGCGGATATAGCTGAGCAGCAGCAACAAAAAAGTGAATTTTTTAAAATTGCAACATTTAAAAACTTCTTTTTTTCTAATTTTCCTATCGTAACGAAACAACAAAGTCTCCCGGTTTAAAAACAACACGCGACTACACACGACGAACAAATACACTCATTATTAAAAATTCCATGTTCAATTAAAAAGGAAATAATTTTGTTTCGGTTAAAACGTAAACTCTTTATATGCCCTAACTAAACACTCCCGACACACACAATTCACTAGGGTTCCTCGAACTAGTGGATGGTTGATTCATGATTGTAACGCATTCACTCAATCCAATCTACTAAACACGATATCTTGTGAAGCACTGACTCTGCCCCGAGAACTCAGATAACAGATACGTTATCAGGCTGCTATCAGTCCCGGCCGCAGATAATATTCAAGTAAACAGATTATCCAGACACAGCACACAAACTGAACATTAAAACATTAGAAACCTAACCACTTATGAATATACCCCCTAAAATCATGTTATTTGTCATTTGCACCCCTTAGTACTATATATATTTTTTGTTCAGGAGGGTGAGCAGAATACGTTGATAACGTCAAATTCGTGATTTGCCGCCCCGGCCTTTTATCTTATAGCTACCAAAGAATAATATTTACATAACTTATGTATTTTCGAGCTGTGAGAATACATATACACGCCATTGTTGAATAGATTGAACGGACCTGTAGATGATACATAACTAAACTGTTCTGAACACAGAACTCTCAGATAAGCTATCGAGAGCAGTTAACTCTGAAAATCATAGATGCACAGTATACAAATATAACCACAAATTTACATTTACATTTCAATTATGAAAAAAAAACGAATTTATTTGTGATTTCCTCCTTGTAAAACTATATATCCTATGTTTTTCTTCAAGAGGAACAGAATATGAACGTAAAACTCGTGATTTGCCGAATTGGCCTTCAACCGCATAGATACCTTATTAATTTCAACAATAACTAAATAATCTGCACTAACTGTACACATTGTCATATTCTAAACTCAATTTGTTATACACATAACGTCTTTCAAGTAAATAAAGATAGTTAACTTTAGAAAACTGAACAAAATAACACTAAAATGATTTAGTGTGTCTTTCTCAGTTTCAAGATGTTTGTTTTATTGTACATTTTCTTTATTAGTTTAATGACAATTTTCCTGTAATTTTATTGTTTGATTAATGGTTAAGGTTCCTTTATTATTTATGATATGACAATATTGTTTAAACAATTTTTATTAAGTTGAAACATGTGACTTTAGTATTTTAGATATGTTGATATCAATCGATAGTTCTGTTATTCGATATATGAAGTACCGATGATTGTAATAGGCGATATAAAAACCAGGACCACTTATCTTACTCTGCCCAATTGCAATTTCAATGTTATTAAAATATTAACCTCATCCTGCAGAACAAAATTATGGTAAGCATGAAATAAACAGCCAAAGTAGCAAAGTGCGAATTAATTTTATTGACCTATATGCTATCATCTCTCTAAACAAAATAATAGAAGCTTTTAATTAAGGGGTAGAAATGGCAAAAAAATTTTAGACCATTAAAAGTGGAACATCTTTTCTCGTTCAGAGCAATATTTTCTTGTTTTACGTATGCTGGGGGGGGGATCTCATGATCTTGTGATGTCAGCCGACCATGCCCTCTTTGAATATGTAAAATAAGAATTATACTGATATCAGAGGGAATTTGACCCAAATAAACAATGTTTTCACTTGAGATATTCTAATAATATAAGTTAATATCAGGCTAACACCAGTGTCTCTGGCAGTCCATGTAGATTGTGCCAGCACCTTTGGTGGTGTTTGGTACTAGTGGTGGCTGACGAATAACATCCCTCAAGGTAGTAAGCCTATACCACTTGAAGATCAAATTCTAGAGGGTCTGATAATAAATGCTTCAGATCATTATTGCGAGCTGGAAAACGCAACTTAACAAAGCAAGTAAATATTTGTAAATTCTTTTCACCATAATATCCTACTATCTTGCAATAAAAGTATTGCCACAACTTTGTTATTTGTCATTTTCACCCATTTAAACCTTGTATTGTAGGATTGTTAAGGAGGATTTTTGTAATAACATAAATCTCGTTACCGGTGTGGAAAAAAAATTGTTGAAAATGCAAACAAATTTAACCATATTTTTTTACAAATATTCATTTATAAATGATGTACCAAATATTAATTTAAATAATAAAGGAGAAAAACTAACCTCACCACTTTCTAACTAACTTTCTAATTTCGTGTGTGTATACAATCTAATAAAAACAACACACAATCATACGAAAAACTCATTATATCACTCTAAAAAACAGGATAAATTAAAATATGAAAAAATTAATTTCCCATTATCTGAATTGCTTGGTTGGTAACATGTAATCATGTTAACAGGTTACTGGAACGTAATACCTCAATACGTTATGTTGTAATAGATTATTGACAAATAACAGTATTTCTCATCTCTACTGGCCAGTACTTAAATACTATTACACATAATTTAACTTTGTTTGAATTAATTTGGAACAATAATGTAGAACTAAATTACATTATACTTTTAAGATTGTACCATTAAGAAGCTATATTTTTATTTGTAAAAGAAATATACGCATTTTAGACTGTAGAAAATGATACAACCTTATTTATACTGTTCGAGCAGCACAGAACTAACAGCTACTTTGCAGGATAAACATGTCTGAAAGCATTTAAATTGTGATATTGATAAGATTGAATAATTATTAATATTCGAGTGTTGACCCCACATCATACTGCAGCCTTTAGGAGGACAAGCAGAATACGTTAATAATGTTCAAATTATGATTGGAAATTACAGCCATTAATTTCATTAATATGAAAACTATATACGGTCTTAGAGGATGCAGATCATAAATAATATGGTTTTTTATATTTTATTGTTCTGCTTGTGTTTTGGGTCTCTAAATATAGCTTTGCCAAAATCACCCCAAAAGAGAATCAGTTGTATGAAAATTATCAGCAATCACATCAAACAACAAAGGTCATATATCCAATAAAAGGAAGTAAAGGATTTGTATGAACAACAAGACATCAGTATGAAGCACAAAGAATAAAAGATGTCATTGCTATTAATGAAAATTACAAAAATAAAATTACAAGCTCGACATTTATATGATTGTCTTTGTGAGGCACATGCCTTACTTTATAGTGATAATTTAGATGTTGATATTAGTAAAAGCAAATTTTGTGAACTGCAGGGGAAGCCTCTGAAAATATCAAAATCTATGTCACATAATTTATGTTTATGCAAGTATAATGAAAACTTTAATTGGTACTCTTAGTAATATTTTCCTTTCATTTACTAAATAATCTTATACTTATTGGGAAATTATGCCTTCCAAGTACTGAAATTGTTTAGTAAATTAAATTTCCTTTTCTTTCTTATTTTTATGGATAGTTTTTTAGTGCATCATAAACCAATAATAATAGAAGAAACTTCTGTAAATGTTTTTTTCTACCTAGATGTTCTTAATATGTTATAACAATTACATTATATATATATATATATATATATATATATATATATATATAATTGTATTTATTGAAATTAAATAAGGCTATTGCCATTTATACAGTTTAATGAAAATAAAAGTCGTTTGACAGGTATTTGGTCTTCCGATCATATGTTAGTTTGCTTATTTAAACGCATATGTGACAGATACGGCCAAATACAAAATAATTGAATCGGAAAAAGTAAGCGCTCTGTGGTGTAATGGTAGCACATTCACCCGGCAAGTGAGAGATCCGGGTTCGAGTCCCGGCAGAGCAAGTACTTTTTGTGATTCAATGTTTATTGAAATTAAATAAGGCTATTGCCATTTATACAGTTTAATGTAAATAAAAGTCGTTTGACAGGTATTTGGTCTTCCGATCATATGTTAGTTTGCTTATTTAAACGCCTATGTGACAGATACGGCCAAATACAAAATAATTGAATCGGAAAAAGTAAGCGCTCTGTGGTGTAATGGTAGCACATTCACCCGGCAAGTGAGAGATCCGGGTTCGAGTCCCGGCGGAGCAAGTACTTTTTGTGATTCAATGTTTATTGAAATTATATATATATATATATATATATATATATATATACATATGAACATTTCTAATAGGTTTTTAAACATTCCTCTTAAAAAAGAAATCTAGTGTGTACTTTAGAAGTTGTATAAACTATTTATTTCTGAAAGCACCACTAAATTTGTTATAAAAAGTATATGAAGGATATATTTATTTATACACTTAAAATCTAGTACAAAACAGAATCTAAGGATAAATATTAATTTTTATTTTATAGTTTCTGGTGTGTCAGAAACTAATAACAATCAAAATAGTTATAGCAAACATTGTCTATATGCTTTATGAAAAAAGATTATAATATGTTAAATTTGGAACATTGGATGAGGTTGAAATAAGCTTTATAAAAATACATGTGCAGTCGGACTAAAACATCTGTGCTACAGAGTTTATATTGTCACTTCTAGGGTAAAAAAACATATTATTTAGTAACATTTTGTAATTGATGTACAAGTACTAGTGAAGTTTTACTGACTCAGTTTATTTGAAACTATCCTAACTGATAAAAGGTTCTTTTAACTTATTTTCTTATTATAAAGTAGGACTTTCTTTTAAATTCTCGAGTATTAGCAGTGAGATAACTAATGGGAAACTGTTGTCTAGATGAAAGAGCACAAAAGTGATGAGAAGGTTGTAACAGAAGAAGCTGGAGCTGGAGCTGGAGCTGAAGAAGATATTGAAGATGAGCTCAAGAAAGAAGTTTCTAGTTTAAAAGCTACTCAGTCATGGAGATATCCCAGCAGATTTACTTCAATTGATACTGGGATAAAGAACAACATTTTTATAAAGACTACAGTAAGAATTTAAATGTTTTATTTACATTCAATATAAATTAAATTGAAGAAATTAAATATTATTACTCAGAATCAGTCTTTATTGTTACATCAACGTTTATACATAGCATTGCTATAGAAACAGGTAACATTGTCATAAGTTAATGTAATAATGACACATACATTTATACATATGCACATAACCACTCACATATACATATACACATAAACATACATATAAGAGGTCAAGACAGCGTAAAAAATTTAATGTAATCTATGTTAAAATACAATTTTAAAATTCAGGATCCGTCAAATACTCATCAATACTATAATAGTTTTTTTCCAACAAAAATCTGTTAGTTTACTTTTAAATGTTTCTTGAATTGATTAAATGTTTATATTTATGAGGAAACTTATTGTATAGTTTTTTTGCCGTGTATATTGGAATTTTTTCTACCAGACGCAGTCGATGTATGGGATATTGAAAATTTGCTTTAAATCTTGTATTGTAATTATGATCAAAGTTATCACTTGATAAGCTTTCAAAGTTTGATTGTACTGTTAGTAGGGTTTTCAGAATGTATAAATTTGGAAGTGATAAGATTTTTAATTCTTTAAACAGAGGTTTGCAAGAAGTTCTAAATGATGAAAAGGTCACTAATCTTATAATTTTTTTGGATCTTAAAAAACTTTATCGAAGTCAGTAGATGACCCCCAAAATTCAATACCATATTGAATTATTAAAAAAAAAATACTAATTACTAAGTTACTAATTATCAACTTGTTATTTATTACTAAATTTATATGATTGTAGGTTATCAAAACTTCTAGGATTGCTCATTTATCATTGGCTGCTACAAAGATATTTAATCCCTTCCTTCCATGTCTGGTAATAACACGCTATTATAACAGAGGGAGAATTGTTACACAAGCATCATTAGAAAGGCAGAATATAAGCATATTATCCTACAGATATACAAAACCAACTGTACTTTATTACAGAGAATCCAAAAATAAATAAATGAAGATCATTGAATAAGACCAGTCACTTGTCTATTCTCTCTCTAGTAGAAAGTCATCCTCTGTATACAATGATCAACTGCAAGATTTAATAGAACTAAAATTAGTACTTAAGATTAATATTGTTTATTGTAGCTTCATATTAAATTCTCTGCAGTATGTAGGGAAGGAGGGGTTATGATCTTATCCTCTTATGTGAGAATATAATATATTAGTAGAAGATGAGAAACGGTGAGGAGATGAAATAATTAACCCCGGGACCTTTATTTTACTTATTTACTACTGTTGTGTGTGTGTTGGTAGATCTAGTACTGTAGTATAGAACCATTTATTTGTGTGAGGCTAAGCTCAGATAATTATTTGTTGTCGCATGAAATGTCATGCCCAAACTGGGATTCAAACCTAGGTCTTTTGGGTGAGACATTGACCACTCGCTCTTCTACCAGGAATTTAAATTTCTCATAATAGTGACATTCTCACTGTTAGCATTTGTACAGGCTACATCACAAAGTATTTGTAAAGTAGTAAACTGTATTAGTATTACAATTATATTTGTCTTAAGTTAACTTTTGTATTATGTACTAGTGTTTTAATAAAGTTTGCAATGGATTGATCATGTAAAGGAGTTTGTAGATGTGTCTACATGGTTTGATTGAAATTCATTATAGGAGAGTACGAGTTGTGGTGAATAAAACTGATATCTCTTTGAGCATTTATGTAGCTTATCAAGACAAAATTCGGAGTATTAATATTCTAGCCCTTAGAGAAGAATTGTTTGTAGGGCTACAACACAAAGGAAGTTCCAAACGAGTTTTAATCAATCATTGATGAGAATGAAGTGTTTGTTTAGCCGAATTAGCATGTTATTATTTTTACTGTAGTGCAATGTTTAAAAATGATGATCAAATTTGAAAAAAAAGGAAACTGAACAATTTTTTTCTTTTTAATGATACCTATGTTTTTGGAAAAAAGACAAGGAAAGTAAAGTGTTGTGCGAAAGGGTCATGAAAATTAAAATATTTTACTGATTTATTGCAATTGTTACACAATGAGCAAGGCGAGGCTAACTTTTTTTTATTTCCCTGTACTACATATATTTATAGAGATGTTTTTGTTCCAGGTAGAAGATCCAGTTAAACTGGCTATGGCAGTTCTGAATGATGTTGCTGTCACTAAGACTCAGAAAGGTCGTTTCCTTCTGAGAATTATTCCAGTGGAAGTTACCTGCAAGGTAAATTTTATTTTTGTGTGAATTGTGTGTTAAGTTGTTCTGTTGTAGTCATAAAAGTGTGAGTTATTTAATGTTGATCTGAAATTTAATTTACGTGTTAATTTACAATAAGCTGAGAATTTACAAGATTACTTTGCATTTTTCCTTTGTTTTTGTCATTTCCTTGATATCCATTGTGAATATTATTATTTAAGATAGTATAATAAGTTTAGTATAACACTGAAACATCACATGGCTGTAGTTGAATGTTGATTTTGTTAATACTTATCGTAGTCAGATGAATACAAAGATTTACAGTGTTCTCACTCAATCTTAGTCATAAAAGTCATGGCTCTTCACAGTTTATACAGTACAAAAATAGTAATTTCATGGACAATAGTTTTTATAAATATTACAAATAAAAATAAAAGTTGGCATTTATCACATGGATTGGCCGATTTCAGTATCTAGGGACAAAACGCACCACGAGCACGTGCTGTGGCCTAGAACTTGGCACTTTGGCGAATGTTGTTGGTCATGCGTCTCAACTCAGCTTGAATACACTTGTTTCATTTCTTAGACGCAGCTAAATGGTGAAACTATTTAAAATTGTTCCTTATTTCACTAACAATGTTGACAATTTGTGCAGGAATGGTTTAGGTCTTGGAATTAATTTTAGGTGAATCAGTCAATCATATTTTTATTGCTTTCAAACAATTTTACATTGTATTTGCAAACGTCAATAAATAAAGCTAAAAATCCTGCAGTTTGCTATTCTAAGATTCATTCACTGCTCGCATACATACATTAAATTACATTCTCCCTCTCATTCATACATGGCTTCAGTATTGGTACTAAGTTACGAAAAATTAGTGGTCCCAGCGGCGTAACATGAACTCATCTACAGAGTAAAACACTTTAGACACTAAAAGGTCATTTAATCGAGCTTTATACAGGGTTGGGTTGTTGACATTTTTTATGCTCTCAGGGAGATTATTAATTAATCTGACACCAGCTTGTGAAGGAAGTTGTTCAGATGCCAGTGTTCTATGATGTTGCATCCTTTAGCTGCCCCCACAGGTCTTGGCTATGACACAAATAGCAAGGGGCGGCAGCATTCAACTGTATGGTTTGTTAAATAATGAGCATAAAAGGGGATAAAATTTGCAGCTTGTATCATATCAGAGCTGTAGGAGCGGTTCACATGGTAACTAGTGGCAATCGGTTCTGGTGGTGCAATTTAGAGCGGTTTCAAAATGCCGACAGAATGCAGATAAAAGCTGTTGGCTGTGGCAGCAAAATTGACGGACCCTTTAAGACGGCCAACGCAAGTTTTGGAGTTCTACTATGATTCAAGTTCCCCTTCCTTGCCTTATTGAGTAGTAGTCTCTTGCTGAAACAACATCAATTAAGAATTATTTTTATATTTTTTATAATGCTTCGCTGTTTTTAAATCTAAGGCGATGCAGAAGTGACTGAAGAATGGTGTGTTCAACATAGAACTGTTTGTGGAAGGAATTATGAACAATGCAACCATTTTTCACATCACAGTTAATATTGTTTTGTAGCAATAAATATTATTATGTTTATTAATTGTCCCCTAAAATAAATATTGGTTTTATATTATTTTTATATAAGCATAAAATGTTACATATCGAAACTAATAAAGCAACACTAAAGTGTAGAAAATAACTGAATATGAAATTGACATGTTTTTAAAACTGAAAATAGTAAATTAATTATTACGGCAGTCAAGTAAAATCATAATCCAATTACTAAAATTGTATAAAAAAGAATGTTAAAACGACAATTATTTATAAAAACAAAAAAATGGGGCTCATAGTTGATGATTGATTATTTGTGTAGGCTTTACTTATTTTCTCTCTTATGTCCCAAGTAAGTTTTTAATATTAATAACATTTATTACTACAAATTTTTAGTAGATACTATTTAAATCAGATTATAAATCGGATTAAATGTAGGAGAAATTAATTTACTCTTTTTAGCCAATTAAAAAGTATTTAAAATTTGTATTAGTGTACTTATTTACATGTTAAGGTATGGGATAAAGCAAGAATATTTCAGTAGTATTTTTTTACAGCAAACACAATAGCATTTTATCACTTGAATTGATACCGAAATTTAGGTGTAATTTTGACATGCTCTCCTTAGTGAAATAACCAACCATACCATTACTAAATGCACTTTTTTTGCCATGCAAAACTATTAGCATTGGTGAGAAAGTCTACTTATAAAGTACTATAATTGAAAATAAATAACGAGAATAAATTGTCAGGTAAACAATTACTCATAAATATGGATACATTTTCTAAGGTAATTTATCTAATTTTAATTGTCAAATACAAACTAAGTTAAAGTTTTGATTTAGTTAACTACTGTTCACAGATATCATATGAAATATTGCAAATAAAAAACGATAAAATATCTACATCATAGTGTACAAAAAATAGGCTAATGTTTATGAGTTATGAGCATCTATGGACTCCTCTCCAACCAAATCCACCTTATCCATATTGCGAGAAAGATTGGTACATTGGTACAGATTAGCCATGAGGTTCGGCGATCGACTACGAGAACTGGTAGCCAATGTGCTCCTCCACCGTTCAATGCTCCTCCAAACACTACTACATCGCTGGAACTGCTACACACTGCTGTCGGCTGCGATCTAGTAGTGGTGGCGGTTTTTTGCAATTGTCACTTCTGCACGCTGTGGTCGGCAATCTTGCACTCATTTGAGTAAACTGCTCCATTTAATATGGTACACAAGTAAATCGTGCCGAGACGATCACCGCGAGTCGCCATGATTAGGCTTACTTAATTATCGCTCACGTGAGAACTGGACCTTACAACATAGTCACAGCGTCGACGCATGCTGATTTATTTAATAGCAAGTTGTAGAGATTTTCACGGTTTGTACATTAAATTCAGGCTTATGTTAGGTTTTTTCACGGTGAACGAAATTCACGGCTTATTCACAGTTTCATGGTTTTCACAGTCGTGTGGGGACCCTGATTTACTGTCATATATTATTTGTTAAAATATCCATTTCTATTCAGTCCAAAAATGTAACGTAAAGTGTGTATGAGTGCGTGTAAAAAATCAGTTACAATAATTATTAACATTCGGATCAAATAAACTCAATAAACTTGTTTTAAATTATTACTGCATCTGAATTATGTTTTCTTCCCACTCGTATTGCAAATTACTTATTTTTAATTAAAAAATTACTAAATTTAAATTTACTAAGTAGATTGATTGTAGAAAAATAATAATAAAAATAAAATGTATCATTAAATTATGTTTTGTATTTTTCAGGCTTCTCTGGAAGATATTAAAACTGCAGCTGATGCTCTGTTTGACAAACATTTCAGATGTGAACCAACAACTTTTGCTATTGTTGTGAAGTAAGTCTTCTTCTTCATTAGAGAGTAAAAACAGTATTAGGCTGCTACAACTTTTCTTTATATCCAAGAAGTAACTATATAGAACTGAGAACCAATTTTTTTATTAAATTATTATTTCATTTGATTTTTCTATTGCACAATATTATTGTTTTGTTGTCTGTTTTAAGAAGTATTTAACTGTAAAACAAATAAACTTTTGATTTAAATTCTTTTAAAACTTTGTAGAAAAGAGCTTTAACTTTATAATTGACAACAAAAAAGAAAGTACAGGGTACATTATGAAAGTAATGCTCATATTCTAATTAAAATAATTATTGATCTGATTGGTAAAAATGGTTAAAATTCTTCAAAATAGTATCCTTCTGCATCAATACACCTTCAGAGACGATTCTGCCATGCTTGGAAAGCATAATGGAACTTCTCAACTGGAATGCCTCTCAGGAACCTTGTAACGTGAGCTTGGATGTTCTCCACCAACTCCCAATGCTATCCTTTTATCCTTTCAGCTCTCTCTTCTGTAGAGGGAACAAAAAAGTCACTTTGAGCCGTCAGGGCTGTAAGAAGGCTGGGGCACCACGGGGATCTTCTGGGTCAGGTTGTTGGTAACGAAGAAGGCCGTGTGACTGGTGGCATTGTCATGGTTGAGCATGAAGATGTCTTTGATTTCACAACTGACGCGTGCAACCCGGCATTTCAGTGTTTGTAGCAACTCCAGGTAAAAGGCTGTGTTGATAGTGTGTCCTTACGGTACAAACTCGAAATGGATGATTCCATCAATTCTTCACTGTGCGAAACTCGAACTTCTTTCTGCGTCTCTGTCAACACCTCCCGCACAGGTTTTGCACACGCCTTTTACATTTTCAAATCCTTCATCACTATCCCATGCATCGTAAATGTTGACAAGTTCAGGGTGTCAGCAATTATGTGGAAACTTAACTGTCAGTCTGAACTCAAAACTTCATGCACACGATGGACATTTTCATCAGTTCGGGCTGTTGTTGGGCGATAAATAGTCATGTCACAATAAAATGATACGCATTACTTTCATAAGTTTGCATAATGCACACTGTACGGTAACTCTAGAGATTAAGGAATATCACCCATTTAACAGATTATATAGGAATCTATATATGGAAAATATTCAGAAAATTACTTCTTAGAATGTATATTTACAAACCACTTTCTGTTAAAAGTTTTTACAAAAGAAATTGTTTTTAAATTCAACTATGGCATTGGAAATACAGTTAACTCGTACCAGAAGTGCTCTTACATGTGCCAATCTCGAAAGCAGGTCCCAGTTGCAATTCCATGTAAATTCTTTACATCATAGGGTTTTCATCTAATTTATTACCAGTAGTTTTATCTATTGTAAATCTTTTTATTTTAATATTTTGTTGGATTTAATTACCATTAAATACACATCAGAATTCACAAGAAATACAGCAAAAGTAAACCATTAAGACTTTTTAATTAGGCATTATAGTTGTGTTAAAATTCTTATTGATATGATAGTCATGAATTTTTTAAGATGAATTACTTGAATTTCAATCATTTTTCAGTAAAAGGTACAATGACAGTCTGCTACGAGATGAAGTGATTCATTCGTTGGCCCTTCTTGTGACTGACAAGAACCAAGATCATAAGGCAAACCTAAAAGAGGCCAAAAAGACAGTCCTCCTTGAGATTATGAAGGGGGTCTGCTGTCTCTCAGTATTGGAAGATTACAAGAGATTGCGTCACTACAATTTGGCAGAACTAGCGAAACCAGAGGTCACAGAGGCAGAAGGGAACCAGCCAGAAGATACTGAAGAAGTAAAGGAGGAAGAAGAAAATGATCAAGGTGAAGCATCTGAGAATGAAGAGGATGACGTAGAGAAGGAATGCCAAGAAAAAGTTGCTGAAGAAGGAACTGATGTAAAGTGTGATTCCACTAATAAGGCAAATGCCTAAAATGCATATTTTTATTTGTTTTCAATGTTTAATTATTCATAAATAGGTTTTGAAGCTAGTGTAAAGTTCTTTAAAACCATATGCAACAAAGACTTTTTATTTATGATTTAGAAGTGTGAGGTATATTTTATATTTTAATAACAAACATTTGATTTGTCCAGTATGTTTATGTTTTTATTGACATGTAGTTCTTTTGTTATAAATAAAATATATATTTTTCACAACTTCTCTTGTGTATTACTAATTTTGTATTGTTCTTTAAATTACTCTATATATTCTGTTATCCTTCCAAATGAACATATACAAGATTATTGAATAATGGAACATGCACAAAAAGTCAAACTTACTGACTAAAATATTTTAGACAAAAATGTTTTAATTATTTTTATATAATACATAATAATTAAAATATTTTTATTTCTTACTCAATTTTTTCAGAACTTACAATTAAAAATTAAATATAGTGCGTACTTGTTTCTTGATTAGAGTTTAAAAAACACTCATGTATTAATATTTACATTAACAATATTACTGATGAACTTGATATAAATCTGATTCTATAAATGAGTCTAAATCAAAGGCTATACTTGATCAGCAGTGTTTCATGGAGCATGATTGTTACCCATGAACTGGAGGATAAAACCAACATATACCCACAAAAGACAAAAGTTAACTTAAGATAGGTGATTAGGACATTATAAAAACAGAATTGGTACATTCCCAGATGGTTGCAAAATAGCTAGATCAGCCTGATCCTTGAAATAAGAGATGGAATGGAGGTTTGCAACTAACGTCCATTCTAGCTTCTGTTAATTTTATAAAATTACTTGGGAAAACTGTTTACAAAAAGCTGATTGAATACCTAGTCAAAAAGTATTGTAATACTTAGTAATACAGAATGTGGATAAATAACATTTGTTTTTTTCACATTAGAAGAAAATTTGTACATTGCTTCTAACTTTGAAGATATACAGTTTAACAATCCAGAAAGTTTATGCTTTTTGGATTGATAAATATAATAAAGTATATTTTATATTATTTATCAATATAACAAATTATGCTACATAATTTTGTAATCATTGTTGTTATTGATATATTTTATTGCTAACTCTTGATGTGATATAATACTGTTTCATGTAAGGAATTACTATTTTATAAATTTATAGTATGTTACCAGGGTAATGTCAATTTTCATAAAAATTCTCTGTTGCAAGTTTTATAACTATAAAAATAAAAATTTATTAAATATGTCCATCAAACTATATTTTCTGAAACTAGAGAAAAACATAATAATTTTTATATTTTTTAAATTTTAACTGGTACAAAATACACCACTTCTGTAGGTATGGCCCCACTACACTAAAACAAAAAAAGTAAATAAAAAAGTTTCGAATTAAAAAAAAAAAAACAAAAAGTTTTAACCCTTTTAGTGCTATAGCGTCTACGTCGTAGACGCAGCGTATTTTTTATATATATTGGTTCAGTTTATGCAAGTTACTGGCTGTAAACGACGACAGTTCATCCAAAAGCCAAAGAGTACGATATTTGTATATTTAATTGCCGACGACCAGCTGTTTATACGTAATTGACGTGAAATAAAAAGGTCAGTTCGGATGTTTACGTTGCGAGCGAACTGACGCTGTGCTTTGTTTACTCTGTTTTATCTTATTTTATCCATTAAATTGTGTTATAATTATTGTGAAATACTACTTCATTAGTATTCATAATCATTGCATTACTCAATTTTTCATTTGTGTTTTCCGTGTGTATTATATTTTACTAAGTTACAAACTATGTCTAATAAGAACATTGCAGATTATGAGTTACTCACCTTTTTTTTATAGTTTTATTACTGAATAAAACAATTATTTGGGTAAAAAAAAGTGTTAACTGTGCTCGAATTTCTTCTTTTATAAATAATAATAAAGTTAGTAAAGCATTTATTAATAAGTGTATTACTTTTCCTCTTGAGCGTTTCAAACATTAGGCCTATATGTAGGGCAAAATTTGGCGCGGACAACATATTATATTTTTAATCCAAACTTCTTATTTGTTGTGTAAATATAAAATAAAATATATGGAATTTGTTTAGTTTTAGTTGCTCTTTCCGATGTTAGCCTAAGAAATATAATATAAAATTGTTTACATAATAAAATCCTTTGCCAAAGTGAAAAAATTAAATAAAAAATTAACATTATAAAGAAAAAATTTTTTATAACAATCCAAATATGTACAAATGTATTTTTTGTATTTATTTCTGTTTATTGGTTATTTATCTTTAATACAAAAAAAAGTAATAAGATATGACCTCAAATTAGGAAATAGTACTAAAACTCTGCATTTATGCACTAAAATGCTTAGCACTCTTAGGTATGGCAATGCACCAGACCCCTTAGCACTAAAAGGACTAACTTATAAAAATTTAATAAAAATTATATATGACAGTTCATAATCAAATAACTTAATATAATATAATTAATAATAATAACTTAATATTTCTTATATTTTTATAAAATACCCTTTCAAAACCTGGAAAAGTGGCCTGCCAAAAGCGGCAATTTAGTTTTCATTTCTTGGATTAATTAATCTGGGAGTTGGTGATCTAGCAATAAATTGGTTTAACCCATAATATATTTTAGACAGAACTAAATTCACATACACTATTTACGCAACTAAAAGAGAAAAAAGATCTTTCAGATCAAATCCAAAAGTTAATAATGAGTGTATCTTAACTTTTAATTTTATACACGTATCCGAAGGGATTTGTTCTTGGACCTTTGTTGTTTCTGGTGTACATCAGTGAAATCACTGATGTGATACCGGAATACAACCATTTCATCTGCTGACAATACAACTCTAACCATAAAGAGTAAACACTGTGTCCTTCTGATATGATTATTTCGTCAATTTATTGAAGAAAATGGATTGTAAATTAACAACAACAAACAAATTATGTTTGCATTCAAACACAACTAAAGTAGCAGTCAAATTCAAATTGATTTTACTCTTTCAAATTGGCGATACATAATTTTGTCAGAAACAAGCATTGAACTTTATGAGGGTGAGAGACTTGATTGGAATAACCTTCTGGCAAAGATCGGAGACAAGATGACTAAAAGCATCATTGTCCTAAGAAGCCTAAATTTCTATTACAAAAAAAATCTAAAAATCAAAATCTTTCTTATTATTTTTTTCTATTATTTCTATTTCTTTTTTTATTTTTTTTTTGAAATATAAGTTTATTTAAAAATGTCTGCTATTGCTTGTTTGAGTCACATATCTCCTGTTCTGTTCCTCTCTGGGAGGTGTCAGAGATCAATCTGAAAAAGATTTTCTTTTGGCAGAAACAAACTGTGAACAAGGCCATCTCTTTATCTTTGAAATTTCAGTATATGCCAACAGTTTTTACTAGATTATCAATAATATTCACACTAATACTACATTTGAGCAATTACATGAAAGAAGATCAACCAAGTACCTTTAGTAACCAAGTACTTTTATTTAGTATGATGACAGAGCAATGCGATTGGAATTTAGTGCCAAACTTTCCAAGAAGAACTATTATAAAAAGAAACAAGGTCTTTTTCTTTTATTCTTATATGTACAATCCTTTAATATTTCGGCATAATGTCGTTCTCAAATAGGATATAGAAATGTGTACAAACAAAGAATAAAAGTAAACATGCAATTAATTTTTAATATCAGCTGAAATGTTCAAATTTAAATTTATAGTGTAATTTAAAACTTCTTGGTATATTATAAAAAACTTAGGGAAGTGGCCTTATATTAAGATTGAGATTATAAATTACAAAAATTGCGTTCTAACAACTTAAAATTAAAAAAGATTTAAACAATTTTGCTGTTTTTGAATTGTACATTCAGAACAAGATAATAGACTATACATTTTTTTAGGAGTAACATTATAAAAACTATTTTTAACAGATAATTTCTTATTTAAACGAAAATGTAATTTTGACTTAGTGACTATTTGATAACACGTGTTCTAAATTTTCCAATTGCATTTTGGAAGAATCTTCCGGTACTTACAAATCCATTTGAATTAGGATATATAATTTCAATAAACATTGAATCACAAAATGTACTTGTGCCTGGACTCGAACGCGGATCTCTCACTTGCCGGGTGAATGTGCTACCATTACACCACAGAGCCCTCACTTTTTACGATTAAATTATTTTGTATTTGGCCGTTTCTTTCACATATGTGTTTAGTATTTATTTATTAACAACTCTGCATTCCTTAAGTTATTTCATGGTTTGGTTATGACATTTTTTTCAAAAATAATTCTATAGTGAACATAAAAAACAATGATATTAAAAATGTTCAATTATTTTGATGATTCATTTTACAAATCCGTATAGTTTGACATTGACTCTTGCACTTTTACATGTCTGTGTATTTGGAAATTGCATTGAAATAGGGTGGCCACTCAAAATCTCTCTCTTTGACTACCCAGTTTTTCCGATTCTTTAGTACATTTTCAAATCAAATAAATTACAGTATTACTCTATTGAACCTTTACACCAAGTGGAAAGTTGAAAGTTTATCGACACTAGCTGTAAATGCATTAAAATGCCACCAAGCTCCTGTGGTTCAGCAATATGCAAGAAATTGTGTAACGATTCATTACTACCACCTATCTTAAGCTCTTTAGTTTTTATCCCTGTGTCTTTTGATGTGTCGACATAACATCGTGTATACCTAATAACTGTCCGTTCTGTGATGTTTGGAAAATACATGTATCCAATTTGGAAAATAAAGAGAATTAAAAATTACCAACACAGCTCTAACGTGGGGGCAGACTCCAGTTCAGCACTGCAAGTCAAAGGTCTGCGGTGAACAAACTCTCGGTACGAGACAACAATTTTGGAGTACACAAGTGCGTTTCGGTACAACCAACAAATAAACCAAATACTTTCATCTAAACTCTACTTTTAACATTGACGTTTTGGGGGAACAAACCTAAGAATACCATGCTATTTCAAAAATTACATATTGAAAATACAGAAATAATGTCCGACCGATAGTCACGTGTGCGATGAAATTATTCAGAAGAATAGTTGATCGGAGAACTGACAGAATTTTTAACAGCCGTTGTCTAGCCAATGCCGCTGTGACAACGAAAACTGACATGAGTGATAGATTCGTCCGGCGGTCAGTTTGTAGACTGGTGACAATATTAAGCTGCGTTTAGACCGGTAAGTGAAGTTTTCATAAATATACCCCGGACTCTATGGTTGGTGAGGGAATATAAACTTTATAAGGAAAATTATGAAGCATAAAACGTTCCACAGAAAACTGAATTACATGTTAAACTCTGCACGCATTCGGCACTAGGTTCAACCCTTAAAAAAATTTGTAATCCATTTTCAGTTTATCATTAAACACACACTACCCTTTAGGAACCATAATTATGCACTTGTTTTCATGTCACGTCTCACTGTAAAACTGAGGATATTATGTAAATAAATAAACTACTGGTTGTAAGACAAAGATAACACGTGCAACGGCACGAAACAACTATAACCAGCTCTGTGCACCCCATGGTCCGTTGCAATATATCCTTAGTTAACAGTATTTTTCCCAGGTTGTTAAACCCCCGACACGAGCTCAAAACCATGACTGTCTAGGGAAATCCCAGTCTTCTAAATCTATCTAAAATGGTCTGGTGATTGAGTTCTGTTTTTATTTGATTCAATGGGTCATGGAATAAAACAAGTTTAAAAAAGTAATATACTAAATATATATTATATTGTCTTTTTATGCAAAACAATACATTATTAAAAGTAAAGACATATTTGTACAGACAAAAATGATGTAAATAAATCATATCAAATAGCTGTGTTCAAATTTATGAGCTCAAAAGCTTCTCAATGTAGTTGTATAATTGTATAAAAGTAAATTATTCACATACAAATTTTTAGAATAAAACATGCAATTGTTAAGATCACTAATTTTATGCTTTTGATTTATGTCACTAACTGAAAAGAAATTAATTAAATTATATTTCAGAATATTTTAACTGTTTCTTGGAAACATTTAGAAAAATTGTTGTTCATAGTTTTAAAAAAATAATCTATTGGAAAAATAATGAAGTTGACAGGAGAGGTTTGTAGTAAAAACCAAATGATTGTGTATGAAAATAAACAATTAGAATTCTTTACAAAATTGTGTGATTTGTAATGACAGCTTGTGTGTGTCATTGTTATCTGTGGACATCAGCAGCGCAGCGGAAGCCCAAGTTGCCAGCTGAGCTGTCTGGTGTGTTCTGAGACCGGGCGGCACAGCGGTGCCGGTAGCAATAGCTATGGTGACACAGGTACGAACCTCCCTTCTTCACTTTATCCGTCCCTGATACTGGACCAGTCTGAAACAAATTATACATTTTGAAATTCACTACTGTTTCTGTACTCAATGCTAAGCCCCTTACATTGATTGTTCATACAGAACATGTTAACATTAAACAGACAAAATAAGGTAAAACGAACCGCAGTTAGATATTTCTTTGTTTGCCCATTATTGTATGTTTACAATTAAATAATATAACCCTTCCAATTCATAGTAATCACATTGTGACCAGTACATCACCGGCATCACTAAGCACAGGACTAGGTTCAATACTCAAATGAATAAAATTACACTCAGGAGAAAAGTTTGTTATATAACTTTTGGTAAAACAGTTTTACAAAATCAATACTTCTAATATACTTTTATTATAATAATACTTTTATTATTAGTGTTATAATATTGAAAAGCAAAAATCATTCTTCGCACTGTAGTGTAGCTCAAATCATTATACAGCCAGAAAATGATATTTTTAAGCACCGAGAGTTTCTTATAAATACTGTCACGGATGTTCAGCACCAAACAAGTATGTACATTTTGGTGTTGCCAGTACAAGCAAGTACTGAACTGGTTACTGTACAAGCAGATTTTAGACTTAGCACTACATACTTAATCAGCATGATGATGGTTATCCTCCTTCCACTTCCACAGGAAACAACCCTTAATCTGTTTCCGATAACTATTCTCTACACCTTTGTTCTTGTTTGGCATTAAAAACCAACAGGTGATTACAATTATTTAAAATGTTCTGGTACACCGCTATTTCTTCCCTGCAAAACTCATGCAGTTCAAAGATTCAAATTCTACTTTTGTCAAAAAAAAAAAAAAAAAAAAGTAACAGGCAATCGTTATTAAAAAAATTATTAAAGCAACCATTAAGACCTTTAACAAGTGTAACTTATAAATAATTGTATGCAACAGAATCAGATTAAAACAAACTTCTACAATCATTAAAATCAAACTGAATACAATAATATTGCTCTCTGATTAGATTTACAGTTGAGCGCTGATGATCCTAAAGCGCTTCACATGGTAGTGTAAATTCAAAATTCCTGTCACAATCACATTACTCAAGTGGTCAGACAGTAAATACAAGCGGCTGGTAGGAGTGCATGTGGCACAGCTGTCTAATTGTTTTACTGTTTCATGTCCACTTGTACACCTGACCTCACTTGTAATCTGATTTTGTGATATCAGTGTTTTTTTTTTTTTACTGTCAATTGCTGTTGTTTGTTGTGCTGTGGGACACCTAGCAATTTAAAAGTGTTGTGCTTAGTCTTTTTCTGACAACCTTAAAATTATAGACTGATTAAACAAGGTGCAAGTGAATCAAGCTTAGCTGCTGTTTTTGAAACGCTTACAGACTGGTGGCAAAACACAATCTAAAAGCTTAAGCGAACGAACATGTTCTACTATATTTTTAGGTTAATTTTGTAATATTATTAAATGTAATAATGTAATATTATTAAAATCATTAATGTTATTAAACAAAAAAGTTATATACTGTATGTGCAATTCCTACTTTATATGTGTACACACACGGATATACTGCACTCATTTTTCTCTAGTGTGTTATTAAAAGGTATTATAGTATGTATATCTAGCCCAATAACGTATTTTATTTGTGCCCCTCTTACCCCACTAATCTCAACAAAATTGAACTTTTTGAAGTAATGCTCAATTATGCAAAAAATCGATTATCTGAACACCTCCTGCACCAATAGAATTGGAGCTCTACTGTAATTTTAAAACTCTTTTCAACTTACATAATATGTGAATTCAGAACATTAAAGAAGGTAGCATAATATTGAAGAGTTTTATTGAATTTTACAAGACCTGTTTTTGGAAGAAGGAGTTCTCCATGGAGGTATATTATGTTATTTTTCAGTAGATAGATAACTCAGTTGGAATAGAGAGAAATATTAAGGGTTTTATGAAAAAGGAGAAGAGTTTCCAGTATGTAAATTGAAGGGAAGGTTAACATATTGTTATAGTAGGAAACATCACTTTAGTTAAGTTAATGTAGCTGGGCCATCCTATATCAAATTAATATTGTACTTTATTTAAGGTATGCACTTTTTGGAAAACCTCAAATAAAAAATTAATTAAAATTAATGGTTCACTTATGAAAAATGAGTGTAAGACATTTTTTTAACAATGCACCCATTATCATCCCATATTTATATTTCACTGTGTGATTTACAACAGTACTAAATACTCATAGAGATTTTAGAAACATTTTAAATTATGTACTTTTGAAAAAAAAATTCAATTAAAATGTTTTTAATTATAAACCACTTTATGTCATATATTACTGTAAGGATCATAAAATATACTGCAACATGATACCTTCCCAGTTCTGTGGGTCAATTAGGAGAGCTCTTGGAGCAAGTTGTTACACACATGGCTTAAATCTAGATATAACTGAGAGACAGTTAGGGCGTAATCCTCACAGTATAAAAATGAAATGGAAAATTTCATGGTTGTCATGATAAGAACAAGGAGGTAGACTCTTCTGCAGATAAGAAATAAATTTAATTACAAAGTGATAAGAGCTTTAACCCTTATCTGGGAGACTAGGAACATAATTGGTTCACTCAATTAGTCATAAAGATGTATAGTGATGCTCAGTCAAATATTTGGCCCTAATGCTAGTATCTTTATTTAAATTCCTTCAAAATATCAGGCTGCAATTGGGATAAATCCTGGTTAGTTGACTACTGGTAACTCCTTGTTTAATTAATTCAAGAAAAGTGTTATTAATAAGTTAATGATTAGTGTAGGTCAATATTTCTGAGATTCGTATGGTTAGTGGTTGTTGAAGAAATGCTACTGGAATATATCTTCTTATACTTGTCATATATCTGGAAAAAATAAAATAAAAAGATATACAAAAATGCTATTTACACATAGTTTTTTTAGCATAACATACATAAAACCAACAGTCAGACAAGTAAATTAAAGTTAAATCACAGTCAGTCAATGAAATAAAATAGACCAAAAATCAACATTATTGTTTTTGACTGATGTTGAAAACATTTCTAAGAAATTAATTATTGCTTCATATTTGTCACCCTTCTGATACCTTCCAAAACTAGTATGGTTGACAATAGATTTCTTTTTCTTAGAGGTAATTCCTATATTGTTTCATGAAAAACTAGGTTATGTGCTTATATTATGTACACCGGTTCTTGACCCTGGGCTTCAAAGTTTGAGAACTGATAACCCTGATGAACATAGGCATTCAAAGCAGTAAATTAGTAAGAATGGTTGATATTTATTGAGTAACTACGCAGGAAGTGGATGGATCACATAAAAGAATTAGAATTTTACATTTCCACTTAGAACCTCAACCTCTTTTTTTATCAAAATAAGTGTATTCAAATTTAGGTATGGACAGCTAATAGTTATCATGTAATATTCTGAATTCACATTTTGAACCTGTTTTCCAAAAAAACTCTAGAAAACATTGATTGATAGAATAGAATAGAATATATTTTATTGTGTTGACAATATATATTACATTGTATTGCAATAGTCAATAATACCAATTTTTTACGGTATTCATCTTAAAAACTAAATCCATTCACTCGACTTTCCATACAGTTGCACGCAGGCACACATTCATACACATACAAAATTCATAATTCGTGGGATCAACCCCCAGGATTGCAACACCGCCGCAAATATCAATCCCAACTGTGCTCCATGAACTCGCCAACTGAGTAAAAAGCAAAAGTATTTTGTGATGAACTACAAAATTGATTATGGCTTACTTACAACAAAAATGAAGCCTGTACTGACCTTTTTTGATAATTCCATTTTAAATAAGACTGTAGATTTAAAATTTTAGTATTTTTTTTAACCAAAACACTAATTTGAAACATAATTCAGTTTTTATTTATTACCACATTTTGTATTGCTCTTAGCCCTTATATTTGATTTTAATCTTCACTTTGCAATGAATTGGTAATGTAAATAATTGACATTAGGTAATATTGCAATTAAATGGGAAGATGAATTATTACCTTATATACCAAATCTTCATCTTGTATATTAAAAAACATAAGTATTCATGTTAAGTGTGAATTTTATTAATTTAAATAAAAATGTTAGTTCAACTATATTTAAGTAAAAAAATTAACAGTCTGACATCATTAACAATCATAAAAATGATCATAATAGTTTAGTTTTTTTTTCAATAAAAACGAGAATGTACAAATTTCCTGTAACAGAATCACTTGTCAACAAGTCATGGAAATAAAGTGTGATTATGTCTACTCTATGGAACAATCTAACTATAGTATTTCTCAGGGAATTGTCAAGGTCGAATAATCATTTTGTCACCGTTCCATCAGGCGGAAACTAAATTTAATGGAATGATTCGGCACTTCCTGCTGTCGTCAATCACTGGCCAAGACCTTCAGTTCCAGTATATAATCAAACAGTGACATCCAAATACTACAAACAGCGACAATGCAGTCTGTGATTGTTGTAACAGTAGCTTTGTTAGGGTGGGCCACAGCGCAAGATGATTGCATGCCGAAGCCAGGAGACAAGCAAGTTCATCCCTACGACTGCTGTAAGTTCGCCAACATAATCCCAGAAGGGATGAAAACATCTGCAGATAAGTGCATACAGAAGTTTCCTCCACCTCCCAGACCGTCTGGCCCACCTCCTACAGGAGCACCAATGCAGGATCCTGCAATGAAACGTTCTCACGCCTGTCTTGGAGAATGCATATTCTCAGAGAGTGGACTCCTCACCTCAGACAAAACTCTGGACAGACCTGCTGTCATGAAGTATTTTGCGACAACTGACAAGGACTTCAGCCCCATCATTTCCACTGCTCTCAACAAGTGCCTCGGCTCCTACCAGGGTGACATTGACCAGAGCCTTGAGTGTAAGAGTGGGGCTGCAGAATTCAAGAAATGCCTCTCCAGAGAGGTTTTCCTCAATTGTCCCAGCAACTTGTGGACCTCTTCCAGCGAATGTGGAGATCTCAAGAGTAAAGTCAACAAGTGCCCGCAGATGCCTGTTCATATGATGGTTGGAGGTCCACGTCCACAATAATTTTCAATTATAGGTACAATCTTCATATTTCTCACCAGATTTTTTTAGTTTCACTAAAACTATTATTGATAAATAAGTAAAAAAATACTGTGTAACTTTATCAAACCTGTTATAATTTCTAAATTTTATATTATTTAAAATAATAATGTTGATATGCTGAAGGATGAATTCTAAACCTTTGCTCAGTCCTCATAGGTGATATTAACTTGACTATACTTTATTACTTTAAATGGTAAATTTAGGTTCAAAATAAATGGTGCTCCATGATTGTAATTTGATGTGTATTCAATTATAAAATTTAAGAAAATGCAAATTTCAACAAGTATATTAAACACAACGTTACTATGGTGGGAAGGATTGATTCAAGGTTAATGTTTGGGATCGTGTCAAAAACATCGTAGAGCACTCAGTTGTATACCTGATGAGAAAATGAGAATGCTTCTTCACCTGGATCACACAATATTTTGTAGTTTAGGTGCCGCTGATGTTGAAACAATGTTGTAAAGAATTCGTTTCGAGCTTCTTTGTCGCCAACTTTTTAAAAATCTCTTCTTGACTCCAGATTCCATGAATTAAGTCTGTGAGAGCATCAGATTTCAGACGTTGCACTAAGAGGAAAGTCTATTACACTATCTTATTAGCAAACGTCATTCAGGATTTTGGAACTCATGTTTTAATGCTATTACATTAAGCTGGTAAAATATCACATGTAAATAAAGAACAAGTATTAATACGAGGTAGGTCCAGAAAGTAAGTTCCATTTGGGAATACAATTAAAAGTGTGTACAGATACAAAAAAATTATTTATTACACAAAAATCTACATCTCCTCAACTACTTTTCCACATATCCACCAAAATTTTGCAGGCATTTGTCATAGCGTGGCACAAGTTTTGTTATACCTGCTGTGTCTTCAACCAGTTGGAAACATTTTCTGTCAGTTCTTCGTCGTTGTTGAAGTATTGACTGCCAAGGAACAACTTGAGATGTAAGAACAGATGAAAGTCACTAGGAGCGAGGTCAGGGCTGTATGGTGGATGGTCAAACACGTCCCAGCCAGATCTTTGTAGGAGGTGTTTCATCACATTTGCAGTGTGTGGTCGTGCATTGTCGTGAAGAAAAACAACATCTTTGGACAGCAATCCTCGGCGTAATTTCCTTAGTGTCTCACAATAAACATCTGCTCTGATTGTATGACCACGCGGTAACAAATCAATGAGTAAGATGCCTTTCCAGTCCCAGAACACTGTGCACATCAGTTTTCGAGGTGTCAAGATTTGTTTCACCTTAACCTTTGCTGGGGATGAAGTGTGCCTCCATTCCATTGATTGCCGACTACTTTCAGGGGTGTCGTAAGAAATCAAAGTTTCATCTCCTGTGACTATCTGTGTCAGAAATTCTTCGCTGCCTTCATCATAACGCGTCAAAAACTGAAGTGCACTACCCATCCGTTTTGTTTTGTGTTGCTCAGTAAGAATCTTTGGTACCCAACATGAGCAAAGTTTGCGAAATTTCAGTTTTTCAGTAACAATTTCATGAATTAGTGATCGTGAGATTTGAGGAAATTCCACTAATTGTAAACTTGTGGTTTTCCTAGAACTTGTCATCAATCACGTTAACCAGTTCTTCTGTAACCAAAGATTCCTTCTGGGAGGGAGGTTGAAACTTTAAAATTTTTAACTTTTACAGGTTTTACTTTAAAAAACATCTAGAAATAAAGAAAAGTTAAGTGACTAAAGTATGTTCACTATATTATTAACAATACACAAATTGAGGGTGCATATTTAAATTAAAACTTTGAAAAAAGTTATGTAACAAAACCAAAACTATGTACATCCCTAAACATATTTCTTTACTATGACACTGCCTGCAATCTTCTTCCAATTCTTTCCTATAGGCCAATAGAAGTGTTTATTTATCAACATAAATCATTTATCAATATATCTTACATTATGCTAAGAAATGGCCAACCAATATATGATGTGAAATGGCAGGAGGAAGGATAGCTGACCTCAGTTATAAAAGACTAAAAACAGTTCATCACATTCATTCACGTTCAAACATTACAAATAATTAATTTTTTACAAAACCAGTCAGCCATTTATTTTGAAAAAATGGCTTTTTAGTGATAGCAAAGACAAAGTGGCTACTGACCGGGTCTGTCTGATGGTGAGATGAATGGTGGGTAGTCCACCAATCTGCCACCCATTCCCACACATTGCCCACCATGTTATGCAGTCCGTAACTGTTGTTGGCGAACCTGTCTATAGGAGCAGTGGACAAGAAGCCATCATCTGCTGTGTTTTCCTCAGGGAACTGACCCTGCCAGATATTCATCCTGTAACAGAGGCAAGATATCAATAAAATTAAATATGTTCTTTGGCAACCAAAATAGTATTTAATATAAAATAAAATCTCAATCATATAAATTAATATCTAAAAACTTGTAGCTGTATACTTTTATTGAAATTTGTCCTTTACAAATATTTGTTGAAGAAATAATAAAATAATTGATGTATTTTAATTTACTGTCTAATAAAAAACAAAAAATTACTTAAGATAACTGATTGGTAACCTAATATTAAGCACTTCGTAAATAACACATAACGGATCATATTTCCAGGTACCACCATGAAACTTGATTTATCGTTATAAGAAACATAAAGATGATTTATCTGTTCTGAACTACAACGAATTTGTGAAGATAAAATATCAGCAATGTCAAAACTAGACCTAAAAATCGCATAGTTGAAAGGTACATTCTAAATAAACACATATCGTTTAACAATAAAAGATAGAAGAATGTCCCACAAAATGTGTGCGGCATGAAATAACAGGCATATGTAAGGATAGAATAAGACAACTTCTGGAGGGATATGCACAATCAATGATTCGATGTTGTCTTTGCTGAAATAAATTTCAAAGTAAAATTTCGTCAATGGCTCAATTTGTTCTTGGGATATATATGAACAGTCAGACAGATAAACAGACAGAAGAGAATGTTGTCACGTACCTGGATGATAGGTTTCGGTAACGTTTAGCCAAACCACATAGAAGGATATGTATTATCAGACCCACTTTGATCATGTATAACAAAAATTAATTCAAAATTTCAAATCTTTGAGATATCACCTTGAGTGATAGGCTTTAGTAATACTCGGCAAAATCTCATAGAGAGTCAGATTAACCCCAGCACTGCAGCCCATCTCTTAGATGGGGTCCGGTTTTTGTGCATGTTGTGTCTTTTTAAAACAATTTAGTACAAAATATTAAACCTGTTTAATACATACATTGTAGCACATCATTTTTTCTCATAAAATGTAGTTCCAGAAACAGCTACTACAATTTACAAATGTTTATGTTTTATTACATGTTGTCATGAGAAGAATAAGAACCGGGAAACATTCTCTTTTACCAAATTGTAACTTTGATCACTTATCAACTGTAAAAAAAAACTTCTAAGAAAATTCCAAGTAGTCAAAATGTGTAGAATATTAAACAGAAAAAGAATATGTACTTAGTTTTCAATAGAAATACCATTGGAATGTCTGTAATACATTTGGTATAAAAATGAATAAGTTACAAAAATTGTTAACAGTAGACTAAGTATTTTGTGCATACATTAGAAATAATATAAAATTCCAAACAAAATATTTGTATACTGTGAAGAGAATACCATATTACAAAATAACAATATATATGTAACCATAGCTATAAAGATATAATGTTTAAGAGGCACAGAGTTTATAATTTTCTAAAAAAAATTAGTGGCAAATAAAATAATGTGAAAATACAAATATTTAGTGAAAACCCTGAAAACAAGCTACAAATTAGAACTTATACTGAATTTTTATGTTTTTATTAGAAATATATTCCACATAGAAAACTAATTAGGAAATGGAAAATTAGTAGAAAATAAAAATATTATGAATAATAAATAAAATATAATATGTAACGGGATTTTCTCCATTTATTCACTTTTGTATTGTTTGCTATTCGCTGAGAACCTGAATGTGGGTCATGTCTTGTTACAGTAAATCTGCTCCAAATCATATTTATTATTCGATTTAAATCATTTCAGTGTTATTAGATTTGTGATAAAATTATCTGAAAAAATTATTCTTGTAATTCTTGAGAAAAACTGCTGGTTTTTAAGATATTTAAAGTTAAATAATTTTAATGGCCACCGTTTTGAAAATATCTAAGATAGTACAATTTTTTCTGTAACTAGTCTTATTATCAAAATCTTTTTTGAGCCAAATTTGGTATAATTTAATCTATTATAAATATTAATTTTTAATAAAAAACACATACATACAGACAGATGGAAAACTTAGCATCGGAGACCATGTTCATATTGTAAAACGTGTTTGTCTTGAACTGAGCAATAACGTGGTATTCCTTTGTCCAGAGTTACGGGACACCACCCTGTATATACATATTTCGTAGCAAGTGAGATATCTTACACTCTATGCCTTTTGTGGAATTTAGAAATACACCCGACTGTATTTCTACACGCTTAAATATACCCAAAGGCATTTATTTTCAATCCACTAATCATCATAGTTCAGGAGCCGAGAGGCAATTTGAATGGTATAAGCATACACCATGGGTTTTCTTTAAATCAATAAAGGAATTTGTCGCAATTAGCCATCAAAACTGCACTAGTTTTGGTGGATGTTTGATGCAGGAGGGTTATCAAAAGGATGAAATGATAACTTTTTTCTCAGATCTTATCGTTTTTAATTCGACACACTTAAAATCATTCATCAGACACACAAATAAATGTTAAATTATCATCAGCTAACCATAAAGACCGTAAGTGGTCACATTCAGTCTCTTTATCTAGACTTATTATTATTTAAGTCTATGACGGTTGATTTTAAGTGTATCAAGTTAGGATAAATAGAACTTGAGAACAGAATTATCATTTCATATTTTTAACCCTTTTCGGCACCCTCCAATTTTGACCTCCACCAAAACTAGCAAGGCTCCTCAATTTCCTTCTTAGGAAAAATTCCTCTTTCAATCTTGAGCAAAATCCAGGTTGTGTGCATATGCAGTGCAAATTTGCTCTCAGCTTTTACACTACAATATCAGATTGATTTTCAATTGTTCAGCCACAAACATCTACAGTTCTGCTGTTATCTCTGCATCAGTAGACTGGAAATTCAGATGGATTTTAAGCAGTTCACTTCTATATATTAAGATTACTTTGATGTTTCAATCAGCTGATAAATATCAATGACGAGTAATTAATCTTGTATAGATAAGGGGTTCTTATATTGTATTGATGATGAAGTTACTCTATCAACACATTAACTAAATATATTTAATTACTAATTGTAACTGATAGAGAACTAAATAATTAATAATTATTTTGTGAAACATGAGATGTGTTAAAATATTTTTGGATACATTGCATAACTTTCTGTACAGCATTTGAGTGAATATGAACTCAGCCTCATTTTATAACTTATTATGTACATATTAATTAAAAATACTAAGAGGAAAGCATGCTGAGAAAACTATACAGTTATAATATCTAACTTTGTATAATGCATGATTGACAAGGACAGACACTGAAAGTCCAAGGGGCAGAATGCAATGTTCCACACATCACTTTCAACACAAATAGTGTAATATATTTTTATGATACATTGATATTTAAGTCTGTATTAGTCCAAATAGATTTTCCTTTGGGGTAGAAACTTCTTTATCTATTTATGAAGACATAGTAAATTAATGGCATTTGAATAAAGTTCTATATAAGAGATAACACACTATGAAAATTGGTCCAAAAACCACTAACATTTGTTGTGATAATCGAACCAACATACGTGCCTGTGTTCTCCTCTTGGCAAAGCGTTATTGCCCCAGGGAAAGAGTCGTCCTTGGAGGTTTCCACGGCAAGCAAACTCCCATTCTGCCTCAGTTGGCAGCCTCTTGCCCGCCCACTCACAGAATGCTACGGCATCATTCCACGAGACATGGACCACGGGATGGTTCATTCGATCTGCAAATATTAACAATAATAACGTTTTCTCCGTATTTTAATGATTTGTGCGTTCATAGAGTTTCAGGAATGTTAAAAATTATGGTCTCTTTTATCCACACTTAACCTGGGGGCTTCTATTCGCCTCGCAGTAAACAACATCCTGGTCTGGAGAGCAACTCTCAATGGACTGATGTGTGACTATTTTCAATTTCGATGTAGATGTAGAATTTCACAGAAAATGTTAACCGTCCAAGTTAACTCGTTTGATAATTATCATTAACTACACAAAGACAGATATCTAATTTCATCAACTGGTGGGAGAGACTCCGCTAAACACTGATCCAATTAAATTTCGTAGTGGCTAATTATATATATCTATATACAATTTTTAAATGACAAGAGATGTCACAACCACATCTTCATAACAGCATATGGTTACTAGTAATCTATTTTTCAGAGTACGTGGTGATCAGATGTACCTTTAAGTGACGGCCCGTCGGGGGTACAAAGAAAATCTTTAATGACAGGTTACGTTGAATTGTACATCATTTTAAAGGTCTAACTGAACTGAAAATAATACCACAAACCGGCGTTAAAAAGGTTGATCCATTTGAAAGAAATTGTTGTTTAAAGTTTTAAAAATGTTTAATACACTGTACATAATAAATAACTAATAATGTACCAGTTACAAGTTAACAGTGTGTGGTAATACATTTGAGTGAACTAATTTCAAAGTAGGTGTTCAAAATGTTTCCCTCTGGTCGTCTGGCAATGTTACAGTTTATGTAAAGAAATGCCAACAATGACTTTTTGGCAATATCAGTTAGCCTTTAGCAAGTCTACAAAACTATTTCAGTCTCAAATGCCAGGCGAGTTCATACATCCACAAGAAGCCTATAAATGCATGTTGTAACTTTTAGGCTTTAGATCAAATTCAAAACTGAATTATCTTGTTTTATACTGTATTAAAAAAACAGCATATTTATTTGTTCTCTTTACAATTTACTATTTCTAAATTAATGAAAATTGGTAACCTAATATTGTAAGTTTTTCACACAAGTAAGTATTCAAAGAAATTTTAATGCGTAAATAAATAAAGTCTACTACAAATGCTTATTTATTTTCACACGCCATTACAATAAATTTAATTAAAAGATAAATTAATATATTATTCATATTTAGAATTCAATCTTTAACTTGTTTTCCTGATAGACTAGTAAAAATGGGCTCAATACATTTTTTTATGAATCTTGATTTAGCCTACATTTGTCAACGATGATAAACAGGATACATAACTCTGCTGTCTTTAAAAATCGTCATTACTTTTAACACATATATCAGCTGCAGTATAATCAGCGGCCATCACTATGATCAAATCATCGATATTCATAATTATCTAAACTATCAAAAACAAAATGTCAAATTGAATTACGTTATAGGTAATTAAAATTACAGTATAATTCAGCTGTTTATATATCTAAAACGTAATCATTTAATACTGAATGAAAACGATCTAAGTTATGATTTATACTTACATAATGTAACAAACAAACCAGCAGTGTAACTTTTAGTTATTAGAAGGATAAACATGTCTGACAGCTTGTGAAACAAATAACATATAAATTGCTATTGTACTTATGCCCATTACTCAGATACCATAAAAATAATTCGACTTAAAATAAATTTTAATTATAATGCTTTTGTATTTGATAGTTCAGGTATTTATAATCAATAATTTGATACCCTAATTCGATTGTGGTGGTGGGCTCAATGTCAAGGTCACAGATTAATCTGGACAGTCAGTCTGCTTTTGATTATGTGTCAATGATTAATGATGGTTCTGCTACTAGCTGCACTGCTGGCTGGATTCATTTGTAATGTCATTCTGTAATGCGCATTTATGTTACCTGAAAGATGCTATCTTGAGGGATGTTATTTTGTTCATAGGCTACTTAAGGTACTGCCACCAGCCCACACTGCTGGATTTATAATGGAAATGTGAGGCCTAATTCCATTTTAGTAAATGACATCAATAGTATTCCTGAAGAAGACTTTAAGACAAAATATTCACTATGGTTGTTCTTTCCAGTCAATTAAAATATAAGATCCTTAATTCTACTACTGGCTGCAGTATAGTAAGAGGCCACTACTGCAATCGTATCATTAAAACATTTTAATTACAATTATTTACAATTAATGTATTCACACACATTTATCCTTAAAAGCAGTAAGAAGTAACTAAATGTTAAACTGTTTTGTTTTGTTATATTTGATAGATAGGTACCAGTAAGATTAAACGCCGGGGCGGCAAATCACGAATTTGACGTTACCAACGCATTCTGCTCACCCTCCCTCCTGAACAAAAAATATATATAGTACTAGGGGGTGCAAATGACAAATAACATGATTTTAGGGGGTATATTGATAAGTGGTAAAGTTTCTAATGTTTTAATGTTCAGTTTGTGTGCTGTGTCTGGATAATCTGTTTACTTGAATATTATCTGCGGCCGGGACTGATAGCAGCCTGATAGCATACCTGTTATCTGAGTTGTCCGGGGCATAGGTCAGTTCTACACAAGATATCGTGTTCAGTAGGTCGGATTGAGTGAGTGAGTTTACAATGATGAATCAACCATCCACTAGTTCAACCAACCCTAGTGAATTGTGTGTGTCGGAGTGTTTCGTAGGGCACGTAAAGAGCTTACGTTTTAACCGAAACGAAATTATCTCTTTTTTAATAGAACAGGGCATTTTTAAAAATGAGTGTATTTGTTCGTCGTGCGGTCGAGTGGTGTTTTTAAACCGGGAGACTGTGTCGTTTCGTTGTGATAGACCACTTTTTTTGTTGCTGCTGTTTAGCTATATCCGCCAACACACTAATGGTAAGTGTTCTCTGTTAATATCCATCTATATATTTGAGTTTTTCATGATTTATTTAGTTTTTAAACTTTACATAATTGCCTTTGCATTACATTTCAATTTATATTTTTGATCAGCCCCTCTAGAATTTTATATTTTACTGATAGGTACTATCTCGAGGGATGTTTTTCTTTTATTGACATCAGCGCGGGGCAGCACCAAAGGTGCTGCCGAAGCCCGCGCTGATGGCCGGAGGCACTCGTAATTTATTTTTTTCTCGAAATTAAGAAAAACATTATTAATTTTGATCAAAATTCTGCTCATTTCTGTAATTTCTCATTTACGTTTGCAAAGATGGCGGCGCAACCGATGACGTCATCACGAGGTTCAATCATTGGCCACAAAAGGTCACGTGACGCTAGACGTGGATGTAGAACATGGAGATATTACTGGAAAGTTATTTAATTTTTTATTTTCTAGAACTTCGTTATTTCTCATTTCCACCCCATCAAACCTTATACTTTTTTTTATATAGGACGATTCCAATAAGTTAAGAACGCAAAACTCGTATTTTTCCGCCCCAGCGGTTAATATGATAATTACCGATAGATATACATATCGTAGGTAGTTTTTTATTCATCAATAAATTATTAATATTTTAGATTTAAAACAGCTGAATTATATTATAAATTATAATATCTATAATGTAATTTATGTCAACATTTTTGTTTCTATAGTTTAGATAATCATAGATACAATTTTATTGTGGTGGTGGCCTCTTATTACACTACAGCCCTACTATTTGCAATACAGCCTCAGTAATGTACCTTAGTATGAAAAGATTCGGGTACACTCGTTATTTGGTTCTTTTTATCGAATGGTTCGATGTTATTATTTGAAGGAATAATTCAATATTACGATTAATTTAACTTACCATGTGATTTCAACTTATTAGTTATAGTAAATTTAATGAAAGCAATAAACAGCAAGAAGTGTAACTACTTAATGTTTTGAGATTGAAAATGGCGATGAATGAGGAAAATATGTGAGATACTTATCACAAGTGGCGAGATTTGTTTAAGTGGCTTCAACATATGGTTTTGGCTCATGGTAACCCATGGAAAGAATTCTTTCCTCAATTTCACAGCAGCATTGGTTTCTCATTGATATCTAGCTGGGAAAGTTATTAATATTGCAAGGTTTCTTTGATATCCAAGACTTGGCCACAGTTGGTTTTGTAACGTTAGTGTTAAATTTGAGTTTTTTAAATTATAATATACAAGATTCTTCTTGTTTCTGTATTTTATTAAAACTTACTGTGTACGATTTGTACATATCTAAGTTGAATTAATGCTGTCCAATAAAACAACCGAATAACGATTGTAGGCTGCTTATTTAAGTCTCCCCAAAGATTCAAAGATAACAACTTCAATGTGTACATTTTCCCATTTTAACAACAATTTTACCACATAATACTTTAGGTATACAGCAATTTCAGTAGAGGAAATGGGTTATTCAGGTAATTTTGTTATTTTAACTAGACCCACCTTTAATATTTGAATCAAGTCCTTCAGGATGCTTCCAATCAGCTCCATTGACAGGTAACCACCAGGGAGCTGCAGCCACAGCTTGGTTAATTGTTGCTTTTGTTTTCTCACTTATTAAATGTTCAAAAACAAATGAATTTCCAAACTTTTCAGCTTCAGTTACATAGCCACTGTCCATTACGAATTCTTGAAAGTGATTATTGCTGACTTCAAAAACATCTATAAAAAAGTCTGAAATCGACGTTTCCCTCTCTGGTCCTTCACCATCTGCCAAAATGATTGGTTTGTTTGTTCCCATATAAAAAGAATTTCCAGGTATGAATGCCATTCTAGAACCTCTCCTATGTTTTGTTGATTTTTGGACAGCACACATATTTTTTTGGGGCCTAATTAAATTCATAAAAAATATGTGTGAATTTTCATACTTGTTATTTCTGCTTGTAAGGCCACATCCACAACCAATATGTGTATTGGCATCTTTGGTGACTTCATTGCCCAAATCTGAGCAATCACTAAAAAGGAATAAACTCATTACCAAAAAAATATTTTTAACAATCATGGCTAGGATTCTATATAGATATTTGCAGGTATTTACTGGATGTCAAAAGTAATTGTGCTAGTATCAATGATTTATAGTAAAGTTTAAGTCACAATTGCACATTCTACCTAGATAAAATCAAAGCAAATGCGTTTTCACCTAAGTGTGAATTATTTTCTACGATTATTGTTTACATCTATTTTTTTATTGGACAATTTGTGCTATGAACAAACAAGATGTTAGTTTCTTCATGCAAGATTAATAACAAGATTAACTAATAGGGTAGCTTATATCAGAAAAGTAATAGTTCCACTAGCCTAATAATCAATTGTTATCGAGTCATGCCAAGCACTAGAATTTACAGTTCTTTATCACTGTCACAAGTGTTTCGTGACTGGTCATCAGTTTCAAATTTTTCCACGACATGCACAACCGGAACCGATCGCCAGTGTGCCACTATCAGTACATATAACAACAACAACAACCTCTAGTAACAGTGCAAATAATTACGGCAGTACTACAAAATGCAGACGACAAAACGAAACGTAGGCACTAGTAAACAGTTTGGTAAACTGACAATATAATAATACTTGACGTGAGTTTTGGACTGGATTTGGTAGTGGAGAACCAGTTACTATACACAGTGTCCATAAATAGTACTCTATCCAATTTCAGCATGATTTGTCAGATAATTAATTTCGTATAAAATATAGGTCCACCTTGCTTAGTTCACCTCCAAGCTCCTGTTTCGTTATTTAAGAAATGTGTTTTTGATGGAATATATATTATATATAAAAGTGAAATACCATTGACTAACTCTTTTCGTAAGTATATTAGATAGGTACCGAAGCTAATATAGATCCAAAATTGAAAACATTTCCAGATAATGATGAATGTAATGGTGCTCGACGATATCCATATATGAACTTACGAGAATATGGTCCTGTAAAGTAGAGAGAGTTAGGATGAGAAAACGGTACTTATTTTAGTAACTATCGCAGATCTTAGCGATGCTTTGGAATAGGTCGACACCAATCTAAAGGTCCTACTGACCTTATGATTCTCTCACCGAGCAAAAGGGTATAAATAATATTCAAGAGACTCTACTTAAACCTATACTCATAGACACCTGCTTATAAAGTAAATATAGTATGTGTATAAATGTGTAATGATATTCATTTTAAAAGCATCTAAACAAAATTAATTGGCTAGAGATTTTTTGTTGAGATTCTGATAAAAGTAGTAAAATATCAGGAAATCAAGCTTCGCTCGGTATTTTTTAGGTAAATCGTGTTTTGGGATTCATTTAATAATACACTTGTCCGTAAACGATACAACTATAAATGCCATGGCTATTTATTGTTCTGTCATGTTCTGCATTAAAGAATGCTAGAGCAAAAGATGCGTTATTTTTCTTATTTAAGGTGGAACTCTTACAAATAGGGGTGGTGGTTTTAAAATATACGTACTAATTCATTTGAAAATTTTTGTTGCTGCATTGAAATTTGTCAAATGCAAACAACAGTCACCAAAAGAATTTATATTTATGCGATTAGGAACATATCCCTCTTGGAGATGCAATGGACCGCAATGGATACACAACATTCCAAATGGTCCTTGGGCGTGATATTGCACACCTACAGTAACGGCACATTTATCTTTCGATAAATAATTATTAAGGTCTAAAACCTTGCGACGTCTTTGTTGTTATAATCGTTATTCTCGTTGTTCGTCATTTTCGGTACCTTCACGTTGTGCCGTACGCTGCCGCAAATGTAGACGTCGAAACCTCTAAATCGTGAGACCTTTTTGCTCGTATAATGTTAATAATTAAGGTATGCAGGTATTTGATTTTAGCAGTACGTTTAGGACGAAGTATATTAAATAGATTTATTTTTTTAAGGTGTAAATTATTCATTAACTTATATTACAATTAAAATTTCCTTCCGGTTTGAACCTTTGTTAATTTATTGATACAAACATTTTTATTTTGACTCTTTTGTATTTCTGATAAAACATTAGCTTGTGAGGATTGGCTTTCTACTATTGTTATGATACGTATGTTATACGCATATATGTATACTGAATACTGAATATATATATATATATATATATATCCTTTAAATTTATATATATATATATATATATATATATATATATATATATATATATATATATATATATATATATATATATATGTATGTATGTATGTATGTAGAAAAAGGCCAACATATTATTGATTAACTATATTTCGCATTACGCTTCTTCAGGTCAAAACAACATAACGAAACATATAAAATAATCAAAAACATACATGTAAACAGATAAATAAATTAATAAGCATAATATTCTTGAAATGATAAACATTTTTATGTTCAGACTGTGGGTTTAAAGATGTGATGAGTGTTCAGATGATTAAATTGATCGAAGATTTAATTCATAGGGAAATTTAGATTTTGTGACAATTTGACATGCTTGTTCTAAATTTCTTAATTTTGATGTGTTTGAATTATTTTTTATTGATCGTATTGGTTTTACTGTATATAAATTTTCAAAATATTCTTTGTGTATTTTACTATGAATGACTAATGGTTTTGATTCATCATTATGCTTAAAATCATAACGGTGACCTGTCATTCTTATTCTTAAATTATTTATTGTAGAGCCGATGTAGTCTTTAGGACGTTGTTTACGCTGAATTTGATATACTATATTTTGTGTATCACATGTCAAATTGTCAATAATTTTGTATACTTTTTTAGTTGAACTACTTTCGAATTTTGATGACTCTTGTATTTGATTGCACACCATGCATCTTGATTTATTACATGGATGTGCTCCTTTAAATTTAGTTTCCACATCAGAATCAGCTGGTAATTTTGGTTTCGATATAATGTCCTTTAAGATATTAGGTCTTTTAAAAACAATACGTAGAATACTTTTTAGAAATGAGTCTGTCAGTGGAGAATTTTGAAGAATTTTGTAAGCTACTTTAAAAATGTTGTTAATTTTGTAGAGACTAGAATGATATTGTGTTATTAATTTAGGCTCATCATAATATTTCTTTTTGGCATAATTATTATTAAGGTTAATTTCATTGAGCTGTAGCTTTTCATTTAATAGCTTCTCAGGATATCCTCGTTTTAAAAAAAGCATCATATATGTTACTAACGTAATTTTTAAGATCTTCACTCTCACTGCATAATTTGGTTGCTCGTGTAACCAAGCTTTTGACCAAGGAATTTATCTTTTTACATATACAGGGTGACAACTGTTGTAGTGTAGATATTGAAAAGTGTTAGTAGGATTTACATTAATTTTGTGTTTCAAGTAACCTTTCTTGATGTAAACGTCAATATCCAGAAATGTAACTGACTCTGTTGAAATTTTCAAATTAAATTTTAAATTGTTATCGAAGGAGTTCAATGCGTTTAAGAAATCTAAAAGTTTTTCATTACTCTCTGTCCATAACATAAAAATGTCATCTATGTATCTAGACCAGAATAAAGGTTTATAGGTTTGAGAATGTAGAAAATCTTGTTCAAATTTTGCCATAAAAAGATTTGCGTATGATGGGGCCATTCGGGTACCCATGGCTGTTCCTTTCTTTTGTAAATAAAATTTGTTTTGAAATCGAAAACAATTGGAAGATAATATAAAATTTATGAGAGAAATGATGAAGTTAGTGCTTGGTTTTGAATTTCCAGGTCTTTTATTTAAAAAGTGTTTCACAGCTTCCATACCTTTATTGTGGTCAATATTAGTATATAAGGAAGTTAAATCAATCGTAACTAACATCACATTTGTTGCAATAGGTTGGGGTAATATATATATATATATATATATATATATATATATATATATATATATATATATATATATATATATATATATATATATTACTCAATTAGAGGAAAAAACAAAAAGCTAAGAAAAAAGGACAGAAGTAGCTAAAACAAAACTAATTTTAATAACAATTTTGTAAACACTTCAAGTACAAGCCTAAAGGTGCCTGTTTTCTTATAAATGATAATATAAATATAAAAGTTTTACCAATGCCAAAAAGGCAGCTGCAAATGACCAGTCGGTTTTTTGCTTATAAAGTCAAAAATAATACATCGGTAGTATTATCCATGTTAGTGCCTAATCAAGATAAATGTACCTTAATAAGTGGAACAGCCATAAATATTTAAATACTAGCCTTAACTTTTCCCTTAAGAAATGTAAATTTAAAGATGTTTGTAACCCTTTTTGTTATTTTAAAAACAGTAATCGTGTTGATTTTTATTTCATTTAATAACTTTATACTAAATTTAGTTTCCAAACAAATCTGTGAAGTTCTCACTTAACTTTACACTGAATGCATTCTGTCTCCAGTTTTGATTCAAACCAAATTATAGTACCATTGAGGCTGTTCACTATTTGCTTACTAATATCTTATAAAGATTGAACAATAAAAACTCAGGTCTATTCAAATCCTTTGATATGTTAAGGCCTTCGATACCATAATTCATAGTATTTTACTTGATAAATTAAGGTTTTACAGTAATGTAGGTGATTCTTGTAAGTATTATTAAGGGGATCTGCCATTATTTTTTTACCAATTTTTTAAACTTTTTCCAAAAAGTGGATTTTTTGTCAAGCATATAGTTCTGAACATGTGGGTGAAACTTTAACTCAATATGAAAATTTTTCATGTATTTTTTTAACTAAAATGTAAAACAGTGCACCTCACTGTTTTTAGCAGTTTTTCAATCACGTTTGGTGTATTCATCAATTATTATTATTTTCTTTACTTTAAACGTATTTTGATGAAATAGAACCATAGTAACAAAGTATAAAGTACATTTTCACAAAACAGTAAAAATATTCATGTTTTTATATATATACATTATGTATTTTACATAAAAATAATAAAGAGTGGTGAACAATTTGTGAATCAAAAGTTGCATCAATGCTGGTTGCTTCTTGAGTTTATAATAATTGTTTATTTTTATTGGAGGTTATGTTTGACTGTTAGTAAACAGAGTGACAACTAATAACAGTTAACTAAAGTTTACATAGTTATATAGTGAATTTTGAGTGGTGCTTTAGTTTTTCGACTTAGGCTAGGCATGCCTTTTTTGCTTACTTTGTGCTCATATGGTAACTAAATATGGGAAGAGTAAAATTAGGCAAGAAAATCAGAAGCAATTTGAACAGAAAGTCAGTTTCTAAAAGATGGGATGCTTATAAAAATAGTGATGTAGGAAATAAAAACACTTCTTTTGGTATTCCAATTGTCGAAATCCAATCAATGCCGCAGATTGATTATGAAAATGTTAGGCCTGGACCAAGCAATGTGTATTGACAGAAGTAGGCCTAGGCTTGAGATAGGCCTACCAGTTCCACAAGAGCAAACTGATTGTTGTGAGGAAAACACGCCAGTAAGAAAAAACCTACAGGTTTTGAACTAGTTTCTTCATACAAACCCCAGATTGAAGTTTCCGATGAAAACTCTCGTCTACTGCCTAATAGATCTTGCTCTTCTTGCAAACTTCTTAAACGAAATGCCTTGTAAGTTTTGTTTTGGTGTTAATTCTTAAGTCATACCTACTAAAGAAAAGGGATTTGCCAAAGAGATAATTGTACACTGTCTGTCATGCAACCTAAAAACAAGTTTTTAAACTTAAAAAAAAAATTGTTGATGACACGGTAAAAACCAGGCCTCCATATGACATTAACAGACGAATGACAAGAACATTTATTTCATTAGGGAAAGGACACATGGGCCTGCAAACATTTAGCATGGGTCTAAATATACCCTGCATTAATCACTCAGCTTACGACAAACAAGTCAGCCTAGTTGTAGACTTTACAAAGGAGCACGTTCAGAGCTCGCTGAAAAATGCTCGTATAGAAGTGGCTAAAGTGTCCTCTGATAACCTTTTAGATGCACTAGATGAACAAAAGACCCTAGACATTACTGTTAGCTACGACGGATAGTGGCAGAAGAGGGGGTTTACATCAAAGTATGGGGTAGGCTGCGTAATTGAAGTTATAACAGGCTTAGTAATTGACTATGATGTAATATCAAAGTACTGTTGTGTGTGCCAGATGAAAAAGAATTAATTATATGAAAATTCAGAGGAATATGAAGAGTGGTTATTAGATCACTGGATCACATGTCAAGCAAAACTTTGAAGGTTCATCTCCTGCTATGGAGTCCGAGGCCGCAGAACGTCTTTGGCAGCGATCTCAGGATGTTGGATTTCGGTACACAAGCGTTGTGTCAGACGGATACTCAAAACACATGACCACTTGACTTCCTTGAAAGTATATGGAGAAGATGTAAATATTAAAAAACAGGAGTGTGTCAACCACATAGCAAAACGGTTGGGCACAGGTTTGCGGAACTTGGTCAGGGACTGCGCCAAAAAGAAAATAACTGCCTATGGCAGTTTGAAAGGTTCAACGATTGACAAGCTTACACAGTACTATAGGAATGCTGTTACAAACAATCTGTCAGACCCAAAAGCGATGAAAGAAGCTATTTTTTCTACTTTGGACCATTGTCGCTTCACCGATGTCACTCCTTTTCACGACAAGTGTCCTACAGGCGAGAATAGTTGGTGTTTCTTTCAAAGAAACATTGCAAAAGGCGCAACAGTAAGAAAACACAAGGACTGTATAAATACACCACTAAATGAAACTGTGTACAAACATATTTTGCCTTTGTATAACCGTTTGTCGACAGATGATTTTCTAAAAAGATGCTCCTCAGAAAAACTCAAAACGCAGACGAGTCCCTACATGGAGTTATATGGAGTAAATGTCAAAAAACAATTTTTACTGCCAAAAGGAAGATTGATGCCTTGGTGGCAGAGGGCATTTGCTTGTACAATGAGGGACATGCCATGACAATGACCAAGCTCTTTTCTAAGGCTGGTATTTCACCGGGGAGTAACACAGTGCGACTTGTCCAAAAGACGGACTCTCATCGTCTTCGCATTCGGAAAGAAAGAGACAGAAAAATACAAGAAGTACAGGAAACTTGTGAAAAGTGCCCAGCTGAGAGAGGAAGAAAATAAAAAAAAAGTGGAGGGTGTTACATATGGTGCAGGAGAGTTTTCAAATGTTAACTTTTACGGCCGTTTTCTCAAAACTTAGATTTAGAGGAACTTGCTTCACGAAAGTAACTAACTAAGTTAAGTTAAGTTAGTAACTTTGTTACTATGATAGATATAGCTGTAAAATTTTTACCATAGTACCTTGACATTATGAAAAAGGCTTGTGTGTATAGGCAATGTAATACAAGCATTAATTCTATAAAAGTAGGAGAACAAAAAATAAAATTAGAAAAACAGGGATTTTTTTATAATTTTGTAAAATATTTCATAAGTAATTTATTTTTTAAGTTACCAAGTTGACCATACACAGGAATATTCTTGGTAGTGTTAGAAACAAACTATTATCCAACTTTTTAATATAGGTTTGTAAATTAAAAAATTTTGAAAAGCTTCATAAAAACAAAATTAATTGTTGAGTTTTTGGTTTCAATGCATAAACCCCCTAATTAAGTCCTATTCAATAATAATAAAGTTTAAACACCTAAAAAAGTCAAAATAAAAAAGTTTGAGATAGCAATATACATCATGCTGTATTTTTAAAAGGTTCTATTCTTTAACTGGGCAATTATTTATTTTGCCTTTCTCAGGGTTCCATACTGGGTCCAGTTTTGGATTCATGCTATATATTAATCACCTTCCCCCACACATTCGCGTACTCATGGTACAACATTTTTGTTATTTAATGATGACCTGGGTGTATGTGTGGAAAAAAAATGTTTCAACTTATGGCCAAATAAATGTGAAGTCTGCAGTAATTGCTGATTGGTGTAATACCAACAAACTAAAATTAAATAATGAGAGTTCAAGACTTACTTCGATGTCTAAATAGTAGGCAACAGGCAATAGCTACCATAACATTGTTAAGCATTGTTATGCAATTTGACTCAGAAGGATGAAACAAATCATAACCAATTGATGGAGTATTATTATTTAGATTTGAGGGTTTAGTAGTAGCAATGCATTATTTTGTTTGAGTAAGTCGTTATCTGTTTAATATGTTATGTAACATTGTAAATGATTTTCGTGTAAATTAAAACAAATATATACTATTTTTAGTGTTTGAATAATTTTTACTAAATAATAATTTTATGGCAGAGAAGAGTATTTTTCTTTCTCTTTGACTTTACCCAGCTGTTTTATTAACATACACCGAATACGGCAAATAACATTAAATAACTAGAAAGAAGTCATAACAAGTGTACTACGTGGCCGCGTTATAAGTTTATAAAGGCCAGCCAACAGGCAAAAAGAAGAAAAAAAACTACCATCTGGTTTGACGCTGTTGACAGTTTTTCTGTCAGTGTGATTGTAGTAAGATAACCTTTTAGCCATTTCGTAGTTATGCATATTTTTAGCTGATATTAATTTTTAATAAATAAACCTAATTTCGTTAATATGGTAATTACTAATAAATTTCTTAGCTTAATTCGCCTAAATTATGATAATATTTACGTCTTCCATCAAGTACAATTAGGTTAGTTGTCACGATCAAACTGGTGTAGTAAGTAGTGTAACTATTAATTAAGCACCTGCAGTTTAAAGAAGTTCAGTTTTAATGTCAGTAATTGTAATATCTCGATCACTGTGTAGGAACCTGTTCACTTGGAAGAAATCAACATCTAACCCTCTGAAAGTGATGTCCTCTGATACAGGTGATAGGACCTGGGGTCATTTGGCAGCTACAGAACACTATGGTCGAATCACAGACACAACAGATTACATTCAGGTAGACAAGGAAAATTTAAAAAATGACCCCTATTACAATAGCTCACAAGCAAGTCATTGTATGATTTTTGCTAGAAATAATAAAAAGACCTTTGGTGTCTACAACCCAAGAGCTGCTATTTTGGTAAGTTTGAGTATTTAAGTGATTATGAAATAGGTTAATTCAATTGATAATCTTAATAATTCATAATAGTCATACTGGTATCAGGATTATAACAAACTTTCATAAGCAGTGGCTCAAAACTAGGTAGTATTCACTTTAGTCATACTACCTATCATTAGTCACCTATACTTATCATTGTTAGTCACCTTAAACAATGAAATGCAACAAATAATGTGAATTGCGTAAGTAAATATTTAGGTATTTATTTACAATACCGTGACCATGAAAAATGGACTTTTTTTCATGGGTTGGGCATTTATAGCCAAGTATTATTATCACAGGTGCATATAAACTGGGGGGAAAGTATATCATTGTATTATATTGATGCCTTTCGGCCATTATTGCATTAAGGATGGTAAATAACCGACAAAATTTTGTCGAACAACACTTGGAGGGTTAAGGATCAGGGGCATCACGTGATCTGGGATTCGACTTTTGCAAGCTCGAGTTAATTTTTTTTCTAAAAGAGCAAGCAGTGCGAAGCACTGCGCAGCGGGCAGGCATCGTTGACAGGATTAACGTCATCATTTCAGTAAAATTGCCAGAGGTACTGTCAAAAACAGAGTTTTCAGAGGATTTCAAAAAATTGTAACTCCTTTGATTTTCGTTGCCGACGAATTTTTTCTTCACTATTGTTTTCAGGAAAAATTGTAGTTTTCAGGAAAAAAAAATTAACATACCTTTCCATGGTCACGATTTTGTAAATTGATACCAATATTTATCCACAATTATCAATAGCGCAAGGGCATTAATTATTACTTTATTATTAATATACATATAATGGTACTTTGGTATTATCCGGAAGCCACTATTTATGGATGAGTTTTTATTATCGGGGACCAAAATAAACTTGATTATATGTTATCAATACTTTCCTTATGCCATAATGAATCGATAACTACCTGATGAGTCATCTTCTTGTCGCCAAATAGGCCTAGGCGAGCAATCCTTCAAGTAGGCCTAGACGCATTACTTGTTGTTCTTTTAGTTTTTGTTTTCATTGATTGTCTTGCATTTGATTATTTTATAATTTTCATCATGAATAATTTACCTTCGCCTTTGGAATTTACCTCAAACTGACTCAAAGAGAAAAGTTTTTTATCTGCAGAATACATTGGACGAATACATGGGAGTAGGTACTGGTGGCAATGCATTCAACTCAATTCTCGCCAACCACTTCCTGATAGGAAGCAGAATATGATAACCGTTCGTCGTAATGACTTGTAAATTTCAAAATAGGTTAAATAAAGCCTGTACTCTTTAATACTGTGGTTTATTTTGGTTCCCAATAAGGAAAACTAGTCCAAAATTCGTGATCTCTTAGATTATACCAAAGGACCCATATAGCCTAATATAATATAAGGGGGTATACAAAAGTAACTGGAATAATATTCTATGGGCAGGAATTGTGTAATACGCATTCATGTCACTATGCGTGTATTGGGCAACTCATTGTCAATTCAATGTCGCCTCTGTTGTTGATCTGACTTGTTCTATTTATTTGTAGTGATTTTTTTTGTACTTGTAAAGTTAATGGCCAGACCGGCAAAATACAAGTTTTGCATTATTAACCTGTTGCTGCTGTCCTCCTGAACAAAACAACATAAAAATCTAGGGTAGTGAAATGAAAAATAATGAATTTTAGGTAATTCTGAGCAATTACTTGGTCAACCTCAAACTTTTTCATATTTTACTACGATAATCTAGAGATGTATGTAAAATTAAAAAAACATAATTTAGGCCCCGGAAAGTTAACGTAAATGAAAAATAATACTGAAATGAACAGAATTTAGATCCAAATGAAGAATGTTTTTCTTAAATTTCAAGCTACAAATTAATTAGTTGTTATCGAGTTGAGACGAGTGCCTCTGGCCTGCGGTGCTGCCGAAGCCCGCGCTGATGTCAACGAAAGAAAAACATCCCTCGAGATAGTACCTATCAGTAAAATATTAAATTCTAGACGGCAAACTTTGGTGTCTTGCAAAACGCCGTGTTCGTACAAACAATGTTTTAACTTTTCCTGATCTTCACTTGAAGCGTGTTTTCACGCCCGTCACATAAAAAAAGATTATCGGAGGAACCACTAGCCATAACGGTACTGTCACAACTGGCCTTCCACGCGTCTCCCGCAAGCCAATGTTATCGCGTGGACTTTGAACCATCTTATCGCTCGGCAACCTGTAGGACAGCCTTGCGGGGCTTGAATTATATGTTTCTTGCTTTCTGAGAACGTCCTTATAACCGTAGTAAAATATGAAAAAGTTTGGGGTTGACCAAGTAATTGCTCAGAATTACCGAATTTTAGAAAATTCAAATTGAATTTGAAAATATTGCATACAAATTGAAATAAACTTTCAACAAACCAAATAAATAGTGTAAAAAACAAATATCATCAAACAAATTGTGAAAATCAAACAGAAATTACTCAATTTCAACTAAAAACAGCAGCACTACCATTGCTAATGAGCAGTTGGACTGAGTCCCACATTTGCTCCAGAGTGTCATAACTAGTGAGAAATCATGGATTTATGGTTATGACGTAGAAACCAAAGCTCAATCATCCCATTCCGAGACAGCCCCAAAGGATTCACACCTAGAAATGCCACAAAACGGCTGAGGTCCGATCATATCGGACGCTGAGTCCAAGTTAGCCAGGACATCAGCTCTTTCGTTCCCAAGAGATTCCCTTGTGACCAGGAACCCAACAAACAGTAACATTGTTGATTCTGGCAAGGGAAGAAACGACTTGATAGCAATCCCAGACAAGTTTGGAGTTGAATACACAAAAATTCAACGCATTCAATGCTGCCTGGCTATCTGTGAAAATGCTAATCGTCTTACTGCTACACCGCCGACGAAGATTCTCACAAGCACACTCCATAATAGCTGTGACTTCTGCCTGAAAGACTGTGGGATAAGGACCCTTAGGGACCACCAGCTCACATGGTGTCTCCCCCACAATTCCAGCGCCTGTACCACTTTTGGTTTGAGAGCCATATGTAAACCATTCAAGCTCCACTGGTGTGGAAGAGGTTTCTTTCCCTCTGACCAACCCTCCCTAGAAGGTATGACAATCCTGAAGGGTTTGTCGAAGGAAAATCTTTGTGGCATCTGATCAGAGATCATGTGTAGAGCATTTCCCTGAATGAGGATGCTAATTCTGCAGTTCCCCCTGCTGCAACCCGAGTCCGACCAAAGTCCTGCCTGCTAAAGACAGTAGGCACTTCTCCTGGCCATAGCCTGAATGACAATGTCCAGGGGGCTGAGGTTGAGGCATTTCAGCTGATTTATAACTGCACAGTTAGCAACTTCGTTATTTAGGTGCTCTGTCTGTTTTGTTTTAAAAATATAATACATTGTAAATTTTCTTGTCTTGATATTGTTTAAAATGAATGAGTCATATTTAAAGATTGTCATAAGAAGACAGTAATTTTTCTAATGAATGAGTATTCATTCCATTGCATTGTTGAACAAAATTCTACAATGCAAGAAACAGCTTTTGCTAGTATAGTGCAAAGAGTACAAAAAATGTGATTGTTGAATTATTTATTTTATAAATCAAACTTTTTATTACACTTAAAACTAGGATAAAAACATCAATGTTATATTAGATGTTTGGTACCTTGGTAATTAACAGTAATTAATGAAAACTATACTTATTGACAAGAGTGTTTCAATTTGCATTCTGACCATTGTTTATATTATTTACACTTTTTTAATGCTCTTTAATAAAAAGATTTTGTACACAAAATTTGAATATTTTACATAGAGCCACACTGAAAGATTCTTCTCACTATTTTTTTTCTACTTTACTAAACTATCCTTTTAACACCTTAACTGCCGGTCCATACTAAGTGAGACTCACATGGCACTAATTGCATATACACTCAATCAAATGTTCCAGCATTTTTCACAAAAACTTGTCTCATGGCATCCATCCATGATTTATATAACATTTCAAATAACATAGCAATCCTTAGAATCCTTTTTATGATTTGATAATTAGAAATCTAATTCTTTGCGCTCTCCTGTCCAGTACCACTGACGGATAGTGGATTCATTTGTCAGCTTGGTGTTGTTTAGCCTCTGTTTGTCATCACAGTTCTCTTGTGCAGTATGCCGGTATCTCTCTCCACTCATAATAATAATCACCCATGACTCCTCTACAACTCGGGATTACATTGGCAAACAAGTGCTTCTTAGCTGAAGATGTGGTTTTTATACTTTAAAGATTCATAGTTTCTCATTCCACAGTTAACAACTTTTATTATATAACTCTTTAGAAACTTGTCTTTTTTTGTCTTGTATTTTAAAAATTCTAAAATGAATGTAATATATTTGACTAATCTTAATAATTTTAAAAGCATATTTAAATAGGTTTATTCCACAAATAAACATATATCTCACTTTTTATAGCCATATAACCACTGTAATATGTATAAGTATAACTTTACTTTTTTATATCATTATTAACATATATAAATATAATATAACTGTTATAACTAAATAAATAAGGTGTAAAAAATAAAATCTGTATACAATATTTTATTATGAATTCTGTAAATAACAATGTTAACGGTAAACATCATATATTGTGTCATTAGTCAAAAAGGAAGTATGATAAGGAAGGGGTAACAATGAAAGATAGAAAGTCTACTTAAAGTATTTATCATTGCCTAACAAACTTTTATATTCGGACATGTTTGCTTCCAAGGCATTTCTCATGCCTTCAGAGTGAATTTCCTGGTCAGTCATAATGAAAATATCAAACCAGTTATTAAAAAAATAACAAAACCAGAACGATACTCCGTCAGAGATAGCTTGCATATTCACTGGAACTATTTATGAGCTTGTCTAGAGAATTTACAGTAATAAAAGTCTGTAATTTCACAGTTGTCCAGTACTATTGAAAAGGAGAGGGAATCTAGCATTTTAGTTTTGTCCAGATGTACTGGACTGGAGAGTGGAGCGGTTGACTTGTATGCAGTTAAATACGAGCAGAATAAGAAAATGGGGCTGTCTAGTAGAAGTGGAGGAGCGTATACTCCATTTCAAATGTGTTAAACACAGGCTGTCATGTCATATACCATTCATGAGTGTGATAATATAATGTGATAGCCTCTAGATTGAATTATTATTAAAATTAAAATTATGAGATTCAGATTACAACATTAAACTGATTATGATTTCAGATGCAAATGCGTTTTGATGGCAATTTAGGCTTTCCTGGAGGTCTTGTGGATGCAGGTGAAGATTCTATAAAAGCTCTCAACCGTGAACTCACTGAGGAGATGAATCTGGATACATCAAAACATTCTGTCTCCGAGTCGAGTTATGTTGTCACACATTGGAGCATTTCAAAGAGGTTATGTTTACATTTTTATGCATTAGAAGTGAGTCTTGCAGAATTGTATGAGATTGAGAAAAGAGCACTACTTGCAAAGGATTATGGATCAGAGGTATAGTAATATTTGTATTTCTTAAGGCACTTTAATAAAGTACTTAATATTCAAAATTTGTATTTGGTAGTGACATTTTCCTTTATAATTTTCTATGAATTAATCTATGTTAGCAATGTTCTTTAAAACCATTGATGTCTTATATATTCCACTAAATTTATTTCAGATACCTTGTGTTTAAAAATCATAAAAATGAATGTAGCTGAATGTAAATCACTAAAAAGAAATGCTAATTGTAATATTTAACCCTCAGTGCCAACGTCCATTTTTATGGATCTAAAAAGTAAAAAAATACAGTCTAATATTTGTTATATTATTTTTTGTGTTCATTACAGAATAATCTTTTCAAAAACACTTCATATTATGTGTTTGAACTATGTAATGGCCCAACAAAAAAACTAAATAATAACCAAGTTGTGAAATATTGCAACCAAACTTTTTCATGTAATCAAGTGTAAAACATTTATTTTTCAAAATAGTGAAGTGAATTTTTTAATTTATGTACCATAATACATATGGCTATGATCTATAACACTATGTAATTTGTGAGGACTTTTTAACTGTCCATTTATTTCTTGGAGCAGAATTTTTTAAATAATTCCATATCAGCTATACTTTATTACCAATATATAACTGTAAATGCATGCACAATAGAATGAGTTACTGTTTAGATTAATGAAAAAAATATTCAGAATAATTCATGTACATTTTTCTTAAATAAATAAAAAATATTACCTAAAAATATAACACTTAATGTGGGAGCTGTAAAAAGAAAAATAAGTTTTGGTCTGGGCATATAAATTACTTATAAATATAAATTATGTTTTCTGTAGATGTCTTAATATGGCATAATGCATACACCTTAATGCTTTTTACAATATGACCTAGAAAATTGTCTGGCATTGAAAGAGTTAAATTTTCTTATTAGGTTGAGCCCTAAAATATTTGTTGTAATGTACTTTGTCTCAAAATTCAACTGAAAGAAAAATATATAAAAATTAAAGAATACAAAAAATGTATAACACTGACTTAATATGACAATAAGTTATTTTCAAAATAAAACTCCTTCCATTGTTTCCATTTAGTCATCTCTATATTTTCTGTTATTTTATGGTTAATACACTCTTATAACATGAAACTTTTTATATATATTTAGAATATGGATATAGGATGTTTCTGAATCTTAGCACTAAAAGCGCAACCAACAAAATGTTCACTTGAAAATGGTTCATTGAGCGGCATCTTTGAGAATGGAAGAAATTATATTTAACATGATATTTTAGGACGTTTGCCATCATTTATTAATACTAGATCTCATCCCCGGGTGGATAACTAATCTAACACATAACCATAATATAGAATAAAAGAAACAAATCATACCACAGCATTGTAATACGCATAAGTGTATTACAACAAACCACGCAGTACACAGTAGTTACAACAAACCTGTTGTGTCAACTCCATGCACTTTCACTGTAAGACATGCACTTAATAAAACAAACACTGATTATGAAAACTTAACTAAAGAAGTCACAACAGGTCTGCACTCAATAACCAACCACGTACAACTGACCATTGGCCAATAGTGAATGACATTTGTCACGATAGATACAAAGATAACATTGGTGAATAATCTGTCTGTCAAGATATCTATAAATACTTGAATACATTCAACTGTTATATAAATTGTGTATACATTTTTGAAAATTTGGATTGTGACTCGTGAAATTCAGGTTTAAATATAAATTGTTTTAGAATTGAGATAGAAATACAATAAAATAAAACAATTTTTTGTGGAATGTAATTATTGTACTCCATATTTGGAACTTATTGCTAAAGACACAAATGCAAGAATTAACAAATATACGTTATGCCCAATAAATTTAAATATCCTTAAAATTAAAATTACTAAAATTCCTAAGGAAACATTTGTAAAATTCATAAAATTAAAAAAAATATTTATACAAAAAGAAAATGAATAAGAAATGGTCATGCAACCAATTAACGATTGTTTATATTAAAATGGAATAATCTAGAAGTCAAATAAGAATATCCACTTTCATATTACAGCTGATAAATACCCCCTTCAAATCTTATGACTTAAAATTTTAAAGAAACCAACATTGTGTTATTGCAGTTAAAGTAAGTGACTAAGACATTAAACATTTCATCGAAACATTTTACTTAAACAATTAAGTACATTTTACTATAGGTAAACCGCTAACAAAAAAACCTTGGTTGATTTGAGTTCACGCAGGGTGGGGTAAATACCCCTCCGCCGCCTCTCTATTTGATCAGCTGACTAATCTGGCTCAGTCGGTATCGTTCCCTGCTGCGACCTGTTCAGTTGAACCGGTCAGTACAGAGTTACTAAGTCTTCCCGCTAGAGCGTGTTTTACCGGTCATCATGTTCAACAAAATGAACGACTGAACGGAATGACCAAGTGAATGAAAAGATTCGCTTGCAAAAAAGTGTTCGAATATAGGAAGAAACAACATATCTTACAGTAAATGGATAGATATATAACAATAAATATATATTGTTTCAGGAATCTAGTAAATGTTGTAAATATATGTTATTAAAACTGATTACAAAAAATTAATTGTATGTTACTATATACATTACTAAATATTTTAAATGTTAATACTTATGAACAATGGACATGGTTGATTGATATGCCTTTGATTTATCATAAGATTATTTCACTACAAATGTTTCAATAAATTACTAAACATCAAACAGACACATGGTTGTTTGAATATAATTTATTGTTATAAATAACACATTTTATACATTTAACCGATTAAGTTCCCACCACTTTTCATAATACCCAGGCCACCGCTGATAACCTTTTAAATGCTAATTGGCAATCAATTATTAACAGCAGTAATGTAAATGTTTTTGCACTACAACTTCAGAATATTATTACAATTTCAAAAGCCAGTCGAATAAATTTAAAACTAGGTCAAAAAAGCTAAAACCTGGATTTAGTCAGATTTAGTCCAAGCTATAAGAGAAAGAAAGAAATTAATTAAATTGGTAGAAAAGCAACCACGTTGATCTTAAACCTCCCTATGTAAATTACAGGAACATTTTAAGCAGAAATTCAAAGCAACTAAAAAATATTATTTTTGTGATAAGTTCGACCGAGCTAATGGGGATTTAAAAATGTTTTGGGAGGGGGGTTGTAAATAAATTGAGTGGTAGAGAGGTTAACAAAGATTCTTTCCAGCTAAATAAATATTTGCCAAATACCAAATTATTCAATGACAAAATTAAGCTTGAAGTAGCCAACGAATTTAATGAACTCTTTACTAATGTGGGTCAGAACTTGGTGAACTCTAATGGCTCAAATATAACAATTTTTTTCGATAACCGATCTTATAGGCTTCGACCTTCAAATTACGCACTGTTACAAAAGTTTATACGATATGTATCCAGTTTGAGAGGAAATTTTGCTCCTGGACACGATTCAATACCTGCAAATATATTTTTTTTTAAATCACATCATAATGTGAATGTGTCAAAACACATTAATTTTGTGAAAAATAGTATCCGCAAGTACATATTTGCCTTCAGACAATTACGAGAAGTACTCACAGATAAATAATGAGATTAAAGTGGCCTATTTTGCTTTCGTTCAATCCCATATTTCATTTGGTATTATAGTCTATGGTGCTGCTTTCAAAACTATTCTTGAGCCATTAATTATTAAACAGAAAACAATAATGAATGAATGAATGTTTATTGTCATATTACATCTTACAAGATCCAGCTATGCTGGTAAGACAGATGACATAGTCAGAAATTTCACTTTTTTCGGTCTTCCATCGTTAGTAGTAATAGATTTAACAAGAACAAGATTCTAGCTAAAATTATTTGCTAACAAATAAATAAGCTCTAATATAAATAACAGTATTAATATTAATATTACTACTACTACTAAAACTATTACTACTAATACTAAAAATAATGTTCTTTAAGAGTACAACATATTCATCAGAATTACTTTTTCTCGAGGCAAAACTAATGACTATAAGACATTTATTTATCAAAGCAATTCTTATTTACTTATACACTAATTTTCATACTCTTTTTGCGTTGACAACTTATACTCAGAACACACGATACTCGCATCAAGTCGGCATTACAGTTTCTATAGTAAAAAAAACATTCAGCGTAACAAATTTGTATTATATTTCTCATGTTTTGTGCTGGAACCTGTGTTTGAGTTACAACTTCGCTTATGTGTTTCAATTACCTAATCTTTACTGGTTTAAAAAACGCGTGAAGGATTGGTTACTATCGTTACATGGCGAAGAAGTATATAGACTTGTTATCCCTTATTATCGCTGAACTTCTAACCCTTCCTCACTATTTATTATTATTCGGTTTGTCCTTCACTATAATTACCATAACTAATACTTCATATGACAGTGCAGCAAAACTAGATTTATACTCGGTAACGAATCATTATCAATGTGACTTATCAATTGCCTGCGTGGTCACTGTTGTTATTGTCATCCAGCCGGAGTAAAAATACATTCTATAACCATTAATTAATAATCTCAAAAATTAAAAACTACAATTTTTTCACTTATAATATCATTTGTTCTATTATTAGTTTTGAGTTCCAATATTCACGACCAGAGCCTAGCACAGGCCCTAAGCCCATGTAGGCTCTTCCCAGTTATACTACTCTTCTTTTTTCAAATTTTAATTGAATTAAATAGAATTACTACAAGGTTTATATAATAAGAAATAACAAACAAGTATAAGTACCGTATTGTTACACTCTGATACATGGTTTCAGACATTGTATGTATGTGCATACGTTTGTTGCACTACGTGTATATGTACTCGTATATGTGTTTTATTGTACTATATTTGGGAAAATAATCCATTTTCATTTCATTTCATATACTTGATTTGGAAAAAAATATCAAATTTATTCAGTTGTCTGGCAAAATTGAACAAAACTTTCAAAGTGAACGGGTCTTTTGAAACACTCTGATCCCAAACACTCGTTCACCTGACTGACCCGTTCGAATTGAACGAAACATCTCTAATGGCCACTGCCACTGCACGGCTAAGGCTAACCTCAAAATAACAATGTTTCCTGTATACATCTATGGCTACATTAATCTGTTTAATTACTATTTTACGTTTAGACTTCGACACTTTTATATGCCTACACACAAAAATATATAGTTATAGAACAGGTAAAGTAGCTGCAGTGTAAACAAAACTGTGAGAACGAAATACGATCCACACAGCTGATAAACAGATACAAGAAGGTACTTGTCCCACTCCCTACCTCAACTCCCCGCCGGAGGGGGGCCCCTCCTGCGCGGTGGTACTGCTCAGAAATTTGCTTCTGCGCAGGTTTCTTTAATAGCGGTTGACCTATAGAGTGATTGAATTCACATTATGTACATGAATATTTTATAAAATGTTGTTGGCTCGTTTTAATGTGTCTTTTGTAGAACCATAATTTATTATAAAAAATGTTGATTTACGCTAATAAGTAATTATTTAAATATAATTTAAAATAAGAAGATATATGGCATATTTTAATAATGTACAGGATTATTGAATTCTAACACAAAACCACTGTAGCGTATTAATTAACAGATTTAGTGATTATGCTATGTTCTCTAATGAATGACTCTGGAATTATTTTTAAACTATAAAGGGACATAAAATAAAAGTTTAATAAGGTAAATAAAATAAAAGTTTAATACTTTAACGGATTCAACTCAATTGCAAATAAGTTTAGTGATCACTCTGTCATTAGGTGTTGGGAACTATCAGAATGCCACTATACACTATGGGAGACGGATATCGAGGGTTTCCCACATTCCTGACCAACGCCTTCATAGGCAATTCTCGTCTACAGCTGCTCCATTGTCTCCGTCAGTTGGAGATCCTGACCCCTGAAGAGATACAACTCGCCCTACAAGCAGTTCCACTTCCACTCAAGTCCTGATGATTGTGCTAGGCTGTAAACGTCATCTACAGTCATTCCAAAGTAAATCAAATGAATTGTTTCTACAAAATTCTCTAAATAGCTTTAAATCATTGTTCACTTGTTTTAATGTATTATATGTACATTTAGTATAACTAAATGTTGAAAACATGTATTATTTTAATAATGTTACACCTAAGAATATTCTGTTTATTTGAAATCTACAGTTGAGTTTGTTCTGTTTCTTTTAGATTATTTATGTATTTAAAAATATAGACCGGTTTTTGTTTGATTATAGTCAATTTAATTTCTCCTTTAATGCTATTTGGTAACATCAGTTTTTATTTTAAAATAACATAAAATTATTGTTACAGTTTCTTGTATTGAATCTGAAATCAACTTAAATTTATTTAAGTTATTTTTTGATCAAAGTAAATTTGATTTAGAAAAATTAAGAATGTATGAGAGATCCAAGGATGTTGTTTTAAAATGACAAGCAGATAATGACTAAGAGCCTCATAGTGTGACCAATTTTTTTGACCTCCAGGTATTGAATAAAGGTTTATAAGGCTTAATTAATTTAATAACAACTTTTTTCCATATTATTATAAAATTATATACTCAAAAGCAGTACACTTGTAACCATCTCGTATTAACTGAATTTGATAAAAACATTCCAAGTTATTTTTGTTTTCAAGGCAAGTAGTTTTGTTATCATCACAAATACTGAAAATTGTTTGTTAATTATTTTCTTTATATGTGTAAATGCAGTAAGCCAAGCTAAATTATATAGTATCTTCCGGTACTGTAGCTCTCTGGTTAGTTTGTGGTTAACTTCCAAACTGAAGTATCTAAACTTTTTGATTCTAGAGTATTTGTAGGTGTTATCTTTCAGCATACTATTCATTTTCTATTCTCATAACTACCTTACATTGTTATACATTGTTATTACCTTAACTGATCGGTTAAGCTTCAGCCAATCACAATACAGCTCCACCCTTTTCGACTCACTTATACAGAAGAATGCTTATTTCCAGTTTCAACATGAAATCCATTGAACGAACATGGGTCTTGTTAGTGAGGATGAAATATTTCAAGATGTAATTGATTAAGTAATTTTTCAATGGTGCAAATCAGAAAACAAATTTAAATTCCTTTGATTTACTTTATAATTTTACAGATTGCTAAAATGTGTATTTGTTTTAGAATTTGTTTAATTCCTTTAAAACAAATATTTTAAATGACAAAATTTTTTTATGTTTAAATTATAATGGCCAAAACATTTGAACTTTTTAATTTACCAAAAATGATTCAGGACTTGAAAGGAAAACAAGCAGCTATTAGAAGATTTTTGTAGGAGAAAATTTTTAAGAAATTGCAAATTTTTAAACATTGCAATATTTTTTCTAAACAGAGTAAGATGTCAAAGGGCTGAACTTGCAATAATTGGTGGCAAATATAAAACCACCTTCCACTGGTAAGGCAGGAAGTCCTCACTAAATGGCAAATATTTAGCAACTTGTCAAATCCCACCATTAAGTAAGGAAGGGAGAAAGTTACATGGCTAGATAAACCATGTAAGTAAGGAACACCAGGATCAATATTCAAGAACAAAGGTATATTTTTTTTAACGCGACCGCTACATCACGTGGCTGTCTGTCTGGCTGCACAAAATAGTTTTATAAGGAAGAAAATGAAAAAAATAACATGTGCAACTAGACTCCCCTTTTACATTCCCATTTTCAAAAAAAGGTTAATATCTCCATTATTATGATTAAAATTTAATGAAACACAGTTTTGCCATAAGAGTTTTCAGAATATGCATCATAAAAGCAGGTTCAGCCATATTTTCTAAAATATGTGCATTTTATATAGTAAACTTGATTTTTGGGATTAAAAATAAATAACAATACATGAGGTCATCTCTAGAAAAGGCTGACCATGACATTTGCCCATGATTGCCGATTTCTTGTGAGTCAGAAACTAACATACTGTAGTACATCATCAGTAAAACTCCAATGGATTAAATACCTAGAAATGCCAATTATCTCAAATTTTGAAGTCTGAAAAATTTCTCTGATCTCATGTGCATATAGACAGCATTGAGATGAATTATAGCTTTCAAATTTTTTAAAGAAAAGTCTTGAAGATAGATAAAATATCACTATAAGAAGTGGCTGTACTGGAGGCCGTCTTGATTTTAGTTCCATAAGAATAATGTTAAACTTCAAACACTTTTACAGCCTTATGCTTCATTGTAAAATTGTTGGGATTGTTTCATTGTAAAGATTAATCAATATGTATCCAAAGGCTTTTTATATTTCTCAATATTGTTATTAATTTAAAAAAATCACAAACCTTTTATACTTTATTTTTTAAATACTCAAAATGGAAATGCTTAACTAGAAAAAGGGAAAGGTTTTTGTATTCTCCATAATATGTATGATAAATGCACCATATTAATCATATTTTTAAAATGAGATATCAACCAAGATTCTCAACCTAAAACAACAGTGTAAAAGTCCTTGACGTTTAATATTGGTCTTACCGGGTAACACTCAGTCATGTCACTACAGCCCTTGAGGTGGTGCATTTGCTTTCGGATTTAGAAAATATTTTTATGTTAAATTAATTGTCATTTAAGATAACTTTCCAGAATACAGAAATTGATTTTTATCACCCTACATGAAATTAAAGCCATTTAAATTAATTTAGGCAATTTGTATTAAAGCCCAAATGGAAGTGGCTGAATAAAAAATTTTTGAACTTTTACTGTATGTACATAAGTTATAGCTTCAGAAAGTGGCATGTCTTTTTTATTTATAAATGACTTTTGTTAATAAAACACTGATTAAAGATATGTAATTTTAAAAATTATATTTAATTCAGGAAATATAATTTCCTTAAGCCATATATGAATAAAAATGTCACTCTCTTAAGCAGTAACTCATGTACATACTGTAACAATTTCACATTTTTGTCATCAGCCATTTATATATAGGCCTAAATTGCCCAAATTTCCTATTCAAAATGGTAGTAATTTCACATGGAGTGATAAAACATATTTGTTCAGGAAAGTTATCTTAAAGGATTACGAATTTGAAATGAAAAATATTTTCAAAAACTCAGAATCAGTTGTGCCACCTTACAGGGGAACAGATTGGACAGTATCATGGCTACGACCGAGTGAACCTGCTACCCTGGGTTCATAAGAGGTGCTGCCACAGGTCTGACCTGGGACGTTGACAGACTCGCATATCATTTTTAAAATTTTCAAATAGTTATAGATTTAACATCAATGCCTTTGCATCCAAGAATAAATGTACAAAATAATTAAAAACCTATGGAATTTCAATTCTCAATTTAAGTAAATTACTTTAGGTTTATTCCCTAATACTAGACACTGAAATTTGCAGGTATCAGTGAAATTATTCTACCAAAATAAAGAAATTTACTGAATAAATAACTAGAAAATTATAACATGAGAGTATAATAAATATTTCTATATCTTCTTAGAAATTTAGCTGTTAAAATATAAAAGTATTGCTTAAGGTTATATGAAATAATAGTAATAAATATATAATAACAAGATGAGCATATTGATATATTGAGGAATAAAGGCAAATAAAATAATAAATAAATTAGTACACTTAATGATAGTAACAGTACACACTATAGTATTATAAAGAAAAAAAAAAGATTGTAACAAAAAACATCATACATAATTTTACAACATTTGAATATTAGAATATAATGTTGTACTTCTGTAAAAATAAATTTGAGGATGGGCAAAAAAAACAAGTAAACATAAATATAAAAAATAAAACAAAGCAAGAGCGATAAAAATGGAAAACTACTCTTTTATTCTAGTCGCCGCCCTTTTTGTCTGGTTGGCTCCTGCTGCCAGGTCCTTTTGCACCAACATATTACTTCCCTTGAGCATTTTCCTTCGAACCATACAATATTTATTTGTCAGTGGTTGACAGATTGTTCAATGCTAGCCAGGGCCGAGATATGCCATTAGATGCGTGCAGTTGTCTCCAAATCCTGTGTGAACAGCTGATGGATATCACGGTCAGATCGAGCCTCATTCTCTCACGACAAGGCTGTAAGATTACAGAACGTGTTCTTCTTCACCTTTGATGTTGCCATAGACAACCTAGTTGGTTCCACCTGGTGTACTTTTCGAGGTCATCAATTTGGCAAGCGTGCTCCTCCTCTATAATCTTAATATCAGATTAATCTCATAACTTCTTGTATCTGATATTTTGGAAATATACCTGTTGACGAGAAGTCCTAGTTCCAGGAAAAATTAAATAATCGACCATGCCATGATTATTTTTTTTTCTTATTCGACTATGGGTACTACTACTACACTAAAAGGAGCGCCAGTCATGCTTTCTTGATTGGCTAATGGTGTCTCACTGAGCATATCATAAGTAACAGTTGAGTTAATTTAACACATTCGCTGCGGGTGACGACAATTGTTGTCATGCAATACTGGCGTCCCATGCAGATTACAACAATAGCAGATATCTGCTACTTGGCTGCCATTGCCTCAGTGTGAGCCTAGGAGTTGCTGTGGAACGTTGTGCCATTTGCCGCGTGTTATGCCTGTTTCATACGTTGTTATTCGCAATCTGTTCGTGGTCCGTAATTTTCGTTCGCTAGCTGTGCTGTATTGTTTATTGTGTGTAGTGTATGGTGTAAGGTAACTGTGTATGTGTGTTTATTGTTGTATTTAGGCAATATGGAGGATGACAATGAACCAGTGGAAGACTTTATGAGTGAACAGGATGATTCCGATTCAAGTTCAGAGAGTTCTGCCTATGTGAGTTCACACCATGTTTTTGGACTGTTTTTAATTTTTTACACAAAACAATTTTTTTCACTATTTGTAATATTTCCGGGAGTGACAGTGCTATTCGGGAGTAATAGACCCAGTGTCTTGCAGTACTGACTAAGCGGGAAACAGCGCCAAGTTCAGTTTTGTGAGTGTATACATATATATTTTACAAATGGTATATTTAAGTCTTGATGTATGATGTTGTTCCCATACCAAAGTATGTTCTACAGCATTTTAGACTGAAATCTGGATGATATCTATTTGAGGCACATTCCCAGAGTGAAAGTGTATAAGTCCAAATAGTTTTTGAAACAATTTAGTAAAGGAGAATTTATTTTCCTATGGCATGTGACTTGCCTTACCAGTATTCAGTATTATTTAGTGTTCAACTGAAGCCTATTTGCCATATATGTGATTGTCATATTACACTTCTGTCAATATGCTTTCCTAGGTATTTCACTTCTTCAACAGGGAGAAACTGAGCATTGTACATAGAGACTGGATGGCATGTCCGTGCTCTTAAAGTACAAGTTTTGTGTAATGACATAGTTTGATTAACTTTGACTTTCCATTTATTGAGCGAGGTGGACGGTTCATTAAAACTGAGCCGTAGCATTTGAAATGCAATATAGTATTTTCATGAGATGCGAGCAAAGCTGTGTCATCAGCGAATGTTGCAACATTACCTCTGGGCTCGATATCCATAATTGATTTGCAGTATTGCGAGGTATTCCAAAATATATTGCTTATGGCCGAAGTGTTTGAATGTGACTCGAAAACGTTACGAAATCGTTCAGCAAAACCTCTGCATTTTTCTTATTCTTGATTTTGGCCCAAGATCCATCCAGTATTAAAATTGAAGGAATTGGTTTTTTTCACCGTTTTATATTATTAGTAACCTTCCATAATGAGTAGTTGTCTGAAAAAGGAGTAATTGAAGAACAATTCCTTTAAAAATTCATGTTAACAACTGTTTTAGTTGTTGAAAGGCTCTCTGCAGATTCGTTTTAACAATCGAATTTCTGGAATTTTGTAAAATTATATGCAGACGATGTTTTTTAGTCTATTACTACTGAATTAACACAGGGTAATTTATATTGTTTATTGGTTTATGTGGAACACCAAGTATTAATTTTCAAGCTGATTCTTGAAGAGAAAAATAAAATGATTTAAAGGTGTCATCTATAAACGAGTATAGTATGTGGTTTTTAGGGGAATATTTACTATTGTTGATTATGCTTTTAGAATTTCCAATAAGAAGACGCTGGTAAAATGTATTGTTGATTAGTCAAAAATGTATCAAAACAAATCTCAAGTGGTGAACTGGTTGCAAAGAGAAGGGTTTATTTTTAAGACTACGGAAGAACTTAATGGGTGAATGTAGATCAAGAGAAAATTATAGTTTTAAGTAGTTGTAACAAACACCTTTTGTGGGATCCAGTTCCAAATATCTTGATATTTTTCGGATTGCTAGTATGTAGGTAAACTGTTGATATGGGTTCTCTATTTAAAGTATTGATTATATGAGCTGCCAACCTCTAGGATTGTTGAGTTTTATTTTATTATTTATTTATTGTAGAGTCACCGCCAGAAATGAACTGTGGACACAGGAGAAATCAATATTGTGATTTGTGAAGTGAGTTTCAATTATCAATAGTATATCTAGATTATAAGTTGATGAGAAGAGTTGAATTTCTGGTTATGTATGTCCAAGCCATTGGCATTCCATTAGGATGTTCTCAAAAAATTATTGATTTATTTTTAGACATGATTATGTTAACAGGCTAATAAAAGTACCAACCTGTTGTGTCTGCAGTCTTTCAAATTTCTCCAAAACAGAATGAATATTCTGCATAAGAATAGAAAACTCATTACTTGTGGAGGAATTATTCCATTTTTTGTTACATGATCATAAGACACTGATTTATGCACCTGAATATTTTCAATTGTAATGGGGGTTAATGTTGATTCAGTCTTACTGTTCCTAGTACAAGTATGTAAAGTAAGTGACTTTTTTCAAAGGTGCAAAAGATCTGCTTTTCACATTTTTATAAATAAAACAACCTTTATAGTTTGCAGAATGGTCACCATCACACAGTACACATTTATGAGAAGTATCTGCACTCTTAACACAAGCACTAGTTTCATGATTGGAACCGCATTTTACACACCAAAAGCAGAAGGGGTACCACCAGTATGACTTGGATGACCAGACTGTTGGCATTTTTTGCACTGGGCAATGTCATGTTTTATATATATATAAATGGAGAATCATATTTGATTTTCGCATTTATCAAAAATTCGATAATTTTTTTTAGGCCATGGTTGGCAATAAACATCGTCAGATACAGTACATACGTGATAGTCATAATACAATCAGTAAGGAAAAAGAAACTAAAATTAGTTTTCGTTTACTGGACAACGCAATAGCAACAAAACTTAAAAAAAACCAACAACAATGATAACATAGAAAAGAACAGAATAATAAAACATAGGACTTGTGACAGATCAAATTATAATATTCAAATATTTGCGGGGAATTGAGAAACGGTGAAGTGATAAAACATTTTTTGCTTTATTTAATTAATAGTAGAAATATAAGTCAACTTTACATGGGAACAAATTCAAATAATTAATTGGGTCAAACACAAGTAAAATTAATTTTTATTTAAAGTACTAAATATAATGAGGCAAATAAGCTAATTTGGGGGGTTGAGACAAATTTAGTGTTGAAGGGACAATGACCTCAGAAAGCACGTGTTGCGAAAATGTAAATAAAAAATTGATAGATAAATAATTAGGGTAAATAGAAAAGACTCAAATTGATAAATTATAGAGGGCATAATGTATTCTGTATTTATTAACAACGAATTAGATTAAATTAAAGCGTGAAGACGCTGATTTGATAGAGAGTGGGTAGGGGCATTTTCCTAGACCCATTTCATGATACAATTTAATTTTGTATTAAATCAGTGACAAACCAGAAAGTACTGTGAACACTTGTAAACATATCATAATCAATCACTTTTATCTTCAAAAAGTCAACATAGTGGGTTTTTTATCTATACAAGGATTTAGCCTTCTTGGACCCTGAGATTATTTAAAGTGAACCACAACGTTTATTCCCACCTACATTGAATGACAATAATTTAGATCACGAATCACAACACTAACCCTAATACATTTTATATAAGATGCGACTTCGATCCACAGTATAGTAACCAGCCCACGACACATCCTGTAACCAAAGTGAGGCACTAGTTTGAAATACATCAACTAACAAATACTTAAAAATCTAAGTTAAAATTTATTCAAAACAATAACAATGCAAAGAATAACAAAATACAATAAATAATCTAAATTCAGAAATTAAAATATATTTTCAGTGTCATACATCAGGTACTCATTTGCAGTATAAAAAGGATTTTTTACAAACTAATCAAACAAGAATCTTTTTTTTCTTCAACAAGATGAGCACTAGGGCCTGATTTATTAAAAAAATTGTCACTGATGACATTGTTTAAGTTAGGCTGTGTCTAAGTCTGAAAAAATCTTTATTAAATGTCTATTTTTTTTGTACGAGAATGAAGTTAGCCCCCCAAAACGTAGCTACTAATAGACAACTTAGCAATACATAAATAAATAGATAGGTGAACAACAGAGGGTTAGACTCTTTGACAAACAGGGACCTATACAATATCCCTGATCAGGCTTAGGTTCTCTGATCAGAGCTATATAGTAAGGATTCTTTCTTACAGCCTTCTTTTGAACGGTACTGACTATGTTTGTCTTTGAACCATTTCCCCAAAGCTGCAAGACATAGAGTAAAATATTATTGAAAGAAAGCAAAATAGATATATCTCAGATATGGTTTGGGTACATTTTTCTTAAGCTGCTTCAACAAAAAGACTACTCTATTTAAACTTCCTGACACATAATTAATATGATCAGCCCAAGACAGTTTACAATCCAAATACAGTATACCTGTAATAAACAGTAATGAAACAATCAGCTATGTAGTTGCATTCTCGATCAGCTGATTCAACTGTAGATTGTTGCCACAGCTTCGTGTTCATTACTTCTTTCTTATTTGAGGTTAGTTTTTGTTAACATGGTGGTAACAACAATAGAGAAAGTTTTTATCGTAGAGCATTATTTTCACTCATACGGAATTGGACGTGCAGGTGGGCCAAGCTTGTCATACACTATATTACGTTTTCAGGAGCATTTCCACAAAAACCCGCCTAGTAATGCTGTGATTCTTAGTGTTGAAAATTTTCGAAGAACAGGTAGGTACCTAAGAACGGTACGAGTGTTGTCTCAAACTGAACGGGGGTCATATTGAACCTGTTAATACCCGAGTTTAACCGATTTTGCTTCCTTTGTATTTATTGGTAAAATCTATATGTAATGTTACTGTGTTTACTATAATAAAACATTTCCATTTCAGTGATGTTTATTTTGGCTAATACTGTATATGCCCAACAGAGTTTCACTTTGACAAAAATTAACATTACAAGTGGAAGTGGCATCAATTTTCTTTAAAGTAAAACAAATTTGTTGGCTTTCATTCTCATTTAACACTAGTTCATTACATTGAAACAAATATTTCATTCGTGTAGTGTGTTAGATTTTCTATATCCGAGTGAGCACGAAAAATTTATTATCTGCAAACATTATTACATTGGCTAGAACATTGTGCTGGATGGTCATTCATAACAACTAAAAACAGGAAAGGGCCCAGGACCGATCACTGAGAAACCCCATACCCAACACAACGCGATTCAGAAAGACAACCACCAACACAAACTCTTTGTTCACGTTCCGTCAGGTATGATTTAAAGAGAGACAATTCAGTGCCAATTATACCATGTCAGATATTTAGAGAGCAGTATGTCTCTAGGGACACAATCGAAAGCCTTGGTGAAATTGAATAGAGCCGAGGTTCTTAAAGTCAAGCGTATCACGGACCCCCACATAAATACCTACAATCTTCGAGGAACCTACATAAACCCCATTATGCTAATTACCATTATTTTTGTCTATACAATAATTATACATAAAGATATAGTTTTTTATTTGATTAAGTGCCAGGTATTTTTGAAAATATACTTACCACGAAAATATATCTAAGTACACATCAATCACACACATATAGAATATATCGAAGTGTATCAATGACACATTTGCATACCCTCACATTAATAAAAATTAGTACCAATTAAAAGTTCAGAAATGTTTATTTTACACATTTTAATTGCAGTAATAACAATTTAGAATTGATTTTTATCTTTTCTTTTATTAGGACTCTAAATAAATTAGTTCGTTAAAAGTATTCGGCTATGTTTATTTACATCCTAAGATATAAAACATCTGTAATTATTTTCAACAATATTTATATTAGGTATAAGTTTTTCCTCTATCTCTCTTTATGAACATATAACATTATAACTCATTACTATCAATGAGAGGAATGGATTTGTTTCTTCAATGTTATAATGTCCAAAGATTTGGAAAGAACTGTCGAAATTTTCAACCTCAAGGCTCGTTCAACGTTTTTCAGTCAATTTCTGTGGACACTTTATGCTATAAACTGTAGAAAATGTTTGTTCAGATAAATAAGTAAAACAAAAAGGGAAAGGGGGTTTGATGGTTTTGTTTGCTAAATCTGTTAATTCAGACTCATTTCATCCGCTTCACGTCAATCCATTTCCGTAAACGTGTTTACAGTGTAACCTCGAGGATACAGCTTCTTCTTCTTCTCTCTACTCATCGATCAAAGTACTTCGAGAAGTCATCGATCTACTTAGTGAGAGAATGGTAGACGCCACCCTGGAGGAAGGCGACTGTAGTACCATTCTGCTCATTTTCGTACTCAGATGCAATCTCCACCTTCTCTCATGTTCAGCGCTAACCCATTTTGAGACAACCCCAAAAGATTAACACCTAGAAATACCTCAGAACGGTTGAGGATTCATCATAATTGACGCTGAGCCCTGGTATCAGCTCTTTCATTCCGAGGGATCCGCTCAAGACCAGGAACCCAACAAACAGTCACATTGTTGATGCTGGAAAGGGAACAAACTACTTGATAGTAATCCCAGACAAGTATGGAATTGAACACACAAGAGTCCAGCGCCATCAGTGCTGCCTGACTATCTGTTAAAATATTGCTGGTCTTACTCCTATATCGCAGACGAAGATTCTCACGAGCAACAACTTCACAGGCAACAAGTTCAACAGGGGGAATCAGCCAAACCCCGCCAGAAAAAACTGTCTGTAACAGCACTGACAGGGGAACTCAGCCAACTGACAACTTCACAGGCAACAAGTTCAACAGGGGGAATCAGCCAAACCCCGCCAGAAAAACTGTCTGTAACAGCACTGACAGGGGAACTCAGCCAACTGACAACTTCACAGGCAACAAGTTCAACAGGGGGAATCAGCCAAACCCCGCCAGAAAAACTGTCTGTAACAGCACTGACAGGGGAACCCAGCCAACCGACAAATTTAACAGAGGGAATCAGCCAAACCCCACCAGAAAAACTGTCTATAACAGCATTAAGCGACGATGAAGATTTTAATATCATAGAGGTGGAAGCTGATATTCACTTCCCGGATCCCTCATCTGTATTGGACAAACCAATTTCTCAGCTCAGAACTTCATCTTCTGCTAGATGTAGCCGTGAAAAACCTTCTGTAACTGCAACAAAACTGGATCCATCTGAATCCATTGAAGAATTTTTTAATAAAAACATTGACTGCTACAGGGAAAACCAACGACAATTAACTAAATCCTCTGACAACAGTAATAAAAGCACTCATTTTTTAGACATGGACAAAAACAAAAAGACAAAGAGAAAATACACTACAAAAGCAGGATTTTTGTAAACAAAAAATATATCAAGCCAAAAACAGTAAAAGATTAGTAGTGGCACACCAAAATGTAGATGGACTACAGAATAAAATTGAGAGAGTAACACACTTTCTTCACTACACTAAGCCCGACATAGTAATACTATCAGAACATGGCCTAATGTTTGAAAAGTTAGAACATACCAGACTTACAGGGTATAGCTTAATTGGAGGGTTCAGCAGACAGAATCACAAAAAAGGAGGTGTTGCTGTATTTGCAAAATCCAATGTGCAAAATGACATAACACTTGTCTCAACATCGAACCCAGCCTCAGAATGTATATGTGAAACAACTCTTCTTAAAATAAAACTGAAAAAACAGCAACTGTATATTCTAGGGGTATACAGATCACCTAGCAGTAATCTTGACCAAGCCATTGAAGTACTCATGGCTCAACTAGACAACGCTCTTACAACAAATAATCCTATGATTGTAATGGGTGATATAAATGTAGATGCCATGACAGTGAATGAAAACGCACTGAAACTGGAAGAAGCACTCCTAGGATATGACTTGAGAAGACTTAAATTGCCCCCCACAAGAATAACGCATAGTAGCCAAACCTCCATCGACTTTATATGTACAAACATGAGTGAAGCTGACATATCTACCCAAGTCCTCGACACAGGAATATCCGACCACTGTGCCCAGTTATGTAACATCAATACAGACAAAAGACTCACCCCAGCACAGACACTGACAAGAAAAATAAACAAATATACAATGGAGGACTTAAGACTTTTACTGGAAGTAAAGGACTGGAGTAAGGTATTACAAACAAGCAATGTTGATGACGCATTTGAAATGTTCCACAAAACACTTCAACAAGCATTAGACATCTCCTGTCCTCTCTCTACTATGAAACTAAAAAAAAACAACCTCAAAAAAATATGGGATGCAGAAAGCAATGAGCTCAAGGACAATTACCTAGAAGCCATAAACCGAGCAATTCTCACAGGGAAACCAGAGGATAAGATGGAAGCAGCACAAAAGAAGAAAGCCTATGATCTGAAATTAAAAACACTTAAGAAAGAAGAGATCGCAAACAGATTTGAGGAAGCAGACAACAAGACCAAAGTTTTATGGAATATAATTAATTAGGAAAGAAAGTCTCGTACCTCAAACATGCAGCTAGACACTCTCATCGTCAACAGAGAAACCATCTCTTCACCAACAGAAATAGCAAATCATCTTAATGAATTTTTTGCAACCACAGCTGAAAGAACACTCATGAACAGTACGCAAAATAACAAGCACACGAAAACAATAACCCAAGACACCTCAAAATCCAATTTGTACTTCTATAAAACAAACTGTGATGAAATTGGCAAAATTATCAATGGACTAAAACAAAAGTCCTCAGCAGGAGAAGATGATTTTTCATCAAAATTGGTTAAATATTGCAAAAATGAAATTCTCATCCCACTAACAAATTTAATTAATAAATCTCTTTCCCAAGGAATATTTCCAAATTGTTTAAAAACTTCAAAAATATATCCTAAATATAAAGACGGTCAAACGAATGAACCATGCAACTACCGCCCCATTTCACTAATATCAACCTTCTCAAAGATTTTAGAACGTGTCATCTTGAAAAGACTTCTAGGCCACCTGAATCAAAATGAACTTCTTACTCCAAGACAGCATGGCTTCAAGAAGAATAAATCAACAACCACAGCAATAACTCAGCTAGTTGAATCTATTATCGACAAACTAGAAGAAGGTTGTATAGCCACAAGTATCTTCCTAGACTTCAGTAAGGCCTTTGACTGCCTAGAGCATGGCTTAGTAATTAAAAAACTCAGATTATTAGGAATTGAAGACAAAGAGGCAGACTGGTTCAAAAGCTACTTGAGCAACAGGAAACAACTCGTAGAGCTTACATCATCAAGCAACGGAATAATTCACAAAATAAAGTCGGAACTGTTACCAGTAACAAGAGGCGTACCTCAAGGATCTGTGCTTGGTCCAGTGCTTTACACTCTTTTGACAAATGACTTCCCACAATATCTGGAGAAATACTGCAAGGTTGTGATGTATGCTGATGACACTGCCCTTATTATTACTGAGAAAGACAAAGAACAACTTGACATCAATTCGTATATAGCTTTTGATATGGCAAAGCAATACTGCCATATCAATGATCTGGTGCTAAATGAGAAGAAAACACAGCAGCTAATTTTCACTGCCTCCCGAAACCATCACAGGGGTCTCCCAGAGCTAGAGGTAACAACATCAACAAAATACCTAGGTCTGACTCTAGACAACAAACTATCCTGGGAGCCTCATGTGGATAAACTCTGCAAAAAACTTAGCTCCTGCCTTTATGTAGTACGACGAATTAAACAAATTAGCAATATAGATATGGGTAAATCAGCCTACCATTCTCTCTTTGAGTCCCACCTTAGATATGGATTAATTGTATGGGGAAGTACAACAGCAACAAATTTACAAAGAGTATTAGTAATACAAAAGAGAACCATCAGAGCTCTTACTGGACTGAGACCACGAGACAGTTGCAGGGAAGCCTTCAGAGAACTGAGAATTTTAACAGTAGTAGCTCTTTATATAATTGATACTATTTTGCACTCTGTAACAACTGGACAGACTAGAACTGGAGACCATCACAGCTACAACACAAGAAATAGACACCACTTTGCTCTTGAAACACACCACCTAAGTTTATATGAGAGGAAACCATCATACAAAGGAGCAATCTATTTCAACATTCTACCAGACTCACTGAAGAAAACACCAGTCAAACACCTGAAGAACTCACTCAAAAGTTGGTTTCTCCAGCAACCCTTCTACACTATTCAAGAGTTCATAAACTGGAAATCAATTGCATCATGAACTGATATTTTTAATTTTATGTTCTGTATGTCCTTTATTGTATTGACAAAAATTCTAAACTCAACGTTTATGAATAAAGAATATTGTCTATTGTCTATTACTCCATAATGGCTGTGACCTCCGCCGAAAAACTGTAGGATAAGGACCCATAGGGACCACCAGCTCCCTGCATGGTTTCACCCCCACAATTCCAGCGCCTGTGCCACTTTTTGTTTTAGAGCCATCTGTAAACCATTCAAGCTCCGCTGGTGGAAGAGGTTCCCTTCCCTCCGACCAATTGTCCCTAGGAGGTAGCACAATCCTAAAGGATTTGCAACAGGAAAATTGTTGTGGCATCTGATCAGAGATCATGTGCAGAGCATACCCCTGAATTAGGATGCTAATTCTACAGTGCCCACCGCTGCAGCCTGACCAGAGTCCCGCTTACTGAAGACAATAGACACTCTTCCTGGTCATAGCCCGAATGACAATATCCAGGTTGGCGAGGTTGAGGCCACAATCTAGAGCTACACCTGGCGCACTAGGAAAACCCCCAGTAATAGCAAGACAAACCATCCTTTGGATGCCAGCCAGATAAGCTACCGCCATCTTGGCCTTTGTATTTGGCCACTAGGCAACAGCCCTATGCATTAGAGCAGATCTGACTACGGAGACGTAAAGCCAATACAAAAACCTCGGCCTGGAAGTCCCCAAGACCCATGTATCAAGTGTCTACATTGAATAAAAGACCATTTCCCTCTGGCGATAACCCTTTCTAGATGGGGTCCCCAGTTTAGGACCCTATCTAGGATCACGCCCAGGTACTTAACTTTTTAATCTCGGACTTGATAGAGCCTCTGAGCTAGAAATGGACTTATACACTCCAACTTATGCCCCCTGAAGGAGAATATCCAGCCCCCGCTACAAGCAAACCGGTCTCTCCCGGGAGCTTTATAGGGCTTCACAGTCAGAAGTTATTTCAAAATTCCTAACTACACATTATACAATACTAATCATCCTGACAACACGGTCCAGGGAGTAGTGACATTTTAGTAAAAGAAACAATTAAACATTATAAAATACTTATCTTTAAAGAGAATGGCCTCCAGCACTGTTCCTGAAGATTGGTTAGGCCGTGTTACATTTTCAGCTGGTTATTATCTCCCCAGAAATATTTTGACCAAGCAACAATTTGAGCAGTTTTTAACTACATTGGGAATACATTTATATCAGGAGGTGATAACAATGCGAAACATCAAGACTGGGGTTCTCGATTGGCCACTCATAGAGGACAACAACTCATACAGGTTAGCTAAATGATAATCATTTCAATAAGTTTTTTACAGGTGAACCTACAGATTTTCCAACTGATTGTGAAAAATTTCAGGTTTTAAGAATTTACAAAAGGTATTAATCAAAACTACACATATATCAAAACCTTGATCTGTCTTATGATCATTTGCCTATACTTAATTTAAGCACAGAGGTATTAAAAAAACTCAAGTGAAATGTTATTCAACAAATGTAATAACTTGGTTTGAATTCATGATTTATTAAATGAAAATTTGAATTTAAAGATCCAGTTGAAAAGTGTTCAGGATTTAGAAGATGCTACAAGTTACTTTATTCATTGTTTGCAATATTCTCCCAAAGAGACCACACCCCTACACCGTTCTTCAAAAGTTGACAAGATATAGTTATATTACCATAATTACATCAGAAAACAGCTGCTGAGTATGAAGATTGAAGAATATGGCAAACAGTAGAAATCCATATAAGGCAAATAGTCTGGTAAAATAAGGATGCAACCTCGGAATGAAAGATAATAAGCTAAACATTTGCATACGTCTTTATTTTGATGGTATAAAACTTATCTCAAAAGTCTCATATAATCATAATATATATATTAATGTTTTTTTTCTGAATACCCAAAAATATGTGAAGATAAAATAATCTTGTTTAAGTTTACGTTAAGTTACGTTTTACATATAAATCAAGCATTGTTGAGCACGTAAAAATGTATTTTACTTTCTTCAGTTGTTATAGTGCATTGATTATGTCATATCTGTCATCGTATAATAAAACTGTGTATTAGTCTTTCCATACGGCTAATTCATTTAGGATCCTCCATGGGCAGATTTTTGGAATTTATTGGTGGATTATAACCAACACACCAGGGAGCAGAAGCCTCAAATTCACGTGAAAATGTTTGGTGTTCATAGGTTAGGATTATAAGTGCACGTTCTAGTTTTGCTATATTTATAAAATGTAATTTTGCATTTCTTTCTTTATTATATAATTTTGTATCTATTATGGCGACGAAACATACAAAATCTGCAGAAAAGAACGGCTTCGCCAAAAGTGGAAGTCTAGATTCTGTCTGGGTCAGAGCATTTACTTCACATTCGGAATGGCCCGACAAGGTATTACACTATTTATAAATAAATATTTAGATAATAAATTGGTATTGTTGAGATTAACATTACTTTTTATGATAATTTTGGTCATCCAAGATTTATGTGTACTTTTTACAATAGCCTATGAATGAAATTCTGGACTGCAGAATAATAATTGATCACCACTACAGTGGAATCATAGATATTCATCATTATCTAAACTACTGAAAGCAAAATGTCGAACTGAATTATGTTATAGGCCTAGGTACATTAGTTTAGTTCAGATGTTTTGTTAAAGAAAGAAATAATTTAGTGATAAATGAAAACAGTTATTAGCTACTTAATTTTTGTAAGAGATAATGGTCCAAACCCAAAATGCACAATTTTGTTCACTCTCTCCCCCCACAGGAATTGAAACCATAACCTGATTGTTAGATTTATATTTTTAAAATTGTAATGTATGAGATTCTTCTTGTTACGGTAATTTATTATAGCTTTTATCATGTATGATTTTTACATAATGAAGTTGGGTAATATATCGAATTGTTCGATAATAGCAATCGAATAACAAATGCAGGCCGCTTATTAAAGTCTCCCCGAGTTCTAAACAAAGCCTTACCCTACTAACTAACTCATAGCAACAAATAGGCTAGCATTTGGGTTTGTGAACAGGTCTTCTAGAAGTTTTAAGTTTTACTGATAGGTACTATCTCGAGGGTTAGTTCCTAATCTTTCTGTAAAATACCAAAATTGTAGCTTTTCAGATCATGAATGAGACTGTATCAGGGACAGACTTTAACCTGGCAAGAAGGCTAGTTATCGTTGTTTATAAATAAATACATTGACTTTCTGGCTTTTATTCACGTTAATATATCTTTAGAAATATATCGTTGCTGAGCAAAATATCTTAGTATGAAAAACAATGAGGTGGACTACTGATTTGTATACAATTACTTACCTTTGTATAGATTTTAATTTATTTAATCTGATAATCAATATGTTTCACCTATTATATGTATGTAATTTAACTCCAACAATTTTTGTATGTTCTTCAAATTTGAGTGAAATAAGAAAAATGGCTATTTTTTAATAAAACATATTATTGGTACTTCTTAATTATAAGGGAGAGAAACAACAATATACTACAAGTTTTGGTTATTGTTGGGTGTCTGCTTTGTTATATGATCAAGTAGCACTAGTCAAGGATGCTACCAGACTTAAGCAGCTAACGTCGAGCCAGTTTAGATCACATAACGCTCGTAGCTATGAGCTGCAATTTATCTGTTAGTTTTAATTTCTGTTGATTCCATTAATTCAATCCTATTAATATTATAAATGTAAAAGTTTATGAAGAATGATGTTTGAATATTTATATGTTTGATACTCAATCTCAAAAAATCTAATGGACAGATTTTAAAATATTTTGGCATAGATATTGCTTAGATATCATATCAATAGACATATTTTTTTCTGAAATAATACTTATCTTATAAATAAAAATGAATGGCGAAATGTGTTGGTAAGCGCTAATCTTGATAACGGCTGGACCAATTCGGTTAATTCTGTTTGTAAAATGTCCATTGAAATCCGAGGAAGGTTTTTATGAAGTTAAGAAAATTTACCTGAAATATTTCGGAATACAGAAATAATTGTAGTTTATACAAGAAGACAGCCACCTATCTGAGTACGCTCAAAATAGGCATGTATTTTATTTAATTGGGTATCAAAGTAATCATAAATGTTAGCACATTGGGATATTTGAAAGGTCTTTGAGTGTAGGTGTTTGTGTTTACTACACATTATCTTGAGAACTGTTTGACTTACAGTGGAGAGATTTAGTACCAATGTTGGTCTGTTAAATAATCAGTGACATTTGAAAGTTATTTTTGTAACTTTATCTCTTATACTGAAGATTACAAGCAGTGCAAGTAGATGCTCAAGTGTTACTCAAATCAATGGAGCCGTTGTATCAAATATCATGGACTGTTGGAGAGAAATTCAATATATTTCATTTTTACTTATAAAACTGTGTCACTTACCGAATTCAGAGCCTCAAAACACTGCTCTATAAACTTAGAATCTAATTATTCAAAAATGAATCAAGAGATTGGAATATCTTCCAGTGACCATCGCTTATCTCAGAGTGTTTGATAAGTAATTTAAAAACAACAATCTTGATGTCCCAAATGTTCAGCAAGAGATTGCGAAGCTGCAGGTAAACTGCTATTATTTAATAATTTAACATTTATGAGTGTTTCATGGTCAGAGTTTAAACTTAAGCCAGGGGTATTTATGATTGATATTTTCCATAGATAATTGTCTATGGAAAATGCCCCTGACCAGAAGTGCAGGCGTCAGTGCCACCCAGCACTTCTTGTGAAAAAAAAGGAAAAACATCCCTTGAGGTAGTATCTCAGATCACATAGGCAGTACTGTACAACAGTGCAGACACCCAACAATAATCAAAACTGATAGAATATTGTTGTTTCCTCCAATAAAAGTCTATACATCTTTATAACAAATATTGTTTGTGGGATAGAAAAAAGTTTTCTTGCACAAACCACATATTTAAAAAAATTGTTTTCAGGTTTATGCACATAAAAATACTTTTAAAAATCATGTGAATGTCTTTATTAATGTTAAAGATACAAAACAAAAGGATTAAATTTAAAATAAAACGATGGAAAACTAATCATTCACATTTAAAGATAGACAAAGGGATAGGAAATATGTTTTTTTTTATATTTCAAACTAATAATAATGTAGTGCTTCTAAAGAGTAGTATTAGATTTTCCTAGTAATTTTTTTCTAATAAATAAAAATTCCAAGCTCTGATTAAGTTAAAAAAATTGGGTTTGAAAAATAGTTTTATGTTAAAACATCAGTCAGTGCATTTATCTGTAATCATGAAACATACAGACTGATAAAATGCCAATAAAATTAAAAAAAATAGACATTCTGTAGGATCAGTGTAATTGTGGACACTGGTGTTTTGAGTAGCATATTATAAAGAATAGTATGCTGTAAAAAATGGAATACTTATTGTCTAAACAAAAATCAGACAATTGTGTGGTCAAAAGATGTTTAGGCAATAGTGTTTTGCAAATTTATCTGTTTACTTAATGAAAATTGTTTAACATGCATGTAATAATAACAGTCTTGTAACATTTTTGTCACGTTTTTCTTAATTTATGGTAACATTTGTTGCAGGAAGAGTTCCTGGATGTTATCTATTGGGCTAGACAGGTGCTGGGGATCGTTGTGGGTATACTATGGGGATTAATTCCGTTGAAAGGTTTCATAGCCCTTCTCTTGTAAGTAGTCATTCTCTACCATTGTTTGATAGTAAGTTAGGTTATATATTATTTATTGATTAGGTTTTGTAAAACAAAATTTGATTTATTATCACCAGTTTAAAAAAAATACAATAAACTTCAATATTGTTTTGTAAAGAAAATATTTTTATAGAACTAATTTCAACTAAATTTAAGTTCTGATAGTTTGAATAGTCTATCAAAAATTATTTTTAGATATTATAAGGTATTTAATGAGAATAATTGTGCGAAATCATACAGTTGTTATAAAAAGGCACAATTCATTACATATTATTTTGGTTCATTTTTTGTCCCATAGTACTTTGTTACATACATATGTTAACTTAGGTACATAAGTTTTGGACATTTGCCATTGTTGTACATTACAAGAATGAAACACTACTTTTCGAGGTTTGGAATCTTCTTCAGGTGTAAAATGATCTAGGAGATGGCTGTACTGGTGGCCATGTTGATTATAGCCCCATAAGAACAATGTTAAACCTCGTGGACTTTTACGAGTTTACTTTTAGTTGTAGAACTATAGGAGGTGCAACAAAGATGTAACAATGGACATCCAAAAACTTCTTAGTTTTTCTATATTTTTATGTTAGATTATTCAAAAAATATCTCATGTAAGGATCATTTCATATCAAATCAACACAGGGTATAAGCATGACCACTTCAGAATTTTATGAAATTTTTTATGAAGTTGGTCCTCATATAGTTTAGGAAACTTGCTAATTCCCCCCTCCCCCCAAATATTCCCGATGATTTAAAAGTTATGGCTATATAAAGTTTCTCAAAAAACAGCAACCAACATATTTTGAAATCACCATAGGTTTTCTCTAATTGAGCTAGGAGATGGGAGTGGGAGTGATGTCTTTTTACTCGGGGTTAAATGCTCTTTCTTTTGATGTGCAATACAACATACTTTGTCATAAGTTTTTTGAAAATTCAAATTCAAAAATTTTAGTTTTGTAAAAAAGTACAACTTGACAATTTAAAACAAAAATTCTAAAAGTAGATTACATTTTTAATAAGCAATTCTCAAAATTCCAAAGTGGGAGGCTAATGTGGGTTCATAGTTAGATAATAATTTAAGAAAGCATGTTTACAAGATTTTGTAAAAATGTCATACTATGTATCCTTACTTTACTCGATGTCATTATTTTGGTGATTATTATCATAATTACAATTTGAGTACTTAAAAGAGGGTTGTCCCTAAGACAGCAATTTAGTTATTTAGAAAAAATTGGTTTGGTTGAAAATTGTTTTTTTTTAATTCCATCATGAACTTTACATGAAAATGTAAGGAGACATTCATAAATAAAAATCAGGAGACTGATAGAATGATTATTCAAGTTAATGCCAAAAATATTTGTGATTACTAAGATGGATGTGCTGCACAATGTAAAAATAAGAAAAACTGATGCTATCGTGAGCAACATTTTGGTGTAGAAGCAGAGTAGAATTTTTCTGCCCAATGACAAAACCATTTGATGGAGTTGGGAGTTAAACAAAGAGTTGATGAAAGAACAAGCCTACAATGTACATATCAACACCAATTTTAACCCTTTTTCCACACTATGAATGGGTAGTTGAAAATTTATGTGGAATTATTGTTACCTTCTTCACTTAAGATGAGTATGTTGAGGCTGAGAAATTTGTGAATAACCGTTTAAACCAATCAGTAACTATTAAGAGATAACAGAATTATCATGATTTTACCCTTGTAAATTAAACTATATAAAATATTCTCTGGAGATACAATAGAGGACACTGAGAACATCTAAAAATGCCCTGAAAAACTAAAAACGACAGAAATGAATGTATAACCCCTGCATATGACAAAAAGTGGTGGCTAGCATATGTGTTGGAGAAGAATGAAGAGATGAAGTGACATTTCTGCACCCTGCTGAAATCCAGTCATATTGTGGATACCATTGACAGACGTACTTTTTAAAGTTGATCCCACCACTCCTATGGAAGGATTTACATAATAGCATTCAATAAAAACTTTTTCCTAACATGTAAGTAACAAAAATGTTTTTTTAAGCTCATGATTATAATACAGTTAAGAAATCTGTAGCAGGTAGGCTGACTAACAGTTTCATAAAACACCTTTTTTAAAATTATTATATAACTATGAACCTATTAGCCTACCATATCAGAATCACTTACCAAAATTACAAACTATTTATAAGATTTTTGTAATATTAAAAATTTGAATGTTATTTTTTTTAACTTTTTATGACAAAGCATGTTGTTTTGTACATAAAAAAGAGCATTTAATACTGAGTAGAATGACACCATTCCCATCTCTCTAGCTCAATTAGGAGTATAGTTATAGTGTTTTCAAAATATATGGGTTGAGGTTTTTTGGTGGATTTTGAGAAACTTACATAGCCGTAACTTTGAAATTGTTTAAAATATTTGAGGGGAAATTGGCAGTTTTCCTAACCTATACGAGTAGTACATTAATACCAAATTTCATCAAATTCTGAGGTGATCAAGTAATTTTTTTTATTTTAGCGTGTTGATTTCATACAGGAAATGCTTTCATACCTTAATTGTAAATAAAGTATAAATATACACGTAACGAAAAAACCTAAAAAGGCGTTTGGATGTATATTTATTATATCTTTAAAATGAAATATCTTCCATAACACTATAATAAAAATAAGGACATAAAAATGCATGAGGTTTAGTACTGTTCTTATGGGGAAAAAACTCAAGATCGTTTTAATTTAGATAGTTGACAAATTTTATCAATACTGATATAGTTTTATTTTTGCTAAGGGACATTCTCGTTTAGAGATTAAAAAAGAAATACACAGACCTGCATTTCACAATATTGGATACTATACAAGCATTTACAATATACAAAGTGGTTAATGTCGAGTAGTTAACATTTAGGAAGTTTTAAATAACCTAAATATATATTTAAAAATGCTATTGAATTTAAACTACATATGTTGGAGACATTTTTGTTATAACTATCGGTTTATAAAACTAGGTGCCAAGGGATTTGAATAAATTTTGTGTACTAAACTGAAATCCTAGAGGCTAGCCAACAAATAAATCATGGTGAGGTGTACTTCCCTTTTTAGGGTTCATTCCTTAAATTCATGAATACACAAAAAATTATTCCTAACATAAAATTGGCCGAGAAAGAGTTTTTCTTTTCCATCTGTCATAATTAAAACATCACCATAGGATGGATCCAACAACCACCTTGTATGTTGGGTATGTAATTAAAGATATATAACCAAAAAAAGAAACAAAAAATAACAAAGTTTACCTATAATTAAAAAAAAAATGTATTCTGTCTGTTACAAGAAATTATTGTCTTATTTTCCTAAATAAGTGTTTCAGTCTACTTCTTATCTTTGTGGGATGATAAAAGATATAGGTTGTCAGACATCAACAGTGACTCCAGTATCTTATCATATGAGTTTGCCACTCTTTAATTATAGTAGATGGGAGGCAATAGAAGGGCCAAAGTAATCTGCTAAAATACAAAAATACTACAATACTTACAGTTAGAATCCATTGAAGAATTAATTTAATGAGGAATGAGAATAAACCCATTTTGGATTATCACAACTGAATTAATCCTTCAAATGTATATTTTCAAATTTGTTTCACTATAACGCATTTACTAATTTAGTTATTAGCTTCTTATGCTACAACATATATGGACTGTTTGAAATGAAATGGATTTTTGTGTTAACTTTGAAACAACTCAGTTGAAGTGTCAAATTTCACTACTGCAAGTGTGTGCTAACTGCTAACAAATAAATTCATGTGGTAGTTTTTTTTCCTGCCAAACCAAAGCTTCTTTATTCATTCATTATAGGTATAGAGAAATTCAGCCAAGAATTTACATAAGTAATTTGAAAATGGAATTCAATAGTCATGCTGAGGCCCGTGCTAGGACTGGTTTTTTTCAGACAATTTTACAATTCCAACAAAAAAAGTACTGTGCGTAATGTTTATAGTATTTTTTCCCTTCAAACCGTCACCATTACATTAAGGAAATAATGTTTTTCAGTAAAACAAAATATATGAAACCAAAACAATGCAACCTATATGTAATCTGCCAAAGAAATATTATCTAGCATCATATTATCATGTAATCTATTTCGTCACCAGACATATAACTTTTTATCTTGCAAAGTATATTTCTTGATGTTACTGGAAGAACAAATTAAGCTGTAATTAAGAAAAAACAAATGACAATAATATCATAACAATGATGCTCAACTGTGTAATGCTAAGAACTGATAACGAAAAACCACCAGCTGGCTAGGCAGCAAGGCACTTATTTTTTCAGCCATAACTATAGCAACAACTCAACTCTATATGGTTATTATGTTTGATATAAAGAACAAGCTAAAGAATTTATTTATGTGCGTTTCACAGAAATATGTTGAGCTGAGTAACACCACTCAAAATAATGATTCATAATATTCTACTAATATATACACCAACTTCAAGTTTAAATCATAATAGTACCAAATTAAATCTCCCAATAACAAAGCAAAACTTTCCCCATCCATTTGTATTTTAAACTTTAAAATTAAATGTTGATTTTGTTGTTTGATGTATTTTATATGTATAACATTGACATTAAGATATGCACGTGATTTGCACGTTGCAAATTTCATATATTTCAATGTGTGTCTATCTTACATAACATTATTGTTATTTTCTGTAGGTTTGTAGCTGTCAATGCAGGTATAATTTATGTGTACTTCGCCAATTTTCAATGTGTGGATGAAGAGGACTTTGGTGGAGCTTGGGAGCTTACCAAAGAAGGTTTCATGACATCATTTGCAGGGTTTTTGGTGAGTACTTGTCAACCCATATGTCAAGAGCCAGGTTTATTGGCTACCTTAATTTGTTTGGCACATAAGAACAATGTTAACTGTAAATATTTTTACACTTGTTTTTTGTTGTAAATATATGGGAGATGTCTCATTTAAATCCCTTAACTCTAGAACTTGCTTAGTAATGATTTGGGATGAATTAAACATCATCTGCTAATTACGTTACCTGTCGAACGATCTTTGTTCAAATCGTAATAAAAGTTATATCATTGTAATTGGCAGATGCCGCACTTCTTTTGTGTACTCTCTTTTTTTACATATAATGTTTCTTTATATTGTTACTGGCTGCTAAAAGCTAAAGATTTCTGATGTGCTATGCAGTCTTGCTGTTTGAGTCAGCTGCATTCTGTTCTCTTTAATTTTTTATTATTTTCGTTCTGTGTTGATTGAAAATGGATCGTGATTTACCTTTTAGTTGATTCCGTGATATCTACAAAATATTCATGGTTTATTATTCAATGTTAGTGATATTTATGATAGGATGGGATGAAAGAGCTCATGCAGAAGTGCATCCAAGAAATGCCATGGTGTTTTGATCACATATTTATGGAGTTAAAATGTTTGGTATTTCTTTTTATATCATATGCAGTCAGCAGTTTGTGGAATATTGACTAACCCTTTAAATATCACTGAAATTATTTAAGAAAACTGCATTACCTAGTTCTAAAATACATTTTTTAAAACTTTTTAGTGTAAAAATATAAGAAATGTATCTAATTATTTAAATGGACCTATTTGTTATAATCCTCTAGAACAATTTTCTATTTCCTTCATTAAATAGTGCTTGAAAAGTATTAAATATAAGTAATTTGAAGTTTTATTTTGATCAATAAAATATATAATATAAATAAAGATTGAATCACAAACAGTACTTGCTCCGCTGGGATGCTTCCTGGTGGAGAAAGTGAGTTGGTAGGAGGCAATATTAGGGTCGATACAGAACCTTTTGTTAGTTTCAGAAAATGTTTGCTATATAAACAACTTAAGTTTAAGTATTTTGATGGGTCTTGTATAAATAAATCTAAACACCATGTTTTTTACAGTCTATACAGACTGTGCATTATTTTGTACAAGGAGTCTGTAAACAACTTCAAAGGTATTATAAAAACAAGTCCACCTAAGTTTGGAGAAAAAAATGAAAAAAAGATTATCAGATCTTAAAAATTTGTCTTATCTTCAAAGCCATCTTTGAACAAGAATCCTGTCAAAATTATTATATGGACTGTTTTCTATTCTTTGCCTTAGTTTTGTAAAAAATATCTTGTGTTTGTTCAAGTTTTCTGTATTAGTAAAATGTTACTTTGAAATCCCAAATTTAGAGCATTTTCTATTGATAACTGGATTTGCTACTTTAAAAAAGTTAATCACTTTTACGTTTGTGGATGTTAAATTCAAAAGTTATCCAACTTATGGAGAAAATTGAAACAAAGAAAGTATTGTTTTAATCGTACAAAATTTTAATAAAAAATTTTTCATATTTTCTGATTAAAAATTGTACCGATGAAAAAATGAAAAATTATTTTTGTATCATTCAGGAGATGTAAAACTAAGTTTAAGGAAATACTTCTTTTTTAGGTAACATGGATCATTATATACTCAGGCCTCCACTTCGACTGACAGTAGTGTTGGGGTGGGACTCAAGCAGCTAACCACCTCACTCACAGGACCTTCAGTACCTTAGCATTTAATGTCAAGGACTTAAAAAATTTTCTACCTGTTATCCAGAGCAATTGGTGTCTTTTGTTTATTGTTTATTTATTTTATCGAATTTTATAGCAATACGTGTATTGTACAATAGCTTACAAAGTGTTCATATACTCAATTACATGGAGTTTTACTTCTTTTGGCATATGTTTCCAAGTGCTACATATTATTACTTTTTGATTGCAGTTGTCTGTCAAAAACGTTTGTTAAATTAAAATGAAGTATTTGAGTTTGGTTGGAAATTTATCTTCCCTTTGTCCCATTGAAAAGACTATGTAACGTAATTAAAGAAAGTAGTTTGAATGTGTTTGCAAGTTGACACATTTTGTGCTATATGTGAAATTATATTTATATTGAATAGTCTACTAAAATAATAATATACTGTTATCAAATCATAACTGCATTAAATCCTACTATACATTTATTTTACAAAAATATACATATTTAGAGAAAAAAAGCTACTTTAATCTTGTTCTATAAAATGAAGTATTTCAACATATAAAGTACAAGAGGTTGTAGGCCGTGTTGTCCTCCTAAAAGTTCACACTTGTGTGGTCAAATGCTGCACTGTGGATCAAAAAGTACAATTTTTTTACTAGTAGCCTAAATTGTAAAGATCAAACATTGTTCAATTAGTATTTAAATGTGAAAAAAGTCTTCTTGAATAATTAAAATCTACTATAAAATTCTATGAATGCAACAATATAACATGTTTATTTACCCACTGGGACTGTTATTTCATTCTACGATTATTCTGTGAAACGGGATGATGCAGCAATGCTCAGTAGTCAACTGGGCACCTCTTTCTAACCTCATGTATTGAGTATCTTCACCATAATGAGTTTATCTAACAACACATAAACATGGCTATTGTGATTGAAGGATGTCAAAAGTATAACGTTATGAGTGGTGTAAAATAATATTAAAGATGTTTACGACAACATGAGACGAGTTGATGTTTATTACAAAGGAGGCCGAGGATGTTGCAAAAGAAAATCTCAAACAAATTGATGAAATTGTTTAAGGCAATCAGAGGTTTACTGTTAGTGAGTTGTCTGATAAATTTTCAGAAATTTCAAGATTAGCACTCTATACAATTATAACGAAACACTTACAAGATACTTTGTGCTCAATGTGTTCTAAAGATGAAGATGGAGAAGATTTTTGAAATGGAGACATGCATTCTGTAAAACACCCCAGGAACTAAATAGTCGCAATTGATGCATTCAAATTCCTCCCAAAAAACCTTCCAACAACAGTAAGGTTATGTCTACTGTGTTTAAGGACCAAAAAGATATTCTGCTTGTGGAATTCTTTCAGCCAGGGAAAACGATGAATGCAGAAGGTTAGTGTGAAACAGCAATAAGCTAATCAGAACAAAAGAAGAGGAATGCTCACCTCTGAAATTGTTTTTATTCATGACAATCTCCATCCTCACAGTGCTGCTCTGAAGAAAGGATGGTGGGCAGAGTTTCTGATCAGATGATGCACTCCGAAATGCTGTGGGAATCAATCTCAAGTCAATGATAGCAATGTTCTACTGCACAAGAGGGTAAAGGAAAGTTTGTGCCGTGGTATGACAAATACCTTAATTTAAATGTAGATTATGGTGAAAAGTAACCATCTTTGTATGCAACTTTTGATAGTAAATTAATTTTATTACGCTCATTAGTTTTATTTCTATAACACATTGGAGATTGAGACATCGTACTTATGTGATCAACTACTTAACAGTTGTAAATTGCTTTTTCTATAAATTTAACAAAACTAGACTCTAGTAATACATCTAATATATTTGCAAAGAAAAATAAATCTTAAATGTATAGAAATAAATTAACATTTTTACTAAACATTTTATACCTCCAAATATTTAATTTTATCTCTAAATTTATATGTTTCACAGAATAGGCTCTAAGCGATGGATTTTATATTTATATTCATAATCTGGATTAAATTTTCTTAATGCAAACTAGTATAGAGAATTAAAGTTGGAAAACTCGTGTTTTGCCCCAAAGTTTGTTGTGAGCAGTCCTGCGTGTCATGATTTCATAGCATAGGATGTATAGAATTTGCTACAAAGGCAATTTAAAATTTAATAAACAAATAATTATGTGAGAAACTATATATGAAGGTATTTTAGAATAGAAGTAGGTTTGTCAAAACATAGGTAAAATTAAAAAGGTAATTTTTCAAGAAGGGTCTGCTTAGGTAGGAATGGTACAGAAAGACAGCTGTTTATCTGGAAGTCGACTAAGATAACTTTACTGGTTACAATAGGGGTTGAACAGTTGACAGTTAATTTCTCTACCCTCGTGATTGGGTAGTCAGAGGCTAATCAATGGTGTCAAGTAATGAGGTTGTTTTGGTTAGGGAAGAGGTCGGTACGAAAACTCAGACATCTCTGTATCTATTTTGAGTGTTATGCTAAAAAAGATAAAGATTATTTTATTGAATGTCAATTTTAATTTTGAAGTTTTAATAAACTATTGATTAATATACCATTTTTAAAGTAATTCGAGAAAGTATTCTCCTGTCCATCTTCACTAATAGATATAATTAATTAGTGTTTAAATTGGAAACATAAGTGCAGATAAACTAATAAAAAAATTATGTAAAGAGATTTTGTGGATTTTGCAATTTCTCTGCTGGATGTATTAATGGTGTACACTCCTACTGGCAGTGACTCATCTTGAGGCCCTCTAAATTCACTATGTAATGGTAAGCTCATTTTGAGTTGCATCTTCGCTTCTATGACGAATTTAACCATCAAATGGGATTTTATCCCCACGATGTCTATGTGTTCTCAATAAATTTAACTATCCCAAATAGATGTGGAGCTTTTGATACACCTCATAACTTGACTTAAGCAACTTATAAAGTAGTTGCATAGTTAGCATCAGATTAATTTTATTTTCAAGTATCATGCCGAAAGGAATATTCGTATTATTTTATATATCAATAAAAAGCTTAGACTCTGCTATTTGAAAAAAAATATTGGATTAGGTAAAAAATTACCAAGATATATAAAAAAAACCAGTACCAAACTTGTTTTAGAAGATCAAAATTTTTTTAGATTTCCATTTACCAAACAGAACAGGATTTTTTGATATTACATTATTGTGTTTGAATCTAAAGGTAAAACAATATTTTGTATTGCCTTATCAAACAATACCATTGCGTTTTTATCGTGTTAGTATAATAAGTGTATCATATAATTTTGCACAGTGTTTTAAATTTCCTATGTGTGATAAATTCTGTCTTTTGAATTTTGGATTCAATTTTTAATAAAAAAAACCTAGGTTGCATAATTACAAGTCTAAAATTAATTTGAATAACTTAATTCTACTATGTTGAAGAGAAGGAGTAAACACTATTTAAATTAAAGTTGTTTACATGAAATTGTAAACATGTTCAGACTAACAGTTGTAAAACGAAATATATGAATATGCCTTTATATATTTTAATTTTAAGTGTAAAAATACAAATATATGTTTGATTGTAATAAATATTTAAAATAGAGTGGAGTAAATTTGTGCTTAATACTAATTATTTATTTTCGTTGTTGGTTTGTTTTCTTTTATATCCTCAAATTACAAAATTCTTTTCTTTGTCAGGTATTTCACAGAAATCTACTAATTGAAATCACCCTCCTAACAATGTTATTTCCAGATTAATTTGCATTTTCTCTAACCATGCTGCCAAAAGCCATTATAACACAAAGTTTAAAAGTATTTATGGACTAATGTGATTTTGTTTAAAAGGTATCAAAGAGCAAGCAGAAATGTGTTTTAGAATTCCCAAGTAATTTACAACAATTTATGAGTATGCCATACCATGTGTTATTTATTTAACCCATTAAAGAAGTTGTCCCTCCTACTCTTTCTAGGCGATAACAATCATATATTTGTTTATTTTTCCGCTAGATCACAGTTTTGTGCCCTCGTGCATTCTTATGAGCAATTATTCCATTTCGATTTGTTATGTTTGAATTGCACACTGGAACCTCATCTAATAGCTTGTTTTGTTATTGTTAACATTTTGCCATATGCTCAATCTTCATCAGTTCAATGTTCTGCTTACATTCTACGTATTGTGTTTAACTGTTTACGTTGAATGAGTTTTTAGTTCTTCCATTACCTCATGAAAGAAGACAATGCGTGTACTTCAGAAGTAGACAGATACTTGGACAGTGATATTGAGATATCAAAGATTGACACAAAAATGAATTATAAAAAGTAAATGAATTGACATTGTATGTAATGTAAATAGTTTATTTTAATAATAACAATGGAATGTAACAAACAGATTTATCTCATCCCCCAGACAATCAATTCAGGAGCTTTGTCATAAAATCTTCAAAAAGTGAAAAAATTAAGTGAATTTTTATTGTTTTGTTATTATGCTTTATAATTAAGTAATTCAATAAAAATTGGGTTTCCATGTAAAAAACATTGTGCTGTTTAGAATTAAAAAAAATTATTGAAACAGATAAACTAAAACAAGAAAATAGAATAATTGATAGTTGATTTGAATTTTTGATTTTCTAACAAAAACAGTCGTAAATATGTATATCTTATAAATAAAAATGAATGTCGAAATGTGTTGGTAAGCGCTAAACTCGATAACGGGTGGACGGATTCGGTTAATTCTTTTTGTAAAATGTTCATTGAAATCCGAGGAAGGTTTTTATGAAGAAAAAGTTAAGAAAATATATCTGGAATATTTTGGAATTCAGGAAAAATTGTAGTTTGTACGTTTCATAATTAAAATTAAACTGGCACTAAACAGCTGTTGACAGCTATAGTTCGACAAACTTTCTGAAACATCTGCTTACATTTAAATGTTACCAATAATAAATAAACAGTGCGTGATCGTGTAATGCAGATAGTAAATAAAACATTAATATATCTGTGACCTAATCTATTGAGTTTGCTTTTGTCAACTGATACACGAAACAAATTCGTATATCGTGTTTTGTGCAGAGTGTTTACTTAGTTAGTGTTTGTTTAGTTCGTGATTAGTGAAAAAATAATTTATATTTGATATGCCTCCTATAAGACGAAGCAATTTAGGTAGAAGAACCAGAAATGCTACAAACCAAGCTAATTACCGATCTAATCGTACTGCACAAGAACGTGACGACGGAAATGAACGTGAAAGAATTCGGATATTACAAACGCGTGAATCGCGAGCGCGAGCGCGACATTCAACTAATAATCGCGCAAGTTTGAATCGAGCTGCTTTCAGTTACGATGTGTCAATTGACTACAGTAACTACCAATGTGTTGTTATTGGTTCTATGAACTCGGTTTGCTCACACTGTAAGGCATTAAAATACAAAAACGAAGCCAATGGATTGTGTTGCGCAAATGGTAAAGTAAAATTGATACCATTGGATCCACCACCAGAACCATTGTACTCATTGGTTTCAGGAATAGGAACAGATTCTATACACTTTTTGACACATATCCAACAATATAACAATTGCTTTCAAATTACTTCATTTGGGACAACAAATGTAGTTCGGGAAAATTTTATGCCAACTTTCAAGGTATGTATTATAGCAGTTACTCATAATTATTTTAGCGAACAAAATTTTCTGTCACCAAAGTTAAGATGTGTCACTAATCTTTAATTTCTTAATCACTTATATATCACTTAGTCATCATATTATATGGTGATTCAGTTTCAGTGACACTTTTATTATATTTTATATTTGATAGATATTAGTTAAAACTAAATCTTATTTATTGGAGTGTTTGATTATATATTAAAACTAAATATATACTTTTTAAGATAAAATATTATTTAAGTTTGATCACTGACAATCCATTAATTTATACCACACCATAATATATTTTTTTTTATTTACAGATACAAGGGCAAATATATCACAGAGCAGGTTCACTGTTACCAGTGTCAGATAGCGACAACAAATTCCTGCAAATTTATTTTATGGGCAATTCACCACAAGAAATTGATCTGCGTTGTGCACATAACAATTTAGTAAAGAGGTCTATTGTAGAACAATTACAAACTTTATTTCATCAACACAATCAATTGATTATATTGTTTAAAACTGCCCTGGATCTGATGCCATCCGATAATCACAAAATTGTAATCAGAGCTGATAAAACACCTGCAGGTCAACATACAAGACGTTTTAATGCACCAACTATTGATGAAGTTGCTATCGTTGTAGTTGGAGAAAACTTGGAATCCCGTGATATTGTTTTACATCGTCGGAATGATCAATTACAACGTATAAAGGAAACACACCGCTCATATGATGCACTGCAATATCCTATTATATTTTGGCAAGGTGAAGATGGCTACGATTTCTCAATAAAAATGATAAATCCCATTACAGGTAACTAAAATATTAGTTTAGCTATGGCGATAATATCTCAGTCATTATATTATGTATATTTTAATTTTATATTTGAATGTTATTAAAACAAAATATATTTACAGGTTCTGAAACCAACAAAAAAGTCGGTTCAATGAACTATTATTCATACCGCCTAATGATTCGGGAAAATGAAGAAAATCACATATTGAAATGTCGGCGATTATATCACAAATATGTTGTTGACATGTATGTTAAAATTGAAACGGAGAGATTAACATTCATCAGGTTGAATCAAACCAAACTCCGATCTGAAGAGTATATTCACCTTCGAGATGCGATTAATACTGATGGAAATGCACAGAATGTCGGTCGGATGACTATTCTTCCAGCAACATACATCGGAAGCCCTCGGCATATGCACGAATATGCTCAAGATGCCATGTCGTATGTTCGTCATTATGGTACAGCAGATTTGTTCATCACATTTACATGCAATCCGCAATGGATAGAAATCAAGCAGGAGTTATTCCCTGGGCAATCACCCATTGATCGTCATGATATTACAGCCAGAGTCTTTAGACAAAAATTGAAATCTTTAATGGATTTCATCGTAAAACATAATGTGTTTGGTGAGACACGCTGCTGGATGTATTCTGTGGAGTGGCAGAAACGAGGATTGCCACATGCACACATTTTGATTTGGTTGGTTGAAAAGATAAGGCCAAATGAAGTTGATGCAGTGATATCAGCTGAAATCCCTAATGTACAAGTAGATCCTGGATTGCATGAGGTAGTTATCAAAAACATGATACATGGTCCCTGTGGAACTCTTAATCAAAATTCACCGTGTATGATGGATGGTAAATGTTCAAAACGATATCCACGGACATTAATATCGGAAACAATTACTGGTAATGACGGTTATCCATTGTATCGTCGCAGATCGACAGCAGACAATGGAAAATCAACAATTGTCATATTAAATCAACAAGATATTGAAATAGATAATCGTTGGATTGTTCCATATTCACCCATTTTATCAAAGACATTCAAAGCACACATCAACGTTGAATCTTGCCATTCAGTGAAATCTATTAAATACATTTGCAAATATGTAACCAAAGGGAGTGATATGGCTGTGATTGGAATTGGTGCAGAGAATTCCAATGATGAAGTTACCCAATACCAAATGGGCCGCTATGTCAGTAGTAATGAAGCAGTTTGGCGAATATTTTCTTTTCCTATTCATGAGAGACACCCTTCTGTTGTTCACTTAGCTGTGCATTTAGAAAATGGACAAAGAGTGTATTTTACAGCACAGAACGCAGTACAAAGAGCTGCTCAGCCACCATCTACTACATTAACCAGTTTTTTTGAGACATGCCAAAACGATGATTTCGCACAAACATTGCTATATTCTGAAATGCCAAAATATTATACCTGGAATCAATCCTCAAGGAGATTTATACGACGGAAACAAGGAAAACCAGTTCCAGGATATACAGATGTATATTCCACCGATGCGATTGGCCGGATTTATTCAGTACATCCAAGCAATGATGAATGTTTTTATTTACGACTGCTATTAGTCAATGTACGTGGCCCAACATCATTCCAACAGTTACGAACTGTTGATGGTGAATTGTGTGGATCCTACAGAGAAGCCTGTCAACGTTTGCAATTGCTTGAAAATGACGCTCATTGGGATCAAACTCTCAATGATGCTGTAATATCATCACACGCTCATCAAATACGAACATTGTTTTCTATAATCATATCTACATGCTTCCCATCAAACCCAATTGATTTGTGGATCAAGTACAAAGATTATATGTGTGATGATATTTTGTATCAAATACGGAATAGAATGGGAAATCCAAATATACAAATCAGTGAAGAAATTTACAATGAAGCATTGATTTCAATTGAGGACATGTGCTTGATAATGTCAAACAAACTATTAATTCAATTAGGCCTGACCGCGCCCAATCGTCCAATGCATGACGCTTTTAACCAAGAGTTGCATCGAGAAAAACTGTATGATTTCAACGCTTTGAAAGAATTAATTCAAACAAATCTTCCACTGTTAAATGAACAACAGAAGTATGTATTTGAAACTCTTATGAAAGTAACAAATGATGAAACTGGAGGGATTTACTTCTTAGATGCACCTGGTGGTACAGGAAAAACTTTTTTGATTTCATTAATATTAGCAACAATTCGCTCACAAAATAAAATTGCACTTGCACTCGCTTCGTCGGGAATCGCAGCAACTTTGCTTGAAGGTGGTCGAACAGCCCATTCAGCACTAAAATTGCCATTAAATATGCAAAGCAATGAAACTCCAACCTGCAACGTTTCGAAGAACTCTGCAATGGCAAAGGTTTTGCAGCAATGTAAATTGATTGTTTGGGATGAATGCACGATGGCACATAAAAAATCTTTGGAGGCTTTAGACACAACCTTAAAAGATCTACGGAGCAATAATAACCGATTTGGTGGTGCAATGATTTTATTAGCAGGAGATTTTCGTCAAACATTGCCAGTGATTCCACGATCAACGCCAGCTGATGAACTCAATGCATGTCTAAAGTCCTCCAATTTGTGGAAACATGTCAGAGTACTTCATTTAAGCAAGAATATGCGTGTTGAGTTGCAAAATGACCAATCTGGAAACATATTCTCTAAACAACTCATTGACATTGGTAATGGCAAATTTCATATAGACATGTTGACTGGCTGCATTAACTTTCCTCAAAGTTTTTGTCAGTTAACTCGATCAAAAGATGAACTTATTCAGAAGGTGTTTCCAGATGTTTCTCAAAATTACAGAAACCATGATTGGTTGAGCGAACGAGCTATACTGGCTGCAAAAAACATAGATGTAAATGAATTAAATTTCAAAATTCAAGAACAAATTACAGGCGAATTGAGGATATATAAATCAGTTGATTCGGCTACTAATCAAGATGATGTAGTCAACTATCCACCGGAATTTTTAAACTCGCTGGATTTGCCAGGATTGCCACCTCACAATCTTCAATTAAAGGTTGGATCGGTGGTTATAATGTTGCGAAATATCAACCAACCGCGTCTTTGCAACGGTACACGGTTAGCGATAAAAAATTTACTAAACAATGTGATAGAAGCAACTATACTCAAAGGAAAGTATAAAGGAGAGGATGTTCTCATACCGCGCATCCCAATGATTCCGACTGATGTGCCATTTGAGTTTAAACGACTACAGTTTCCAGTGCGGCTTGCTTTTGCTATGACTATAAACAAGTCCCAGGGGCAATCATTAAGTGTTTGTGGTATTAATCTAGAAAACCCATGTTTCTCACATGGTCAATTGTATGTTGCCTGTTCCCGTGTTGGAAAACCATCAGATTTGTTTATCTATGCGCCAGGTAATCAAACAAAAAACATCGTATACCACAAAGCACTACAATGATAATAATAATAATTATGATTCACATGATTAACAATAAAGCGATTACTTACTTTTAAATCCTTATATATGTTTTATTTAATTATTTTTTATTCACAACGCCCTATCACCAGGGTGACGGTTCTGTTCAGGAGAATTTTTTTAAATACGTAGGCAAAAAAACTGCCACATTACAAATCTTTTTGACAGGACGAAGTCTGTCGGGTCAGCTAGTATATATATATATATATATATATATATATATATATATATATATATATATATATATATATATATATATATATATAAATAAGGCTATTGCCATTTATACAGTTTGATGTATATATATACACACACAATTATTTGGAGAAAGCAACAAGCACTGTTGTTGAACAACCAAATAGACAAAAATGTCCTGAAACATTGACTTATTTATCTGTATCCAAATTCATTCTATTAATATTTTAGTACACACTTGCATTTTTTCCGAAATCTATTCAAACATTCAGTCCAAGAGAGGATAAGTTAATTAATTGCTTCCTCAATGGGTTAACAGGCTTCAGTAAGGTTGAATATAAAATTTGGTCTAGCTCATTTCATACCACTAGTACTAATTTAGCACAAGAGTATAAATTAACTGTTGAATTTTTCTGTTTTAGTGAAACAATGTAATTTAATTGGAATGAGCTGATAAATTACTAGTTTAACAGATTTATCAGTACAATCAATGTATAAAATTTACTTTAACTCATTCAAAGCAAATAAATCTTACTGTTATAAAATTTCCTCTTTTTAATACATAGAGTTTAAATTACAAAAATTACTAGTTCATAATAATTTAATTTTAACAGAAGCAACCATAGGTCCAAAAATCTTTTCTTCTATCTGTTGGAAATACAATCCTGGGGCTGATATTCTAAGTTCCTTTACTAGTTTTCATCTTCACAGTTATTTGATACTCAACATTTTTTTAACAAACATTTAACTGACTAGTTTGGAGGATGTTCATTCCATAGCCATGAAACCAGCTTTTAGCAATATCCCTCTATCAGATTTAAAATTTCATTGACCTACTCCAATATTATCATCATTTTCAAAGGCTCCAGAGGTCCTTTACATTATACGTACCACTGAGGGTTTAAATTACCATAATAAGATTTAAATTTGAAGACTGTTCATTGGTGAAGAGTAAAGTTGAGTAAGGAGGATCAGTTTCACTGCATTTTATCTTACTTTGCCTGCTAACAACCCAACCCAAGTTAGTACTACTGAGATACAGCTTATCAGACTTGTCTTGATACCGTATTCCCAATGAGAACATTGAGGTAAAGTTGTGTTGGAATAAAAACATATTTGTTTAGTTTTGAGTATGAATTTCTACTTGAGTTAACTTTTCAAGTAGTGTGAAACAATGTGATGATAAAATATTTCAAGAGTATCCTTATCTAGAAGTTTAACCCCAGTACTGATTGTGCGTATCTCTATAGCTTATAAGTATTTGTTTCCAAAAGCAAATATATATTATATAAGTTGACATTCAGATTTCAATTACTCTGGGCCTTAACGCTAACTACTTAAAAATTTATGACTTGTTTCAGAATCAGTATTAAGTAAAGTCCCAGCTGAAGAGTTAGTTTGCTGATTTTACTACCTGGTATTCTAAATTCTCTGTCTACAGAATTACAGATTTGCTTATGACAACTAATATATCTCTCAAGTTATATACTTGAATGGCAGTCTGCTTTGAGTCAGTTAGATACTGCTTAGATCAAATTATTTTTATTACTTTCTGTCTTAACAAAATACACAAGGGTTAGATTCAAAATAAGACTAAATAAATACAAATTAACAACTTATACATTCTTTTCATATATTGTGTTAAAACATGATGCATATGTCACCCTCACAAAAACTGCATGAGTTCTTGGTGCAATTACTTCAGGTCAGCTCTGTGTTAACATCTTAATCGGAGCACAAGCTATCATTAGACAATCTAGGACAGATCTTCAATTTTATTGAAAATATCTAACAAAATTTCAGATATTTGCCTGGCAGGAATAATGGATCTACACTGATTAATTATTACAGAGCAATTGACATTCTTTTCCAATCTTAATTGCTGTTTTATACCTTTAACAATATACTAAATAGTAACAACATAAAACATTACGCGGATGAAAAAATAGAAGTTGGTCTCCTTGCCTAGATGAAACAAACTCCAAAAACACCATGATCGCGTTGAAAGTATAATTCTGTGTTCTGTAACAAGATGTATTTTAATTAAGAATCCATAATAAAAGTTTTATTTCCTCCTTGTGAGCGTAGAAATGGCACTGTTGTTTTAGTTATGCCTGGAAGTCCAGATATACAATTTTTTCAATACCAAAATAATAAGACAATAATTTTTATATAAAATACAGTATTTTTATGTTAAGAAAACTTTAACAAAACTAAATAAAGTACTGCAAATTTGTAAATAGAAATTACCATTGAGAATTGTTTTATACCATCTATCACTGTGCAATATGGTTTATTCTTTTGTATTTCATTTTTTTAACTATGAAATATTTTTTAAACATATTTTAAATAGATGACTATTAAAATTGAGTGACTTGACTGAGTGTTATAGAGGGCTTCTTAGCCCTGGTAACTTCGCCAGGTAAAATAAGACATCTTCACTTTACTATTTAGAAATAATTACAATTGTAATTTATTAAATATAATTTTATTAATAAATGAAATATGGCTGTAGGAATTTTTGGTTCCTTGAAAGTTAGCACACTGGTGTGGTACAACTTAGCTCCTAGTATATTTTAATTTTAAAATTATTTTTGATGAAAAAGAGGCATTGAAAATGCAGTTTTTTTTACACAACTCACTTAAACAATACACATACAATATTTAGAAGGTTTGGAATGTTTCTTCAGTGCTACTTTTGTTAAGTGCATTTTTTTAAACAGCATGTCTACAGTTTGCTGTTGCCTGTGATGATGTTACGGAGCAGTTTAACAGCATGTATGGACGTGCCGGGTCCAGCTGTAATCCCATATCCACCATGTCCATAGTTGTGGATTATCTGAAAACAAAATTTAGTTAAAAAAAACTGAAACATATTTACTATTTTCTGTGAGATATAAATAAAATGTATATTTAGAGTTTATGATAGGTTTATGTGTGTGATTATACATGTGCTTTATTAAAGTTGGATTTAAGAAAAATATTTTTTTAATGTAACATTTTACTTATAACGTTATTTCTATTCCATAATTTTGTGAACACTTCTGTATTAGTGCAATTAGTTGTTTCGTTTCAAAATGGACAAATTAATATTTATAACCAATTCAATCCAAATTTTAGGTACATGTTTTTCTAGTAGATTGTGTCATGCTAAAAAAAAGAATCATCAATAGATGTTGATAAGGTAAATTCGTTTTGCCGAAAATTAAAATAGTTTACTTCAAAATCCCCTTAGCCCCTCACCTGCATGCAAGACTTGAACGGCTCAGTGTCTTAGAGCTTTGTAGTTATTATCAGATGTTTTATTTAATTTTGCATACCACACAATAGCTGGGCGCCAACTATAACACAACTTATTCTCTCGTATAAAATAAAAATTAATATAAAACAAGTTTGACACAAATCGTAAAGATCGTAACAGGTATATGATTAAGACGAAATTTCAAAGAAAATGTTGACAACACAATTTCTGATTCATTATTATAGTACATCCATCTATAGATAGATAACTTTGAACATCCTAGCATGCTAAGTTAAGATTCGTAATCCACAATGCTCACTAAACGTAAACCTAAAAAATTAATGCAACTTGATTAAAGTTCTAGCATTGGAAAATGTTTTGCTTACCTAATTTTGTACCAAATCATGTGTAAATGAACATTAGGTCTTCTCTTGACCCATTTATCAAGAAAATAAAGAATATCAGTAGTAATTTTTCTTTACACAAAATTTAAGTAACACATCTAGTTTAAATATTGTATACCTAACTAAAGTGAGAAAAAGGTACACTTTGATAGTTTGTATTTATAAAACATCCTCTAACATCTCAGTTCAGTTTTAAAACATTACAAAACCAATTTATGTTGTAAAATGTTTGGCGATTATTAAAATATTTGATTTTGCTAGTGCAACTAATGAATGAATAAAACAAAACAAAGATTTATAAACTATAAAAACTATGTATAAATAAAAATAAAAATTAAACTGTATGGCTTATTATAGAGGTAGATGAGCTATAACCTTGTGTTTGATACTCATGTGATACGCATATGTGTAACTTTGGTCTGCAGCATCAATATGTCATGTGTCAAAGAGTTTTATAATGAGATTTAATTTACTGAATAAAAATTACAATTATTTTTGTATTAATGAAAAGAGAAGATTTCAATTACAATGATCATAGCTAGTAAAACAGAATGAGTGGAGTACAATCTATTGTACTGATAAACAATAACAAGTTTGCAATGCATAATTTGTTGAGTTATGTTGTTATGTTTCAGTGACCGGCAAGTTCTACTAATAAAAGTGAAAATCATTCCATCTTTCTCTTGCTTTAAAACAGACTTTGATAGACTAAACCGATCATTTTATAAAACGCTATAAAGCTGCAGCATCCACTTACATGTTCAAAAGATAAAATATTTTTATTTTAAGTTAAGAAGTTATAAATCAATAGCATATTCATAAGAGATATATGATTTAAAAGACTTCTAGTTTGAACATAATGGTAGTGTTGTGTAGTCAAACTTTTATTATTTCTCAGTTATTATTGGATCCAAAATAACACATAATAAATTGCTATTTCCATTAATATTGTGACCATCTTAATATAGTATTATTGCAAGACCATCTAATCTCTGAAAAAAGCACAAAATAATAAATATATCTTGTTTTATGTTAGAATAATGCTTGAAGTGGAAAAAATTGGTTAGATTATTCCATTCACATTTTCAAAACTGTAGCTTATTTTTTATATCAACCATATATATTTTATGTACATTTGTAGTTTATATATATATTATTAATATTGTATGGTAAAAAAAAAACAATGCTTAAATAAAATGCTTCTTGAAGTTAATTAGAAATATTTTTGTTGTGGAAATTTCTATTTTGATTGTTTATGACAAATGACACTGAATTAATACGACCTAAAAGTGGTTATTTTCCAATAACGCAATTAACTTCCTACCTTAAAACTAAATATATAATAATATGAAAAAATTGTTTACCCACAATAATAATAATTTTTATCCCATTTCTGGAAAAAGTTTTATAAAGAATAAACCATTCAAATATACACAAAAATAACTTATTTTCTTTACAAACTGAAATACTTTTGTACATCTGGATTTTTCCACTCCTTTCACAACATTTCAGGCTTTAACCCTTTCCGGGCCAGGCGGCAATATATTGCCGCCATAGATCGCATCTGAAAGGCGCCAGGCGGGCAATATATAGTCTCCTTGATATTCATCGTTTTCTTAAATAAATACAACGTCAAAATGATTAAAGTTTTGTTTTTTTTATTCCCTGGTATATTTGTAGATAATTAATATGAATATAATTTTTATTTTGGAGGTTTATGCATTTTTATTTTGTAATTGTCACGTGACATTATCAGAATCTTTTGTTGTTAATTCTTTATGCTGTAGTGTAATCGTACTATTGTATGCTGGATTCTTCTTCATTATTTTATTTTGGTGGTTGTAAATATTAGTAGTGTTAGTTGTTACGTGCTTAGCTATTGTGTGCAGTAGTTACAATGACTGACAATTTTGCGATCTCACGGGAGTGAAATTGTAAATAGCACATTTGTAAATAGAAAAAGTGTAAATAAATTTCAAATAAAAATTGTGTAAATATTTCTTGGTAAATAGTGTTTTTTAACTGTATTGAAACTGTTTATGGATCCTACAATCATCTGTTTACCAGTACATCTATAATGTGAATATTTATTTTAAGTTTCTTGCAATGTAAGAGTCAATTTGCTTTAACACTTATAAAATGTTGCGAAGTACAATTATGCGTATTTATACAGTATATCATAAAAAATTTATTTATGAGAGAAATAACACAAAATGTTGTATGGTTGTTCCTTTCTAAATGTACAATATAATAAAATAGCTTCTCACAGTAAAATTATTTTTCCTTTTTTAGTTATTTGCAAAAAAAAAATAAAAAAATTTGATGTAATCTATTAAAACATTATTTTTTTTAATTTTAAATTACTTAAAACTACATCTATATATTTTTTTGTTGATAGTATATATCTATACGAGTAATTTGGTGCAACTTTTAGGTCATTCTCTAGTTTTTTATGAAAAATTATAAAATTTTAATCTAAGAGACTGCAAAATCGCCAATTTTAGCCTGGCACTTTTGACTAGTTACAAGGGGATATGAGATGTGAAAAAATTTTGCAACATCTCATATTTGGTCCTGGCCCTGAAAGGGTTAACTAAATATGGAGATTTAATTTATAGAAATAAAAAAAATCTTCTGTAAGAATATTGACACTAAATATTTACTGTTTTACATGGCATACACATAATATACACTTCCTGAGAAAAAACAATATATATTAAGGTAAACTTATATTAGACCTTTTATTTTTGTGAACTTTTTGATAATAAGCTTGCAAAATGTTGAAACAATGTGAGCACTATGAATCTTTAACATTAAATAAATGTTTAGCCACACTAAAGAAGATAAAATAAATAAGCATAAGCTACCATATTGTAGCTAAACCTCTTTTTAAGGTGGATTGATCAATTAATTATTATTTAGCTCTATAATCTATAACAACCCGATACAAAATCAACATTCATACTGAACAGGGAGAAACAATTGTAATATGGAGCTACAAAGTCCTTGAGGCAAGAGCCTATTTACAATGTATAATACACAAACTCGCTTTCGGCACGCTGTGGGCTACACTTCCAGGCCTCAGAGATGGGTTTGCCAAATTCAGGGATAAGAGGTATTAGTTATTATTTGAATTCGAAGATAATTCTAAATTTAATGTTCCCAGCTATAACCTTTCTCGAGAATGTGCGGGTTGTAATGCTTCGCTACTGCCAAGCCAAATTATGTGTGATAATCAATGGATTTCGTAGAAAAATGAACTTAATGTCGTGGCGGAATCTAATTGGATGAAATGTAGTAGTATAACAAAGTAAAAAAATAATGTACGCTAGGCAATTGACAGGAATTTACAAAAGTCTTGACCGAGAGGTACTTCAGAACGACAAAATGAGATACAAGGAAATACCAAATGACATTTTTTTAAAGATTACTTAATTTCAAATAAAGATATTGTGTCAGATTTGTGTTCCGACCTCTAGATTGGTCACAATTGGACTTTCAACAATAAACATAGAAAATAGCCTAGATTTAACTAAATATTTTGATTTTGAATGCGTTTAAGTGGCTTAACCATTTAATTCCGGTCTGACATTGGTTTTTCGCTATGACCTCTGCTTTTCTTGGTACAGAGCTTGGGATAAAACACTGCAATGGTCAGCTCTTCTGATTCTTTTGGAGTAATTTAAATGTAGAATTTGCCATGTTTAGGCTATGCCCCCAGTCCCTTAAGTGATGTTTGCAAAATTCTGAGACAAGTTAAGTCAGAGATTAGGTTTGCCAGGAAGTTAAAATTAGACTGTGGTTTGTTTCATTTTCCAACTTAAACCAAAGTTTTGATTTTCAGGGCATTTGTGGCGTTACCATTAGAGATACAACAAAAAGTGACTGAATCTTTTTTTTAGGAAATTTAAAACTCTTCAACGATTTTGTCATAATATTAAACCTCTGGTTTAACCAGTACAGAGCTTGGAAGAAAAGCCTGCACTGATAAGCTCTTCTGATTCTCTTAGAGTAATTACAATGTAAAGATTGCGACTTTTAGACATTTTCAAGTGGTTACATAGACTATGGTAGAATTGTGCCAAATTTTAAATTTCTAGCATACCAGGAGCTGAGTTAGACTCTTTGTACTGAGTGCCAAAGAAGGTTAGAACAAGCTGATGTGTTACCTGAAGGTATTTCTTCATCTAGGACAGTTGATATCTTCATATTTATCAGCAGGATAAGTTGATCAGGGATTTAATTTAAACAGATCATCTGGCCTTACTAGGAAGTTCCCTGGAAGGCGGATTATTTTTAAGGGGTTAAAAGGAACACGTGGTTCTCTTCTGGAGAGTTGTGCATGTAGTATGATAATGATTGTACAGTAATTTTTATCAGCAGGATAAGTTTATCAGTGGATTTAGTTAGTTCAGGAGATATCTGTCTACAACAGAGAGATTCCAGAGGTTGTTATTCTTACTGGGGGTTAAAGAACAAGGGGCACTTTTCTAGAGGGTTTTGTGTCTCTTATGAGAATAAATAAACCAGGTAGCAGGTATTTCAGAAGGACTGGTTCATCGAGGGGAAGGTGAAGTCTTTAGCACAGGAATAAATCTACTGGAGGTTATATTGAGTGAGAAGTTTAAATACTTTGATTGTACCTGAGCTAGTTAAGAAAGAACATTTGAGGATTAATGTTGTTGTCTACCCTTATCTACCAATGTCTCATCTATTATATTCATAAGGGGGTTTTAAGTAGGAGAATTGTGATCAACCAAATTACATTCTACTGTGTCCAAGTTTACTAATGTTGACACCAAATATTGATCAAGGAACATGCTATAAAAATAAATTTGACCAAAAGCCACTTAATTTGGTCAAATTAACTTAAAAGACACTCTGTCCCAATCTACTCTTGAGGTTTTACTATATCTAAGTAAAGTAAAGTATTCTTATTTTACCAGGTGAAGTTAGGGCTAAGAAGCCCTCTCTAACACTTAAGCTGGGGACCAACGGCTTAAAGGTACTTCCGAACCACTGCCACCCGCCGGGCTGCTTGCAAGGACAGGATCGCTTAGCGGTCACCCATCCAAGCAGCAGTCACACTTGACGTTGCTTGATACGGTTATCTTGCGATAACCATTGTACCCACAACACTACACCATTGGCAATCTCAGCCTATTCTCGGGGGGATGTCGACTGCCATAGAACTATGACTTCTTAACTTGGAAATAAAATAACATGCCAAAATTTAATTTACATAGCTTAAGTAGTTCTAGAAATATCGCAGGCCAGTAAACTTTACTAACACTCAAACAAATCTCATGGAGGTATGTATACAGTATCTGAACTATGTCTTCTCAGCGTAGTAACAATGTGTTGTGCAGAATTTGAAGTCGACAGCTCATTTCGTTCATGAGATATCCTACGGAAAACATATAGACAGGCAAACATTTACTACCAAATGGGTTATATCAAAACGTATACAAGTCACTTGTTTACTTAGTAATACAAGCTTAATCCGAAGCCAGATCAAAATGCACAAATTGTGGTCACATAAAACCTGAAAACCTCTAATTTGCATGCGTTTGTAGGCTTACAGAAGGATATACAACAAAAAGCTACTTGGCCTTTTTTGTAGATCCCATTATTCTTTAGTTACTAAAACTTTTAGATTTAAGCTACGACCAATCGTTTGGCCACTATCAACCCCAAAATTCTCACGTAAAAATTACAAAAGTATTGCGTTTAAACATGTTTTGCGGCCAAACCAATGGAGATAAGACAAAAAGTCATTGGACCTTTTCTGTAGTCCACTTCATTCTTGACTAACGGTTTTTCATCAGATTCAAGCTAGTTCTAACAGTTCATCTGCAATAGGGTTTCAAAAAGAAGCCTGCAAAGGTGAAAAAGTGTGAAAATTTACACATTTCTTGAGGTGTTTAAAATTTAAAATTTCCGGATTTCAGACTTTTCCATGTGGTTTGGAATTAAAAGCTATGTGCATACCAAATTTCGTGTTTCGAGCATTTTCATAAGTGGGTTAGAGTTTATATACCCTATCAGTCAGTCAGTTTCACATGCAGATGTATAGGATATAGGACTAGTATTTTGTGAAATAAATAGAGAAATTCCCTAACAAAGAAGTCAACTATCAGTTAAGTTAATTTTGATAAGGGTCGAAATTGGAGTCTAATGAAACGGTTTTACCAATATAAAAGATAAATTTACCACACGTCATATTATTTAACTTTATACATTTAAAAACAACCTTTAAGGATATTATTTTCAGTCTTTTATCTCATTCGATGACACAACTACAACCAGTAAAAATTGTATTATCTGGTCTATTAACTCTTAAGCTAACATCTCATTTTAACTCCCACAAAACTAGCATGACTGGCTATCAATGTCTTTCTTAGGGTTTTTTTCCATCTATTGGTTTTAAACTAATCTAGGTAGTTTTCTTATAAAATACAAATTGACTCCTGCATCCCTTTAAATCAATACAAATTCACAGGGTAACTCTATTTCAATGTATTATGTTGGTATTAGAAGATTGCTAGATAACCTTGAGCTCTCCAACCCTTTCCAACTCCACTCTGACTGGATCCCTGTGTGGGCGGAGACCTGTCCAAGAGCGTACCACCTCAGCACCTTCCAGACTAGGCAGTAGTGCCACACATCGCTCCTGTATAGCAGCCAGATCGTGGGCACAAGTTGTTGTTGTGTGGCTGTCATAGTGGCGGCTACCACCCAACGTTACCAACCCATCAGGTTGAGGAATGATGTATGTGTCGTAGTCTGCATAATAGAAGTGCTTCACCCATGGAGCTCTAACCTAAAAATAAAGAGAAGATTAGATTATTTGAAGATTATTTATTTTGAGATTGGTACATAAATATAACCTACTTGAATTCTGTTTGACAGTTTAGTTTGACATTGGTAAAATGGATCAAGAAACTGGAATATCTTTCAGTGACTATCACTAATCTTAGGATAGTTTGGAATGCCACTTACAAAAAATACGCCCATGGTATCCCTGTTTTTCAAAATTAAATAGAGTGCGATGTTGCAGGTAACTGTTATAATATGTTATAAAATTCAGTATTACTAACTGAAACAGATAAAAAATGGCATTGCTCAATCTTTTAAGAACTTTTGAACACAAATGGAATGCTAGGTTACGTCAAAGATAAAGCACAACTGAAGTTATATATAATTATGGAAGGTCTAGATTGTGTCATTAATTCGATGAGCATTCAGTGAAACCTCTCCTGCCAGTTGTTGATGAAAGAAATACAATTTATATATGTCTATACACATGATAACTGTAGAACAAGTCAAATCATTTCTTGCCATTGATACATCAATATGAAATAAGCATAGTCAAGCACAATGTTCATTTGAGTTGACTTAAAGGGTTGAAATTTAGTGTGAAACTACATTTCTACCTCTTCATCGGTATTGAAAATTGTAAACACAGGCCTATCGGGAGTCCAGATCAAGGATTACACTGGTCTTATGGATAATCATGTTGACAACAACAACAAACACAGAATAAATAAATTAGTATATTTTAAAGGTGAATCATATGATATATTTTCAGTAAATTTTTAACATATATGATAGGTGTTAGTTGGATTGGTTAGTTTATACAGAGCTTGACCATTTTAGCAAAACAACTTCACTGCAGGTCTATGAGTGAAACTGAATAATCACAGCCTCTGTGCCATAAGGTGTCTGTCACAATAAACATATTAACCTGTAAGTCATATTCATAGTAAGCTAACGGTAAAAGTGTTTTTACAGTTATTAATTGTGAATTGGTCAACAGTTTTAAGGAGAGATTATGGAAATATTTATGGTAATTTGAAAGTCTCTTTTCACTCAATTCTTTGTCTGTTTAGTAAATAAATTTTATTGATTTTAAACTAACTTTGCAAAAATCTACAGCCGTGAAATTGGGAACAGCTCAGATCTGGAGACATATATATATATATATATATAAGACTTTTAATTCTTAGCTTACATACATTTTTTGTATCCTTTTTGAAAACGACAATATTAGTCAAAATATTAAAGGATTTATGTGAAGTCTTTTTTCTTTTATTTTATATATATATATATATATATATATATATATATATATATATATATATATATATATATATTAATATACTATTAATTTGTATATATATATTAACAAACCCATACCATTGTAAGCATATCCACTTAAAGCAAAGGGAATTCTTTCTGTCATCTGAAAATCTGTAGATGATGATTGTCATTGGATAAGGAAGTATTTAATAATTTGCATAAGGAAGTGTACTTAAATTGTGTCTGTAGGAAGATGTTACAATAAATGTATTTCTTGTAATTTAGATTGTAAATTTATATGTGTTCTTAAAACGTATCTATACATTCAAAATTTACTATTAGAAAGGTTAATTGACCTTTCAATAGAGTCACTTCCACCACCAGTCTGTGTTTGTTGGTCTGTATACGATAACTTTTGAATGAGTTGGGGTTTGAAAATTGTTGTAAAACTAAACCTCTACTACCACTATTTTGAAATTAGAAATAGTAAACATCGGCCCCCTGGGTGTTGCACTTTGGACTAGAATATTTTCTGCCCATTGAACAGGAAACTTCCCATGATGATCTAAAGTGTAGCATGTGTTTAACCATAGTTTAAGGTGCCTTGTTGTTGATTAAAACACCAAAATTACATTTAAAAAAAACTTGAAACTATAAATTTATAAATGATACTGGAATGATTTTATAACATAATCAAAACTGACCTTAAAAACTTGTCCTCTGATAGGCACAAGTTTATGGTCTCGCACCAACTGCTTTGCTCCAAGACCAGCGCAGTTGATGACAACATCGTACCTACCTTCCAACTGAGTCAGGCTGTTTACATGTTGCTCTACAACACTGCCTCCTGCTGCTCGGACCCTGTCAGAGACATTGAACATCAGACAACTAGCTGAACATTCTCTTTATCTTTACTGGTGAATTTCATGGTAAATATATGTTTTAGCCACTTCACATTAGTTTTATTCCAAAAATAAAAAAGTAAAAGTAAATTTAAAAACAACAGAAACCCCAAAAGATTTGGGAGTGCCGATGGCTGAGCGGTCTAAGACGTTGGACTTTGAGTCTGAGTCAGAGATAGCGTTGGTTCAAATCCTGTCCATGACTGTTGCACTTTTTAACAGTACCATCGACCTTGTACTGTATCGACTCTCCCCCTTATTCTGTTTGATAAGATACTCGCACAGCCCAGTGGCCCATGAGGACGGGCAGAGTAAGGCTTAAGAGGGGATTGGCTTCTCCTTTTTATTAAAAAAAATTCAAAAATAGCCTTGCAGAAAAAACTACTGCTTCAATGGGCTGACAGAGTGCCTGCAGTGCTATCAGAGTGATGCATCACCAACCTCATGTTGCCGGTGACGAACAAAAATCTCCTTTGAGATAGTAGCAATCAGTAAAACATACAGTGGAGTCTATATACAAACTCTGATATAACAAATTCCCCAATATAATGAATTTTTAAAAAATTCCCTTCAAACACTCATAAAACTTAATTTTGAAAATACCCTTACATCAAAAATTATTTTAATTTCTAACTTAAATATAACAAATTTTATGATTTTAGGAGATTACACACAACCTCAGTATTAGGAGGAATATCCAATGTACAAATAATAAATACTACAAATAAACATAACCCCTAAATAACGAATTTCTCACGTTTTCAACCTCGGTAATATGCAGTTTGGTATATTTTGTTTTGACTCATTGACAAGTATAGACATGAAAACAGTACTACCTGCTTCCCCTGACAACCATTAGTCTGTCAGGCGTTGATGTAGTGTCTAAACCGTGTTCAATATTGTTGACATTGTACATTCACAATGTTATCGTTTTTATTGAGTGTGGGTGTGTGTGTGTGTGTGTGTGTGGTATGGCGCAAACAATCGAGAAAATTGCTCTCAGTGGAATTCAAGCGTAAGGTAATCAAATTTAATAAAGAAAATGTGAAGAAGTCAAAAATTGACGAAGTAAAAAATAAATAGTATCTTTCTTATTCATCCTCACACGATTAAACAACATTTAATACAACACTCACTACACAAATTGTTTGAAGTTTTAGCAATCAGAACACCATTTTTGCAGAAATATAAAACAACAGACAAAGGCACCTGGCTATGGCTTCTTCTAGAAGTTACATATGCCAAAATATGACCAATCAGGAAATGGAAAATTATATTTCATTAACAACATGTGAAAGATGCACAGTACCAAACAAAAATAAATATTGATAAACCTGTTATCCCCTTCTCGTACGCCTATCCATCCTGAGCTCACTACCTTATCACCCGTGTGACTACCTAAATATTCTGTCTCAAAATAAAAATATACTTTAAAAAAATTGTTTTAGATTATTTTAGGTAATGTGGCTAAAGTAAATATTACTTAATATCATAAAGGTTTTTAAGAGTGTAAGATATTTTGAAAACATTTTATTCCTATTTTAGTATTTGATCAAAAGTTACATATTTAGGATATACAGGTTAATTTTGGTAGCAAATTTTTAATCTGGTGTAAAAAAATACATTTAAAAGTTAGAAACCGTAAGAGACAAATTTCAAAGAGCCTTTTTTGTTAATGTTGTGTATTGTATTCTGTATTTCATTTAAAAATTGCTACCTCTTATTCTACAATAGAAACTAAGAACCATGAGCCTAAGGTACATTGCTCAATGGTACCTTAAGAGGTACCATTTCCCAAACTTTAAATTCAACATTCAGCTACCAGAATTGAGGTACTGGTACATGAGAATCAGTAAAAATAGAAACTGTTTTCTAAACTTTCTAGATAAAATTCCCAATGTAATTGGATTTGTGGGAGAAGGCAATTAAAACAAATATTCCAATAACTGACAACATAAAGTAAAAAAAACTATTGTAGTTGTTAAGATATGGAATTATAACCATTTGATACTCTTTGTTTCCAAAGTTCACAATCAATATTATCATTAAAATACATGAAGTATTGATAACAATGTTATCTCACGATTCTTAAGTATTTAATTTAGAGGTCTATCAGAAGTGTATCAAGAAGTCATTTCCAATATATCAAGTGCAGCGATATTGCATGACTATCAGAAAGATGTTTACCGGTTTATGTTGCCTCACGCTAAATTGATTTTAGTATTTGACAGTATAAGCTGATTTAGACGGTATAAGTGTTTTGAAGAATTCCCACTCTAACAAACTTTACAAATAAACAATAGATAGATAGTGCCATCATGTAGAAAAAAATGGTCTCTCTCTTACAGTATTTCATCCGTTCTATCCTACCAACAAGTTCTTGAAAATATAGAATGGGCTATAATTGGATTTTAATTAATGGTTTAAAATATATCCATAAAATATAAAACAATATGTATAACAAACAGTTTTTATTTGCTTACAACTCAAAGTTAAATTTTTATGGAAAGACACAAACTAATAAAATTAATAACAAAGAAAACTATGTTATTTAAAACTAATGTTCAAACAGAAGACAATGTATCTGTAACTCAACAAGGATTGCAATATCACAAGGTAGTAGTACACCACATCATATGTCACGTATGAGGCTTTGCTGAGATTCAATGCAAAATTTCAAATCTATAGTTCTTTTTATTCACGAAATGTCCTGAATCCTAGATAGACAAACACAGTTATACAGAAAGGATATTCTTACACCTACCTAACAGACAAAAATGTCAGTCAACAGAGTGACAGGCTTCAATGACATATCCTATGGTTAAACATAAACCCTAATAGAACTCATTCTTGAGTAAGTTATTCTTGTCTATGTAGAAATTAAGTTTCATTTGAAATTTCAAGTCTACAGATGAAATCTTCCTCGAGATATCTTGCCATATGATACATTCATACTTTTATTGATTAACACTCAGCGCTCAGAGGATGACACTCAGGGCCCAATCGGGTGGCCACACTGCTACATGTTCTCCTACCCAGTTGTAATTCTCTGCTCACTACCTATCGCTGACATATCGGATTTATTTTTCTGAGTAGTTCCAAATCGGTTTTACCTGCCTCAATTTCAAACCATAATATTGTTGGATGGTAAGATTTAAATACACTGATGTAAACAACAGACCATAATATAAATTGTTGTGTCTTATAAAAACAATTTTTTATAGAATAATGTAATTTATAATTTTGTAAGCATGATTATGGGTAATAATTTAATAGTAAGTCTTTGTTTCATAATGCAATTCAACTTTATTTACAAATTATACATATGTGAAATGCAAAGATTGATGTAACTATCAATATTAATTTAGATAGATATTAATTTCATACTGTATTTAGTTATAATAATTTAAAACTACTTAAATAAGGAACTACGTAAAAGGAATCTTTTATAATAAATTATTAAAAACAAGTATGGCAATATTCAGTTGAATAAAGTAAATACTTTTCCTTAGCATGACTTGCACTTAAACGATCAAAATCACCATCAATGTTATCAACAAATTCTAGTGTTTCAATGATTTGTATATTTCGTCAGAACCTAGGTCATGTTAACCTATCATTATGACATTCAATATTAAAATAACATTTGTAAAATAATAAATTTGACTGGTATGTGACTAGCAGTAGAATCCCATGGTACTACAAAAACATTAATAATGCAACTAAAATCGGAAATAATGGTAACTACTAATTTATGTTCTTGCCACATTTCCTGCTGGGATGCAGTACTTAAAAGGCCTAGAGGTCAAGGAATTGATTTCATATTTGAAATAATAGCAATGTAGTACAGTGGATCTTGAGTGTTGCGATCCAAGGTTTAGTGCCACAATACGGGCAGGCCTCGCTCGTGGCCGACCGACTGTGAGTACTCGCCTTGAAACAAAGTGTTCGACCACATGATGGAGATCGCGTTCGTGGCCATCCAAACTGCTGAGCATACTGTTTTTCAATCTGAGTGCTACAGGTTAAATTTGGTTTCATATATTTGTGTTCAATAAATTATAAAAGTCTACACTCCAAATCTCCATGAATTGAAGTTGTATGTTTTGGATGTGTTTTAATTTAAACACTCAAAAATAAATACAGTACATATGAATAAAAATTGTATGTAACAAGTTGCCTACCAAGAGTAAAGTAGTAGTGTGTAGTGTGTCACATAATATCAGCCACTATGTTGCTCTGCAGTCAAAGACTTTATTTTAATTTTGTGAAACACAATTGAACCATGGGATATGGAGTGAAAAAGACAAAATACAACACCTATCAAATAAACATAGAAAGTTAATGGTAGGCTACATTTTAACACTATTTATTTACTTACTTGTTCAAAGCCCAAGGTAGGAATTTGCGACATTCTGTCAGTAAAGTTTCAAAGTAGGATCCGTACCTCCAGTCCCCAGGACAGGAGGCCAACTCTTCCTTAGTGGCTGCTCGATACACAGGGACCAGGCGTTCTAACAGGTGATTCTTTAACATACCATATTGATATCTTATAGAGCATCAATTACTTGGCAAACTGAGAAAAAATCAAATATATAATTTAAAAATATATATATATGTTTATACGTTAACTGTCACCATAAAAAATTCTAGAGTTCCTTGTATTGCAAACATTTTCTGTACTAGTTTTCTATGTGATATTGTTTTTGTTGTGAATATAACAGTAAATAAAAACAATTTGTGCAAATTATATGATATGGGGTGTGGGGCTTAACTTTGGACCGATCGGGTCGGCAGATTTATTTTTCGACTGAATTGCCTGAACAAATTTCTTGCTGACCCGATCGGGCTGACATAGAAATTTCAGTATACTTTGGGATATTTATTTTAAATGGACGGATGACTGAACAAACATTCCCAACAGCTTCCTGCTCACAGCCGATATGTCACGTATTTCACGCCAATTTATGTAACCTCACTTGCACTCGCTGCTTTCATTATGGTTATTCGTTACATAGTTGTATGGTTGTTTATGTTAGTCTAAGCCTTATTAAATATCAGAGATGATTGGAAACCTGGATGAAAGTGATATAGAGATGTTTTTGGACAAACCGATGGGTAGTGAATGCGATAGTTATGGAGATAATTATGGTGAATTGGAAAATTATAGTGGATCTGAGTTTTCTGATTTGGAAATCTTGTCGAAGCGCTGGTACCACAAGATTGAAGAAGAACTGCTTCTTGGAACAGCTGTTGTCAATGCGTGGCTAGCATACAAGAATGATGTAGAAGTTACTGCTCAACGTAGAAGAAGTCATGTGTATTCCATCAAAACGTTCAGAGAAAAGTTAGTGTATTCACTCTTGTCTGGAAGACGAAATTCTGTCCGCAGTGCATACAACGGACCATCACTACATTTCTGAGTTAACATCTTTTGTTGGCAAGGGAAAAAACAAACGGAGATCAAGGAAACACTGCAAGATTTGCTACAAGGCTATGCGTGAGGGAGGTCGTCAAGCATAAAAAAATA